>NW_026542594.1:42947384-44434753 GCF_028750875.1 Macrosteles quadrilineatus
AGATATACAATTTTATTTTTTCCCCATAAGGATAACATGGGGACAATGTTCTGTGTTTTCCGCCTTCAATATCTCGGTAACCAATGGTCATAGAGCAATGATTTAAAACACCAAATTGTTTGATTTTTTGAGCTGAATTCAGTGGTGTAAATTAAAATTTGATTATTTTACTCTGAAAAGAGTTATTATTAATTTAATGAATAGATGTCACACATGGCGGCCATCTTGGATTTACGACGTCATAAAAACCAAACCCCGCAATTTGAGGGTAAACACCCGGTACTACACCATTATGTGACATATAATAAAGATATTCCACATAGTCACACATTCCCTTCACAAAAAATCCCACGGAATACAGTTTGCCCCCCGACTATATGGAGAAATACAAAACTTTAAAGGGCCCCAGGGCCTCACTCTCTAATTATTTACCTTAAAAGAAAGTTTCCTGCACAACTTCACGCTACGCTCTTTCCAATGACACCAAAAACATGTCAATCGGTTCAGTAGTTTCGGAGGAGTAATAGTCACAAAAATCCTGCTTGCGTATTAAATAAGTATAGATTCGTCTAAAAACTGAAACATATAATATAACATATAAATATTATTTACATTCGTTCGCCTGTTGAGTGTAATGTAAATTTAATTTTCCTATCAAAATAGACCATTATTTATACTATTTCATATATATATATATATATTTATCGTCCTAAAAATAAAGAGTACATTAGACTCTCACTAATCCGGCAGATATAGGACCGTAATACTGCCGGATTAGTGAAAATGCCGGATTACTGGAATGTTATCAGTTAAAAACACTTAAAATGCAATTAAAACTCGTCTCCGAAGATCGCGTGATCGGAAACTGCTATTGCCGCGATCGGGCATGACGACGATGATGTTTCCGTAATCTTGGGAGACGATGATAACGTCTACACAGCCGCGGGAGATAATCATTATTTTGCCACTATTGCTCATGACGTTTCCGTGACCACGGGAGGCGATGATAACGTCTACACGTCCGCGGGAGATGTTCGTGATTTTGCCGCGATCGCGCAAGTTGACGATGACGTTTCCGTGACTGCGGGAGTAGACAATAAAGTTTGAAACACGGCCGCAGGAGATAATAAAATCTTTGCTGCGACAGCGGAAGACAATGATAATGTCTACATGACCGCGGGAGATGTTCATGATTTTGCCGCAACCGCGCAAGACGATGACGATTACGTTTCCGTGACCGCGGGAGGCGATAATAACGTCTATAGGTCCGCGGGAATGTTCATGATTTTGCCGCGATCGTGCATGACGATGATGACGTTTCCATGACCGCGGGAGTTGATGATAACGCCAACACGGGCGCGGGAGATAATCATGATTTTGCCACGGTCGTTCATGACGACGATGACGTTTCCGTGACCACGGGAGTAGACAATAAAGTTTACACGCCCGCGGGAGATGATAAAATCTTTGCCGCGACCGCGGAAGACAACTATAATGTCTACATGACCGCAGGAGATGTTCATGATTTTGCCGCGATCGCGCAAGACACCGATGACGTTTCTGTAACCGCGGGAGTAGACAAAGTTGTTTACACGGCTGCAGGAGATGATAAAATCTTTGCTGCGACCGCGGAAGACAACGATAATGTCAACATGACGGCGGGGATGTGCATGATTTTGAAACCATCGCGCAAGACGACGATGACGTTTCCGTGACCGCGGGATTCAATGATAACGTCTATCTGTCCGCGGGAGATGTTCACAATTTTGCCGCGATCGTATATGGCGACGATGACGTTTCCATGACCGCGGGAGATAATCAGAATTTTGCCGCGATCGCAGAAGATCTCCCGTCAAAAGATGCCGGATTACTGGAGTGCCGGAGTGGTGCAGTGCCGGATTAGAGAGGGTCTACTGTATATCTGTTTCAAGAGTTATTGGACGTATTTTAATTTATATACCGTAAGTTGAAGTCCTCAAATTCACAAAAAAAAAAAAAAAAAAAATACAAACAGGTTTTGCGATCCCGTTAATCCCGGGATTAAAAGTCACCAATCCCAGGATTTCTAGGTATCAAAAATCGGCCGGGATTCGGGATCCCGGGGTTGAGACCCCTTCTTTTAACACATAAATTTAAAAAAAGGAGTCACATCTTCCTAAGTAACTCTTTGTTTAACATCTCATTGTAAGCACACAGATAATCTTTGATTAGTAATTCTTAAATCTGTTGAAACAATCATGTTTATGGTTAAAACTTAAAAGTTTATGCCCACAAGTCAGTTGACATAAATCTGGGGTTTACTTGTGATTCACTGACACAAGATTGTTTAAGTATCTACTACTTATACCAAGGTATTTTTTTTCCGCCCAAGACAAACCCCGTCAGTTAAATCTGTCGTTGTAAGATGGAACTAATTCTTGTTGGTTAAAAAATAAAATTCTTTGAATGTAAATCTTAAATTTGGATAGTTAATTTAAATTAAAGAGTGTGAGCCTTATTTTTATTATGACTTTTGATAGAGGTGAATGACCCTGACACAGAAGTTGGGGAAGTAGTTGAAGAAGGAAGCAAGGATAAATATGACATCAGAAAAATAGTGCACTACCCTGGCTTCAATGTTCCTCCCCCACCAGGCTTCTACGATGTGAGTAGTGATTTTGTTTTCATAAAACAAATGACTCATGTGTAATAAGTATGTTCGTATTCCTTCCTTTTTGCAATTATAGCACCTGATGATCTAAGGTAGCTTGCATTAAAAAAATCTATGCCCCGCTTTCTCACAATTCCAACAAATCGGTGTCTGTTGCGACCTATCGGGAGCCCTAAAAACTGTTTTCGAAGTCCCTGGGTATGAATGTTTGTTCAATGAAGTATCTTGATTTAGAGAAGTGGACCTATCGATGTGTCTAATAACGGGCGTTTCACGTGGTTTCGGAGTTTCAATCATGTCAACCTCGACAGACTTGCTAATACGAGGTTTTGGAGTAAAAGCTGCTTCGGGAAATATGCTCTGAGCAGGTGCAGGAGGAGGTCGGTAGTTCTTTTTTTCCCTTATGTAGCTCTAGTAGCCCTCGGCTAGTTTCAGTAGTTCACTAACTGTTTGGAACTGCTCCCTTCCAATCGTTAGTTTATACTCTGGTCTCATGTTCCTAAATATCCTATTAAGAAGGTAATTTTTCGAATATGAACCATGACGTCGCATTAGCATTTGTAATGCAACAACAAAATTGCGAAGTGGTTCGTGTTCTCCTTGGGTTCTTTTGAGTATCTCTTCTTCCAAATTTCTCCTATAATCTGGTGGGAGAAAGTATTCCTCAAAATCAAGAAGAAAGTCCTCATAAGATTTCCAATTATTTTTGTTATTTCTATACAAATAGAGAGCCTGACCTTTAAATAATTTTGGCAGAGCCCTAATCAAGATATCGTGATTCATGTCGTAGGCTTCAATAAGTTCATTGAGTCGTTCTAAAAAGGATATCGGGTCTTTGATGCCATAGAATCTGAGATTCCACTTACGCACTTGGTTACATATTTGACCAATTGCTATAGAATCCTTTTGTGATCGATTTAACACAGTAGGACTGAAAGCTGTCATTTGTTGCATTGCACTCATAGTTGGCCTCTCAGAAGTTTGAACCGTAATGGTTTGGGAGTCCAGTGTGGCTGCCAAGGGTTGGTTGTAACCAGACGCTTTGCCTACTAACAATGAGAGGGTTCGTTGAACTTCTTTAAAGTCGGTGTCAGGGGGTAGACCTAACATTTCTCTCACGCTCTCACTTTCTTGTGTCCAATCATTCTGACCGTACTTTAGCCCCTCAGGGTTGAAATCTCCTGTGAACCCAGCGTCATCCAAGGGGTTTGTTTGGATGTGAGTCGAGGGGTTCGGATAAGTGCATTCGCCAATGTCAGTCGAAGCAGGTGGTGTAGTCATTCCTACTCCTTGTCGCAAAAAATCTCGAAACACTTTACGTAGGTCATTGACCGTTCCTCTCGTATCCAAATTAAACTTCTGCATCTCTTTTTGCAACTCTGCTTTGTTTAAAGAATATATCCAGCCTACCCGGCCATCTTAGGAAAACGGCGATGGTGCTACTGATGTAGCAGGGGGGAGAGCGGGGAACTCTGACGACATAGTGGCCGTGGTGCTTACTGTAGTTATCGGTACGTCCGATGTAGTTGTTGGTGTTGATTCTGTCGTGGCTGGGTTTGTAGCCTTCCAAGGATTTTAGTCTTTGTTTTTCCTTATACTACCCCCCTCGCCTTCGTTCACAGACAGGGTGAAGAGAATCCTAAATATTTTAATCCAATGCCTTAGTGAATACATTTTGATCGATCAATCCTACGAAGTATGTTCTTGGCTTAAAGTTGGTCGTTTTATCCAGTTTCGTCAAAAATAAGTCGTCAAGCTTGTCGTCGGGCTGTCGTATCGTATCGTATCTGTTGTTTGAATCGTCCCTGTTCGGGCGCCAAAATGTAACGCTTATCTGGTCGACAACGTTCTTGTCACCTGGTAAAGCCGTTTACATTTAAATTTTGTCCAAATAGCTCAGCAAGCCAAGGTCCGGTTATATTTGTTGGTTAAGGCTCAGACCCGTGACGTTTAGGACGATGTCCAACAATTTACGTTTTCGGTCTCATCACAGCCCACATAACCAACAATAAGATTAGCAAGGTGGTAAGATAACTTTAAACCGGATCGTGGAATAGGTTGGGATTTTAAAGTCCGGTTGATCCTGATTAATAGGTCGGAGAAATGACGTTATTTCCCAACGGTCGTTGGTCGGATGGTTGGGAGAGGTTGTTTATTTGAGAATCGGTCCCAACGGTCGTCGGATGGAAAAATCAATTGGGTCGCTAAATGTAAAATCGGTCCCAACGGTCGTTGGATCGGAAGTAAGGTTATCCCGAGTGTAGTCGGCAGGGATAAATGTTACTTCCCGACGGTCGTTGGATGGATAAATCAAGTGGGTCGTTAAAGGTAGGATCGGTCCCAACGGTCGTTGGATCGGAAGTAAGGTTATCCCGAGTGTAGTCGGCAAGGATAAAGGTTACTTCCCAACGGTCGTTGGATGGATAAGTCGAGTGGGTCGTTAAAGGTAGGATCGGTCCCAACGGTCATTGGATCGGAAGTAAGGTTATCCCGAGTGTAGTCGGCAGGGATAAAGGTCACTTCCCAACGGTCGTTCAAATCAAATCAAATCAAAAAATCCTTTATTTACAGTACATTTCTATACATGAATTGTGTCAAGTCAAGAATAAACATAACTATACATTTGGCAAATTTACTACACTAATTAATTAAGAGCTATAATCTATATGTATACACTTTCTCCCCTACAACTACTTACTGTTCAACCATTACAACTAACTATTGATTTGACATACTAATATCTAATTGAAAAAGTCCCCAATCTTGTAGCAGCATTTATCTGACAACAATTTGAACAAACTGGTTTTAAATCTTTTAAAATCTGTCAAACCCTTTATGGTGCTAGGCAGGCTATTATACAATTTTATACCAGAGTAATATGGAGAATGTTCAATGGTGGAGGTGTTATGTCTAGGGTATGTAAGGCTATTCTTTTGTCTTGTGTTATAGTTGTGAAAATCAGAGTTATTTGGAAAATTTTATAAATTTGGTCTTATATACAAAATTAAATTATATATGTATATACTAGGAAAAGTAAGAATTTTGTGATTTTTAAAAATACTCTTACAGGATTTCTTTCCTTTAAGTCCAAAAATAATACGGATAATTCTCTTCTGCATTTTAAAAACTTTTTTTCTCCTATCTGAATTTCCCCAGAAGATCAATCACACCATAATTAAACAAGTGATAGACATAACCGTAATAAACCATCATGAGAGTGGATATGTCAACAGATTTAGATAAAATAATGAACATAAAATGAGCTTTATTTAATTTTTTTACAACTTCACCAATATGATTTTGCCAAGTCAATTTTTGATCCACTATGATGCCTAAGAATTTAACTGAGCTTACTGAATTTAGAGAAAGATTCAAATCTAATTATGTTAATGAGTCTGATTTCTGGTAGTTTTTTTGGAATTCCATCAGAAGAGATTTATCTTTATTTAAATCGTTGGATGGATAAATGGAGTGGGTCTTTAACTGTAGGATCGGTCCCAACGGTCGTTGGATCGGAAGTAAGGTTATCCCGAGTGTAGTCGGCAGGGATAAAGGTTACTTCCCAACGGTCGTTGGATGGATAAGTCGAATGGGTCGTTAAAGGTAGGATCGGTCCCAACGGTCGTTGGATCGGAAGTAAGGTTATCCCGTGTGTAGTCGGCAGGGATAAAGGTTACTTCCCAACGGTCGTTGGATGGATAAATCGAGTGGGTCTTTAACTGTAGGATCGGTCCCAACGGTCGTTGGATCGGAAGTAAGGTCATCCCGAGTGTAGTCGGTAGGGATAATGGGTACTTCCCAACGGTCGTTGGATGGATAAGTCGAGTGGGTCGTTAAAGGTAAGATCGTTCCTAACGGTCGTTGGATCGGAAGTAAGGATTATCCCGAGTGTAATCGGTAGGGATAAAGGGTACTTCCCAACGGTCGTTGGATGGATAAGTCGAGTGGGTCGTTAAAGGTAAGATCGTTCCCAACGGTCGTTGGATCGGAAGTAAAGTTATCCCGAGTGTAGTCGGTAGGGATAAAGGGTACTTCCCAACGGTCGTTCAAATTCAAATTCAAATTCAAATTATTTATTAACTCATAACATCTTTTGGAGTACAATGTACATAGATAGGAGTTTTGTCAATATTTATAAAACTAATACTACACTGATATATTTGATATAGGCTAACTAATTACAATTATTAAAACTTTAATAATGTAATAGTAATACTGTAAACTAACTAAAGCATTTCATTTCATTTCATTCATTTGTACAAAAAGAAAAAAAAACATCTGTCAATTCTCAAAACTAAGCTCAAACTACATGACGAAATACCAGTCTGGTCTGTATCAGGACAGGATATAGGCTTTGTCCTGTGTATAATTCTACTACAGCAAAAAAAATAATAATATTAATAATAATAATAATAAATAAATAAAATAAAAATAATAAGGACTCTTTCTTAAACCATGGCACAACTTACCCTCCAAAATTATCCAGAAAAAATTCTTCAATGCTATAGTAAGATTTTTCCAATAATAATTTATGTATGGTTTTGAAGGTATTTTTTGATGAATTTTTGCATATGGTTTTTGATAGCTTGTTAAAAATTTTGATTGCCATGTAATTTGGACTATTTTCATACAGAGAAAGTCTATGGTGTGGATATTGAAATAAGTGTGAGTGGCGTATGAAATAGTTATGGTTAAATTTAAACTTATCAAAGCTGTCCTGATTATTGTAGAGTAACTTGAAAATTTCTAATATATATAAACCTGTTACTGTTAAAATTCCAAATTCTTTAAATAATGATCTACAGCTTTTTCTTTTGGAAACTTTTGCCATTGTCCTCACCACTAATTTCTGTGCATTGAGTAGTTTTTTTGTTTTGGAATTGGATCCCCAAAGAACAATACCATATCTGAGTCTAAATTCCATGTAGGCATAGTATACTAGTTTACCAATATCAGTAGATGTTGTATCATTTACTACACTTAATGCAAAACGAAAAGAATTGAGCTTTTTTGTTAAGAATTGTATATGGTCGTCCCATTTTAATTTTGAATCAACATGAATGCCTAAAACTTTATGAGTATCCGCTAAGTTTGATATATTGTCAGATAAAAAGTCAGAATTTTTACAATTTTTTACTTTAAAATGCATTATACGTGTTTTTGAATTATTCATTAGCAAACCATTTTTTGTGAACCAATCTTACAGTTCTTCTATAGTCTTTTTAATGGAGATTTCTAGTTGTCGAATATTTGAATTTTGAACTATGACGTTGGTGTCATCAGCATACAAGAAAATTTCACCTGATATGTGAGAATCAATGTCATTGATAAATATCAGGAATAATAAAGGGCCCAGTATTGAACCCTGGGGAACTCCATGTATGACCTTTCCCATCTTGATACAAATTTTCTTTTGCTTTTTAAAATGACCGTCCTTTGTTTTCTATTATTTAAGTAGTTTGAGAGTAGTTTTATGACTTTACCTCCGATACCTACTTTCTTCAGTTTATTTGCTAAAATCTTGTGATTAACACAGTCAAACGCATTTGATAGGTCACAGAAAATTCCTGCTGTACTCTGTTTCCCCTCCAATGATTCTGTGACCATGTTAACCAACCCAGTCAATGCAGATGTGGTAGATTGATTTTTCCTAAAACCGAATTGTTATTTTGAAAAAAGATTATTACTTTCTAAGAAATTGGTAAGGCGTGAATTTATTGCTTTTTCAAATATTTTAGAAAAATTACTTAAAATAGAAATAGGTCTGTAAATTGTTGTATCTGTTTTCCTTCCTTTCTTGAATATTGGTTTTACCTCAGATAATTTAAGCTTATCTGGGAACTGACCTGTACTGAAGCATTGATTGACTATTGTACTAAGAACTGGGGCTATTATTGGTTCTGACATTTTTATAAGTTTTGTTGGGACCTCATCCCAGCCAACAGTGCTCGAATTGCTTAAACTACGTATTATTTCAGAAACTTCTGTGGTCTGTGTTGGATGGAAGTCCAGTAAAAGTGTTTGGGCTACAGTCTGATTATTTTCACAATCAGTCACAGGAGGTTTTGATATTCCTAAATTATCAACTGTCTCAATAAAATGGTGGTTAAAATGTGATGCTATAATATACGTATCATCTAACAAGTTGCCATTAACCTCCAACTGTATTTCCTCTTTGTTTTTATCATTTTTTAAACCAATTTCCTTCTTTACTACAGACCAGGTGGCATTCATTTTGTTTTTTGAGATTAAAATAAATTTATCATTTGCTGCTTGCTTACTCAGTTTTATAAGAACATTGAGGTTTTTTCTACAGTTTTTATATTCTAACTTATCATTTTCACAATTAGATTCCTTTCTTCTTTTCAGCTAACATTTTAATTTCATCATTTATCCAAAAAGATTTAGTTGGTTTCCTAACTTTTGACAATTTTAATGGAAAACATTCATTCATAGTCATTACAAATAAAATTAAAAACCAATCAAAACTGCTATTAGATGAGTTTAAAGTATCAAAGCTCTCAAGTTTTTGGTTAAGTAAAACTAAGAAAAGCTCTGAGTTTTCCTGTGAAAAGTGTCTTTTAAAAATGCTAGAAGGACTAAAATCTTTATAACTTCTAGGAAGTGATGCAATCAGTGCATTGTGATCCGAGAGATAGTGCTTAATGTTGTTTAGTAAAGATCCACAGTAATTTCTATTAGTTAAGATATTATCGATACAGGTGGCTGAACTTGAAGTTATTCTGGTAGCCTCAGAGCAACTTATATTATAACCATATTTTTTTGCAATATTTTGAAACCTACTTGCATTTACATCCTTAAAAAGTAAATTAATGTTGAAGTCTGCAGCCAATATGATCCTTTTGTTTTTATTCTCTTTCGATAACAACTTAAGAAAATTATCAAACTTATTCAAAAATATGTTAGTAGTTCTGCATCCTGGAATTCTATAGATTGAAATTACTAACAAATTAAGTGAAGTTATTTCCACAAAAGAGCCTTCAAATGAGAATTCTTCATTGAATACCATAAGATCATCTCTGACGAAAAAAGACAATGAATCATGTATTAAAATGCAAGAACCACCTTCAGACCTTTCTCTAAAATAATAGCCATTGGCTAACCTAAAATTTGACAATCTGTTGAGAAGATACATATTTTCTTTTTTTACACAATGCTCATTTATACATACTATTTTTACTTTACAATTTAAATCTAAAATGAACAATTCTAATTCCTCTATTTTTTCATTTACTCCTTGGAGGTTCCAATGTAGTAAAACATCCTTATTACTTTTATCAAGGAATTTAAAAGATGAAAACTGTTTGCTGTTGCTCTCTGAATTTAAGTGTACAAATTTGTTTGTGGTCTTGGTTCTAAAAAAGATAAATTATTTTCTGTTTTATCAACAAGAGTATCATTGGAACCACCAGTGAGTATAACATCATTATCACAACACATGATCTCACTGACCTCAGCCCCTACACTGCCACGAGCCACTGCTTCAACATAGGAATGAGGACCCGGTGCCAGGATAGTGGAGGGGAAGACACAGGGACCACTTCTCACCACACTAGACACACATGTGTTGCTGCTGTGTTGAAGCCGGTTGGTCTGGCGATGCTGGATATGATTAAAGTGCAGTTCCGGGGACGCTGTAGGTTGACTAAAATCTGAGGTGTCTGTGATGTTGCTAGGAGATTCAGGAGTGCAGTCTACAATGCTATCTTCCATTGCTGATGAAGGTATATTGCTGACTACAGGTGTCATCCTTCCTCTAGCCTCCAATATTTCATACTGTAATTTCTTCAAAAATTCCGGGTATGCAAGTCCATTCCATAGAGCTCTAGTTGAATTTTCTTGTCTGGCTATAATACAAACTGAGGCCCTTGTACACAGCTGAAACCTTACTATGTTTTCGGCAAACAACTTTATTGGAATTTTGTCCCTTACACATCCCATAGGGGAGCAGAATAAAGTTTTAAGGTTCTTCTTATTAAAATCATTATTGAGGTGTAGGAAAGATGACTCATAATCTTTTTGTTTAGGTTTGTCCGAGTACTTTGACTTAGTAAGAAGTCCATAAACAGCTGCTCCGTTGTTATCATGTTGGCATGATAAATGTTGATTAATGCTATCAGAGATCTGTGGTCTTCAAAAATGCTTTCTGAAAGTCACCGCAACACCTGCACTCATATTTCTTTTGTCACCAAAATCACTAGAGATGCAATGAGCAAAAGCAACAGACTTGTCGTGTTTATTTTTCTTGATAATATTCCCCATATCCTCTTCTATGATTTTTATATTTTCTTGACATCTCGCCAGGTTATCTACTTCAAACACACTCTTGTCCAGAGATGACAATTCATTATTTAAAGAGTTTCCAGTATTGGGACATGGTAAAATTTTAGGGTTGGTTTCCTCAATTTTACTTCTCAATAAATTTACTATGCTTTTGCCTATATTATCTTTTCCTTTGTGATTAAAATGGAGGCCATGATTGGTGTACAAATGCCTTGGTAAGTCGTGCAGTGACAGAACTGAGGGTTTAACCTGTAGCCTATTTACCGTATTTATAATCATGCTATTAATTTTTGAGATTTTCCCATCTAAATAAGGGTCGTCATGACGTAGCGATAATGTAGCAATAGTAAGGTTTGTGTGTGCCAATATGTTTGATGATTTGGCAATTTTCTTTGGTAGCTGGTAAGCGTACTTTGTTTCCACATCGTTTGTTCCACCAATCACCACAACATGATCCCTTTTGGTGAAGTTTTTTGTAAAAGTTGATACATCATGTGTGACCTGATTCAATGTTGCATTTGGTCTTGCAATAGTGAACACAGAGAGAAAGGTTTGTAGTTGAATGTATCTCGTAAGATCTTTACCATGGCTATCTGCCAGAACAAGTATTCTACCATTTGTCAGGTCCTTGCGTATAGTTTCACGTTTCTTCTGTTGACAGGAGTGTTCTTGATTTTTCTCAGTTTTGTTTGTAATTTTTTGTCCTTTATTACTTTTTCTTTTCTTACAGCAGTTAGCTCTTATGACAGCACCCCTTTTCCCCTGTTTATCACAATCATACTCTTTTTCTGTACTGCATGATTTTAAGCTGGTAGACTCCTTTCCTTCGAGATTACTTAATAAATTATATTTATTAAAAAGAGATATGGTTGGATTTTCAAGTGGTTGAGGCCTAAAGGTAGATGAGCAACAAGATTTGTTAGTTCTCACTTCTGTCCATTGTAGGTTGTGAAGGTTAGCTACACTGGTTTCACTCTGTTCAGGGCTGATAGTTACTGACATAGGTTTACCTTTTTCGTTAGCACTGACTACCACCTTATTAACAGTTTCAGGACTATAATATTCACTTGATGTTAATAAGCGCATAGCATCTACTGTCATAAATATACTGTTTTTTATGATGTAAGCTAGTCGGGATCTAGCTTGAATCAGATCATTTTGATTAAGAGTGAGTAATTTAGACAGTTTTACCAGGTTTATGGTACCGCCTTTGATCATGTCTCTTTCAAAAGCAAGGATCTCCACAAAAAGGCAAACATACATTCCACAGTCATAAGAGTTTACCTGTTTAGGACCTTCAACAATGACAAATTCATAATCTGGTGACCCCAAATATAGTGACACTCTATTAGCAACAGTTTTAGCATCATCAATGTTGTGCTGTCCTAATGAATCATAGTGATGAAAACTATTATTTATTTTTGTACATACTAAAGTGCTCCAGTGAGAGCCACTCACTCCATTGAGTTGGGTTGAATCGTTAATCGGCATTATCAATGTTTGAAAATCCTTTATTTGCAGTGAATCCAAAAAGTGTGAATAGTCAATGGAGTTCTTGACAGCGTGACAAATGAGAGGATTCAGAATCAAACAGGATTTTGAGGATACAATGTTTGTATTTACTAAGTCGAAATACCTCTGAAGTGTTAAATCCGAGAGCCACTGAGTACTCAACAATTCATCTGTTATCAGCATGCTGTTGTAGCTGTGGTCAGTCTGGGTTCCAATACTATTCATTTCCACAATTTTACCGGTAATTGGTTCGTTTGATGACGATTCATTATGTATATCATAGCTAGTGCTAAGTGGATCAGTTTCATTGGGAGCTGAAATTGTAGAACTATTCAGTGATCCGTTAATTTTTTTATTACTATCCTTAACTGTAGAAAAATTAAAATCATCAACTTTCAAATTTAACTTCTTATCAGAGATAAACTTAGATAGCTCTTTTTTTTATCTAAATATTTTTCCATTCGGAGATTTGATGTAAACATCGACTTTTCCTTTACTCAGACCACTTTTTCTCACATGTTCCTCCCTCACCCAGCCCTTTGGTACGCCAGGGTTATTGTTAAATATTGCCATGGTAAATAACAATATTGTAATTTAAAATATAAATAGGGCTGAATAATTACTAATATGACATCAGTACTTAATTTGACTCTTTCAAATATGCAACAAAGTTTACACCAAATAAATCCTTTTATTAGAACTCAGAAAACAGTAGGATTATCTAGAAGCAGATTCAGATAACAATGTTTGTAAACATTGAGCCCGCTTCAGCATCACAGGTGGGCTTATCTCTAGCATTCCGAAGGTCAGTTTATGAACTTTGATTTACCACGCTTGTTATCAAGGATCTTATCTTGTTTCTAGAAATATTCATGAAAATTAAAAACTTTGTTTTGCTTTAATTGCTATTTTCTTCTGAATAAATTGTCTTTTCAAATAAACTACTTACTCATTGTTTAGAAAAATCCCTTTGCAACACTTCTATATAAAAATTAATGCTAAACTTTAAATTTTCCCACAAATTGGGTCAAATATTGAAGAGCACAAAAACAACATGTTCACCTTGCAACTGGTTCCACGCTCTGCCTTAAGAAAAAAAAAAAAAAAAAAAAAAAAAATGCATCGTTGGATGGATAAGTTGAGTGGGTTGTTAAGGTAAGATCGTTCCCAACGGTCGTTGGATCGGAAATAAAGTTATCCCGAGTGTAGTCGGTAGGGATAAAGGGTACTTCCCAACGGGCGTTGGATGGATAAGTCGAGTGGGTCGTTAAAGATGAGATCGTTCCCAACGGTCGTTGGATCGTAAGTAAGGATTATCCCGAGTGTAGTCGGTAGGGATAAAGGGTACTTCCCAACGGTCGTTGGATGGATAAGTCGATAATAGTGGGTTTGTAATTGTAAGGTATGGGGTAATCGCGGGTCGCGTGTCTGTTCCCCTGCTTACAAAACCAGATTATAGCTTGAAATAATCGAAATATTAATTTTCTTTAGCCTACAAGTTTGGATGACTCGATGCCAATTAGCCGCCTTTACTCTCTATTTAGGTTTACTATGGAATCCAGACGGACGTCTGCGGGAGAAAATCGGTAATAAAATCGGACGGTCGTCTGCAGGATGGAGATTTGTGTAAGGGTAGGGTAAACAATTAGGAGAATGTGTATATACACTTGGCCCAATCAAATCTACACAACAATGCACACCAAATCAAGCAGGAAAATAATGCAAAGCAATTTATATAGTTGGAGGATAGGCTATTAGTAATTCAAGCTATTATATTAGGCTACTACGTTATGAAATTATTTCAAGCTCCAAGCAACTATTAATGTGGTATTTTACTGAAATGAATGATAACTTGAGTCGAAATAAAATAAATGAAAGGAGGTAATCTGATGTAGGATACTATGGTCAGGGTGTCTACCAACCGGGAAAACCCGGGAATTGTACTTAAATTTTTACTGGCCATGTTAAATTTTTACTGGCCATGAAATGTACGGGAATTGTCCTTAAATGCCAGACTATGTCCTTAAATTTTTAATGGGCCATAATTTTATTGATCGCTAGTTGGTTAGGAGCACATAAAAGGTTTATCAGATGTTTGTTTACATTTTCATAATTTATTACTAGAGTAATTATGCAATAAAAATCCCATTGTGGTGATATTCCAAGTACTGTACAAAATGTCAGCTGACATTCTTAATGTTTTAGTCAGATTTGTTTATTTATTCTGTTTAATTCTTGTATTCAGTTTTGCTTAATAAAACCTAAGTTTTATTCTCTAAAAGTTTATTACAATTTATTAAGCAAATATTATCATAATTAGTCTGAGAATCAGTATCTATAGGCTTCCTATAAACCATTCTATTCAATCACTTAATACTAGAGAAAGAAATGGATAAACTGTTAAGACCAGAAAGATTTGAATGTCTACCTGATACAACCAAAGCAGCATTTGAATTCAAATATTGGTTGAGGACTTTTGAAAATTTTGTATCCTCTGTTGATAAAGTAAGTGACGAAGAAAAGTTAAAACTACTCATAAATTACATTAGTCACAACGTATATGAATTTATTTCAGAAGCAAAGACCTATGAAGATGCTGTGAAGGTTTTACAGACCCTCTATGTGAAACCTCAAAATGAAGTTTATTCAAGGCATATATTAGCTATTTCCAAGCAACAACCTGGGGAGTCTGTAGATCAATTCTTACAAAAACTGAAACTTTTGAGTAAAGATTGTAATTTTCGTAATGTTAATGCAGAAGAAAGTAAAAACGATTACATTAGAGACTCATTCATCACTGGGCTATTATCTCCTCAAATACGTCAAAGACTACTAGAGAACAATACTCTGAAATTAGAGGATGCCGTTGCTCAAGCAAGAGCTCTAGAATCAGCTCAGAAACACTCAGAAATCTACCAACAAACTCATCAAAATCAATTCTTGAACAGTACTTTAAATCAAGAGATGAATCAAGAAGAATGTTATAAGGAATCATCACTGGCTGCCTCAGGGACAATAAAATGCTTCTTCTGTGGGAAAGCCAAACATCCTCGAAATGTCTGTCCAGCCAGGGATGCTGATTGTCGAAACTGTGGGATAAAAGGTCATTTCTCAATTGTTTGTCGTCGTAAAAAATCAGGTAAATCTTCTAATCTTTCAGCCATGGAGAAAAGTCATGAGTCTGGACTGCTGGCTGCCGCTCCTCGATGTTTATCAAAGTCTGTAGTTACAGTTAAGATTAACAATGTTGTCGCTGATGCTCTAATAGATACTGGTAGCTCTGAAACATTCATAAATAAAACATTCGTTGACAAAACAAAGTTTTTAGTTGTTCCTGGAGGAGGCCAGATTTCTATGGCATCTGTAGACTTACAATCCCGTATCTGTGGGCACTGCTTCGTTGATATTGAGCTTTTAGGGCATCAACATATAAAAACTAAGGTTTCAGTTTTGCCTAATCTCTGTGCAGACATGATAATTGGGCATGATATTCTCTCTAAGTATACAAATCTATGCATATCATTTGGCGGTTCTAAGCCAGCACTAACTTTGGGCCCTTGCAGTTTGCCTACAGCTATTGTTGAACCTCCTGAACTATTTGCTAATCTTTCACCAGATTGTCACCCAATAAAAATAAAATCTCGAAGGTTCTCCCTTGATGAAACAAGATTTATAGAAAATGAAATAGGTAAATTGTTGTCTGAAGGAATAATTGAAGAGAGCAATTCTCCTTGGAGGGCTCAAGTCCTGGTTACCAAAAATGAGAATCACAAAAGACGGTTAGTCATTGATTACTCTCTAACTATTAACCGTTTCACTAACCTTGATGCTTATCCTCTACCAAATATTGAAGATCTTGTTTCAAAAATTTCTAAGTATGAGGTATTTAGTACAGTTGACCTCCGAAGCGCTTACCATCAAATCCCTATTTGTGAAAATGAGAAAAAATACACTGGCTTCGAAGCAGGTGGAAAACTATATCATTTCAACAGAATACCTTTTGGAGTTACCAATGGAGTTGCTTGTTTCCAGCGTGTAATTAATGGTACAGGGTGGCGCAGATGGATCGGGTGGTTTTAAAATACTTGTCAAACTGTCAATTTTAAAGGTATTGGATTGAAATAAAGTGCAAAACGTGTAGTTACAATGGAAGTTTATTGACAAAAAATTAGTTAAGTTAGTTTTTAAAAATTGCATCCATCAAATGCCTTTCTTCTCGAGCGACGCATTCTTGGAGTCGGTCCTTGAGGTTCCGCATTGCTCGCTCAAGCACATCACCAGGAATTGATGTGATTTCGTTGTGAATTGCAGCCTTTAACTCCTGAAGCAAGGGTCTACATGAACAAACCGGACCATTCAGGAGTTGAAGGCTGCGATTCACAACGAAATCACATCAATTCCTGGTGATGTGCTTGAGCGAGCAATGCGGAACCTCAAGGACCGACTCCAAGAATGCGTCGCTCGAGAAGAAAGGCATTTGATGGATGTAATTTTTAAAAACTAACTTAACTAATTTTTTGTCAATAAACTTCCCCTACACGTTTTGCACTTTATTTCAATCCAATACCTTTAAAATTGACAGTTTGACAAGTATTTTAAAACCACCCGATCCATCTGCGCCACCCTGTATAATCAGTAAAGAAAAGTTAGAAGGGGTTTTTGCTTATCTAGATGATTTGACGGTTTGTGGTAAAGATCAAGAAGATCATGATAGAAATCTTGCAAATTTCTTGGCAGCAGCCAACAAGTACGGGCTGACTCTGAATCAAGACAAATGTTCATACTCCCAAAGATCAATCAGACTTCTGGGATACCTAATTGAAAATAACACTATTAAACCGGATCCTGAAAGACTTGAACCCCTTCTGAACTTACCTGTTCCTAGTAATTTTGATTTATTAAGGCGTGCAGTTGGAATGCTAGCTCACTATTTAAGATGGATCCCTCAATTTTCTGAAAAAGTACACAGATTAGTTAAATGCAAAACATTCCCAATTCCTCCAGAAGTTGTTTCTGACTATGAAAAACTGAAACAAGAGATAGCTCAGTCTGCTATTAATACTATTGATGAATCTATCCCATTCGTAGTAGAAACTGATGCATCACAGAATGCACTTGCAGCGACTCTTAGTCAAATGGGTCGTCCAGTTGCTTTTTTTCACGATCTTTATCAGACAGTGAAAAGAGACACTCGATAATAGAAAAGGAAGCAGCAGCTATTGTCGAGGCAGTCAGGAAATGGAGACATTTCTTAGTTGGACAGCATTTCAAGATTGTGACAGATCAAAGGTCGGTGTCATTTATTTTTGATCAAAAACACAGTAGCAAAATAAAGAATGAGAAACTTCAACGATGGAGGCTAGAACTGTCTTGTTTTAGTTTTGACACTGTCTACAGGCCTGGTATTCAAAATTCAGTCGCTGATGCCTTCACTCGACTCTGCAGTTCGATGCCAAATCAAAGTTTAATTGACTTACATAAGTCACTATGTCATCCAGGCGTTACTCGAATGGTGCACTGGGTCCGAACCCACAATCTTCCTTACTCAGTCGAAGATGTGCGAAAAATGACTGCAGGCTGTCCACTATGTGCAGAGATCAAACCAAAATTCCTGAAAACTTCTAGTGGACATCTCATCAAAGCTATGGCCCCATTTGAGAGGCTTAATATGGATTTTAAAGGGCCAATCCCTTCAGTAACAAATAACACCTATATTCTAACTATAGTTGACGAATATTCACGTTATCCTTTTGCACTCCCCTGTCCTGATATGAGCTCAAGAACTATTATCAAACAACTTCACAAAGTCTTCAGTATTTTTGGTACACCATCATATATACACACAGACCAGGGTAGCGGTTTTATGTCGGTAGAACTAAAATCATTTTTACATAATTTGGGAATAGCTACAAGTCGTGCAAGTCCATATAACCCACGTGGAAATGGGCAAGTTGAACGATTCAACGGAGTAATATGGAATACTGTTCAGCTAGCATTGAAATCGAGAGGGATGAAAATAACTCAGTGGGAAAGTGTTTTAGATGAAGCCCTTCATTGCATCAGATCCCTCTTATGCACAGCTACGAATTGTACACCGCACGAAAGAATGTTTTAACATCAAAGAAGATCTAGCAACGGAGAAACTATCCCTACTTGGCTGACTATTCCTGGAAAAGTTCTTATGAAGAAGCACATAAGAGGCAGTAAGTTTGACCCACTGGTCGAAGAGGTCGAAGAGGTTGAAGTAATTGAGACAAACCCAAAATATTCTTTAGTCCGCAATAAAGAAGGAAGAGAATCAATTGTGTCCTTAAGATATTTAGCACCAAGAGGAAATGTAATGCAAAATCCAACAAATCTTACTTATGAAAACGAAGACGGTGATGAACAGTTGGAACAGAACACTACCTCGTCAAAATCGCTCCTTCTGGAACAGAACACTACTTCGTCACAACCGCTCCTTCAAAACTATACAGATTTATGTTTACCACCAGCAACGTCAGATGGTGTTCCTGAAAATGATGAACATCAAACCAGCAGCGCTCCTTGCAATCAACCTCATCCACCACGTCGGTCAACCAGACCAAAGGTGTTACCTAAGAAATTCGATGTGTATAAAATTTACTAGAGCGGAAGAATGTGGTGATATTCCAAGTACTGTACAAAATGTCAGCTGACATTCTTAATGTTTTAGTCAGATTTGTTTATTTATTCTGTTTAATTCTTGTATTCAGTTTTGCTTAATAAAACCTAAGTTTTATTCTCTAAAGGTTTATTACACCCATTAACAATCTCAAACCATTAATATTTTATCACGACAATCAAGTGTCAAGTCAAGTACTTCCAAGAACTGTTGACTCAGCAGCTAGCTCATAAAAGTTGTATCACTTTTATTCCTTTACAACTTCTTTTTTCATGGTGTCTACTCTCCGGGAAATTCGGGAAAACCCGGAAAACTCCGGGAATGTTATCTTGCCTTGAAATGTCCTGGAAAACTCCAGGAAACCACCCAAACCTCCGGGAATCCGGAGCCCGGTCATCGGAATCGTCGGCTAATCGAAATACTACCGCTTTTGTTGCCGTGATCGTGGGAAACGATTATCGGTGTGACCGAAACTGCAAGATATGCTCACGGGTATTGCCGTGATCGCGGGAGACGTTTATCGGTGTCGCGGAAACCGCAAGATAGGCTCACGGGTATTGCCGCGATCGTGGGAGACGATTATCGGTGTCGCGGAAACCGCAAGATAGGCTCACGGGTATTGCCGCGATCGTGGGAGACGATTATCGGTGTCGCCGAAACCGCAAGATAGGCTCATGGGTATTGCCGCGATCGCGGGAGACGATTATCGGTGCCGCCGAAACCGCAAGATAGGCTCACGGGTATTGCCGCGATCGCGGGAGATGATTATCGGTGTTGCTGAAATCATAAAATATGTGAACCTGTTTTGCCGCGATCGGTTCGCGGTGTTGATGAGACTGCAAGATATGCTCACCGGTATTCCCACGATCGCCGGAGATGATAACTGGTGTCGCCTTACCTACCAGTTATACTGTTTTATTATGTTGTATAAAATATTATTCTTTGGAAAAGTTTTGTTTTAAATAATAATAAACTATTATTAGCGTGTTGCGATTAGTTGAGCGGGTTCCAAAAGTAGCTCTTAAAATTCAGGAGTTTGTCTTGAATTCTCCTGGAAAACTCCTTGAATTTTTCAAACCAGGTTTAGTAGACACCATGTTTTTTATTACTAGGGTAATTATTATTAGATCCCAAACCTGTTTTATCGTTAAAATAATAGCTTTATAATGGCTGTTAAATTTCACTTCTTACTTGTACTTTCGGCTTGAAGATCTACAGTCTTATTTTGTAAGTTAACCCCTTTTTTATCGACATTTTATCATTCAATTGACAAAACCACAAGCATTGTTGTTTGCATTAATGTTTTATCACTATGTAGGCCTGCTTGGTTTCAAATTATGTCATTGCATTTTCTGTATCTTTGTCTTATATTGTTGGCTATTCAGGTTTCAATGTTTTTTGTTTCCCATATATTTATTTATTGAGTTGTATGCTTTAAGCAATCTAAATCTTATGAACTAGAATGATGATAGTGACTTTGCTGCTATTATAACCTCATTGTTTGTTACTCAGTTTATATAGGCCCTCCTAAATAATTAGGTCTAGGCCTGGGTATTTTGATTCTTGAAAGAGCTGTAAAATATATTAAGAAAATGTAATTGAGCCTAAGATGAACAACTAATGATTGCTATGTTTAGATATTAACTTTGCAAATGAAAATACAATAATCTTACTCTGTGCTTATTGCTTAATAGCCGCTTACCATACCTTGATTTTGTACTAAGAATTGAGTAACAATATGCATTAAAGATTTTTTTTTCAAAAGTAGTCGAGAACCTAACGTTGTGCGAGGGCGAATCATGCCAAATTAATCGGCCTGGATTGGATAAGCTATGCTATGAAGTTTACGTGACCGATGGAGATATTTGTCGCTATCGCAGGAGACAATGATTGCGTTTCTCTGTTACACTATAAAAGCCTTACCTAAAGTATAGGTAGGCCTATGTTTGTTTGCTTTCAATAAATTTCTTTTTTGAAATTTTTAACTCTTATCTATTATTATTTACTTTTCTCTCTGGTACAACTATAGTGAATAACAAGATTAATACAGTTTGACAAATCAGGAAAATTATTCGGTAGGCCTAATAACACCGACAAAGGTTACGGCAAAGTGTCCTTTAATGTACGGGAATTGTCCATGAATTTTTTATCCAGAATGTAGTAGACACCCTGTATGGTTCAAAGACTGATTACCAGATAGGAATGTAGATAACTGCGGTAGTAAGCGTTCTACTGTAGGGTTTAATGGACAGTGAAATTCAAATTATATGATTGAATAGGAAAACTATTGTGATTTTAGAATTTGTATAGGAATAGTAAGAATAATTTGCAAATTTAGTATGGATTTATAATACAGTAAAAAACAAGCTACTATAGGCTACTAAATGGCTAAAAGCCGAAAAATGGTAGATAGAGCGTACCTTAGTCGAAATTGATGTTTGATGCACCCTACTATCCGTTATAATACTTATACTTGTACTACTCACTCTACTAACTCGTACTACTACTTCTAACAACTCGTCAGCTCGTGTGTCGGTGTCGGAGGGTCGGAGGTAGACTGTCGGTCGTGGTTGCTCTCGTTCGGCGCTCGACACTCGAGCCTCGGGCGCATGCGCGAGTGCCTCATGCGCATGCGTGGGTTCTCCCGCTACCGCTATTGCCAACTCGCTGACTCTTCTGCGCATGCCCGACTCTGGGGCCAGTTGTAACTTGTTAAGATTCTAAATACTTAAGATTGTATTTAAATATTTTTCCCAAGTAATTATTTTATTTTTCTATTATTTTTCGCTGACTGTTTTCCTTTCTTCATAACAAATAAAACATTATTCCTTGTAATGTGTTAAAATTCAATTTTAGCATGTTACAATCTTTTTTACAAAGCATGTAAAAACATGTGTTATGCCATGGCAAATGTCATGGAGATTTTGGGGGGCCACAAATAATCCACAATTCATGAAAAAACTTTTTTTGATTGTTTTGTACACCATTAATATGTCTCTGCTTGGTAAATAATTACTTTCGTTTTATATATAAATATATACAGGGTTAGGCAAAAGTCTGAAACCCCTCAATTAACTTTTTAACGCCTTTCAGTGGGAAAACCAAACTCGGCACATATTTACATCATAAGAAATTGCACTTTTTCATCAAAGTTACAACTTACTCCCAGCCCCCAAAATGGGGTATTTTGGGGGCAGCCCCAAATTTTAAAATTTAAAAACCTATCATGTGACCCCTCATTTTAAAGGGTTTATCAAAATGGCAGCCATTTTAATTTTAAGATAAGCAAACAAGGTCTGGACACCCCCAGTTAACTTTATAACGCGTGGCATTGGGGAATCCAAACTCGGCACATGTATACAACATAAAATAATTCACTTTTTCATCAAAGTTAGAATTTTTAACCCGGTCCCAAAATGGAGTATTTTGGGGGCAGCCCCAAATTTTCAAATGTAAACACCTATCATGTGACCCCTCATTTTAAAGGGTATCCCAAAACAAAATAAATGGCGCAAACAAGTGGTCAATATCGCACCCCTAATCAAAATGGAAGCCATTTTTTATTTTAAGACAAGCATACAAGATAAAGTCTAACAAGATAAACAAGATAAAGTCTAATTATTTTTGAGTAGAGTACTTTCGATCAGCCAACACACATTTTTACAAGAGTGGGACTTGTCAATATAGTCCAGAGAAAACACATCGAGTACCTAGGTTGTAAAAAGTAGGTTCAACATTTAATTTTGAAAATTAGTGCTTAATTATAATCCATCAAATATCCATTTTATGACTGCCATTTTGAGTAGGTATGCGATATTGACCTCTAGTTTGCGCCATTTAATTTGTCTTGAGATACCCTTTAAAATTAGGGGTCACATTGTAGGTGTTTACATTTGAAAATTTTGGGCTGCCCCCAAAATACCCCATTTTGGGGGCTGGGGTAAAGTAGTAACTTTGATGAAAAAGTGCAATTTCTTATGTTGTAAATATGTGCCGAGTTTTGTTTTCCTACTGCTACGCGTTAAAAAGTTAACTGGGGGGTTCCAGACTTTTGCCTAACCCTGTATGTATATAGATTTGTATATATATTAATCCATATAATTAATACGCCAACATAAAATTCGTCATTGGAACTCCTCCGCCATTTCCAAAATTAAATACCGATTTTTACCATTCACGTCTCATTGGAAAGAGCGTGTCGTGTTGATTTGCAAACTGACCTTAAATTTTGAAAAGGTCCCTTGGGCTCTGCCTTAGTGGCTTTTGAAGTTCCCATGTTATCCTTTTGAAGAAAATATTTATTTACATTATAATCAGCTGGACAATTTAATTGCTGTTAATATTTAAGTTGCAATTCAAGAAAACGCGTGCTACAAACATTAAATTTTACCGACTTGATTCTTGATTAAAATTAAATATTTACTATTTGAATTTGTGTTTGCGTAAATATTAAAATGGAATAAAGTGAGAAAGCTTAGACAGTTTACTGTCTAAGAAAAATAAGAAAAATGAATTGGCTGACATATTATTGTATTTCTTGAGCAATCATTGAAAAAGAACCAATGTGTAAACTATGGAAATATTCAAAAGTCATGGAACGCCAACAAGTAGGGGAAATAGAGATGAGATTTTTTTTTCTTTTCGTTAGTAGCCTATTATAATAAAGGACACCTACAAGATGAAGAATCCTACAAACGATGAACAAAGGATGTTAGCCGAAGTGCTACCATTTTTAGTAGGAAACGTGGACTTTGTAATCACTGCAGAGGAAACCCCTCTAAGGCTGAATATTACTGGTACGGCAAGGACATTAAATAAATGTTACTATAAAAGTCAAGTGATTTTTAGAAGAGAATTACTTCTTCGAAGAAACCTGTACTTAAACTTTCATTGAAGGATTCAATTACTATCCAAAATTAAGGGAATCAAAAAACTATCTGAACAACATTAAGCTTTTTAACTCTGCATTTTTTCAGGTCAATATAATTCACGTTATTACAGCAACTAACCAAAAGAATGCCAATTGAAGAAAATAAAAGTGTGACAGGCATGTTAAGCAGGCAATCAGGTAGTTCTAGAATTCTATAAAAAAGACTGAAATTTGTAAACATACTGGCGACAACGGTGGTACCAGACTGGCTACATTTTCAATGAGGAAGATAAACATGGACAACCTTATGCGGTTATGAGTATGTCAGGAAACATTTGTAAAAAACACTGATAAGGTGATAAGCAAGATCAGCTTTTGTAAATAATAATTACTAGAAATGTTGATTATATCAAACTGGTATGGACATCATGATTATTTCCATTAGTTGCATAATCTTTGAGTTGACTCTTTTTAACTCATGGGAAATTACTACTCTTATTCAGTTATTTGTTATTAAATAACTCCTGTACAGTAGACTCTCAGTAATCCGGCAGATATAGGACCGTGAACTGCCGGATTAGTGAAAATGCCGGATTACTGGAATGTTATCAATAAAAACACTTAAAATGCAATTAAAACACGTATCCGAAGATCGGGCGATCGGAAACGGCTATTGCGCGATCGGCCATGACGACGATTACGTTTCCGTAATCGTGGGAGATGATGATAACGTCTACACGGCCGCGGAAGATAATCATAATTTTGCCGCGATCGTGCATGACGACGATGATATTTCCGTGACCGCAAAGAGGTATTGATAACATCTATACGTCCGCGGGAAATTTTCATGATTTTGCCGCGATCGCGCATGACGACGATGTCTTTTCCGTGACCGCGGGAGATGTTCATGATTTTGCCGCGATCGTACAGACGATGATGACGTTTTCGTTACCGCGGGAGTGGATGATGATGTCTACACGGCCGCGGGAGATAATCAGAATTTTACCGCCATCGCGGAAGACCTCACCCGTCAAAAGACGCCGGATTACTGGAATGCCGGAGTGGTGCAGTGCCGGATTATAGATGGTATACTGTAATACTTTGCAATTGCTCAAACATGTACACTAAAGTAAATTAAAATACCAAAGTACCCTGGAAACATTTTATTTTTTAACACAAGTGAGTGTTTTGGCTATTCATGCTATGATCACAGTGAAAAAATTTGGTATTTTAATTTACTTAATAACATTTTAGAGTTTAGCACTCATTGGTGTAACTAACAATGAATATACAGGGTGATCAACTCATGGAGGCCACCATTAGCAGTTGAAAATATAATCTTATTTTTTCTAAATTCAGCCGCCATTTCCCAAAATTGCGGCCAACTTTGAAATTTCTTATAGAACACCCTATGTTTTATCATGTTTTCGGATAGAACATGCAATTTAAAAACTTTTTTATACTTGAAATTTTTTCAATAAACCCACCCAAAATGTACATTTTACATCATGTAGCTCCTAAACAAGTAGGTTTATAGCGAAAATGCGAAGAGTAAATAAGTCAAATAAGTCTTAAAATTGCATCCACATTCCATAAAGACCATAAAATACACAGTTTTCCACTTTTCAAGCTTGCCGCCATTTTGGAAAATGGCCGCCATTTTTGAAATAATAGAATTAATATTTTTAACAAATTTTAATATTGATAGACGTGAGTTAGATGTAGATATGTAAAGCAGCTTATGCGTTTTACTAGTGAAAACATGGATTTTCAACATGGATTTTACAACAAGTGAATTTTTAAAACTGCTGTAGCAGTACTAAACGTTGAAGTTTCGCAAGTGATCTTTGGTTTCATCTTTTTTTTATTAGTTTTTCTTTTGTTTTCCTCATTTTACATTTTTCTTTAAACCCCTCCAATTTACCAGTGGAAGAAACAGAAGGTCCTTAGAGTGGGTCTCCTTCATTTTCTGCGCGTCTCTTAATGCCCACTGAAATGGAACCGGTAACTTTACTAAACGAGTCTTTTCTTCCTGATTCATAACTAGAAATTCATTTTCCCAGTCTTTCGGCTTGATGGCTTTGTTTCCCGTAGCTTTCATATCCCTCTTCTTTTTCTAACAGTTTTTAAGAGTTTTATTCACTTGTGCCTCAGTAATAACCTTTCCTAATACATTGCAAAACTTTTTTGTTAATAAGGACAAGGCTTTAGTTTTTGTTTGCATTTTTTATTCATCCAAGACACTATTTTTTAACGATTTTTACCAGCAATGCCCGATCAACGTTAGTACATGGAGGGTAATCTTCACTTGCAGACAGATAAAGCTAGACTAAGTTATTCCTGTGTAGTGTGTGAAAACAAAGGGCACCAAGGCGGGTGATATGTTCAGAATTGAAAGTTTGCGTCATCTTAGTATTTTCTAGGCCTAGTTTACTCTAACCCGTTAGAATATACCAGGATTCGCCAAATGACGCAAGTATATTCTAACTAGTTTTAGCAAATTCTTATTCACCTCGTTTAGAGAATTAGCTAAAACTAGTTAGAAAATACTAATAAGAATATACTAGTTTTATTCACTCCACTAATTATTTATACATTGGTATTTCCCTATAGATTTGAAGGGTTTCCTGATAACGTGCTGCATGTTGTCTAAACTCTCGGCGATGTTGAGTTATAATTAAAAGCGATATAGTACGGTGCAATTAGACCTAAACTGGGACATCAAAAAAAAAGTTCCAAACCAGCGCTAAATTGTTGAATACACTTCCCTCAATATTTAAAGAAAGTTACACTGATTTGAGTGTCGGGTTTGGGGGGTGGGTTTTGGAAATGGGACTTTTTTACTTTTTTGCAAATACCTCAAAAACGGTGTTTTTTCTCAAAATGTAATGAATTACCATATAATAATCTACATTAAACAAAATGATACCATACAATCCTATCTAGATCTACTATGTACGGTTCAGGAGATATTAGGGGTAAATGTAATTTTTTTCTTAAATTTCTAAAAAAGTTATTTTTTAAATGGAGGAAACCCATGGACACCCATAAAAAAAGTTTCTAATGCGTGCTAAATTGTTCAATAGACCTCCCTTAATATGTGTAAAAAGGTTACACTGATTTGAGTGTCGGATTTGGGAAGGAGGGTTTAAAGAAAAGGGAGGGGAATGGGGCTTATTTTACTATTTTAGAAATATCTTGAAAACGGTGCGCTTTTATTGATACATAATGAATTACAAAAATAATTTACATAAAATTTCGAACAAGATTATACCATACAATACCTATCTACTATGAACGGTTCAGGAGATATTGAGGGGTAAGTGTGATTTTTTCTGATGATTAAATAGAAGTGGCTTTTTTAATGGAGGAAACCCACGGACACCCATAAAAAAAGTTTTTAATGGGTGCCAAATCGTCGAGTAAACCTCCCTTAACATGTGTAAAAAAGTTACACATAACACACATACATACATAGTACATTACATAGTTGGGTAGGAGGGAGTGAAAACGGGGTGGGAAATTTTATTCATAAGTAATTTTGTAAATTTTCTTAAGTAACACGTTTTTATTTCCCTTTTTAACACAAATATAACAACAATTTAACTAAATATGACTTACCTACCTGAAAAGACAAACCTACCTAGATACGTGAACACAGTGTACATTCTACCGTTTGAATTCTTAAGTGAGGTTTCTCATTGATAAGTTATTAAACCATTGCTCAAACCATTGCTAACCTCTTTAATGAAAAATTTGCTAATGTGTCCAAAGATAATAATCTTAACTCCTGTATCCATACAGCAACTGAGTTAACAAATAAAATTTATATTAATTCAGATATAAATTTTCAATTCAGAGATATAACAGTGTCAGATGTTAAAAAAACTATTAAAAAATTAAAAAATAAAAAATCTGTTGGATGGGATGAGATTCCTATCGAAATAGTTAAGAATGTAACTAATTTTATTGCACAACCACTTTGTCTGATAATTAATCAATGCTTTGATGAAGGAATTTTTCCACATCAACTGAAAAATGCAGAACTAAAACCACTGTATAAAAAAGGTTCACCGGGAAATCCTGAAAACTATTGTCCCGTATCCATTTTACCATGTTTATCAAAGGTTTTTGAAAAACTTGCATACAACCGAGAATAAGTCTGCCAGTTTTTGATGGTACTTTGCGGGATTGGCCAGGTTTTAAAGACACCTTTTTATCTCTTATCCACGACCAAAGTGGACTTTCAAATATTCAGAAATTTCATTATTTATTGTCCTCCACAAAAAATGAGGCTCTTTCATTAGCTAGAACGTTGCCTGTAGCTAATGATAACTATTCAATCATTTGGAAGAAACTTTTGGACAGGTATGACAACAAGCGTGTACTTGCCAATTTTTACATTGATGAAGTGCTGAATTTACCATGTCTCACTAGTGAGAACCCTAACGCTTTGCGCCATATGATCGACACAGTATCTGAAAATAGGCTAGCACTTAAGAACTTGAAATCAGACAACATTGATGATTTTATTTTAGTTCATTTGACTTTGAAAAAGTTAGATAAGAGATCCCGCCAATTGTTTGAAGAAAGTTGTCCCAAAACAGAACCTTTGATAAACTTTTAGAATTTTTAAACAATCACTGCCATGCAGTAGAAATAGCTAGTGAGTCATCTATTACTAAGCCTAATGTAGCCTATAAGCTTAGTGACAAATATTTGCCAAAATCTAGTCAAATATCGAGATTACAGCCTAAAAGGGCAGAGTCGTCCCGGCAAGCATTTTTGTCCGCTTTTGACACTTCTGGGAATAAGCCTACTTGCCTTTATTGTTCGGATATGCACAACCTTTACAAATGTCCGACCTTTTTAAAACTGAACTCAGTGCAGAGGCGTGAGTTTGTTAGATCCAAGGAAGCTTGTTTTAATTGCTTATCTAGTCAACATATGCGTAAACAATGTCGTTCAAAATCAAGTTGTCGTAAATGCGCACAGCGGCATCACACTTTGGTACATGTGGATACTACTCCCGAGTCTCAACTTTCTTCTTTACATAGGCCTAGAAGCTCTGCTGGTGAGGTTGCCACTCAAGACAATGAAATCAAAACCAGTTGTACGTCTCAAATTGTTATGTCTACTGAAACCTTGTCTTATGTATTGTTGGGCACTGTTCAACTTTTAGCTCAGAATGTAGCTGGACAATTTGTTAAAATTAGAGGTCTAATTGATCCAGGTTCACAAATATCATGCATTTCTGAAACATGCGTTCAAAAACTTTGTTTGCCTCGCATCAAGTACAATGTACCAATCACTGGTTTGTCCCAGGGGCCCATTTCAAAACCTAAAGGAGTTGTAAAGTGCGTTTTGAAATCGCCTCATAGTGGTGACCTTGAAGTAGTCACTACTGCTGTTGTACTTAATCGCATCACAAATCATCTTCCTTCTCGAAAGCTGAAATCATGTGTTCGAGAACATTTTCATGACATCCAGTTAGCGGATAACAACTTTGACATCCCTTCGCCAATTGAATTTTTGCTTGGCGCTGATATTTTCCCCCAAGTTTTTGATGGAGGAAAACTTTTTATTGCTGATGGTTTACCCTCTGCATTTCACAGTATTTTTGGATGGGTTTTGTTAGGCTCAGTTGATTCAAAGTATTTTGATCATTTCAACCCGTCAAGCGCATCGCCTGTCATGTCCAACTTATGTCTTCTTGCATCACAATCAACACTTGATGAAAGTTTAAGGAAGTTTTGGGAAACTGAAGAAACTCCTTCAAAACCAGCGTTAAGCCCTGATGATCAATTTTGTGAAGATCATTTTCAGCAAACCCATACCCGTGACAGTAGCGGACGGTATGTTGTCAAACTGCCCTTTAAAGAAGACCCGCCTAGGAGAATCATTTCAACCTGCTCTGCGTAGACTATATTCTTTGGAACGGAAACTTAACAAATCTTCAGATTTAACTTCAGTCTATTGTAAATTCATGACAGAGTATGAAACTTTGGGACATATGACACTGTTATCTCCCGATGACACATCTTCTAAATACTTCATCCCACATCATGGTATTTTTAAAGATGAAACACAGCCTAATAAATTCAGAACAGTTTTCAAGTTAGGTTGAGAAATAACTTAGGCCTATCAGACGTAAGCCCGATGTAAATATGTGTTAAAACAATAGGCTATAGGCTAGGCCTATGTTCATCTTTGAAAATCCAAAAATAAACTTTAAACAGGCACTAGGCCTAATTCAAGGCAAAGTAGACACTTCTTCATATAGGCTAGGCTAGGCCTATGTTTAGCCAAAACTCAATAAAAAAGGTAAAAAGCAGGAAATATCAATTGGATATGTTTAGCAGCATCTTCAATTGGCATTAAATCACAAGTTGAATCTTTGTTAGGCTAGGCCTAGTTAACAGGTAAATCAAAAGTTGTAACTTACCATAAGATGGGTGTATGGTAGGCCTAATTAGGCTAATAAGACTCAATGTCAAATCCAGTTAATAAATGCAAGATATGTAAGCAAATTAGGCCTATGCTTCTTCAATGTGTTTATAAGATGACTAGCTGTACCCGCGGGCTTTGCCCCGTTTAACTTCATAAGTATTCGCATGGCTCAATCACGTCCTGGTTGAAGTTCGTTCGCTACGCTCACTCACCTTTAGGTTGGAGCTCGTTCGCTGCGCTCACTTGCCTTCAGATTAGCTCGTTCGCTACGCTAACTCGCCTCTAGGTTGAAGTTCGTTCGCTACGCTCACTCACCTTTTGGTTCCAAATTAGGTGTTGTCATAAATAAAAAATAAAAAAATAATAATGCTGCGCCCTGTTGGTAATCCTTGTAACTTTAATGCTATTGAAAATCATAGAACAGAACCAACATGTTTAGTTGAAACAGCTGTTAAGATTCTTTAATTCCTTTTTAATTCCTTTTAAATATGAAAATTCATAAGGTTAACATGGGAAACTCCAGAGCCACTGGGGCGGAGCACGAAAGCCCGATCAGAATAAAAACTACTTAGTTTTCTTATTTAATGCCCAAAGAATCGGTGTACCGAATTTCAGCCTCCTAGGTTAATGGGAAGTGGGAGAAATAGTGATGAGTGAGTGAGTGAGTCAGTCAGTGAGTCAGTGAGGGCTTTGCCTTTTATATATTTAGAAGATTGTAGATCAAAATTAAATAAAATTCCAACTTCTTTCAAGTCCAAAAACTCCACTCTTCCTGTACAAACTTGAAGACAACTTGTAGAACTTTGTAGAAACTTGTAGAAGGTAGACAAGTTGAAGATTCCAAAAAATTGGTAAAAATAGAATTCAAATATTGAAAACACACTTCAAAAAGATTTAAATTAGATATTCCTCAAAAGTTAAAATAGTTTTAAAAACAATGAACTAATTTAGATTGCAAAATATGAAGTTCAGAAAGTCACATGTTAAAGTTTGAAGTTGAACTATTAACTTGCACACAGTAAAAAATCAACTTTAAAAGTTAAAAAATGTAAATTATCAATTATCAATTATCAATTATCAATTATTTAAGATGGGGACGCCACTATGTGCGTATTTTAAAGGCGGGTTCAATTAATTATGCGGTTGCGAAGGACCATGTTTTATAATGCGGGTTGAAAAGTAGACAAATTGGCAAAAATTAAAATGGTAAAAAGGAGGTAGCAAAATAGGTTATGACTCACCCTACATATTGAAATCAAGTGGGCTGAACTCAATCCTCTTCTAGCTAGAGTAGAATATCCTCAGCTTGTTTTTTAGTGCTCATGAAAGGCAGGTATTAGACAGGATTATGGAGTATGTGTGTGCAGTGGAATTGCCAAGAAATAAAGTTTGAAATACTAAACATCTTAGATTGTCTGTTTCCTGATAATTGTATGAAAACTAAACTAAGGCTCTTCTACCTTTTCCATAATATTAATATTGATTTAATAAATAAACTTTTACTTTATAACAACACCTCCCCGCCAAAATAAAAAAGATTTCTTCACGTTACACAAAATTTATTTACACAAAAGTTTTTGGGAGGTTAGCTCTTCACCTTACATTCCCATTCTTGGGGGCGCTCTGCGGCTTCTTTGAGAGCGCCGGAGGCTAGGTACCTCAGATTCCATACTATTGTTCTTCTGTTGTGGTGATTGTCTTGGACTTACAAATCTCGGTGATGAAATTGGTCTTGAAATGGTAGGAGAACTATCATGGGCAGAGGTTTTCTCAGGTGTTCTGAGGTGTTACGACCTTTTGAGCTTTTTCATATAATTCCCTGGGAAATTGGATCACAAAGTCGTCATCGTCATCTTGGCCTGACGGGTTACTCCTCAAGTGGTCTGCATGAACAAACCGAATGCGGCCCTCTACTTTAACTAAGTAGGTTGCCGGACTTATAACCTTGGTAATGATACCTGGCTGCCAATTTGTTTTTCTCAGGTGTTCTGAGGTGTTACGACCTTTTGAGCTTTTTCATATAATTCCCTGGGAAATTGGATCACAAAGTCGTCGTCATCTTGGCCTGACGGGTTACTCCTCAAGTGGTCTGCATGAACAAACCGAATGCGGCCCTCTACTTTAACTAAGTAGGTTGCCGGACTTATAACCTTGGTAATGATACCTGGCTGCCAATTTACTTTCTCGTTACGTACAGTACGAACATACACTGCTGCTCCTACTTCAAAGGAACGAGCTTGGCCTCTGTACTTGTTGGCCTTTTTTACTAGGATTTCATTTTTATCTTGCATTTGTTAAGGCAATGAGTGTGGCTTCAAGAGGCTAAGATGAGTCCTAGGCTTGAATTTGTATATTGCTTCAGATGGTGATATACCTGTGGTAGAGTGAGGGGTGTTCCGGTAAGTAAACAAAAATGAATCAATTCGGTGTTGTAGAGAGCGGGTCGTGTTATGCTTGGTATCATGGAGCATTTGTTTGAGGAAGGCTTCCTTGACAGTTTGCACTGCTCGTTCGGCTAAGCAGTTTGATGCAGGGTGATAGGCCGGTGATAAAATGTGGTGAATACCATTTGATTCCACAAATTCTCGGAATTCGAGCGAAGTGAATTGAGGTCCTCCATCCGTAACCATGGTAGAAGGCAAGCCAAAGCCTGCAAAGCAATGACGTATTTTCTCAATAGTTTGTTTCGAGGTGGTGGTTGTCATGTAGAATATTTCTATCCATTTCGAATGTCCGTCAACTAGGATTAAAAAGTCTTTCCCTTCGTATGAAGCAAAGTCCAAGTGTACTCGTTGCCATGTGAATTTAGGCCATGACCATGGCTGTAGCGGTGCGAGTGGAGCAGATTTCAGAGTTTTCTGGCAGATTGAACAATCTTTGACGGTATCTTGAATTTCAGAATCCATTCCTGGCCACCACACAAAGCTTTGGGCTAGAGCCTTCATTTGGGACTCCCCCGGATGTTCGGTTTGTAGCAAAAGCAATATTTCTTTGCGATGTGTCAGAGGGACAACCACTCTACTCCCCCATAAAATGCAGACTCGTTCCACCGACAATTGGGAGCTTTTGTTGAGGTAAGGGGAAAGATCTTTATCTTCAACGAAGTTAGGCCATCCGTTTGTTGTATATTCTAACACTCTTGATAGGGTAGGGTCAAACTTTGAAGCGGTTGCAATTTCCTTAGATGTTATTGGAAGCTCATAAGTTGTAGAGAAGAACGCAATTGATCCTTCATCATCAGTCGCCTTGCTTGGTAAACGGGACAATGCGTCAGCATTTTGAATTTCTGAACCTTTACGATACCTTATTTCATATTGGTAAGCAGCTAATGTCAATGCCCATCTCTGGATTCGAGCAGCAGCAAGAGTGGGGATTTCCTTAGTTTGGCCTAGGAGGAAGATCAAGGGTCGATGATCAGTTACCAACGTGAATTTTCTAGCGTAAAGAAAGTTGTGGAACTTTTTTACTGCAAAAATGATTGCGAGGGCCTCCTTTTGTATCTGGCTATATTTTTCCTCGCATTTAGTGAGGGTCCGTGAAGCAAACGCAATCGGACGCTCTGAGCCGTCAGGTAAGGCGTGTGATATGACACAGCCTACACCGTAGTGAGAACTATCGCATGTGACCACTATGTCCTGACCTAGGGGTCATGAGGCATCAGCACATTATCCTTCAACAACAGGCGCTTACTCTCTTCAAACGCCTTGTCACATTTATTACACCAAAACCATTTGACATCTTGGTTAAGTAGCAGCCTGTACAAAGGGTGAAGTAAGGTAGATAGGTTAGGCAAAAACTTTCCATAAAAATTGATTAGTCCTAGATATGACCTTAATTGAGTTAGATTTTGGGGCCTAGGTGCATTTGCAATAGCTTCAGTGAGTTGCTCGCTCTGGTGGATTCCGTTCTCATCTAGGCGGAAACCTAAAAATGTGATGCTCTTTTTGAACAGTTCACTCTTAGAATTGTTAACTTTGACTCCGTACTCCGACAGTCTCTTCAACACTGCTTCAACTTTAGTCTTCATTTCCTTAATCGTTTTACTAAAAATCAGAATGTCATCCAAATAGCAGTAAGTGTCATCCAGACCAAACAGAATTTTGTCCATGGTGGCTTGAAACAAGGCACCGGCACTGGTAATACCATATGGCAAAAAAGCGTACGTAAAAAGACCTTTGAGATTGTTTATTAACTCTAAGTTGGCTGTAGGCAGAGTGTAAATCGAGTTTTGGGAAAAATTTCGCTCCTGAAATTTTACTTAAAATATCCTCAGGATTTGGCAGAGGATAATAGTCAGTTCGCAAGTTAGGGTTCAACGTGAGCTTGAAGTCGCCACAAATGCGAACACCATTGTTAGGCTTAGGAACAACTACAATTGGGGTGCTCCATTCTGTTCTAGTGACCGGGTAAATGACACTCGATTTTTGCAAATCTTCGAGTTCTTGTTCTACAGCCCCACGAAGAGCATAAGGCACGTTCCTAGTCTTACAGAAAACTGGAGTTGTCTGATCCTTTAAAATTAAATCAACTGACATGTTCTTAATTTCCCCGTGATCATCATCAAAAACTGTTGCATATTTCTCCATTAAACTTGTAACTAAGTCTACAGAAGGAACGTCCTTACCGTTTATCAGGTGAACTTCCATGTCTTTATCAGCATTTGACTGCATGCGGGAACCCAGGCGATTCCAATCCAGTTTGATTTCAGATAACCAATTGCGGCCTAGTAACGTAGGCTGGCGTGATTCTGCGCTTTCAATCACAACAATCGGAAGTTGGCGATCTCCATCCTTAGTGGAAACAGTAGCCTGAAATTCTCCCAACACATTAATACTTTCATGAGTATTATATGCCTTTAACTTGATATCTCATTTCTGCAAAGCAGTTTCCTCATTATAGAAATGTTTAAAATAAACATCGTCGGGCATGACGGTTACTACCGCCCCCGTATTCAGAACCATGTCAATTGGAGTACCATTGACTAACATATTAAGAACAAGCACATCAGGTTTATTGCCATTTGCATAAGCGATAGTGAACAATTCAAACTCATCGCTGTCATGCTGATCTTTAACTTGAGGTTCATCCTCCGTGTTGTCACCATCACACAAGTTTATGAATCCCTTTTTCTTAAAGGTATTCCTAGCTTTGCACATATTAGATAAATGTCCTTTCCTCTTACAAGAAAAGCAAGTATATTCTGTATAAGGACAGGCTTTAGCATCATGCGATTTGCCGCATCGATAACATCTATATTTCACATTGTTACTGTTACCCTGGTAACTAGCATTACTGGTACTCGTCTTATTAAAATACCTGTTTGGCTTTGACTGTCTTAGGCCTACAGAGGTTTTACTGTATGAAGGCTTAACTAGGTTAATTTCACAAGATTGCTTTTCAGGATGCAATGATCTAACATTTTTGTTAGCACTTTCAGTCAAAAGAGCAAGTTCTAGGGCTTTTGAAAAGTCTAGGCTATCCCCCTCCGCTAAAAGTTTGCTTTGAATAGAAGGTGACTTTAGCCCACATAAAAATCTATCTCTAAGTGCTTCGTCCAAAAATGTATCAAAATTACAACTAGCTTCTAGTTTTTTTAACTGTACTGCATACTCAGATATGGTTTCCCCCTCTTTTTGGGAGCGCTTGTTAAAAATAAACCTTTCATAAGTAGTGTTAACCTTTGGTACATAGTGTGCCTTCAATACTTTTACAATCCCCTTATAATCTACTTCACCCACTTTTTTAGGATGCAGAAGGTTTTTCAGAACTGAATATAGGGCAGGGCCCATGATTGAAACAAAGTAAGCCACTTTATTATCATCATCAATCTTATTGATGGTAAAGAAATTTTCTAATCTCTCTGTATAGTTCTCAAAAGTTTCAATTTCCTCATTAAACTCATTTACTTTTCCTATAGTTTGCTTTGCCATATTTATAATCAATAACTAGAAGCAATACTCACAGAAGAAATCCAATTTCTCATTTGAACATACATTTAACCTTTTACAAAACTTTTCCAAGTTCAAGACAGGTTATGTTATTGTTTGGAACCAATTTCATAACGTAACAGTGTAAAAAACTGTTACTTATCCCTGTTACTTTGAAGTAACTGCTTCGTGGTCTCAGTTGCTTGATAACTGTTGCTTGTCACTGTTCCAATAACTGCTAGCTGGAGCCGTTGCATGTAACAGTTACTTGAACACGAACACGATTTCTTCTATTCCTGTTGCTACTGGCCTTTTGCAATATTTACAAAATTTGCAATTTTTACACTTTAAAAACAAATTCACACGTGAAATTCTTTAAAAATACTCGTTGCCACTTATTATACCCGGAATAAACATATGTTTAAGGTAAAACTATGCTTATGGCAAATGCACAATTTAAATATACTGAACACTATAAGCATAGGTCTTCACTACCTGGATCATGACTGAGACTGCCTCTTATCGCTTGGCTTCATCCTCTGATGGGTTATAGGGCGGACAGGTACAAAGTTCATTTTAGGCCCTATAGCCCATCATGCTATTGTTCTTAGATTGTATGTTTCCTGATAATTGTATGAAAACTAAACTAAGGCTCTTCTACCTTTTCCATAATATTAATATTGATTTAATAAATAAACTTTTACTTTATAACAGTACGGTTAATACTTTGGCGCACATCAGGATTCCAACGAAACAACACAAAACAGCGTGGTTCTATTATGCACGTAATCCATGTACGCTTGGAAATAGGTTGGCAACACTTAAAGATAATAATACTATGAGCAGCTGATTGGTTATTATAACTACGATTTAATCTGTCATTTCGTGTTTATAGTTTCGGTATTTCTGAACTTTCTGGACTTTTCTTTTAAAAGTTTTTAAAACATTCCTACGATCTTAATACGTAAACAAGAAAATACCTTTAAAGGATTTTTTTAGGAGCGGAAACCACTTCAAATTACATAAACATACGGAACTATATTCTTAAGTCGTGGAGCACATTTCTTGCCGAGGATAAATAGCGGAGTGATACGGACCAGGTACTACTTTCTCTAGGGCACCTATTTGTGTTGCCAGCTGAAACTAAAAACGTGTTGTATAGTGTTTGAAAGACTAATTATTTATATGCTTTATAGGGACTGTAGGAAAAATATAATGTGTAACACGAGTGCCAAAGGCCTTTGCTGCACTTGAGATCATTCCGCACGAGCCGCCTGGTGTGCAGCAAAGTGCCACTTTGCCCACTAGTTACACAAATAACTATTGTGTAACTAGTGGGCGAAGTGACACTTTGCTGCACACTAGAGAACTGCTTAGGCACGAGCCTCAGGCGAGTGTGGAAGGTCTCTGGAGTGCAGCAAAGGCACTTTGCACTCGTGTTACACATTATATTTTTCCTACAGTTACTATATAAATCATATTAATAATTGGTCTTTCAAACACTATACAACACCTTTTTAGGTTAGGTTAAATCCAATCGGTGAATGAAATGGGAATCACTGCTACAGCTGATTGTAATTGTAATATCTTTGTTGCCAACCTATTTCCAAGCGTACACGGATTAGGTGCATAATGAAAGCACGCTGTTTTGTGTTGTTTGGTTGGTTACTGGTGTGCGACAAAGTAAAAACTGTACGACAACGTAAAAACTGTGCGACAAAAGTAAGTATATGCAAAAAATAGAAGCTTTCTGTGCTATAATCTGTGCAAGGAAGCCCACTTTGTCGCGTGACTGTAGGAAAATATAATCTAACCTGATACAGTATTCTTGATTCGTTCAAACTTACTTATAATACGTACGTATTAAATATAATATTAATATATACATGGTGTGCCTTAAGTAGACAGCCAAACTCCGGGAAATGGTTCTTTGAGTCAAAATCAGTGTTGCCACACAGCTCCGGAAGTAATCCCTCCTCACGAGCATAAAAATCCCGTTTTTTCCTCTCTAATCCGCAAAAAGCGTAATTACGCGCAAAACGGCAACACTGGTCAAAATAAAGAGAAAATCAAGAATACAATTTTTTCCAAAATCGCTTTGTTAACCAGATAGGCCTATCCGCATTTTGTTTGTTCACATAAACATTTATATCTTTGAATTTTTTCAACCGATCATTATCAAACTTCGTATGTATGTTTAGGTAAAATAGACCCACGTAGGAAGAAAAATATTTCTTACTCCAATAAAAAAATTTAAGTTGACGGTCATTTTATTATTTTAAATTGAAATAGCTAAAAATTGCTAATTTTATGAAAAAATGTCTAAAACACTTTTATTTAGCTTTTAAATTTCCCTATCAAACGACACCAAGTTCAAAAGGATTGGATAAAAAAAAACTGAATATATAACGATTAATTATTGTGATCAAGACTACGCGATTCTGGTTTGCCTCATCTTACACAAAAAATCGTGATATTTTAGTAATTTTTTAATTATTTTTAAAGTTAAATAAGTGTAGAAATGTTTTTCATAAAATTAGCCATTTTTAGCAATTTTAATTTTAAATATTTAAATGGCCGCCATTTTGAAATTTTTAATTGGATTAAGATAATTTCTTTTCTGACGTGGGTCTATTTTACCTCAACATAGGCTACATACTAAGTTACATAATGATCGGTTAAAAAATTTAAAGATAAAATAATGTTTATGTGAAAAAACAAAATGGCATACGTCTGGTTAACAAAGCGATTTTGGAAAAAAAAATATTCTTGATTGATTTTCTTTTTATTTTCACTCATAAGAACCATTTCCTGGAGTTTGGCTGTTTACTTACAACACCCTGTATACAGGGAACAACAAGAGAATCAATATTTTTAACGTATTTTATGATTTTATTAGAATGTTGATGCAATTTTTCCAACTTTTCATAGTTGATAGGTAGTGTATAGTATCATTGTGTTTGAAATTCAATAAATATTATTTTTGTAATTAATTATATTTTTAACGCACCCTTTACGAGCCTCCCTTTTTTAAACCCTTCTACCAAAATCAGACACTAAAATCTGTGTAACTTTGTTACACATATAAGGGGGGGGGGGGGGGTATTGCACAATTTAGCACTCATTAGAAACTTTTTCTATGGCTGTCCATAGGTTTCCTCCATTTAAAAACCAACTTTTTTAGAATATTAAGAAAAAAAATCACACTTACCCCCAATATCTCCTGAACCGTTCATAGTAGATATGTATGTTATCATTTTGTTCAAAATTTAATGAAACTATTTTTGTAATTCATTATAATATATCAATATAGCCTAAACAAACGCACCGTTTTCGAGGTATTTGCGAAAAAGTAAAAAAGTCCTATTTTCACCCCCTCGCCCCCAAACCCGACACTCAAATCAGGGTAACTTTTTTTTACGCATTAAGGGAAGTGTATTCAACAATTTGGCGCTGGTTAGAACTTTTTTTTTATGTCCCGGTTTGCTCTTTTTTTAAGCTAATTGCACTATAATAATAGCTATCACCAGCAGTTTTAAATTAACAAGTAATCTGGCAAGTTTATGTTTATCCAAAACAATCATTAGGCTATTTGAAATGAGAGGGTTTACTTCGAGAAGGACTTATTTCATTTCAAATATAACAAATCACTTCTGAATTATGTAAAGTATAATAAAATCTCACAATTCTTTCTACACAATATTACATTTGAATTGTACATTAAAAATTCTCAATTAGATATTGTGTTTTTAATATTGCCCTGTGGGTTGCCAAAGTGAGAGTTTGTAGAATTAAAGGATGTAAAAGATTTGTTTTTAAATCTTTAGTAGGTAGATGCCGTATGTAACAATCAGTAATACTCCTCTATGTTATCATCCCATTGCAAAACATGGGTAAAGCATGACTCTATAAGCAACATCAATCCACTTCAAGTTAGGGGCTTCTCTTTATGTTGCAGGACAGTGGCTACTGGGGCTGTCCTCCGCAGTCTCAGCGGCAGAGTGTGGAGGTCATGTTGACAAGATTGGAGGGAAAGATTGCTGGAGGATATAAGCGTAAGAAGCTGTCTCTTAATGCAACAGCCTCGGATGTTGATGATACATCACAGAGTGCTGAGTCTCACGACATGGAGTATGAGGAAACACCTGGTGAGCAGTTGTTCTACGATACAAAGCTATAACCAAAATGGCGAGATTTACTAATTGCTCTTTGAGTTTGGATAAATATACTCCAATCTGTCCGCAAATTATTAGGCGATACAGTTCTTTTGCTACTGTAATTTTAAATATCAGCGCAGAATGGCTATCATTACTCAATAAGGGGGAAAGGGGAGTTTGAAGGGTATTTTGTCTGCAATTTTGTAATAAAAAAAATAATATATCTGTTTTATCTGTTGTAAGTCAGACTACATTTGACTCATCATTGACAACAAATTGTATGATAAGAAACGGATTGTTTTCACCTTTCAGTTACCTATGGTGTGAATGATATATTGATGTTTTGTATGTTCCAGAAGGGCATGAGTTGCCGGAGGATCACTGCAAGTTTATACCTCCACTACCAGATGAGGATCTTCCTGCTCCTCCTCCCTGCGACCTACCAGAGGCTGAGACTGTTGTAAGTAACAGTGTAACAAATAACACAAATAAAAGTAAAACAGTTGAACTTATACGTTTTTACTGATACAACAAATTAACCCTCCGAGTGTCCCTTGTTTTGGCCTTAATGTCTGCCTATTTTTTGCTCATTTGCAAGGTTTTATTAAAACGGATCTGAGAAGCTTGAAAACAATGTTAATTATACTGTTCTATATACCATTTTGTTTGGAAAATCATGGGCTTCAATATTATACATAGAACATAAGAAACATTTGTTTCAAAAAAAATTTTTAGGTAAAAAAATATTTTGGAAAATTTTCAAAAAAAAAATAAGTTTGCGCTCAATGAAATTGTATAAATTATAGGCCTATGAATATTTGAAAATAGCCACTTTGTTCTAAATTTTATGAGGATTACAAATATATAATAATATAAGGAAGTAGATTTGCAAATAAATAATTTATGGGCAAAAAACAGATTTCAGTACATAGCGTTTAGCTAAGAATGCATAGCCTAACCATAGCTAGGAATCTGGCTGATAATTTACATCAATATCACTACCTACTTCTTCAGGATCATCAACCAGCCCTTCAAAATCACTTAAATCTTCTTATTATGCACCACGTATATCACTATTTTTGATTTTTAACACTAAAACAATGATAAACGTAATAAAACACATCAGTCATCGGTCCGAGGTTAACCAAGCTGTTTACAAATACGCACGTCAGCTGTCTGCTACAATATTTTCGGAACTAAAATGAAAAGCGCTTAGAGACAGACCTCCGGAGAAAGCTCTGAATCTGTCAAATAAAACGATACCTAACTCGATCCAGTTCAATCCGATTTTGTCAGTCATAGAGCCTTCGCCGTAAACAGTGTTTGTGAGTCGCTGCAGCGACACAAAACACTACACAAAGTGTGTTATGTGTCGCTGCAGCGACAAATAACACTCAGAGGGTTAAGTAGTAATCGAGCAGACCAAGTGAAGCTCTTATACTACACCCTCGCTTTTATTTTTCATATACTCCTCCTCAACAGGCTGTAGAACACGTAGGTCACGTAGGCACGTAATGAATATAATACTAGAAATAGGAACAATATTGCAATACCCATACATAATTTGGAACTATTTAAAAAGAAACCTACTTATGCTGGAGCATTATTTTTTTCCAAATTACCATTAACTTTAAGACAAGAGCCGAATCCAAGAATATTAAAAAGGAAACTTAAAGATTTTATAACGACTAAAGCATTGTATAATATACAAGAATTTCTTGGCCCAGAGTTTATTTCAAAACCTTCTGGGACTTGAAGGGTTGGATGTTTGGAATATTTTACTGCTTTCTTATTTTATATATGATTGTTATTTGTTTTGTTGAGAATATCTATTGTAATAGTATAAATAGCCTTCTTTTTATGGTAAAAAAATGGTAGAAATAAGTTAGAAAACTGTTTTAAGTTATAATAAAGAATCACTTTTCGACACTGTTCAATGTACTGTAAATATGTACTTAAAGAATAAAGATTGTTTGAAATTAAATGAAATGAAACAGCTGAAGCGATCTGCACAAAATTTAGCAATGTCATAGTAGACCAACTATGGGTTAGTATAAATCTGAAATGGTACAAATGGGACTATAGGGCTATTCCCTACGTGAATTTTAAAGTATGGTACTTTAACCTTATGGGTTGATTGGTCGCTATGACAGTTTTTGCAAGATAACAATAAAAAGGTAAACAAAAGAGTCGCTATGACAGTTTTTGCAAGATAACAATAAAAAGGTAAACAAAAGAGTCATAACATATGTCAAAAACAAGCAATTTATCACACTAGATAAATGAAATAAATATGACACACTGTCATAAGGGCGGGTTAAAAAAAACTTAATTAACAGAATGCCAATTTAAATCATACTTTTATTATTTTTTATCACACAGCATTGGGTGGGATTGAAATACTAACGGGATATTTTCGAGACGAGATTATAGGCCGTTAGCTTATCATCCAGGTAAAAAACTAAGAACTAGAGGTGTGCAGATATCCGAAAAATCGGGTCGGATTCAGTTTGGAAAGATACATGCCATTACCATATATGTTATTTATTTGTATCAAGAGACAAACACTGAAACATGGCCTTGCCATATAAGTTATTTGCACCAAGAGACAAACACTGAGACATGGCCTTGCCATATATATTGTTATTTGCATCAAGAGACGAACCCTGAGACATGGCCTTGCCATATAAGGTATTTGCACCAAGAGACAAACACTAAGACATGACCTTGCCATATAAGTTATTTGCATCAAAAGACAAACACTGAGTCATGGTCTTGCCATATAGGTTATTTGCAACAAGAGACAAACAGTGAGACATGGCCTTGCCATATAAGCTATTTGCAACAAAAGACAAACACTGGAACATGGCCTTGTCATAAAAATAAGTTATTTGCTACAAGAGACAAACACTGGAACATGGCCTTGCCTTGCCATATAAGTTATTTGCATCAAGAGACAAACACTGAGACATGGCCTTGCCATACAAGTTATTTGCATCTAGATATAAACACTGAGACATGGCCTTGCCATATAAGTTATTTGCATCTCGAGACAAACACTGGAACATGGCCTTGCCATATAAGTTATTTGCATCAAGAGACAAACACTGAGTCATGTCCTTGCCATATAAGTTATTTGCATCAAAAGACAAACACTGAGAAATGGCCTTGCCATACAAGTTATTTGCATCTAGATACAAACATCGAGACATGGCCTTGCCATATAAGTTGTTTGCATCAAGAGACAAACACTAGGGGAAAAACGGTCTTGTACATGGATACAGATAGCTTTGTGTTAGTAAAAAATCGGAGATGTACAGTAATACAGACAGCTTTATGTTAGTAAACGAATCGGGGTTGTACAGTGATACAGATAGCTTTGTGTTAGTAAAAAAATCGGAGATGTACAGTAATACAGACAGCTTTATGTTAGTAAACGAATCGGGGTTGTACAGTGATACAGACAGCTTTGTGTTAGTAAAAACATTGGGGTTGTACAGAGATAAAGACAGCTTTGTGTTATTAAACAAACCGGGGTTGTACGGTGATACAGACAGCTTTGTGTTAGTAAACAAATCGGGGGGAAATCGGTCTGAGACATGGCCTTGCCATACAAGTTATTTGCATCTAGATACAAACATTGAGACATGGCCTTGCCATATAAGTTGTTTGCATCAAGAGACAAACACTAGGGAAAAAACGGGGTTGTACATGGATACAGACTGCTTTATGTTAGTAAACAAATCGGGGTTGTACAGTGATACAGACTGCTTTGTGTTAGTAAACAAATCGGTGGGAAATCGGTCTCTTACATGGATACAGACAGCTTTATGTTAGTAAACAAATCGGGGTTGTACAGTGATACAGACAGCTTTGTGTTTAGTAAACAAATCGGAGTTGTACAGTGATACAGACTCCTTTGTGTTGGTAAAAAAATGGGGGTTGTACAGTGATACAGACAGCTTTGTGTTTAGTAAACAAATCGGAGTTGTACAGTGATACAGACTCTTTTGTGTTGGTAAAAAAATCGGGGTTGTACAGTGATACAGACAGCTTTATGTTTGGAAAAAAATCGGGAAAAAATTTCAAAAAATCGGATCCATCAAAATCGGATCCAGCCCAAGATCCGGAATTTTTTGATCCGATCCGGCGGATCCGGTAGTCCGATATCCGGATCCGACCATCACTAATTTGGAAGTTTTGGACAGAAAATCAAATCTTAATAACAATCATTAATTTCCCAGGACAAAATCACAGCAATACGTTTAACAGTGGTCGAAGATGCAATATCAATATCTAATTTTAATTTCCTTTCACATTGAACGAGATTCGGGTAATGTCGCTTAAAAGTCCGGCTGCATTTGGCACGACGGTACTATTGGGTTTTTGGTCTGTGATGTTTGAGTTTAGTTAGGGGCTATAGGCAGTTCGGGTGGCGGCACAAAGGCTGATAAAGACAAAGGATCAACGCTCTCTCAAATCAAATCAAACATTATTATTCCATGCAAAAACAAAAATTACAAAACAGTATTGTAAATAGTAATGGAACTTCCCCACATAGGCGAAGCCTGTGCGTGGGGAACGAGTTATAATCAGTCCATCCATATTCTATAATCTAACATCGTTATACTAAATTATTACTCTACATACTAATTACACATTTACAAAAAGGGAAAAAACAATTTTACTAGGAAGCCATAGCAGATAACGTAAGTATTATGGAAGTATCTAAAAAGTGTAAAGATAGAGAAAAAAAAGAAAGTAATAATAATAAAAAAATGATAAAAATCCAGTAAAAAGGGGATTTGATAATACTGTCAAAAATCACTGGGACTTGGAAACCATTCATACATCTTCTACCCACACGCACGCACAACAACACACACTCACGCACGCACAACAACACACACTCACGCACGCATAACAACACACACTCACAAACACACAATACACACACACAAAACGCATGCAACGACTCACTACTACAGGGCCTGTACAGGCGGCTGGTAACCCCAAAGGGCCGTCACTGCTCTGTCCCTGTGGGCCAGCGGCGAGCCGACTCTCTCTCTCTCTCTCATGCAACTATCTCACTCACTCACACGCACACGGCACCCTACGTATATAATGACACAAGATAACCATCAATCTGGCCACGGCCTGTTTCCACTAACCATTTGTCTACTTGATTTTTAAATGTTTGCAAACTGCAAGGTTCGGGATACTTTAAACTATTTGTTAACTTTGAGAACATAATTTTTGCAATGTATTGTGGAGAAGTTTTATTTATCGATTTATTCACTTTTGGAAATAGGATACCAATATAATTGAAAATCTAGTTGGGTAGTTATGAGTTGGTTGGCAAAAAATATATTGTTTATTTTTAAAATATATATTAGTAAAGATCTGGTATATAGTTGGGAAATATTGAGTACTTTGAACTCGTCGAAAACAGAATCAGGATAGCGATTGTACATAAGCATAGTACACATTCTTTAACTATTCAATTGGTAAACATTTTGATAAATTTGCAAAAACAAAAATAAATTTACGTAGTTTAGTTCTGATTAGATTGATGTGGCCAGACCATTTTAAGCGTCGATCAAAAATCACTCCTAAATATATAAACTCACTGACACATTCAATACTTTCACACCTGTCACATACATTCCCAGCACCACAACTATGTAATTTTAACTCTAGGTTTCTAGGGTCATAATCAGTTTTGAGGGAGATTGGCATATACATAGTTTTGAATATTGACAGTAAGTTTATTTTGATCGAACCATCGCTTGACAGTGAGTAAGCCCCGCTCCGCATATTGATACACCTCCTCCCAGCTATCGCCCTCGAACATAAGAGCGGTGTCATCAGCATACAGGAAGATCTGTCCGGCTTCCAGATTAATTTTGCCAAGGTTATTAATATATTTTAGGAATAAAAGGGGTCCCAAATTTGATCCTTGAATTACTCTAAAGTCAATGTTTTGTGGTGTACTATTCTTCCCTAAAATGGAGACAATTTGGGACCGATTAGAAAGCTAATTTTTAAACCAATTATAAGCAGTTCCAGTTACCCCTATACACCATAACTTGTGCAGCGATCTGTCAACAGTGTCAAATGCCTTGGCCAAGTCAATGAATACTAAAAGGGGTTTTTTGTTTTTATTTATTGGTCAATGTATACTGTTAGTTAGAGGGAAAAGATTGTCATTCACATTTTTGTTTTTGCGGAAGCCGAATCGTTTATCAAAGAAAATATTATATTGTATTAAATAGTTTTCAAACTGATATCTCAAACACTTCTCTATTAGCTTAGCAAGTACGCTAGCCAAAGTAATTGGTCTATAGTTTACACATTGGGTTTTTTCTCCTGCTTTGTATATAGACAAGACTTTCCCAACTTTCAATATATTAGGGAATTTACCTTGAAGTAGACTGTTGTTGATTGTGTGCAAAAGAGGCGGTTTCAAATCGATGAAGTTATCATTAATATTTTTTTTTTTAATTTGATCAGCACTAGGAGCAGACCCACCTTTAAGCGCATAACAACACTACTAAGTTTTTACAGCTTTTATGTTAAGCAAATTATATTATACCAAAAGCTAGTTTAGAATGTTAGTGTTGGCTGCTAGACTTTTCAAAAATTAAAACTTAATTTCTAAAAAAACTGGGACCCTAAACTAAAATTATGGCTTTTACATTCCCTAGTTCTCAAAATTATCTTTCTTTTATTTATTTTTATTTATTTATTTATTTATCATCATCACATTACATCAATTCTCTTGACAGGTGATTTGTCATTAAGTCTAATAAAATTATACATTGAAAAATCAACATTATTAAAATCTACATTATAAAATACAAAACAAATAAAGCAATCAATACAAACCTATGGGAGAAGTAATACCTTTCAAATTGTAATCACATCTCCAAGATATTCTTCTAGTGAGTAAAATGCCCTCTCCAAAAGGAAACTTTTTAAAGATAGTTTATTGTAAACTTTTGGCCCTATATACTGAGGAGATAAATGAAATATTTTAAGCCTATGTTGAATTGGTTTTATAATATTTTTGAATCTTGTGTTATGTGTATGTGTTATGTTATTGTGTCTTTCAACACAAAAATCATGAAAATCCATCTAGTGGTTGATTCAGAATCTTGAAATAAAAAAAAACCCTGTCATGTTTAAATATATATGATGATATCTATAATTCAGTATTTTCTAACAACAATAAATTTGGAACCGCTTAGCTTATTTGCCAATAACATTTAAATTTTCGGGATATCTACCTAAGTGGATGTGATATTTTGAAAGAGAATAAAATTTCCTACAAATTACTACTATGTATTTCTTGATAATATTTAATTAAGGCAGGCAAAAGTTGGCTACAAATTGAAACTTAAAAACAGAAACTTGAAAAAGCTGTTTTTACAGTCAGTTACAGCCACATGACACTCCTAGGAGCTTTGTGACTTGAAAATCCCCAAGATTTTAAGAACTATTTACATATGTCAGATGACAGTTTCCGTTATACTTAACAACCAGTGACGCCCATGACACCTTACATAAAAAAAGGACGCCAGATTGATATTTTAGTCTGGTTTTGTTTTGTCAGTTAATTATTAGTTGTATTGTGCATGCCCAAGCCGTCTTTAGTTGATCAACTTAGTCGCTGAACCCTACACACTCTAGTTTTTTTTTTTTAGAAATCTCATTGCCCGGCGATAAATTGGTTGATTGTAAACCAACATGTTTTCGGTACAGCACCGAAAACCAAAATGTCGCCTGGCAACCTACAAATCGCCGTCAATCAAATTGACAGACCCCCACACCAGAGGTGCCCATCCCCCCAAACCCAGAGGCACAATTCCCCCCATGCCAAAGGAGGAGTTCCCCCCAATTTATGCTGCCCTCTATTTTGAGCCTAACCTCTCCCTGCAAATTTACCTGGCAATTTCCCCCTTACCACATAAAACCAGCATTTCAAGTATTCAGTAAACTTAAGGCAAAGAAAAACAAAACTTGTTGATAATCAAAATTAAACGTTTATTAGGAAACGTCATTTAATATACAAAATTATATCTAACTAATGGACGAATTAGAAGTTTTTAAATTTACAATTCAGAATCTGTATTGTCATCCAGCATGTGCTTAGTATTGCAATAGCCAGCGTCTTCAAAACGTTCAACAATATACTCGGTGAATTACTCAACTCCAACACAGTATTGTAACTGTACAATATATTAGGTGGCGTCACTTTTTACAGGGCTTAAGAAATTCAAACAACTTTAAGTGCATGAATAATACTATGGCAAAAAGTATCTTGTTGCAAAATTAGGCAGAGTCAAGAAATAGGGCAGACTAAGAGGGGTTGCTCGCCACTCCCAGGCTGTCTTCTACGAAAATCGCCGGGTCAAATACCCACAATAACTTAACTGCTACCAGTACATAATGTTTTTGTGTCAAAGTAATTTTATAATTCATTTTGATAGTCCCAGGATTACGTTTTATGACTAATAATGATAGAAACGCATCTTGTCAAACAATCCTTAATAAATGTACGGTAGTGTCAAATTTTACTCGCTACATATGTTTTGGTGGTTCTTTAACTCCACCATTGTCAGGCTCACAAAAGGATCCACTTCTAGAGGTGTCGTCAGAATATGTTACACACATTAAACACAAAACACGATCAACTTAACAGATATGCCTATCAATTCATGCGTGTACATTGCCGCAGGCAGGACTGGAAGTTAACTGAATCAGGTTGTGACGGACTGACGTGATCTCTGGATTGTCATCTGTGTTATCAAAAGCTGATATTGGACTAATTGTAGTGACGAAGGAGAGTTTTGGAAATATAATGGGATTCATAATTGAGTTTTCCATTCAAAATTATTGACAATAATAACTAATTTATATGCTGGATAAATTATGGTCTCGAAATTCTACATTACTGCAGGAAAGGAAATGTATTAAATACTTTGGAAGACTTTGAAATATAGGCCTACAGGGTGGTAAAAAAGTCCCCGGACAGTTAAATATTTTGAAAAATGATGTAGATAGAGCTACAATACTTGGTACAAAGTTACAGGGCATACAACTCTATTTTAACACATATTCAGTGATCCAATAACTCTTCAGGGGGACGGCCCACAAGGAGTCGGAAGAAAATTTTAAATGGAAGCATAGGTCAATATGCACATCAAATTAAAGGTCTTTTTTAGTAGAATACAATGCCGCAAACCGCACTTCAAAGGGTTGATCCTGCGCAAAATGGCAGATGTTCAAAGATTTCTTGAATCCGCCGTTTTGAATCTTTGAACGACTGCCATTTTTTACTCAGGCATTCTTTTGAGCTTGAATTTACGGCATCGTAATCTAATAGTGAAGACCTTTAATTTGATGTGCATATCGACATATGCTTACGTTAACAATTTTCTTCCGATTCCTAGGGCTGTGCCCCCTGAGGAATAAGCGTATAATAGCAATGTAAATTGAATGAATCTTTGAACAACTGTCATTTTGCGCAGGATCGACCTTTTGAAGTGCGGTTTGCGGCATTGTTTTCTACTAAAAAAGACCTTTAATTTGCATATTGACCTATGCTTCCATTTAAGATTTTCTTTCGACTCCTTGTGGGCCGTCCCCCTGAAGAGTTATTAAATCACTGAATATGTGTTGAAATAGAGTTGTATGCCCTGTAGCTTTGTACCAAGTATTGTAGCTCTATCTGCATTATTTTTTTAAATATTTAACTGTCCTGGGACTTTTTTACCACCCTGTATAAATTCATTAATCCCATTATATTTTCAACACTCTTAGTCACTACAATAGTCCAATATCAGCTGTTGAAAACGCAGACGACAATCCAGAGACCACGTCGGTCCGTCATAACCTGAACCTGATTCAGTTTACTTCCAGTCCTGCTGACGTCAATGTACACACGTGAATTGATAGGCCTGTCTGTAGTAATCGTTTTGTGTTTTGTGTTAAATGTTTGTAACGTATTCTGACGACAACCTCCAGAAGTTGATATTTTTGTAAGCCTGACGATGGTAGAGTTAAAGAACCGCCAAAACATATTATGTAGCAAGTAAAATTTGACACTACCGTACAATTTAAGGATTGTCTGACAAGGTGGGTTTTTACCATTCTTAGAAACAATCTTAATTACGAATGGCAAAATGTTGTTGGTTTTGATAGTGGACTACTTAGAAACACTTTTCGAGCTGCTTATACAAAATTATACATTCATTATGACAGCTAACAAAAAAATCATCCCCCCCAAAATTCCCCTCAAAAAAGCCCCCCCCCAAAAAAAATTCCTGTGGCACAGTACCCTCCCTCTGGGCACCCCTGCCCCACACACACGGCGATATTTGTGCAATTTGATCGCTCATCAGCCAGATTGCCGGTTGGTAAGCGACCGGGTGTCCTAGTGTGTAGCAGCCTTAAAACATAACCTCAAGTAAACAAGCCCGAGTGTTTGGAATCTTTTGTCTGCAGCTGTGCTGAGCTGAAGTGTTGTGTGAAGATTTTTGGCTGCTGGGTTGACATATGTATTCAAGCAACAAACTTTCGAAACTAGATATTATGAATTGTGATTTTCAAAAGAGAGAAAACCAGGGGAACGTGGCTAGAGTGTGTTATAGTTTTGCTTTATATTTGTAACTTATTAACCAATACTGAACTATCTGAATCCGAAAATATGCGAATCCGAACCTTCTATATCTAATCCGACCCGAATCCGATCCAAAATGAAATTTCACTATCCCCACACCTCTAATATCTAGTATATTAGAGGTGTGCGACAAACTGAAATATCAATTACAGCCTATGCTCCATTGGCTTTAGAAACTGCAAGTGGGAATCCCATTAGGGTGAACCATATGTGCTATTGACTTGAGTAAGATACTGCAACTAGACATCCCATTGACTTTGGATTCTGCAAGTAGGCATCCCATTAAGGTGAACCATATGTGCTATTGACTTGAGTAAGATACTGCAACTAGACATCCCATTGACTTTGGATTCTGCAAGTAGGCATCCCATTAAGGTGAACCATATGTGCTATTGACTTGAGTAAGATACTGCAACTAGACATCCCATTGACTTTGGATTCTGCAAGTAGGCATCCCATTAAGGTGAACCATATGTGCTATTGACTTGAGTAAGATACTGCAACTAGACATCCCATTGACTTTGGATTCTGCAAGTAGGCATCCCATTAAGGTGAACCATATGTGCTATTGACTTGAGTAAGATACTGCAACTAGACATCCCATTGACTTTGGATTCTGCAAGTAGGCATCCCATTAAGGTGAACCATATGTGCTATTGACTTGAGTAAGATACTGCAACTAGACATCCCATTGACTTTGGATTCTGCAAGTAGGAATCCCATTAAGGTGAACCATATGTGCTATTGACTTGAGTAAGATACTGCAACTAGACATCCCATTGACTTTGGATTCTGCAAGTAGGCATCCCATTAAGGTGAACCATATGTGCTATTGACTTGAGTAAGATACTGCAACTAGACATCCCATTGACTTTGGATTCTGCAAGTAGGCATCCAATTTATGTGACCTTGAGCCCATTGTGAAAAATTAATTTGTGGTTATACGTCCAAAAGTTATTGGATTAATATGCTTGCTCCAATAATATGCTTGGTTATATTGCAAGCAGAATTACATTGTACACCTAATTTTGTTCGCAGGTTGATGAGACATCTCTGGCAGAGCTGGAAGATGCCAAGAAGCAGCTGTTGGCACAATTAAATGACACCTCTCCCATATGTGGCACCCCTGAGAGTCGGGTAGGCAAAGTCAAGTCTGTAGACATGGGAACTCCACTGCTGCAAAGTGTCTCCCCCTACCAGAGACTGCCCTCGGCAGACAAGTTTTCTGTAAATATTTGTGATGTTATTAACTTTGAAAATCTACCTGATTCCACTGGAAAATACAAGAAAATGAGTGGTCTCATCCGCAAAGTTCGGGTAAAACTCTCAAAAATTAATGATGAACCTTGAAAATGTTAATTAAGATTGATATGCAGGTGATGTCCAAAATAAAAGTGTATAGTTCCAATTTTGTGACCATTATTTGTAATTCCTGAGCCAATCCAAGAGTTATAATTCAAACGCAGGATGGTTATTGACTTAAGTTTGGGAGGCCCAGGTTTCTCTCCCTCCTAAATGTAAAAAAATATAATTAGAAGAAATATTTTAAGCCCTTTTTATGTTTATAACACATTTTTTGTAGGTACATCGTTCTATACTTTAGAGCCTAAAAGATTATCTTGAACCCAGTTTTACAAGAAACTAGTGTACCTGTTGCTCGAATTCGAGCAATTGCTAAGTATTACAGGCGTTATTTTAAAACAAATGACAGCAGGGTGTCTAGTAGTCTGGAAAATCGGGAAAGTCGGGAATTAGTATTGAATTTCAAAATGGTCTTGAAAAGTCGGGATTTAGTCTTAAATTTGATTTCAAAGTCGGGAATTTTTATGATTTTGCCGTGATTGTCGTCTTCCGTTTACGTAACCGCGAAAGCCAATGATGATTGTCCTCACGGCCTCGGGAAATGTACATGATTTTGCCGCGATCGCGGACGACGACGATGACGTTTCCGTGACCGCGGGAGACGACGATGATGTCTACACGGCCGCTGGAAATGTTCGAATGATTTTGCCGTGATCGCGGACGTCGACGATAACGTTTCCGTGACCGCGGGAGATGACGGTGATGTCCAAACAGCCGCGGGAAATGTTCATGATTTTGCCGCGATCCCGCACAACGACGATGACGTTTCCGTGAACGCGGGAGACTTAGATGATGTCTACACAGCCGCGGGAAATGTTCATGATTTTGCCGTGATCGCGGACGACGACGATGACGTTTCCGTGACCGCGGGAGATGACGATGAAGTTTCCGTGACCGCGGGAGACGACGATGATGTATACCCGGCCGCGGGAAATGTTCATGATTTTGCCGTGATCGCGGACGACGAAGATCACGTTTCTGTAACCGCTGCAGTCAATGATGATGTCTAAACGTACGGTACGCAGAAGATTTCATGATAAAAAAAACCAAATTAGCTAGTTTAAGCGAATTTCCCTATAGGGAAGTAGCTATTACCGTAGGTCTCATGGTAAGACTTAGGCCCGGGACCGATTTACTTTTTCATTTTAATGTCCCCAGAGGCCAAAAACACCATTCGTTCAAATTTTTATATATGTATATATATATAGATATATATATATATATATATATAGATTTATATATATATGTGTCCGTGAACACGATAACTTGAGTAATTTTTATCCGATTTTGATGAAATTTGGTTTGAAGGTGTAAGGCGGGATAAACTTGAATGAGTTCGCGATCCAGCATGATCGGACTATGGGAACAGGGTTTTATGGGGGGTTTTATGGGGTAAAAATTGGTTTTTCTCACTTCTTACCCTCAAAACACAAAATTTCCCAATTTTTCTCTAAACCTTCTTAAAGAGCTTAAAAAAACAAACAATTCAGTATATCAAAGTGTTTTTGTACGGTTATTGGTTACGGAGAAAACTAAAAAAATGGTAAATTTAAAATTCCCATGTTATTCTTATGGAGAATATTGTAAAATGTTGTAGTTTGCTTGTTTATGGATATATTTTGATCAAACTTGGCAAATTTATTTATTTTATAGTAAGCTATAAATATTTTACTAAAAACACACTACTTTATTAGTTTCCTTGTAGCAGCAAACCTAGGTACTCGTTAAACCTAATGTTATTTAAATAGATCAATTGAAAATCAATTCGGCCAAATGGAAATTCGCTTAGACGGCAGGTTTGCTGCGGCGGGGGTATTTTTTTATTGCTGCATTATTTCTTTACTTGAAAACACCACATTATCATAATACTGCTTTATGACAAAGACAAAGAGTTGGTGTAATACTATTTAGAAAATTTGGTTAGAAAAAGCTATAAAAATTGGTATTGGTATCAAGAATCGATACATTTTGGTATCAACACCCACTAATTGTTGAAAAAACTAGTCTTGAAAAATCTGGAATTAGTCTTGAAAAGTCTGGAATTAGTCTTGAATTTTATAATGGAAATAAACTAGACACCCTGTGACAATCATAATTTCTGAAAACTTTAAAAAATTTGACTCAAAGACTATGGAAATACTTAAGATGTACATAACAGATCGATATAATCAACATTTCTTGTAAATATCGTATCATTTTTCAAAAGCTGATCTTGTTTTTTAGTGTTTTCTACAAATAGCCTTACTCGTAGCCGCATTAGGTTATCCATAATAATGATTATTAATTCTAAAAAAAAAAACATTAGTTCTATTTATTTTCCTTGGTGATGTTCTATGACTTTCCTATGTTTCCATAGTTTGCAAATGGACTCTTTCAATGATTACTAAGAAATGCAGCACAATGTTAATTAATTCAGTTTTCTTTTTAGTATATCATATTATCCAGGCTCTCTCGCTTTTTTCTAGTAAATATTTCATTTCCAACCAAGTCAGTACAGCTCGTGACACCTAAGCTGGCACTTGGCCTAGTGCGGGCAGTGTAGGCGGGAGGAGGGTGGAGGTTGGGAAAAGACCGGACTGCAAACATTTCCGCTGCCTCACGGGGTTGACTCCCCTTGTATTAAGTACTTGAGCGCCTTCATATGGGTCGCGAGGACAGTTGATGCAACCCGCATGACGGGACATAATGTTTTTGAAATAGGTACTAGTAGCGATAGGCCAAGTGCCAGCTTAGATGTCACGAGCTGTAAATATTTGTAGCAAACTGTTAAATTAGCAAACTGATTGCCTGTTTACAATTAACATATGTTCTTCTTCTCACTTTTAATTTATGACGACAGCTGGAGTTTCATCAAAGTTTTTGTTTACCATGTTAATCTTATGGAGAAATATGAAACTTTAAAAGGTTCCAAGGCCTCACACTCTAATTATTGCCCTAAACAGAAATTTTCCTGCACAACTTCACGTTAAGCTCTTTCCAATGACACCAAAAACATGTCAATCGGTTCAGTAGTTTCGGAGGAGTAATTGTCACCAAAAAACTGCTTGCGTATTAAATAAGTAATAGAAGGTAACTTCTTGATCAGCATTGTATGTGTCTTAAATTTACGGAAAGTACAGTAAAACGCCAACTATCTGAACTCCGATTAATCGAATCGCCAATAATCCGAATCGGCTCAAAGCTTAATATAAAAAATTAAAACTAAGTGCAAAAGTTCGATCGATAGCCGTGTAGACACAATGACAACGCCACCCCGCGTGGCGGTGTAGTGAATTGACAGTGTGACAGTGTTTAGATGCGCAGAGTGTACTGCGCATGCACCTGCAGCCACTACCCCTACCCAATAAACTATCGGTGAACTATCGGTTCTAGGTGGGTTCTAGTTAGCTCCTCCCTCTCCTATTGTGCGGATTGCTGATTTTTATATCGGGTTGTGAGATTGTCAAACTTGTGATCTGCATAACTGTATTTAATGGTTACAAGTGTTAAATAACTAAGTAAAATGAGTGCAAAACGAAAACGTGATGTCCTATCGCTAAAAAACAAAGTGGAAATAATAAACCAATTAAAAAAAAGAGTGGCGGGAAAGGTATTGGCAGACAGATTTGGTGTCAGGGCGGTTATGATTACTGACAATAAAAATAACAGGGAAAAGATTTTAAGTTTTGTGACTATGTTGGAAAGTGATGATGGATGTTCGTCGCGAAACGTGATGAAAAAGTCAAAAGATAAATAGCTTCAAATTGCAGTTTTTACCTGGTTTTTGCAACTAAGATCTATTGGACAACCGATTTTAGGACCTATTTTATGTGAAAAGGTGCAAATGTTCAGTGAAAAAAAGATGTAGCTGATTTTAAGGCAAGCACGGGATGGATACGCAATTTTAAGAATCGGTACGGAATTCGGGAATTGGATATTGTCGGTGAAAAACATTATGCTGATAATGAAGCTGCTAATAAATTTTTGGAGACATATAAAAAAGAAAACAGAAATGTACGACTCTGATCTTGTGTATAATGCTGACGAGGTTTGAATTGGAAAGAGTTGCCAAGAAAGACCCTAGCATCTAAAAGAGAACAAAGTGCTCCCGGTCACAAAGTCAGTAAATATCGCGTCACTATAATGGTCTGCACTAACTCTACCGGTACCTATCACCTTCCTTTATTATTGATCGGCAAAGCAAGGAAGGGCTTTTAAGAACGTAGCCAACTTACCAGTGACCTACACTAATCAGAAGAATGCTTTGATGGAGAGCACTATTTTTTTTTGGAGTGGTACGATATAACCTTTATTCCTCAAGTAAAGAAAATTAAACAGGAAACAGGGAAAAAAGGGAAAGGGGTTGTATCATGGACAGTGCGCGGACACATTCTTCACTGGAGCTTCTCGTGAGAGAAAAGGGGAGATTTAAGTGTCTCTTTTTACCTCCTAACGTGGCAAGTCTGCTCCAGCTCATGGATCAGGGTGTAATTGAGTGCACAAAACGTCTTTACAGACAACAGCTGCTTCGTAAATTGCTCCTAGCTGGAGAGAACAACAAAGAACAAGTTTTGGATTCTTACAAAAAAATCAACTTGAAAGACAGTTGCTACATGATTGCAGACTCCTGGAACATGGTTAAGAGTGTTTCACTTAAACGGGTTTGGAACAAAATAAACAGTAAGTCAACAAAAGAGCAACTCGAGTTAGAAAAGCAAGCTAAAGAACATGAACTAACTGATGAAGCTGCTGGCGTAAATGAAGACGACCCGGAATTGCCGTCAGTTGGGGAGTTAGTAAACATGGCTAAGGAAATTGCGGGTTGTTCGGAGTGTGATGTCAATGATATGGAAGAGTGGTTGGAATGTGATAAGAACGATCAAGGATACCAAATAATGACTGATGATGAAATCGCAGTGAGTGTCATGAATGAAGATTAAAACAATGGGACCACAAGAGACGAAGAGGCAGGAGACGAAAGTGTACCATCACAAAGTGAGGTGTTTATGTGCTATGACAACGCCCTCAAATGGATGAAGCGGCAACCAGAGTGCGACGGTGTACTGCTTCTTGCTGTCCGGCGCCTGCGTGATCTAGCTGCGTGGAAACAAGCTACAAGGTCACGGCAACTTACGCTGATTGAGATGTACAAATAACGCGATGTTAAAGAACTTTTTAAAAAGAACTTTATATTGTACTGTGGTTTATGTTATAAATGTGTAAAGGACTCACCCACTAACAGCTTATTGGCCAAGGAAATGGAAACCCTCTTGTAAAGCAGTTTGCATTACTTGTTTTTTTAGTAGCAGTAATGATTATAAAGATAATAGCCTTCATAAAAGTAAAATACTACTCTTGAGTTGAGAAGTACCATAATTTAAGAGGCATCAAGGGATGAGGAGGAAGGAAGAATCAACAATTTAGGACGTTGTTTTTTTTAAGGTAATTATTAACTTTAAAAATTGTTTCTATCTAGCAGAACGTAACATCATTATGTTCAATAATGTTTACAATTTTGTTTACAAAATTCAACTAATTAAACTCATGGTTCATTAAAACTGTTCAGTCAATTTGTATTTTTTTATGTTGCATAATACATTTATAAATTATAATTGTTCATTACATTAAAGAAATTAAAGAAGTTTAACTTGTCTTTAAAAAACTATTTTGGTTTAACTTGTTTTTACAAAACAAATCTAATTTCTCATAAGGCAGGCATTACACTGGGATAGGTATGATGTGCTCTGGTGTCTCAGATATAAGTCTGAACATTCGTCATTTCTTTGGCATTTCCAACCAAGGTGTTGTATGCAACTAAATGCTTAATACGTATCAGTCACTCTCTCGAGATGCCTGATTAGGGCACATTTTCGCCTACTAATCAAAAGGTCGCCGGTTCGATCCTGAGAAAAGTTAGTAGCTTTTTGATGGTTCGAAACTTGACCCAGCTGTTCCTGATCATTGGGCTTTAAATAAATGATCCTGGCTAATGAAACAGCTGATCTTAGTCAGTAACAAAGCTACACAGATCATCTCACACCATTCTACACTCATCCTTCACTCATATTTGGGTTAAAATACGCACCTAAGTGGCGTCCCCATCTTAATGATTGATAATTTGATAATTATCTCAATACAATATCTCTAATACTAAGGTTCTTTCGTTTTAATGTCTTTTTCTGTCTAAATAATAAGTACTGTAATAATAAGTACATTTGTATTATGGTTGTGTAAGAGTCTCCACTGTTTACTGGCTCATGCTGCATCATTATTGCATGAGAGATGAGGCAAATGGCTCAAGACGTCATGTCCGAGTCACCAGAATGTGATCAGCCTATGTGTTAACGACAAGCAAGTACCAACAATAGATGCTTTGGACTTAAAAACAGGAAGATACTGTGATTTTACAAGATATCTTAGAAATAATACACCTATACATAATATTATAGCCTATAACTTAGGCCTACATATTTTACAAGTACAAAATATTTGTATATACATTTCATTTACATATTTATAATGAACTACATTATATATATACCATAGGAACATTATAAAAGTTCTATAGATTCTATTATCATAATACATAATAATTATTTATGACTAGATATAATAAAAAAGGAACATAGCTTTTTTTCTTTAACACGATTGTAAAGTTGTTAACTACAGTATTTGAGTTTAACGAAGTTAGTGTAAATGTTTTATCTTTATCTGATGTGGCCCACATGTCTAAACTTAAAAACTATATCATTATTCAGCATCTTTGTTAAATAGATATCAACTTGTAAGTAGCCTAGTTCCCTGTTGACTTTGGTCATACATCACTATTAATATCTTTGTATTGTCGAGAGAAAGGAGTTGGCCCATCAATCATGAAAAATTGAACTAATGTCTATTTAATACATTTTGTTATATTATCACAATCTGATACCTATAATTGAATTTCTGTTGAACATTACTATACTGTACTTTCAGTTAAAGACGTTGGAAATATCTTTCTCTACATTGTTGTAAAGTATTGTAATATTCTCACATAAAAAAACTAAATTTGTGCAATACAAATTTTAACCAACACCTCCTTTGTATTAGTAATTGCATGTTATAAAAAAAATATTATTTTAATTACCTAATGTGTAGCCGACCTCAGGATCAAATGGAGCCGTTCACACAAGTGACTACTCTGTCGGGGAAATAAATATGTGCACTCGAGTTTGAGCCTAAGTTTCTCTGAGATGAATTATCCGATTTTGTTGAAACAAAAACGAAATATAAGCTAGTTTAAATACATTTTACGTGGTAACAATTTAAAAAAAATTACATAAATTTACTAACAAAATATTCTAATTAACTAGTCGTGAAATACATATTATAATAAGTTAACTATGGTGGTAGGAAAAATCTACTTTGTATTACGAGCACCACGCCAATTTCTTTTGTGTTGATTGAGCTTGTTAAAAAATTATAACAGCTAAATGCCAAGTAAATATTTTCCTCCAGTATTTATTTAATGGTTTCTTTAATTTTCCACTTTTAAATAAACCACTGAGAGTAGAAATTGTAGTGGTCATCACCCTTTCCGGGAAGTGTTGCGTTAAGCTGGAATATCCGATGAGTAATGGAATGTAAACATTGGCTCCCCCCTTTCTTGAACTATGGTCGCTATGAGAGATGACTAACCAAGCTAACCAGTTCATCTTAGATTTTTACACTGGTAACATCTATTCGAAAATGCCTCCTCGCCGGAATTTTTCCGATGGTGAAATACAGATGATAGAATGATTTTCACAGTAGTTTGTCATGAGTGAATACCGAAGCAATATCAGTGTTGTGGCCAGGTACACATTAGCCCAGTCAATAAATGTTTTTTATCGCAACTAAATGGTGGAAAGCTAGATTTTTTATATGTGATAGAACCACATGAGAGGTGTATTTTTCAAAAAGTCCCCACTTCTACCCCTTGAGCTTTCCCCCCCACCCCCCTCCAAACATAGAAATTGCCGTGTTTTACTTAATTGGTCATAATTGGAATGCTATGTAAGCTATTAAGCAGCAATTTGTTTTGTTTTATTTCTGATTAGCTTTCCTACAACTTTAGTATTTACAACATTTTTATAAAACCAATACTTAGGGAGATATAAAATTTAAACTTAGTTAAAAGCTTTGTTTCAGAGTGCAAAATTTTGTTTTTCTCTATGTATACTTTTAAATAAAAATAATACGCAAATATAGTTCAAACAAAAGTTTTAGTACGTTTTTCAAGGTTTACAAATATACTATTGGTTAGTCATCTAGGTGACCGGGTGAAGAGCTGGGCGTCGGCAAAGAGAGCGCGTGCGGGCTAGTTGAACACTTCTGCGCTGCGTCATCGCATCTAGCCCAGCCAATAAACGCACAAACTGCCCTTTTTCGCAGCTAAATAGTGGAAAGCTGAGTTTGTTATATGTAATGGAACCACTTAAAACGTGTTTTTTTCAAAAAGTTCCCGATTTTCCCCCTTGAGCTTTTCCCCGCAACCCCTTCCAAACCTGGAAATTACAGCCGTTCACTTTACTGGATATAATTCAAATTCTACGCATGCCATCGTAGTGAAATTTGATTTGTATTATTTGTAATTAGTTTATCCTCAACTTTTGTACCAAAGGTTTTCTTATAAAACTATATTCTAAGAGAGATAGCATTTTAACTTTTTTTTATGTTTATGTTTTAGAGTACACAATTTTGTTTTACCCTCTATATATATTTTTTTAATAAAATACACAAAATGTGTCAGAAACAAAATTTTAGTATGTTTATTAAGGTTTATAAATATATGTATTTGGTTAGTCATCTGAAATAACTGATTTAGTGTGAGCGTCGGCAAAGACAGCACGTGCAGGCTTCTCAAAGCCTCCGCGGAGCCCCGCCCGTCGATGCATAAGGATCGGCACCGCTAAGTTCTCAACTGTTTCATACAAATCCTAAGACTTCCTAATTTGTAGCCTAATTTACTACCAAAACAATCTGTTTCCAAGCTAAACCGTGACTAAATGAAGCATCTCGCTGTCAGTAAAAAGTTTTCGTCGACCCACTAATCCTTGATACTAACGGCGTCCTATTATTGATATGTCCCTCACTTCACGCTTCCCACTAGGAAGGGTTAGCTTTCTGTTCTGCCATGAGTTGTAAGCCTGTGTTAAAATAATATCACGAACAACGTAGAAAACTGTCGGTGATATTTATAAGCCATTTTTTAGTCATGATAATGAATCAAATTAAAACCAGTCAATGTTAAAACTAACTTTTTTATTAAGTCTATATAGAGGAGATTTTAAAACACTTAACAAGCGCCTTCATCTTTATTAGCGATGTTAAACGTTTGCATAATGTCTACCACTAAAGAATAAAGAACTATTATGCTGACTCATTTTTATGATAACATGAAAACAGTAAAATATTAGAGAACAGAACTTCACCAAGATTATGAAAAAACCCCAATTTGATTGACACCTCTTCACAATATGTTAAGAAAGGAAATTTTAATTATTTGCCTGTATGTATCCCGTAAATAGTCTTGCCTGCATGTATGGGGACACAAATACAGTTTTTTACTTACTTATTTATAACTTTTGGATATATGCCTTATTACATTAATTAATTGGAAAGTAAATAAAAGAAAATATGTCTAATAGCCTAACACTTAAAACATAAATCTACACTTATAATGTTACTCACAATACTGTAAATACAGTATACATAAAAAGATGGAAAGTGGTGGTAGATTTCGATTCAACACTGCAATCATCCTCAGACCCATAGGCGAATTGGGTAATCATTGGGTTCAGTATGTTTCTTACCCAGCTTTATGTAATGTAATATATGTATCCATGTATTGTCAATAGGTGTAGCCGTTGACAGAAATAGTTAAATAAATTATTATTTCAAATGAGAAACGAGTTAAGACTAATAATAAATTTAAGAAATGTACAAATGATTAGGTTTAATCTAATGATTATTTTTTTTTTGCAGTTTACTGTTTAGATCTTTACTGACCGCGAGGCGCAGTTAGTATAAATCTTGCAGAACAAAGCGAGTCCCATTGGTGGTAGATAATGGAAAGCACATTGTAACGTAAGGAAGAGCAAAGAGTATGTTTATAGTGATTTTTAAAGAGTTTATTAGGCCTAGTGTTCTATACCTCAATCTATCAAGCTTCCGTTAGTCAAAGATGAAGAAATCAAATATTACAAGTATTACAAGTATAACAAGTAAGTAGGTAGAGATTAATTTACCTGAACCAAAACTGGTTATAAAAAAGAAAATTATTGGGTTCCATCTAAATAATAATTGTTTTAATAATTTGTTTTTGTAAATAAGAGAGGGACATATCAATATTGGGACACCATTTGTATCAAGGATTAGTGGGTCGACGAAAACTTTTTACTGACAGCGAGATGCTTCACTTAGTCACGGTTAAGCTTGGATACAGATTGTTTTGGTAGTAAAGTACAAAGTACAAAGCCTTAGCATTTGTATACAACCTTTGAGAACTTAGCGATGTCGGTGCCTACGACGGGTGGGGCTGGGTTGCGCAGATGCTTTGAAGAAGCCTGCACGCGCTCTCTTTGCCGACGCACCACACTATATAGTATATATATACATCAGCTCGTTCAGACGACTAACCAAAAATATATTTATAAACCGTAAGAAATATAAACAAAATTTTTGTTTGAAACATTTTGCGCATTTTATTTGGAAAAAATATATAGATGGTAAAACAAAATTGTGTACTCTAAAACATAAACATTATAAAAAAAAGAAGTTAAAATGCTTTATCTCTTTGACTAGAGTTTTATAAGAAAACCTTTAGTACAAAAGATGAGAATAAACTGATTACAAATAATACAAATCAAATTTCACTACGATGGCATGCGTAGAATTTGAATTATATCCAGTAAAGTGAACGGCTGTAATTTCCAGGTTTGGAAGGGGTTGCGGGGGAAAACCTCAAGGGGGAAAATCGGGAACTTTTTTAAAAAACACGTCTTAAGTGGTTCCATTACATATAACAAACTCAGCTTTCCACTATTTAGCTACGAAAAAGGGCAGTTTGTGCGTTTATTATTATTATTATTATTGTGCGGTGTTAGCATACATTTAATTAACAGCAGCATAAAAACTATTGTGATTCAACATTTTAAAATGCATGGAAATGTAAACATAAACCTACCATTAAGCCATAAAAATTTCAGAAAGATTGGCTCAGTGGTTTTGTTTAAAATAAAATTTTAAACTTCAGTGTTAGTGCAGAGTTTCTTAAAAACCGGTACTTTTTAGGATCTTTCAACTATAAAAATTTGTCTGGTAAACAGAATTTTTTTAAATTGTTACCACGTAAAATGTATTTAAACCAGCTTACAGGTCCGTGTTAAGGGTCAGTGGCGCCCTGGGCAAACTCAAAAGCAGCGCCCCCCCCCCCCCTTATATATATATAACTATAAAGGTTTCGACGACAGCAGGTGGGTTGGGGGTTGGGGTGAGTGCAATGAACTTGACAGTAGTTGCTATGCGAATGCCTCTTGCCCTGCGCCAATAGCTTATTGCACTACGCAGTGATTTGATTACTGTTCAGTACAGTACAGTGTGCAGTTCATTACACACGTATTGAACGAGATTCTACTAAGGGAGTATGTTTTATCCATGGTTCTACTATAGGCATATGCATATATATATATTTATACATGAGCGTGTTGTTTTACCAGTTTTGTTTCAATTCCGTATCAGTGGAAATACTGGTTAATACATTTCACTTTCTTTAAAACTGCTTCTTGAGTTTGTTTTCTTTGAGCCAACCGCTTGCGGCTCTCGGCTCCACTAGGTTTTTTATGTATTTTTCACTGTTTATAGGCCTACTGAATTGTATCAACACTTCTATTTATTTATTACTGGTTCACTAACTGCAGTGTGAGTGTCAACACTGACTAGTGACTGTCACAGTTTAAGTTGTGTTGTGACTGATTTGACTACTGTGCATCAGGCACAACACCGACACAACCTACTGACTACTGAGGGAGGAGTACTGTACTAGACTGGCGGCACTGGTGCCGCGCGGTAGTTGGTATTTATGTATATGTGACTTGTTGGGGTGGGGGTGGGACTGGGAGGGAGAGGAGGGGCACATCAACCGTAGGCCTGTAGACTACAGCTGGCCTACGTGCTATTATTCCCGTAATTTGCTGACGTCACCCAAATTGAAAACAAAAAATCAGCTGAGGTATTGCCATATAAGTATAAATTTGTTTTGATTTGATTGTTATTGTTTTTATAGTTTTCTAAATAGTAAAATGGTGTTTGCAATCTGAGTGACATCAGCATATGACGGGAAAAGCACACCTATGTATTTTCCTTCCACCATGCAGGCCTACCGCCCTGCCTCTGATAGTACAGTATAGTGAGTGCGCCCGGTTCACACTGCTGCCTGTCTTTCCCTCACTACATGAGGTATAACCTGAAGGTCGAGTATTTTCAATTTTGTTGTTCTTATTTACTTTTGTAATAAGGGAAAATGACTTAACTACAAGTTGAAATCACCCATTTTATTTTTGAAATCCTGGCTGATAAAACCTATTTTTTCCTAGTGCGGGCAGTGATTCAGGGCGCCCCCCAACCACCGGCGCCCCTGGGCATATGCCCAATCTGCCCGTTTATAAAAGTGGGCCTGAGCTTATATTTAGTTTTTGTTTCAACAAAATCGGATAATTCATCTCAGAGAATTTTAGGCTCAAACTCGAGTGCACATATTTATTTCCCCGACAGTAACTACACACTTAGCTAATTCAACTTTACACCTTTTTTAACTTTGTCTTTACTTAGTAATGGTAACACATTTATTTTTATTTTTAAAGTTATTTGTACTGATTTTAAGGTTTTTATTGTTTATTTTCAAATATACTAATTATTGTTCAATGACTTGATAAAGCTTAAATAATAAATTATGGGATAATATAACGATTTAAGGAACCTGATACTTCACAGATAGACTTGTGCGACAACAATCAAAATCAATAACCAACCAAACAATAATAAATCACAAACTGTTTTAAAATTAATCATAACAAGGCATGTTTTAGAATTTTCTCATTTTCAAGAGCGTTAATACTCATCAAAAGCTCTGTGCGACTTTTTCTGGAAAACATTTTGATTTCTACAATGCTTATTATCCTCAAGTTAGTACTAGGTCTTCTTACAAAAACAATATTTTTTTAGAAACGCATCGTTCATACATTTACTTTGTGCACCAAATGCGTTTATTCTACTGACAGTTCCGAGCAGTTTGAACTGACCAGAATGACTAACTGTCGCTTCAAATAATGCTTGACCTGGTAACGTCTCAAATAAAACTACATATTCGTCATATCCGAGTTTATGTTGATAAACTTTACTGCGAACTGTTAAAACTCGTTTCACTTGTAGTTTTGCACAAGTGGTACCATTGTCTGCTAAGTGTATTCCTTTCTCCAGTAGTTTGTTGACTTCTCCCATTACAAAGTGAACCATCGCCCTCACTGAGTGGCCCTCAGTGGATAGTGTCCGATACTCTGAACAAGTGCACCAGTGTTCTGTTACCCCAGCGGATGAGCAAGAACGATTCCATGGAACCTCATCAAACATGGAGACACACTGGGGACAAGAGTCTGTCCCGTTGTGATGTTCATTATAAGCTATCTCTTGTAGAGTCAAATGCAGATCAAAGGGTGTTGTAAGTTTATCTCTGTTATCTAGTAAGTTGGAGTACTTTTGAGGATACATTTGACGGTACCAGTCTGGCATCCACATGAAGATGAATGGCAAACGCTCCTCCAGCCAACCTACGTAAGTCTCCCTGATTTTGCCAAACCGCATTCCGTGGTCACTTAAAAATATCACAAAGGTATTGTTCAGCACTCCATTATTTGTCAAGTCCTGGAGGAATTTTAAAGTTCTAATATCGAGAGCTGAAGGAGTATTTACGTTATTGTGGCTTAAGCTGTTCATCCAAAAAAGAGCAAAGTAGGGGTTTTTGCGGAAGGTTGTAGCGAAATCAGTAGCGTACTTGTATATGTGGTCTGTGGAGAGAGTGGGCCCTAAACAGGTCTTTAAACCGTCCTTCTTTTTGATCTTTGTATTCTTTTCTGCTGCCAGCATGAATGGTCTGAGGTAGTAATCTGTAGGAGTTTTGAAAAACCCAGTTTTCTGAAAGTTGAAAGTGCCGATAGTGGGTTCGTCTTCACCATATCCAGTGATATAACCTTCTCTGGAGAAGTTCTTCCAAATGAATGGACATCCATCAACCGGTTTTTTGTTGGTGTTCATGCATGTTTCACGTACACGGGTGTAGTTCATTCCTGTTAGAATAGCCATGAGATTAGGAAAAGTATTGTCATCCATTTTATTGTAACCTTTCATTTCAACCCAGCCATTATTTCTCAAGAAGCTGACTGTTTTAGGCATGGCTCGTATGATATTGAGACGAGAGATAGAGTCTATCCCTACTATGAGCACACTCATTTTTTGTTTGTTTTGAGTAAAGTTTTTTTGAAGTTTTACTTTAACATCCTCCCTTATAGGCACTCTGGCATGCAGATTGGTGTAGATTTCTTTATTCTTCCATATCTTGGGAATTGTACATTTCACCAGGATAAATTGTTGTTCGGACGTTAAATTTACCGAGTCCTTTAGCGAGAAGCAGTCACTCATGCTGTAACATAAATGAATGCATTAAAGTGTGTCAGTATTCATTTGATAATCAATCATCAAAACTGAGGAAAAACAAAACTAGGATTTGGTTTTCATGACTAAACAAGCTCAAAGAAATAAAATATTTCAACTTAAATCTCAAAAGTTGCTATTTCCATGCAGAATTGCTTTCACAACAGAGCACAGAAAATCCAATGGAGCCTCACAAAATAACTTCTAAAGCAGATTTAAGAGCGATATTTGAGCATAATATGAAAATGTACAAAAAGCAAGTTGTATAAAAAAAAAACTACCTTCTTCACAGCGAATGTGATTCTATTTGACTTAAACCAACAGCCAAGTAAATCTTAATCTATATATTAATAGGCAAGCATGTTTCTTTAAAACCTTTTTTTCTCAGCTTGTGTGCATCGCAGGGAAAATCTACGCATACTGTTAGAAAGATATTATCCTGCAGATGTGAAGAATCTCTTTAGAAATTAAAATAGGCTCAAAAATAAGCACAAAAAATGAATTTAAAATTTAAAAAATTTAACATGGGATTTATGGGTTGCCATGCTGGTGACGAAATAACAACGAAATATAAACAAAATAAAAACAAATGGAAGAAATTACAATCACATGTTTTATTTACAACATGGGGTGAAAATAGAGAAGCCTGTACCTTTGACTTACAACTAGACATTCCATCCCTTTGTTAAAGTTTTCACCAGTTTTAATTAAATTAGTAGTAGTTGATGTGGGCCACCAACAGATTGCGCTGATCTAAATGACTAATTTATCTCAAATACACAATGATTTTTACCAAGTTAAACTTATGGAATAACTTAGTAAGAGCTATAACAACTAACTGTTATGACCCATCAACTTTGACAGCAACAAAAAATAAGATAGAAAATATAATTTTAGACACGCATACTGTGACTGGCTGACACAACTGTTTTAAATATAAAAAATTGCGACAACTGGTCCATATGGATGGAATGTCTACTTCAGTATCCAATATTCAATCCGGGTACAATACATATTTTTGGTAAAGTTTTCGACCACTAGTTCTATTTAATACTCGGACATTTTTCTGTTATAGAAAGATTTTAAACCTAAATCAAGCCAAAAAGACTCCCGCTAAGAGAAAATTTACATATAACTTCTCTTTATTTTAATTTGTTGACTTTAAGAAAGTTTGAAATTGGCTGTCCTTAGCATTTTTCAAGTATGCAAAGCTAGCTGGTTACCTATAAACATCGTCGACATTGTTGTTAAGGACGTTGCTGTCTCTGCGGGTGATCTCTTGGTAGCAGCAGTGTACGTTCTTGTCACTGGTGTAGAGACGGAGATGTTGTCTGAGCAAGGTGAGAGTTCCCCCGACCAGACGAGACAACAGTGGCACGGCGGAGCACACCAGGGAGTCTGTGCGGTGGATCAGCCCCCGGATACTCTCATGCCAGGGGTCGATATCCGGTATCCTACAGCTGGGGCTCCACACCAGGTATCCTTCCCGGGGTGCATGAGTCAGGTTGTCTGAGGGGTCGAGGTAGTCTGTGACAGTAGTAAACGGTTTTATTGGACTTTAAGTTGTGAGATTTATTTTCTACTAACAGCTATACACATGCTTTGCAATTATGGGGAGGGTAGGGCCACAGAAGGGAAAAGTTTGGTTCTTAATGTTTGGTATGAAATAGTTAAAACATCTTTAATCAATTTTAGAAACAAAATTTTTGCACCACTTTCAAAGTTTAAACAAATAAAAAATTACAAATTCTTTTATTTGGTGTGTGTTTAAAATGTGACAAAATTTGTCACATTTTAAAGAAAAAAATGTTTAATCTATATATTAATACGCAAGCAGTTTTCTTTTCACAGTCATAACTCAATAACGGCTTGATGGATTTTAAAGTTTGAGGTGTCAAATTAAAGGTATTTTCACTTAGATGTGCAAATACGTCTCAGAATATTAAGAAAGGGCACCAGTTAAGTCACTTAAGGGCTAAAGTTTGGAAGGCGGCGCTATCTGTTGACATTTGATCAAACTCATTCCCCTTTGTTTACAAAAAACATATAGACATAGTTTGAAATAGTTTTTAAGGTTTACCACAGACTGCAGAACATAAAACTTCCAGAACAAAGCCGGAATATATATTTTCATTTAAACATTTGTTAAATAAGTCTGGTTCATAAAGTAGTTTCCTAGCAAAACTTGATAAAAAATTCTTCGTAAAATTTGAATTCATTTAACTTTCTTCTTATTTTACTGCATTAATGTAGTTTCAGTTACAGTTCGGTGTGATGAATAAGTGAATGTTTGAAAGTGATTATTCACAGTGCAGTTACTCACCCGTTGCATTACCGTATTACGTAATTTACAATGTAGGTATATCAAAATTCCGTTGTAGAAATGGTGAAAATGTATTAGGCACTATTAAGTAGTAGCCTACTATAAGAGATATGAAACTGTGTGATTAAATTTTGAAAATTTGGGCTTACTTAAAAGAGTATTTACTTAAATACCCCCACCGCAGCAAACCTGCAGACTAAGCAAATTTCCATTTGCCTGATTGTATTTACACTAAAACGTCTCCTTAAAAATATCACATCTATTCCCTATTTAAATAACATTAGTTTAACGAGTACTTAGGTTTGCTGCAACAATGGAGGGTAAAATGGTGTTTTTTTTTGTAAAATGTTATAGTTTAGTGTGAAATGAATGCATTTTCCAAATTTGATCAAAATATGTTCATAAACAAGCAAACTACAACAGTTTACTTATTCTCCATAAGAATAACAAAGGAATTTTAAATTTACAGATTTTTGGAATTTTCTCTGTACCTAACCATTAGGCGCATAATAACGCCTCAACATACTAAATTATTAGTTTTTTTAAGCTCTACAAAATGGTTAAGAAAGAAATTGCTAAATTTTACGTTTTTAGGGTCAAAAATGGGAAAAACCAATTTTTACCCCATAAAACCCCCCATAAACCCCTGTCCCCATAGTCCGATCATGCTGGTTCGCGAACTCGTTCAAATAAACGTAGGTTTACACGTTTGTATCAAATTTCATCAAAATCGGATGATTTTTGCTCGAGTTATCGTGTTGAATTTGAACGGATGATGTTTTTGGTCTCTAGGGACCTCAAAACGAAAAAGTAAATCGGTCCCGGGTCCAGGTCTTACCATGAGTACTACCGTAATAGCTTATTCCCTTTTTGGTTTCGATGTGAATCCTTCCCAGTGGGGTATGAGTTTTTTGATAAACCTTTTCATAAGGACACGAACCTCAATAAAAGAGTTGTGTTTACTCACATTGAAAAAAATATTGAAGGTCATTAGAGCATCAGCTGTTGAATTTGTTTTGATTTATAGTTTGTTTGAAGATTTTTTACTCTATATGTAAAAAAAACTCATGTTAATAAGTACAAATTGATATGTAAAAATTAGTCTGTTATGTATTTATTAAATCACATTAAAAATTCAATGTTCTGGATAACTCAACAACCTCTGGGTCTACAAATTGTTTACCATGAATTGGGAGAAAATAAAATATTGGTGATTTTTCTAAAGGGAATAGTTGGATGTATTAAAATAAATTTCAACAGTTTTTTTTTCAAGTAATAGTACAGTGTTATTAGAACTATTATATAAACATTTGTATTGATTTAAAGAAAATTACTCTTATACCTACATTTTACATAGCTATATGGATCACCTGTCGCCAATTCTTTACTAATAAAGAATGTAGTTGTGTGAGCCAGTCACAGATTGCACTAGTGTCTAAAACTCTATTGTGTACCTTATTTTTCGTTACTGACATAGTTGCTGGGTCACAACAGTTGCTATAGCTCAAAATCAGTCATTCCATCGGTTTGACTTGGTAAAAACCATCATGTTATCGGCAGAAATCAGTAATTTAGATCAGCGCAATCTGTAGGTGGTTCACATAAACTAAGACAAATTTTATTAAAAACCTGGCTACAGCTTAAACATGGGGATGGAATGTCTAGTTGTTGTATTAATAGTCAAAGATAGCACATAAGTACATACGAGGCTATGTTCTAAGTTTCTAAGGGGCTAAGTTTCTCAGTTCTTTAACTTGTTTGCTACCGCAATAGCACTAAATTCTTCATTCACATGGACCTGTGAAGCACATATGCGACGGCCGTTTTCTACCCACATAGACTGGTAACATTAAAATAGACTGATGTTGCATATTTGCATCGGTGTCACAATGTTATTAAAAAGCTGATATCTTCATAACGGTCTATTTGGAGGCCCTGAATTCTCTGCAGTGGTCTACAGGGATGTTAGTCGCATACCGTATGTGCGTCACTTGGTCTGTGAATATGATGATTAGTGACGTCATGATGGTTAGCAAATTTGTTTTTTACTTTACTGCATCACTGGCCCATGGTCTGCGTGTACTGTTAACCAAGTGACACCCGGTCTATGTGTAATATTAAAATGTATACCTCGGTCTGTGGAAATGACCACAGTGCCTCAAATATATGGTGATTGGTAGCGAACGTGTTAAGCAATTTCATCAGTTTAAGTCCAACCGTGATGGTGGTAAATGAACTAACCACTAGGTCGACTGGTGAACAATTGCATGGATATTATAAAAAAATTAGTTATTTTTAGTGCTCGATTTGTACAAAATGAGGTGCTGGAACTGTTACCTATTTAATGAGATTAGTACCTATTTATAGTGGTGCCAAATAATATATGTCACAAACAAATTTACAAACTTTTATTTAAGGTAAAAACTGAAATATAAACAACAAACAATAATCATGACATGTGTTAGCAAATTAAATAAAAAATATTAAACCAGGTGTTACTGTAACTACACCTTTCCTTATAAATTTTTTAAAACGTTTTTATTAGCTCGCTTTCTTGTCCGGTACAAATTTTGCAATCAATTTTATACTAACTTCCCGATGAGCTAGAGACTTAAAACTTGAAACATAGCTCACAAATGGAAGACAATGCAATATTATATCATTTAATTTTCATATTTCCCTTGAGCTACGCCCCATGGGCTTGATTTTATTAACTCGCTTTACTTGCAAATGTTTTGATACTTCGCGATGAGCTAGAGACTTGAAACTTGAAACATAGCTCACAAATGGATGACAATGCAATATTATATCATTTAATTTTCATATTTCCCTTGAGCTACGCCCCATGGGCTTGTTTTTATTAGGTCGCTTTCCTACAAATTTTGATATCAATTTTGAACGAAGTTCCCGATGAGCTAGAGACTTGAAACTTGAAACATAGCTCACAAATGGATGACAATGCAATATTATATCATTTAATTTTCATATTTCCCTTGGAATACGCCCCATGGGCTTGTCTTTATTAGGTCGCTTTCCTACAAATTTTGATATCAATTTTAAACGAAGTTCCCGATGAGCCAGAGACTTGAAACTTGAAACATAGCTCACAAATGGATGACAATGCAATATTATATCATTTAATTTTCATATATCAATATATTTTATAAATATATTGATAATAATACATTAGTTCAATAGGTGAAGGTAATTGTAAATTATCTATTGCATGCACCCCACGTTTTTCGTTTTAAATCTTACAAGTATTTATACTCTCCACATATTTATAACTTATTTTCTACTTATTAGTGCGTTTGAAAACGTTTTGTTTTAAAAAAGTTTTTTTATTTATAAATTATTTTTCATTTATTTTCCCTGTTCACGTGTTTGGAATCTATTGTTAGTGGAAACTAAAAAGACTCTATTTCTTCTATACAATATTACCAATCGATGTTGACTATATAATCTCTACTGTTGGAATTTGTTCCAACCACTAGTCCATATCGCTTCAGGTTAAACAACCACACTTTTTCCCCCACAACCAAAACTTGTAGCTCTCTTACACGGTGTCTTGTGACGTAGTTTCGCTTCTGATTTTCTTTTTCTGAGGTGTCCATTGTCTTAGTATTTTTAATGTCTGGCTACTTCGGCTCCAATGTTTTTCTGAAGTAGGAACAGTGTTTCTTATTTTCTTACCAAAAAGAAGATCAGCTGGACTGTAACCGCAGCTTAGTGTAGTAGAACGATATGCTAATAAGCCCTCATAAGGATCTTGATTTTTCTTCAGAATGTTTTTAGCGATTTGAACGGGGTAGCGGATTTTTATCCCCCTGGAATTTTACACCCTGGGCAAACGTGACGTCACAAACCTTACTTACTGCCGTGGCTCTTGGTACCCAAGGAGGTACTTTGCCTCGCCAACACACTGCCTCCAGACTGCACGATCCACTGCTTCATCCTCCCTTCTTCCCATTCTTCTCAGGTCTCTTCTCACTTGATCTCTCCACCTCAACTTGGGCCTTCCAGGAGGTCTTCTACCCTCGGGATTGTTGTTTAGGGCGTTTCTCACTAAGGATCCCTCTTCCTTTCTTAACACATGGCCTGCCCATCTCAATCTCCTACTTCTCACCTCAGCCACAATATCTGGGTCCCTGTACAACTCTCTCAACTCCCTGTTGTGCTTAACTCTCCATTCTCCGTTTTCAAAGGTTGGTCCAAAGATTTTCCTTAGAATCTTGTTTTCGAACACTATAAGTCGTTTCTCAGTTCTCTTGCTTATCACCCAATTCTCTGAGCCATATAGTAATACTGGTCTTATTATAGTTTTGTATATACGGATTTTAGTTTTCTGTGAGAGTAGGCGAGAACTCAACAATTTGTGGCATGCCGATAAACTTTTATGAGCTGCATTTAATCTTTGCTGAATTTCAGAGTCTTCCTCATTATTATTCGTCAGCATTACTCCTAGGTAAGAGAAATTGTTTACTTTATAAAATTTGTGTCCTTCTATTTCTACATGATTTTTATTATTTAATTGGGTAGCTCTTCCACATTCCATTATCTTGGTTTTGTCTACATTGATATTTAAGCCAACTTTTTTAGTGTGGTTTATGAGTTTTGAGACCATAACTTTTAGTTCTTCTTCGTTTTTGGCCACAAGTGCCACATCATCTGCAAATGCCAGGATATTTATGTTGGTTCCCATAGTAATTCCAGCTTCTAGCTTTTGTAATTCTTGTAGAGAGTCTTCCAGAGCTAGGTTGAATAACAATGGGGACAAACCATCTTGTCTCACATCAGTATTTATATCAAAATCCTCTGAGAATTCTCCATTGACTTTAACCTTGCATTTAGATCCTGAAACAGTTAACTTTGATAGATTTATTAACTTTTTAGGTATTCCATACTTTTCCATTACTTTCCAGAGTTTTCTCCTAGTGATCGAGTCGTACGCTTTGGAGAAGTCAATGAAAAGGCAGAGAAAGGATTTGTTGAATTCATAATATTTGGCAATTGCCTCTTTCAATATAAAAATTTGATCCGTGGTTGATCTTCCTCTTGTGAAGCCGGCTTGATGGTCTCCTATGATATTTGATGTATATTCCTCTAGTCTTTTTTGTAAAATCTTTGATAATACTTTATAGGTGCAGTTGAGGAGGGAAATTCCTCTGTAATTGGTGCATTCATTTTTGTCTCCTTTCTTGTGAATAGGAATGATAACTGCTTCCTTCCATTCATGCGGAATCAATTCGTTGTCCCAAATATCAATGATCAGTTTGTGGATCTCCCTTGCCAGTTCTGTGCCTCCTGCTTTGATTACTTCCGATGGAATAGAGTCCTCCCCTGGGGCTTTATTATTTTTTAATTCCTTGATTGACGTTTCTACTTCTTGAATTGTTGGGTATGGTACACTTGGATCTACATTCTGGTATGCTTCCTCCTCTTCTTCTTCTTGTTCAGACTGTCTTACATTCAAAAGATCTTTAAAATGTTCCTGCCATACTTGTAGTCCTTCTTTGTTTTGCACCACCAGTTGTCCTGATTTGTTTTTAATCCCATATGGCATTGGACTGTATCCCTTCCTAAAAAGTCTTATTGATCAGTAGAAGTCTCTACTGTTGTTTGCTGTCCTGTCCTGTTCAGCTTTCTCTAAGATTTGGTTTACCGCCCATTCTCTTTTTTTCCTCCGAAGTACCTTTACTGTCTCTCTTGAGATTTTTGTATAGTTTTCTCTATCTCTTTCTTGTTTCTTATTGAACCAGACTTCTTTTGCTTTTTTCCTTTGTAAGACATTAGCTTTACATTCTTCGTCGAACCATGGTTTTTTGTTTTTCCTTTCCCTTTTCCCACAAACTTCTTTTGCACAGTCTTGCAGGGTCTCTTTGATGTTCTTCCAAACCTTCTCAATTCTATTTACCTCTGAGTCTTCCTGATCAAGGTTATTTAATGCTTGGAAACGGTTAGACAGTTTAAGCTGAAAATCTTTTCTTACTTTTTCTTCTCTTAACTTTTCAAAATTAATATTTGTTGCAGTTTCTGTTTTGTTAGTTTCTCTATCTTAATTCTCTGTCGTAGATTGACTAAAATAAGGTAGTCCCACATTCTGCGTTCCTTATGCTACGTACATTGGTGATATGACTAGAATGTCTGAGATCTATTAGAACATGATCTATTTGGTTGTTAGTTTTTCCATTTGGTGATGTCCATGTGACTTTGTGTATGTCTTTTCTTGGAAAAGATGTACTCATTACCTTCATGCTTATGGCTACCGAGAGACTCAAAAGTCTCACTCCATTATCATTGCTGTTTGAATGAAGGCTATGTGATCCTGCAACATTTTTCCATATTTGCTCTTTGCCAATTTTTGCGTTAAAATCACCCATCATTATCTTAGTATCTTAACTTGGAAGTTTCCTATATTCTTCCTCCACCATTTCATACAAATCATCCTTAATAGCATCTTCCGTAGGTGCGTAAACACACATTACAGATATATTCTTAAATTTACCTTTAATCTTAATAATACATTATCTTTCATCTTTGGCTTCAAAATATATCACATTCAAAAGATCTTTAAAATGTTCCTGCCATACTTGTAGTCCTTCTTTGTTCTGCACCACCAGTTGTCCTGATTTGTTTTTAATCCCATATGGCATTGGACTGTATCCCTTCCTAAAAAATCTTAATGATAGCGACATCAGCTCGATGGATTAAACGCGGAATTAAACATATATTTTCACGGTTGTGAATTTAATCAGAACACATCAAATTATAAAAACCTAGAATGTACGGCCCGGATTTTTACCCCCGGAATTTTGCCCCCGGAATTTTACCCCCCGGATTTTTACCCCCGGAATTTTACCCCCTGGATTTTTACCCCCGGATTTTTACCCCCGGAATTTTACCCAGAATTTTGACCAGATATATAAGTTAGTGAGAATGATTAATCATCTTCATTCAGTTTTAAATTTTTAAATTTTAACATTTTATTATTAAGTAGCCTATCTTAATTTATTTGCAACATTAACTAATCAAACAGGTTCTTAATTTTAACTTTGAGATTCGAGTATCAGGATTCGATCTTTGTAGCCAACCGTTGGTTAATATGATCAAAATAAAACAGCGAATTCTGTTTACTTAGTAGAGGTTACAAAATTAATTAATAAAGATAGGCTACTAAATAATGAAATGTTTACAATTATTAAAAACAGAAATAAGAAAATCAATCATTCAATTTTTAAAATCGGCCGGGGGGTAAAATTCCGGGGGGTAAAAATCCGTCCCGTACATCTTCAGTTGTCTAAACGCTAGTTATATGGACAGGGGGTAAAATTCCGGTTTTTATCGCTAATCTAATTAATCACGCTCTGACTATTTTCATTAGACTTCCAAATCCGCGGGGGTAAAATTCCGGCCGCGAACAAACTTTTGGCCACTCAGGTTACTACGTTATAGTGACGTCAGCTTTGCCCAGGGGGTAAAATTCCAGGGGGATAAAATTCCGGCGACCCATTTGAACTGATCGCTCTGCCTGTCCATTGCTTTGTGGAAACTTCAACATCCGGCTTGAAGTAATCAGTTCAAAATGGTATTCCTTAGCAAACTCCCTGATCTCTCTCGCTCGAATTGAATGGGCTGTTATCAGACCTTAGAATAGAAGCCAAGCCATGTCTAGCAAAAATGCTTTTCAAAGTCTTGATTATTGAAGGGGCATTTGTTTTTTCACTTGAACCAATTATATGTAGGCTACTTAGAAAAATAGTCTTGAATGACTAGATAAGTTTTTCTTTCATGCTGAAGCAGATAAGCTCCCAATACTTGCTACGGTTGATCAGGCAAAGGTGAAGGAATGAGAGGCTCACAAGGAATACATGAATTTTCAGTGTAAATAAGGTATCCCTCCTCCACCTTTTGTTTGTCAAGTCAATCATTTATTTTCACACAACGTTTTACAGATCTAGCATAACTATGGGAAACAGGTGAAATGGTCATGGACAATTAAAATAAATAAAACAACCTTTTATTTAAGTAGCTAGTTAAAAACTGAAATATAAACAACAAACAATAATCATAACATGTGTTAGCAAATTAAATGAAAAATATTAAACCAGCTGTCACTACATTATGCCAATACTTTTATCCTTGACTAGCAGTTACCCGGCGCGCTTTGCTGCGCTTGACAACATTATTTTAAATGGTAATTTGTTCATTACGATGAATAATTAAAGTGTATACCAAAAATAAAAATAGAATATTTTACTTAATTGCTAGTGGATAAAAAATGTTTTTTGTTTTTTCATTAGGTGTATAAATATATAAGTTTTGAGGCGTATCTACCACCACGTGAGCCCCCCGTGCGGTACCGGGTTAGAATAGGACCGCAGCCTCCCTCGGCTTGTCGTAAAAGGCAACTAACAGGGGGTGGGAGATCCTTCTCTTTATGCTCTCAACTTTCTCTGAGGCCAAGTTTGCTTCTTACCTTTGGCTTGTACCTCGAAATCTTTCATCTTTCCTTTTTACACTTCTTTTTTTCAACCCCGGTTTGGGTGTTATTCTTTCTTCTTTTTCGACCGGCGTGCACTATTGAGCCTTGGGAGTGCCCTTTCTGTGCAAAAGGGCTGTTTTGTGCCTCGCACTGCCGATGGGACCTCTCTGGTGTGTCGTCAGGAACCAGCCCCTTCGGGCCCTAGTCAGGGAGTGCGGCATGGGTGCAGAGGTCGGGCTCTGCACTGCCACGGGCGACCCCCGGTACGTCAGGATTCTCGGTACTAGGCAAACGGAGACCGGGCCCCAGGGAACTGGGGTAGGGGCTACGTCCCCGAGGGTATACCCGTTCCTGGTTATTCCGGGCCGTCCCTTGCCGCACGATGCGCTGGCAAACATTTTTATGGCTTTTTCAACCCCAGGTAGCATGGAGGGCTTGCTTGGCAAGCAGTCAGAGGAGAATGCGTTTAAGAGGGGAGGGTGTGTTTCAAGGTCACCCCCTCTGACGGCAGAAAATATATCGTTGGCACCTTCGCTGGTAAAGGGAGCGACTGTCTCCCTTCCACCGGTGCCAGCTTTCAAGTCTGGTGAAGGGCTGTTGGAGGAACACCTTACAACAACGTTGCAGTCGGAGAGCTCAGGGATGGTGCTTCTGCGTCAGAAATACCTTGACGCAGAGAGTAGCATCGAAACCCGGCTTCGAGACATGGAGGAGACCATTAAAGCTATGCTGGACACCTTTCGGACCCAGAAAGCTGTTAACCAAGTGGTCAAAAATGGCATGGCCAAGCTAGAAGATGACCTTGGATTCGTTTTTGCCTGCCGGTTGGTAAGCAAGGCGGCCATGGAGAAGATTGCGGAGAAGGTAGTGTCTATGCCCGACGACAGGGCGCTGCCTTCCAAGAAACGCAGAAGGCCATCCACTACGGAAAGCCCTCCAAAAAAGGAAGAGGCTGTTCAGACCACAAGGGCTAAGGTTAAGGCTAAGGCGACCCAGACAGACCTTTTGTCTGCCGGGCCCAGGTCTTCCCCAGATGTAGCTGCTTTCCCAACAAAGCGTCTACAACCTCAGCAACCTCAGCAACCCGTGACCCCTCTTAGGGGTAGCTCCCGTAAGGGATCAGTCGTTGAGACACCATCTGGGGCTGCATGGGAAAAGCGTCTTACCCTAAAGGAGAAGAGGCAGCAGAGGTGGGCGGAGGTCACCTCCAAGAAAAATGTGGCGGTAAAGGCACAAACGACAAACGTTGCCCAAATTGGGCCCGGTTTGGCCCCCGCTCTTAAAAGGTTGCGGCCAAAAAAGCCCAGGACGGAGGCAATCTTGGTTAAGCCCTCAGGGGGGAGATCATTCGCTGAAGTCTTGGGTATAATAAAGGCTAAAGCTAAGCCGGAGCAGACCGATACGGTTGTGCGGTCGATTAGGCAAACCCGGGGCGGGGACGTCCTCCTTGAACTGGGTAAGTCAAAGGACAAATCCGCTTTTGCTGCTGAACTAAAGGCAGCCGTGGAAGGCCAGGGCACCGTCCGTGCACTCGAGCCTAAAACGTCAGTTGAGGTTCGGGACATAGATGGTTTGTCGACAGAGAGTGAGGTGGTTGAGGCCCTAAAGGAAGCAGTCCCCGAGCTTGCCGGAACATCGGCTGTTCTTAGGGTGTGGCTCACAAAACCAAATAGAAACCAGCAGCGGATGGCGGTCACCGAAATGGCAGACGCACACGCTAGTAAGGTGTTGGCACTCCAGCATTTGAGGGTCGGTTGGGTCAACTGCAGGCTCAGACGGAGGGTGGAAGTAACCAGGTGTTTTAGTTGCCTCGGTTTCGGTCATTCCTCCCGAAATTGCAAGGGGCCCGACCGAGGCAAGCACTGCCTCCGGTGCGGAGGGGTGGGTCACGCTCGTAGGGACTGCCAAGTCGAATCTTGCTTTCTTTGTAAGGAAAATGGGCTCGCGGATAAAAACACCAAACATATAGCTGGGTCTGGGCATTGCAGCGCTTTTAAAACTGCACTTCAGCAAGCAAAAGCCCACCCACGAAAATAAGAATACTCCAATGTAATCTTGGGCGATCCAGGACAGCTGACGCGCTTCTCAGTCAGCTTGCCCTCGAACACGGTGTCGACGCGCTCTTGGTCAGCGAGCAGTACCAGTACCGGAATAGGGTCCCACCCTTTTGGTTCCCCGATAGTCTTGGTACTGCTGCTTTCTGGGTGCGTAATATAGCTCAAGTGCAAGTGCGGGGTCATGGAAAGGGCCGTGGATTTGTTTGGGTTCGGTGCAAGGACGTCACCTATTACAGTGTCTACCTCACCCCTAACGAGGCTATCCATGACTTCCGCGAGAAGATAGACCGCTTGGAAGAGAGCGTTCAGGACACCACAGGGCATGTAGTCGTGGCTGGTGATTTCAATGCTAGGGCCGTCGAGTGGGGACTGACCCTCACTAATTCCCGGGGGAAGTACATCCTGGACTTTGCTGCCAGGGCCGGACTCGTTGTAATCAACGAGGGCAACACGCCAACGTTCCGGCGACCCGGGATGAGGGGAACGATCCCAGACATAACCCTCGCATCTGAGTCTCTTCTGCCAAGGATCACAGCCTGGAGAGTCTTGGAGGATTATACGGCCAGCGACCATCAATACATTATTTTCAATGTCTTAGATCGCATCCCGAGACAAGTTGCTGCATCTCGGGAAGTGCCCGTTCGGTGGACCACCAAAAAACTGGACGTGGCTAAATTCACTGAGGCCATCCTGCGGGGAGTGCCAGCGGTGCCTGCCGCACCTGGCATGGCTCATGCAGAGGCTATAGTTACATCGATGATGGGGCTGATTGCCTCGGCTTGTGATGAGTCAATGCCCCGCAAGAGACTCCGTTGCGATAGGAGACCCGTATACTGGTGGACTGCAGAGATCGCGGATTTGCGCCGAGCTGCTTTGAGAGCTAGACAACTCGCTACCAGGGCCAGGGCACCCTTTGGATAGACGCCGTAAGCTGGAGAGCTACAAGGTGGCGAGGAAGTCTCTCCGCCGGGCCATCAACCGGAGCAAACACAATTGCTGGAAAACACTAAGGGATGATGTTGATTCCGACCCGTGGGGCCTGGGTTACAAACTAGTAACCCAAAAACTCACCACTCGCTCTCCACCTTCCGTCATGGAGGGGGCCGCTATGGAGAGGGTCGTCAAATCCCTTTTTCCGGATCATATTCTGCGCCCACTGCGTGAGTTTGAGATGATGGAGGATGTCCCACTCTTCACTCATGAGGAGCTGGAGACTGCCGTTTTATCCCTAAAAAACAACAAGGCTCCTGGACCTGATGGGGTACCTGGCGAGGCTCTTAATAAGGTTTTTTCAATCAATCCCCTGATTCTTCTGAGCATGTACAACGCCTGCCTAGCAGAGGGGGTATTTCCGTTGTGCTGGAAAAAAGCTAGGCTCGTGCTCGTAGGGAAGGGGAAAGGAGACCCAGAATTGCCGTCCTCTTACAGACCCCTTTGCATGTTGGATACGGCTGGGAAAGTCCTAGAGAAGTTGATCCGTTCCCGACTGAATTCAGCCGTGGTTGCTGCGGGGGACCTGAGCCCTCGCCAATACGGCTTCAGGAAGGGGCGATCAACGGTTGACGCTATTGAGGAGGTGAAGCAAGCCGTGATGAGAGCTGAGGATTTTAATCACTACTCTCGTAGGGTTGTGCTGCTCGTTACACTCGATGTGCGAAACGCATTTAATTCTGCAAGATGGTGCGATATGCTGGACGCTCTGGAGAACAACTTCTACGTCCCGGCATACCTCATGCGCATTATAGAGGATTACCTCCGGTTCCGCCTCCTCATGTATGATACTACAGAAGGCCCGCGGACGATGAGTGTCACTTCTGGTGCTGCCCAAGGTTCCATACTCGGCCCGGACCTCTGGAACGTTGCCTACGACAGCCTCCTTAGGTCTGAAATGCCTGAAGAAACCATTTTAGTTGGGTACGCAGATGACATTGCAGCTTTAATAGCTGCTCGTAGTGTTGAGCTGGCCCAGCTAAAATTAAACCGAGTCATGCGAACTATAAACGCATGGACGGCAGATCACGGTCTCTCACTCGCGCTGAACAAAACTGAGATCGTGATTCTGACCAAAAAGCGGATTGACACCATTGTGCCGTTGAGGGTGGGGGACGTCGAAGTCCAGTCCGTTCGTGCCGCCAAGTATCTTGGTGTCATGGTGGACTCTAAGCTTAGCTGGCGGGACCAGATATTCCGAACGGCGGACAAGGCCGCTAAGGTGATCTCTTCTCTTAGCCGGTTAATGGCCAATGTCGGAGGTGCTCGTTCCAGTCGCAGAAGGCTGTTGATGTCTACAGTTCAGTCTGTGCTCCTGTATGGTGCGGAGGTGTGGGCAGACGCGCTCAATAAGGAGGTGTATAGGATGCGGCTTGCCAGAGTGCAGCGTCAGGCAGCACTCAGGGTAGCATCCGCCTACCGAACAGTGTCTGAACCTGCCATCTTGGTGGTTGCTGGAGTAATCCCCGTCAAACTTTTGGCGGCGGAGAGGAAAGCGATTTATCAGCGGCGTGGAGAGGACCATGCAAAAATGGAGGAGCGCAACCGCACCTACCAGCTCTGGCAGGAGAGCTGGGAACAGGAGTCGCGGGGACGCTGGACCAGGAGACTGATTCAGCAAGTCCAACCATGGGTTGACCGACGGTATGGTGAGGTGGACTATTACCTTACCCAGTTTCTGACAGGTCACGGGTTTTTTCGGTCGTACCTGTTCAGGATGGGCAAAGCCGTGTCACCCGATTGCATCTACTGCCCAGGCACTCCCGACGACGCGGAGCACACCTTCTTCCGCTGCCAGCGTTGGGAAGGTTCCCGCCTGGAGGCTGAACAACATGTAGGGCAGTTGTTGGTGGACACGGTCATTCCGATGATGACGGAGGGTGAGGACAATTGGACCTGTATGTCACATTTCGTCCAGGATATTCTCCGCACAAAGAAGCTAGAGCTTGACCAAAATGCGGTCTAGGTCATAAAGAAATAGAATGCCAGAAACGGCGCGAGCCCTGAGGGCTTAGGTCACACGTTGACCTGACCTGAAGTAATGGGACAAACAATCCCAGGTCTGTGTCCAACAGAGTAGAGGGGGTTTTTTAGTGAGTAGTCTGACAAGCTCAGGAGTCTCACACTACAGGCTGGCTACCTGTGTGCGTAAAAGCATTTTTACCTCCTCTCCCTTAACCCTCCAAGTGTCCATAGTTTAGGCCTTAATGTCCACCTATTTTTGGCGCATTTGCAAGGTTTTATTAAAACGGATCTGAGAAGCTTAAAACAATGTTAATTCTAATGTTCTATATACCATTTTGTTTGGAAAATCATGGGCTTCAATATTATATATAAAACATAAGGAACATTTTTTCAAAAAAAAAATTTTTAGGTAAAAAAAATATAATTTCGAAAATTTTCAAAAAAAAAAAATAAGTTCGCGCTCAATGAAATTGTATAAATTATAGGCCTATAAATATTTGAAAATAGCCACTTTGTTCTAAATTTTATGAGGATTACAAATATATAATAATATAAGGAAGTAGATTTGCAAATAAATAAGTTATGGGCAAACAACTGATTTCAGTACATAGCGTTTAGCTAAGAATGCATAGCCTAACCATAGCTAGGAATCTGGCTGATAATTTACATCAATATCACTACCTACTTCTTCAGGATCATCAACCAGCACTTCAAAACCACTTAAATCTTCTTATAATGCACCACGTATATCACTACTTTTGATTTTTAACACTAAAACAATGATAAACGTAATAAAACACATCAGTCATCGGTCCGGGGGAACCTAGCTGTTTACAAATACACGCACGTCAGCTGTCTGCTACAATATTTTCGGAACTAAAATGAATAGCGCTTAGAGACAGACCTCTGGAGAAAGCTTAGAATATTACCGAAAGAACGATACCTAACTCGATCCAGTTCAATCCGATTCAGTCAGTCATAGAGCCTTCGCCGTAAACGATGTCTGCGTGTTGAAAAATCGACAAGTAACACTACACAAAGTGTGCTGCTTGTCAAATTTTCGTCAAGTAACACTGAGAGGGTTAAAAAAAAAAAAAAAAAAAAAAAACCACCACGTGAGCATGCAACATACATCTGTCCACGTGAAAAGCATGCATTTTCTAAATTTAAACCGACGATAGTCAGGGATTGCCCTAGCGTTTTAAAATGGTGATTGCGAAAGCAAGACACAGAGGAAATTGTAGTTTCTTAAATTCAGAGGGTAATTCGAAAGAAATCATCAGTATTCTTGGGATTAAGACTATTTCTCCTTTTAACTTACCACTGATGTTTTTGCTTCAATCAATTTTGGTGTCATTTTTTTAATCGTCAGTCTAGTAACGTTGCACAGCTTCGGTGGATTTAAGTTTCACATTAGTATTATTGGAGTTCCTTATTTTAATGACAGTAATGTGGTGGGTTAATGACAAATGAGAGGCATTTGAATACCCGAGATAGCATGCACGATTATTATTCCCTTAATAATTTAGGTTAGATTGAGTGGTTATGGAACAAAAGATAAAAATATTAAGGCATTGCCATCCCTTGTTTATAATACTTTGATAAAGGTTTTTATGTTTACATATTTAAAATTGTAGAATTTAAACGTTGTTGAGTGCACAGGTGAGCTGCGATTGGGGTTTAATATATTTGGACTTATTCAAAAGTAAAACAGTTTTCTGTGCTGCACTCTGTAGAAACATTGTGGCACTATTTCAAATCATGACTAATACAGAATGTTGTGATTATTCAAACCTACAAAACAGTTGGTTTAAGTAAACATCTGCTTTTAAATTATATTTATTTGTAAACATTGTAGTTCAAAAAGTCTGACACTGGCCCACTTAAAACCCTCTGGGGCGGAGCCCTTTTGACGGATTTGCGCCAAACTTCACTCAAACCTGAAAGTTTCATTACAATCTGTTTAGCGGTTTTGGAGTCCATAAATGTATATACGAGCATTTTGTAACTATATTATATGGGTAAGTTACATAGATTTTTTAGACTGCTGCTCAGTGCACTTTAAGAATATATATTTTAGTTAAATGGTTGTTGTTGCATAGTAATAATAATAATAATAATAATAATAATAATAATAAAACGTCTTTTATTTAAAGCGGTTTTCAGTAACAATACTGTTTTTCAAAACTACTCAAGTCAATACATACAAAAGAAATATTACAATAAGTTAACAATAAATGACTTATTAACTAACAATACCTTAACATATATTTACAAAAGACATGTTTTGGAGTTCAGTCAAAAAGCTTTATAACTAAGTTTTTTTTACATTTTCTGGCAGTTGATTGTATTTCTGAGGAGCAAAAAAAGAAAATCCCTATTTACCATATTCTAACTGGACGCGAGGCAAGTGCAGCAGGCCATCCTGTCTTGTACTCCTCTCTCTCACATCTCTCCTAATTTTTAACTTATCTTTCAGATAAGTCGGTCTGCTAGTGTTGGTGACCCTATGAACAATAGCCACAGTCTCTAACAAACATTCCGTCTGCACAGGCAACATCCCACTTTGCTTTCTGAAGGAAGATATGTGGTCAAATTTTCTCAAATCATATACAAATCTTAATGCATTGTTTTTTAAACGATTTATCAAATTAGTTTGTTCAATTGACAGACTGAAACCAAAGGCAGGCAAAGCATAATTAATGACAGGCATTACCAGGACTTCACTATTTGTAGTTTTACATCTTCTGCCAATATTTTCCTAAATCTATTAAACACCCTGAGCAAAGTCATGATTTACTCCACGTCAATTGTGAGACCAAGAACTTTAATTGTTGCAGTAGACTTTAATATCATGTTCTCCAGAACTACATTGAGATCGTGTTTGTGAATTAAAGAATGCATGCTGCGAGAATTAGTGAAATGTAATAACGAGCACTTCTCAACATTCAAAGCCAGCCCATGGTTCTTAGACCAGTGAGAAATTTTCATCAAATCATGGTTTATCAACTGTTGTGCCTGCAAGCTATCTGTGGGCTTGAAAGAAAAGAGAAGTTGCGAATCATCTGCATACGAAAACAGTGAGCAGTGAGATAATTCTTCACCCATGTCAGCAGTGTAAATAATGAACAACAGAGGCCCCAGTACACTCCCTTGAGGTACTCCACAGTTCTTTGGGAGAGGCTCCGAAAAGACACCATCCACCCTAGTTATCTGCTTCCTATTTACAAGGTAAGATTGAAACCAGCTTTGAGCTATTTCACCAAACCTATAAAATTTTAACTTGGCCATCAGCAACTCAAAGTCGACCGAATCAAATGCCTGGGAAAAATCCAAAGCCACTAAAGCACTATCAAGCCAAAATCCTTTGCTCTGTAAAGCTGGTCCATTATATTTAACAAAGCTGAAGTGGTGCTAAAACCTCGCCTAAAACCGGATTGGTTTTCAGGTAAAACACGATCTATAAAACCTCAATCTGGCTTGCCACTACTTTCTCAAGTAGTTTGGATACAGCTGGAAGAATAGAAATTGGTCTGAAATGAGACATAAATTGGGGTTGCTTTGTTTTTGGCAGAGGAATTACCAATGCATTTTTCCAACTCTTTGGAAAGCGCCCAGTCATAATTGATAAGTTAACTAGCTTAGTAATAACCCCCAAACAATATGGACTTACTGCCTTTATAACATTTGAATGGAAATTCCATCAGTTCCACATGCACTTGTTTTGATATCATTCATAAATTTCTTTATATCGTTATCATTTACAGATTTAAAAATAAATTCTGTATAAACTTTGTCACATAAGTTGTGTCTATAGTAATCAATTTTACTTTGAGAAGCCTTGTTCCTAGAGCCCATGCTGACAAAATATGTATTTAGATCATCAGGGGAAAACGAGCAATTTATTTCTTCATTACTTTTCACTATCCCTCCAGTTCGCAAGACCTTCCAAAAGGATTTTGAATCCTTGAAATCTATATTATATTTAAAATACAATCGCTTAGCTTTCCTTTTTGCCCCATTTACCAAGTTGCGAAATTTAACATACATCAATTGATCATGTGTGCTCTTTGATTGCAGAAATCTAGATTTAAATTTACGCTTTAACTTTGTTAGGTTTTTAATTTCGTCATTTCTCCAGGAGGCCTTGCACTTTGTCACTCTTTTCGTGACAAGTGGGGCGCATGAGTCATATATTTCTCCAATCTTAGATGATAATGCTTCTGCGATTGCGTCAACATCATTCAGCATACTCATATTATTCCACTCAACACTAGCAACCAGATCTATAAAGGCATTTAAATTGAACTTCTCATATGATCGATACGTAATAAATTTTGCAGGAGCTTTATTTTTGGGCAAATACAAGTCACAATATATGAGTCTGTGATCTGTGATCTTGACTCCTCTGTAATCCAGTAATTTCGAAGTGTCAATAACCCCAGCTGACCTATAATTCAGTTTATCTTCTATTGTAATATGATCAATCAAAGAAGATGAAGTATCAGTAACCCTTGTTGGTTCCTTAATAACTTGAACAAGACTCATTTCATCAAGCATCTTGTTTATGAACCTTGTGTCACCTTCATGAGTGTCAAAAAGATTTATATTCAAATCTCCAAGCAAGACGACCTCATCGACCTCCATCTTTTTATCGATAAATAAATAAATAGCACTATAATAAATAAATAGTAGCGCTAGTAAACATGCACAACCCTTTTCGTTAGTCTATCTAAAGAACTTAATCAAAGGCTACATTCAAAGGCTCTCTAAGAGTTTAGGTTCTCATTTGTTTACATATCTATATTATGTTTTCACTAGCTGAATGAATACATGGAAGTAACCTCTCTTAAAATTCTGCAGTATATTGCAGTTTTCCAGCTTAATAAATCATGCAAATACTTCTACATAAATATTGTATAACGTTTTGTCCAGTTGCTGTAAACCACTATTAATTTAACAAAATATGGACACGGCTCAAATGGGCACCGTGCCCTTCTGCACTTGTATTATTTTGTATTGTATTACACAATCGAAGATTTTTCCAATGATTGAAAGCATGTATGACAATAATCTCACGAACCTATGATCATCTGTCTTGAATGATATAGGCAAAAGTGGCAAAAAATGCAGACACAACCCGTTCAATAGATATACGATAATTCAATAAGAAATGATTTCAAAAGTTACTGTTATAATAAGATTTTCCACCGATATCGTAATGGAACGTTATATTGCAAAACATGACATGATACAGAAAAAAATCAATTTTAAAACCAGAAAATAACATTGCAAATACTTTTTTTGGACTATTTAGTAACTACTAACTACTATACTATACTATACTATACTTTTTTTGGACTATTTAGTAGTAGTGGTGAGTCGGTGGCTCAGTCGGTAGCGTCGCGGACTTCGGGCCCATGGCAGCAGTGTCGTGGGTTCGGATCCTGGTCACTGCCACTAACTTTTATCAGTACAGTTCACCTTTGTACTGTACCGGCTCACCCCTTGCTTTGCTGGATACGTTCCACGCACAGATCTGTAGTCTATGTGGACGGGCAAATGCAAGGTTAAAAGAGGCCGCCAACCTCTTTTAAAAAAAAAAAAAAAAAAAAAACTCCCAATAGATGTGTGTTGTTTAAAATACAATTTTAAAATTAACAGCTGTTTCATTAAAAAGTATTATCCACATGGCCAAAACGTAAACAAATCTGTGGAGGAATCTTTAAAGGCTTCTGGGGCAGAGCCCTAAGCGAATTTACTTCGTTTTTCTTTTGAACTCATCTACAGACCAAGACCTTTTTTGGACACCTCTACCAAGTTTCTACGCCCAGCCGTTCTCTCAAATTAGTGGAGACAAAGTTTCCAATTAAATATTTAGATTCCCCCATGTTAATCTTATGGGAGCAAATCCAACTTTGATGGAAGATCCTGCCCAAACTAATAAAGATATCAAAAAACTAAAAACACTTTGCAAAACTACAGATAAGGACAATTTTTTGACACTTTAATCATCAAAACCGGTCCAAAAATGAGGGAAGAGTTCTGTTCACAAAAATCGGCTTAGCGTATTATATATATAGACTAGCTGTAACCCGCGGGCTTTGCCCCGTTTAACTTCTTAATTTTCAAGATGATCTCGTTCGCATGGCTCAATCACGTCCTGGTTGAAGTTCGTTCGCTACGCTCACTCACCTTTAGGTTGGAGCTCGTTCGCTACGCTCACTCACCTTTAGGTTGGAGCTCGTTCGCTGCGCTCACTTGCCTTCAGGTTAGCTCGTTCGCTACGCTCACTTGCCTTCAGGTTAGCTCGTTCGCTACGCTAACTCGCCTCCAGGTTGAAGTTCGTTCGCTACGCTCACTCACCTTTTGGTTGCAAATTAGCTGTTGTCATAAATGTAAAAGAAATAATAGTGCTGCACCCTGTTGGTAATCCTTGTAACTTTAATGCTATTGAACATCATAGAACAGAACCAACTTGTTTAATTGAAACAGCTGTTAAGATTCATTCCATTTCTCATAAGGTTAACATGGGAAACTCCAGAGCCACTGGGGCGGAGCCGATTGGACGGATCGCGCAATTGATGGTGTATAAACCTATTCCATGACATTCTACACGTATGTATCAAGTTTCGTGGCAATCGGTTCAGCGGTGTCTGAGTTTATCACTGCCAAACAAATATATATACAAACATCCTCTTTTATACTTATAGAAGATTTTCAATTCTCCTCATTCAGTTTTAATTTAATAGTTTATTGTTAAAGTAGCCTATCTTAATTTGACCATTGAAGCCAACAGTTGGTTAATATGATAAAAATTAAACAGCGAATTATGTTTACTTAGCTTGGATTACGAGATAAATATATAAAGATAGGCTACTTAATATTAAACATGTTTACAATTAAATAAAAATAGAAATTAGAAAATTAATTAATCTTAATAATTTCTATATCCGGCCAGGGCGTAAAATTCCAGGGGTAAAAATCCGGGGGTAAAATTCCGGGGGTAAAAATCCGGGGGTAAAATTCCGGGGGTAAATATCCGGCCCGTACATCTTCAGTTGTCTAAACGCTAGTTATATGGACAGGGGGTAAAATTCCGGTTTTTATTGCTAATCTACATGGCCCCCACATTTAATTGTGGGCCCTGTTACCAGGATCTGGCTCGGGCCCCCCTACCAACCGGGGGTCGGGGGGGGTATGGAATACCCCCCAGCCTAGAAGGGGGGTTTGGTGGTTCTCCCCCTGGAAAATGTTGAAAATGTCATGTATTTTAGTGAGTTTTTAAGGCAATCTAGGTATTAAATTTGTGAGTGGTAAATGGCACTTTTGCAGCCTTTTTTAAGGAAGAAAAGAGTTCTTCAATGAGTTTTATAAGACTTAAAATTACAGGAATTCAGCAATTGAAACTATTATATCAATACACAAAAGCTCTATGCCTATTAATATTTTGTCTTTTTTATTTCCCTATAAAAGGGTTTGGCTATCTTAACTGCTATAATTGTACTTTGTAATATGGAGTAGGAAAAAAACTTACGTGGATCGAGTTTAACAGCTTACACCAATGAAATCATATTTTATTCAGTGACAATTTTTATCAAGAATTTTAACAATCCTACATTTTTTGGGAGTGGATGCCTGAGCTGCCGAACTTGCGCGAGTAGTCACGGAGAAAAACGAATGTGCACGAGTAACGTCGAGAATGACCGATGCTGTCGATGCCGATGCTATCCAATCCATGTTTTAGTACAGTATTATACCGAGCGAATTGGGAAGAAAACTTAGGTCAAAATTATTACAATCATTCATATTTTTTAACTCCCAAAGTAAAGAATTTTTAAGTTTGTGTCAAATAACCTAGATTGCAATTTTTAATTGAAATATTCCATACATAAAAGTGCAACCGGGACCAAATGTTGATAAAACGGGACAAATAAGCGTCCCGAGAGGATTTGTCCGGACGGACCAGTTCCCCTAAAACGGGACGTCTGGTCACCTTAGCTATGGTACATACATGGTACATGTCAATTTTTCAATGCTTTACAAATTTTATTTTAACTTATAACTATAAGGATTCATTCTTGAAACTATCAGTTCAATTATAAAACCAAACTTTATTTATTATGGGGGGAGTGAGGTAGGAGTGGCTAGGTGCCTGGCGGGAGGAAGGGGTAGAGGGAATTTGTGGGGCCGGCCACTGGGGCCCGAGCTGGCTGTTCTGCTGTTGTATAGTACATACGCACCTACGCACCAATAGTATTTAAATATAAACTAGCCTAGAATCTAGAATTAATACATTTTACATTATTTAACTTTGTTTTTTTTTGTAAAATATATATACTTGGGTGGCGTTCGCAGAGGCATCCACCAAATTGAGCGGAGTCATCAAGCGTTCATAGTATATTGTTTTTGTCATACTGCAGTAAAAACAGTAGTTTTTAATGCATGCGTTGCGGGTCCAAAGTAGCATTTTTACTCTTTAGGGAGTAAAAATCGTTTTTAGCCTCTATGGAGTAAAAATCAGCTGTTGTCAACTCAGTTGTAAATTTCTATTGTAAACGATTGCATGTATCGAAATATCTATCGATGCTTGCTTCGTAATCATTTTAACCTAAAGTCTAGAGTCTCTTCCCATTCAACACTGATCACCTTTTCTACTTCCTTCACCACCCCCTACGTCGTGGGCCTGTTTCCCTCTCTTCCCATAGCATTTTAGGATTGCAAATACATTGATGTAATTGCCAAAGACAGTTCCCACACTCTGCACTGCAAGCCTTACTACTTCCTTCACCATTAACTACGTCATAGACCTGTTTCCTTCCCTTCTCATAGCATTTAAGTATAAGTTACATTTATCTAACTGCCCAAACAGTTTTCCCATTCTGCACTGCCAGCGTTTACTACTTCCTTTACCACTTCTTACGTCGTGGGGCCTGTTTCCTTCCCTTCTCATAGCATTTTAGGATAACAATAATAGGTAACAAAAAATAAAGTTCAAATTCGTTAAAAATACAATAACAAAGAAAAACAGTGTAGAGTTAACAAAAAAAATTAAGGTTTTCAACAGGATAACAGTAGAAAGATAACAATGATAACTGAATTATTGAAACAATGTTAAATGTTACTAACTAAGTTAAATTACTTCTTGATCAGTATTGTACGTGTTATTAAATTTACAATAGGTAAATAAAAGAAACATCTTATAACACTTAAAACATACAGGATGAGTTTTAAATGAGTTCCCCCCTACTTTTTTTCTAAATTTCTCAAGATATCAACTCCGGACCACGTCAGATCATTGTGGAGCAGTAAGTACTTCATTTTTACTAGGTATAATTTTTTGCCGCCATCTTGGATCCGTCATATTGGATACAAAGTTTTGTTTTCAAATGTAAAGATAGGGTTGTGATCCATCAATTTAAATTAAATTTTACGCTGATTACAATGCCACAATTTGTTTTAAAAAATCTTGATCCATTCTAAAGTTATGAGGACTTTTTATAACTTTATTTTTAGCCCATTTTAACATTGTGCATTTACAAACAAAGACCATTTAATCAAAAAATAGTGCTAGATAAAGATAAGTAACACCACCAGTCATTGTTGAAATAATTTTCACTTGGCTACGACGGATGTATATTTTTCGGCCGCCATCTTGGATCCACCATTTTGAAATGTGATAAACTATTTTAAATATGAAGGTGGTGTTATGACCCATCATTTTGAATTAATTTTTTATGATGAACTCAATGCCGCAATCCGTTTTGCATTTTCATATTTAGTTTCTCAAATATTGACATCGTAAATAAAATAATTATAATTTTTCATCAATAAAGCTTGATAACAAAAAATGGATTGTGGCATTGAGTTCAGCATAAAATAATTCAAAATGATGGGTCACAACACCACCTTCATTTTTAAAATAATTTATCACATTTCAAAATGGCGGATCCAAGATGGAGGCCGAAAAAAATACATCCATCATAGCCAAGTGAAAATAGGTCGACAATGACCATCGATAACTTCCAAGATATTTTAATAACTTTTTATAATAACTCGCACTCGCAGTAGAGTTATTATACATCGATGACTGCTGAGAATGTACAACACATGCCTGTGCGAAGGGGTTTTCCCAACTCCTTGGAAAAGGGCTAGGCTTGTGCTAATCAGCAAGGGGAAAGGTGACCCGAATATGCCGTCGTCTTACAGACCCCTCTGTATGTTGGATGCGGCCGGAAAACATTTCGAGAAACTGATCCGCTGCCGACTGACGTCTGCCGTGGAAGCTGCCGGGAGATTTGTCTCCTCGTCAGTACGGCTTCAGAAAGGGTCGGTCAACAATCGACGCGATATCCGAGGTACACAGAGCGGTAGAGCGTGCCGAGAGCTTCAATCATTACTCTCGCCGTGTCGTGCTTCTTGTTACGCTAGATGTCAAGAATGCTTTTAACTCGGCGAGATGGGTCGATATGTTGAGCGCGTTGAGGAACAGCTTCCGCGTACCAGCATATCTGTTGAGGCTGATCGAGGACTACCTGCGCTGTAGAACTCTTAATTACGAAACTAAAGATGGTTCGCGGACGATGGATGTTACTTCCGGTGCCGCGCAAGGTTCGATACTCGGCCCAGATTTGTGGAACGCTGCCTACGACAGCCTTCTGAGATCTGAGATGCCAGAGGAGACCGTTTTAGTTGGGTACGCCGATGACGTTGCAGCCCTCATTGCTGCACGCAACGTTGAGCTAGCCCAACTGAAACTGAACCAAGTCATGCGCGTTGTAAATGCCTGGATGACTGATCATGGTCTGACACTCGCTCTGAGCAAGACAGAGATCGTCATCCTCACGAAAAAACGGATTGAAACCATCGTTCTACTACGCGTTGGGAACGTAGTTGTCCAAACCACGCGAACAGCCAAGTACCTCGGTGTCATGGTGGACAAGTTGAGCTGGAGGGACCAGATCTTCCGTACGGCGGACAAGGCTGCTAGGAGTGTCGCTGCTCTTAGTAGGCTTATGGCCAATGTCGGTGGTCCCCGATCCAGCCGTAGAAGACTATTGATGTCTGCAGTCCAGTCTGTGCTTCTCTACGGCTCTGAGGTGTGGGCAGACGCGCTTAACAAGGAGGCGTACAGGTCGAGGCTCGCACGAGTGCAGCGTCAGGCGGCACTCAGGGTCGCTTCCGCGTACCGTACGGTGTCCGAACCGGCCCTTTTGGTGATTGCTGGAGTTATCCCTGTCAAACTCTTGGCAGCGGAGAGGAAGGCAATCTACCAGAGACAAGGCTACATCGGAAAGGACGCTGCAAGAACGGAAGAGCGCTCCCGCACTTTTCAGATGTGGCAAGAAAGCTGGGAAAGGGAGACTCGAGGACGTTGGACTGCCAGACTCATCAGACAGGTCCAACCGTGGGTGGAACGGCGGCACGGTGAGGTTGACTATTACCTCACGCAGTTCTTGTCAGGTCACGGCTATTTTCAGTCGTACCTGCACTTGATGGCCAAAACGAATTCACCTGACTGCATTTACTGCCCATGCATTCCCGACGACGCGGAACACACTTTTTTCCGCTGTCCACGATGGGATATGCTTCGCCAGGAGGCCATTCAACATCTTGGGGTGCTGTCGATTGAATCGATTTGTGAGACCTTGCTGAAGGGTGAGAACAACTGGGACTGTTGGTCACACTTTGTCCGGAATGTCCTTCAAGCTAAAAAGAACGATCTAGATCGGATCACAGTCTAGATTTGATAATAAATAAACGGCTAGACACGGCGTAAGCCCCTCGGGCGTAGGCAAACTCGGCCTAGTTCTGATGAAGTGCGACAAGTGTTCCCAGGCTAGTGTCCGAAGAGTAGAGGAGGTTTTTAGTGGGTAGTCTCTGGGCCTTAAGCTCGTTGGAGTCCCACACTACAGGCTAGCCACCTGTGTGCATAAATGCATTTTCCCACCTCTCCCAAAAAAAAAAAAAATATATATATATATATACATCGATGACAATGACTGGTGGTGTTACTTATCTTTATCTAGCACTATGGATCAAGATTTTTTAAAACGAATTGTGGTCACAACCCTACCTTTAAATTTGAAAAAAAACTTTGTATCTAATATGGCGGATCCAATATGGCGGATCCAAGATGGCGGCCAAAAATTTATACCCAGCCAAAATGAAGTACTTACTACTCCATAATGATCTGACGTGTTCCGGAGTTGATATCTTAAGAAATCTGAAAAAAGTAGGGGGGAACTCATTTAAAACTCACCCTATTTACTAATTATTCCGTCTATTTTCTTGGCTATTCTATATACTGGTGCTGACGTGTAGTTTACAAGGGTTCTGATGGGTATGTTTGGCTTGTGAACCTTTGGTAAGCCTTTGAATGTTGGTGCGTAGGGGGCTGTTACTTTGAGTTGTCTTTTTATTTTTTCACAAAGTAGGTGTTTCGATCTGTTAATGTTAGAATTTATTTCTTTAAGAAATTTGAGGGTAGGGGCATTTTTTACAATTTCAATATTGTTTTTGGCTATAATTTTCATATCATAATCACTTTCGTACATTATGACAGTTGTATTTCCCTTGTCAGCTTGGTTACTATTGCGTGGTTCTCAGTTAGTTTTTTTTTATATTCTTAACTATTAGATGGTCTTGGTTTTCATTACGTTTTACATTTTGTCTAATTATGGGGACTATGTATCTGGTTAATTTGTCATTTACTAAAACTCTATGTATTTATGACTTCGTTAACTAGGTTCTTCACGTTTGGGGGAGCTTAGCTATTAGATGGTCTTGGTTTTTATGACGTTTTGCATTTTGTCTAATTTTGGGGACATTTACTAAAACTATACATAATTGTATTTATGACTTCGTTAACTAGGTTCTTCACGTTTAAGGGAGGTGGCAGACAAAGTTTAAGTCCTTTATTCAGAAGGTTAGTCTCTTTGTCTTCAAATAATATGTCAGTTTTGTTTAAAAGTTTTGGGAAAAACTCATGTTTGCATCCAGTATTGTTAGTGTTAAATGTGTTGTATTTGTCGATAAGCTTTGTTAATTTGTTCTTCTGACTTTGTTTTTTCTTGCCGATTATATTATTCAGTTTGTCATTATATTTTCTATTAGACCTATTGTGTTCTCAGGACCTAACATGTTGGCTAGATAAGTAGGTGTTCTATATAGTTCCTGATTAATCATGTATTTTTTGCCATAAAGTGATTATATATTTCTCCTGTAATCCATAGTGTCTCTGCTTTTAATTTTAAAATTTGTGCTGATTTTGAGTTATTGTTAATGGTCACTTTAACGCAGTTAGGCACAACTTTCGGGCGGCACGGCAATTTTTAAAAGTTAATAACATTGAATGTCATATGAGTGCGCCCACTACGGCGGTACGGCCGGCAACGGACGTTCGGCAGCTTCCGCCGTTTGTTAAAAAGTCCGGGAGACAGAACTCCAGGACATTTCCGAGCTGCCGTGACGCCCGTACCGCCCGTACCGAACGGGAGCACTGCACACCGACCGGGCGGGCGGCACGGGACATCCGCCATTCTCAACTGATCTCTGTCAAAGTAGCAGTGTAATACCAAAATAACAGCAACGACGTTTTCATTAGTTTACACCGATATATATTACAATAGAAAACACTAAAGCTGATGCCAATTACAGCGTCGGTGTTTCTTTACCGTGGTTACGTAGGATACGTAAAAGTTGTAAACGATTGCGATAGGCATAAAAGAAGATCAAAGATAAAAGAAGATAAGAACATAAAATATGTAACAATAGTGGTGAAATTTACTGCAGCTACGAGTTTGCTCAAGAACGGAATTTATGTGGCAAATCACGAATTTGAAATCTCCCTGTTGAAACACAAATTTGCGCATAATGTTTTTTTTTACGTTTTCCGGTCAGTGGATGCCTTGTATACAGAATGTCCCGTAAGTAAACAGCAAAACTCCGGGAAATGGTTCCATTGGTCAAAATAAGTCGAAAATAAGGAATAAAATTTTTTCCAAAATCACTTCGTTAACCAGATAGGCCTATACGCCATTTTGTATTTTTAAACATCTGTTTTCTTTGACGTTTTTTAACCGATCTTTATGAAACTTTTTATTTATTTTAAGGTAAACAAGACTAATGTTAGAAAAACAAATCATCTTGATTCAACTCCAAATTCCAAAATGATGGCAATTTTAATTTTTAAAACATAGATAATTCAAATCGAAAAATTTTATGAAAAATTCCAAGAATACTTTTATTGGTTTAAAAAGGCTAAAATATTCCTGTTTGTCCTATTTTACCACCAAAAATTGTTATATTTAAGCCATTTCTTATTCCAAATTTTTGAACTTGGTATTGTTTGATATGAAATTAATAATGCTAAATATAAGTATTCATGGCATATGTTCTTACAATTTGTCGTTTTTGAGTAATTCAAGTTTTAAAATTTAAAATGACCGCCATTTTATAATTTTTCGTCGAATCAAGATGATTGTTTTTATCTCAAACTGGTCTTGTTTACCTTAACGTACATATGTACCAAGTTTCATAAACATCGGTTAAAAACGCCAAAGCTACAAATGTTTGAAAACAAACACAAAATAGTAGATATCTGGCCAACAAAGCGATTTTGAAAAAATAAATTATTCTTGATTTTCACCTTGTTTTGACACATAAAACAATTTCCAGAAGTTTTGCTGTTTAATTATTGGACACTCTGTACATGTATAAAATGACACACACACACAGAACGATTTTAAACATAAATTTTTCCCTAACATAATATAGACAGCAATCAAAGATGCTGCATGTCGATAAGCGTTAAGCAAAAACACGTCTACGACGTAAGGACGTTGGGGGGGGGGGGGGGGTTGATCGTAAACGTTGCGAAATAGAATGCAACGTGAGGCCGGCAGTCCCGGCAGTCCACTCATGAAAGCGCGCAGGGGGTGCGTAGCCTTGGCGCTGAGAAACCAGGCGATGTGGCAACGTTGGAATGACTCATCTGCAGTTGGTTCACACAGAAAGTGTCAAGTTCATGTTTTATATGTTTGTCGGGCAGACAAACACACTTTTACTATTGTCGGGGCTATTAACACACTTGTATGTTTGTCGGGACATCCCGACAGTCAGTTTTAAGGTTTTTTGACATTTAAATGGAGTGTAAAGAAAATCTACCTTTACGTAGTTAATGTACAAACAGCAGTGGGTACATAATGCTGTTTGGTTCAAAAGTCCCGACAACTGTGTTTTATACGGGAATGTTGCTGGAAGTCAACAGTCCCGGAAGATCAAATAATTTATACCTGTGCCGCTAGGTCAAAAACTACAATGTTTGCAGTGTCTGTAGATCAAAAGTCCCAGTAAGTCAAATGATACAGTCCGAGCTAAAAACGTGGTCTATGTTAAAGCAATTGACTTATTGGGAATTTGACCTAATGCAACAGCAGTTTTAATATAACGAAATACGGTAAAATACAAGTTCAGTTTCGCTGAGTCAACAGTGCCGGAAGATCAAAAGCAATAAAAGTGAACGTCGATTCAGTGTAAAGTAGACCTCCTGCAACGCTTACTACACCAACAAAACTCGCTTTTAGTTACTTCGTGTTTTGTCATAATTAGAATAGAGCTAAAATTATCATATTTGGTACATAGCTTATCTATTAATGCTTCTTTTCAACTGTTTGGTCAACACTGTAAATAGGTATAGCCTTTCGTCAAAATTTGTGGCATAAAATACCCGCAAGGACGATCTGAAAATTTCTGGTTATTATATACGTTTGTAAAAGGAGATCCATTTAATTGTAGAACTATTTTATGAGTTATAATGTAGTCTACATATAAACTGTGTAAATGTATTACGCCTCGGAAGGGTTGAAACCTGTTCAAACTATCATATATGTTATTAAAACGTAAATGGGGTTTTTCACGATTCTGGATCAACCAGACGATGGATTTTCATTAGTTTTGTGTTGAAAGAAAGACAATTTTGAGAACTAGGGAATTTCAAAGCCATAATTTAAAATAAGTGTCCCAGTTTTTTATAAATTAAGTTTTAGTTTTCAAAAAGTCTAGCAGCCGATGCTAACCTTCTCCAATATAGCTAGCTTTTAGTACAATATAATTATTTGCTTAACCTAACAGCTGTAACATTCAGCATTTGTGACACAAATTCAGCATTTGGAAGAAAGTTCAAATACATACTTATGGTTGGCTTATTTATACTATGTGTAATGCTGACCATTGATACATTTAATTCTTCGGTACGAGGATGGCAGATTAATTAAATATGCATAGTAAAATAGTAGGATGTTCAGATTATTTTTTAAAGGAATCTTTGTAATCATTGATTTGTTTTAGTCCCATATAATTTGTTTTAACTAACAACTGGTTGAATGTAATATTCTACTAATATTATAAATGAGAAAGATTGGATGTATGTTTGTGACAAGTAAACGCGAAAAATACTGGTCGGATTGGGCTGAAATTTGGTATGATGATAGTTCACATTCCCGATTAACATATAGACGCATTCTTATCTTAAAAGTCCTTTCGGGCTCCGCCCCAGTGGCTCTGGAGTTTCCCATGTTAACCTTATGTTAACCTTATGTTAACCTTATGTATTTAAAAGGAATAAACGAATTTTGTCAGCTGTTTCAACTACACAAGTTGGTTCTATGATATTGAATAGCATTAAAAAGTTACAAGGTTTACCAACAGGGTGCAGTACTATTATTTTTTTACATTTATGACAACAGCTATCCTATTAAGGCCATAAAGGTAAAATTTTGTTTTTAAAAGGTTTATGTGTAACTATTTTATCATCAGATGTAAAGATCAAAATGTTTCTATTTCGTGTTCTCTTCCCGTTGCAAAGCACGGGTACAACAGCTAGTTGTTCTATATAACTATTAGGTTTTTGGCGAATTTCCCATATAGGGAATAAGCTATTACCGTTGTACTTATGGTAACACCTGGACCCGGGACCGATTTAATTTTTCGTTTTGAGGCCCCTAGAGGCCAAAAACACCATCCGTTCAAATTCATATATACAGGGTGATCAACTCAAGGAGGCCACCATTGTGAAATCGGAAACGGTAAGAATTAGAGAAAATTTTAAATGGGGAACATTCCTTTATTTTTTGTGGCAGTTAAAAATATGATTTTAGTTTTTTTATCATGTTTTCGGATAGAATATGCAATTTAAAAACTTTTTAGCCTTGACATTTTTTCGATAAACCCACTCGTTTAGGAGTACAGCCTATGGAAAAATGACTTCCGGTGTACATTTTACATAATGTAGCTCCTAAACGAGTAAGTTTAGAGCAAAATTGGAAAAAGTAAATTAGTCTTAGAATTGCATCTACATTCCATAAAGACTATAAAATAAAATGTTTTCCACTTTTCAAGTTTGCCGCCATTTTTTAAATAATATAATTCATATTTTTAACGAATTTTATGGTCTTTTTGGAATGTGGATGCAATTGTAAGACTTTTTTACTCTTCGCATTTTTGCTATAAACTTACTTGTTTAGGAGCTACATGATGTAAAATGTACACCGGAAGTCATTTTTCCATAGGCTGTAACTCCTAAACGAGTGGGTTTATCGAATAAATGTCAAGGCTAAAAAAGTTTTTAAATTGCCTATTCTATCCGAAAACATGATAAAATATAGGGTGTTCTATAAGAAATTTCAAATTTGGCCGCCATTTTGGAAAATGGTGGCTGAATTTCAAAAAACTAAAATCATAATTTTAACTGCCACAAACAATAAAGGAATGTCCCCCTTTTAAGTTTTCTCTAATTCTTACCGTTTCCGATACCCCAATGGTGGCCTCCTTGAGTTGATCACCCTGTATAGCCTATATTTATTTATTTATATATTTTTCCCGGGGGGAACCCCAAGATCCCCCTCCTTTTCGGGGGGTATTCCATACCCCCCAGGCCCCCGGTGACCCCCCAACAAAATATATGTCTAGGACCGCCCTTGTCTTGGGATATAGCCTTTCTTCACTGATCACGTAATGCGTGATTTTCTATAAAGTCTTGGAAAAATAAAAGGTAAAATAGATAGAATACAGGTGTAATGTGTGTGGTTTACACACAAATATTCATCAAACTGTGTGATATTTTGTTATTGCAATGAACAATTTGAGAGTATCGTATTGTTTAAGTCGATGGAAAATCCCTGTTGATCCTGTTTTACAAGCAAACCAAAAAGATACAGTAGTCACCACTCTATGCGACATATTCTAACCAGAAAATTGTAATCGTATGATTCTATAAGCATTGGTAGGATTGCAAAGTACTACACAAGCATTATTTCAAGGGTAATAACAGTCACAATTTCCGCTGACTTTAACAGAGTCAACTAAAATATTCTACTAATGGACACACAACTAAATGGAACAACTAATGGAAATTCTCACGATGTACATTCGTTCGATATAAGCATTGAGTATACACGTCAGTACATACGTGTATACCCAATGATATAAGCAACGGTTCTTGCAATTTATTGCTTATTGTTTTTAGAGTTGTTTTCGGACTTACTCTGTTTTCGGACTTACTCACACTCGTATAAGGTTTTCCACGTTTGTCATTGATAATGTAGCCATGTTGCTTTGAAATGGCGACCATACAAATGTATGCATTTTAAGCCAAGTATGAATGGAGATGAGTGTGGGATGAGTGGAGCGATCTTGTTGTCCTGTTTGTGACTAAGGCCGACATAATCCTTAGACACAGCTGTTAATTAATAGTGCATACAGTCAATTAATAGCAGCAGAGGTCAAGTTTTGTATAAAATTAAAGGTTTTATTCATAAAAATACATTGCCGCAAACCCAAACTCAAACTATGATGATGATAATAACGTTAATGATGTCGCTAAAACGTATCGTTTGAAATTTAACATCTGAAAATAAGTGAAATAGAAAAGGTTTTGGTTAAATCCATCAAATTGTAATTGGACACTAGTAAATACTAGTGCACTTGTTGCTACCTCCCCCCTTCGGTTTCATCCTCTCAATCAGTTCAAACCTAGGAGGATTAAACATTAATGTTACCTAATTAATGTTAAATCCTCCTAGATTCAAACCTGAAACACCCAGATCGAAACTCGCCTGTCGTTATTTTACCATCGCCTTTTTTTAAATATATTTTTCAAAAAAGAAAGATTATATTGATTTACTTTGGATTTTAAAAATGTTAACGTTTTATTTTGTTAAAGATTTATGATGATACGTAAATATTGTGGTGTAGTAAAGTATATTATATTGTAGTTAAGTGTTAAATTTAAAATTTTAGGGTAAATCGAGATGAATCTTTTTCAGTACAGTCCGAGCTAAAAACGTGGTCTGTGTTAAAGCAATTGACTTATTGGGAATTTGACCTAATGCAACAGCAGTTTTAATATAACGAAATAAGATAAAATATAAGTTCAGTTTCGCTGAGTCAACAGTGCCGGAAGGTCAAAAGTATAATCTGTTAAAAACAACGATAGTCCTCTCGACGCATGACTTCAATAATTTCGCGTTTTGGTGTACTTAAAGTTGTGCTAAAATTTTGAAAATTGGCACAGAGCTTCTTGGTTAGTCCTACTCGATGACTATTTTGTTGGATTTTTAAACTATTTACCGATCTAATTAATAAAAATTGATATGTATGGTGAAATAGTTTTAAATCGTGATTTCTAACATGAAAAAGTTAGCATGAGAGATTTTTTTTTTGTTTTTAGGTTAGAGAGGTTTTGTCTGTGGCAAAGTTGTAGCCAAAAGTGTGATGCGTAAAATATATTTTTTGGAATTTTTTACAATCAGTGGTTCAATAGATAACTTGGGTTGAAGAGGACGGCAAATTTAGCATTTCGCAACGCATGGAAAGAACTACATCGTACGATGCGACTGCTGAGTGGACTTATAATTTACAGTTTTAAGAACAAGAAAAAGATGAATATACAGATCACCAGTACATTCATATCTATAAATATAAAAGGCAAAGCCCTCACTGACTCACTGACTGACTCACTCACTCATCACTAATTCTCTTACTTCCCATTTACCTAGGGGGCTGAAATTTGGTACACTGATTCTTTAGGCATTAAATAGGAAAACTAAGCTGTTTTTATTCTGATCGGACTCTCGGGCTCCGCCCCAGTGGCTGTGGAGTTTCCCATGTTAACCTTATGAGTACTCATATTTAAATGGAATTAATGAATCTTAACAGCTGTTCCAATTAAACAAGTTGGTTCTGTTCTATGATGTTGCAACCAAAAGGTGAGTGAGCGTAGCGAACGAACATCAACCTGGAGGCAAGTTAGCGTAGCGAACGAGCTAACCTGAAGGCAAGTGAGCGCAGCGAACGAGCTCCAACCTAAAAGTCAGTGAGCGTAGCGAACGAACTTCAACCAGGACGTGATTGAGCCATGCGAACGAGCTCACTTATAAAGTTAAACGGGGCAAAGCCCCCGGGTACAGCTAGTTATTTATAAAACATCTTTCTGTATTACCAGCTTACATTTTTCACTTATAAGAATACATCATAAACAGGGTGTTAAAAATAAGCGGGGAGATATTTTACCTAGTAATTCCTTGGGTCAAAATAAACAGAAAATCAAGGTTAACATTTTTTCCGAAATCGTTTCGTTAACCAGATCTCCACCATTTTGTATTTTTTACATAAAAATATTTATCTTTGCACTTTTCCAACCGATGTTTATGAAACTTGGTATGTATGTTAAGGTAGGAGAGACCCATGTTATAAAAAAAGATTCATCTCGATTCACCCTAAAATTTCAAAATTTAACACTTAACTACAATATAATATACTTTACTACACCACAATATTTACGTATCGCTTATTTTATTTTATTTACGGAACAATAAAACGTTCACTTTTTAAAATCCAAAGTAAATCAATATAATCTTTCTTTTTTGAAAAATATAGTAAAAAAAAATAAGGCGATGTTAAAATAACGACAGGCGAGTTTCGATCTGGGTGTTTCAGGTTTGAACCTAGGAGGATTTAACATTAATTAACATTAATGATTAATCCTCCTAGGTTTGAACTAATTAAGAGGAATACATGAAACCGAAGGGGAAAGGTAGCAACAAGTGCACTAGTACTTACTAGTGTCCAATTACAATTTGATGGATTTAACCAAAACCTTTTCTATTTCACTTATTTTCAGCTGTTAAATTTCTAACGATACGTTTTAGCTACATCATTAACATTATTATCATCATCATCGTTTGAGTTTGGGTTTGCGGCAATGTATTTTTAGAATAAAACCTTTAATTTGATACCTACCAAACTTGACCTCTGCTGCTATTAATTGACTGTATGGACTATTAATTAACAGCTGTATCTAAGGATTGCGTCGGCCTTAGTCACTAACAGGACAACACTCATCACACACTCATCTCCATTCATACTTGGCTTAAAATGCATACATTTGTATGGTTGCCATTTCAAAAACAGGTAAAATAGTGTTAAAATTATATAAGAATTTTGTCTTAGTCTTTGTGGTCCATCCCCCTTATGGGATAAAAAAGTGATAATAGCTTAAGACAGTAGATATTTATGGCTATTATTGATATACCAAGTCTCACTGCTACTTTATCTATATTGTTAAAAAATATAGCCAATCCAGGACTTTTCAACCATACTGTATAACGCCAACACGAAATTTTATCCGTTGAACTCCTCCGCATTTCTTAGGCGATTTTGACCATTCATGTCTCATTAGAAAGAGCGTGTCACGTACATTTGCAAACTAACCTTACCTTTTTAAATCCCTTGGGCTCAGCCCCAGCGGCTCATGTTATGAACCCATGTTATGCCTATGAAGAACATATTGATTTATTTATATTAGGATCAGCCCAACTAATTGCTGTTATGCAATTCAAGGAAATAATGTATGGTACATAATTAACATGTTACTGATTTGTTTGAAATACTATATTTACTATTTCAATTTGGGTTTGCTGGATAATTTAATCCATTTTACCAAACAATAAAAATTAATGGACAAAGTACTATATTTCATGAGCAATCATTGAAAGGACCGATTGAAGTCCTCATCAACCAAAACAATGCCTACTAAAGCAAATAAAATTGAGACGAACATGTAATGCACGAAATCAGGTGGTTCTAAGGTATGTGAAAAAATGTATCGCTATTCAAAAACAGACGGAAAACTTGTAAACATATTCGTGACAACGGGTGTAACCATGTAACATGGCTACATTATCAATGACAAACGTGGACATCCTTATACGAGTGTGAGTTAGTCCGAAAACAGAGTTAGTCCGAAAACAACTCTAAAAAACAATAAGCAATAAATTGCAAGAACCGTTGCTTATATCATTGGGTATACACGTATCCACTGACGTGTATACTCAATGCTTATATCGAACTGTTATATGTACATCGTGAGTTCCATTAGTTGTTCCATTACTTGTGTGTCCATTAGTATAATATTTTAGTTGACTCTATTGAAGTCGGCGGAAATTGTGACTGTTATTACCCTTGAAATAATGTTTGTGTAGTACTTTGCAATCCTACCAATGCTTATGGAATCATACGATTACAATTTTCTGGTTAGAATATGTCGCATAGAGTGGTGACTACTGTATCTTTTTGGTTTGCTTGTAAAACAGGATCAACAGAGATTTTCCATCGACTTAAACAATACGATACTCCCAAATTGTTCATTGCAATAACAAAATATCACACAGTTTGATGAATATTTGTGTGTAAACCACATACAGTACACCTGTATTCTATCTATTTTACCTTTTATTTTTCCAAGACTTTATAGAAAATCACGCATTACGTGATCAGTCAGTGAAGAAAGGCTGTATCCCATGTGTTTTATAGGTAAAGAAAACAAGGGCGGTCCTAGACATATATTTTGGGGGGATCACCGGGGGCCTGGGGGGTATGGAATACCCCCTTATAAGGAGGGGGTCCTGGGGTTCCCCCCGGGAAAAATATATAAATAAATAAATATAGGCTATACAGGGTGATCAACTCGAGGAGGCCACATTGGGATATCAGAAACGGTAAGAATTAAAGAAAACTTAAAGAATGGAAACATACCTTTATTTTTTGTGGCAGTTAAAAATATGATTTTAGTTTTTTGAAATTCAGCCACCATTTTCCAAAATGGCGGCCAAATTTGAAATTTCTTATCGAACACCCTATATTTTATCATGTTTTCGGATAGAATATGCAATTTAAAAACTTTTTTATCCTTGAAATTTTTCGATAAACCCACTCGTTTAGGAGTTACAGCCTATGGAAAAATGACTTCCGGTGTACATATTTCATCATGTAGCTCCTAAACAAGTAAGTTTATAGCAAAAATGCGAAGAGTAAAAAAGTCTTACAATTGCATCCACATTCCAAAAAGACCATAAAATTCATTAAAATATGAATTATATTTTTAAAATGGCGGCAAACTTGAAAAGTGGAAAACTTTTTATTTTATAGTCTTTAAAGGAATGTAGATGCAATTCTAAGACTAATTTACTTCTTGCAATTTGCTCTAAACTTACTCGTTTAGGAGCTACATGATGTAAAATGTACACCGGAAGTAATTTTTCCATAGGCTGTACTCCTAAACGAGTGGGTTTATCGAAAAAGTGTCAAGGTTAAAAAAGTTTTTAAATTGCATATTCTATCCGAAAACATGATAAAAAACTAAAATCTTATTTTTAACTTCCACAAAAAATAAAGGAATGTCCCCCATTTAATGTTTTCTCTAATTCTTACAGTTTCCGATTTCCCAATGGTGGCCTCCTTGAGTTGATCACCCTGTATATATGTATTTGAACGGATGGTGTTTTTGGCCTCTAGGGACCTCAAAACGAAAAATTAAATCGGTTCCAGGTCCAGGTGTTACCATAAGTACAACGGTAATAGCTTATTCCCTATATGGGAAATTCGCCAAAAACCTAATCTTCTATAAGTATAAAAGAGGATGTTTGTATATACATTTGTTTGGCAGGGATAAACTCGGACACCGCTCGACAGATTGTAATGAAACTTTCAGGCATTATTAAGCATTATTCAAGGAAGGTTTGTGTGAAGTTTGGTGCTGATCCGTCAAAAGGGCTCCGCCCCAGTGGCTCTGGAGTTTCCCATGTTAACCTTATGTGAAATGGAATTAATGAATCTTAACAGCTGTTTCAATTAAACAAGTTGGTTCTGTTCTACGATGTTCAATAGCATTAAAGTTACATGGATTACCAACAGGGTGCAGCACTATTATTTCTTTTACATTTATGACAACAGCTGCTAATTTGCAACCAAAAGGTGAGTGAGCGTAGCGAACGAGCTCCAACCTAAAGGTGAGTGAGCGTAGCGAACGAACGTCAACCAGGACGTGATTGAGCCATGCGAACGAGATCATCTTGAAAATTAAACGTAACGGTACTTAAATTATAAATAGTCAAAGGCAAGACAACGACTGCCGGGTTCAGCTAGTAGTTATATAGAACAATATTACATTCAACCAGCTGTTAGTTAAAACAAATTATATGGGACTAAAACAAATCGATGATTACAAAGATTCCTTTAAAAAATAATTTGAACATCCTACTATTTTACTATGCATATTTAATTAATCTGCCATCCTCATACCTAAGAATTGAATGTATCAATGGTCAGCATTACACATAGTATAAATAAGTCAACTATGTCTTAAAATTGGTTTCCAAATGCTGAATTTGTGTCACAAATGCTGAATGTTTACAGCTGTTATGTTAAGCAAATTATATTGTACTAAAAGCTGGCTTAGAAGGTTAGCATCGGCTGCTAACTTAATTTCTAAAAAAACTGGGACCCTTAATTATAATTATGACTATGACATTCCCCAGTTCTCAAAATTATCTTTTTTTAACACTAAAATAATGAAAATCCGTCGACTGGTTGATTCAGAATGTGAAAAAACCCCATTTACGTTTTAATAATATATATGATAGTTTGGACAGGTTTCAACCCTTTGAGGTGTAATACATTTACACAGTTTATGTTTAGACTACATTATAACTCATAAAATAGTTCTAAAATTAAATGGATCTCCTTTTACAAACGTATATAATAACCAGAAATTTTCAGATCGTCCTTGCGTGTATTTCATGCCACAAATTTTGACGAAAGGCTATACCTATTTACAGTGTTGACCAAACAGTTGGCAAGAAGCATTAATAGATAAGCTATGTACCAAATAGGATAATTTTAGCTCTATTCTAATTATGACAAAACACGAAGTAACTAAAAGCGAGTTTTGTTGGTGTAGTAAGCGTTGCAGGAGGTCTAGTTTACACTGAATCGACGTTCACTTTTATTGCTTTTGATCTTCCGGCACTGTTGACTCAGCGAAACTGAACTTGTATTTTACCGTATTTCGTTATATTAAAACTGCTGTTGCATTAGGTCAAATTCCCAATAAGTCAATTGCTTTAACATAGACCACGTTTTTAGCTCGGACTGTATTATTTGACTTACTGGGACTTTTGATCTACAGACACTGCAAACATTGTAGTTTTTGACCTAGCGGCACAGGTATAAATTATTTGATCTTCCGGGACTGTTGACTTCCAGCAACATTCCCCTATTTGACTTACTGGGATTTTTGATCTACAGACACTGCAAACATTGTAGTTTTTGACCTAGCGGCACAGGTATAAATTATTTGACCTTCCGGGACTGTTGACTTTCTGCAACGCGTCCTTTTATACAGGTGTCCCGACAAAGATTTGTAACCGGGGATGTGTGCGTGTGTGTGTGTGTGTGTGTGTGTGTGTGTCCGTTAGCGCGATAACTCGAGCAAAAATGATCCGAGTTTGATGAAATTTTGGAGAAACGTGTAAACCTACGTTTATTCGAACGAGTTCGCGATTCAGCATAATCGGACCATGGGAACTGAGGATTATGGGGGGTTTTATGGGGTAAAAATGGGGTTTTCCCATTTTTTACAAAAAAATTTTGCAATTTCTTTTTAAACCGTTTTGTAGAGCTTAATAAAAGAAATAATTTAGTATATTGAAGCGCTGTTGTATGTCTAATGGTTACGGAGAAAATTCAAAAATAGTGTAATTTAAAATTCCCATGTTATTCTTGTGGAGAAAATGAAAATTGTTGTAGTTTACTTGTTTATGGATATATATTGATAAAATTTGGCAAATTTATTTATTTCATCCTATACTATTGACGTATGTCAAAAAACACTTTTTACCTTCCCCGTAGCAGCAAACCTAAGCACTCGTTAAATCTAATGTTATTTAAATAGGGAATAAATATGTCTTATTATTGACTATTAATTAATAGTCAAAGGTCTTATTTATAGAAATATGTTGGTAAAAATGTAATCAGACAAGGGTAATTCGCTTAGCAGGTTTGCTGCGGATTTTGTAATCTATTTTGTATATCTGTATATCTTACCGTTCTCAATCATTGCGCGTTTAAGCATGGTTTAAGTAATATTCGCCCCCTCCCCCTTTTTTTTCTTTATACCGGAAGAAGCACACAGGGGACGGTAGGGGACTTTTAGGATATGGTCAAGGATGTCATAAAGAACATCTGTGCCAAAATTCAGCTTTATATCTCGCATTTCCGGGTTTCCATTATTTTTTACCTAGATTGACTGGGCTAATATGTTAAACGTCCAGTTCAACATGTACCTCCGATTCGGAAACTTGACGGGTCCTGGGCTAAAACTCCTGAAGAAAAAGCGAAGGTTTTTGAAGATTACTTTTCTGATGTATTTAAGCCTATTACTCCGAATCCCCCCAATGACAAAAGTGAAATTTACGAATTTTTGGATGCACCAAATCAGTTGTCTCTGCCTATAAAATCTTGCACTCCTTCAGAGGTTTCAAGAATAATTTTTAAGGAAATTAACCCCGTGAAATGTCCTGGGTACGATCTCATCACTGGAACAATTTTAAGAGAACTACCCCGTAAAGGCATTATGTTGTTGACATTTATATTTAATGCTATGTTACGATTGGAATATTTTTCTGTTCAACTGAAAATTGCACAAATAGTTGTTATCCCAAAACCAGGCAAACTATTTAATGACGCATCTTCTTACAGACCCATAAGCTTGCTTCATATAGTATCAAAGCTGTTTAAAAAGGTAATACCTACTCAAAAGGTTAACCCCCACTGTTGATGAACTAAACTTAATACCAGATCATCAGTTTGGCTTCCGCAAACAACATTCCACCATTCAACAAACTCACCGATAAGTGGATATTATAAAAAACACATTTGAGAAAAAACAGTACTGTTCTGCTGCATTTTTGGATGTCCAACAGGCGTTTGACAAGGTAACGTCTCTCCCTCACTCTTTGTATAACCTTCTAAAATCATATCTGACCAATCGATCTTTTCAAATAAAATTCAAAAATTTGTTATCTGATCTGAGGCCGATACAGTCTGGAGTACCTCATGGGAGTGTCCTTGGTCCCTTGCTATATTTGATATATACAGCAGACATCCCTATGGTCCCCAAAGTCACAGTTGCTACGTTTGCTGATGACACCGCACTGTTGTCGAGTCATGTGGACCCTCAAGTCGCTTCCATTAATCTGCAAGCTGCCTTGACTATGAAGCTCTTGACAAAAAATTAAATTGGAAATCTCATATCTGGTGCAAGGGACAGCAAATGGAATTAAAAATCCGTAAACTCAATTGGCTACTAGGTACAAATTCAAAATTATCATTGACTAAAAAAATTTTACTGTATAAAGTTATGATTAAACCAATTTGGACATACGGAATTCAACTTTGGGGGACCTCGAGCAAATCCAACATCGAAATTCTTGAACGATTTCAGGCTAAGACGCTGAGAAGAATTATTTGTGCACCCTGGTTCGTATTCAACACTACAATTAGGAATGACTTCAAAATTAAATCAGTGTAAGAAGAAATTACAGACCTTAGCAAAAAGTATCAAGACAAATTAGAATATCATCCGAACAGTCTTGCTGTTAATCTGATTGACAATAGTCAGTGCATTGCCAGATTAAAAAGTGTTGTATATGTGCTGGACCTAAGCTACAGATTTCTGTAAATATTTAAATGATTGATCCAATTTTTGGCAAGACTTGTTGATGAACAGGTGCTTGCTACCTGTCATTTTTTATGTTACCTATTTTACCTATTGTTCTCATATTCGTTTGAACAGATTGTAAAATAAATTCTGATAAAAGAAAAAAAAACGTTTACCCTTCCTTCGGAACACCGTTCCGCCGTAAATCGAGCACTGGTTATTTCATGTTTTATATGTATTAGAATTTCACTTAGGTACTTGATTTAATTACAACAAATATTTGATTCAACATATCAATGAACATGACGTTATAAGCTATCAAACATTAAATCATTTTGGAAATTTGCTCGCAAGGTAGGTGACTTTGGTATTTTCAGTGAAATGAGAAGTTTCCCTTTCATAAATTTGTCCATGTATTTAAAAGTCAAAATGTAGGTTAGTAAACAAAAGAAGATTGTTTTTGATAAATTGATTTATTTAAGTTTTGTTTTTGTACATGTTAAAAACTACTCACTTCAATTCTGTTCTTCATTCTACATTATAATTCTTGTACTATTTGTTTGGGGTTTTTATAACATATGTTTCTATTTCTAGGTTTCTATTTCTTCTTTGTACAGTATATTATAACTGTGTATTATACTGTATTGGGTTGATTATATATATCGATTGGGCCTTAACAAAGATAAAAGTCTAATTTCCTAATGGATTCCAACATTGGTTGGAAGAGCATTCTATTGACAAGGAGGACAATAAAACTGTCAGCTCTTTGACTATCTATATGGATCCATTAGCTGATAGGGGTCTGTTCAATTTTGTATTCAGATCAAGTTTTAATCAAACTTTTTAAGTAGGTAGCTAAAATTTTCAAGTTTTACAATATTAGTTGCTAAATTTATCGCAATCAAGTTTTAAAATTATGCTTTTTTTCAATACACTGTTGTATTTTGGGGTCATCCAGATTAAAATTAAAACATGTTGTTTACAGCCATATTAGCCGCCCGTGCGAAGCTATTGCACAGAATCCTTCTTTTAAAATCCCACTTAATTATTGAAGTACACAACATACATCTAATACTGAATGTGTACTAAGTGCATATTTGTATTTGATTTAAGTATGTGTCCTTACTTCAGGAATAGAGATTTGGGTTTAACTTTTTCAAAATATTATGTTTAATATTTATGTTTTTGGATGTTTACAGGACCTCTTTGAACACTATGATTAAAGTACCTAATGCCAATATACCATTTTTGATGGCTTTGTTTTTACACAGACAGAGTTTTCACTGAAAAAGCCCACTTTGGCAAAGGTAACTTTTGAGGGAATTTTCTTCTTAGTCAGTGTGAAAGGATTATGGATTATTGCGTAGTATGATAGTTTGACTGGAGTCAGCCAACTTCGCTTCGATAGTGTAGGTGCCCAAGTGAGCTACAATTCCAATTTGGACCCTGCTTAGGTTTCTCATCAACATGATAATAGAGTTCTTTTTTCATGGGTTTATGAGGTGATGAACCTAAAAAAGGGCTTAATGAGCTCAACAACTAATGTATAGGCTACAACAGAGCGTTCTAGTCTCTTAATGAAGAACCGTATCAAAACACAACCTGTAATAAAGAAAAGACGAGATGCTAGCCCGTCCTACGTACGGGAATTGAGTAGTCAGTTAAAACTGTGTACAATTCAGAACAGCTAGTTTACACGTATAAAGACAAAATATTTTCTTGCAGTTTTAAGGTGAAAAATCATCTTGTAAACAAATGTTGAGTGGCCAAATATGTTTTATTCGATCATAGGCCTATACGATATGCATTTTAAATCCGATAACTTTACAATAAAACAGCAATTGTGACGATGTGAAAAGCGTTGAAGTGAGATTTGCGGCCGATTCGCACACTGATTATAAGTACCTAGCCTACCGTAAAGAGTAATATCTTTGACTATTAATAATTCAGTATCCAATAGTCAATGGTAATAGTCAATTGAGAAGTGTATAGACCTAGTCAACAATACCACCTGCCATCGCATACCCGCCTCTTCCATAATTATTATCACCACAATACAATCACTCATACTATACACAATATCCAGTAAGTCTGAATAGAAACTACCTACAATAAAACGATATTATCCAATAAGATTCACAGTAGGCCTACACATAATATAACTTTGGTATCCTAACATCATTAAACGTACCAATTTCACTGAATCAATTGCTAAAGAGTAAACAAAGAAAAGTACTAGGTGGCGTTCGCAGAGGCATCCACAGAATTGAGCGGAGTCATCAAGCGTTCATATTATATTGTTTTTGTCATACTGAAGTAAAAACAGTAGTTTTTAATGCATCATGCATGCGTTGCGAGTCTGAAGTAGCATTTTTAATATTTAGGGAGTAAAAATAGTTTTTAGCCTCTATGGAGTAAAAATCAGCTGTTGTCAACTCAGTTGTAAATTTCGATTGTAAACGATTGCATGTATAGAAAATCTATCTATATATTAATAGGCAAGCATGTTTCTTTAAAACCTTTTTTCTCAGCTCGTGTGTATCGTACAGAAAATCTACGCATACCGTTAGAAAGCTAATTTCCTGTAGGTGTGCAGAATCCCTTTATAAACTAAAATAGGCACAAAAATAAGCACACAAAATGAATTTGAAATTTAAAAAAATTAACATGGGTTTTATGGGTTGCTATGGTGATGACGAAATAACAACAAAATATAAACAGAAAATCAAAACAAATGGAAGACATTCCAATCACATGTTTTATTAAACAGTGTGAGGTGAAAATAGAGAAGTTTGCACAAAACATACTTTTGGTCGATTTTTCGACCACGGGGCGTGCTCTCGTATGAATTGATTCGTGCTTCGTAATCATTTTAACATACAGTCTACAGTCTCTTCCCGTAGCATTTTAGGATTGCAGATACATTAATGTAAAATACAAAAGACAAAGACAGTTCCCACTCTCTACCCTGCTATAGCCTTACTACTTCCTTCACCATTTACTACGTCGTGGGGCCTGTTTCCTTCCTTTCTCATAGCATTTTAGTATTGATGATACATTAATCTAACTGCCACAGACGGATCTCACACTGATGCTCACAATTTACTACTTCCTAAGTCACTTCCTACGTCAAGGCCTGTATTCATCACTTTCCATTGCATTTTATTATTTTAGATACGTCAATCTAATTGCCACAAACATTCCCACACTCCATACTGCTAGCCTTTACTACTTCTTTCACCATACCCTATGTCGTGGGCATGCTTCCATCCCGTATCATAGCAGATACATTAAAACTGCTACAAACGGTTTCCAGTTCCCACACGCCACACTGCTCACCTTACTACTTCTTTCACCTCTTCCTACGTCGCGGATGTGTTTCCCTCTCTTTCCATAGCATTTTAAGATTGTAGATACCTAAATCTAATCGTCATAAACAGATCCCACACTCAGGACAGCTCGCATAAACTACTTCCTTCACCACTTCCTACGTCGCATACCTGTTTCCCTCCCTTCCCATAGCATCATAGGATTGCAAATACCTTAATCTAATGGTCACAAACAGATCCCACACCCCAAACAGCTCGCCTTTACTACATCCTTCACCACTTCCTTCGTAACGGACCTGTTTTCCTCCCTTCCCATAGAATTTTAGGAATGCAGATACCTTAATCAAATTGTCATAAACAGTTTCCATACTCCAGACTGCTCGCCTTTACTACTTCCTTCACCACTTCCTACGTCGCGGACCTGTTTTCCTTCCTTCCCATAGAATTTTAGGAATGCAGATACCTTAATCTAATCGTCATAAACAGTTCCAACACTCCGGACAGCTCGCCTTGACTACTTCCTTGACTACTTCCTACGTTGCGGACCTGTTTTCCTCCCTTCCCATAGAATTTTAGGAATGCAGATAACTTAATCTAATCGTCATAAACAGTTGCCATACTCCAGACTGCTCGCCTTTACTACTTCCTTCACTATTTCCTACGTCGCAGACCTGTTTTCTTCCCTTTCCATAGAATTTTAGGAATCAAGATACCTTAACCTAATCGTCATGAAAAGTTTCCATACTCCAGACTGCTCACCTTTACTACTTCCTTCACTACTTCATACGTCGCGGACCTGTTTCCTTCCCTTCCAATAGCATTTTAGGATTGCATATACCTTAATCTAATCGTCATAAATAGTTCTCACACTCCGGACAGCTCACCTTGACTACTTTCTTCACCACTTCCTACGCCGAGGACCTGTTTTCCTCCCTTACCATTGAATTTTATAAATGCAGATACCTTAATCTAATCGTCATCAACAGTTTCCACACTCCAGATTGCTCGTCTTTACTACTTCCATCACCACTCCTACGTCGCGGACCTGTTTTCCTACCTTCCCATAGAATTTTAGGAATGCAGATACCTTAATCCAATCATCATAAACAGTTTCCACACTGCAGACTGCTCGCCTTTACTACTTCCTTCACCACTTCCTACGTCGCGGACCTGTTTTCTTCCCTTACCATAGAATTTAAGGAATGCAGATACCTTAATCTAATCGTCATAAACAGTTTCCACACTCCAGACTGCTCGCCTTTACTACTTCCTTCACCACTTCCTACGTCGCGCACCTGATTTCCTCCCTTACCAAAGAATATTATGAATGCAGATACCTTAATCTAATCGTCATAAACAGTTTCCACACTCCAGACTGCTCACTTTTACTACTTCCTTCACCACTCCTACATCGCGGACCTGTTTCCCTCCCTTCTTATAGGTTTTTAGGAATGCAGATACCTTAATCTAATCATCACAAACAGTTTCCACACTCCAGACTGCTCGCCTTTACTACTTCCTTCAGTACTTCCTACGTCGCGGACCGGTTTTCCTCCCTTCCCATAGAATTTTAGGAATGTAGATTCCTTAATCTAATCGTCATAAACAGTTTTCATACTCCAGACTGCTCACCTTTACTACTTACTTAACCACTTCATATGTCACGGACCCCAGGCTAGAGTCGTCATTTGATTATATTTATGATCCATACCGTTTCTGTCCTAATATCTGTGGAATAATGCTATCAGCTATTTCTTTATCTACTGCATTTAAAAGTCAACAGCTGATCATATGTCTTTGTTTATGTGTCAAATACTGCTTCCATAAGGATTACATTGAAACTTTGAGACCCATTGGGGTGGATTCCTGAGGGACTTTTTTAACGCCATATAGATGTTGGCACTCACCGGTATGGTCTTTATCACCATGCAAAATTTGAAAACGATTGATTCAGCCGTCTAGGAGGAGTTTGCGTATTACGAAATGCATAAGAGTCGACGTATAAGAGCTTCGCTCGCTCCGCTCAAAAAACAATAACATATCGTTTGTTTTTAGACAGCTGTTTGGTTAAACATTCATTTGAAAAAAAGAACTGGTCACATGTTGAAGGAATTTGAAAAGTAAACACGCTAGTAAAGCTAGTGACGTAATTATCTATGTTAATAATCCATACCGTTATCAGTTCTAATATCTGTAATAATTACCCACCTATTGAATCAACCTACATCGTAATTTCCCATATCCTATACTTTAATACGAGCAATGTTTGCTCGTATGTAAACATGTGTATGCTTGCTTGCAGAAAGATCTCGAAAACGGCTCCGACGATTTTCTACAAATCTTGTAAATAGTTTATTTTTGGCCTAAAACGAGTTTACTGCAGTTAAAACTGCCAACAAAAATCTAATCACGTGGAAAAATGAAACTGAAAGTCACGTTTTTTTTAACATTAGTCTTATGGGTTGCTAAGTAACCATCTTGGCTGAATTAAATGACAAGGAAAAAGTAAACAAAAGACTTGAAGTTGTCTATCCACAGTATAACATCAAATTAAAAATACATTACAAAAGGAAAAACATCAGTTGTTACTATTGAGCAAAGATTATACTGAAGATTACTCGATACATTGTAGTCAAGGGTAGCAGTGTGGAGTGTGGGATCTGTTTATGACGATTAGATTACAGTATCTGCAATCCTTAAATGCTATGGGAAGGAAACAGGTCCGTGACGTAGGAAGTGATGAAGGAAGTAGTAAAGGTGAGCAGTCCGGACTGTGGGAGCTGTTTATGACGATTAAATTAAGGTATCTGCAATCCAAAAATGCTATGGGAAGGGAGGAAAACAGGTCCGTGACGTAGGAAGTGATGAAGGAAGTAGTAAAGGTGAGCAGTCTGGAGTGTGGGAACTGTTTATGACGATTAGATTAAGGTATCTGCAATCCAAAAATGTTATGGGAAGGGAGGAAAACAGGTCCGTGACGTAGGAAGTGATGAAGGAATTAGTAAAGGTGAGCAGTCCGGAGTGTGGGAGCTGTTTTTGACGATTAGATTAAGGTATCTGCAATCCAAAAATGTTATGAGAAGGGGGTAAAACAGGTCCGTGACGTAGGAAGTGACGAAGGAAGTAGTAAAGGTGAGCAGTCCGGAGTGTGGGAGCTGTTTATGACGATTAAATTAAGGTATCTGCAATCCAAAAATGTTATGGGAAGGGAGGAAAACAGGTCCGCTGTTTTGTTAAACAATTGCCTTTGCATGTACATGACACCAACTTTAGAATATTTTCTGGGGTTACATCTTATGTCATATTATTTGGTAGCAACAAATTTCCATCCTGTAGTGTCCAACCCCTCTGTTTAGGCACTAATTTATTACCAAACCATAGCTGAACTTTATTACATCTATATGATTTAACATTACATCCGACGAGGGTGGCAGCGATTCCAGTTTTGAACTAGCCTTTTTCAAAGACTTTTGAAATAGTCTGTATAGAACTTGCAATTCAATGTAGAGAATATTTACAATTTTTTCTCCCCATACATCGAAAAATAAAGTTTCTCCAGCTTCATTCACTTCAATTTCTGTTGAACCTTTTGAGTTGAAAGTTGATGACTTTCTCCATAGCAGCCTCAGATTCCAGTATTTTAAGGATCTTTTTTTACCTTTCCCAAATATAACACTAGTGCTGTCACAACCACTAAATGGATGGCCCAGCAATACGTAGTTGTGGATGTTTAAATACTATTGTTGTAGAGAAGTCGGTGAAAAAAAATTACGTCCGTGAACGATTTTTTGTCCGATTTTGATTAAATTCGGTTGAAGGAGTAGGGCGGAATAAACTTGAATGAGTTCACGAATCAGCATGATCGGACCTTCGGAACGGGGTGTTATGAGTGCTTTTATGGGGTAAAAATTGATTTCTCTCAAAACAATTGGTTTGGGGACTTGCAAAACATAAAATTCCCCAATTTATCTTTTCACCTTTTAATATAGTGTAAAAACAAATAATATAGTATATTTAAGTGTGTTTATAAGGTTATGGGTTACGGAGAAAATTCAATAAATTGTAAATTTAAATTTCCTATGTTATTCTTAAAGATAATAAGTAAACTGTTGTAGTTTGCTTGTTTGTGAATATATTTCTACCAAACTTGGAAAAAGTATTTACTTAAAACTAAGCTATTAACATTTTAATAAAAACAAACTATATTACCCTCCCTGTAGCAGCAAACCTAGGTATTTGTTAAAAATAGTGTTAAAGGTATTTAAAAATTAACTAGATTTAATTGAAAATCCAATCAGATACCGGTATGCCTAAATGGAAATTCGCTTAGTCTGTAGGTTTGCTGAGGCAGGGGTATTTTTATGGATTATTTTGATCCATTATTCTTATGGAAAAAGAAAGGTTTTCACCCTGATCCATCAACGGACCAACTTTGTTATACTTTGTTATTATTGTGTTTTTTGTACCATCTTACCTGTACTAATTGGGAAAATTAATGAATATCAGAGGTAATCAAAACAAAAACGCTTTATATGGAGGTTATATCGTCTGGATCTTATTTTTATTCGTTTCAGCCTAAAAAATAACCCCAAAAACATGGGTCACATGCCTATATTTCGTCAAAATTTAATTTTAAGTTTTTCAAACTTATATTCCCCCCCACCCCCCACCCCAAAACACCCTTCCCCCTAAAATATTTGTATGGACTCTTTAGGTTCTTAATTCTTATGACAAAAGGAAAGTTTTCACCAAGTTTCATCAACGGACCAATTTTTTTTGTTATTGGAGGCGTTTTTGGTATTATTTTACCTGTATTAATAGGCATATAATATTCTCTACAATCATGTGAAATGATTATTTATTCTTATATTTGATTGTTCATTGATTATTGGTTTTATGAAATAAGTGAGATTGTATATCTGTTGCTGTATCTAACCCTAATTAATTATTTAAAATTTCGCTAATGTGAATGGTTGTATTGAAAGATTTTGGTGTAAAAAATAGTAAAATTATAAAGTCGCATTTACTTGAATCATTATAACATTTTTGAACACTTAAATTGTGTTTAGAGTACGGTACACACACCTTAAAAATTGAAACTTTTTTCTCAAGGAGATAATTAATTAACTTTTGACACTTTCTGTAGATTTCACATTCTATTCTTATGAATAACTTTTTACGAGCGTTCCATGGTTATTACATGTATATTTTCAACCAAGTTCCTCTTAACTTAACTGGTCCTTGACATAAACATTGTTTGAATGACGTTAAATTTCCTAATTCTAAGCTATATACAAATATTTCAATTTAAAACGAACAATAAAAAACTAAGTTTTATATGCACTTGCCTTTGGTACCGGTACATGAATAGTAGGAGTTATAAATAGTAGGGCTAAGTACGGTATGTTTCTGTTTGTTTTAGTAGTAAGAGTGTTAAATGTTTTTGTTTGTTCTCATAGTAGGTATATAATGAGATATTTTTATAATCAGTGCTTATAGTGAGCAATGCTTTTTAGAAACAAGATCACATGTTTAATTTAATTCAACCCGTAATATTAACCAGATGTTGTAAATTATTGTTTGTCTATGTTTGATTTTATCATTTAAAAGTAAGTAAAAGCTTTGAGGTTTTTACTTGTTTTATTGTTTGAAAATGTTTTTTTATGTAATTAGTAAGTTAATAGTTTTGATAGGTGCATTTATTGGAATTTAATCTTATTTTTCCTACAGTCACCCGACAAAGTTGGCTTCCTTGTACTGTTTATAGTACAGAAAGCTGCTAATTGCTGCATATTTATACTTTGCCGTACGGTTTATACTTTGCCGTACGGTTTATACTTTGCCGTACGGTTTATACTTTGCCGCACATCAGGATTCCAACGAAACAACACAAAACAGCGTGGTTCCATTATGCACGTAATCCGTGTACGCTTGGAAATAGGTTGGCAACACTTAAAGATAATTATACTATGAGCAGCTGATTGACTATTATAACTACGATTTAACCTGTCATTTCGTGTTTATAGTTTCGGTATTTCTGAACTTTATGGACTTTTCTTTTAAACGTTTTTAAAACCTTCCTACGATCTTAATAAACAAGAAAATACCTTTTAAGCATTTTTTTTTAGGCGCGGAAACCACTTCAAATTACAAAAACATACGGAACTATATTCTCAAAACGCGGAGCACATTTCTTGCCGAGGAAAAATAGCGGAGTGATATGGACCGCGGGTACTACTTTCTCTAGGGCACCATTTGTGTTGCCAGCTGAACCTAAAAACGTGTTGCATAGTGTTTGAAAGACTAATTATTTATATGCTTTATAGTGACTGTAGGAAAAATATAATGTGTAACACGAGTGAAAAAGGCCTTTGCTGCACTCGAGATCATTCCACACTCGCCTGCGGCTCGTGCGTAAACATTGCTCTCGTGTGCAGCAAAGTGCCACTTTCACCACTAGTTACACAAATAACTATTTCTCCTTTTTCATGTCAGATTTCAAAAAGCACCATTTAAACATACATCAACCCCGGACGAAGGACGGGTCCTCTGCTAGTTATAGATAAAAGGTGATGTTTGAAGAGGGAATTCTTAAATATACGTAGAATGGTTGGTAGGTATGTCAATATTAAGGCTATGTTGTAATTAAAGAAATACAAAAGCTAGAATCCATGTGGTACTTACTTTTGAGTTGTTCTTGTTTAGACTTCTTTAAAGTGAATAATCTGATTTAATTTCCGGGGTTATTTATTGGAGAAAGGACAGACTAAGTGTGATGGTCGTCATGGATGAAGTAAAAACAAATCACTCAGATTTGATAAGTAAATATTTGTTTGTTTTGATTAATTTAATTCATATATTTAGCTGATCGAATAATATAAATGAACACTTCAAGTTTAAATTACTTAGAGAATAATAGATCGTTTTTATGAAAAACTACTATGAATAATGGGTGATTTGTATTTTTTACCGATGTAGTGGATAAAAAAAGCTTGAAATGACACCACATTTATTGAAATTGGTTAAGAATTAATTAAGGAAGTTATGGTCTAACTAAAAGTAACTTAAGAAATTAGAATATATAGATTTCTAAGCTGTTTGTAAGTAGAAGAAATAGTAAACTAATAAAATTGAAATCTTTGTTTGATTTTTAGATATAAAAAATCTTTGCACTGCTTAACTTGTGTTTGGCCCATTAGTAGTATTCATTTTCACTATACCATTGAAGGGAAAGGTTATCTTTGCAATAAACTCCCTGGTCTTTAAAGGTCAAAGTTGAGTTGAGGGAGGGTATTGATTAATGGTTTCATCTGTAATCTTTCCATTCTTAATTTTTTTTTACTTAAAAAACATTTACCAATCTAAAAGATTTGTTCCACATTCGGTGCTATTATTTGTAAAGAAAATTTACACTTGTGTTGTTCAACTGCAAGTTTCTCACAATGTACACCATTTTTAGTGAATTTCCCTAAAGTAGTTATTACCGTAGGTTGTACAGTAAGACCTAAACTCAGGACCAATTTCATTTTTCATTTTGGTGTCCCCAGAGGCACAAAACTTATATTTCCTCAACTTTTTAAGCATGTATAAATAAATAAATGTATGTCCATGAACTTGATAAGTTTAAATTGATTAATTTTGGTCCGGTTTTAATGAAATTTGGCATGAATGTGCAAGCCCGAATCTAATTAGAGAGTGAGACCCTGGGGCCCTTTAAGGCCCCGTTTATGCACCAAGTGCGGGAGCGGGGCGATAGCGGGCCCGCTCCCGCTGTAAATGAGTCTGTTTATGCACGAAGAGCGATAGCGGTAGCGGTTGGTTAAAGGAGAATGGAAGGGGGACACAGTCTTGCCAACTCAAACTCTGCCAAATAATTACCACAACTATTTGTCCTAAGTGCACGTGCGCATGGATCAAGTTGGCAACCCTGGCTTCAGCCGCTCCCGCTCCCGCAGTGCATAAACAGACCCATTTGACTCAATGTAGTTGAAAACCGCTCTATTCCAAGCTACCGCTGCGATTTCTAACTACACAGCGGGCGAATTAGAAACCGCAGCGGGAGGTCAACCGCTATCGCTATCGCTCTTGGTGCATAAACAGCCCCATTTAACTCAATGGTGTTAGAAATCGCTCCCGCTGTCGCTACCGCTACCGCACTTGGTGCATAAACGGGGCCTTAGAGTTTTGTATTTCTCCATAAGATTAACATGGGAAACAAAAATTGTTATGAAACTCCAGCTGTTGTTAAAATTAAGCAGGAATTAAGAGTGAGAAGAAGAACATATGTTAATTGTAAACAGTCAGTAAGTTTGCTAATTTAACTGTTTGCTACAAACATTTACTGACTTGGTTGAAATGAAATGTTTACTATTTGAATTTGGGTTGGCGTAATTATTACAATGGAAAAAAGCGAGAGAGCCTGGATAAATTATTGATACGTTAAAAAGAAAACTAAATTAACACTGTGCTGCATTTCTTAGTAATCATTGAAAGAGCCCATTTGCAAACTATGGAAACATAGGAATGTCATAGAACACCACCAAGGAGAAGAAATAGAAATGGTTTTTTTTAGAATTTATAATGTTATTATGGGCAACCTAATGCGGCTGAGTAAGGCTATTTTTATAGAAAACACAAAAAAAACAAGATCAGCTTTTGAACATTGATAAGATATTTACAATAAATGTAGATTATATCAATCTGTTAGGTACATCTTGAGTATTTCCATAATCTTTGAGTCGAATCTTTTAAAGTCATCAGAAATTATGACTGCTATTCATTTTAAAATAATGCCTGTAATACTTAGCAATTCGAGCAACAGGGACACTAGTACTTATTTAATACCCAAGCAAGTTTTTTGGGACAATTACTTCTCCGAAACTATTGAACCGATTTACATGTTCTTGGTGCCATTGGAAAGAGCATAACGTGAAGTTGTGCAGGAAACTTTCTTTTTAGGGAAATAATTAGAGGGCGAGGCCCTGGGGCCCTTAAAAGTTTTGTATTCCTCCATAAGATTAACATGAGAAACTAAAATTGTTATGAAACTCCAGCTGTTGTCAGAAATTAAAAGTGAGAAGAAGAACATAATATGTTAAAACAGTCAATAAGTTTGCTAATTTAACAGATTGCTACAAACATTTACAGACTTGGTTGAAATTCGTTTTAAAATAACGCCTGTTATTACATAGACTAGTTTAATCTATGGTAATACATAGCAATTGCTCGAATCCGAGCTACAGGGACACTAGTACTTATTTAATACGCAAGCAGGTTTTTTGTGGCAATCACTCCTCCGAAACTACTGAACCGATTGACATGTTTTTGGTGTCATTGGAAAGAGCGTAACGTGAATTTGTGCAGGAAACTTCTTATTAAGGAAATAATTAGAGAGTGAGGCTCTGGGACCCATTAAAGTTTCGTATTTCTCCACATGATGAACATTGGAAACAAACATTTTTATGAAACTCCAGCTGTTGTGAGAAATTAAAAGTGAGAAGAAGAATATATGTTAATTGTAAACAGTCAATAAGTTTGCTAATTTAACAGTTTGCTACAAACATTTAGGTAATGACTTGGTTGGAATGAAATGTTTACTACTAGTGGCTTGTAGGGACTAGTCCCTGTAAACCCTAAACAGCTCAATAATATAAAACAAATTATTCTAATGTTTAAACAAACTAAGAAATATATTATCTATGTGTCAGAACTTAGATATCCCTGTACTGTACGCCATATCTTTTGTGTAAAAAACAGTGTGTTTTTTGTCTTTGTTTGCCTTTGTTGATGTTATTTTCAATAAATCATTTGAATCACTTATTAGGTTTAACTCTGCTAAAGGCAGCAAACATATAATTGTGTGTGAATGAATACTGGTTTATTAAGGTAGCTTTGGTATTGTGAATAATGGTGATAAAAAAGACTTCCCTGATTGGAATTTTGGAAATTGTCTTCCTCCAATATGAAAAGGCAAATAAATGTGTGTTGAGGTAAGCTTAGTTCTTGGCCAAACTCGCTAAATTAGCATCCCTACCCAGTTAATATTTCCAAGTTTACTGCTTTTGTTAAGGTTTAACAACATTAGTGTAAAGTAAAGGCATCCCATTGACCAAACTTAACCCTATTTTTTTCTGATCATAATAAAAAACTACAATTGGTGTAAGTTTATGTGGTGGTATTCCTCTTAAAGGTGCGATTGACGTTACATATTCTATCAAATTAGGCCTAATCATCGGCTGATTCTCTACTCTTTTGTGAGCAACAGACAGTATCTGTTTAAAATCTCCAAACAATATTGTTTTTCCTCCCATTGGAACTTGTCATATTACTTACTTAATTAACAAATATATATTTTCTGTACGAATCTATTCAATCTTTATTCCCAGGTTATTTTCTAAGAGTAGCCGTTGAGGTTATTCCACTTCATACAAAATATATATATATAATACGCTAAGCCGATTTTTGCGAACAGAACTCCTCCCTTATTTTTAAGGTACGTTGTCACTGGTGCGGCTGGAACTGCAGTCGTTGGACGATCGTTGCAGGCATCGTCACTGGTGCGATTATTATACAAATCGTTCAGTTAATCCTTGACTGTTGCCGAGTTGAAGTAGGGATAGTGGATGATTAGTTTATAGGCTTTAACAAAATACTATTCATTTATTTGTTAGTTGAATATCTAGAAGATTGAACAATTTCGGAAATGATAAGTGTTCCAAGACTTAGTACACATTCACACATAGTATAATTACAAAACGAACAGATGAAGAGGGGTACTTCAAAATATTAATAAACAATAATTTGCAAGCTGATGAGAGAATGTTATCTGAGTTCTTCAGACTTGCAAAATGTCAGTTTTTGTATAATTTGATCAATGAGGATTTTTAGAAGACTTCTTAAAACTACATTCCCTATCCAATCACAGGAGATGAGAAGTTTGCTCTTACGTTAATGTAGGATAGTTTATTTATAATCGTTAGATTTTTTTACTAAGCTAATAAACTAATAGAATGCTTCGGTATATTATTTTTTCCTTTTTCAGAATAAAACATGTTCAGTATAAAAAAAATAGTAATACCCCAGTTGCAGCAAACCTGTGTACTCGTGGACATTCCAATGCATTTATGTGTGTCTTAATGCCACCACATAAAGCCACTAACCAAGTATCATCAAATGCATTAACAACTAAGCTATATATAACATTTTAATTATTCTCCATAAGAATAACATTGGGGCTGAGTACACTCGAGGCTCTTGTGTCTTAACTCGAGAAAAATCTGTGAATGCCTCAAAAATCGTCCAACGACTGCGACTCTGACTGCTCCAGGAGCAGACACGATAGACGTCCACGACTACGATACGACTGCGGCTACAGTCGCGTCAGTGACAACCACGATTACTTGAAAAATACCGCTATGGATCATAAACATAAACAAATGACGTTTTTGGCCCGAAAATAAACATAATTTAACATTGCTTAAATGGAACTGCCAAACCATATGTTCAATGCTATTAGTATAGGATTCGGGCCAACAACGTCATTTGTTTATGTTTATGATCCATACCGGTATTTTTCTAGACAACGGTGCCATTGAAAACAATGCTAAGCAGGCTCTCTACGATTATCGTTCAACGGCTGCCGTCCAACGACTGCAGTTCCAGCTGCACCAGTGACAACGTACCTTTTAGACCGATTTTGATGATTAAAGTGTCAAAAGAATGGCCCTGATCTGTAGTTTTGCAAAGTGTTTTTATTTTTTTTAAATATTTATTAGTTTGGGCTGGATCATTCATCAAAGTTGGGTTTTCTCCCATAAGATTAACATGGGGGAATCTAAATATTTAATTGGAAACTTTGTCTCCACTAATTTAAGAGAACGACTGAGTGTAGAAACTTGGTAGGGTTGTCCAAAGAAAGGTCTTGGTCTGTAGATGAGTTGTCAAAAGAAAAACAAGGTAAATTCCCTTAAGGCTCTGCCCCAGAAGCCTTTAAAAGAACCCTCCACAGATTTGTTTACATTTTGTCACAGATTTGGTTTAATTTTTAACTAGATAACCTGTTAACTAGATAAAACTGCAACTTGTAATAACAAAAATAAACAACTAAAAACATAAACAGCAAGACCTCAATCAAAGAGTAATTCTAAAGTCTATGACTGATGACTTTTGTCTGGTGGTCCTCTGTTTTCAGCTTTAAAAATAGTGGCAACATTTATACAGGTCGCATCATTGTAGCGAGGAAAGCCAATTATTTTGTCTCTTATTATGTACATAAGAATCTCCCTTAACTCCTCGGAACTCTCGTCCCTACACATTTCTGCCACAGTTTGAAAAGATTGGGCAAATGGGTTGGCAATGTGACCCTATTTCCCACATATTTTATCATTGAATCTTTCCTTTCAAGTGTCATGGATCTTGAAATTGTAGATCCCCTAGGTATGATCCTCTCATCTAAATGAGCTTCAGAGCTGACCATGGCAAAGGCGGAATTGAATTGACAAATTTTATCCTAATAATTTCTAGATCCAAGCCTCACAGCCCTGATTTCAGATTGGGAGTTTCCAATAACTTCCTGAAAGTATGGTGAATTCCGCAGATGAGGTAAATAAATGGTTCTCTCATTTATGGCAACAAAGAGTAACAATTGAACTGTATCGGCCAGACTTTTTTTGCTTAAAATGTAAGCCACCACAATGTAAACATTTATAGTTCATTTGTCAAGGTTAGACGTATCCCACACGATGGTTGCCACTCTGTAATCTTCAAATGATACATTGGGAGATTGATGCAAGCGGCCACGTTCGCGTTTCCTTCAGCCACTCACAGTCTTCGTCTTACTGGTAGCATATTATTTTAAATTTAGATGAATTACGAAAGTTAACAAAACAACAGAAAACACTACAACGGAATTGTTATACACATTGTAAATTACATGATATTGTGATGTAACTGCACTGGAAATAATCACTTTCAAACATTAATTTAATCACACCAAACTGTAACCAAAACAACACGATAATTCAGTAAAATATGATGTAAGGTAAATACATTCAACTATTTACAAACAATTTGTTGTCAAGTCTTGATAGGAAACTCTTTATTTAAGAAACAGATATAGTTAACAGATGTTTAGATAAAACCATAGAACTCCGGCTTTGCTCTGGAATAAATAAGTCCTGCAGTCGTTGGTCAAACTTAAAAACTAAAAATTTATTCTTTATCTATATATTTAACTAGCTGTACCCGCGGGCTTTGCCCCGTTTAACTTCATATGTGAGCTCGTTCGCATGGCTCAATCACGTCCTGGCTGAAGTTCGTTCGCTACGCTCACTCACCTTTACGGTTGGAGCTCGTTCGCTGCGCTCACTTGCCTTCAGGTTAGCTCGTTCGCTACGCTAACTCGCCTCCAGGTTGAAGTTCGTTCGCTACGCTCACTCACTTTTGGTTTAAAATTAGCTGTTGTAAAATAAAAAAAAATAGTGCTGAACTCTAGCTGTTGTAAAATATAAAAAAAAATAATAGTGCTGAACTCTGTTGGTAATCCTTGTAATGTTATGTCCTTTAATGCTATTGAACATTATAGAACAGAACCAACTTGTTTAATTGAAACAGCTGTTAAGATTCATTAATTCCAATTAAATATGAGTACTCATTAGGTTAACATGGGGAACTCCAGAGCCACTGGGGCGGAGCCCGAGAGTCCGATCAGAATAAAAACCACTTAGTTTTCCTATTTAATGCCTAAAGAATCAGTGTACCAAATTTCAGCCTCCTAGGTAAGTGGGAAGTGGGAGAAATAGTGATGAGTGAGTGAGTCAGTCAGTCAGTGAGGGCTTTGCCTTTTATACAGGGTGAATTTTAAATGAGTTCCCCCCCTACTTTTTCTACATTTCTTAAGATATCAACTTCGGACCACGTCAGATCATTGTAGTGTAGTAAGTACTTCATTTTGACTGGATAAACATTTTTGGCCGCCATCTTGGATCCGCCATATCGGATACAAATTTTTTTTTCAAATGTAAAGGTAGGGTTGTGACCCATTGTTTCAAACTAGAATTTTACGCTGATTACACTGCCGCAATTAGTTTTAAAAAATCTTGATCCGTTCTAAAGTTATGAGGACTTTTTATAACTTTATTTTTAGCCCATTTTAACATTGTGCATTTACAAACTAAGACCATAATCTCAAAATAGTGCTAGATAAAGATAAGTATACACCACCATTCATTGTCGACCTATTATTACTTGGTTATGACGGATTAATTTTTTTCGGCCGCCATCTTGGATCTGCCATTTTGAGATGTGATAAATTAATTTAAATATGAAGGTGGTGTTGTGACCCATCATTTCAGACTACCAAAACACACAATTGTAGTACCAGACTACAATGATCTGACATGGTCCGAAGTTGATATCTTAAGAAATGTAGAAAAAAGTAGGGGGGGAACTCATTTAAAATTCACCCTGTATATAGAGATACACAGTTGTAACACAGTTTTCTCGGTTATTACTGGACCGATCTACAAGATGCATGTCTCAAATTAAAGGATGTAATGCATAGATTTGCCTTACGTTTTTTCTAAGGGCTAAGCACTACAGCCCTTCAAAGGTCGAGTCAATACAATTCAGTGTAATAATACAGTGTAATAAATTGAAGATTATATTACACAGTTTATAAATGATTTGTCAGCTGTTTAATGTTTGTCAGACATTTGTTATTATTTTTATAACCTCACTTTCGGTATGTAATTATTAATCTAGAAGTTCCTGTTAAAAACAGACACGATGTCGATCAAGGAAAAGTGTATTTGTTAACTTATTATACCAAAATGTGTTATTTAAACAATATTTGTAGCCTATTTTTTGGTGTAAATTTTGTATTTTCGTATACTGTATTAGTTTTCCTGCGAACTGATTTGAAGGAAAGTGCTAATTTATTTTAGGTTTGAGTATGGAAAGTGAAATAATACCCATAGTAGGGGACGAAAACTGTTTATTCCGATCAATATAATTTATTCCCTACGGCCACCAGAACAATCATAGTGAAATCCGCTTGCAGGTTGTGTAGGAAATTGCTAATATGTGTGAAACATACAAACATTTTATTTTATAGGTGTGACACACTACACACCTCCACTTTCCTTCCCTAACAAAAAAAAAAAAAAAAAAAAAAATCGCGAGGGGGGGGTGGTTGTGACGCTTAGCGCCACTATTTTATATAGTGCCACACAACTAAATCACTGGCCTTGCGATCGGCGCGCCTCCTTCGGTCTGCCGCTTGCCTTTTTTCGAGAAACGTCAAGGAGCTACGAAATCGAGTTTTCCTCCGTCTTGTCTCTTGCCGCCTACCGTTGGAAAACCTGCCGATCGCCCCCTTGTCATGTCTCTATGTCCTTCAAAAATCAGGATAAGTCGTTAATTATTAAGTTGTGTTAGGATTAAGATGACAGGCTAGTTTAATTATTTAAGGGGAAGCCGGCAGGCTTTCGCCCCATTCGCAGAAATGTAAATTCCAAATTATATGATTACCTCGCTTAACGAGGTAATCATTCCTAGACATGCAATAGTCACCACGTGAAGGTTCAAGTAATTAATTCATTCAGGAATCGCCTTATGAGTCCAAATTGGTTCAGTAACTAGTTAGGGAACGAAATTTACCTGTTTTATCATCATTTCCATTTTACACTAATTAGCAGTTTAGTTTGTAAGGTTAGCTATAGTTCATCTGTTTAGTAGTTAAAAATAAGTAATCAAAGCTGGCTTGGCCTGCTTCTGGTCTGGGTAAAGATTTCCGCCCTCTGGTTCTCCAACAACGTTTCCAATTAAATTGTCATTGGTTTTATTAACATAAATAGTTTATACAGGCCCAACTATCCGTTCTACTTCGTATAAAAAAAACAGTCCCTAAATAAAATACAAAGATAAACAGTATTTGTTAATTATGTCTTTTATTTTATCTATTTTTTTTTAAATTTCTAATATTATTATTTCCTGATAGCGGAAATCTCTCACGCACGGGTAGTAGCCTATGTGAGAGGCTTTTTATATTTAATGACTATGTTAGTATATTATTTTATTTATTTATATCATTGCATAACTATGAAATTTTTACTGGCAAAGTATTGTAACAATGTATTTACTTACTGAAATAAACATGATTTTGATTTTATTTTATTTGATTTGACAATATTCCCGTGGCGGAGCACGGGCGGCTAACTAGTTTAAATATTTATTCTTAAACACTCTGTTGTCTAGTCTCTTCATTATTAACCAGACTTAGTAAACAGATTGAAACAAAATATAAATTCCAGCTTTGCTCTGGAATTTTTAAGTCCTGCAGTCTGTGGTTAACCTTAAAAACTATTTCAAACTACGTCCATATGTTATTTGTAAACAAAGGGAAATGAGTTTAATCAAATGTCAACAGTTGGCACCACCTTCCAAACTTTAGCCCTTAACTGTACTTAAGGTATGTCCTTTCTTAATATTCTGAGACGTATTTGCACATCTACATGAAAATACCTTTAATTTGATACCTCAAACGTTAAAATCCATCAAGCGGTTATCGAGCTATGACTGTGAAAAGAAAACTGCTTGCGTATTAATATATAGATGAAACAGTACTAACAAAAATACTAACAATCAGTTAAACAAAGTAAAGGATAAATTCTTCAACAAAAGATCTCAACTTACAGGTAGCTGGGCCGGAATTAAGGTAGAAGTCAGCATCAAACTCAGCGGAGCGTCGCACAAACTCAAGGTATCCTGCAGATGAGACGTCACTCAGAAAGTAGAAGACGCTGAGGAAGGCCAAAAGACAGATCAGCAGACCCAGCCGTAGGCAAGGCCGCGACTGAGAGCCCAGACCGAACCCAGACATCTCTGCAACACCAAGACACAACACAGTTACTATCCTCTAGATATCAGCAGTGTAACACGCTTAGGAATGCCAACAGGCAGATATGCGGACACAGCCGTAGGCAAGGCCGCGGCTGAGAGCCCAGACATCTCTGCAACACCAAGACACAACACAGTTACTATCCTCTAGATATCAGCAGTGTAACACGCTGAGGAATGCCAACAGGCAGATGAGCGGACACAGCCGTAGGCAAGGCCGCGACTGAGAGCCCAGACATCTCTGCAACACCAAGACACAACACAGTTACTATCCTCTAGATATCAGCAGTGTAACACGCTGAGGAATGCCAACAGGCAGATGAGCGGACACAGCCGTAGGCAAGGCCGCGACTGAGAGCCCAGACATCTCTGCAACACCAAGACACAACACAGTTACTATCCTCTAGATATCAGCAGTGTAACACGCTGAGGAATGCCAACAGGCAGATGAGCGGACACAGCCGTAGGCAAGGCCGCGACTGAGAGCCCAGACATCTCTGCAACACCAAGACACAACACAGTTACTATCCTCTAGATATCAGCAGTGTAACACGCTTAGGAATGCCAACAGGCAGATATGCGGACACAGCCGTAGGCAAGGCCGCGGCTGAGAGCCCAGACATCTCTGCAACACCAAGACACAACACAGTTACTATCCTCTAGATATCAGCAGTGTAACACGCTGAGGAATGCCAACAGGCAGATGAGCGGACACAGCCGTAGGCAAGGCCGCGACTGAGAGCCCAGACATCCCTGCAACACCAAGACACAACACAGTTACTATCCTCTAGATATCAGCAGTGTAACACGCTGAGGAATGCCAACAGGCAGATGAGCGGACACAGCCGTAGGCAAGGCCGCGACTGAGAGCCCAGACATCTCTGCAACACCAAGACACAACACAGTTACTATCCTCTAGATATCAGCAGTGTAACACGCTGAGGAATGCCAACAGGCAGATGAGCGGACACAGCCGTAGGCAAGGCCGCGACTGAGAGCCCAGACATCTCTGCAACACCAAGACACAACACAGTTACTATCCTCTAGATATCAGCAGTGTAACACGCTGAGGAATGCCAACAGGCAGATGAGCGGACACAGCCGTAGGCAAGGCCGCGACTGAGAGCCCAGACATCTCTGCAACACCAAGACACAACACAGTTACTATCCTCTAGATATCAGCAGTGTAACACGCTGAGGAATGCCAACAGGCAGATGAGCGGACACAGCCGTAGGCAAGGCCGCGACTGAGAGCCCAGACATCTCTGCAACACCAAGACACAACACAGTTACTATCCTCTAGATATCAGCAGTGTAACACGCTGAGGAATGCCAACAGGCAGATGAGCGGACACAGCCGTAGGCAAGGCCGCGGCTGAGAGCCCAGACATCTCTGCAACACCAAGACACAACACAGTTACTATCCTCTAGATATCAGCAGTGTAACACGCTGAAGAATGCCAACAGGCAGATGAGCGGACACAGCCGTAGGCAAGGCCGCGGCTGAGAGCCCAGACATCTCTGCAACACCAAGACACACCACAGTTACTATCCTCTAGATATCAGCAGTGTAACACGCTTAGGAATGCCAACAGGCAGATGAGCGGACACAGCCGTAGGCAAGGCCGCGACTGAGAGCCCAGACATCTCTGCAACACCAAGACACAACACAGTTACTATCCTCTAGATATCAGCAGTGTAACACGCTTAGGAATGCCAACAGGCAGATGAGTGGACACAGCCGTAGGCAAGGCCGCGACTGAGAGCCCAGACATCTCTGCAACACCAAGACACAACACAGTTACTATCCTCTAGATATCAGCAGTGTAACACGCTTAGGAATGCCAACAGGCAGATGAGCGGACACAGCCGTAGGCAAGGCCGCGGCTGAGAGCCCAGACATCTCTGCAACACCAAGACACAACACAGTTACTATCCTCTAGATATCAGCAGTGTAACACGCTGAGGAATGCCAACAGGCAGATGAGCGGACACAGCCGTAGGCAAGGCCGCGACTGAGAGCCCAGACATCTCTGCAACACCAAGACACAACACAGTTACTATCCTCTAGATATCAGCAGTGTAACACGCTGAGGAATGCCAACAGGCAGATGAGCGGACACAGCCGTAGGCAAGGCCGCGACTGAGAGCCCAGACATCTCTGCAACACCAAGACACAACACAGTTACTATCCTCTAGATATCAGCAGTGTAACACGCTGAGGAATGCCAACAGGCAGATGAGCGGACACAGCCGTAGGCAAGGCCGCGACTGAGAGCCCAGACATCTCTGCAACACCAAGACACAACACAGTTACTATCCTCTAGATATCAGCAGTGTAACACGCTGAGGAATGCCAACAGGCAGATGAGCGGACACAGCCGTAGGCAAGGCCGCGACTGAGAGCCCAGACATCTCTGCAACACCAAGACACAACACAGTTACTATCCTCTAGATATCAGCAGTGTAACACGCTGAGGAAGGCCAACAGGCAGATGAGCGGACCCAGCAGTAGACAAAGCCACGACTGAGAGCCCAGACCAAGCCCAGACATCTCTGCAACGCCAAGACACAACACAGATACTATTCTTTAGATATCAGCAGTATAATACGCTGAGGAAGGCAAACAGGCAGATGAGCGGACACAGCCGTAGGCAAGGCAGCGACTGAGAACCCTGACTACTCTTTCAAATTCTCCATAGACCGAGAAACCAGTTCGTCGTGGACGATTGTCCAGTTACGTTTTGTCAATTCACTCTAGTGGAACATTATAGTTTGACTTAAACTCTGGGCCTTTATATTTTAAAGCCTTTGTAATAAAGGTCTAGCTGTCCTCCCTTCGCTACGTTTGCATTAGTGATTTTATTCCTCAGCAAGACCACTACCACCTCTCCTTCGAGTCATCGACACGTCCTCTTCCGTTGCTTTCTTCTTACATACTTAAAAATTGGTTTGTGGAGACTTCTCTTACTGGAGATTGAGGCTTTTAGCGAATTTCCCCTATAGGGAATAAGCTATTACCGTAGTACTCGTGGTAAGACCTGGACCCGGGACCGATTTACTTTTTCGTTTTGAGGTCCCTAGAAGACCAAAAACACTATCCGTTCAAATTCATATATATAGGCCTATATATATATATATATATGTGTGTGTCCATTAGCGCGATAACTCGAGCAAAAATCGTCCGATTTTGATAAAATTTGGTACAAACGTGTAAACCTATGTTTATTCGAACGAGTTCACGAACCAGCAAGATCGGACTATGGAAACAGGGGTTTATGGGGGGTTTTATGGGGTAAAAATTGGGTTTTCCCATTTTGACCCTAAAAACTTAATATTTAACACTATTTTTTAAACCATTTTGTAGAACTTATAAAAATAAATAATGTAGTGTATTGAAGCGTTGTTATGCGCCTAATGGTTACGGAGAAAATTCCAAAAATCTGTAAATTTTGAAATTTCCATGTTATACTTATGGAGAATAAGTAAACTGTTGTTGTTTGCTTGTTTATAAACATATTTTGATCAAATTTGGAAAATGCATTCATTTCATACCAAACTATTACATTTTACAAAGAAATACCTGTTTACCCTCCCTGTTGCAGCAAACCTACGTACTCGTTAAACTACTGTTATTTAAATAGGGAATAAATGTGATATTTTTATGGAGACATTTTAGTGTAAATCCTGTCAGGCAAATGGAAATTCGCTTAGTCTGTAGGTTTGCTGTGGTGGGGGTATTTTTCTTGTTATGTACCGAATTTCTGTCTTATGTCGGTTTACTAAAATATTCCCATTAAACGTACAATTTTGGACTCAAGCGTATTACATCTTTTTGTCTATGGTATTACAGTATTTTCTTTCCATTAATTAAATCGCTGATACTATAAGACAATTAGAGCTTTGTCACAGGTTTATTTCATTGTCTCACAATTTATACAACTCAGTTCATCAGCGATTACTTGGACCATTCAACGTAGCATACAACCGCAACTAATTTCCCCTCAGTGAACTTATTAAAACTGGCAGTGTAATTTACTGTTAAGTGTCTTAAGGCTACGAAACTAATGCCAGACGAAGCTTTTGCGGTTAATCTGCATACAGTTGTGAATTCTAAAGTTTAAAAGACTAAGGCCCGGTTCACACGAACGACAAACCTAGCAGACTAGGCTTGGACTAGGTAAGCACTAGGTAAGCACGACTGGGTAGCGGACCACAGGATCAAATGGAGCAGTTCACACGAGCCTATGACGCCGACTAGCTAGTCGTGTTCATGCTTGATGTCCCAAAACCTAGTCGGGCCCCGCTTCCCAGTCCGTCGTGGCAACTACCCAGTCGCCCAGTCGAACTGCGTAGCAGTACATGTAGCCTTATGGGAGCGTTCACACGAGCGATCGGGTAGTCGAGCTGCAGCTCGCATTCTTACCTTTGTTCTCATTGTGCACCAGTGGTGGAACCGAGTGGTTTTGATATCTATATTTTCACCTAGTCCGTAGACATGTCGCTCGTGTGAACCGGTGTGATTCTGTGGTCCGCTACCCAGTCGTGCTTACCTAGTCCAAGCCTAGTCTGCTAGGTATGTCGTTCGTGTGAACCGGGCCTTACAAGTGCAAAGTTAATTGCAAATACTGTAGGTTCAAATGAGTACTAAGTGCGTCTGACCTCGCACCGAATAGCTTTGTTATAGGTTCGCTGTCAAAAGTGTGGACTTTTAAGTAGTAGAAACTTGTTCATTGTACGGTATCCATACACAGGGTGATTGATATAAGTGTGCCAGCCGTTTTATTCGAAAACCATAAGAGATATAAAAAAAGTTAAATGGTAAGTGCCTTGGATTTTTTATTTAAAACATTATGGTCAAGTCAAAAAAATTATTTTAGCTGCCATTTTTCCAATATGGCCGCCAACTTTGATTTTTCTTATGGAACACCCTGTATTTCATGATGTATTCTGGTAGAAAATGTAATTTTAAGACGATTTTATTCTTGCAATTTTTTTCATGAACCTAACCGTTTCAAAGATAATAATGGTTTAAGTTGTGAAATTTTGAATGGTTTTGGAATAAAACAGCTGGCGTGCTTGCTAAGGCCTTTATCGAAACTCTTTCTCATGCAGAAATTTCAAAACTTTAACCATTATTATCTTTGAAACGGTTAGGTTTATGAAAAAAATACAAGAATAAAATCGTCTTAAAATTACATTTTCTACCAGAATACATCATAAAATACAGGGTGTTCCATAAGAAAAATCAAAGTTGGCGGCCATATTGGAAAAATGGCGGCTAAAATAATTTTTTTGACTTGACTACAATTTTTTAAATAAAAAATCCAAGGCACTTACCATTTAACTTTTTTTGATATCTCTTATAGTTTTCGAATAAAACGGCTGGCACACTTATATCAAACACCCTGTATAATAAAAATCCCAAAGTAGGTACCCATGAAAGTTTGAGAAAATTATAAGTCACACCCCCATAAACCATATATACTTGAAATGTTCATCGTGACGAGAACCCTGGCGCAAAACTATCCATTATTTCATAAATTGCCCTTTAAGGTAGTAATTCCTTTCTAAAGGGAACTTTTCATATTAGTCCAGTCAAATTATAAACATTAAAAAGCGGCCTTGCATGCAAAAGGTCATGTAGTTCTGGTTTTTTAGTATGTTGTTAGGACCTATACCACAAGTAAGAAACCAAGTTTGCAGCTTCGAAAGACCTGTGCTAACGGCGTAGTAGCCAAAAAACCGTAAAAATTGTACACTTTTTTCACTTTTTGCTAAATATCTCCTAAAGTATGCTTCTGACAGAAAGTGTTGCCTTATTCTTTCTTAGACTGGATAAAATTCACTACATTTTGGGACTATAACGATTCCAGTGCGTCTAATATTAGTGAATATACAATACTTTAAAAACTATAGAAATTTTTCAAAAAATTTAAAAGTTTCGTCATGGTAAATTATTTTGTGCCGTATTGTTAAAAATACTCATCCACGAGAAAATATATACAGGAATAAATTAAAGATAATTTAATTAGCTTTCATTTGAGCCCCAGCGAGCGCTTATTGGCCCAATGGTTATTTCAAAAATGGAAGATAACATATTATGTATGGATGGGATTTCGCAGAAATAAAAGTAAACAAACTATTGAACACATCTGTATGGATAGTTTATTTGGGATCACATCATTATTTGTCCGAGTTTTCAACTGTCCGAGTTTGTTAAAAATTTCAAAATATTTGAATAAACAGTTGTCCGAGTTTTTATTTGTCCGAGTTTTGATAAATAACTAATAATAATTAGATAAATCAACTGTCCGAGTTTTCATTTGTCCGAGTTTATGAAATTATTTAAAAAAATATCGAAATGTCAAGTGTCCGAGATTTCAACCGTCCGAGTATGGTTAAAATAATAATAAATTTTGGTTAAATCAACTGTCCGAGTTTTCATTCGTCCGAGTTTTTAAATTATTAAAAAAAATATCGAAATATCAACTGTCCGAGTTTTCAACTGTCCGAGTAGGGTCAATATCAAATGTGACACTGCGCGCCGAGACTAGCGTGTCTAAGTCGCCTGGTCAGAAGCCGATGTAAACCTCTTCTGCGAAGGAGTCAGGCATTGTGCGAGCCGCGAGAGCCCCTCACGTCGACTTAAGAAAAATTATATTACTTTTATTATAAGACTAATTTTTACAATTTTTAATTATAAAATTAAACTGCCATCACCTAACACAACCAACCAAACTTGCTGATAATATAAAATACCCCCGCCGCAGCAAACCTGCAGACGAAGGAAATTTCAACTTGCCTGATTACATATCTACTAAAATATTTCCATAAATAAGCGAGTGCTTAGGTTTGCTGCTACGGGGAAGGTAAACCGTGTTTTTTGACCATACGTCAATAGTATAGGATGAAATAAATAAAATTTCCCAATTTGATCAACTTATATCCATAAACAAGAAAACTAAAACAGTTTTTATCTTCTCCATAAGAATAACATGGGAATTTTAAATTAGAATTTTTTTATTTTCTCTGTAACCATTATTCATACAACAATGCTTCAATATACTAAATTATTTCTTTTTTTAGTTCTACAAAATGGTTGTGAAATATATTCCAAAATGTTATGTTTTTAGGGTCAAAAATGGGAAAACCCCATTTTTACCCCATAAACCCCCGTTCCCATTGTCCGGTCAAAAAACACTGTTTACCTTCTCCGTAGCAGCAAACCTAAGCACTCGCTTATTTATGGAAATATTTTAGTAAATATGTAATCAGACAAGTTGAAATTCGCTTCATCTGCAGGTTTGCTGCGGCGGGGGTATTTTATATTATCAGCAAGTTTGGTTGGTTGTGTTAGGTGATTACAGTTTAATTTTATAATTAAAAATTGTAAAATTAGTCTTATAATAAAAATAATATAATTTTTCTTAAGTCGACGTGAGGGGCTGCACAGTGCACATGCCTGACTCTTTCGCAAAAGAGGTTTACATCGGCTTCTGACCAGGCGCCTTAGACACGCTACTCTCGGCGCGCAGTCTCACATTTGATGTTAGACCGGCCAAATCCTCAGCCAAATCAGCAAGTTATTTACATAACCCTATTCAGCAAATTGTTGAATTTAGTTTTGCCATGACCAAACGGCGCTGGGGTTGTGTCACACACTGTAAGTGCATGGGTAAAAAGTAATGACTTTGGTGACATTTGGGAGGTGATTGTAGGAGGTTTTGGAGTAGTGGCAGAAGCCAGCCTCATGTTTGCTACTCTTCTGAAGGTTGACATTTGTTATTTCAGTGCCTAAACGAAGGATACCTTCGTTCAGAAGGACGAGAACGTCTACATCTTCTCCTAAAATGACTACTCGATCATATGAAGAGGTTTTAGACAATGCAACCAGAACTATATCTCGGGCGACGTCTTCTTGCAACAGTCACTTCTACGACCTGATGCTCAAAGGCGTCACAAAGAAGTGTGATCAGGCGTCTTTTATTTAGATAAAACTTTAACTTGAGGAAAGTTGAATAGTGGTGGATTCGTCAAATGTTAAACTCATGAGTAAAACGAGCAGCATAGTGCCGAAGTCTCTCCACTGTTTTTGTGCTTCTTGGGTAACCGTAAAAAACAATTGAGACGTTCTTACCAAAGTGATAATTCGCGTAGGTGGTGTAGCCCGAGACAACTGATGATACTGAGCTTTTCCGCTGCCAGACGATAACCACCATCTAAAAGATGTATTTTTGGCGTATATTAGTTTGTAGGAGAGAGGAGAGAAAGCAGAATAGAGTGAAGCTTTTTGCATCCCATGCTCTGTAAACAAAGACAAAGGGAACGGGCCATTTTGTACTTCAAGTATTCCTGTAAATAATTTTCTGACTGTTTAGTTATGCAAAATCGCTTAAATATTGTAACTGGATCAATAACTACATTATTGTTGGACAGTTTAATAGATTTTGTGTGTAAAGCCAATGTTGCCACTTGGTGTCTCCGTTTGAAAGCTACTTTGTCAAAGGGTTTCCCAACGATGAGCTTCACTCCTTCTGTTCCAAGCTGTTGGACCATGTGACAATTTATCGCAGGAGCTCCCACTAAATCACTACTGAAAGACATCAGTCAGTAGCTTGTCAGTAACTTTAAACGGCCGGTGAAGTTTTAACCAGGTTCTGAGTTTATCACATCATTGCTATCTCGAATGATACGAGCAGGCCTCATATCCATATGCTGTTCTCCAGTGGGACAAAGGATACGACAGAAGTTTTCTAATACTTCACATATGTTTATCATTATACTTATTCCCGTTGACCACCTTGCCAAAACACTGTTGAAAATTGCATTTCTCTCGGTCAACCCATACTCTGATAGATCGTCAGATCTTACCATAAACCAGACCAAAACTTCTCTCATCAGCTGATCGGGTGTTTTTGGTCAACACCAACAACACCAGCAACAGGAGTATAAACTGCAAATCTATACTATTATATAAAAATCTAATGGTGTCTGTCTGTATGTGTGCTACTAATAGGTGCAAAAACTACTGAACCAACTGGGCTTAAATTTTACAAAAATATAGCAACCATACCAAGGACCATTATAGGACTATTCACATTTCGATACTGACCGTAGGCTTTGCCCCTTTGGCTTTAAAAGTTGTGAGGTGAACATTTTAAAAGTAAATATTGATTGGTCTCCATGGCTGTGATGAGGACACTAACAATGTTTGTTTAAATTTGCTTTGGCATTTAAATGTAAACAAGAAGAACTGCTAAACTGCATATATCACAATTTCAGACAGCTGATACAAAGAAATTAAATATAATATTTCCATAACTATGAAGTAGGAAGTAGGTTTATTTTAATCTAACCTTTTATCATGGATTATTTACTCTAAAACTATGTCAATGATTATAAAAAAAAGATTCTATAACCGTTGCTGTATCAACTCCGGCTCTGCTTTGGACTTTTTATAGCGTCTAAGTTATGAAAATAATGTTATTGATCCGTTTTCATGGAAACAGTATGAAAATTACAATGTTTAGATGTTTTGTATGAATTTGGAGGCTACTTTAAATAAATTCTAACTGCTTAACATGTGTTGGATTAACTTAACATAACTTGCAGATCACATTGTTTTTTATATGTATATTTAGGTAAATTAAGTTATTGTGTTTTGCTAAACCTATGCTTAAATTAAACTAAAGAATATCACCAATAACTCAATTGTACCGTTGATTTTTGTTTTCTAAAATATAGCTGATAGCTGCCCGAAATGAGGCTAACACAAAACACTGAATTAACGTACAAACGTAGAAATAAATACTTAATATGTTTCTATAAAAATAAAAATATGAAGGAACTATGAGAAAACGAATATCCTTAATACATACATTGTGTTTCTGTACTATATAGGAACTACATAGATTTCTGATCGCAATAGCCTTGAATCTTGACTCCTAGTCCGTCCTATATTTAAGTGGGAAATTGGAGGGATAAAAAATTGAAAAAGTTCCCTCGCTACCTGCAGAACCTGCGTGGCAGTTCAACTGTTTTTCAACCCTGCAAAACTGACCCTTATAATCCGCTCTAATGATCGTGGCAGTTCAAGTATCTCGGGACGGTCATAAAAAAAAAATAAAAAAAAATAATAATCCCGGACTCAGCGTGGCGTTTGAGTCTTTGCCATCACAGATTGGTATCACAATCCTCAACAAACTTACTGCCAGCCTCAAACATGCAGAAACAAAAATGGCAATTCAAATCTCGGCTAAAGCGCCTTTTGGTGTCCGATGTGCTGTACTCTATCGACGATTTCATGAACAACCGCTGGGATATCTAAATTTTAGGAAATAACGCGGGAGATTTTCATGCACTAGTGTATAAAAAACTTGTTTCGAAATCCTTTTAACCTGACAAAATGTAAATAATAAAATAACTTGTGTTGTAACTTGTGTTCAGTAGCCTACCTATTCCCTGAAAAAAATAGACCTATTCAGAAAGTGTATAGTCATAGTCGGTGATAGTGCTTTTTACAAACGTTATTAACAAACGATCGTAGGTAAAGTAGTGTAAGCAACTCGCGTAATTGCGTAATTACACGACCGTTGAGTAAAGTACTATTACCGTATAGAGTCAACCATTCCCTGGAAGTTAACGTTTAAGCCTATCTCTATGCTGGCAAATTTGCTATGACCTAATTATTAGTGTAGCCACCGGAAGTTAAGTGATTTGACGATTTTGACGTAAATGTAGCTCGAGCGTTACCGGAAGCACGGTCGTGTTGGCACGTTATGGCGAAGCTGTTAATCCACGCCTACGCTTTAAATTATAACGGCGTGTTTGTTGGCGTATACAAATTTTGGCCTATCACAGGCGATTATTTTTACTTCAAGTATATATTCAAGCTATATATGAAAGTGAAAATAGTAAATAAACAGGGTATAACAATGATTATTTTTAATGAAGGCAAAGCTAAGTAATTTCTAACATTTGTTCTTGCGTAGCTGTGGTAGCAGCTGTGATCACATCCCATCAGCGCAAGTGGTCGAGGATGGCGAGGTCATGCCAATCGTTGGGTCATGCATGTCAGAGATAGCATTTTTTATGGGAAGTAGGCTCCTTTTGATGACCTACCTCCAGCTTTGGAAACTGTTTGTGTTATATTGTAAACCGGGTGTCTGCGTTGCATACCCTCCTTCTTAAGTGTGGTACCCTATCTTTCAACCCTGTTTGTTTTTTACTGCAGCCGGGTGTCTGCGTAACACACATGCTTTCTTATGTGTGGTACCCTATCTTTCAACCCTGTTTGTTTTTTACTGCAGCCGGGTGTCTGCGTAACACACATGCTTTCTTATGTGTGGTACCCTATCTTTCAACCCTGTTTGTTTTTTACTGCAGCCGGGTGTCTGCGTAACACACATGCTTTCTTATGTGTGGTACCTTATCTCTCAACCCTATTTGTTTTTTACTGCAGCCGGGTGTCTGCGTAACACACATGCTTTCTTATGTGTGGTACCCTATCTTTCAACCCTGTTTGTTTTTTACTGCAGCCGGGTGTCTGCGTAACACACATGCTTTCTTATGTGTGGTACCTTATCTCTCAACCCTATTTGTTTTTTACTGCAGCCGGGTGTCTGCGTAACACACATTCTTTCTTATGTGTGGTACCTTATCTCTCAACCCTATTTGTTTTTTACTGCAGCCGGGTGTCTGCGTAACACACATTCTTTCTTATGTGTGGTACCTTATCTCTCAACCCTATTTGTTTTTTACTGCAGCCGGGTGTCTGCGTAACACACATTCTTTCTTATGTGTGGTACCTTATCTCTCAACCCTATTTGTTTTTTACTGCAGCCGGGTGTCTGCGTAACACACATTCTTTCTTATGTGTGGTACCTTATCTCTCAACCCTATTTGTTTTTTACTGCAGCCGGGTGTCTGCGTAACACACATTCTTTCTTATGTGTGGTACCTTATCTCTCAACCCTATTTGTTTTTTACTGCAGCCGGGTGTCTGCGTAACACACATTCTTTCTTATGTGTGGTACTATATCTCTCAACCCTATTTGTGTTATATTAAAGCCGGGTGTCTGCGTAACATACACACTTTCTTATGTGTGGTACCCTATCTTTCAACCCTGTTTGTTTTATACTGAAGCCGGGTGTCTGCGTAACACACATGCTTTCTTATGTGTGGTACCATATTTCTCAACCCTGATTGTTTTATACTGAAGCCTGGTGTCTGCGTAACATACACGCGTGTTTATGTGTGGCACCCTATCTCTCAACCCTGTTTGTGTTATATTAAAGCATAATGTCTGCGTAACTTAGACGCATTCTTATGTGTGGTACCATATCTCTCAACCGTGTTTGTGTTATATTGCTGGCGTCTGTGTAACATACACAAGTTCTTATGTGTGGTAATGGTACCATATCTCTCAACTCTGTTTGTGTATATTTAAACCGGGTGTCTGAGTAACATACAAACGTTCTTATGTGTGGTATCATATCTCTAAACTATGTATGTGTTATATTAAAGCCGGGTGTCCGCGTAACCTTATGTTACGCGTTCTTATGTGTGGTTCCCTATCATTCAACCCTGTTTGTGTTATATTGAAGTATGGTGTCCGCGTAACATATACGCGTTCTCATGCTTTGTACCATATCTCTCAACACTGTTTGTGTTATATTGAAGCCTGGTGTCTGTGTAACGTACACAAGTTCTTATGTTTTGTACCATATATCTCAACACTGTTTATGTTATATTGAAGCCTGGTGTCTGTGTAACGTACACGCGTTCTTAAGTTTTGTACCATATTTCTCAAGACGGTTTGTGTTATATTGAAGCCTGGTGTCTGTGTAACGAACACGCATTCTTATGTTTTGTACCATATCTCTCAACACGGTTCGTGTTATATTGAAGCCTGGTGTCTGTGTAACGTACACAAGTTCTTATGTTTTGTACCATATTTCTCAACACTGTTTGTGTTATATTGAAGACTGGTGTCTGTGTAACGTACACAAGTTCTTATGTTTTGTACCATATTTCTCAACACTGTTTGTGTTATATTGAAGCCTGGTGTCTGTGTAACGTACACAAGTTCTTATGTTTTGTACCATATTTCTCAACACTGTTTGTGTTATATTGAAGCCTGGTGTCTGTGTAACGTACACAAGTTCTTATGTTTTGTACCATATTTCTCAACACTGTTTGTGTTATATTGAAGCCTGGTGTCTGTGTAACGTACACAAGTTCTTATGTTTTGTACCATATTTCTCAACACTGTTTGTGTTATATTGAAGCCTGGTGTCTGTGTAACGTACACAAGTTCTTATGTTTTGTACCATATTTCTCAACACTGTTTGTGTTATATTGAAGCCTGGTGTCTGTGTAACGTACACAAGTTCTTATGTTTTGTACCATATTTCTCAACACTGTTTGTGTTATATTGAAGCCTGGTGTCTGCGTAACATATACGCGTTTTATTTTATTTTATTTTTATTCTTTCAACGGTAACACCATTTTTACATTCAAAATATACATTAAATAGGAATCTATATATATAATACGTGAAGCCGTATTTTGTGAACGCAACTCCTCCCTTATTTGTGGACCAATTTCAACGTTTAAGGTGTCAAAAGATTCGTCTCAATATGTAGTTTTGCAATAAGGTTTTAGAACTTTAAAATTCCAACTCTCAAGGGCGTGAGACCCTCTCAAAGGTCGGGTTTTCCCCATAAAAAATACATTGAACAAATTTAAAAACAAAAAACAGCTGTTTATAAAAAGAAACGTATTAGCTTTTTGGGAGTAAATATTAATGTTTTAATATTCAGTAAGTTAAGACCAAGTTAAACAGTTAATCTGTTTTGTTGGAAGAACAGAAAATGCCTCAAGTTGAAAGAAGAAATATTGAAAACAGTAGGAGGAGACAATTATTAATAAGGTATCTTATGCGTATGAGGAGAGTAGAGAAAGAGAGGCCTGATCTAACAGATACACATCCATATATACATGCACTTGAATGCACGTGAGATGAATAATATTTGCCAGTTCTGCTATGCAACATACTTTGGAAGTGAAAAATTTACGAAGCACATAGTGTTGTCGCGGTTGTAAAATAAATTTGCCTAATGTGTTGCAATGGTTGTAAAAAGAGAAAATGAAAATTGCTATCCGAATCTTATAGCTACAACAGTTATGCAACCTATTTCGACAAATGAATCCATACTTTCAAAACTTTGGGACAGGTATTAAGAGAAAACCCCACTGAACAGCGTGAGGACGTTCTGATGTGGGGCATATACTGTGACTAACACACAACACGTTAAAATACGTTAACAAACTATCAATGGTTCTATTATTATTCTATTATTATTATTATTATTATTATTATTATTGTTATTATTGTTATTATTATTATTATTATTATTATTATTATTATTATTATTATTATTATTATTATTATTATTATTATTATTATTATTATTATTATTATTATTATTATTATTCTATTCTATTCAATGGTTAACTATTCAAAGCAGATTATGGCTTTCCAGTTGATAACCCAGAGTTTGTGGGTAAAAAATGGTTGATATCACCCCACTTTTCAGGATTCTCTACGAAGAAAATTCGTTTGATTAGGGGGATATCTAAGCAACAGTTTTCTTCAATTCTCAATGTTGGAAAAACTTTGTTGCAAAACATGTCATTTCGAATTGAAGCAGATCGTTTAACATTCATTAGATATAGAAGCTATCAGTTAAAACTGAGAGCAGACTTAATGCAGGTGAATCTTGACGACGCAAATAGAGATATTTGTGTTTAAACAACTCTAAGATGTAGGCCTAACTAGAATTACTAAAAATTTAGGCATAACGTTTTCCTCGGCGTTATGTTTCATACTATGCGGCTCATTGAGCCGCACGGGTTCTCTAGTAATCACTATAATAGCATAACTAGGTAAATAATATATGAGAAAGCATGCACGACGTGCAAAAAGACATAACCAGTATAAAATATATATAAAAAAAACATTACATAGGCCGAGACACTTTAAGTAAGAAACATTGCAAAACAGGTTCATGTTTTGCGTTCTCATGTTTTGTACCATATCTCTCTACACGATTGTGTTATATTGAAGCCGAGTGTTTGTGTAACGTACACGCGTTCTTATGTTTTGTACCATACCTCTCAACACTATTTGAATTTAGATCTACACAAACAATATTATTGAAATGAAATGAGATGTAGTTGTGCCATGGTCTGTATATTTCACCCAAACCAAACTGTTTATAATCATTTTTAATTTAACTAAATGGCCCTTTAATTCATTTCAATAAAATGCTTTCAATACAAGAGATGGCTTCTTTTATTCTTTATATTGGAAGGTTATGCCTTTTATATAAATTTTCGAAAAAATTAAACATAACCCTAAAAAAAATAAAAAACTTAAAAATTGTTAATTTCTGTCCGAATTTTAAGTCAATTATAAATTGGTGCTAAGTAGGCCACCAGATGCAAACATATTTTATACAGCAGCCAATGATGAACACATAGCAAAGCACAGATGGCCCATTGGTTCAAAGAATTTGTACATGCTGTTATTAACAGAAGTAGAAGCAGCAGTAATCAATTGTAGTTAAATTCCATCAGCTCAGTTTTTTTTAACAGTATTACTTTGTTACAAATAAAATTTATTTTAATTTTTTTCAGAGAAAATAGGATTTTTGTTTTAACTATTATTTTTCTACAAAAAATAAATTAAATCTAACAAAAACCACTAAGTGGTAACACTTTCCTAGCCAAGTCAGCAATCCAAAAAAGATAATAAATCATCGTTTTTCCGCCAAGAAAAACAATGTAAGGTATGGCTTGTTAATACTTCAAAACATTAATGACATCTTTGCAATGGCAAATGTTTACTGTTAATTTATTTTCTGTAGTAAAATTACATCATTTTGTTGGTTTCTACTTTTATTTTTTATTTTTTAAATCAACAAGTTTGGCAATTTGGCGGCCGACTTTTGCTCGATCACTTTGAAAATACCATAAAACTAGTTTCATTGAGCAAGTATCTCTCCCATTTACATTGCTAGGTGAGAGCTTATTTTACAAAATGTGACCTTATTTGTGCCACATTTCATAAAATCATAATAGTGATGGTTTTATATTTACTGATTACCTCGAAATTATTATACTTAGTTAGTTGGACTAATTAATTAGAGAAGTTGATTTATGAAATTATCTTTGAACGTAACTTTAATGAAAAAAACCAAGCAAAAGTCTGCCGCCAAGTTGCCAAACTTGGTGATTTTAAAAATAAAAAATAAAAGTAGAAACCAACAAAATGATGTAATTTTACTACAGAAAATAAATTAACAGTACACTTTTGCCATTGCAAAGATGTCATTAGGGTTTTGAAGTATTTAACAAGCCATACATTACATTGTTTTTCTTGGCGGAAAAAACAATGATTTATTATCTTTTTTGGATTGCTGACTTGGTGGGGAAAGTGTTACCACTTAGTGGTTTTTTTTTAGATTACATATACCTTACGTTGTCAATCCTAATATAGTTTCGGGTGACTAGTTTCAAAATATCTGATTGATTTTCAAGCCTCTTTTCATTTTACATAAAATTATTTTTGATTGGAATGTGTGTATTAAGACCAGACTTTCTATTTATTAGCAGGTTATTTAATATGTTGTCCATACATAACTAATATGAAACGTAGCTTCTATCTTCAATCGTGACTTAATAAAAAATAAATAGTAATTCAGGTTTATTTAAAAAGTAAAGCTTTTTGCACATTTTCATTTTCACACATTTTGTGTGCGACCCTGCACAAAAACTAGTCATATGTTCATCTCAAGTAATTGAAAACCATTGTAGGCCTAAATAAACTCGCATTATTGACACAGTAAAAATTACCAACATAAAAATTCTGCTTTTAAAAATGGTATCATTACAGTATTATCATTTTTAAAGCTGCACCATATTATAGGCCAAAGACTTGATGTTATATCGTTTAATCTCATATTTTATAGTTTATTGGCCTATATTTGACATCGCATTTCCTCTACCAATTAGACGTATCATACAGTTTTGTGTTAGGCAAAAAAAGGTTACTTTTTAATGCCTAGACTTTCATAATTGACCTACTGACTGGACACTGGTATAAGGAATAGATTGCGTATGGTGTCCACATTTTGGACCTGACCGAATTAATTATCTGTTCTTTTTTCAAAAATCTATATAATGCTATCACTGATTCTATCAGTATTTCAATACTGATATCCTCTATACGGCAATGGTATCTCAAAAGAGAATTAGGGGAGAATTTACAATAATTAGAACATAGCTGGGAATTAGTAACGATATAAAAGATTAAAACATGTCGTGTGAAGTAGATTCAGTCGTTATCTGTCAACGGAACAGGACGTCGGTGTGTGGTGGGCGCGGTTGCTGACAAGAAATGTACTGTAGTACTGCGCTGACGTAGAGGTATGACGTGTAACCTGTTGATCGGTACGAAGTGTTGAGGAATTGTACTTGTTGCGTACAAAGAGCGAGCTTGACACTTGATAAATAACAAGCAATTGTAGCTATATTGGCGTTGAGGTGAACTGATTAATATTGTAGCATGTTGCTAATGTAAAAGAACAAGAATGCTTCTTTAAGAATCTTGTGTCGTGATTCAATAGCTTATGCCCAATGGTTTTAAGAAACACAAAATAGCCTACACAATACTCAGGCCACCCACAAAATTTGTTCCAATAAGAATATATAAGAATTCTTTGCTGATGGTTTTTTAAATTATCAAGTATGTGCTTGTGAGCATGTAACTAAAAATACAGCGTACAAAAACTATAAATTAAAATTTAATATTGTGAACAGAAATAATTGTAGTATAACTAAAATTTAGTTTGTAAGTTGAATGAATATGCAAATATACCCATATGTACATTTTTCTCTTAGTTTTAAATACCATCAACATCTATAATATTAAAACGCGTGACAGGGTTTTTTTATTTCACGATTCTGAATCAACCACTTGACGGATTTTCATGATTTTTGTGTTGAAAGAAAGATAATTTTGAGAACTAGGGAATGTCGAAGCCATAATTTTAGTTTAGGGTCCCAGTTTTTTTAGAAATTAAGTTTTAATTTTTTAAGTCTAGCAGCCGATGCAAACATTTTAAACTAGCTTTTGGTATGATATAATTTGCTTAACATAACGGCAGTAGTGGCAATATGACGGTTTTACCTCACTTGGGGCGTTTTATCCCATAAGAATAACATGGGGATCATTTTTTGGCCACCAAAACCAAAAATCCTGATCTTTGCCTAAATATCCCTATATAATTGTCAACCCTTATTTCTTACTTATTCCCCATAAATATATTCGATACTAAGCTAAAAAAGCTATTTTTTATATTTATTGACCCTTACAAGGGTAAATGTAGAGTAGTGACAATATGATGGTTTAACGGCACTTGGGGCGTTTTTCCCCATGTTATTCTTATGGCTCTTTTTTGCAACTTTTTTTAAGACCCAGCTCTCGTCCAATACAAGCCTATATTAATGTTCAATACCATTGTAAAACTTCATTAACATTTCAAATCCACATCCATTCGCATGTATATTCTCAAAATCGAGCTAGGTTTGTACGCGAACTCGGCCGTGCTCCCGGCTCATGGCGCGCTCCCTTGGACATCCTTAGTGGAAATCCATGAGTTTTGGCTACTTGGGAACCCAAGCCATTTGACATACAATAAATCACCTTTTCTCCTAATTACCTTTTCTATCAAATACATGTCCTTATACTTGGTCTTTAACAACTCCTCTGTATAGAAGCCTCCCCTGATTATATTGCCATTTTCATCTTTCAAGATATAAGTCACAGGCTTTGTATTCTTTACTTCTGCTATTGTAAATAGTTCCCCTGTCCAATTCGGAGTATAACCTTTACTAAAAACATGTTTATACTTGGAAATCCTCACACTATCACCTACCTTATATCTTGGCTTTTTAACTTGCACTACTTTAGAAGTCAACATCTCATGCACATATTTATTCTTAATACTCACTTGGTTAGGCTTCATTCCTATAGATCTATGCACTTTATTATTATATTTTAGAATTAACTTTGGAAGTAAATCCAACCATTTATAACTCCCCCGAGCACTAAATTCCCTAAATATAACCAATTCTTTAAAGTTCTCTGAAACCTCTCCACAATTGCAGCCTTAGTTGTAAAAAAGTGTGATAGTAATTAATCATTATTAATTACTAATATTGAATTTTTTCATTAGTTTGCTCAAATATTGATTAAAAAATTCTTTTCCATTGTCAGATTGAATGTTTTTAACCCCCTTTGGTAGAATGGTTTTAATGGCTTCTGTAACCACCAACCCTGTCTTATTTATTAGTGGAGCAGCATAAGCTTTTTTAGAAAATGTATCTATTAACGTTAAAATATATTTATTACCAGAATTCTCTCTAGCATAGTTTTGCATATCAATTAAATCTATTTGTATGGTTTCGTTTATATCCAATTCTTTAAAAGACCTTCTAATTAAATTCTTTCTTGCAGGCTTATGAAGTTCGTATGCAATTTCATTCATTTTTTATAACATCACTCTTTCCTTGTACTGTAAATATAATACCATTAGCCCCAATCAATAGATTATCTTCCATTCTTTTAAATACATAGTTTTCTGGTATATATGGTCTATTATCTATATACTTAAATCCACTCAAAGATGTGGGGTCAGCAACTAATAAATCAGGATTGTATTCCATCAAATTAAAATTTTTTTCTCCATACATAAATTTTGATCCATCATAATGCATAGCTTGTGACATTAGACAAATATCATCCGAATGTCCCCCCTCTGGTAGATTCCTTATAAATAATTTTTTGCATCCCAACAATTATGTTTTTTATTAAAAATTATAGTCCGTTCTTTTGTAACACAGTCAGTGTCATCAATGGCAGGTTTAACACGTACTAGCCTTTTATTATTAAAATGCCAATAGCCTGCTTCCATTTTTGGAACTTGTGAAACATTTACAGCATCTTTACTATCTGTACCTTCTATCAAATCGCTAAGTTTTTGTTTCTTAGCATTCCAAACACCATTCTCTGATTCTAAAAATTCATAATTATTATCGTCTTGTACAAATTTACCATCTTCTTTTCGTATTAAAGTCTGTTGTAAAGTGGGCACATCATTTAAACTTTCACCCTTTTCCACATTAGTAATTTTCCGTTTCTTAGCATTCCAAGCACCATTCTCTGATTCTAAAAATTCATAATTATTATTGTCTTGTACAAATGTACCACCATCTTTACGTATTAAAGTCTGTTGTAAAGTGGGCACATTATCTAAACTTTCACCCTTTTCCACATGAGTAATTTTCTGTTTTTTAGCATTCCAATTTTTATTCTTAGATTCTAAAAACTTATATTTAGTTTTACCTTGTAAAAAGACATCACCTTTTCTAGTTAATGTCTGTCCCAAAGTTGATACATCATCTACAAATTCCCCATCTTTTACATTACCAATTTTATGGTTTAAACAATTCCAACTATCGTTTTGTAAATTTAAAGTAGGTTCACTACTAGCCCTGGGTTCTGCAGGCTTATTATATGGATTATATAAACGATAAAATTTATCTATAAACATATTTTTATTTAATAAATAATTAAACTTTCTCTCAATTCCTCAATAATGGAATCTATTTCATTATCCACTCCTAAATTACCGGCTTGGTAACTTAGCCAAAGAAGTCTTAATCTATCTACAAGCTCATTAGGATCATCCCAATAAATATAGTCTATTTTATTACCAGTCACTTGTCTCAAACCTTCACCAACAGATTTAAATAGAGGTTTAATTATATTAAGATATTTAGTATGTCTATTACTTGAAATTGGTGCACCATCTTTGTAACTCTTTAAATGTCCATTTATAGCTTCCAAAATCTCTTTATAATTTTGCAAATCAGCCGGAGTATAATCCTCAGGTTCTTTTAAAGTTAACAATACCCACAAACCTTTTGTCATATAATGGTTAAAACATACCTTGTCAGACAATCCTTAACATGTAGTGTCGAAGTTGCTACATATGTTTCGGCGGTTATTTACTGATCTCCGCCATCGTCAGGCAAGAGATCAGTAAATAACCGCCGAAACATATGTAGCAACTTCGACACTACATGTTAAGGATTGTCTGACGAGGTATGTTTTAACCATTATATGTCATATTACGCAATCCTGGGGCTATAAAAATGAATTTTAAACCTTTTGTCCCCTTGTAGGTTTTATTTGCAACTGTAACATCATCATTGGCAATATCAACTTCCTTATTTCCATTAACAAATGTATTTACTTCTCGTCTAATACCATATGTAGTGTCTGTCATACTACTTTTACTGAGGTAATTTCCTAAATAGTCTGATGCTAAAAGACCAAAATCTAATTTCTGTGTGTGGTTGTAATGGTTGTAATCTTGGTATTATTGGTATTCTAGATGGAGTAATTGGGAGAATCTCCATTCGAGGCCTGTCTGTTTTGGCATTTTTTTTTAATTCTTGTAATGGCTCTATTAAAGATTGGAATGTTTGGAACCTTTCTTCAGCCTCTAGAAACTTGTCACGTTTTAAAGCTCTATATTTCTCTCGTGTTTGATTTGCAGAGTCAACCAATTCTTGTTGAATGTTTTTCATCTTTTATTTACATATTTTGTATCTCATTTGACAAAGGATTGTACTCAAACACTTTATTATGTATTATCATACAATATGCAGATGTATTTGCTGGTACATTTTCTGCAGTTTCAATCTCTAATTTAATATCAACAATTCCTTCCTTCACTGTTTCATTCTGTCTAGAACAGTCTATTACAATTAGTGGATATTTCTTCATAAACTCAGCCCTACTGATCATAGGATCGGGGATAGTATTATAGTAAGTCTCTCTAAACCTCATAAACATCTCATAAGCTTTAGAGACATCTCCATTTTCAAAGTCGAGATTTAAATCACTATAAGGATAATATTCAGAGTTTAGGAATACTTTGAGATTTTTTAATTTACAGTGATCAAATTCATCAGTTCTTTTTCGTGCACTATTGTCCCTAGCTGTTTGGAAACCAAATATAATATACCTAGGCTTCTCCAAACTGGAAGACGTCTTTACTGACCATGTATGTCTTGTAGTATTGGGATATGATGGAAGTTCATGCAGCTCTAAACTTCTAAATGCAATTTGCAAATTTTTATTTTGCAATAAAATCTTTTGTAATTGTAACTTCTCCCCATCTGATGGTATCACATGTGGCCTAACCCATTGAATCGAGTTAAGTGTAATTTTAGGAATCATATCAGCAGTGCCACTGGCTGGAGCACTAGTGGTTGTTAATATACAATTAAAATCATTTTTGGATCTTTTCAACACCAATTCTTGTTTGACATTTACTAATACCTTATTAAAATCCTCAAATACACCCATTAACAGCTCTAATGGTAAACATGTACTAAACTTGCCACCTTTATGGAACTCTTTTAAATTAGTGACAGAATCAAATGCTACATTTGACAATTTAGTAGTTTTATTGTAAGAGCTCAATATTTTCATAAGACTAGAAATTCCTGGGTTTCTTACAATGTCTATTTCTTTACCTGCAACTTCGTATCTAATTTCATCAAATAAGAATGCAAATGCATTATTTATAAAATGGCCTTTATCATGATTTTCAATTTCTCCCTTAATATACAGATAACTCCTACATGGGAGAGTTAGCAAATCTTGATTATTAATACATATTCGAATTTCATCAGAATTATTTATTGCCAAAGTGTTGTGGGGAACTTAGGAGTGATTTGTAATTTTAACCACACTATCGTCGAATCGGGATTTCCCTGTAACGTCTAGAAAATCTTCCATTTTTATTAATAGAAAATTTTAACTTTAGTCCTATTGATTTTAGGAACCTAGCATTTTGTACACTTATAGATAGCTGCCCACTCTTATAAATTCTCATATCTTTTTTATATGACAAGTAATTGTAGTTTCTTCTCCATTAAAGTCAAAAACCTTGTCGTGCTGATCGGCAAATGTAATACTGACAACATCTAAACTTCTCTTATTTACAGGAAAATATATAATATTTCTTGGAAATTCAATAATTTTGTAGCCAGGAGGAGCTTCTGGATAAAAGCTATGTATGGTGTGTGATTTGCTGCCATTTAAATAAGACCCATTTGAAATATTACATTTTACTCTAATCACATTTACATTATTAATGTTTATTTTATTTGTAGATTCAAACTGAACACCAGGAGTAGAAACACCTTTAAATCCCAATAAAACAGACCCTAAACATGGTTTTGTAAAATCAAACACATGGCTAGAAAGTAATGTCGCTTTCATAGTTTTATTATTAGCTGTAAGGAAAAAGTCTGGGATTTGCTTTTAAATTTCCTTTGCAAGCTCAACCACCTCATACGTTCCTTAACCATGGATACAGAAACTTTAACAAAAGAAAATAACTTGCATTTTAAACTGTACAAAAATAATCTTCCTCTCTCCCTCTCTCTCTCTCTCTCTCACACACACACACGCACACATACACACACACACACACACACACCAAGCACATCTGTCAGTGACCAACCACGCGTACAAGCCCCTAGGACAAACCAACCATGGCCATACGTTCAAAATACATATTTTTAGCGCTGTCACAAACCGGGAACGGTTATCAAGGGATTTGATGGCTAAAGGGAGGTCATTCCAAAGTCGGCAAGCGGTCACAACAAACGCTCCGTCGTAAACTGCAGTCCTATGATGAGGCATACTTAAAGTCAATGAAGCATAGCGTAAAAATCTAACACTTTCTTCAGCTACAAACCTAAAATCATCTACCAAATATTTTGGAAAATTTGTTTTTATTATGGAACTAGCTGTAACCCGCGGGCTTTGCCCCGTTTAACTTCTTAATTTTCAAGATTATCTCGTTCGCATGGCTCAATCACGTCCTGGTTGAAGTTTGTTCGCTACGCTCACTCACCTTTAGGTTGGAGCTCGTTCGCTGCGCTCACTTGCCTTCAGGTTAGCTCGTTCGCTACGCTAACTCGCCTCCAGGTTGAAGTTCGTTCGCTACGCTCACTCACATTTTGGTTGCAAATTAGCTGTTGTCATAAATGTAAAAGAAATAATAGTGCTGCACCCTGTTGGTAATCCTTGTAACTTTAATGCTATTGAACATCATAGAACAGAACCAACGTGTTTAATTGAAACAGCTGTTAAGATTCAATAATTCCATTTCTCATAAGGTTAACATGGGAAACTCCAGAGCCACTGGGGCGGAGCCCGAAAGGATTTTTGAAATAAGAATATGCCTATATGTTAATCGGGAATGTGAGCTATCATCATGCCAAATTTCAGCCCAATCCGACCAGTATTTTTCGAGTTTACTTTTCCCATACACACATACACACATACAGCAACCACCTCTTTTTTATAATAGTATAGATAGATAGGTTAGCAAAAGAATTTTAATTGATCTAAGGTCACATAGCTTTAATAGTTTCAGATCATAAATGAATCTCAAGCAGTAATTCTTAGCGCGTTGGAGAGCATCAGCGAGGTTTACAGTCATGTCATTGATCACAGAGTTGCAGTAAGTGAAGTGGGGGAAGACAAGTGATTTGACGAGATGTATTTTTATGTGCATTGGCAAAAAGTTTTGTATTTTTTTAAGTGCGTGGATTGATGCAAACGCCTTTTTACGGATGTCTAAGACTGCATCGCCCCAAGTAAGTGTCGAGTTCATAGTAAGTCCTAGGTTTTTGACCTTTTCACAGTAAAGCAAAGCTGTTCCATTTATATTTATTAGATTTGTCGTGAGAAAGTCAATTGAGTTCCGTAACCGTGGATGACAAATTATGATAGGTTTAGTTTTTTCGTGATTAAGTCTGAGTCTGAGTCCGTGTTTATCAGTCCAAGTAATGATTTTCTCAATATCTTCATTCACTCTCTGAACACTTTCGTTGATCTGTTTGGGTGAAAAATGTGTATAAATCTGTAAGTCATCAGCATACATGTGGTATTTACAGTGTGTGAGGACTGAGCTCTAGTCTTTTATGTATAGTACGAACAACAGAGGACCAAGGATGGGCCCCTGAGGTACACCACTAGTAACTGTCTCCCAGTCAGATCGTAAGTCATCAACCTCAACACACTGCCGCCTGTCTGACAGATAGGATCCCAGCCAGTCCAATACACCATTTGAAAAACCTATGGCCCTTAGCTTTTCTAAGAGGAGCTTGTGATTTACACAGTCTAAGGCTTTAGAGAAATCAAATAAGGTAAGAATCGTTCCCTGCCGATGTTCCATTGCTAGTCTAATGTCGTCCGTCACACGTAAAAGTGCTGTTTCTGTACTATGAGCTGCTCGAAAGCCAGACTGTGAGTTGCATAAGATATTGTTATCAGTCAGAAAATCAGTTATTTGGCAGTGAACGATTCTTTCAAGGCCTTTAGATAATGCGGGCAATATACTGATCAGCCTGAAATCCTGGCAAGAAGCCGGCGCTGGGATCTTATTCAAGGGTCGAATTAGGGCAGCCTTCCAAGAAATAGGGAATGTGCTTTGCCTTAAGGATGTGTTGAAAATATATGTGATAGTTGGGAGAATATCAAAGAGAATGTCTGTAATAAAGCGAATTGGAATGCCATCCGATCCGACAGCATTACTCCGAATACGTCGAATAGATTTCAGAACATCAGACTGCAGTACAGGTCTGAAAGTGAACTTAGGATATCCCAATTCTTGAGCAGGGGAGTTTCTTAACTCAGTTACGTGACTTTCAACTTGTTGTTGATTGATGCTTTGGCCAAAGGAAGAGAAGAATGCATTTAATTCATTTAGAGGAACGTTGACTCTTTGTGCATCAGGTTGTTTCCCAAGCCCATGACTTTTTACGTTACGCCATAAAACTCTAGATGTAAAATCTAGATGACCCTGGTCTTCATTTAGGGTTCATTGTAATTTTGCAGCATTAAATATATCTAAACATACAATTTATTGAAACTAACTATGTTTGATCAATTTTATAACGACCAAGCGCAAGAGTATTGATGCCATCTTCTAGAATAAACCTCTTGTCATCGTCAAAGGATAGTACCTTCTTGTTCATGGTCAAGGTTTGAAGATGATGATTTGTAGATTTGATTCTTGTCACATCCTCATAGTAATCTTGCCCAGTTGCAAGACAGTTCAAATAATGTTGATGTCTAAGGAGATGTTTAACTGTGGCACCATCAGCTCCTTTAGCTTTCTTTACCTCTAAAGCTTGCTTGTCTTCTTCATATAACCATTTTAGAGGAATGTAAGAATATAACTTTGGTCTTAAACCACAATATTCATACATAATATGACCATCTAATTCGTCTTTAAACTTGCCTGTGACTTTTTTTATTTTTATCAGAGTATAAGAAATGGTCTTTACTATATCCAGAGGTAACAAAATAGTGTAAGTCACATTCTATTTCCTTGTAAAGTCCTCTGTAACCATAGCATACATTAAAGAATCTGTATCTGTCATTAGAAATCTTTTATTCTTAAATTTTGACATGTAATTATAGTGGAAATCATACATTATTACTTTACTAATATCCAAAATGGTCATGCCTAAATATATAGGTTTATTAAACTTTACAACTAATTTATTTAAATGTATAGCATGTAAATTGTTATCAAACTTTTTGCTACGATCAAACCTTGGATTATTGACATATTTTGTTAATAGTGACTCATCCTTGAGATATATGTCGCAAAACATTCGTTGATTCATAATTGTTCGACCAAAGAGACTATTATTTAACAATTTGTAAAAGTCTTTTTCCTACAGTTACCTAACAATGTACATGTTCTCTCACTGATTTGAGAAAGCAAAGTGGCCAATTCGCTCATCAGTGAGACAATGTTAACATTGTCTCACTCTAATTACTTTGTCTCACTCCAGATTTGCAACGTGAAGGTACGAAATAATGATCGCGTAACATGCAGGCAACGTCGTATGCGCGCGAAATACGTTGGCAGCACTGGCTGTAAATCAGCTGGTCAGCTGTTGTACTGTTGTATTTGTCTCTTCACATTAAATGTTATATTAAAAGTTCACTTCTGTGTAAAAATAGGTTATGTTTCTTCACCAATTTATTTGTTTTATGGTAACTGTAGGAAAAGTATAATGTGCAACTCGAGTTCAAAGTACAATTGCCTCACTCGAGAAACTATTCCTCACTCGCCTACGGCTCGTGAGTAAGGATTTCTCTCGAGTGAGTCAATTGCTCTCTTTTCTCACTAGTTGCACAAATAACTATTTCGAACTCATTTTTAGCCCATTTTTGTTTTTCAATATTAAAATTAATATAGGGCGCAAGCCATTTTGATTGGGCAATCAAACCCAATTCCATATATTTTTGTAATGTTTTATAATGTAAAATATATTTAGTTTTGTCATTTAAATTAGGTATTAATTTGCCATTCATTTTCTCTGGTGCTAATGGGTAGTCATTATGTAAATCATGTAAGCTTTTATCATATTTTAAATCAACTTCTAAAATGTATCCAAACTCATCATTTTGATTATTTTTGTATATTTTGTCCAACGAAATCCATCCACAGGCAGTGGCTCACACATTGCTGTGGAGTATAGTGAGTTACAGTCTAAATATATTAAATACACACTCTCTTGATTGGGGTCATAGTGTTCATCCATATATCTATTATCGGCTTTAGCATAACGTGTGGAAATCATACTGACTCATCCTCTGATTGCACTTTCTATGAACAAATACATGTCAATATCTTGAAATAATTGTAATTTTATTCCTGTCATTCTAAGACAGGCCTCCCATGTTAGTCCAGGGAGTGAATACATATGTACAGGGTCAAGTTTGTAATCTTTTAAACACAGATCTCTAAATGTCTCATAAACATCAGCCAGTAGCAATACGTCTGTTTTGAGATATAAATCATGATATTCTTGTAAATTATTTATATTAAAATGGATCCAGACATTTTTAGCATGTTCATATTCATTGAGAGAGATATGTTCTTTAGTTAGAGTACTGTAAAATGCTTCTTTTGCGGGTAGAGGCTCTGCGAACTTATCTGATCCCGTCATATATTCATAGGAATATACACCTTTACGCTGTAGTAGAGGATTTTCTATGAATCTAAATGTGTTTAAATTGGAAGCCAATTTATATCATGGAAGCGACAGAAAGTTGTATGAATCTAAAAATACTAAATCATCAACAGAGAATGATATATATTTTTCCATATCTTTAGCTATGCAATTTAATTTGCGTTTATTAAACTTTCCCAAGTGTTGCATTATTATGTGACCATCATAATTTTTTAAATTATGGAAAAATACTGGTATTTTTTTTGTTGCTTTATAATTTAAATTGCAATCATTGTGGGCAACTCCACGGTATTGACCAGAAGAATGACAATTATCACGTACCCTATCAAAATATAAGGGCTTTTCACAAATATGACAGTGTGTTGAATTTTGGAAAGATACCTCTTGCTCAGGAGTCATTATTATGGGAATATATCTTGCCATTTGATTTTTAATATAATCATAAGTCTGAAATAATCTTTCAAAAAACACATCCATGATATTTGTGCCACTGTACAACTCTTCAGAAATAATTTTTGAATCTTTTACTACGACAAATGCAAAACCCGATGGAATATGTATATTGGAGTTTATAAAGCATTCAAAATCAGCATAGATTACATATGGGGCTTTAATTTGATATTTAAAATTTTTAAATTGTAATATATCTTGTTTAGACATTTCCACTCTTTGCGCATCAAAGTTCTTACAATATGTAATATGACGTTCTAATTTATCGTTGGTGTAAAAATGTTGCAAACCCAACTTACAAAAATGCTTCTTATTCATATGTTTTGTAGAGTGGAACATTAACTTATTAAAATCACTAATTAAACAATAATGTGATTTACGACCTTCTTGTAATAATAATAAATCTACATGAGTATTACTACTATTTAGTTTGGTTGTTCGTAATGGATATACACATTTCTGGTCTTCAACTCCAAATACATTGACACTTATATTATTCTGTTTTTCAAATTTATCAAAATCAGATATTTTTACGGGATATGTTATGTTTGTCATATTTAACTGTGTTTCATAGGGCGTATAGTTAGAGACTCGTTCAGCATTTTCAGCATTCCTTGGAAATAAAGCTGCTAAAATTGACCAAAGGAAGCATTTATTGTCAACATTTCTTATATTTAGAACTGCATGTTTTGATTGAATACTTTTTGGTGTGGGGATATATGACTTTGGAGTTAGGGGCTTATACTTTTAAACATGCAGCTGCCAATATTTTGTATGGTCATATATCCATCCACTACCTTGGGCTTGATATTTATGAATCAAAGTGTCAATCTTTAAAAATGCATTTTTAATTTGAGGCTTTAAATCTCTCTTTTCAATAGTTAAGGTAGTAAGGCTTCTAAAATCCGCTATACATTCTTTTTCATTAACTCATTTTCCATTTTTATCCATTGAATATTTTATAAATTTAATTCTCCTTACTAAAGTCCATTTGATTGGTAGAGAACAAGACTTAAGAGTATTTTCAAGGTCAGCTCTAATCGATTCACCAACAAATTTAATCATTTTGTATGGACAATTATTGCAAGAATAATATGTCTTCTAAAATGTCCAACAACATTTTTCTTACAAAAATTACAAGTCTTGTGACTTTGTAATATATGTGACTTTAGAGCCATGTGGCTATCACAGATTAAATCACAAACCTTGAGACCACTAGAGACAAGAAGCGAGAAGCGCGCCATGAGCCGGGAGCGCGCCCGAGTTCGCGTACAAACCTAGCTCGATTTTGAGAATATACATGCGAATGGATGTGGATTTGAAATGTTAATGAAGTTTTACAATGGTATTGAACATTAATATAGGCTTGTATTGGACGAGAGCCGGGTCTTAAAAAAGTGGCAAAAAAAAGAGCCATAAGAATAACATGGGAAAAAACGCCCCAAGTGCCGTTAAACCATCATATTGTCACTACTCTACATTTACCCTTGTAAGGGTCAATAAATATAAGAAATAGCTTTTTTAGCTTAATATCGAATATATTTATGGGGAATAAGTAAGAAATAAGGTTTGACAATTACATAGGGATATTTAGGCAAAGATCAGGATTTTTTGTTTTGGTGGCCAAAAAATGATCCCCATGTTATTCTTATGGGAAAAAACGCCCCAAGTGAGGTAAAACCATCATATTGCCACTACTAACGGCTGTAAACATTCAGCGTTTGTGACACAAATTCAGCATTTGGATATTTATTAAAAGACATACTAAGGGTTGACTTATTTATACTATGTGTAATGCTGATCCTTGATACGTTAAATTCTTCGGTAAGAGGATGACAGATTAATTTAATATACACAGTAAAATATTAGGTTGAAAATTATTTTGTAAAGCAATCTTTGATTTGTTTTAGTGCAATATAATTTGTTTTAACTAACAGCTGGTTGAATATAAAAATATTCTTTAGAACTATCAGGTTAGTCTATTATTCTGTGATTTTGCCTTTTTTATAGGAAATAAGTTCATTTAACAAAGCGTTCTTTTATTGGGAAAGAGACTATTTAAATATACATGGTAAAATGTTCTAATTTATTTTTTGAGCAGTCTTTAAAATTTTAAGTTTGTTTTACTGCAATATAATTTGTTTTAACTAACAGCTGGTGAATATAAAAATATTCTTTAGAAATATCAGGTTAGTCTATTATTCTGTGATTTTGCCTTTCTTATAGGAAATAAGTTTATTTAACAAAGCGTTCTTTTATTGGGAAAGAGACTATTTAAATATACATGGTAAAATGTTCTAATTTATTTTTTAAGCAGTCTTTAAAATTTTAAGTTTGTTTTACTGCATTATAATTTGTTTTAACTAACAGCTGGTGAATATAAAAATATTCTTTAGAAATATCAGGTTAGTTTATTATACTGTGATTTTGCAATTGATTATTGGAAATAATAAGATTCTATAACCACTTATGTATACAAATCGAGACTCTGACCCCGAGTCTTCAAAGCTTATGCAAATTATTTTTCTTTCTGTTCAACTTTTTAAGGAAAGAATAGGAAAATAACAATGTTTACATGTTTTAATTCATATTGGCAGATTTTTTTTACAGTAAATGTTTAATTTTGCTTAGATTATAAATGGAAATATTGATATAACTTCAGTTTTAGTTTACTACTAAATTCCCATACGTAGGACGGGCCAACAGCTCGTATATTTTTAATACTAATCTAGACATGTGTTAATCAGTTCAAATTGTAAACAAAAAGCTACCATATCAAAATAATTCCAAAACATTTATACATTGTAATGATCCTTCTGTTTCCATGAAAATATCCAATAAAACTATTAATCATTAAACTTCGGGAGCAAAACATGTACCTTTTAACCTCTGCTCTTTGAACTGTCGAATGAAATCACAGCTGACTTCAATTAATATTTGACTATTTACATTCTTCAAAAATGTAAACATTGGGGCCTTTGGAAGCCCATGGGGCGTAGCCCAAGGGGGATATTAGAATAGGAATATGCCTATAGCCAATGTTAACCGGAGGTGTATAAGCAACCTTTTTAAAGAGCTTAAATACCCCCGCCGCAGCAAACCTGCAGACTAAGCGAATTTCCATTTGCCTGATTGGATTTATACTAAAATGTCTCCTTAAAAATATCACATTTATCCCTATTTAAATAGAATCAGTTTAACACATACTTAGGTTTGCTGCAACAGGGAGGGTAAAAGTGTTTTTCCATGTAAAATGTTAATAGTTAGTAATAAATAAAAACATTTTCCAAATTTGGGCAAAATATGTTAATAAACAAGGAAACTACATCAGTTTACTTATTCTCCATAAGAATAACATGGGAATTTTAAATTTACAATTTTTTGGAATTTTCTCCGTAACCATTAGGCGCATAATAACGCTTCAATATACTAAATTATTTGTTTTTTTAAGCTCTACAAAATAATTAAGAAATAAATTGAAAAATTTCATGTTTTTTTGGTCAAAAATGGGAAAAACCCATTTTTACCCCATAAAACCCCCCATAAACCCCCGTTCCCATGGTCCGATCATGCTGGTTCGCGAACTCGTTCGAATAAACGTAGGTTTACACGTTTGTACCAAATTTCATTAAAATCGGACCATTTTTGCTCGAGTTATCGCGCTAACGGACACACATATATATAAATATATATATATATATATATATATAAATATACTAGCTGTTGTACCCGTGCTTTGCAACGGGAAGAGGACACAAAATAGAAACATTTTAATCTTTACATCTGTTGCATATAATAGTTACACATCCACCAACGCTTTAAGATACAAAATTCAACTTTTGTGGCCTTATTAGAAACATTTAAGTTATGACTTTTATATCTGGTAGTGGATACCACCATTTTGGTTTTGATTAATTAAATCTTGTGTAAGCTGAAATGAGAAAACTTACCAAATCTTCGAATAAAACTTTCACATTCATGATTCATCTCCCTTAATTACATATCTTTTTTCTTTATTTTTGAAATTTCAAATTTAAATTTTGTATCTACAAAAATATTAATTATTAAATTTAAATTAACATTTTTTTAAATTTCACTCGTCTTCTTATTAAATCACAAATCCTTCCATCTTCAGTTTCTTCACTCACTATAAATCATTAGCAAAACTAAGTCAGCTGCTATAAACTTTAGAAATATTGTTGTGCCTTATCAATAGTCTTTTTAAATAATAAAGAAACTATATATATACTATAATAACTTTTAAACAAATAATTTAGCATTAAAGACAGCAGACAAAACTAATATGATTATCAATGCATCAAGGACTAAAAAATGTAATAGCAAATGCAGTATATGTTTCGCATCTCTGATTCTACTCTACAAAAATATCAACAAACAACTTAATTTACAAACCAGTTCTTTTAATCAGTTCCATCGTCCATTGCCTTTACATTTTGACACTTGCCATTAAGTAAACCGAGTAACAGATATTTAATTGATTTTAGAAAAAAAGAACACTGTGTACTGCTTAGTTTTATGATATTATCCTTGGTTTAATTTAATCAGTGGTGTGGCAAAACACAAATAATAAATTAAATGTGAACTGAAAGCTATGTTAAGATAAAATAAGAGTATTTTGTATTACCATTTCATAATCAAATATAGTTACACATATAAAACAGATTTTTGAACACAAAAATCACCTACGTACAATTTATAGGTTTAAGCAAAACACAATACCTAAATTTACCTAAATATACATATAAAAAACAATGTGATGTGCAAGTTTTCATACAAAACATCTATACATTGTAATTTTCTTACTGTTTCCATGAAAAGATATCAATAACATTATTTTCATAACACTTAAGACACTAAAAAATCGAAAGCAGAGCTTGAGTTGATACAGTAACGCTTTTAGAATATTTTAATTTTATATAATCATTGACATAGTTTTTTAATAAATAATCTTTGATAAATGTTTTGAGTAAAAAAATTAACCACATATTGTGAAATATTATAATATTTAATTTCATGGGATCAGCTGTCTTGAATTGTGAAAAATGCAATTTGGCAGTTCTTCTTGTTTACATTGAAATGTCAAAGCGAATGTAAACATTGTGAGTATTCTAATTACAGCCATGGAGACCAATCAATAATTACTTTTAAAATCCTCACCTCACAACTTTTAAAGCCAAAGGGGCAAAGCCTACGGTCAGTATCGAAGTGTGAATAGTCCTATAATGGTCCTTAGTATGGTAGCTATGTTCTTGTAAAATGTAAGCCCAGTTGGTTCAGTAGTTTTTGCACCTATTAGTAATACACATACAGACAGACACCATTAGATTTTTATATAATAGTATAGATATATAACCGATTTTTTTCGTTTTGAGGTCCCTAGAGGCCAAAAACACCATCCGTTCAAATTTATATAAATGTATATATATATATAAATATATATATATATAAATATATATATAAATATATATATATGAATTTGAACGGATGGTGTTTTTGGCCTCTAGGGACCTCAAAACGAAAAAAAAAATCGGTCCCGGGTCCAGGTCTTACCATGAGTACTACGGTAATAGCTTATTCCCTATATGGGCAATTCGCTAAAACCAAATAATTTAGTATATCAAAGTGTTTTGTATGGTTATTGGTTACGGAGAAAATTAAAAAATATTGTTCATTTAAAATTGCCATGTTATTCTTATGGAGAAGATTGTAAAACTGTTGTAGTTGGCTCGTTTATGGATATATTTTGATCAAACTTGGCAGGTTTATTTATTTTATACTAAGCTATTAATATTTTAATTAAAAAAACATACGTTATTAGTTTCCCTTTAGCAGCAAACCTAGGTACTCGTTAAACCTAAATGTTAATAATAATAATAATTTGTTTATTGTAGTCGACAAAATACATTGCATTACAAACGTCAGATAATATTTGTGAAAAAACAATACAAGTTATTATTTACATTTGGTCAGGGGGTTTTTTAACACCAGTGCCTGAATTTTTTTCGCGACATTTCCTAGAATTTAGATATCCCAGCGGTTGTTCATGAAATCGTCAACAGAATACAGCACATTGGACACCAAAATGCGTTTTAGCCGAGTTTTGAATTGTTTTTTTTTGTTTCGGCATGTTTGATGCTGGCAGGAAGTTTGTTGAGGATTGTGATACCAATCTGCGATGGCAAAGACTCGAACACCACACTTCTATGCTGCAGAGTCCGGTAATCGTCCCTGCCCCTAGTCTCATAATCATGGACGTCTCGGCCCTGCACTAGTGAGCATTCATACTTACAGTACATGGCCACATCCAAGATGTAGAGACAGGGTACAGTGAGCAATCCCAACACCCTGAAAGCATTTTTACATAAGTCTCTCCTCCGCAATTTGCAGATTATCCTCACTGTCTTTTTCTGCAGTTTGAAAACTCGTTTGAGCCTGAAGATAGCACAGCTTCCCCACAGTCTTATTCCATAAGAAGTATGAGGGTAGATGAGACCAAAATATGCCATTAAAAGCACTTTATTTGTGCAAAGTTTTGCAAGGTTACGTAAAACCAAAATTCCAGATGTAACCTGGGCACAAATGTGATCAACTTGATCTCCCCAGGTTAGTTCTTTGACCACTTGGAAAGGGCCAATTGGCCCTTTGTCAAGGTGCATCCCCAAAGATTTAATGAAATTTTCAACCTCCAATGGTACATCATCCGCCATAACCACAGGCTGAATATCTGCTTCCTGTTGCCGTAAACGAAATGAGACTACTTTGGATTTGGAATGGTATGTTTTTAAGTTCATCTCAGAAAATGTTTGAATGCACGAATTCAAATCGACAAACGACATAACCTCCAAGTCTTGGACTGTTTTTGCTTTTACACAGATGGTTGTGTCATCTGCGTATTGTACCATTTCCCCATTGTGGATAGATGAACTCATGTTATTGCCATACAGAAGAAACAAAATCGGTCCCAAAATAGATCCCTGGGGGACACCCTGGAAAATTGGTTCTCTTTGAGAAAGTATTCCATTGACTTCTACACATTGAGAACGGTCTTTCAGATAAGAAGCTACCCACTTGTGTGGGACTCCACGAATGCCGTATGTCTCTAACTGGAGCAGCAATGTCTCGTGATGCACACAGTCAAAAGCTTTCGAGAGGTCGAGGAATATGCTGAGCACATGTTCTCGCCTCTCGAGGCCATCGACAACCATTTCAATGAGATTGGTGATTGCATCAACTGTGGATTTTTCCTTCCTGAAACCAAACTGATTTGATGAGAGGATTTAAAAACGTTCAAGAAAGTTTGTCAGTTTTTCCAGGAAAAGTTTTTCGAAGACTTTACTTAGAACAGGCAAAATTGAAATCGGTCTGTAATTGCTAGCACTGGCGGGATCGTCCTTTTTGAAAATAGGAAGCACCTTTGCCAGCTTCAGTTTGTTTGGAAAGACTCCACTTTCAAAAGAGAGGTTCACTAATTTTGCCAATGGTTTCAAAATATGAGTGACGCAGCGCTTGAGTAACCACACAGACATTCCGAAGATGTCGCAGCTTGTCTTTGGTTTTAAATTATCAATGACACGCGCCACATTAGCCTCAGAAACAGGAGACAGCACCATAGATGAGACCGCACCCCTAGGCACATTTGTGGCATGAGATGGAATTTTAAAAAAGGGATTTGGTAATGCCAGTGATGAAAAATATTGATTAAATGTGTTTGCCACCTGGCTTGAGTCCTTGACTGTCTGACCATTGATTTCAAGTGAGATTTGTTTAGTGTATTTTTCTAACTTTGAGACGTTATTGATAACTTTCCAGGCAGATTTTGAAAAATTACAACTAGTTTTTAAAGTTTTTTCTACATCATAAGCCTTTGCTGCTCTAATAACTTTTCTATAGATTCTTTTATAATTTCTATAAAAAGACTTAAAATTTTCATTTTGAGTTTGACTGTAAATAGAATGGTAAAATTTCAGTTTTTCTCGTGATACCAAAATACCAAGTGTGATCCAACGGATTTTTGGAACAGATTTGTACAGATATGTTAATTTAATATATTAATTGAAAATCAATCCAGGCAAATGGAAATTCGCTTTGTCGGCAGGTTCGCTGCGGAGGATGAATTTATTATTTAAGTTCTACTGGAATTTTAATTTATTGTGAATACAGCTGTTCAAATTATGTAAACTATAAATAAGAGTGCATACAAATTGTAAAATCTACCCTTAAAGCATAAAAGCCTCGTCCACACATGGCGATTTGTCTGTGGAAACATTGTCTGCCGACTGTCTCCGGAGTGTTGCCATTTGTCTCCAGCGATGTCTCCAGTAAGTCGTTCGACTGTCTGCAGACTGTCCGCCGACTATCGGCAGACAAATTTCGGTGTTTCTGGAGACAAAATACAGTGTTTTCTGTTTCCCGTTCGGATGGGAAACACGGAGACAAGAGACAAAACTTCTGTCTCAAGTCTGAATGTGTGGACGTTTCTGGAGACAGGAGACTGGATACAAGCCGAAGGTGTTCAACATTCAGCCCATTTAGTAAAACTGCAATGCGGTAATATTAAGATTTTTCGGCGGTAATAAAAGAGCTGGATTTGGTTTCTTGAAAGTTTTGAAATTAGTTTTCAATCATTTATATTATTATATGACATTTTATTGAATTGTTCATCTTTTCAAATTTAAAATCTAAAAACCAACAAAGCCCATTGAAAAATAATTCCAAAACTTTCAAGAAACTCAATCCAGCTCTTTTATTACCACCCAAAAATCGTAAAATTACCGCTTTGCAGTCCAACTAAATGGGCTGAATGTTGAACACCTTCGGATTGTATCCAATCTCCTGTCTCCAGACACGTCCACACATGCAGACTTGAGACAAAAGTTTTGTCTCTTGTCTCCGTGTTTCCCATTCGAAAGCCTCGTCCACACATGGCGATTTGTCTGCGGAAACATTGTCTGCTGACTGTCTCCAGTATGTTGCTTTTTGTCTCCAGTATGTCGGCCGACTGTCGGCAGACAAATTTCGGTGTTTCTGGAGACAAAATACAGTGTTTTCTGTTTCCCGTTCGAATGGGAAACACGGAGACAAGAGACAAAACTTTTGTCTCAAGTCTGCATGTGTGGACGTGTCTGGAGACAGGAGACTGGATACAAGCCGAAGGTGTTCAAATTCAGCCCATTTAGTTAGAATGCAAAGCGGTAATATTACGATTTTTGGGCGGTAATAAAAGAGCTGGATTGAGTTTCTTGAAAGTTTTGGAATTGGTTTTCAATGATTTATATCATTATATGACATTTTATTGAATTGTTCATCTCTTCAAGTTTAAATTAAGACCAACAAAGCCCAGCAAAATTTCAAAATCTTTAGAAGTCAACCTCGTGAAGTTACTAAATCCTCCACCTAATCTGAAGGTCTGATAGAAGATTGCGACCATCGTACGAACCTTGCTTGAGAAAATGTTGAGTCCATCAGTCTCTTCCTAGATTTATTAGGCCCATGGCTCAGAAAAATGAAGCCCGCACAGGATATAATTACGTCCTCCTCGGTAACCATACCAACAAACATGGAAACACTGGCTGGCTAGTGTGGACGCGAAACACATCGGAAACTTGTATCTGAAACTGTGTTGGCAGACAGTCGGCCGACTCAGTCTCCATGTGTGGACTAGGCTGAACGGGAAACAGAAAACACTGTATTTTGTCTCCAGAAACACCGAAATTTGTCTGCCGACAGTCGGCCGACATACTGGAGACAAAATAGCAACATACTGGAGACAGTCGGCAGACAATGTTTCCGCAGACAAATCGCCATGTGTGGACGAGGCTTCTGGAGACAGGAGACTGGATACAAGCCGAAGGTGTTCAACATTCAGCCGATGTAGTTGGACTGCAAAGCGGTAATATGACGATTTTTGGGCGGTATTAAAAGAGCTGGTTTGAGTTTATTGAAATTGTTGGAATTAGATTTCAATAATTTATATTATTATATAAAGTGTTATTGAATTGTTAATCTCTTCAAGTTTGAAGTTTTAGGACCAACAAAGCCCAGCAAAAGTTCAAAATCTTTAGAAGTCAACCTAGTAATGTTCCTAAATCCCTCACCTAATCTGAAGGTCTAATAGAAGATTGTGACCATAATACGAACCTTGCTCGAGAAAATGTTGTCCAATGGGTCCATCATTGTCTATTCCTAGGTTCTTAACCCCATGGTCCTGAAGCCCGCACAGGATATAATAACATCCTCCTCGGTCGCCAAACCACCAAACACAGAAACACTGGCTGGATAGTGTGGACGCAAAACACATCGGAAACTTGTATCCGAAACTGTGTTGACAGACTGTCGGCAGACGATGGGTTGACTGTCTGTAGACTGTCTGCCGACTGTCCGCGAATGGTCGGCAGACAGTCGGCCGACTCAGTCTCCATGTGTGGACTAGTTGCTTACAAAAGAATTGCTTTACTTGTATAGGGCTGTATGTAGCCTTGTTATCAATCTTATCAGCTAACAGACGCCCCGCCGCTCCGTGTCCGCAGGGGGATCCTGGTCTGGCGACCCTCTGTGTCAGATTTAGTTGCGTAGGCTATATTATAGACAAAAGAATTGCTTTACTTGTCTGTTGCTGTATGTTGCCTTGTTATCAATCTTATCAGCTAACAGACGCCCCGCCGCTCTGTGTCCGCAGGGGGATCCTGGTCTGGCGACCCTCTGTGTCAGATTTAGTTGCGAAGGCTGTATTATAGACAATAGAATTGCTTTACTTGTCTGTTGCTGTATGTAGCCTTGTTATCAATGTTATCAGCTGACAGACGCCCCGCCGCTCTGTGTCCGCAGGGGGACCCTGGTCTGGCGACCCTCTGTGTCAGATTTAATTGCGAAGGCTGTATTATAGACAATAGAATTGCTTTACTTGTCTGTTGCTGTATGTAGCTTTGTTATCAATGTTATCAGCTGACAGACGCCCCGCCGCTCTGTGTCCGCAGGGGGACCCTGGTCTGGCGACCCTCTGTGTCAGATTTAATTGCGAAGGCTGTATTATAGACAATAGAATTGCTTTACTTGTCTGTTGCTGTATGTAGCTTTGTTATCAATGTTATCAGTTGAAAGACGCCCCGCCGCTCTGTGTCCGCAAGGGGATCCTGGTCTGGCGACCCTCTGTGTCAGATTTAGTTGCGAAGGCTGTATTATAGACAATAGAATTGCTTTACTTGTCTGTTGCTGTATGTAGCTTTGTTATCAATGTTATCAGTTGAAAGACGCCCCGCCGCTCTGTGTCCGCAAGGGGATCCTGGTCTGGCGACCCTCTGTGTCAGATTTAGTTGCGAAGGCTGTATTATAGACAATAGAATTGCTTTACTTGTCTGTTGCTGTATGTAGCTTTGTTATCAATGTTATCAGTTGAAAGACGCCCCGCCGCTCCGTGTCCGCAGGGGGATCCTGGTCTGGCGACCCTCTGTGTCAGATTTAGTTGCGAAGGCTGTATTATAGACAATAGAATTGCTTTACTTGTCTGTTGCTGTATGTAGCTTTGTTATCAATGTTATCAGTTGAAAGACGCCCCGCCGCTCTGTGTCCGCAGGGGGATCCTGGTCTGGCGACCCTCTGTGTCAGATTTAGTTGTGTAGGCTGTATTATAGACAAAATAATTGCTTTACTTGTCTGTTGCTGTATGTAGCCTTGTTATCAATGTTATCAGCTGACAGACGCCCCGCCGCTCCGTGTCCGCAGGGGGGTCCTGGTCTGGCGACCCTCTGTGTCAGATTTAGTTGCGAAGGCTGTATTATAGACAATAGAATTGCTTTACTTGTCTGTTGCTGTATGTAGCTTTGTTATCAATGTTATCAGCTGACAGACGCCCCGCCGCTCTGTGTCCGCAGGGGGATCCTGGTCTGGCGACCCTCTGTGTCAGATTTAGTTGCGAAGGCTGTATTATAGACAATAGAATTGCTTTACTTGTCTGTTGCTGTATGTAGCTTTGTTATCAATGTTATCAGTTGAAAGACGCCCCGCCGCTCTGTGTCCGCAGGGGGATCCTGGTCTGGCGACCCTCTGAGTCAGATTTAGTTGCGTAGGCTGTATTATAGACAATAGAATTGCTTTACTTGTCTGTTGCTGTATGTAGCTTTGTTATCATTGTTATCAGTTGAAAGACGCCCCGCCGCTCTGTGTCCGCTGGGGGATCCTGGTCTGGCGACCCTCTGTGTCAGATTTAGTTGCGTAGGCTATATTATAGACAAAAGAATTGCTTTACTTGTCTGTTGCTGTATGTTGCCTTGTTATCAATCTTATCAGCTAACAGACGCCCCGCCGCTCTGTGTCCGCAGGGGGATCCTGGTCTGGCGACCCTCTGTGTCAGATTTAGTTGCGAAGGCTGTATTATAGACAATAGAATTGCTTTACTTGTCTGTTGCTGTATGTAGCCTTGTTATCAATGTTATCAGCTGACAGACGCCCCGCCGCTCTGTGTCCGCAGGGGGACCCTGGTCTGGCGACCCTCTGTGTCAGATTTAATTGCGAAGGCTGTATTATAGACAATAGAATTGCTTTACTTGTCTGTTGCTGTATGTAGCTTTGTTATCAATGTTATCAGCTGACAGACGCCCCGCCGCTCTGTGTCCGCAGGGGGACCCTGGTCTGGCGACCCTCTGTGTCAGATTTAATTGCGAAGGCTGTATTATAGACAATAGAATTGCTTTACTTGTCTGTTGCTGTATGTAGCTTTGTTATCAATGTTATCAGTTGAAAGACGCCCCGCCGCTCTGTGTCCGCAAGGGGATCCTGGTCTGGCGACCCTCTGTGTCAGATTTAGTTGCGAAGGCTGTATTATAGACAATAGAATTGCTTTACTTGTCTGTTGCTGTATGTAGCTTTGTTATCAATGTTATCAGTTGAAAGACGCCCCGCCGCTCTGTGTCCGCAAGGGGATCCTGGTCTGGCGACCCTCTGTGTCAGATTTAGTTGCGAAGGCTGTATTATAGACAATAGAATTGCTTTACTTGTCTGTTGCTGTATGTAGCTTTGTTATCAATGTTATCAGTTGAAAGACGCCCCGCCGCTCCGTGTCCGCAGGGGGATCCTGGTCTGGCGACCCTCTGTGTCAGATTTAGTTGCGAAGGCTGTATTATAGACAATAGAATTGCTTTACTTGTCTGTTGCTGTATGTAGCTTTGTTATCAATGTTATCAGTTGAAAGACGCCCCGCCGCTCTGTGTCCGCAGGGGGATCCTGGTCTGGCGACCCTCTGTGTCAGATTTAGTTGTGTAGGCTGTATTATAGACAAAATAATTGCTTTACTTGTCTGTTGCTGTATGTAGCCTTGTTATCAATGTTATCAGCTGACAGACGCCCCGCCGCTCCGTGTCCGCAGGGGGGTCCTGGTCTGGCGACCCTCTGTGTCAGATTTAGTTGCGAAGGCTGTATTATAGACAATAGAATTGCTTTACTTGTCTGTTGCTGTATGTAGCTTTGTTATCAATGTTATCAGCTGACAGACGCCCCGCCGCTCTGTGTCCGCAGGGGGATCCTGGTCTGGCGACCCTCTGTGTCAGATTTAGTTGCGAAGGCTGTATTATAGACAATAGAATTGCTTTACTTGTCTGTTGCTGTATGTAGCTTTGTTATCAATGTTATCAGTTGAAAGACGCCCCGCCGCTCTGTGTCCGCAGGGGGATCCTGGTCTGGCGACCCTCTGAGTCAGATTTAGTTGCGTAGGCTGTATTATAGACAATAGAATTGCTTTACTTGTCTGTTGCTGTATGTAGCTTTGTTATCATTGTTATCAGTTGAAAGACGCCCCGCCGCTCTGTGTCCGCAGGGGGATCCTGGTCTGGCGACCCTCTGTGTCAGATTTAGTTGTGTAGGCTGTATTATAGACAAAATAACTGCTCTACTTGTCTGTTGCTGTATGTAGCCTTGTTATCAATGTTATCAGCTGACAGACGCCCCGCCGCTCCGTGTCCGCAGGGGGGTCCTGGTCTGGCGACCCTCTGTGTCAGATTTAGTTGCGAAGGCTGTATTATAGACAATAGAATTGCTTTACTTGTCTGTTGCTGTATGTAGCTTTGTTATCAATGTTATCAGCAGACAGACGCCCCGCCGCTCTGTGTCCGCAGGGGGATCCTGGTCCGGCGACCCTCTGTGTCAGATTTAGTTGCGAAGGCTGTATTATAGACAATAGAATTGCTTTACTTGTCTGTTGCTGTATGTAGCTTTGTTATCAATGTTATCAGTTGAAAGACGCCCCGCCGCTCTGTGTCCGCAGGGGGATCCTGGTCTGGCGACCCTCTGTGTCAGATTTAGTTGCGTAGGCTGTATTATAGACAATAGAATTGCTTTACTTGTCTGTTGCTGTATGTAGCTTTGTTATCAATGTTATCAGTTGAAAGACGCCCCGCCGCTCTGTGTCCGCAGGGGGATCCTGGTCTGGCGACCCTCTGTGTCAGATTTAGTTGTGTAGGCTGTATTATAGACAAAATAATTGCTTTACTTGTCTGTTGCTGTATGTAGCTTTGTTATCAATGTTATCAGTTGAAAGACGCCCCGCCGCTCTGTGTCCGCAGGGGGACCCTGGTCTGGCGACCCTCTGTGTCAGATTTAGTTGCGAAGGCTGTATTATAGACAATAGAATTGCTTTACTTGTCTGTTGCTGAATGTAGCTTTGTTATCAATGTTATCAGTTGAAAGACGCCCCGCCGCTCCGTGTCCGCAGGGGGGCCCTGGTCTGGCGACCCTCTGTGTCAGATTTAATTGCGAAGGCTGTATTATAGACAATAGAATTGCTTTACTTGTCTGTTGCTGTATGTAGCTTTGTTATCAATGTTATCAGTTGAAAGACGCCCCGCCGCTCTGTGTCCGCAGGGGGATCCTGGTCTGGCGACCCTCTGTGTCAGATTTAGTTGCGAAGGCTGTATTATAGACAATAGAATTGCTTTACTTGTCTGTTGCTGAATGTAGCTTTGTTATCAATGTTATCAGTTGAAAGACGCCCCGCCGCTCCGTGTCCGCAGGGGGGCCCTGGTCTGGCGACCCTCTGTGTCAGATTTAATTGCGAAGGCTGTATTATAGACAATAGAATTGCTTTACTTGTCTGTTGCTGTATGTAGCTTTGTTATCAATGTTATCAGCTGACAGACGCCCCGCCGCTCTGTGTCCGCAGGGGGATCCTGGTCTGGCGACCCTCTGTGTCAGATTTAGTTGCGAAGGCTGTATTATAGACAATAGAATTGCTTTACTTGTCTGTTGCTGTATGTAGCTTTGTTATCAATGTTATCAGTTGAAAGACGCCCCGCCGCTCTGTGTCCGCAGGGGGATCCTGGTCTGGCGACCCTCTGTGTCAGATTTAGTTGCGTAGGCTGTATTATAGACAATAGAATTGCTTTACTTGTCTGTTGCTGTATGTAGCTTTGTTATCAATGTTATCAGTTGAAAGACGCCCCGCCGCTCTGTGTCCGCAGGGGGATCCTGGTCTGGCGACCCTCTGTGTCAGATTTAGTTGTGTAGGCTGTATTATAGACAAAATAACTGCTTTACTTGTCTGTTGCTGTATGTAGCCTTGTTATCAATGTTATCAGCTGACAGACGCCCCGCCGCTCCGTGTCCGCAGGGGGGTCCTGGTCTGGCGACCCTCTGTGTCAGATTTAGTTGCGAAGGCTGTATTATAGACAATAGAATTGCTTTACTTGTCTGTTGCTGTATGTAGCTTTGTTATCAATGTTATCAGCTGACAGACGCCCCGCCGCTCTGTGTCCGCAGGGGGGTCCTGGTCTGGCGACCCTCTGTGTCAGATTTAGTTGCGAAGGCTGTATTATAGACAATAGAATTGCTTTACTTGTCTGTTGCTGTATGTAGCTTTGTTATTAATGTTATCAGCTGACAGACGCCCCGCCGCTCTGTGTCCGCAGGGGGGTCCTGGTCTGGCGACCCTCTGTGTCAGATTTAGTTGCGAAGGCTGTATTATAGACAATAGAATTGCTTTACTTGTCTGTTGCTGTATGTAGCTTTGTTATCAATGTTATCAGCTGACAGACGCCCCGCCGCTCTGTGTCCGCAGGGGGGTCCTGGTCTGGCGACCCTCTGTGTCAGATTTAGTTGCGAAGGCTGTATTATAGACAATAGAATTGCTTTACTTGTCTGTTGCTGTATGTAGCTTTGTTATCAATGTTATCAGCTGACAGACGCCCCGCCGCTCTGTGTCCGCAGGGGGATCCTGGTCCGGCGACCCTCTGTGTCAGATTTAGTTGCGAAGGCTGTATTATAGACAATAGAATTGCTTTACTTGTCTGTTGCTGTATGTAGCTTTGTTATCAATGTTATCAGTTGAAAGACGCCCCGCCGCTCTGTGTCCGCAGGGGGATCCTGGTCTGGCGACCCTCTGTGTCAGATTTAGTTGCGTAGGCTGTATTATAGACAATAGAATTGCTTTACTTGTCTGTTGCTGTATGTAGCTTTGTTATCAATGTTATCAGTTGAAAGACGCCCCGCCGCTCTGTGTCCGCAGGGGGATCCTGGTCTGGCGACCCTCTGTGTCAGATTTAGTTGTGTAGGCTGTATTATAGACAAAATAATTGCTTTACTTGTCTGTTGCTGTATGTAGCTTTGTTATCAATGTTATCAGTTGAAAGACGCCCCGCCGCTCTGTGTCCGCAGGGGGACCCTGGTCTGGCGACCCTCTGTGTCAGATTTAGTTGCGAAGGCTGTATTATAGACAATAGAATTGCTTTACTTGTCTGTTGCTGAATGTAGCTTTGTTATCAATGTTATCAGTTGAAAGACGCCCCGCCGCTCCGTGTCCGCAGGGGGGCCCTGGTCTGGCGACCCTCTGTGTCAGATTTAATTGCGAAGGCTGTATTATAGACAATAGAATTGCTTTACTTGTCTGTTGCTGTATGTAGCTTTGTTATCAATGTTATCAGTTGAAAGACGCCCCGCCGCTCTGTGTCCGCAGGGGGATCCTGGTCTGGCGACCCTCTGTGTCAGATTTAGTTGCGAAGGCTGTATTATAGACAATAGAATTGCTTTACTTGTCTGTTGCTGAATGTAGCTTTGTTATCAATGTTATCAGTTGAAAGACGCCCCGCCGCTCCGTGTCCGCAGGGGGGCCCTGGTCTGGCGACCCTCTGTGTCAGATTTAATTGCGAAGGCTGTATTATAGACAATAGAATTGCTTTACTTGTCTGTTGCTGTATGTAGCTTTGTTATCAATGTTATCAGCTGACAGACGCCCCGCCGCTCTGTGTCCGCAGGGGGATCCTGGTCTGGCGACCCTCTGTGTCAGATTTAGTTGCGAAGGCTGTATTATAGACAATAGAATTGCTTTACTTGTCTGTTGCTGTATGTAGCTTTGTTATCAATGTTATCAGCTGACAGACGCCCCGCCGCTCTGTGTCCGCAGGGGGATCCTGGTCTGGCGACCCTCTGTGTCAGATTTAATTGCGAAGGCTGTATTATAGACAATAGAATTGCTTTACTTGTCTGTTGCTGTATGTAGCTTTGTTATCAATGTTATCAGCTGACAGACGCCCCGCCGCTCTGTGTCCGCAGGGGGGTCCTGGTCTGGCGACCCTCTGTGTCAGATTTAATTGCGAAGGCTGTATTATAGACAATAGAATTGCTTTACTTGTCTGTTGCTGTATGTAGCTTTGTTATCAATGTTATCAGTTGAAAGACGCCCCGCCGCTCTGTGTCCGCAGGGGGGTCCTGGTCTGGCGACCCTCTGTGTCAGATTTAATTGCGAATGCTGTATTATAGACAATAGAATTGCTTTACTTGTCTGTTGCTGTATGTAGCTTTGTTATCAATGTTATCAGCTGACAGACGCCCCGCCGCTCTGTGTCCGCAGGGGGATCCTGGTCTGGCGACCCTCTGTGTCAGATTTAGTTGCGAAGGCTGTATTATAGACAATAGAATTGCTTTACTTGTCTGTTGCTGTATGTAGCTTTGTTATCAATGTTATCAGTTGAAAGACGCCCCGCCGCTCTGTGTCCGCAGGGGGATCCTGGTCTGGCGACCCTCTGTGTCAGATTTAGTTGCGAAGGCTGTATTATAGACAATTGAATTGCTTTACTTGTCTGTTGCTGTATGTAGCTTTGTTATCAATGTTATCAGTTGAAAGACGCCCCGCCGCTCTGTGTCCGCAGGGGGATCCTGGTCTGGCGACCCTCTGTGTCAGATTTAGTTGTGTAGGCTGTATTATAGACAAAATAATTGCTTTACTTGTCTGTTGCTGTATGTAGCCTTGTTATCAATGTTATCAGCTGACAGACGCCCCGCCGCTCCGTGTCCGCAGGGGGGTCCTGGTCTGGCGACCCTCTGTGTCAGATTTAGTTGCGAAGGCTGTATTATAGACAATAGAATTGCTTTACTTGTCTGTTGCTGTATGTAGCTTTGTTATCAATGTTATCAGCTGACAGACGCCCCGCCGCTCTGTGTCCGCAGGGGGATCCTGGTCCGGCGACCCTCTGTGTCAGATTTAGTTGCGAAGGCTGTATTATAGACAATAGAATTGCTTTACTTGTCTGTTGCTGTATGTAGCTTTGTTATCAATGTTATCAGTTGAAAGACGCCCCGCCGCTCTGTGTCCGCAGGGGGATCCTGGTCTGGCGACCCTCTGTGTCAGATTTAGTTGCGTAGGCTGTATTATAGACAATAGAATTGCTTTACTTGTCTGTTGCTGTATGTAGCTTTGTTATCAATGTTATCAGTTGAAAGACGCCCCGCCGCTCTGTGTCCGCAGGGGGATCCTGGTCTGGCGACCCTCTGTGTCAGATTTAGTTGTGTAGGCTGTATTATAGACAAAATAATTGCTTTACTTGTCTGTTGCTGTATGTAGCTTTGTTATCAATGTTATCAGTTGAAAGACGCCCCGCCGCTCTGTGTCCGCAGGGGGATCCTGGTCTGGCGACCCTCTGTGTCAGATTTAGTTGCGAAGGCTGTATTATAGACAATAGAATTGCTTTACTTGTCTGTTGCTGTATGTAGCTTTGTTATCAATGTTATCAGTTGAAAGACGCCCCGCCGCTCTGTGTCCGCAGGGGGGTCCTGGTCTGGCGACCCTCTGTGTCAGATTTAGTTGCGAAGGCTGTATTATAGACAATAGAATTGCTTTACTTGTCTGTTGCTGTATGTAGCTTTGTTATCAATGTTATCAGTTGAAAGACTCCCCGCCGCTCTGTGTCCGCAAGGGGATCCTGGTCTGGCGACCCTCTGTGTCAGATTTAGTTGCGAAGGCTGTATTATAGACAATAGAATTGCTTTACTTGTCTGTTGCTGTATGTAGCTTTGTTATCAATGTTATCAGTTGAAAGACTCCCCGCCGCTCTGTGTCCGCAAGGGGATCCTGGTCTGGCGACTCTCTGTGTCAGATTTAGTTGCGTAGGCCAAGGGCTGTATCATAGACAAAAGAATTGCTTTACTTGTCTGTTGCTGTATGTAGCTTTGTTATCAATGTTATCAGTTGAAAGACGCCCCGCCGCTCTGTGTCCGCAGGGGGATCCTGGTCTGGCGACCCTCTGTGTCAGATTTAGTTGCGAAGGCTGTATTATAGACAATAGAATTGCTTTACTTGTCTGTTGCTGTATGTAGCTTTGTTATCAATGTTATCAGTTGAAAGACGCCCCGCCGCTCCGTGTCCGCAGGGGGATCCTGGTCTGGCGACCCTCTGTGTCAGATTTAGTTGCGAAGGCTGTATTATAGACAATAGAATTGCTTTACTTGTCTGTTGCTGTATGTAGCTTTGTTATCAATGTTATCAGTTGAAAGACGCCCCGCCGCTCTGTGTCCGCAGGGGGACCCTGGTCTGGCGACCCTCTGTGTCAGATTTAGTTGCGAAGGCTGTATTATAGACAATAGAATTGCTTTACTTGTCTGTTGCTGTATGTAGCTTTGTTATCAATGTTATCAGTTGAAAGACGCCCCGCCGCTCCGTGTCCGCAGGGGGATCCTGGTCTGGCGACCCTCTGTGTCAGATTTAGTTGCGAAGGCTGTATTATAGACAATAGAATTGCTTTACTTGTCTGTTGCTGTATGTAGCTTTGTTATCAATGTTATCAGTTGAAAGACGCCCCGCCGCTCTGTGTCCGCAAGGGGATCCTGGTCTGGCGACCCTCTGTGTCAGATTTAGTTGCGTAGGCCAAGGGCTGTATCATAGACAAAAGAATTGCTTTACTTGTCTGTGGCATACTTATTGTATATTATAGCATATACTTTTTTTGTCGCATCAACTACCACAGACAATTTACTAAAAGCAACAATAATATTATTTTAAACTGCGGCACACCCTCTTTTAGTGTAAACAATTGGCTATAGCGGGGTCATATGGATGAAATATCTACATCAGTATCCAACAGTCAATAATTGAACCTAGGCCAGTGAAATAATGAATTCTAATTTATGGAAATGAAATTGTACTGTTGTCTTCCCGTTGATTGGAATATTTGTGATGCTTTGTTGTAGTTACCTCAGTGAGTCTGTTGTAAGACTCATGTTCACTTCGTTACCAAGGTTTGATACAGTACAATGAGATCCTGTGATATTCATCGGACCTGAACATGACTGTGGCAATGGCAACGAAAACAAGGTTAAACCGCGCTTTTAAGCATTTCCGTAAAACAAATGAATTATTTTTTTTTTTCTTTCAGGCTATATTTACAGACGATTAAAGATTTAATATCATTCTTGTAAAACTCAATATAAAATAATTTTTACTTATAACTAAACCAATAAACATACTTTTGGTCACAGTCAGTTATCCACCCAACGCTATACTTTAGCAGTGTGACAATGCAAAAGCAGCTTACAGCAATGTAATATCCCTGCTGCAGACTAATCGAATTTCCATTTGCTTGATATGATTTTCAGTTAAATCTCATTTCAACAAAATTGGGCTCAACAGGGAGGATAATTAAGTGTGTTTCTTGGTAAAATTTCAATAGCTTGGTATGAAATAAATTAATTAGCTAAGTTTGATCAAAATATAAGTTATCCATAAACAAACTACTACAGTTAATTATGCTCCATTAGAATAACATGGGAATTTTAAATTTGCAGTTTTTAGAATTTGTTCCTAAACTAATAACCGTACAAAAACACTCCAATTTAATAAAGTGTTTGTTTTTTAATCTCTTAAACATTGTTTAGAGAGAATTGGGAAATTTTATGTTTAAAGGGTCAACAATAAAAAAAAATCATGTGCAAAATTAGTTCTCTGGGATTTGTAAACATTGTACATTCATCTACAGTGGTTTTGAAAAACGGATATGTATTTTAAAGCCTAATCAAAACATAATTGAGTTTTTAGCGAATTTCCCATATAGGGAATAAGCTATTACCGTAGGTCTCATGGTAAGACCTAGACCCGGCACCGATTTACTTTTTCGTTTTGAGGTCCCCAGAGGCCAAAAACACCATCCGTTCAAATTCATATATATATATATATATATTTATATATAAATATTTATATATTTATATATAAATATTTATATATATATATATATTTATTTATTTATTTATATATGTGTCCGTTAGCACGATAACTCGAGCAAAATTGATCCGATTTTGATGAAATTTGGTACAAACGTGTAAACCTACATTTATTCGAACGAGTTCGCAAACCAGCATAATCGGACCATGGGATCAGGGGTTTATGGGGGGTTTTATGGGGTAAAAATGGGTTTTTCTCATTTTTGACCCTAAAAACTTTAAATTTCTAAATTTCTCTCTAGACCATTTTGAAGAGCTTAAAAAAACAAATAATTTAGTATATTGAAGTTTTTTTGAATGTTCATTGACTACGGAGAAAATTAAAAAACTGTAAATTTAAAATTCCTATGTTATTCTTAAGAAGAATAAATAAACTGTTCTAGTTTGCTTGTTTATGGATATATTTTAATCAAATTTGGCAATTTGGCTTATTTCATACTAAGCTATCAATATTTAAATTCAAAAAAAAACATACCTCAACATCTTCCCCGTAACAGCAAACCTAACTACCCACTAAAATTAATGTTATTTAAATAGGAAATAAATCTGAAAATTTATAGGGAATATTTTAGTAGAAATCAAGCCGGGTAAATGGAAATTCGCTTAGTATGCAGATTTGCTGCGACGGGGGTATTTAGTTATTAATTGTTAATCAACATTTTGTTAACTAAGAAAATTTCAAAATATTTCAAAACAAGTAAACCTCATAGTTTTCCTACTGTTATCTTAAGACTACAGTTTAAAACTCAAAGAGAAAGCTAGGTTCATACAACAACGGTTATTAAATATTACTTGATTCCAAAATCATCGACGTAATCTAGAAAAAACCAAATAAAACCAAACATATCAAAATATTATGTTTTACTACTTTAGCTACTGTACCTGTAGGCTACTCCGCAACGAGAAGAATTTAAGTTTTGAAGAACGGGTGTCCCCAAACATCATAACATAACTTGATAGTTCAAACTCCGGGTTGATACAACAACGGTTATAAATTCTTTTTTTATTTCCATAATCAACAACACATTTTTAGAATAAATAATCAATGACAACGTTTTAGAATAAACAAACCTAACCCATAGTTGTGTAAAATATTATACTTGATTTGTTTGGATCAGCTGTCTGAAATTGTGAAATAAGCAGTTTTACTGCTGGTTTACATCAAGGCCACACTAAAAAAAGTTTTTTTTAGTGTGGCCTTGTTTACATTGAAATGTAAATGCAAAGGTAAACATTGTGAGTTTTCTCATGCTTCCATGGAACCAATCAATATTTACTTTTGAAAAAACTCACCTCAAAACTTTGGATGTCCACGGGGCGTAGCCCGAGGGAACTCAGGGAGGTGAATAGGCCACCTAAGACATTACTGTGTACCATCTGGTGTACCATCTTTGTGCTTAATTTGGTTGTATCGGTTTAGTAATTTAGTCGTGACAGCCGCACAGACAGACAGACACCACCTCAATTTTAGAATAGTATAGATTTGTTTTGATCAGCTGTCTGAAATTGTGAGATGAACAATTGACCGTTCTGTTTGTTTTTGTTTACATTGATATGTTATATAAAAAATGTAAACATGGTGATTTTTCTTATTGCAGCCAAGGACACCAATCAATATTTATTTTTAAAAAGCTCACTCACCTCAGAAATTTGAAAGCCAAAGGGTCTAAGCCCTCAGTCAGTATTGAAGTGCGAATAGTTCTAAACGAATCCGTGGTATAGTAGTTATATTTTGGTAAACTTTAAGCTCAGTCGGCTCAGTAGTTTTTGCACCAATTAGTAACAGACATACGAGACACCATCGGGGTTTTAAGCGAATTTCCCTATAGGGAAGTAGCTATTACCGTAGGTGGCACGGTAGGACCTAGGCTCGAGACCGATTTACTTTTTCATTTTGATGTCCCCAGAGGCCAACAACATCATCCGTTCGAATTTATATACGTCCGTGAACGCGATAACTTGAGTAATTTTTGTCCAATTTTGATGAAATGTGGTTTGAAGGTGTAAGGAGGGATAAACTTGAATGAGTTTGCGAACCAGCATGATCGGACCATGGGAACGGGGTTTTACGGGGAGATTTATGGGGTAAAAAATGGGTTTTCTAATTTTTTACCCTCAAAACACAACAATTGCCAATTTCTTTTTAGACCTTTTTAAAGACCTTACAAATAATTTAGTATATCAAAGTGTTTTTGTACGGTTATTGGTAACGGAGAAAATTTTGTAAATCTAAAATTTCCATGTTATTCTTTTGGAGAATATTGTAAAATGTTGTAGTTTGCTTGTTTATGGATATATTTTGATCAAACTTGGCAAAATGTATTTATTTTATACTAAGTTATTAGTTTTTTACGAAAAAATACACTTAATTAGTTTTCTTGTAGCAGCAAACCTAGGTACTCTTAAACCTAATGTTATTTAAATAGATTTAATAGAAAATCTATTCAGACAAAAGAAAATTCACTTAGTCGGCAGGTTTGCTGCAGCGGGGGTATTATATAATAGAACAGTATTTAAGTATTAATAGCAATGTTATATTGCAGAATCTGTTTGTGTACTACTCAGAAACAATCTAATATTTGTATCAAGCACAATAAAATTTAAAACTAATTAAATATTACCACAAAAATAGTCGCGATATGTTCATAAAGCTGACCGGCATCTTTTTCTGAATTAACCACTAATTTACATTTGGTGAACTGTTTTAATTTATTTCTCGATTTCTTGTGTTAGTTAGATAATAACTGACCGGTACTTGTCCCATCCAACCATGACATGATCCATGATCCTGATGGTATTTGTCCATCGGTTGTTGTTACCCTGCCAATCCCTTAATTTATCCTATATGGCATGTAAAATAAATTAAAAGTTAAAAGTCTTATACGTTTATTTTTGACGGTTTTTGCCCCTCTAACTCTAACAATAAACTTTATATATATTAATTTTGTCTTCCCCCCACATCAGTTACTAACTCCTTGTACTAAACATAAACCTAACTTGTACCTAGTATAAAAATAACCCCTGAGTCACACTGGCCTTTACTTTCAAAGCCAAAAATATTTATGTCGAGTGCAAGTGTCCACCCGTTCCCGGCCATTGTTTTTTGTTTTCCTGGCGAACAGAAGTGGTACAACATTTTTAGTGTGCAATACAAAAAGTTACAAAAATGGTACAACAATGAGGTTGGATTGGATTTTGAAAATATCGATGTTGGGTGCAAGTGTCCACCTGTTCCCCGCTCTTTGTATTGCGTTTTTCCGGCGAACGGAATTGGTACAAATTTTTTAAATTAGTGACACAAAATAGTACAAAAATATAGTATAATTTCATTTTGATTAGAGTACCTCGAGGAACAGGTGGACACGACTTCAGCAGCCACCAGCTGGTAATTTGGCGTTCGGAACATTACAATTCCACTTCTTTACTCTTATTCGTTGAACCCCATTTGTCCATTACTTTATCACACTAGTGTTATAAAGTAAGTAATTGTTGCGCTAAAGTAAATCTTTTGGTCACTACAATATTTTTTGAAAATGGTAGGGTAGTTTAAAAATCCGTCGTAGGTGGTAAAGCTGTTTTTGTGCCTATGGGTGGATTTAAAGCTACATAACGATACGATACAAACCAAAACAATGTAATAGCAAATAAAACATAAGAATTCAATGGTGATTTATTAGCTTTAACAACAGTCCGTCTCAGAGTGTTGTAGAGCGTGCACGTCGCACCCTAATCACCCGTCTACACCCTACCTACCTCCCCTTGCAATAGGGTGAGTACTGACAACCGTTACCAGCGTCTTACAGCATTATACTTTGAGTTGTAATTTTTCCTTACCATTTTGGTAACTTAAAATATACTTTAAATTTGAAAAAATTCAGAATTAATGTCTCCCGTACTTGCACTAAATTACTTTAGTGAAAGACACACTGTAAAGCTCGTGTTTTGCAAAGTAAAAAGTAAAAAGAGTACACAAATCTGAATGTATGTGAAACCTGAATCTAATAAGATAATAGCATTGACTATTGATAGTCAAAGATAATAGTTTTCGGTTACGACTGCCGTCCATAAGATAATTCCTTCATTATATCAGAAATATAATATCATAGTTCAGTTGGTTGTGGGAGATATTGTTTATTGTCACACATTTGAAAATGACACGGCAAACGTAACCCACCATACAATGTTCTGGCCAGCATCGGCAAAAACATGACTCATGACTGTAGTACTGTACATACATAGCAAAGCTTGCACGGCAAACGTAACCCACCATACAAGGTTCTGGCCAGCATCGGCAAAAACATGACTCATGACTGTAGTACTGTACATACATAGCAAAGCTTGCACGGCAAACGTAACCCACCATACAAGGTTCTGGCCAGCATCGGCAAAAACATGACTCATGACTGTAGTACTGTACATACATAGCAAAGCTTGCACGGCAAACGTAACCCACCATACAAGGTTCTGGCCAGCATCGGCAAAAAACATGACTCATGACTGTAGTACTGTACATACATAGCAAAGCTTGCACGGCAAACGTAACCCACCATACAAGGTTCTGGCCAGCATCGGCAAAAACATGACTCATGACTGTAGTACTGTACATACATAGCAAAGCTTGCACGGCAAACGTAACCCACCATACAAGGTTCTGGCCAGCATCGGCAAAAACATGACTCATGACTGTAGTACTGTACATACATAGCAAAGCTTGCACGGCAAACGTAACCCACCATACAAGGTTCTGGCCAGCATCGGCAAAAACATGACTCATGACTGTAGTACTGTACATACATAGCAAAGCTTGCTGGTCACAATATTTTGCAGATAATCCCCGTGTTTGTTATTTATAACCTAGATTCCTGTTGGTTTAGTTTTAGATTGAATGGCTCAATTGTTTTTACTACTTACTCCTTTCATTTACTGCTTCTAGTTTGGATACGATAAGTATACGTCATGTTACAATGCTACCATATTATATTATATACACTGCTAAATAATGTTTAGACGTGCACTAGGGGGGGACTTTGCGATTTCTCACGAAAATAAGATTGAACTTTCCTCTTGTATGAATCCATTCAGTTGGTAGAGGGATCAATAAGGTAAGTAATAAACAATTTATAAATTATAAAACAGAGTTGAAGATCACCGATTACGAGTTCTCTATGAAAAGTACGTTCCCTATGAACGTTACATTTACACTCTTCAAGAAGAACTGGTAATATTGGAATTAATATAAATTTGAAATAAAATCTTCACCAATATTTCCGAAATTTAAAATTTTTAAATTAAAAATTTCAGAAATATTGGTGAAGTTTTTATTTCAAATTTATACATTTACACTGTTTGTTATCATTTTTTATAAAAAAAATCGTTACAGCATCAAAGCATTCAGTAGCTTGGGGAACGCAGCTTCGAATATTCTAAAGTTATTAAAAACATATTTTTCCGTGTATGTTTTGTCTACATTGTATGACACAAAGGTGCACAAACTTGCATCTCGAAAGAATTCACACTCAGACGGACTATATTTAGATACTAAAAATGGCTGACCTTGACACAGCTCTTATCATCATTTGCACTCAATGCAGTTTGTTTCTACAGTCAGTAACTTTCGTTCGAGATGTATTAGTTATAAGTTGTCAAGTTTAAGACCTATTGGATGTCACAGTAGACCCCATCCTCCATGGTTTTCAGAAAACTCGTCAGGGGACTGCGATTGCTGAGGACAAACGCCACTCTAAATAAAACCATTCTTTGTCTGGCACCTTTTTAGAGCATGACTGACCGTATTGCCTATTTCGACACAATATTCTGTTTAGTAGCCTATAGACACGGCAACGTCATGGTCATCTACTGCGGACGCTAGTAGCCTATAGACACGGCAACGTCATGGCCATCTACTGCGGACGCTAGTAGCCTATAGACACGGCAACGTCATGGCCATCTACTGCGGACGCTAGTAGCCTATAGACACGGCAACGTCATGGCCATCTACTGCGGACGCTAGTAGCCTATAGACACGGCAACGTCATGGCCATCTACTGCGGACGCTAGTAGCCTATAGACACGGCAACGTCATGGCCATCTACTGCGGACGCGAGTGACGTGACTCACGAAGTGAAAATATAACAAACGGCGATTTGTTGCAGATTGCATTGGTTAAACATTAAATTAACACCCATTAAACACTAAATTTTCCGTTGGTACAACTTCCAGATTTTTCCCAGTAATCAAAATTCGGTACTTACGTATTAAACGGAGGCCACATTTTGTCAGCGCGCTGCGGCGGTTATGTTAGGTTGGGTTATCATAATAGAAAGTATAACTCGTCTGGTATCGTTCGATTCATAACGAAGCGAGGAAAGTCCTACACACATAATATTTACGATAACCCAACCTAACATAACCGCCGCAGCGCGCTGACAAAATGTGGCCTCCGTTTAATACGTAAGTACCCAAAATTCAAATAATGTACTGAACAATTCTTAGTTTTCCCGTTTGGATGGACACCCTGGCATTATAGCCAGTATGTTTGCGAGAACAAAGTTTGAACCCAATTTATGAAAAACAAAAAAAAAAAGAAATAAGACATCATAAAAAAAATTAAAACCATTGGCTAAACAATTCAAAACTATATTTTTTTGTGACAAGACAAATTTAGCCAAAATAAATTTCAATCATATAATTGTTTAATTTCATTGTTTACATATTTAGGAAAAATAATATTAGTTTTTGACCATGACCTGAGAGTCTAAATGTGCTTAGGTCGATAAAAAATCAAATATTTTAAAAAGGCTACTATGGTTGTTAATTTCTAGAAATATTAATCACCATAGTCCTAAAAGTGAATATTATGATTGCCAAATGAATTTAATAGATAACCTCACAGTATATAAATTTTCACCACACTATGATGTTTTTGGCTGTATTACATACGTGAATTGGTGGCTGAAAGTTACGTTTTGCTGGCCATGCCAGCTGTCGCCAATTTGGGGACCGAGCAGGTTTTTACAGGCCGGGGCCGCAAAATCATCTGTCCGCTTACTTAATTAAAACATGAATGCGTTTTAAATACACAATCAAAATCCATAGCATTGCAATATAGAATTGTGTTATTGTCACCGTTGCCTAGCAACTATTTATTTATATTTTTGCTGATTCCTCAAATTATTTCTTCACATAACCTTAAAGTTGTAGTTGTGTTGACGATCAGTGTGCATTATAGTGGTGAATAGTGGTAATAGGGTATAGTGTGGTGAAAAATAGCGTTCGTACCACGGACCGAAATGGTTTTGCAGCTCTCGGTAGATTTAAGTTCTCGACTTCGTCTCGAACTTAAAAACTATCTCGAGCCTGCAAAACCTCATTTTCGGCCCTAGGTACGAAATATACTATTATTCAGTATCTAGATTCTTCATCCATCCTGACCTCTAGTGTCACTCGATATTTAATGTTCAACACACAATCCCAGCTGTAAGAGATGAGGTTATCCAAATAGTTTATGACAATTTTACTATAATAGTGATGATGCAACTTTATATTGAAATTCAGTTGTATGCAAACTAGCTGTTGCCCACGGGCTTAGCCCCATTTGACTTCATAATCATTAAAAAAAACTATTGATTGGTTTAAATATACAAAATAGAATACAGTAATACAAACAAATATCACACCTGATTTTAATACAATAACAAATTGAAAGAATAACATACCGGTACAAATAAGTACAGCTAAGGTAATTTTTTACATTAGGTATATGGAGTTCCCTTTATAAAATAAATTACGACCTTAAAGGACAATTTATGAATTTTATGAATTTATGATAGTTTTGCGCAAGGTTTTTCGTCATGACGAACATTTTAAGTAAATGGTTTATGGGAGTGTGACTTTTAGTTTGATCAAAAGTTCATGGGTACTTTGGGATCTATACATGGATATGCGACCTTACAGATGGCTGACTAGCTTTTTGTTGGAGTGAAACAAACAATTTTATCAACTGGACTTGCAATGTTATGTACTAAGTTAAAAGAGAGTGGCAGAACTTTAACACATGTATAAACCTGGAACAAAGAACAGTTAACAGTTCACACCAATCACATATCGATTTGGAACAGCAAGGTGCATACGACTGAAACAATCCCGGGACTGGTATTGGTATTGGTTAAAATATAAAAAACAGTTAAGGGTCCCTTCCAAAGAAAATTATATGTACTTCCATTGACTAGATAATGCAAAGGGAGGTGATTTAGTGAGCTATATAATGAAAATCTGCAATAATTGGAAGAACTTAGCATGAATCAGATGTATTTTGTTGAGGTAGAAATACAAATACAGGGTGTCTCAGACCACCCGGCCGGCTTGTATAGCTCCAATATGAAAGCAAATGGAAACCTAATTGCAACTGGAACCCCCTATTTTGACCCCAAGGAATTCAGCTAAATTATTTTCAACCCCAAAAAAGCACCCCAAAGGGCAGATTTTGGAGGGTGGGGGTGGTTTTTGGGAAATTTTCAAATGTAAAGGGGGGTCGTGTTATACCTCTTTTTAAAGGTCCTTTAGTCCTGAGTATTTTAGTGGAAAAAGATTTAAATTATCTTCATCCCTATTTACAGGGTGTTCAAAAACGTACAAAAAATAGACCTTTGAACTACTTTTCACTGTAAAGAGGTGGAATTTTGTGGGGGGTTCAAATTTTGATAACACTTTAATTAATAAATGAGCTTTCAAAAACTCTGGTTTCAACCCTTTTGCTATCTTTTTACTTATGTTACGCATTTTCAAACTTTTTGAAGTTTCAAAAGCTGTTATCTCAAAAATTTCAAATGGCAACATGGGTTTCATTACAAACCCCATTGTAGCCCTTGAAATTTGCTATAATTTTTGTATTTAATGTTTTTTGGTATCTTCATTGGTTAAAGAGATATAACAAAATTAGTGTATTTTAATGTTTTATTGGTATTCAAAGTGTTTGCTGTTGTAAATGTACACTTCTAGGTCTCAATTAAAACTAATTATGTTAAAAAATTAAAATACTACCCAGATTATTAAACTTGGAGGATTAATAAAGGGAAAAACACAACTGCAAATATTCTTAGTTATTTTACAATTACAAAGTTCTAATAGTGCTTTGAATGAATACTGTCTATAAATGCTACTGGTAAATAAAAAAAAATCATCATGAAATCAATGAGCGTGTGCATGAAACTGGTCACGTTTGATTAGATAAATCAAATTATAAGGAACTTACTGGATTTGTACGAGAGGTGAATGCACCTGTGGTAGTAAAACAGCAATACAGTACCATAATAGTGGAGAAGAAGTAATACATGCATAACAAAGTTGGGGTTTGCATGGAACAAAATGGAAGGCAATTTAAGCATTTGTAGAAGTCCATCAGTATGTAGGCTATTAATGCTGATTCAAACAAATTATTCATTCAAAGAACTATTAGAGCCATGGAATTGTAAAATAACTAAGAACATTTGCAGTTGTGTTCTTTCCTTTATCAATCTTCCAAGATCAACAATCTGAGTACTATTTTATTTTTTTAGACAAGATTTGTTTTAATTGAGACCTAGAGGTGTACATTTGCCACAGTAAACACTTTGAATACCATTTAATAAACCATTAAAATACACTAATTTCGTTATATCTCTTTAACCAATGAATATACCAAAAAACATTAAATACAAAAATTATAGCAAATTTTAAGGGCTACAATGTGGTTTGTAATTAAACCCATGTTGCCATTTGAAATTTTTGAGATAACAGCTTTTGAAACTTCAAAAAGTTTGAAAATGCGTAACATAAGTAAAAAGATAGCAAAAGGGTTGAAACCAGAGTTTTTGAAAGCTCATTTATTAATTAAAGTGTTATCAAAATTTGAACCCCCCACAAAATTCCACCTCTTTACAGTGAAAAGTAGTTCAAAGGTCTATTTTTTGTACGTTTTTGAACACCCTGTAAATAGGGATGAAGATAATTTAAATCTTTTTCCACTAAAATACTCAGGACTAAAGGACCTTTAAAAAGAGGTATAACACGACCCCCCTTTACATTTGAAAATTTCCCAAAAACCACCCCCACCCCCCAAAATCTGCCCTTTGGGGTGCTTTTTTGGGGTTGAAAATAATTTAGCTGAATTCCTTGGGGTCAAAATAGGGGGTTCCAGTTGCAATTAGGTTTCCATTTGCTTTCATATTGGAGCTATACAAGCCGGCCGGGTGGTCTGAGACACCCTGTATAGCAGTGAAACATATTTTTTATAGTCTGAACAATACGTAAACAGTAGTAACTGATGGTTAACTGTGAATAATGTAATTTTCCGTTGTTGGTTATTTAATCACAAACTATTATCACAGACAATATAGTAACCTGTATTGTCTGAACTATTATCTTTTTATTTGCCTCTACATTCACAAATAATCTCTCTCTAAGACATGACAAGTAACAAATACAAATACAAACGCTTTGTCTTCAACCACAGAATTTCAATAGGCTAATGAAAATTGCCGGCACAATAAATATTTTATATCACCTTAGGCCTAATTAGTAAAACTGTCAGTGGGGAGCCAGCTTACATCCAAATTACATTAGTTATTGTTATATAAAGGACTAGGATAGTATCATTGACTAATAGTCAAAGATAGTATTTAAATTGCAGCCTAAACACAAATTACACAAATTGAATACTGTACTTACAAATGTATTAAAAAGCAAGTAATAGGTTTTAACATATAAATGGGTTTACTGAATGTTTAATTTCTGTTCCTTAAGTTAAATGTAGAGTATATACAGCACAAAATATAATAGGTGTTGTTCTTCACCAATTTATTATTCTATAGCTAAACTACTCTCTGAAACTGTTAATTCGAAATTATTATAAAAAAAAACGCTGTTTCGATTATCATAGTAAGATTCGAGTTTAAAAACAATACACAGGTATGCACAAATAATGTTTATTTTAACATACTAATTATGCTTATCATCAGGTTTCAAAATATTTCTGAGATTATTATTGCTTATGTAGTTCATAAAAAAATTTACATCCAGTATTAACCTACCTCGGTAAAGTTATTTCCAATCCAAAGGTTTTGGCATACACGGTCTGATTCAGTTGTTTGTACACAATATCTACACAGGTCCGTGTGATGAACGTAGGTCTAGCCAGAGGGTAGGGCCCCGGGACAACATGGTGCGTGAGGCGTGCAGCGGCGAGGACGGGTATCGACTGCCGTGCCAAGCCAAGACTCGGCACTAGAGCAGCCTGCGCACCACCACCACCGCCGTCACCAGCTTAGTAATACGATAATTGTAGTGGGTTGCATACGATAACATGCTCACTGCTCACCAAACCACCACCACTAGCTCTGTCCTGTCATAGGATAATTATTGTAGTGTTGCATACGATAACATGCTCACTGCTCACCACCGTCACCAGCTCTGTCATACGATAATTGTAGTGTGTTGCATACGAATACGATAACATGCTCACTGCTCACCACACCACCACCACTATCTCTGTCATACGATAATTGTAGTGTGTGGCATACGAATACAATAACATGCTCACTGCTCACCACACCACCACCACCAGCTCTGTCATACGATAATTGTAGTGTTGCATACGATAACATGCCCTCTGCTCACCACCGTCACCAGCTTAGTCATACGATAATTGTGTTACATACGATAATATGCTTACTGCTCACCACCGCCACTAGCTCAGTCTTACGATAATTTTCGTATGGCATACGATAATATACGGTTGGTAGACCTAATGGCTCGACTGGCAACCCTGGTCATAGCCATTAGTGGAGGATAAGTAGGCAAAAGTCGTCTGATGCGTGATTTTAGTACATTGTACCTTTTTGTTTTACATGATCACAATTTATTATACTTTTTAGATAAAGCCTATAAAATATACTCATTCAGATGGTATTTTTAAATAATTATTTATTTTATTAGATTTTGGCGAATTTCCCTATAGGGAAGTAGCTATTACCGAAGGTGGCACGATAATACCTAGACCCGGGACCGATTTACTTTTTCATTTTGATGTCCCCAGAGGCCAAGCACACCATTCGATATATATATATATATATATATATATATATATATATATATATATATATAGAGAGAGAGAGAGAGAGAGAGAGAGGGGAGAGAGAGATTTATATAAATATATAAAAAATGATAAACAATTGCATAGACTTATATATATAATACTAGCAGAGTACCCGTCCTTCGTACGGGAGTGGCATATAAGTATAAATTGCTTAGTACAGTTATACTCAAGCTTAGCGTTTGCAATGAGGGAGGACAAAGTATGATAAAATTTGTTTCTTTAAATTTACGGTATACTATAGTAGGCTATTACACATCTACAATAGTCATAATGTTCTACCACTTCACCCAAACAATAGAAAAATATAAATTATTAAATATTCACGAAATATCACAAATTATTCGTGAAATTAAAAACATAAACATAACTGTAAACAGACAGTTCCGGTTCTCATTGTGTATCACAGTTTTTTGTTGCTGCTTAGTTCAAATTAGCTGTTTTCATAAATGAAAAAAAAATAATAGTGCTGCATCCTGTTGGTAAATCTTATAACTTTTAATGCCTTTGCATATCATAGAACCAACCTTTTTAGTTGAAACAGCTGACTAAATTCTTTAATTCCATTTAAATATGAGTACTCATAAGGTTAACATGGGAAACTCTAGAGTCACTGGGGCGGAGCCTGAAAGGATTTTTGAGATAAAAATATGCCTATATGTTAATCGGGAATGTGAGCTATCATCATGCCAAATTTGAGCCCAATCCATCCAGTAATTAATGCGTGATTGAACTTCAAACACACAAACTTTCACATTTATAATATTAGTAAGATTACTAGCAGAGTACCCGTCCTTCGTACGGGGTTGGCATATAAGTATAAAATGCTTATTGCAGTTATACTCGATCTTTGCGTTTGCAATGTGAGAAGACACGGTTTGAGAAAATTAGCTTCCTAAAATTTACGTTATGCTATAAAATTACAAAAGTATTACACATCTACCATAGCCATTATGTTCTACCACTTCACCTACACAATAGAGAAAGATAGATTATTAAAAATTCGCTAAATATCACAAATTATTCATGAAATAAAAAAAAAACTGTAAAAAACTGTAAGCAATCCTACTTTGACAGTTCTCGTTGCGTATCACAGTTTTTTTGTGGCTGCTTAGTTCAAATTAGCTATGTTTATAAATGATGAAAAAAAATAATAGTGCTGCACCCTGTTGGTAAATTTTATAACTTTTCAATGCTTTTGCATAACATAGAACTAACTCTTTTAGTTGAAACAGCTGGCTAAGTTTCTTTAATTTCCTTTAAATATGAATACTCATAAGGTTAACATGGGAAACTGCAGAGCCACTGGGGCGGGGCCCGAAAGGATTTTAAAAATAAGAATATGCCTATATGTTAATCAGGAATGTGAGCTATCATCATGCCAAATTTCAGCCCAATCCAACCAGTATTTTTCGCGTTTACTCGTCACAAACATACATCCATACATCCAAACTTTCTCATTTATAATATTAGTAGGATAATATACTAGCAAAATAGCCCGTTGTGGTTAAATACAACGGTCTCTTGTAAAATAATGGCTATAAAATCTATTCACCACTTACTCACTAATATCAATGGTACAGATTAAGCACATACCATTAGAATCACACATTTAACATAAGGAACAAACTTTTCCTACAGTTACCTAACAATGAACATGTTCTCTCACTGATTTGAGAAAGCAAAGTGGCCAATTTGCTCATCAGTGAGACAATGTTAACATTGTCTCACTCTAATTACTTGGTCTCACTCCAGATTTGCAACGAGAAAGCACGAAATAGTGAGCGCGTAACATGCAGGCAACGTCGTATGCGCGCGAAATACGTTGGCAGCACTGGCTGTAAATCAGCTGGTCAGCTGTTGCACTGTTGTATTTGTCACTTCACATTAAATGTTATATTAAAAGTCCACTTCTGTGTAAAAATAGGTCATGTTTCTTCACCAATTTATTTGTTTTATGGTAACTGTAGGAAAAGTATAATGTGCAACTCGAGTTCAAAGTACAATTGCCTCACTCCAGAAACCATTCCGTGAGTAAGGATTTCTCTCGAGTGAGCCAATTGCTCACTTTTCTCACTAGTTGCACAAATAACTATTAAACACAAATGCAAATTGTTAACAACAACATTTAATAAATTAAATAACACTATAACAATAAGCTGTTAAATTATTAACACGTGTTTCGTATGATTAGATTATGCATACTGGTAACCCAATTATTGTCATCTATAAAAATTATTGGTTTTTCTTTTCCGAGTCGGGTTATTTTGGCCTTCAAGCATCGGCATTCATTTTGATATATATTTCGAGTTGTGCACAAACTGCCTCCCTGTACATTACTTATGGGAGTAAAAAAATTTTTTCTAGTTTGTTTGGCTCTTCTACCCAACCGATTTTCATAATTTTGGTTTTAAAATAAAGCTATGCAAGCACATATTTGTCATCAAGCATCATCATTCATTTATCTAACGTATTACTCGACGAAAATATATAAATGTGATTTTTAGATTTTTTACTTAAATTAAAGATGTATTCCAACAGTTCTAACTACATTACCCTATATGTTTTGATCTAAAAACCTTTAGAGAAATACCAGCATTCATTTGAGCTATTTATTATTAGGATCGGACTACCTAAAGCACACTGCTGAATCACGAATCAACAATAATTATAATCGTTTTTGTACTTACCTGCAATCAATGATACGTAACTCTATTTATTTAAGTTATTTTATACGTCTTGGTCTTCAAATTCTTCCAGAAATAAGGGCTTTTAATTGAGAAATTGATAGTTTTATTCAGTCAAGATACTGTATCCCTCAATCAGAAAACATAAATTCTATTATATATTGGATATGGAATTTAGTTTTAGATATATTTTCTCAATTCTAATTACGTTATCCTATTTGTTTTGACCTAAGAACCTTCAGTGAAATACCAGCTTCCATTTGAATTATCGGTTATTAAGATTGGACCTACCTAAAGCACACTGCTAAATCACGAACAACCTAAATTGTTCAAAAAGTTGAGCCATTTATCATCGATTTATGGTAAAACGATCTTATTTGCAACCTCAACTGACGACTTTGACGGGTTTCACCTAGTAAATCTAAAAAAATCAAACTTTCTTAATTATTTGAAAATCTACACGAATTAGGCTTTCCAATGACCTATTAATTAATAAAATTGGTTCAGTAGAATTGTAGATTTACTTGTACAAAGTTTAACAACAACATATTTAATTCGGTATTTTCTCACCACTATAAATTTGTAGGTTGCTTAACGTTTTTGCAAATAACTTTGAAATGGTGAGGAATTCGACCAAAGTGGAAGGTGATATTCTGATAGAAACAAACATTTCCTACAAATTACTATTATGTATTTCTTGAAAATACTCAATAAAGGTAGCCTAAAGTTAGCTACAAAATATAAACTTGGAAATATAAACTTGGAAAAAGCTGTTCTAAATGTATTATTGTTTATTTTTTCACTTCAAATATATAATAAAATCAAACTTTCATAATTATTTGCAAATCTACACAAATTAGGCTTTCCAACGTCATATTAAGTAATAAAATCGGCCCGGTAGAAGTCTAGATTTAGTTGTACAAAGTTTAACAAAAATATAGGTATCTAATTCAGTATTTTCTTGACACTATAAATTTGGGGGTCACTTAGCTTATTGCCAATAACTTTTAAATGGAGAGGAAATCGACCAAAGCGGATGTAATATTCTGAAAGAGAATAAAATTTACTACAAATAACTACTATGCATTTCTTGAAAAAACTTAATAAAGGCAGCCAAAAGCTGGCTACGAATAGATACTTGAACACAGAAACTTGAAATAAGCATTTTTTAATGTACAGGGTGTTTTTAAAAGAATGCCGGGATTTCAAACGGTCATTGCTCAGGGACTTCTCAAGATAATTAAACGATTTTAACGTCAAATTGAAGGGAAAAGAATAAAGTTTTTTCCTCATTCATTCATACAATTCGGAATGATTTTATAAAATTCAGATTTTCATCAATCTTATATGAGCGTAAAACTGGCAAAGTCCTTACGCTTAGGGCGATCTGATGTCTTAACTGAATCTTTTTCGGCACAAAAACTCTATCTTTCATAGATAACATCATAAAGTGGCCAATTTAGGTTTGTTAAACTGAGGACTTCGTCGGGCAATCGATTGTTTTGGGCTTCTGATGGAGAATTGTCGGATTTCTTCGACTATGTCATCGCCGGCCAGGTAAAAACAGGTGTATTTTCAAAACACGTCGGTGCCACGAAACTCGTTAAACCAGCTTCAAGTTTCTTGGTCATCAAATAGATTTAAATTTAGTTTAATTTAGCAATAGATACAAACTCTGCGAACTACAGTCCGTGCCTTCTGTTGCGCCATAAACGTCGTACTGGCGAGTGGCGTCAGGCGTTTGAGTCACAATAGCGGCCTAGCACTCCGCACCCAAGATGCGTGGAGTAAAAGTGGAGTTACTCCATACATCTTGCTCCGCACCCGTTTTACGCATGCCAAGGTCAAAGTTTCCTCCCTTGCTACACGGGAAATAAAACTTAGATACTTTAGCTTCAATTTGACGTATAAAACGTTTAGTTACCTTGAATAGTATCCAAGCAATAACCATTTAAAATCCCGGCATTCTTTTAAAAACACCCTGTATTTTTGTTATTTTTACTTTTTTACCCAATGGCCCATTAATTAACAAAATCGGTCCAGTAGAAGTCTAGATTACTAGTTGTACAAAGTTTAAAAAATATCCCTAACTCAGTATTTTCTCATTACTATAAATTCGGAGGTTGCCTAGCTTTTTTGAAAATAACTTTTATATGGTGAGGAAATCGGCCAAAGTGGAAGGTGATATTCTGAAAGAGAATAAAATTTCCTACAAATTGATACCATGGACTTCTTGGAAATACTAAAAAAAGGTAGCCAAAAGTCGCACCCCCAAAAAAAGTGTGAAAAACACCGTTTTCAATGTATTTCTTATGGAAAACATGTTTTTTTATAATTTTTCACCATAAATCATAACAAAAACAAACTTTCGTTATTATTTGCAAATCTACACGAATTAACCTTTCCAACGACGCATTAGTTAATAAAATCGGCCTAGTAGAACTCTAGATTTAGTTGTACAAAAATTTTTAAAAATGAATTATATATAGCTAATATTATGGGAAGGTTGCCATATACGTTTCCGTGAACGCGATAACCTGAGTAATTTTTGTCAGATTTTGATGAAATTTGGTTTAAAGGCGTAAGGCGGGATAAACATGAATGAGTTCGCGAACCAGCATGATCGGACCATTGGAACGGGGTTTTACGGGGGGTTTTATGGGGTAAAAATTGGGTTTTCTCATTTTTTACCCTCAAAACACAAAATTTCCCTATTTCTCTCTAGACATTTTTAAAGAGCTTAGAAACAAATAATTCGGTATACAAAGTGTTGTTGTACGGTTATTGGTATCGGAGTAAATTCTAAAAACTGTAAATTTAAAATTCCCATGGTATTCTTATTGAGAATATTGTAAAATGTTGTAGTTTGCTTGTTTATAGATATAGTTTTATCTAACTTGGCAAATTTATTTATTTTATACTAAGCTATTAATCTATAATATAGATTATATATTATATATATATATCTATATATAATTCAATGTATGTTTGTTTATATGTATGTATGTTTGTTTGTCCTTTATGGACTCCGAAACCGCTCGACAGATTGTAATGAAACTTTTAGGCATTATTAAGCATTATTCAAGGATGGTTTGTGTGAAGTTTGGTGCAGATCCGTCAAAAGGCCTCCGCCCCAGTGGCTCTGGAGTTTCCCATGTTAACCTTATGAGTACTCATATTTAAATGGAATTAAAAAATCTTAACAGCTGCTTCAACTAAACAATTTGATTCTGTTGTGTTCAATAGAATTAAAAAGTTAATAGGTTTACCAACAGGGTGCAGCACTATTATTTTTTCTTTATTTATGACAACAGCTAATTTGCAACCAAAAGGTGAGTGAGCGTAGCGAACGAACTTCAACCTGGAGGCGAGTTAGCGTAGCGAACGAGCTAACCTGAAGGCAAGTGAGCGCAGCGAACGAGCTCCAACCTAACAGGCCCCTTCTATTCACCGCGGCTGCCCGCCAGCGGGCACCCGCCGCGGTTTTATAAATGCACTGCCGTAAATGGGTGCTTTTATTAAAAAAGAAGCGGTCTCAGAAGTTGCGGGTGCCCGCGGAGGTTTGTAAATTCAGGTTCGATTGAGGGAGTATACATAAAAAAAAAACAAAGTTTTTAACAAACAAAGGTTGGCAGCATTGTTACACTATCTACGTGACAGCGGTCGATCGCAGGTGACACAGTGGTGCAGCGGTCGCCCGCGGAGGGTGACCGCTGGCGGGCACCGCGGTGAATAAAAGGGGCCTTACAGGTGAGTATGATAAATTAGAACTTCATATAACATATTGTAAAAACTTTGATGCCCAACGAGTGGAAATGTTTAAACAAGACACATTACAAATTAAATATTATAAATATCAACTAAAAGCCTCATTTGTAGTTTATGCAGACTTTGAATGCTTTATAAACTCTAACAACCATACTCCATCTGGATTTGCATTTGTTGTAGTGAGAGATTCTAAGATTATTTCTGAAGAGTTATATAGTGGCGAAAATGTTATGGATGTGTTTTTCAAAAGGTTATTTGAGACTTATGACTTCATTAAAAGTCAAATGGCAATATACAGGGTGTTTATAAAAAACCTGATCGATTTTAACTTTGTCTCACTCATTCCGTGTTAGAGGTAGAAACCTCTAGTTTTCATTATTTGTTAGGGAAACTCAAAAAGTTTTATAATCAGCTGTTTTTATTAGCAGTACCTTCTTACATTGTTGTGTGATAAACAAAAACAAATAAGTAACATTTTACGATGGATCCTCTAGTGAAGACGCAGTGTGTCGAGTGGTTAATAGAAACTAAGTCTCCTCTTGCTGTTCAGCGTGGATTTAGAAGGAGATTTAACGGAAATCCTCCTTCAAAGAACACGATAAAAGCATGGTATGAGAAGTTCATGACCCATGGGAGCATACATTACAGAAAAGGCAATGGTCGTCCAAGGGTAAGTGAAGAAAATGTTCAAAGAATTCATCAATCATTTCTTAATAATCCGAGACAATCAACAAGATCTGCAGCTCGAGAGTTGAATATTAAGCATTCCACTCTACACAAAGTGTTAAAAAGAGTTTTGCATTTTCGGTCTTATAAGTTACAGATAGTTCAAAAGATTACGCGACAAGGCTGGGCCAGACGCAGAGAATTTGCAGTTACAATGCTCGACCGTTTAGAAACTGACAATAACATCTTAAACCGGATATTTTTTTCTGATGAAGCTGGATATTATTAGGAAATTTATGTTATCATAATACAGTCACAGTTCAGTCTCAATCGCATCCGTAACTTATCAATCAACCTGTCAATCAATTGGTTGCAGTCAGTTTTCCGACTCTTTATTTACTGATGTTACATTTATTTTTTTAATTAAAACGCAATATTCTATCAAATGTTCATCATTCATCTTTGTCGATTGTTATAATCAGTGATTAATATACAAACACACACTAGAAAAAATCCAAAAATATCGTTGAAAAGAAACCAGCTGTTGTATTTGACAACATAAAAGTCGATTCACACATAACACGTCACAGTTCAATCACATCAGTCACGACACATTGTATACAACAACTGACTGTGACTGTGATGTGAATTTGTGTGTACTTCTTCACACAAATTATAGACAAATTTCACACAATTTTCACACACTTCACACATTTATCCAAATTTATCTATATCGGATATTTTCACAGGATACTTTGTGTTTGTCATATTCAATTGATTTTCATACAGTACATAATTGGAGACTCTATTAGCATGTTCATTAGAGTTCCTTGGATATAAAGCTGCAAAAATTTACCAAAGGAAGCACTTATTATCTGTGTTTTTTATATTGAAAACTGCATGTTTCGATTTAATACTCTCTGGTGTAGGGATATATGACTTTGGAGTTAGGGGCTTATACTTGTAAACATGTAACTGCTAATATTTAGTATGGTCATATATCCATCCACTACCTTGGGCTTGATATTTGTGTATGGATGCATCAATCTTTAAAAGTGCATTTTCAATTTGAGGCTTTAAATCTCTCTTCTCAATAGTTAAGGTAGTAAGGCTTCTAAAATCTGCAATACATTCTTTCTCATTAACTAATTTTCCATTTTGATCAATTGAATATTTCATAAATTTAGTTCTCCTAACTAAAGTCCATTTTATCGGAAGAGGACTAGACTTCAGAGCATTTTCAAGGTCAGCTCTAATCGATTCACCGACAAATTGAATCATTGTATATGGACATTTGATGCAAGAATTGGCGTGTCTTTTAAAATGTCCAACAACATTCGTTTTACAGAAATTACAAGTCTTGTGACTTTGTAATATATGTAATTTTAAAACCACGTTATTATCACAGATTAAATCGCAAACTTTGCACAGTTTCACCTTCATTTGATGTTTCAACTTGTAGTGTCGAATCAAGTTACTTTTGATGGTGAGCGACACGAAGCAGTATTGACATGACGGCTTCATGTTTAGGAATGAGGTCTCGGGCTGATGTCACCTCTATTTATAGACTTTTCGAAAATTTCAAAACTTTTAACCAGAAATTGTGAAATTTTCAAAAATTTTTACTAAAAATTAAAAAACTTTAACATTAATTACATACAATTTAACTAGAAATTACTTCAACGGGAGGTCACCCACCCAGGACTTAATCAAGAGCTGCCACTAGAGACGAGAAGACCGACCATGAGGAGTCGGAAGCGAGAAGCCTGACCGAGAAGCGCCCGCAACTGGGAGCGCGGCCGAGTTCGCGTGCAATCTCGCTTGATTTTGAGAATATATATGTGAATGGATGTGGATTTGAAATAGTAATGGAGTTGTACAATGGTATTAAACATTTATATAAGCTTGTACAGGCCGAGAGCTGGATTTTTAAAAAAGTGGCTAAAAAAAGCTCACCATGTTATTCTTATGGGGAAAACGTGCCTAAAGTGAGGTCATATTCTCGGTTCACCACTACTATTGTATATACGAAATACATGGTTTTATTTTTAAATTTTTAGCTATGTCAGTTGAAGGAGTCTATTTTGCCACCGGGGCTTTGAGTGTTTTTTCCGAAGCGTCATCCAAAATACATTTTCTCTTGTATTTTCGTAATACTGCTTCTTAAAACTGTTCAGACACATTTACTCACAAAATAAAAGTACCGTATATTAGTTACTAGCTGTAACCCGCGGGCTTTGCCCCGTTTAACTTCTTAATTTTCAAGATTATCTCGTTCGCATGGCTCAATCACGTCCTGGTTGAAGTTTGTTCGCTACGCTCACTCACCTTTAGGTTGGAGCTCGTTCGCTACGCTCACTCACCTTTAGGTTGGAGCTCGTTCGCTACGCTCACTCACCTTTAGGTTGGAGCTCGTTCGCTGCGCTCACTTGCCTTCAGGTTAGCTCGTTCGCTACGCTAACTCGCCTCCAGGTTGAAGTTCGTTCGCTACGCTCACTCACCTTTTGGTTGCAAATTAGCTGTTGTCATAAATGTAAAAGAAATAATAGTGCTGCACCCTGTTGGTAATTTTTGTAACTTTAATGCTATTGAACATCATAGAACAGAACCAACTTGTTTAATTGAAACAGCAAGATTCAATAATTTAATTTCTCATAAGGTTAACATGGGAAACTCCAGAGCCATTGGGGCGGAGCCCGAAAGGATTTTTGAAATAAGAATATGCCTATATGTTAATCGGGAATGTGAGCTATCATCATGCCAAATTTCAGCCCAATCCGACCAGTATTTTTCGCGTTCACTTGTCACAAACATACATCCATACATCCATCCATACATCCATACATCCAAACTTTCTCATTTATAATATTAGTAGGATAATCCCATATAAGAATGGTTTACTTTAGTTTTGCTTCAAACCAAGCTCAGCTGTTACCGATAGATGTGTTAGGTATCTGCCCGTCAAATGTTATGGAAAATCAATTTTGGTTCGTAATGGTAATATTGGCTACCATTTTGGATAGAGAAGAGATAGCGAACTCTGGGTTTCACCGTTCTTTAAGTTGTTGTAAACACTTTAAAATGAGTTGTCACTTGAAGGGAGTTAACTTTGAAGTTTTTTGAGTTGCCCCCAGATTCCCCTCTTTTTGGGGGACACTCAAAATTTTCAAAATCATAAAATGAAATTTCCTGCCAAGGATGCATGACCACCCAAAGGACAACTCTGTAATATTTACTTAGGAACAAATTAGGGGAAAGGAAATTCCTTTTTTTTTACACAAGAAGAAGTATAACGGTAACGTCATTAAACATTGACAGGCTACCTTTTTGGATAGAGACGAGATAGCGAACTCTGGTTCTCACCATTCTTTAAGTTTTTGTAAACACTTCAAAATGAGGTGTTACTTGATGGGGTTTACATTTAAAACTTTTGAGTTGCCCCCAAAATCTCCCTCAAAATCATAAAGTGAAACTTCCTGCTAAGACAGCATGACCACTAAACTGATATCTCTGTATATTTACTTGGAAGAATATTAGAGAGGGGGTCTTGAATTTGTTTTCACCCTGTATATACATATATAACAATTTGAACAAATGGTGTTTTTAGCCTCTGGGGACATCAAAATGAAAAAGTAAATAAATCCTGGGCCTAGGTCTTACCATGAGACCTACGGTAATAGTTACTTCCCTATAGGGATATTCGCTAAAACCTATAAAATAACGGAGAAATCGATTTTTTTCAAAGTTGCCCGATCGATTTTGATAAAAATCTAGTATGTTGTAGCACTTGAAATTCTAAACAAATTGGTCTAAATCACATTGCCGTTAAAATTACGGATTATTGTAACTTTTGTTAGTTTTCCATTTAAACACTATAAAAATGTGATTTCAGTAAAAAACCCGGTTTTGATTAAAATTAGTATATGATGGTCCTTTAAATACTGAAAAAATGGTACGAATGCCATTTCCATTTACCTTACGGGTAATTATATCGATCACGGACGTGTCGCGAGAAAATTTTTTTGTTCACTATTCTTTTACGGCTTAAATAGTTCATAAGAAACAAAAAATCTGGTTTTGATTAAAATTAATGTGTTATGGTCCTTATAATGAAAAGAAATAGTACAACCCCCATCGCTGAAACAATTACGTTTCAAAAGTTATTGCGACACTTGACATTTTCCCCATAAAATATCATAGTTATTCCCAAAAATTACCCGTGATAAAGGTTGTTCAAAAGCTAATGGAAGAAAGTATGTGTCAGATTGCTGATACCGTTTATTAAATTTGTTCAATAACGTGTCCCATGTTTCAAGAAAATAAATACATATTGAAATAAAATATATATAACTGAACTTACATTACATCAAGCAAAGTAACTAGAATACAAACGATGACAAGCAGTTAAAAGTCAGCTGCAAAACAAGATTGTTCAAACGAAGCACTTCTTCCCACCAAGTTTACGCTCCATCTAGTTAACCTCCTCTGTGGGATGAAAGTCCTTGTTGATCACCACAGCTGCTGATGAGGTAAATTCCTGTGTTGTAAAGTACGGCAGGGAGGGAAGCGTCAATTACAGCTACATCGTAGGGCTAGGTGATACAGCTGATGATCCATGGTTTCCTGAACTCTAAACATGTACTTCTGGGTTTTCTTGTGGCTTGCAAATAGTGAAATAGTTACCAATTCTTCAAGGACTGCACTATCTAGACTGTCAATAAATAGACATCTTTGTTCATCATACTGCAGAAAGAAACAACCGTTTTTATACATGCATTTCGGGTCTCAAGTAGTGTTTTTTTGTATAATACATAATATATGTATATATATATATTGCATTATTATATAGGGGTTGCTAGTATCGAATAACAAACAAGTCTTAACAAAGACTCCCGATGTGGGGCTTTGGTGCTTTAATGATTGATATTCGCTAATTCATGATCATTAACTTTAAAACTTTCTTTAGTTCAACAAGTATATAATCTTAAGAGTTAGATGGAGGTAACAACATTGTAAGTTACCTTAGGTCCCCTTCAGGGCGGTGAGGGGCTAAAATCGTCGGAACAAGAATGGGCCCCCTCGGAGGCCGACCACGCTGTTGTGATCAAAACATGATAAGTTAAAAGTACACTTATAAGAAACGTTATTACTTTTTCCACTCGTCCCGTTTCCAATAGAGTGGGAATATAAAATATTAGGGATTAACATAAACAGGATCTTTAAAAATGGGCGTGATTTAAAAAAATACCGTTTAAGACCATCAAAGCTAGAAGGGGGGATTCTGTGGGTTTTATTTATAAATTACGACCATGACCAACATACCTAATGGTTAACAAGACCTTAATATACTTGAAACAAAATTTCTCTGCACGCTTATGCTCCATAACATTAACAGGACACAACAACAATTTTAAAAATCTAGAATGTCTAGAAACAGTTTGACACAAATTTTCTATTGGGGGTTATTAAGATGACATTGGTCACTATCTAACTTTTTCTATTGATTACGCCGATAACCAATCAACTACCAATCAAGTCTCTAGCCTGCTTGTCACTGCATGCATGTTCTCCTTAAGAAATAAATTTTAAAAACCGCCCAAAAACGTTAAAAAACGACCTAATTGTTTGAAAATTCGCTATTTCAAAAAACATTTTTTGAGTGGGTTAAAATGTCACTTTTGATATTTAACGAACGGTGTTTTATCTGGGGACATCAAAACGAAAAAGTAAATCGGTCCCGGGTCTAGGCCTTAACATGAGACCTACGGTAATAGCTTATTCCCTATGGGGAATTTGCTAAAACAGAGTTGCCTTAATTTTAATATTCTAAACTTCAATATCACTTGGATTTACCAGCATAGGATCATTCAGAGTTGCTAGTAATTTATCTTTAGTCATTACTAGCTGAACCCGGCAGACGTTGTCTTGCCTTTGACTATTTCTAATCCCGCGGGCTTTGCCCCGTTTAACTTCTTAATTTTCAAGATGATCTCGTTCGCATGGCTCAATCACGTCCTGGTTGAAGTTCGTTCGCTACGCTCACTCACCTTTAGGTTGGAGCTCGTTCGATACGCTCACTCACCTTTAGGTTGGAGCTCGTTCGCTGCGCTCACTTGCCTTCAGGTTAGCTCGTTCACTACGCTCACTTGCCTTCAGGTTAGCTCGTTCGCTACGCTAACTCGCCTCCAGGTTGAAGTTCGTTCGCTACGCTCACTCACCTTTTGGTTGCAAATTAGCTGTTGTCATAAATGTAAAAGAAATAATAGTGCTGCACCCTGTTGGTAATCCTTGTAACTTTAATGCTATTGAACATCATAGAACAGAACCAACTTGTTTAATTGAAACAGCTGTTAAGATTCATTAATTCCATTTCTCATAAGGTTAACATGGGAAACTCCAGAGCCACTGGGGCGGAGCCGATTGGACGGATCACGAAATTGATGGTGTATAAACCTATTCCATGACATTCTACACGTATGTACCAAGTTTCGTGGCAATCGGTTCAGCGGTGTCTGAGTTTATCACTGCCAAACAAACAAATATATATATATATATATATACAAACATCCTCTTTTATACTTATAGATAATGAGTTAACTGTGAAATTAACAGTGCACCGTACAGAACTAACAATTGTCTGTTGATGTTCCATAAGGATGAGTAATCTACTAAGGGAGTATGTTTTATGCTTATATCAAGTACCATCAAGTACAAAACTAGAACCAAAACAATAACGTAGCAAATTAAAAATCAGCTGCAACCAAGCTATGTTCAAACATAGCACGGGGCTCGGACAAAATTGTATTTTAATGTATAGCGTTTGATTTTCCAAATTTGTATTTACAGCTAACAGTATTTTAGAGAGTTAGGTTTCCATTAAAAGGTGTTCAATTAAATGAATCGTTCCTAGGCATGTTTGGCTCTCCTTTCGTGGTAAATTCGCTGACAAGTCAACATGGCGCTATCAGTGGTTTCAGTTAAAACTCCAAGCTCCAAACAATAACAGTTTTCGCTTGCCGACTCAGCGCTACGTGTCCATTATACTGTAAATACTACAACTACAACTCGAGCTGCTGACAGCGACTTTGTTGATTGTTGATTTAGCTATTATAGTTTCTAGCAGTTTGTGAAGCCAAAGCCGTATAGAACACTACAGCAATTCAACCAACCAGCCCACAAAGTACCCCACTAGTACCAAGTAACTCAAACTTTTATATACTACATTTGGTTGGTAAATGCGTTCTTGTACACTGTCAGTTTTAAGAACCCAATTAATTAATCACCCACATTTTTTATTTAATATACATTTTTAGCGATTTTCCATATTTGTAATAGAATATTACAAATCACTATTAGCTTATTCAAAAAAAAATATCACTTGTCCCGTTCCACTTGTTCCAGGAAATACTTGGATTTATATCTTATTTATATCTTATTTATACTTGGACAATATCACTTGGATTTACCAGCATAGGATCATTCAAAGTTGCTAGTAATTTATCTTTAGTCATTACTAGCTGAACCCGGCAGACGTTGTCTTGCCTTTGACTATTTATAATCGTATGGAAAAAATTATTTTTTTTTTTTTGATAGCAGATAGATTGTCCTTTCAAGATTGTAGGACTGAAAGCAAATCCCGGGCCAGGGATCGATTTATTTTTAGCGAATTTCCCAGTAGGGAAGTAACTATTACCATAGGTCTCATGAAAAGACCTAGGCCAAGGACTGATTTACTTTTTAATTTTGATGTCCACAGGAGGCCAAAAACACCATCCGTTCAAAATATTATTTGTATATTCAGGGTGGTTCACGTAAGGTGTCTCAAATTGATTTCAGACAATCCGTTGGTTCTACAATTATGAATACCAAAATATTTACATGTGATAAAAATAAAAGTGTCGGAAAGTAGACATCACGATTTCGATATAAACATGAATGAATATTTATAGAATCTTCTTCTTTCTTTATGTATTAATCAGACAAGACAAAAAAACCAACCGAATTGGGAAAGATTATAATCTTAGATTTATATCGTTTCAATATATATATATATATATATATATATATCTTCTTCTATATAATTAAAATTAGAGTTTTGTCTGTACATTGCTCAGAATCATACATTTTTAGGTTATTTTTACGTTTTATACATTAAAGAAGCCGAAACAAGTCTCATCTAAATTTCTGTCTGTCTGTCTGTCTGACACACTCAAGATGGCATTTTACGCAATCTTCTCCAGGAAAACGAGAGTACCTATCAAGACCCAAGTCATTTTAATGTATTCACTGGATTGGCGAGAGTGTCTTTAGCCATTAAAATATAGTCTCACTACTTTGTAATTAAAATTACGGCCGATCAAAAATGCAGTTTTGTGCGATTTTTGTCAAGTTTTCTTCCAATTTGTATCACATAATCATCTATGAAACAACGAACAGCTGTTCGGATCAAGATTATTTTTTCTAGCTGTCACTGAAATGTTTACAAATGTTGTTTACAAACACCACAACCATTTCCGATCACGTTTTGAAGGCAAATCCCATCCAAGTGAGATTAAAAACGTTTTTATTACATAAAGGATTTAATTAATCGCAAGTGGAATAATATAGTGTAACCGTAAATTAAATAACTAGGCATCATCCAGGTCAGGAACCAGAAATATGTGTATAAAATTGTTTTGGAGTTTTGATAACCAGAAAGAAGACATTGAATCAAGATTGAATCAGTGTTGTATACGGCTGGGAAACTTAAATTTACTAATGACCGTCGCCAATAGCTTAGAAACAATGTTCCACTCATTGACGGCTCTTCAATGGCGGTTGTGTAAAGTGTAAAGCAAAAAATTACAACTGCAGTGGGTGATTGTAACAGAGGTTTACGGATGATGCTGAACTCGATTTTCCAATGTGTCACTTTCTGTTCCTACCATTGACTATATAAAGTCAATAGTTCCTACTCACCGTGTGATGCAATCGCTGGACCATACAGCCAATAGGCCCATAGCCCTTCTCTTGGGTACGTGTGGTACGTATGCTTACCCAATTATTTATAACAACCCTTTCGACAACGACCCTTGATGCCGGTACTTTTCCATAGAATACACGGCCTACCTAGGTACTTAAGAAATAAAATTATAAACGTCCAAAAACCCAACGTTGCGTGATTTTTGTCACATTTCCTTATAATGTTAATATATATACCAGCAACCATTGTTTAGAGAATACGTAATCTATTAAATAACAGAAAGTTATGTTGTATAAGGTTTTTTTTCAAACTGACACCGATAAGTTTACATTAAGAGTTGTGTACAAATAAAGCAATTAATGGGAAATAACTTTGATTGCCGATAACTTTTTACGAGAAAATCCAAAACCAAGAGATCAATAACCTTGATTAACGCATATAATTGGTCGGCTGTACTACAGTTCTTAACTGTAAACGTTGGTTTTTGGTACGGTACTGGTTCTTTTTCTTTTAACCTTTAGTAGCAGCAAGAATCATTTTTACGTACCAACACATCACAGTAATTTACAAATTAGTTATCGTTGGTGTTGCACCTTATTTATTACAGGCGTAGGCCTATTCAATTTAATTGATGTCTTAACTGTATAATTTTTGCTTTTTCTGTCTGGATCCTAAAATGTTATGCTAAGAAAACTATAACGCATTTTAGTAAAACATTTATTCAGCAAACCATCATGAATTGTTCAAACACTTTGAACGTTGTTTATGTATCAATAGTTCGTGGCCTATTTTGGTAATTTTTATCACAAATTACCAATCTAAATCGTCTATTGTAGGCCTACTGTACTTCATTTCATATAGCAAACCGATTCAGATAGCATTTCGACAGAATTTCGAGTCATCTCCGGTCCAAGCAAATATAAATTGTTATGATCAAATTTTATGGCATTAACAAAGATTTCAAGTACTAATTTTATATGTACCTTTTTATGCTTAAAGCGTAGCAGATTCCCTAATTAAGTTCGGTATTTTTGTGTGTATGTATGATGGTAACGCATTAATGTCCTTGTTTCTCAATGTTTCACGGAAAGGACAAGAGCGCCTTGATAATGAAAATGTCAACCCGAATAAAGTGTTAAATTAAGAGGTTGAGGTAGTACCTTAAATAGGCCTACTTTTAACCATTATGTTATAGTCCTTTAAATTCTGAACAAAATTGTACAAATCCCATTTCCGTATATTTACTCTCACCGCTTACACATGATAAAGGTTGTTGACAAACTTATGGGAGAAAGTATGTGTCAGAATGCTGATACCGTTTATTTAGTTTAATCATTTTATATAACATATGGACCAACAAGATCCGGGTGACATTTAATTGCGAAGCATTAGTTTTGGCTTGAAACTGTCAGATACTGTATTTGCGAAGGAATAGTTTTGTCAGCATATCTGAAAGTATGCAAACCAACTGCTGTGCTTTATATAAGAAGGTTTTAACTGACTATGATAAGATCCCCGTGCGTAGAACGGGCACACAGCTAGTATATATATATATATATATATATATATATATATATTTCCTAGTTTAATATATTAGATTCATTAAAAGTATATTTTATAATCTTTATAAAGATTGTATACTTTTATATTGGTTCAAAATAATATTAGATCTCTCATCTTCTGGAATGAAACACAGGGATAGGTGTATCTTTTTTCACTTGCGTTGCAAAGTATACATACTATTCGTTCAAATATTAAGATTGTTAGAATCTTTTGAGAAATAAATAACATCTCTCACACGTCCTTTTGTATACCAATGTGTGACTCGGCATCACGACACGACAACGAACTGACTTGACTACCGCCCGGACGACGCCTGTTGTACGCAATTTGAGGGAATTACTTGACATGGAACTGTGGAGATGATTGATACCATCACGAGAAACTAGCTTACAAACTTCAACTTACTTTTCTTAAAATTAAAATAGCTGTAAGTATAAAATATCCAAACTTAATTAAGTATTAACAGATATACAGGGTGATTGGTAATCAGTGTGACCAAATTTTTTCGGTGTAAGTACAAAGTAAATGAAGTGTGATGATGCATATAAAATGTTCCAAGTCTAAAAATTACATCTACATTCTAAAAAGACTAATAAAAACATAAAAAATATGGTTTCCATTATTGATAAAGAGGCCGCTATTTTCCAAACGGCCAGTCATAAAATTTAAAATTTAAAATTTAAATTTAAAAATTTAAAATTTATTTACCAGGCATAAAATTTAAAAATAAAAAACTATATATTTTAAGGGGTTTTTTAGAATGTAAATGTAATTTTAAGACTTATTAAATTTTATAATTTTCTCTCTAAACTTACTCATTTAGGAGCTACATGATGCAGAATGTACACTGAAAGTAATTTTTTCTTAGTTTTAACACGCTGTAACTCCTAAATGAGTAGCTTTAGAGGAAAAATGCCTTGAATAAAAACGTTTTTAAATGGCATTTTATTTCTAAATAAATCATAAAATATATGGTCTTCCATAAGAAAAATCAAATTTAGTGGCCATATTGGAAAAATGGTGGCCAAAATTATTTTTTCAACTTCACCTAAATGTTTTTATTAAAAAGTCCAAGGCAGTTACAATTTAAAAATTTTTAATACAGTATCTCTTATAACTTTCGAATAAAACAGCTGGCACATTTATATCAATCACCCATCATGTACAGGGTGTCCCGGAACTTACTACCAATAGGGCATTGCTCCTAGGTAAGAAACATATCTAAATGTCATATTTAAATTGTCCGGAAGTCCTCTGTTACTCACACAGCCAACATTTTGTTTTTAATGTTATTAATTTTTTCCAAAGAATGGTTAAACATACAAAATGGAAACTTTGCACAACCATTTATGACAACTAGCCAAAGCTATCAAAAATTATGAAGATTTTTTAAATTTATAAAACAAAATGGCAGCCATTTAAAATTTTGTTTCTTAAATAGCTCAAACACTCTTGATTTTACAAAAATGTTACAACGGCAATTTTTTAAGGCAATTTTATTACAAATCGATTGACACCTTATGTTTTAAGATTGGACGAGTATTAACTGAGATATGGCAACTTTAGTGATACGTGGCCGCTTTCAGCATGCGCTGCACCTATCCTCCAGCGGTCACGTATCACTTACACTGCCATATCTAAACATCTAAACATACCTAAACATCTAAACACTCCCATACCATAGTATTTTAGCGTTGCAGATACAGTACATTAATGTAACTGCCACAAAGGGTTCCCACACTCCCCACCTTTAACCTTGACTACTTCCTTCACTACTTCTAACTTGGATCTTACCTTCCTTCTTGGTTTCCCTACCTTCCCATCAAATTTTAGTATTGCAGATACATTAATGTAACTGCCACAAACGGTTCCCACACTCTGCACTGCCAGCCTTTACTACTTCCTTCACCACTTCCAACGTCGTGGACCTGTCTCCCTACCTTACCATAGCATTTAAGGATTGCAGATAGGCTACATTTATCTAACTGCCACCGATGGTTCCCACACTCCGCACTGCTTGCCTTTACTACTTCCTTCACAACACCCTACGCGTGTTGGACCTGTTTCCCTCCCTTCCCATAGCATTTTAGTATTTTAGATACAATTATCTAACTACCACTAACGTTTCCCACAATAGGGCCTACGCACTGCTCGCCTTTACTACTTCCTTCACCACTTCTACGTCGTGGACCTGTTTAAGTTTGCCATTTATGAGATGGATCCACCGACGGATTGTTTAAGATAATTTTTATTTTTATGAGCCCCCCATACACTATCCAACATGTTGGACGGACATGTCGGGATCCGACGTCTTGTCGAACATATTGGACAGTGTGTGGGTTCCGACCCGACATGCTCGACGGATATGTCAGGTCGGATGCTCGGTCCGGTAGCACCACCCGACTCGAGCCGTCCGTCTGACATGTTGGACCCATCGAACTATTTGGACCGTGTGTGGGAAACAGTCGAACTGCTCGCCCGACTAGCCACAGTATCCAGTTAACTTGTATTTAGCGAGTTGTGCATGATAACCGTCCCATTTTTCCATAATGTCATTTAATAATAATAAACAGTTCTGGTCAGAATTTATTTAACTCTACAGAGACCAGAAGGCGTTGTGGGATGTCAAAAGTAAACTCTATTGCAACAAACATGCGCGTAAAGAGGGATCCTTCCATCGATATCCTGATGGAAAACTGCAAGGAACTGTATCCAGAGTGTGATTTAAAGTCCGTTAAAAAATCCCTAAAATCATCGCTAAAAATCCCCCTGAAACTAGCTGGCCCGACAGACGTCGTCCTGTCCTATTGTGGTTTTATGTCAAATGCTCGTTCATTTTCAAGATGAGCTCGTTCGCATGGCTCAATCACGTCCTGGTAGAAGTTCGTTTGCTATACGCTCACTCACCTTTAGGTTGGAGCTTGTTCGCTGCGCTCACTTGCCTTCAGTTACATTTGACAACAAATATTCGTAAAAAACAAATGGAATAGAAATCTATTTGATAGCTCTCATTTGTTATGCATAGATTTGTTTTAAAAATTAGGTTATCATTACAACAGCTGTTTCCTTAATTTAATTTAATCAAGAAATGACAAACATGGCATGGTAAACAAAATAAAACATTCTTCAATAAGATTAACATGTAAACTGCAAAGGGCCATAGGATGCTTCCCTTAAGGGGTTTTGAAACGGAAAAAGGCTATTATGTTATTCTAGTACCTAAGGAATATCCCTGTAAATTTTCATGCCAATTGGTTCAGTAGTTTTCTAGTTATAAACGCTGTAACTAACACAACTTTCTTTTATATATTAAGATTTAGCTAAGAAAATCAAATCTGCAAAATACTGTGACTAAGGGAGTACGTTCTATCTATGACTGTACCTATTCGATCAGTGGTCGTTTCCAAATTGAGACTTAAATGTAAACTTAAGACTTTCTGTGCATTATTTGATCAGTGGTCATCATCCGAAGTTTTTCCTTTGTACTGTGTTTAGATCATGGCTTGATTTTAACATAATGCTATGATTCTTTGTTTTGTTTGCGTAGTTATTTTGTAACCATCCATCGTAGCAATCACGGTAGCAACCCATAAGGCTAATGTTAAAATTTAAAAACTTTGAGTTACTTTTAAATTAAATAGGCATTATTAGAAATCAAAATTGGTTTCGTCTAAACCATCCAAACATTTGACAAAACAGCTTTGGTAAGTTTGGTTAAAATATGTTTTGCCGTTATTGAGATTATGTGTTATAAAGCTTGCATTGAAGTTGATCCCAAAGAGCTTCCTTTCGCTCCGCTCAATGATAATGGCGATGATGATGATGACTAAGTCACTTGATCATATGTTTGCTGTCTTCCTCCACTTGAATAACCAGTTCTTAGTGTTGTTTACAATCAGTGATCATCAAGTTCAAGGCCAAGGATCTCGAGGTAACCACTATAGATTCCAGCTTGTAACTGAAGAATGAATCTGTGATACGTTTAGTTGTCTGTTGAACAATGAATACGTAAATATAAAACACAAAACAGAATACTTATATTCTTATATTTAAAACCATTTAAAATAAAATTTGCTAAATTCAATCTTTGATATAAATTAAGATGGAAAACTTCGATCAATTGATCAATCAATCAATCTAAATTCCCTTAGTCTCTAGCACTTCTTAGTACAAACTGGTTTACTGAATTACTCACGTTAAACTCAAATTATAACTAAAACTAAACAAGTAAACAGGAGATAAAATTTAAATACAGAGACAAGTAGCCTATTGACAATCTGATGACTTGCAAACAACATAATGTTATGTTGTTTGCCATGATGACCATAAATTGGGAAGTTAATAGTCAGATTAGTCATAAGTTTAAAGATTAATAAGTTCGTAAACATGTTTTAAATTATCTGTATAAATAACATAGCCTAAGTAGCATCCTAGCAGCTTCGTGGTATGAGATCACGGGCCTATGAACACTCACCTATTACCTAGAGGCACTCACATTTCTCTGGATCATGTTCAATGCCCAGGCAAGATAATGCTAAATATAGATTTTCTTTAGAAAAAAGTCATAAGGAAATAGTAACCGAAAAGTATTACTGCTTTGTTTCGATTGGCAAATTAATATGATTCTGAAATTAAACATAACTAGGAAACCCGCTCAACTTTGAGGAAAACTTGTTGCTTGAATTTAAGTTAATTATTGCAGTAAGATTATTGGCGTTGTCTAAAACTTTGTGTGTATTATAGAAATTGAGTTTAAATACCTCTAATTGCATCGTTCACGTACATTTCTGTTCTCTGATTACTTTGTGTTGACTGGTTACTTCTAATGAATGCTACACGTTCTCCTTAATTCAAATGAACATGTCTGTAATATATAGCAACAAAGATTTTACAGTATGAAGAACTGAACACAATAATCTGTGTGATAATCAATTTGAAGCATCCCCCTAAACAAACTCTTTTCTCCGCACGAAAAAGTAAATGCTAGGCTATTGTATCCACTTGTGAACAGTGGGGTGCTATCAACCATTTCAGGAGATCTTTTTTTAGGTATAGGCTACCACAATTTCTGGGTTACCAACTGGACAGCCATCATCTGCTTTGAAGATAAGAGCAACATCATTGGAAATTAATACATTTTAACGTATTTTATCTTGTTATCTGTAAGAGTATTTTCAGCATTCGCACATTCTCACGTTGTTCAAGTGGATTTTCTCTTATACCTGTCCCAATGTTTTCAAAACTTGAAAGTATAGATCTATTTGTTTAATAGGATAACTCTTCCATTAGATTTGGATATCTATTTTCATGTTCTCTTATTGGACATTACTTGCCTCTTCTGAATCATAAAATAAACTCGACCGTAGCGACTGTTTGGTGTTTTTTCAAGTCTGTGATGAACTTGACCGTTGAATACATTCTCATAAGACCCTTCTCTTATGTTTGATCAAATATTGCCCGTTACACTAAGCCATAGCAAATGAGCTGTTGCAGATTCTTGTTTTTTTACTTGAAAAGTCTTGCCTGTTGGTGAACTCCAGTCAATAAAATTTATTTAAGTTCGAATGTTCGTAACACTTCAACCTCAGCCACATTCAAATTAGTCGTTAGTTGGATCAAGAGAAAGGTTGGACCTTTGCAAATCTAAGCAAAGGCAGGTAGAACAGATTTACATAAGAATGAAGTTAGAAGACACGAGTTATGATACTTCTCTAACGAAAAATCGTTTCAAATTTTATAAAATAATTTATCTACAGTTTTAAAGGAACGACATAAAGCAATAAACTAATCTTATGTTGACGCCTATAAGAATAGCTTGCAATTAATGGAAAAACGATTTTAAATTAGTTTTTAACATTTTATTTTACAGAACAATCGTTTGTCATTGCCATGAAATAGCATTGACGATTACAATTTATTGTGAAATTGTGAATAGCTTTGAAGGCGAAGAGGTGATGCAAATGGCTAAAATAAGACTGGTTGCGAAGGTTATGTAACATTGCTGCCTAGCCATCAGCTGTTTCCCGCCACAGTGTTGTTATGCCGCTCTCAGCTGATCATGACGTCACTGTGGTCGTGACATTGCTCATCAACATAACGTTTGATGGATTATTGATTATTCGCTTGTTTGCCAACATACTCCTGGCATCTTAATCGGTACAGCACGCCTACGAATGAATTGAACATGGGTTGTGGATCTAATAATTAATGTTCATAACTTAATTAATAATGTGAAGTGTTGAAATCAATTAAAGTTCACTTACTTCAACTTCAGATTTGCGTTTATCATAGAGCAAAATCTGAAGACATTGAGTTATTTATCTGCGTCGATTATCAAAATGTATTTCTGAATTATTTGTACTTTGTGCTACTAGTTCAATTATTTAAATTAGGTGTTTGTTTCTCCATTTTGTAAAAGAGCCGGCACAGTTGGTATGGCATTTTACAAAGTTAGACTTGTTTGAGGTAATGGGAGTAGGGGGGGGGGAAATACTGATTCCCTGCCAACAGAAGGTAAACCACAAAAAGTTTACATTTGTTTATGTATCTTTTGGCGAGTTCATAGGAAATAGTTATTACCGTTAGGTCTCATGGTAAGATGTAAGACCCACGAATACTTGAACAGACAACGGTATGGAAACATGGACACAGGGATGTTGCTGGCCCGAGAGTAAACACTATGTAACACTTGCTGTTACCCACGGGCTTCACCCCAGGTGACTTTATAGCATCTCCCATTCCTCATCACTAGTGGCGAGAACCTCGTGTGCGAACGAGTGGGGGGCGTGACGTCACTCTACTTTTGAGGGAACACCATTACCGTCACGAGACACTTCGATTCCATCGGTTATCGTGGCGTAGTTACTAGCGTAGACTGATCATTGAAGAGTCTCCGGTTCGAATCTCGCCGGCGCCACTAACTTTTTGTCCAAGATTATGCTTATTTTTTACTTTTAACTTTATTTTTTTAAGAACTTTTTTTTAAATTAGTAAACATTTATTCGATTTTTATTTTATATTTTTTTACTAGCTGTACCCACGGGCTTTGCCCCGTTTAACTTCATAAGTATTCGCATGGCTCAATCGCGTCCCAGTTGAAGTTCGTTCGCTACGCTCACTCACCTTTAGGTTGGAGCTCGTTCGCTGTGCTCACTTGTTTTCAGGTTAGCTCGTTCGCTACGCTAACTCGCCTCCAGGTTGATGTTTAACTTCATAAGTATTCGCATGGCTCAATCACGTCCCAGTTGAAGTTCGTTCGCTACGCTCACTCACCTTTAGGTTGGAGCTCGTTCGCTGTGCTCACTTGTTTTCAGGTTAGCTCGTTCGCTACGCTAACTCGCCTCCAGGTTGATGTTTAACTTCATAAGTATTCGCATGGCTCAATCACGTCCCGGTTGAAGTTCGTTCGCTACGCTCACTCACCTTTAGGTTGGAGCTCGTTCGCTGTGCTCACTTTTTTCAGGTTAGCTCGTTTACTACGCTAACTCGCCTCCAGGTTGATGTTCGTTCGCTACGCTCACTCACCTTTTGGTTGCAAATTAGCTGTTGTCATAAATTTTAAAAAGTCATCCCTTTTATTATTTATAATACTTTGATAAAGGTTTTTTTGTTTTAATATTTAACATTGGAGAATTTAAACGTTGTTAAGTGCGCAGGCGTGCTGCGATTGGGGTTTAATACATTTGGACTTATTCAAAAGTAAAATAGTTTTCTGTGCTGCACTCTGTAGAAACACTGTGGCACTATTTCAAATCATGACTAATGCTAATACAGAATGTTGTAATTATTAAAACCTACAAAACAGTTGGTGAAAGTAAACATCTGCTTTTAAATTATATTTATTTGTAAACATTGTAGATCAAAAAGTCTGACATTGGCCCACTTAAAACCCTCTGGGGCAGAGCCCTTTTGACAGATCATCACCAAACTTCACTCGAACCATCCTTGAAAGATGCTTAATAATGCCTGAAAGTTTCATTACAATCTGTCGAGGGGTTTCGGAGTCCATAACGTATATACATATATATATACACACACACATACATAGTTCCTCTTTTATAGATATAGATATTATCAGCAAGTTTGGTTAGTTCGGTTAGGTTATGACGGTTAATTAAAAAAAAAAAATTAAAATGAATACAGTAATTAAGAATTATAAGTAAACCTTCATTCGATTTTTATATTAACTTATATCTTTTTTATATTACAGCAAGTTTGGTTGGTTAGGTTAGGTTATGAAAGTTAAATTTTATAATACAAAAATTTAAGTTAAAATTAATTTTATAATTAAAAATGTGTTACAATAATTTTATATTTAAAAAAATGTTATAATTAAAAAGTTATTTTTTCTAACTAAAAAAGTTATAAAATAAATTTAAAGATTTTCTTAAATTGGCGTGAGGGTCTCTCCCACAATCCCCCACCCCTTCGCACAAGAGGTTCTCGCCACTAGTGATGAGGAACGTGAGATGCTAGTTTTTTTTTTTTTTTTTTTTTTACTTTATTTAATTTACAATCTGTTCAAGTTGAACAATAAGCAAATGATGTAAATAGTAATACAAAAATAACTTGAAGAACATGAGCTAGTGATTGACCACCGTCAACACTAGCAAACAACGAGAATTTTGATAACACTTAGCCGAATCTGAATGGTAGGTCCAATATCGTATGTCGCTTCAGTCTGTAAATGGTGTTGTGATTGTCCAATAAATTAAGTGCAAGATGATTTGAATGATTTTCCAATTTTATAATGTATTTTTCACTATATTTTGTAATTTCTTCTTTTACTGTTCGAATTTGAAGATTATTGTGAAGTGTTCTGTTGGTAACAAACCAAGGAGCGTTGACAATTTTACGTAACAATTTTGATTGGTAACGTTGAATAATTTCAATGTTTGAGGTACTTGCTGATCCCCAAAGCTGAATACCATAAGTACAAATTGGTTTTAAAACTGTTTTGTACAGTAACAATTTATTTTGTGTACTGAGTTTTGATTTAGATCCAAGAAGCCAATTAAGTTTAGTTGTGTTTAAATTTAGTTGTTGCCTTTTAGTCCAGATATGTGCCTTCCAATTAAGCTTTGCATCTAAGTGCATGCCCAAGTATTTTATTTCCGTTACTTGAGGGAGGTGAATATTGTTCATGGATACTGGAGGACATGTAGCCTGATTTAAGGTAAAAGTAATGTGTGCTGATTTATTTTCATTAATTTTGAACCTCCATGTTTTAAACCAATGAGAAATGTCATCCAAGTTTAGCTGTAAATTTGCTGTAGCTAGTATTTGACTTCATTAGCATTAATAAAACTATTGATTGCTTAAGTTCAGCTGAAATAAACGAAACAGAATACAGTAATACAAACAAATAATCACACCTGATTTTAATAAGGCAATAAATTGAAAGAATAACATAATACCCCCGACGCAGCAAACCTGCAGACTAAGCGAATTTCCATTTGCCTGATTGGATTGACACTAAAATGTCTACCTATTTAAAAATTTAACATTAATTTTCTATTTAAATTGAATTAGTTTAACAAGTACCTAGGTTTGCTGCATCAGGGGGTTAAAACTGTTTGTTTTTTTTATGTTAATAGTTTGTAAGAAATATAAACATTTTCCAGATCTGATCAAAATATGTTCATAAACAAGCAAACTACAACAGTTTACTCGTTCTCCATAAGAATAACATGGAAATTTTAAATTTAATTTTTTTTTTATTTTCTCCGTAACCATTAGGCGCATAATAACGCTTCAATATACTAAATTATTTGTTTTTTAAGCTCTACAAAATGGTTTGGAAAGAAATTGCTAAATTTTATGTTTTCTGGGTTATAAATGGGAAAAACCTATTTTTACCCCATAAAACCCCCATTCCCATAGTCCGATCATGCTGGTTCGCGAACTCGTTCGAATAAATGTAGGTTCTGTTCTAATATACGTGGTAAGACCTAGCCCCGGGATCGGTATACTATTTCGCTTTGAGGTACCCAGTGGCCAAAAACACCATCCCTTAAAATCCTTCAAATCTCGATAACTCGAGTGAAAATGTTCCGATTTTGATGAAATCCATACACCATATTAATACGCAAGCAGTTTTCTTTTCACAGTCATAACTCGATAACGGCTTGATGGATTTTAACGTTTGAGGTGTCAAATTAAAGGTATTTTCATATAGATGTGCAAATACGTCTCAGAATATTATGAAAGGGCATCAGTTAAGGGCTAAAGTTTGGGAACAGCGGCGTTATCTTTTGACATTAGATCAAACCATCAAACTCAATTCCCTTTGTTTACAACGGGATCATCTCATAACTCCAAGGTTTCACAACTCCAAGTGATCATAACTCCAAAGTTTCATAAGTCCAAGAGATCATAACTCCAAATTATATTTAATCCAAAGTTTCACAACTACAAGTACCCGAAAAGGGGTAATTTCATTACTCCAAGAAAAATATAAGCGCAAGTGATCATAACTCCAAAGTTTCATAAGTCCAAGTGATCATAACTCCAAAGTTTCATAAGTCCAAGTAAAAATTAAACCAGAGTCCCATAACTCCAAAAGTTGAGTGGAGTCTCATATCTCCAAGTGGAATGTGTAGTACAGTCAGCGCCACAAGTTCCTGCGCTGTCCGCTCCGCTGTAATACTGTCAGCAGCCGTTGCCGCACCATTGTACAGTATCTATATACCTACCGTCGCCTGTCAAACGATTATGTAATTTTGTTATATACTTACAGATTAATTAATTGCTATACTTCTTACTTCTATGATAAAGGGACTTTAACCTTTAACTACTCGCGCGGGTTTTACTAACGTATGTACTCGCGTGGGGTGTTTTTGACACCCCGTTATTACATTTTTGTTATAATTGTATTAACACTAATAATTGGTAAATAACATTTTTTGTTGTTATTTAAGTTTATTTTACTGTATACTGTTTCCAATATGAAAGAGTTATTTATTTTAAGTTATACAATGTAAATAATATATTTCTTTTACCAACTGTAATTTGTGTGTGTATTTGATCAACTTTTGCATATAAACCATTTGTTGTATTAAAAAATATGTATTTTGTCATTGAACTGTTTGATATTGAATAACTAGCATATGTACTATCCGGAAAATATATAATTTTTAAAAGATTATATTATGTCTGTGAATGGTAAAGGTATTATTTTTTCCTAAAATGTACTACTAAAAACCAGTTTTTAGGGGTGGGGGGATCGTAATACACACAAGTTTTGTGCAAACAAATTTATTTATATGTCAAAAACACTTGTTTGTTATCGAAATAAATGTAAATAAAAAATGTCCTTTCATTACTTTTAGAGTCTTTCGCAAAAAGAAAAAAACATTACCTTATACAGGAACTTGTACTTTTTACGAAACGTTAACACTCACGTGGGGAGTTGAAAACACCCCATACTTGGTAATACACATGTATTACCAAGTGAACACTAGAGATCGCACGGGAACTTTGGATGAGAAACGTTCACAGTTTTAACTTTACATTTCAGGTAATTTACACTAGGTGTACAATGCAGTTGTCTGCTTGCAATATTGAGCAGATATCAGACATAATAATCAAATAATTTTCTTAAGTCAATGTTACATATGTTTCTCGTAAATGAAATGCATACTTGCAGTATCCAATCTCATTAGTATATATTTTGTTTCAAATGAATGAAATGTCTAATTTTAATGTATTGTCTACTTCAAAGTATATATGTTTCATCTGGTTCTCATAAATTAAATGTCTATTTGCAGTAGCAGTATCCTAAATCAATAGTACACCAGCTTCACAAAAATGAGAAATTTACTTGTAGTATCCAATGTCAATGGTCCATTTGGTTCACATAAATAAGATGCCTATTTGCGGCATTCAAAGTCAATGATACGTCGGGTTCACTTAAAGGAATTGTTTACTTGAAGTATACAAACTCAATGGTACATATCGTTCACATAAATAAATTGTCTACTTGCAGGATCCAAAGAAATGGTTAATTTGATTCCCATAAACGGAGTGCCGATTCGCAGTATATTAAGTCAATGTTACGTCTGGTTCACGTCAATGGAATGTCTACTTGCAGCATCTAAACTCAGTGGTATCTTCGGTTCATATTAATGGAAGTCCTAATTATTGCAGTACCTATTCTGCCTAAGTCTGCATTATTTAATTGTAAGTCTAGTTCACTGAAATGGAGAGCCTACTTGGAATTGCAAGTTAAATGGAAATATAACTCAATGGTAGGCTTATATTTGGTTAAAATGTAATGGATATTTAGATTATTTAAAGTCAAAGGTGTTTCAGCCTTATTCCGGCGACCATAATTATTGGTTGTTTTCATTTTGTAGTAAACTAGTTAACCGCCCGTGCTCCGCCACGGGAATATTACTGTTATTGTTTTTGAAATAATTTCTGTAATACCAGTACCTTGCAATTGCTCGAATTCGAGCAAAATGTACACTAGTTAGTATTGGTAACAGATTCCTTACTCTCATAAACATATGGTTTGACGCCACAAACAAATTAATTGGACAATCCGTTCTCTACAAATTATTTAAGTATCATCCACTTATTAGCGCTTGCAACATAAATAGCTCCATAATATCATATTTTAATTTGTCTAAAAAATGTAACAAAGAAGGAACGGATGGTGGTTTTGGCCTCTAGGGATCTCAAAACGAAAATTAATTCGGTCCGGGTCCAGGTCTTACATGAATACTACGGTAATAGCTTATTCCCTATATGGGAAATTAGCTAAAACACACAACTGATATTGCTTACTTATGTTGTGTATACAATTAAGTGACTCTCAAGGCCCATAGAGTTTGGATGAAGAATTATGTGTTCCAACTAGGGAATTTGCCCGTCCACATAAGACTACAGATCTGTGCGTGTAACGTATCCAGCAAAGCAAGGGATGAGCCAGTACTACAGTACGAAGGTGAACAGTACTGATAAAATGTTTGCGGCGGTTAACAGAATCCCACTAATTTTACTATATACTGTCGATTATTATTACTATTATCTCTCTTGTGAGGTTTACAAAAATAAATTTCATTGGCTATTAGAATAGCCTACATTAAATTATGTTTCTTAAATAAGATCCTTCTTGTGTCTGCTTATTTATTCTCCTTATTGGTATGACAAGTATTAGCTATATCTATATATTAATAGGCAAATATGTTTCTTTTCTCAGCTTGTGTGCATCGCAAGGAAAATCTACGCATACTGTTAGAAACATATTTTCCTGTAGATAAACAGAACAACTTAATAAATTAAAAAAATGATGAAAAATAAGTACGAAAACGAATTTAACATAAACAAAAAACTAACATTTGGATTATGAGTTAAAATTCTGGTGACGCAATAACAACGATAAATATACAGAAAATCAAAACATATTGAAGACTGGTACACAATCATCACATGTTTGATTTTCAGCGCAGGATGAATATAGATAAGTTCATATTTTATTTGGATTGTGGTCGAGTTTTGACCACTGGACGACACCAATTCTTATATTAAAGTACTTAACTCATTAAGGTACTTAAATAATACCTTAATGATAAATACCTTCTATTTAACTCAAATAAAACAATCTGGTATTAAGTATAGATGTATTTACTCAAAAACATATTTCTATGATAATTTAGTCTCGAAATCCAAATGTTTAGACCTATCTATAGATTATATCCGCTTGTTTGGATCATACAAATCTAGATAGTATTTTTAAAATTTTAAATATGGTATTTTTTTATTAAACCCATTATGCACTACAGACATTTTGCGTACAGTTTACTTTGCTAACATACACTCTCATATTTGTTACGGAATAAAGATTTATGAGGGAACAAGTAATTGTATCTATAATCAAATTGTATATCTACAAATGAATGCTACAAGATGAAACCTTAACGTGGATTAATCCTGTGTAAATTTTTTCCGAAAAAGGAGATGAAAAATAGTGGAAAAAAGGCACTACGACTTATTTGCGTTGTGCATCACGAATATTATGTAGAAAAAAATTTCCAAATTTTGTACATACAGCTGAAGAAGTTAAGACTAAATATTTTTCATAGTTTAGAAATTTTAAAACGTCAACTAATACTGTATTTCCTTAATATTGTTGTTGGAAGACGGCAATTGCTAAAATACCGTGCGCGTAAACTAATTCATTCATACCTCGTGGTGGTCATATAAGTCGATTATTGGACAAACTAAAAGTCTTACGAAAAAATGTTTGGAACAAAAATTGAAGAACATCTTATTATCTATACTTTTCTCGCTGAAAGTTTTCATCTGACCAAAAAATAAAAAAAATCCTCGCTCACTTACTTTTTCATGTTTATATTGAACAACCTTTTCATATTTTCCATTATTAAACATTTATCATCTGCACGAACTAAATTGTATTTATATAGTATTAAACATCAGTTTACGCAGAATTTAAATATGTAAATTTCATCCTGTAACTATTTGTATTACAATTTAGACGAACGTGCAAAGCGACAGGGAACGCACCACTTCGAATAGTCTCGCCAACATCGGAAACTCTCTTCCAGCATGTGTGTGTGTAATGCGTACGTTTGCATATCATTGTCGGGACACACGCCTGCATACGGCCAGACAGTCGGGCTAACACACGGTTGTCGGGACTCACACACGTCCCGACAAGCAAAGAATGCCTGAAACGTTGTAATCGGGTCTCAGAAACACTTAGAAAATTTTGTTTTAAATGTCCCGACAGTCAATGTACGCCCCCGGAGTCAGTGATGTCTATCTTAGTCGGGCCCTATATCTCACACGTACGGTGGCGCGGCAGTGGTGATTTGCGGAACTAATGAAGTGTGTGGTTGTCCCGACATTCACTTCAAATGCAGGTTTCATGTTGAAGAGATGCAATGTTGCCAGTTTGAAGTTCCAACCGTTTTATGCATCATCTAGTGCTGACTGGTGGTGGTCGTGTCTTGGAGTGGAGCGGACTTGACCTTGCATGTTGCGTTGCTCCTCTGACTTAGACAGCGTTATAGTTGGAGCTGTTGTCTGCCTAATAGCGATATATTTTCTTCTACTGTAGTAACTCTCAACTCACTGAAGTTATTTGAGGTTATGTTATTGTTATTGTTTATGTCGGTGAGGAATTTAATAACTTTCAGTTAGTTATTCCGATTATTCCCGTACAAAAAGATCACCAAGTACTGAAAAACTATCAGTGGAATAAAATAATCAAATCTTTTCAGTTATTTACGTGTATGGCAAATCATACAATTGATAGGCTAAGTAATTTATAGAACCAATTTAGCTAAACTTAGGCCTTGCTAACTTGCAATTAATTTAATTAATTTGTAATTAATTCCAATTAGTTTTGTAATTAATTGTCTTTACACCATATATTTGTTATATAAAATATTAGGTACAGTTTCTTAACTTAACTGGGCTACGCTAATATAAATTGAAACTATCAATTCGATTAGTAAAACTTAAATCGATTTGTTCACTGTCGGTAAGTTTGGTTGGTTAGGTAAGATTATCACAGTTTCATTTTAAAACTTATATAAGTAGGTTAAATATATTCATTACTAAGGGATATTCTCAATTGATGGTTTCAATCGATATTACCGTAGCCCAGTTAAGAAACTGTACCCTAAATATTAAATAGCCTATATTTATATTTAAGAGGGTTCTATTTAACTTACATGTTGTTTTCTTATTTATTTTAATAGGTTCAGGGATGTATTTAAATGATATATGTTAAGTTACAAAATCATGAAAAATCATGTACTGAGGAGCGCTTCCTAATAAAAGGCATTTTTATTTATTTATGGTTCAATAGTTTCACTTGGCTATTAGATGGTCTTGGTTTTCATGACATTTTACATTTTGTCTAATTTTGGGGACTATGTATCTGGTTAATTTGTCATTTACTAAAACTCTATGTATTTATGACTTCGTTAACTGGGTTCTTCTGTTTGGGGGAGCTTAGCTATTAGATGGTCTTGGTTTTTATGACGTTTTGCATTTTGTCTAATTTTGGGGACTATGTACAGTATCTGGTTAATTTGTCATTTACTAAAACTATACATAATTGTATTTATGACTTTGTTACCTAGGTTCTTCACGTTTGGGGGAGGGGGCAGACAATATTTAAGTCCTTTATTTAGAAGGTTAGTCTCTTTGTCTTCAAATAATATGTCAGTTTTGTTTTGGGAAAAACTCATCTTTGCATTCAGTATTGTTGATAGTGTTAAATTTGTTGTATTTGTCGATAAGCTTTGTTAATTTGTTCTTCTGACTTAGTTTTTTCTTGCTGATTATATTATTCAATTTGTCATTAATATTTTCTATTAGACCTATTGTGTTCTCAGGACCTAACATGTTGGCTAGATAAGTAGGTGTTCTACATAGTTCCTGATTAATCATGTCTTTTTTGCCATAAAGTGATTATATATTTCTCCTGTAATCCATAATGTCTCTGCTTTTAATTTTGCAATATGTGCTGATTTTGAGTTATTGTTAATGGTCACTTTAACGCAGTTAGGCACAACTTTGTTCTTCAGGCATAGTTTGTTAAATTTTATGTTCTCGATAGTGTTCAGTAACTTAAACTTTAAGTTTTTGTAATCGTAGGATTATTTTATTTGCTCACAAATTGACCAGAGTTCATTTCCCTACTACCGGATATTGAAGCTTTAAATATATAATAAAAAGCTTTAATAATAAATAATCAAATAAATAATGATAATAGAATAAATTTGTTACCTTGTTGTGTTACCTGTGTAAACAAGGCAACAAGTTTATCTTATTTTATTATTTAAATCTTCAATATCCAGTAGTAGGAAAATGAACTCTGAGCGGTTTGATTACTGTTTTGGTCATATAATGAAAAGGTAATTTATTTAAAAAATTTTGCTAGTTTCATACATTTGAATGGCTGAATTTTTTATGACGAGTTTTTAAATTCTTCCCGCACATTTGTTCAACTCACATTATGAAACTTAGAGTATAAGAGTATGAAACTTAGTAGTAGGCAACAATTGTAGGCCTATATATTCTATTATAACTTTTTTATTACTTATTTATTTTGTTAATAGTTAAATGAGGCATGTCTATTCACTAATAGAGTCAACCCCTCTTAACCAACATCGCATTAACCGATAATCGGATTATCCGCCCTTGATTGTAAAATATTACAGTTTTTTAACCAACCTTGCTTCGTGAGCAGTTCGGTTTAACCACCACTTTCTAGGAATCTCGGGGATTTCCGCTCCCACGTTTATCTCCACAGGATGTGCCTAAGAATAGTTTTTTTGGTATTCATCCCAAAAATATTGCATGTTGCCAGTTTGTTATCAAGCACAAGCACATCTGATTTGTTATCTGTGCGGCAAAATCATAGTGTGTTACAATTTTTATAGCTAATTAACTGATCACTAGAGTAAACGAAAAATGCAACTTGTATGGAGGGCAGGGGATGAAGGCTAACAACTCCAAGGTCAAGATAGTTTCTGTGACTGGAGCCTCCAGTGAGAGTCCATAAATCATCCTGTGTGTCGTAACAAAATGGTGTCTAGTTTCTTCAATTTCGACAATAAGTTCTATACTGTAATACGATAGATTTCTAAATCATAAATTAATATTAGCCTAGAGTATCAAAGTTATTAAAATATGCTTTTTCTATTGACTCTTGCCTACAAGTATAATTTATACCACTTAAAGTATTTGACTTAACTGTGTTTTGTACTTATTTGTGATTTTGATATCAATTCAAACAAAGGAGTGTAGTTTACTTTATAAATAATAATGTAATTACAACTTCGAAATAATGGGATTGTCCGTTTTAACCAACTTTTTGCGTTATCCGACTTAGTCCGGTCCCATTAGGGTCGAGTAAGACGGGTCTACCGTAACATACTACAATTTTTGTAATTTAAATAAGCTAAAGGACTGTTGTCTTGCTCAAATACAGGACATTTTTTATCTTTGCCCGACTGTCATTTTTTAATAAGCTGTTATTTTGAGCCCAAAATAATTGCGGAACTGTATTCTACTAATAAAGAACTTCAAGCTGATGTGCATTGACCTATGCTTTCATAATGACTTTCTTCCGGCTTCTAGTGGGCGCATAAATCACAGGAATCTTTGAACAGCTGTAATTTTTTACTCCATTGTCCGCTTGGATTGGGTTTGTGGCATTGTGAATTTTGTCTGACTCCCGATGGGCCACCATCAAAGTAGCACTAAAAAATGACACATAACATTAAAAATATTTTAAAAAATGCATTACACAGTTCCGGGACTTTTCAAACACCTAGTATATATAACTAGAGGTCGTCCGAAAACTAGACTAAAATTAAATAATCTACAGGCTTCTCTATTTTCACCCAATAAACATGCGATTGTAATTTCTACCATTGGTTTTGATTTTCTGTTTATGTATTTTTTGGTTATTTCATCATCCGCATGGCAACCCATAAGGACCACGTTTTTTTAATTTTTTTCCGATTGATATCAATTTAGCAGTGTTGGCGTTTCCCGCAATTATTCCCAGCGCAAGCGTTGTTAGGAACGTTCGCGATAGACAACACAAAACCCAGTATCAACAACAGTCAACAGCGACGTCAAAGCGACATTTTCTTCACGATTCCAAGGACAAACGCCGATACCATAACAGCTGTGGCGTTTCCAGCAGTTACGTACGATTGACATCAATATACACAAAGACCAAAACCAAAATAACATCAACGAGGTTTTCATCAGTTTACACCGATATAGACCACAATAAAAAACACAAAAGCTGATGCCAATTACAGCGTCGGTGTTTCTTTTCCGCGGTTACGTAGGATACGTAAAAGTTGTAAACGATTGCGATAGGCATAAAAGAAGATCAAAGATAAAAGAAGATAAGAACATAAAATATGTAACAATAGCGGCGACATTTACTGCAGCTACGAGTTTGCTCAAGAACGGAATTAATGTGGCAAATCACGAATTTGAAAATTCCCTGTTGAAACACAAATTTGCGCATAATGTTTTTCAAAGTTTTCCGGTCAGTGGATACCTTGTATACAGAATGTCCCGTAAGTAAACAGCAAAACTCCAGGAAATGGTTCTATGGGTCAAAATAAGTCGAAAATAAAGAATAACATTTTTTCCAAAAATCACTTCGTTAACCGGATAGGCCTATACGCCATTTTGTATTTTTTAAACATTTGTTTTCTTTGACGTTTTTTAACCGATCTTGAAACTTGGTATTTACTTTAAGGTGAACAGAACTAGTGTTAGAAAAACAAATCATCTTGATTCAACTCAAAATTTCAAAATGTTGGCTATTTTAATTTTTAAAACTTAAATTACTAAAAAACGGAAAATTTTATGAAAATGCCAAGAATACTTGTATTAAAAAGGCTAAAGTATTCCTGTTTGTCCCATTTTACCACTAAAAATCGTTATATTTAAGCCATTTCTTATTCCAAATTATTTTTGAACTTGATATTGTTTGATAGGAAATTAATAATGCTAAATATAAGTATCCGTGACATATTTTCATACAATTTGCCGTTTTTGAGTAATTCAAGTTTTAAAAATTAAAATTACCGCCATTTTATAATTTTTGTCGAATCAAGATTATAGTTTTTATCTCAAACTGGTCTTGTTTACCTTAACGTACATACCAAGTTTCATAAACATTGGTTAAAAACGCCAAAGCTACAAATATGTTTAAAAACAAATACAAAATAGTAGATATCTGGCCAACAAAGCGATTTTGGAAAAAAATGTATTCTTGATTTTCACCTTGTTTTGACACATAAAACAATTTCCAAGAGTTTTGCTGTTTAATTACGGGACACCCTGTACATGTATAAAATGACACACATACAGAATGATTTTAAACATATATTTTCCCTAACATAATATAGACAGCAATCAAAGATGCTACATGTCGATAAGCGTTAAGCAAAAACCCGTCTATGACGTAAGGACGTTGGGGGAGGGGGTTGATCGTAAACGTTGCGAAATAGAATGCAACGTGAGGCCGGCAGTCCACTCATGAAAGCGCGCGGGGGGTGCGTAGCCTTGGCGCTGAGAAACCAGGCGATGTGGCAACGTTGGAATGACTCATCTGCAGTTGGTTCACACAGAAAGTGTCAAGTTCTTGATTTATATGTTTGTCGGGCAGACAAACACACTTTTACTATTGTCGGGGCTATTAACACACTAGTATGTTTGTCGGGACATCCCGACAGTCAGTTTTAAGGTTTTTTGACATTTAAATGGAGTGTAAAGAAAATCTACCTTTACGTAGTTAATGTACGAACAGCAGTGGGTACATAATGCTGGTTGGTTCAAAAGTCCCGACAACTGTGTTTTATACAGGTGTCCCGACAAAGATTTGTAACCGGGGATGTGTGGGTGCGTGTGTGTGCGTACGTTATCGTTTCCTGCACGGACTGTACCCATTGTCACTTGGAGTTATGAAACTTGGACTTGTGGTCCTTGCAAATCTGTACGTTTGGAGTTATGAAATTTTATATTTTAATTTACTTGGTTTTATTTTAACTTGGACTTATGAATCTTGGAGTTATGAACGCTTGGAGTAATGAAAATGAAACTTGGTCTTATGATATTTTGGTTTTAATTTACTTGGACATAATTTTACTTGGAGTTATGAAATGTTGTATTTAAAAGTACTTGGAGTTATGAAAACTTGGAGTTATGAACCTCACCCAAAAAAAATTCACAATTTCTTTTTAAACCATTTCGTAGAGCTTAAAAAAACAAATAATTTAGTATATTAAAGCGTTATTATGCGCCTAATTGTTACGGAGAAAATTTAAAAAAGTTGTAATTTTAAAATTCCCATGTTATTCTTATGGAGAATAAGTCAACTGTTGTAGTTTGCTTGTTTATGAACATATTTTGATCAAATTTGGAAAATACATTAATTTCTTACTAAACCACAGTACCTTTTAACATTTTACATTTAAAAAAAACTTTTTTACCCTCACTGTTGCAGCAAACCTAAGTACTCATTAAACTAATTCTGTTTAAATAGGGAATAAATGTGATATTTTTAAGGAATCATTTTAGTTTAAATCCAATCAGGCAAATGGAAATTCGCTAAGTCTGCAGGTTTGCTGCGGCGGGGGTATTTATTTAAACATCTGTTAACCAAGTCTGGTTCGGAAAGAGTTTCCTAGCAAGACCTGACAACAAATAGTTTGTTAGTTGAATTCATTTACCTTACATCGTATTTTACTGAATTATCATGTAGTTTTGGTTAAAGTTTGGTGTGATTAAGTGAATGTTTTAAAGTGATTATTCACAGTACAGTTACCCGTTACATTACCGTATTATCATGTTATTTACAATGTGTATCGAAATTCCTTTGTAGTGTTTTATGTTGATTGGTTAACTTTCGTATTAAGGCGAAGAACTTTGAGAGGCTTTGAGGACCGCTTGCATCAACCTCCCATTTTGACGACTACATAGTAGCAGTACTGCCGTGGTGATACATCCAATCTCGGACAAATGAACGTTAAATGTTTACATTGTGGTGGAGAAACATTTTAAGCAAGAAAAGACTGACCGAGACAGTTCAATTTTTACTCTTTGTTGCCATTAATGAAAGGTCCGTTTAAACCTAATTTGCGGAATTCACCATACTAGGAACTTATTACAACTCCCAATCTGAAAACAGGGCTGTGAGGCTTGGATCCACTAATTATCTGGATAAAATTCGTCAATTCAATTCCGCCTTCGCCATGGTCAGCTCTGAAGCTCATTTTGACGATATGGTCACACTAAGGATCTACAATTTCAAGATCCATGACACGTTTTACCACCGAGTAGGTAATATAATTCCTCAAGAGGTCATGGTCCTTGTGCCTTGCGCGTCACTTTTAAATATATATACTCAGCGCGCGAGCAACAAATTACTGGCCGAAGCGTATCAGCTGCCAACGGCAATAGAGGTAAAAAACGATGAGCATACGAGAAATCTCTCTCGTTCGTTTTCGTCTCTTAACATCACGCCTGAATCCTAGCTGACAGCTCCAAATTAAAACATAAGTATTAGTATCTAAGTAATTGCATTAATTATCAGGGAACCCAAAATCAATCATGAAATAGTTTAAGTTCAGTTAGGGGTTGCCGGGGAGAAATCAGGGGGCTTTAGGATGTAGGTTTTCTAACTTAAAATGCCGGACTTCTCCTTTAGAGAAGCCAACATCAGCTTGTCGAAACTCTAGATTCGCGTGGTTCTAAATTGTTCAGTAATTATGTGCAGTCAATTCAATTAATTAATTGATAAATTTCTTTACTTCTATCAGTTTCCATTTTACACTGTTAGTTCATTAATTATAAATCTTGTAAATGCAATTGTTACATATTCAGGTAGTGGGTTAGTTATAAGATTTACTTGTTATGAATTACTAAAACCACAGCTTATCAAAAGCTGGCTTAAGGTGTTAACGGCAATGGGCACGATCAACCTCAGGGTAAAATCCTTCTTTCAAAATGGACAGTTAACAGTCCTTCTTAATTTCTCAACCTCATAGTTATTTTTAATATATATTTCCTTGTCATAATCCTCACGCATCCATACCACTCTTCCATTAACTTATTCCACAGACATGCTGAACCAATTCAAGTAGTATCACCCAGTCACACAGATTCTCTACATAAATGTTACATCCTGAATACGCACAGATGTACTGTAGGCGAGTCACGAGATGGCCCCCCGTTTGGCCAACATACAATGCGGAGTTGAGTAAAGTGTGCTGAAGTTGAAGGCGTTTTACCGGATCCTGACAGCAGGCCTGCTAAAAACGAAAGCAAACGATTGTGTATTTTTATGTTTTTGTCCAGTTAAAGGAACAATTAACTTATTTTTATAATTTAATTTAAAGATCGCTTTACATTCAACGGAACTTTTTAGCAGATTGCGTAAAGAAATGTTTATTAAAATCATTCTTTACCTGGTTATGAAAATAAAAATGGTTTTCACTTCGTTGGATAAAAAGTTATTATAAAGGCGGTTTGATAATGTTTAATAATAAATGTTTAGAAGGCCTATCTGAGTAAAAAACCAATCAGGTAATGGAAAATTTGCTTAGGCTGCAGGTTTATTTTTGACCTGAATTTATTTTACAATTTGTTCAATTCTATAACAATAAGTAAAATAGAAAACAAAAATTGTTGGGACGCAAGGACATGTCCTCGATGGTACTAAAACAGCTCATTCATACAAATCTGTATTTCACATCAAAACATGAACTGCCATTTTTAATCTGTTCTCACACTCACTTGTTCCAGGAGATCAACAGCCAGACTAACACACGTTGGAAAGTGCAAAGTGTTTTAGCTTTGAACTTCCTAACATACAACATGATTCCTTTATAAGTTATCAGCATTGTTGTTAAACTCATCAATAAGACCTCTCTTACACTGTCGGCTGACTGTCCAGTGTCCACCACATAATGCATTAACTAAAGTGCAATTAAAAGACTTCTCCTCGACACTTGACTAATTCTAGGATTGCTTTCATAGCAGTGAAAGCCAGTTGAGCGGTGCGATCACGATTCATAGTTTTAAATTAATACAACTACTGTATTTATTTAATTTAACTTATCACTTTGTCTCAGAACTATCAAAATCCATCTATAACAACCTTGGTAAGTTTGGCTAAAACATGTTCAGCCGTTAGGCACATGGTTGGCGAGGCCAAAGACCGCCTTGATTTTTAATGGCCACAGGAGTAAGAGTGTTAGTAAGTATGTTATCGAGTGATGGTGTTAGAAATTTTGCATTGAAGTCGATCCCAAAGAGCTTCGTGTCGCTCAGTTCAACAATTAACAGACTCCCAATTAACAGACTAAAGTATAAGGTTGAGGTGGCTGGGCCACATTCAACGCAGAGGTGATAGAGAGATGATAAAACAATATATCATGATCAGATTATATACATTTATCATCCTTGTGGAACAACTGAAGACAAAATAGATTAGTTGTTCCAAGGCAGGTTCAAAATACCCCGGCCACAGTAAACCTGCAGACTAAGCGAATTTCCATTTGCCTGATTGGATTTTCACTTAAATATTTTAAACTTGTCATATTTATTCCCCATTTAATTACATTAGGTTTAACGAGTACTTAGGTTTGCTGCTGCAGGGAGGTTAATTAATGAAGTGTGTTTTAGTAACATTTAATTAGCTCAGTATACAAATAAACTCTGCGGAGTTTGGTCAAAACATATCCATAAACAAGCAAACTACAACAATTTAATTATTCTCCTTAACAATAACATGGCGATTTTATCTAATTTCTAAAATTTTATCCGTAACCAATAACCGTAGAAAACACTTCAAGATACTAAGTTATTTTTTAGCTTTACCAAATGGTTAGAGAAAAATTTGTATATTTCATGTTTTGAGGGTCGAAATGAGGAAACCCAATTTTACCCCATAAAAACCTCGTTCCTATGGTCCGATCATGTTCCCTCGCGATCTCGTTCGAATAAACGTAGGTTTACACATTTTTACAAAATTCCCTCAAAATCGAATTATTTTTGCTCGAGTTATCGTGCTCACGGACACACACCCATATATCTATCTATATATTAATAGGCAAGCATGTTTCGTTAAAACCTTTTTTCTTAGCTCATGTGCATCGCAGGGAAAATCTACGCATAATGTAAAAAAGATATTTTTTCTGTAGAATCTATATATTAACTAGCATTAACCCGGCGCGCGTTGCTGCGCTAACAAAATACATCTGTCTGTGTGAAAAGCATGTTTTTCCTACATTTAAACCGACGATAGTCAGGGAAAGCCCAAGCGCCTTATAATGGTGATTGCGAAAGCAAGACACTAAGGAAATTGTAGTTGCTTAAATTCAGAGGGTAATTCGGATGATATCATCAGTATTCTTGGGATTAAGACTATTTCTCCCTTAAACCTACCACTGATAGTTTTTGCTTTAATCAATTTTGACGTCATTTTTTTTAATTGTTAGTCTGGTAACGTTGCACAGCTTCGGTGGATTTAAGTTTCGCATTAGTATTATTGGAGTTCCTTCTTTTAATTACAGTAATGTGGTGGGTTAATTAAAAATTTTGAGGCATTTGAATATCCGAGATAGCACGCCCGATTATTATTCACAATTTTTGTTAGATTGTGTGGGTATAGAACGAAAGATAAAAATATCAAGGCATTGTCATCCCTTTTATTGTTTATCATACTTTGATAAAGGTTTTTATGTTTTTGTGGAGAATTTAAACGTTGTTGAATGCACAGGTGTGCTGCGATTGGGGTTGGACTTATTCAAAAGTAAAATAGTTTTCTGTGCTGCACTCTGTAGAAACACTGTGGCACTATTTCAAATCATGACTAATGCTAATACAGCATGTTGTGATTATTCAAACCTACAAAACAGTTGGTGAAAGTAAACATCTGCTTGTGAATTATATTTATTTGTAAACATTGCAGATCAAAAAGTCTGACATTGGCCCACTTGAAACCCTCTTGGGCAGAGCCCTTTTGACGGATCTGCACCAAACTTCACTCGAACTATCCTTGAGAGATGCTGAATGCCTGAAAGTTTCATTACAATTTGTCGAGCGATTTCGGAGTCCATGACGTATATACATATACACACATACATACATACATACATAGTTCCTCTTTTATAGATATAGATAGGCGTGTGCATCGCAGGGAAAATCTACACATACTGTTAGAAATATATTTTCCTGTACATGTACAAAATCTCTTTAAAAATTAAAATAGGCTCAAATATAAGCACAAAAAATTAATTTTAAATTAAAAAAGACGAGGTGTTAGCCCGTCCTACGTACGGGAATTCAGTAGTCAGTTAAAACCGTGTACAATTCAGATCAGGTAGTTTACACAAAGACAAAGTTTCTTGCAGTTTTAATGAGAAAAATCATCTTGTAAACAAATGTTGTGTGACCAAATATGTTTTTATTCCATCATAGGCCTATACGATATGCATTTTAAATCCAAAAATTTTACAATAAAACAGCAATTCTGCAATTTGTTCGATGTTAAAACCGTTGAAGTGAGATTTGCAGCCGTTTCGCACAGACGCACACTGATTATAAGTAGCCTACAGTAGAGAGAGTAGTGTATAGACCTAGTCAACGATACCACCTTCCATAGCATACCTGCCTCTTCCATAATTATTATCACCACAATACAACTACTATACACAATTTCCAGTAGGTCTGAATAGAAACTACCTAAAATAAAACGATAATAACCAATAAAATTCACAGTACACATAATTTAACTTTGGTGTCCTAACATCAAAACTAATCGTCACACCTATCACTGCATTAATTGCTAAATAAATAAGCGTAAACAAAGAAAAGTAAAAACAATAACAGTTTATTTTGAAACAGCTGTTTGGTTCAAATAACATCAATTTAAAAAAGAACTGGTCACATGTAGCAGGAATATAAAAAGTAAACACGCTAGTAAAGCTAATGACGAAATTGTCAATGATAATTATCCATACCGTTATCAGTTCTATCCTTGATAATTACCCACCCTCATTGAATAAATGTACATCGTAACTTCCTATATTAGTTAATTTAAACTACAATATATTCATCGTTGAAATAAAAGTGATATTTTCACGTTTGGGGGCGCTGATATAGGCGCCCCAAACGTAACCACAACTGAACACGATTTCATAAAAGGATGGGTTGTCTAATTGCAGTATCCTAGGTCAATGTTGACGTTGTGTTCAATCTATGTCATCCATCTATTTATCTTTGTATAAAACCCGGCTGATGTTGTGGTGGTAATTTAAAATCGTGATTCCTGATTATTCTTGATCTTCTTTTTATGACATCAATATTTCCGCGCCTAATCCAAACAAAGTTAAACCAGACAAACATTAATTGTAAACAAAAAGCGTAGCAAAAGTGCTTGAAAAGTGTAGCAGTAAAATAATTTGCATTTATCCTTTTTTATTAAGACTCGTGTTCAGAGCCTCGATTTGTACTGTGGTTCAATTATTTTTTTTTTAAATTGTGGTCTAATTATCTCTACTAATCTTACTTATTTACTATAATCAATGACAAAATAAGAGTAAATAAAATAACCTCATAATTCCATAATTGATATTTAACCAGCTGTTAGTAAAAACAATAGTATATTACGTTACTAGTCCTGAAAATAAGTGTTTACCGGACGAGTGTGGTCGTTCCCTAGAGGGATTACCATACGAGTCCGGTACACACATTTTGGACGAGTTACGTACGATAGTTTACGCCATACTACTATATTCGTACAAATCCTTATTTCCACCAACTAAAGGACTAAAAATCACTAGTCATAACCTCGTTTTTGTTTATAACTACTCACTGCCACCTAAATACAGTATAATCAGCTGATTGGTGTCCGGCAAAACTCATTGCAGCACAGTAGTACGCAATGAAACCCCATTTGAATAAGCTGGCGGCAAACAGCTGTTTTCTGGACTAATTCCTAGCGTGGGAAGTTCGTCAAAATAATGTAGTGTGGCGTAAATTATATTACTCTAAAACAAATTGAAGATTACAAAGATTGCTTTAAAATATAATTTGAACATCCTAGTATTTTACTATGTATATTTAATTAATCTGTCATCCTCTTACAGAAGAACTGAACGTATCAATGAATAGCATTACACATAGTATAAATAAGTCAACCCTTAGTATGTCTTTACATTTTTATCCAAATGCTGAATTTGTGACACAAAAGCTGAATGTTTACAGCTGTTATGTTAAGCAAATTATTTTATGCCAAAAGCTAGTTTAGAATCTTAGCGTCGGCTGCTAGACTTTTTAAAAATTAAAACTTAATTTCTACAAATCTGGGGCCCTAAACTAAAATTATGGCTTCGACATTCCCTAGTTTTCAAAATTATCTTTCTTTCAACACAAAAATCATGAAAATCCGTCGAGTGGTTGATTCAGAATCGTGAAATAAAAAAAACCCACTTTCGTTTTAATATTATAGATAACATGGGTTTTATGGGTTACCATGCTGGTGACAAAATAACAACGAAATATAAACAGAAAATCAAAACAAATGGAAAAAATTAAAACACATGTTTTATTTACAGCGTGGGGTGAAAATATAGAAGCCTGTACCTTTGACTTACATCTATAGACATTCCATCCCTATGTTAAAGTTGTCACAAGTTTTAATTAAATTCGTCGTAGTTGATGTGGGCCACCTAGAAATTGCGCTGATCTAAATGACTAATTTCTCTTGAATACACGATGATTTTTACCAAGTCAAACTTATGGAATGACTTATTAAGAGCTATAGCAAACTGTTATGGCCTATCAAACTTTGTCAGCAACACAAAATAAGATTGAAAATATAATTTTAGACAGGCATACTGTGACTGGTTCACACAACCACATGTTTTTAATAAAAGAAATGGCGACAACAGGTCCATATAAATGGAATGTCTACTTCAGTATCCAATATTCAATGCGGGTACATATTACATATTTTTGGTCCAGTTTTCGATCCCTGGACGACCACTAGTATATTGTAAATTCCCGGAGACATCAAAACTAGTAAATCCGTCCAGATTTTACCCTAAGACTTTTGGTAATAGCTTACCCAGACAGCACACTTTATCCCAGGGACATCCCATAGTAGTCCCATATGTCCTGAGAATGTCTCGGGATATGTACGCTATCCTCAGAATATCCCGCAAAATCCCGGGACGAGTACGAAATCCACAGGATATCCTACAATATACTGTAATGTCCCGGGATTTGTAAGTTAACCTCAGGATATCCTGTAAAGTCCCGGGATATGTACGAATGCCATAGGATATCCCAGAATGTCCCATGACATCCCGGGACATGTACAAAATCCACTGGATATCCTGTAATGTCCCGTAATGTCCCGGTAACAAACTGAAGGAAAAAAATACTACCACTGATGAAATGTATATCTAAATTTAAATGTTCAACAAGGCAATATATAATAATTTTTTTTTCGCTAGCGCTTTCAGAAACTAGGTTTCCATCTTCAGGCTGTGTTTACACTAGTACGAAAAGTAAATATTTACTTAATAAATTAATTTTAAACAAAGTTAAAATAGATGATTTAAAGGATATTGGAAAAATAAAAAATTATATTAGAAAAATTATGTAATCTTTTGAGTTTTGGATATATTACAGTGTTGTTCTTGATGTAATTAATTTCAGTAATTCCGAATTTATAATTGGGCCGTCTTCATTATTTAAATAAGATTCCCACGCATTAAGATGTTGAGGTTTTATAATTTGTTTTAAAAGTTTAAGGTTTCCCAGATTGAAAATATGTCTTGTTAATACTGTGGCTGGCAAGGGCTGACTTAATTTTACTGACATATTACTACCACTGAGTTCAGGAAAACCAGAGTTCTATCATAGTTGTGTGAAATGTGAATTAAATTCTAACTTTAAATTAATAAAACAATCATATAATTAAATTAATAAAAGGAATATATTCCTTACATGGGAATTTTGCTAAGAGCGGGCTTTAGGTTACTATTTGTTTTTCGAGAGGCAATTTAACTTATTTTAAAATGGTTATAACCAATTAAACGATTTGTCAACAAATAATAGCTGAACCGCTTGTACTGTATTATAACAAAAAAATTTAAGCTCAGACTTTAAATCCGCCCTCAAATTAAAGGAAAAGAAAAGAATTCGTTGGGTTGATGTTAACGTAACATGAAGTAATATAAAACCGGCTTCAATTGTTACAGTGTGATCCCTGTTACAGTATCCCTCCTTTATTAGTTTTGCCGTTAGTTTTCGCATACCGCATCTTGATGTAGTTACATTGACATAGTTTATGATAATTTGTCCTTTCAGTTTCGCTTATTTAGATATTTCGAAGTAAAGTACGATTTGTAAAAATAAAACGGTTTACCAATGCGTTTCAAAGACCATTTTTTCTATTTTTACTGTCAGTTGGTTAGTTTTTCCTTAGCCGATCGTTTAGTCGTCAACGTCGTTTCATTAAAAATGCGTTTTGATTTCTAACAAAAACTATAATGCATAAACCTAAGAATTAAAGGACAGGATTTGAGAAGTAGATTTAAACTGAAACTATTGTTGTTACAATGATTTACACTTAACATTTATTTCTAAAACTATCAATAAATAAAATGACGAATGCCGATGTAGATGCCAAGGTGGGATGAGTGAGTGTGAGAGAGACAAAGAGATGGTAGGTGGGAGATGATACAGTCTTCTTACAGCGAGGGACACCCTGTAAATGAAACAAACGATAACATTGAAACATAGCAATACAACGGTACGATAATTAGATGGTTGTCTAAGGGGAGGGAACACCAATTGTGGGACAAATTACATGGTTAATGGCGTTTTGATGTTTAAATTTTAATTCTTTGAAGTATTGAAAAGATGAAATGTTATTACAATTATATATATTTAAATATAAATTATAATATTATTATGCGCATTTTTGCTATTTGAATATTATTTTGATGGTATTGATTTAATACAAAGCAATATAACTAATGACTTTGGCTCGTCAATTTCTTCTTTTGGGGCTGCAAATGTGCTACAAAATAACTTGTGAAGATCTAACATGAGATACTTACGGCACACGTGACAGTGTTCCTCGTCACTGCCGTCGCCGCATCCGTCTCTGCCGGAGCAGAGGACAGCCGTGCTGCGACACCGACCATTGGCGCAACGGTAGGGGCAGAGTCCCTGGGACACGAGGGCGGAGGCTTGACAAGCGGCCTGAGGCTCGTCGCTGCCGTCTGGACAGCTGAGGTGTGCGTTGCAGAACTCGTACGCCGGCAGACAAGTGCCTTCAGCACATCTCAGAGTGCCCGCGGGACAACCTGTGAGCATGGGAGACAGCATGTCGTAGTAGTGGAGGGTAGACGTTTATAATAATTACAGCAAATGTTTTCTTTTAGGATTTGGGTTTTTTGTTTTGACTGCTATCTGCGCTATTTCTGTACGTATGCCTACTCTCCGTATTGTGATTTTCCAACTTTGGCTAGGTCTTCAAATGCCATGGAGATTATTAGTATACAGGGTGAACAACTCAACTGTGCCACCATTTTAATCTCATCAACTGTTACATTTAGGGACAACTTCAAATGGGGGACTTCGCCTAGATTTAATAAAAATCTGAAAAATGAAATTCAATTTGTTATAAATATCCGCCATTTTTAAATGTGGTGGCTGTTAAAGCGAATTTCCCTATAGGGAATTGGATATTACCATAGGTGGCAAGGTAAGACCCAGATCGGGGACCAAAATACTCCTTCATTTTAATTTCCCCAGAGGCCAAAAACATCCACCAATAAGGAAACTGAATGCAACTCCACCTTATCTTGGCCACATACAGATTGGCCAATGGTTAAAGGGTCGTTCCTAACATACAGATTGACCAATGGTTAAAGGGTCGTTTCTAACATACAGATTGACCAAAGGTCCTAATGAGCAGTGACAAAAAATGGGGGAGGAGCTTGTCTATTCACGTGAATTGTTTGTCAACGCTTTCTAATCTTAACGGTCACAGAGGTGGCCAAACTCAAGAGAAGCATTTAATTTTGTAAAACATTAAGTTTTATATAAGCTGTTAAGTAAACAAAAATAAAGTTCTTAAATTCGATTACAGCTTAAGTACGGTATTCTAAGGCAAATAATAATAGTTTGTTACAAAATTTTTTATTTGTTTTACCTACTTCTTGTTGAAAGAAATTGTTGCTGATCTTATAGAATTATGTCATTATAGGTTTTGTTGTCGTCTTGTTATTGTTACTATTTGTTGAAGTCTAATATTGTTATCTTTTTTGTAAAAGTTTAAGTTATTGTTATTCTTTTTTCGGAGTCTTTATTCTTCACTTGTTATTGCTTACTAAAAATGAAATGTTACGACCTTGCCTTTTTTGAACTAATTTGAAAATTTGATTGTTTGTTGGATGTAGTTGTTTTCAATTCATTCTGTGTTAAATCAAACTGTGAAACTGGACATTGTTTTCTACCCATCATATTTGTATTACTTTTGTATTGGTGTATCGCCGTTTGTAATAAATAATAAATAAATAAATACTTATAGCAATAATTAAGGTAATGTTACAATTTAAAAGTCCTGGAGTTTTCTTTCAAGATTCAAAGCATACGCATTCTCGTTTGTAGGTGTAGGTCCCTTGTTTGAAAACTACCTCGAATCTCTGCCTTTAGTATTCCACACACAATGTTCAGTTTTAAGTTTACAAAACTAATCCAGAAACATTCAGTATGGGAGTAGTAGTTATTCAACAAAAGTTAAAAAAAGGACAAAGATATAGGCTTATTTGTAAGTAAAATAGCCCTAAGAAAATGTTCTACCACAGAGTATTAATATCTAATCACTTGTTCATAATTGATCCGAACTAAAAATAAAAATTATAAACCACAAATAACATTTTGCCTTAAAATTCCCACATAAATAACAATACGTTATTAATAACTTTTTCAGTCATTACTTTTTCAGTCAGCTACGTTTTCAGTTACCGTTGAAAGAAAATAATAACTCCACACTGCATTTATCCATTTATCAGAGTTATGTATTTGTTACAAATTAAACAATCTAACCAAAAACCATGTTTATAAAAATATCAATACGTATTTACGTATAAATTTTCAACTATTTACAAAACTATATTGGTAATAATATAAATGTAAAAGAAAAAACATCGTTAACCACAAAAAAACAAGAATACATACAAAAAGACATGTACAAACTCTAAAATATAAATAAGAATATGAATACTAGGCCTACTGGAATGGAAAATATAAAGCAATAACGAAAATCCAAATAATCCAAATCAAAATACAATTCAAGGGCAATTCCATGTTTTACCGAAGCATACATAAAGATTTGAAGGACAATACTTGACGTTTAAAATGCATATCTACTTATTTATGCAAAATTTGTACATTAAAACCTTCCGCAATGGAAGTGTATAAACCATAAAAGTATATCGATAATAATTTAAAATGAAAGAAAACAAGAAAATCGCTAAGAAAATCGCTTTGGAGCTAATCAGTAACAATCATGAATATAACACCAGAAATCGGGGCTGTATCGCAATGAGCTATCACACTCTGGAACTTTTCAAAAAGAAACCTAAATATGCTGGTTCAAAATTTTATAACAAAATTCCAAAAAGCATAACAGATGAGGTGTCAACCAAAAAATTCAAAATTAAATTGAAGCAGTACCTCATCAGCAAAGCTATATATTCTTTCGATGAGTTGTAGGAGGTAATGTCAATTTTTGCATAGCCTATATTGTTAATTCTAAGAAACCTTTGTTTTTCATTTTTCAATACCTGTATATTTGACACTATTTATGTATGTATTGTATACTACTAACAAATAAAGATTATTTGAATTTGAATTTTGAATTTGAATTTGAAAAGTATTACAGGTGCACTTTTTAAACGAATAACAGTCATAATTTCTGATGACTTTAAAGATTCGACTCAAAGATTTTGGAAATACTCAAGATGTACATAACAGATGGATATAATCAAAATTTCTTGTAAATATCTTATCATTTTTCAAAAGCTGATCTTGTTTTTTAGTGTTTTCTACAAATAGCCTTACAGCCGCATTACGCTGTCCATAATAATGATTATACATAAAAAAACATTATTTCAATTTCTTCTCCATGGTGGTGTTCCTTTCAATGATTACTAAGAAATGCAGCACAGTGTTAATTCAGTTTTCTTTTTAGTATATCAAATTATCCAGGCTCTCTCGCTTTTTTCCATTGTAATATTTACGGCAACCCAAATTCAAATAGTAAATATTTCATTTCAACCAAGTCAGTAAATGTTTTGTTTGTAGCAAACTGTTAAATTAGCAAACGTTTTGACTGTTTACAATTAACATTTGTTCTTCTTCTCATTTTTAATTTCTGACAACAGCTGGAGTTTCATAAAAATGTTTGTTTCCCATATTAATCTTATGGAGAAATACGAAACTTTAAAGTGCCGTAAGGCCTCTCTCTCTAATTGTTTCCTAAATAATGGAAATCCTCCCTGGTGTAGAGGATGATGAAAGCTTTAAAATGGCCCCTTATTTAAGGAAATGTATGGAAAATAAAGAAGTTCTGGGGTACCTAAAAAAAGGCACTTTGAAAAATATAATTTACATAGATTTAATTATTATTTTTTTATATATATTATAGGCAAAAGCTCAATCCTGCTTATTGACTATCTAATTTAAGAACTCTTAATGCATTACAGTACTATCATTTTATACAGGGTGGTAAAAAAGTCCCAGGACAGTTAAATATTTAAAAAAACAATGCAAATAGAGCTACAATACTTGATACAAAGTTACAGGGCATAAAACTCTATTTTAACACATATTCAGTGATCCAATAACTCTTCAGGGGGACGGCCCACAAGGAGTTGGAAGAAAATCTTAAATGGAAGCATAGGTCAATATGCACAACAAATAAATGGTCTTTTTTAGTAGAATACAGTGCCGCAAACCGCGCTTCAAAAGGTTGATCCTGCGCAAAATGACAGTTGTTCAAAGATTTCTTGAATCCGCCATTTTGAATCTTTGAATGACTGCCATTTTTAATATAGCATTTAAAATATATGCAAAAGTACAATTCATTGACCACATGGCACCAAGGAACAATTCTCCTTGTAAACAAATTAAATTAAATAGCAGAACAGCAATTCTGACAACAGCTGTAGTTTATTAACAATGTTTGTTTCCCATGTTAATCTTATGGAGAAATACGAAACTTTAAAGGGCCCCACGGCCTCACTCTCTAATTATTTCCCTAAAAAGAAAGTTTCCTGCACAACTTCACGTTACGCTCTTTCCAATGACACCAAAAACATGTCAATCGGTTCAGTAGTTTCGGAGGAGTAATAATTGTCACAAAAAACTTGCTTGCATATTAAATAAGTATAGATAAATAAATGTGTATTATATAAGTTCAACTTGGTGTACACAATATACATTTCACTATAAAGATTGTATCATTTTAGCGAATTTCCCATTTAGGGTACGATAAGCTATCACGGGTAGGTCTCATGGTAAGACTTGGGTCTGGGACTATTTTACTTTTTCTTTTAGATGTCCCCAGTGGCCAAAACATCATCCGTTCAAATCCATAAGACGAGCAAATTATTATAAATTATTATTGATGTGTGTATTAAATAAATACACATATCAATAATAAACAGTTGTTTAACTGCCAACCAAAATCTAATTATGTAAAAGAAATTAATTGAAAATCAAAATTTTTAACATTGGGCTTATGGGTTGTAGTAACCATGTGGTTGAACAAAATAACAAGGAAAAGTAAACAAAAGACTTGTAAGTTGTTACCTGTTAAGCCATCTACCCACAGTATACTAGCAAAATACAGAACACAGTACGAATGGAAAAACATCAGTTGTTTTGTTATGGCTCGGTCCCCAGGTAACATTTCCTTAAAACTGTCAGATTTATTTTCTATTTAACTAATACAGAAATAACAATAATAAAACTAATAAACTAAAATTACTTTCAGAAGTTGAAATGTATGAGCGAAGGAATATGCTATATGTTGACCAACGATCACATAAGACCAATGGTCTTATGTGATCGTTGATGTTGACAAACACTTGAATGGACAAGCTCCTCCCCCACACGGGACATCACTGTTGTAAGCTCCTCCCCCTTTTTTGTCACTGCTCATTATCACCTTTTGGCAATCTGTATGTTAGAAACGACACTTTAACCATTGGCCAATCTGCACGCGCGCCCTTAGCTTGATGAAAGTTTGTTTTTGTTAACTCAGGCTTATTTAGGCTACTTGGGATGATTATAAATATTAGTAGTGGCAAACTAGCAAAGATACCTCACTTTAGGCACGTTTTCCCCATAAGAATAACATGGTGAGCTTTTTTTAGCCCCCAATTCCAAAAATCCAGCTCTCGACCTATACAAGCCTATACAAATGTTCAATACTATTGTACAACTGTATTACCATTTCAAATCCACACTCATTCACACGTATATTCTCAAAATCATCAACTTGACAGTGCGACGTTTGCATGTGAACTTGGGCTCGCTCTCAGCTGTGGGTGCGACCGGTCTTCTTGCCATCAGCAGTGACACTGACAACATACCAAGGCGACTTCGGGCACCTCCGCCAAGGTTCGGTGAACCCAAACAAGCAAGCGAGGAAGTGTTGAGACCACTGCAATTAATTATACAGACAGACCAGTCTCAGGTGTTCTATTCAATGTTGAGATGGTGGGTATTGAAAGGGAGAGAGAGATAACGTGGTGCGGGAGTGAGAGAGAGTGAAAGAGAAAATGGGAGGGGGGCGTGGCGACAGATGTCTAGACAAGCCCGTGGTGCCAGACGTATCGATAGTGATTGATGTACGACAGGTGACAGGTAATAGGTGTCAAATTAAATTTGTACTTTCATATTTTCATTTGCTCCAGAAATTGTTAAAATAAATTTAACAATTACACTGAAATTGTAAAAATTATTTTAACCATTGTAGAGAATTCAGCCGTTGGGCTTTCTATAAACCCATTGGGGTGGGGGAGTAACCGGTTCCTCAGTCAGTCCTCCTCCATCGCAGCCAGCGCAGCCATCTTCTCTCCCCTCTCTGGGTACGTTTTTGCACATGTAGGCTAGACTAGTAGTGTAAGGCGTCGGCGCCATGGACCTGTCTAGACATCTGTCGCCACGCCCCTGTCTCGGCTTCGGATAGAATGCCTGGGAGTGAGCTGTCTGCATAATTAATTGCAGTGGCTGATTAATTGGTCGTGCGGAAATGACACTTAGGTGACTGCCCGTCTGTGTATTTATTATTTGAAACTTAGAGTATTTCTCAATAGAATTGTGACAGTGAAACTTAAATATTAAAGTCCTTATTTTTAAACTTAGTAAAAATTTCACAAGATTTTTCTTTAAAACTTACATTATTTTTTTCTAATGACACTTTGTAATTTTTGTGTAACTTCTACTATGTTAAAATATACTAAGTCCTGATTTTTAAAAACTTAGCCAAATTTCACTCATTAAGGGACTTGTAAAAAATGTACTAAGTCCTGATTTTTAAACACTTAGCTGAATTTCACTCACTGAGGTAACATAGGTTCTCTATAGCACGCACACTGTATAAATGTAGACTCAGCATTCTGAATTGCTAAAAAGTATTTTTTATTTAACAAATTTAACTTTTAAGATTTAGTTTTGATTTTGAAAATTGCAATTGTCAAATCTTATTGTATACAATTGTTTTGAATATTATAACATATATTTAAATTTAGAATTCTGATTTAAATTATTATTTCTCATTAATTGAAATTGTCAAAATGTAATTTATACTATAGAGTATTTCTCAACAGTCACTATGGTAGTGAAACTTAAACATTAAAGTCCTTATTTTTTCAACTTAGAAAGAATTTCACATGATTTTTCTATAAAGCTTACATTATTTTTCTCTAATGACACTTTATCATTTTTGTATAACGTCCACTATGTTAAAATATAATAAGTCCTGATTTTTAAAAACTTAACCAAATTTCACTCATTAAGGCACTTGTAAAAAAAACTTATAAAAGTCCATTTTTAAAAACTTAGCCGAATTTTACTCACTGAGGTAACATAGGCCTAGAAAACATAGGTAGTCTTCTCTATAGTACACACTCTGTATATATGTAGACTTAATATTCTGAATTGCTAAATAGTATTTTTTATTTAAGAAATTTTACTTTTAGGATTTAGTTTTGATTTTGAAAATTGCAATTGTCAAATCTTATTGTATAAAATTGTTTTGAATATTAAAACATATATTTAAATTTAGAATTCTGATTTAAATTATTATTTCTCATTAATTGAAATTGTCAAAATGTAATTTCAACTATATAGAAGATGGCAACCTAGTTTTTTTAGTTACATATATAAAATGAAGACTACATGTCAACATTGCTCCTTGTCGCTTTCCAAAAAAAAAGGCAACCTGATTCGCCACTACAAGTTAATACATCAAATTAAGGTAAAACTGTGCAAAGTTTGTAATTTAATTTGTGATAGTAACATAGCTCTAACATCTCATATATTACAAACTCACTGGACTTGTAGTTTCTGTAAAAGAAATGTTGTTAGTCATTTTAAAAGACACGTAAATTCTTGCAATAATTGTCCATACACAATGATTAAATTTGTTGGTGAATCGATTAGAACTGAACTTGAAAATACTCCCAAGACTTGTCCTCTGCCGATAAAATGGACTTTAGTTAGGAGAATCAAATTTCTAAATTTTCAATGGATCAACATGGAAAATTAGTTAATGAAAAAGAATGTATAGTGGATTTTAGAAGCCTTACTACTTTAACTATTGAGAAGATAGATTTAAAGCCTGAAATTGAAAATTCACTTTTAAAGATTGACGCGTCGATGCATAAATATCAAGCCCAAGGCAGTGGATGGATTTATGACCATACTAAATATTGGCAGCTACATGTTTACAAGTATAAGCCCCTAACTCCAAAGTCATACATCCCCACACCAAAAAGTATTCAATCTAAACATGCAGTTTTAAATATAAAAAATTCGGACAATAAATGCTTTCTTTGGTCAATTTTAGCAGCTTTACATCCAAGGAATGCTTAAAGTGCTGAAAGGGTCTCCAATTATGTACCCTACGTAGGTCAGTTAAATATGACAAATATAAAATATCCCGTAAAAATATCTGATATAGATAAATTTAAAAGACAGAATAATATAAGTGTTAATGTATTTGGAGTTGAAGACCAGAAATGTATATATCCATTAAAAACAACTAAACTAAATAGTATTACTCGCACAGATTTATTATTATTACAAGAAGGTCGTAAATCACATTACTGTTTAATTCGTGATTTTGATAGGTTAATGCTACGGTCTACAAAATATGACCATAAGAAGCATTTTTGCAAGTTGTGTTTACAACATTTTTACACTAATGATATATTGGAGCGTCATGCAACATATTGTAAAAACTTTGATGCCCAACGAGTGGAAATGTCTAAACAAGAAACATTACAATTTAAAAATTATAAATATCAACTTAAAGCCCCATTTGTGATTTATGCAGATTTTGAATCTTTTATAAAACTCTAACAACCATTCTCCATCTGGATTTGCATTCGTTGTAGTGAGAGATTCAAAAATTATTTCTGAAGAGTTATATAGTGGTGCTAATATTATGGATGTGTTTTTCAAAAGGTTATTTGAGACTTATGACTTCATTAAAAGTCAAATGGCAATATATATATTCCTCTTGTAATGACTCCAGAGCAAGAGGCATCTTTCCAAAACTCAACACATTGTCACATTTGTGAAAAGCCCCTATATTTTGATAGGGTGAGAGATCATTGTCATTCATCTTGCCAATACCGTGGAGCTGCCCACAATGATTGTAATTTAAACTATAAAGTAACAAAGAAAATACCGGTATTCTTCCATAACTTAAAAAATTACGATGGTCATTTATTAATGCAACACTTGGGGAAAATTTAATTGTAAATTAAATTGCATAGCCAAGGATATGGAATAGTACATTTCATTCTCTGTCGATGATTTAATATTTTTAGATTCCTATAACTTTCTGTCCCTTCCATTATACAAATTAGCTTCCAATTTAAATACATTTATATTTATAAACAATTCACTACTACAACGCAAAGGTGTATTTCCCTATGAATATATGACGGGACCAGATAAGTTTGCAGAGTCCCTACCCCCAATAGAAGCATTTTATAGTACTCTTACTAAAGAACATATTTCTCCCAACGAATATGAACATGCTAAAAATGTCTGGACCCATTTTAATAACAATAATTTAAAAGAATATCATGATTATATCTTAAACAGATGTATTGCTACTGGCTGATGTGTTTGAGACATTTAGAGACCTATGTTTAAAAGATTACAAACTTAACCCCGTATTCACTTCCTGGATTAACACGGGAGGGCTGTCTTAGAATGACTGGCATAAAATTACAATTATTTCAAGATATTTAAATGCATTTGTTCATAGAAAGTGCAATCAGAGGAGGAGTCACTATGATTTCCACGTGTTATGCTAAAGCTAATAATAAATATATGGGCGAACACTATGACTCCAATAGAGAGAGTGTGTATCTAATATATTTATACTGTAACTCACTATACTCCACAGCAATGTGTGAGCCACTGCCTGTGGATGGATTTCGTTGGACTAATGAGATAGACTACAAAAATAATCCAAATGATGAGTTTGGATACATTTTAGAAGTTGATTTAAAATATGATAAAAGCTTACATGATTTACATAATGACTATCCATTAGCACCTGAGAAAATGAATAGCAAATTAATACCTAATATAGATGACAAAACTAAATATATTTTACATTAAAAAGCGTTACAAAAATATGAGGAATTAGGTTTGGTTGTTAAAAATACCACAGAATTTTAAAATTTAGACAATTGAAATGGCTTGCACCCTATATTATTTTTAATATTGAAAAACAAAAATATGCTAAAATGATTTTGAAAAAGACTTTTATTAATTGTTAAATAATAGTCTCTTTGGTTGAACAATTATGAATCAACGCAAGTTTCGTGATATATATCTCAAGGATGTGTCAATATTAACTAAATATGTCACTAATCCAAGGTTTGATTGTAGCAAAAAGTTTGATAACAATTTACATGCTATACATTTAAATAAATTAGTTGTAAAGTTTAATAAGCCGATATATTTGGGAATGACCATTTTGGATATTAGTAAAGTAATAATGTATGATTTCCACTATAATTATATGTCAAAATTTAAGAACAAAAGATTTCTAATGACAGACACTGATTCTTTAATGTATTCTATAGTTACAGAGGACTTTTACAAGGAAATAGAATGTGACTTACACTATTTTGATACCTCTGGATATAGTAAAGACCATTTCTTATACTCTGATAAAAATAAAATAGTCACTGGCAAGTTTAAAGACGAATTAGATGGTCATATCATGTATACATATTGTGGTTTAAGACCAAAGTTATATTCTTACATTCCTCTAAAATGGTTATATGAAGAAGACAAACAAGCTTTAGAGATTAAGAAAGCTAAAGGAGCTGATGGTGCCACAGTTAAACATCTCCTTAGACATCAACATTATTTAAACCAGTTATTAGATGGTAAACTTAAAGTAATAATAGATAAAAATGGAGAAGCATTAAATAATACTAAATCCAAACTTATATTCAAAGGGCTTATTCCAAAATTAAATCAAATTAAAGACAACAAATTAACCATTGGAGAAGGTGATGATGTTTTCTATTATGACCACAATGCTCCAGTTACAATAGAAATTTCTGAAGGAACATATGAGTTGGTTGAGCTTGCAAAGGAAATTCAAAAGCATACCCCAGACATTTTTCTTGCAGCTAATAATACAACTATGAAAGCGACATTACATTCTAGCCACGTGTTATATTTTACAAAACCATGTTTAGGGTCTGTTTTATTGGGATTTAAAGGTGTTTCTACTCCTGGTGTTCCATTCGAATCTACAAATAAAATAAACATTAATAATGTAAATGTGGTTAGAGTAAAATGTAATGTTGCGGGATTAACGGGTTCTTTACAATAAAACTTGGCGATTTTATATTAACTATTTATTTACACTAATTATTTTCTATTTACAATATTTGCAATTACCTAACACCTAACTAACCCTATCTAAGCCTAGCTAATGCCTATTCTAATTTACGGTGATTCTACTTACAGCTAGCCTCTACAGGATTTATCACTTCTGTTACAATACAGTCACTACACTGTTACTCTCACTGTCACTACACTGGATCACTCACACCGGCGTGCCGTCGCTGCGATGATTCTCGGAAGACGCAACTCAACTCAACTGCCGTGTGCCGGAAGACGGTCCCTTATATAAGTTTTCCGTAGAACATTCTAGAGACTACTCGTAGGCTAGACAAAGGTGTTTACAGATCGCCGTGGAAGCTTCTGGTAGATGTCAAAACCCCTATTGACGTAGTCCGTTGACATGGGTCCATTGTCTTTCGTAGAACCCCGTGTAAACAAACAACCCTTTTGAGACGGCGCCTGGCTATTGTTGCGCGGGGCTCCTGACTTGTAACAGTAATATTGCAAACGGGTCCTATTTAAATGGCAACAAATCACACACCATGCATAGCTTTTATCCAGAAGCTCCTCCTGGCTACAAAATTATTGAAGTTCAAAGAAATATTATATATTTTCCTGTAAATAAGAGAATTGGAATTTTAATAATAAAAGGTAAGTACGTGTTAAACCTTCCATTGATGACCCTGACTGTTCTACAAAAGAACAGACTATAACTTATAATAAAAAAAACTATACAGGGCGATTGATATAAGTGTGCCAGCCGTTTTATTCAAAAACTATAAGAGATATCAAAAAAAGTTAAATGGTAAGAGCCTTGGAATTTTTATTTAAAAAAATTGTTGTCAAGTCAAACAAAATATTTTAGCCGCCATTTTTCCAATATGGCCGCCAACTTGGATTTTTCTTACGGAACACCCTGTATTTTATGATGTATTCTGGTAGTACAAGTAATTTTAAGACGATTTTATTCTTGTGATTTTTTTCATAAACCTAACCGTTTGAAATATAATAATGGTTAAAGTTTTGAAATTTCTGCATGAGAAAGAGTTTCGATAAAGGCCTAAGCAAGCATGCCAGCCGTTTTGTTCGAAAACCATTCAAAATTTCACAACTTAAACCATTATTATCTTTGAAACGGTTGGGTTTATGAAAAAAATGACAAGAATAAAATCGTCTTAAAATTACTTTTTCTACCAGAATACATCATAAAATACAGGGTGTTTCATAAGAAACATCAAAGTTGGCGGCCATATTGGAAAAATGATGGCTAAAATAATTTTTTGGACTTGACTATAATTTTTTAAATAAAAAATCCAAGGCACTTACCATTTGACTTTTTTCGATATCTCTTATAGTTTTCGAATAAAACGGCTGGCACACTTATATCAATCACCCTGTATTGTTGGGATGCCAAAAAACAATTTATAAGAAATCTACCAGAGGGGGAACATTTGGATGATATTTGTCTAATGTCACAAGCTATGCATTATGATGGATCGAAATTTATATATGGAGAAAAACATTTATTTTGATGGAATACAATCCTGATTTATTAGTTGCTGACCCCACATCTTTGAGTGGATTTAAGTATATAGATAATAGACCATATATACCAGAAAACTATGTATTTAAAAGAATGGAAGATAATCTATTGATTGGGGCTAATGGTGATATATTTAGAGTTAAAGGAAAGAATGATGCTATAAAAAATGAATGAAATTGCATACGAACTTCATAAACCTGCAAGAAAGAATTTCATTAAAAGGTCTTTTAAAGTACTGTATTAGGTATACATGAAACCGTACAAATAGTTTTAATTGATATGCAAAACTATGCTAGATAAAATTCTGGCAATAAATATATTCTAACTTTAATAGATACATTTTATAAAAAAGCTTATGCTGCTCTGCTAAAAAATAAGACAGGGTTAGTGGTTACAGAAGCCATTAAAACTATTCTACCAAAGGGGGTTAAAAACATTCAATCTGACAATGGAAAAGAATTTTTTAATCAATATTTTAGCAAACTGATGAAAAAAATAAATATTAATCACTATCACACATTTTCTACAACTAAGGCTGCAATTGTGGAGAGGTTTCAGAGAACTTTAAAGAATTGGTTATATAGAGAATTTAGTGCTCAGGGGAGATATAATTGGTTGGATTTACTTCCAAAGTTAATTCGAAAATATAATAATAAAGTGCATGTAGATCTATAGGAATGAAGCCTAACCAAGTGAGTATTAAGAATAGTAAATATGTGCATGAGAGGTTGACTTCTAAAGTGCAAATTAAGAAGCCAAGATATAAGGTGGGTGATAGTGTAAGGATTTCCAAGTATAAACATGCATTTAGTAAAGGTTATACCCCAAATTGGACAGGGGAGCTATTTACAATAGCAGAAGTTAAGAATACAAATCCTGTGACTTATATTTTGAAAGATGAAAATGGTAACACAATCAGGGGAGGCTTCTATACAGATGAGTTGTTAAAGACCAAGTATAAAGATATGTATTTGGTAGAGAAGGTGATTAGGAGGATGGGTGATTTGTTGTATGTCAAATGGCTTGGGTTCCCAAGTAGCCAGAACTCGTGGATTTCCACAAAGGATGTTGAGAAGCAAGCCTAAGGGAGCGCGCCCAAGTTCACATGCAAACCTTGCTCAATTTTGAGAATATACGTGTGAATGGATGTGGATTTAAAATAGTAATGAAGTTGTACAATAGTATTGAACATTTGTATATGTATAGGCTTGTATAGGTCGAGAGCAGGATTTTTGGAATTGGTGGCTAAAAAAAGCTCACCATGTTGTTCTTATGGGGAAACGTGCCTAAAGTGAGGTATCTTTGCTAGTTTGCCATTACTAATATTGTATGTAGGCCTGTTATGATTTTATGTATGTAAAAGATACCCTTACTTATAAGTGTATTTATTTTTTATATCAATATTCCAACTCTACAACTCAATACTTTAATTAGTAAAATGAATCTTACAACCGTAAGATTGTAGCGTCAGCTGATGACGTTGTCATAGCAACGAATTATGATTTGATTTCGTCTGATTTTTGTTTTCTACAGGAATATACACAAATTTTAACTCTCTTATTAAACTACTTTTCTTTTACTTATTTGGTCGTATTTCATTTGATATACACAAACAACCACGACCAAAAGATCACCGTTAGAAAAATATAAAGTTACGTTTGATGAAAGAATGGTTGATCCTACATAAAAAAACTGTAATAATCTTTTTTGTGCAGATTTGAAATAGCTACATTTTGGTATCAACAATTATTTCATAACTCTGATTACTGGTTACTGATATAAATACCATTTTCAAGAGTGCCACCATCGAAATTGCATTTCTCAAAGGTCAGACGTATTTTATAGGCACTATCATGGAAATCGTACATTTGTAGGCTTATAGGCAATTTTATTTTATAACCTCTTGAACAAATCAAACAGATCGAGCAATGCTCGGTCCACTGGTAAGGAATTATTATTACAGTTTTTATCAGCTGTCTGGAATTATGAAATAATTTGCATTTGACAGTTCACATATTTTGTTGACATTATGAGTTTGCTCTTTGTTGCCATGGAGACCAATCAATATTCACTTTAAAAGCCCACCATTCAGAGCCCTACTCCAATATAGAAGCGGAAATAGCTCTAAACTGATCTTCGGTACTGTAGCTATATATTTGTAAAATTTAGTCCAATCGGTTTAGTAGTTTTTGCGTTTATCCCGTAGAAATAGACATACAGACAGACACACAGACAACAGACACCACCTCTTCTTTTTAATATTATAGACAAATAACCATTGACAAGGTAGTAAATATGCACGACATTTCATCATGTTACACGAATGTAATTAAGGCCCAGTTAATAACTCGATTGTATATTTATATGATGCCATTTGGATCCATGAAATAAAATAATTAAATTCGAAAGTTTCCTTTAGTTAAATTTTATTACACTTTGATTTGCTAACTAAAGATCTAATCGATGACGATCGACTGATCAATTAGGTTTATCCAATTTGTTATGTTGTATTATACAGAAAAATGCAATTTAATTGAGCGAAGCGAGCGAAGCTCTTATACGTCGACTTTTATGCATTTCGTAATACGCAAACTCCTCCTAGACGGCTGAATCAATCGTTTTCAAATTTTGGATGGCGATAAAGACCATATCGGTGAGTGCCAACATCTATATGGCGTTAAAAATAACTCTCAGGAATCCGCCCCACTGGGTCTAAAAGTTTCAATGTAATCCTTATGGAAGCAGTATTTGACACATAAACAAAGACATATGATCAGCTGTTGAATTTTGAATGCAGAAGATAAAGAAATAGCTAATAGCATTATTCCACAGATATTAGAACAGAAACGGTATGAATCATAAATATAATCAAATGACGACACTAGCTTAAGGTCCGTGACGTAGGAAGTGCTAAAGGAAGTACTAAAGGTAAGCAGTCTGGAGTGTGGAAACTGTTTATGACGATTAGATTTAGGTATCTGCATTCCAAAAACTGTAATGTAAGGGAGGATAACGGGTCCGCGACGTAGGAAGTGATGAAGGAAGTAGTCAAGGCGAGCTGTCTGGAGTGTGGGAACTGTTTATGACGATTAGATTAAGGTATCTGCAATCATAAAATGCTATGGGAAGGGAGGTAAACAGGTCCGTGACGTAGGAAGTGGTGAAGGAAGTAGTAAATGCGAGCAGTCCGGAGTGTGAGAACTGTTTATGACCATTAGATTAAGGTATTTGCAATCCTATGATGCTATGGGAAGGGAGGGATACATGTCCGCGACGTAGGAAGTGATGAAGGAAGTAGTCAAGGCGAGCTGTCCGGAGTGTGGGAACTGTTTATGACAATTAGATTAAGGTATCTGCAATCATAAAATGCTGTGGGAAGGGAGGAAAACAGGTCCACGACGTAGGAAGTGGTGAAGGAAGTAGTCAAGGCAAGCTGTCCGGAGTGTGGGAACTGTTTATGACGATTAGATCAAGGTATCTGCAATCCTTAAATGCTATGGGAAGGGAGGTAAACAGGTCCGTGACGTAGGAAGTGGTGAAGGAAGTAGTAAAGGCGAGCAGTCTGGAATGTGGGAACTGTTCATGACGATTAGATTAAGGTATCAACAAACATAAAATGCTATGGGAAGGGAGGAAAACGGGTCCGCGACGTAGGAAGTGATGAAGGAAGTAGTCCATGCGAGCTGTCCGAAGTGTGGGACCTGTTTTTGACGATTAGATTAAGGTATCTGCAATCATAAAATGCTATGGAAAGGGAGGGAAACAGGTCCGTGGCTTAGGAAGTGGCGATGAAAGTAGTAAAGGCGAGCAGTCCGGAGTGTTGGAACTGTTTATGACGATTAAATTAATGTATCTGCAATCATAAAATGCTATGGGAAGGGAGGTAAACAGGTCCGTGACGTAGGAAGTGGTGAAGGAAGTAGTAAATGCGAGCAGTCCGGAGTGTAGGAACTGTTTATGACGGTTAAATTAATGTATCTGCAATCATAAAATGCTATGGGAAGGGAGGAAAACGGGTCCGCGACGTAGGAAGTGATGAAGGAAGTAGTCAAGGCGAGCTGTCCGGAGTGTGGGAACTGTTTATGACGATTACATCAAGGTATCTGCTATCCTAATATGCTATGGGAAGGGAGGTAAACAGGTCCGTGACGTAGGAAGTGGTAAAGGAAGTAGTAAATGCGAGCAGTCTGGAGTGTGGGAACTTTTTATGACGATTAGATTATGGGATCTGCAATCCTAAAATGTTATGGGAAGGGAGAGAAAAGGTCCGCGACGTATGAAGTGGTGAAGGAAGTAGTCAAGGTGAGCGTGTTGAGTGTGGGAATGGATAAATGTATCTGCAATGCTAAAACACTATGGGAAGAGACTGTAGACTGTAGGTTAAAATAATTACGAAGCACGAATCGATACATATTTCGATACATGCAATCGTTTATAATAGTAATTTACAACTGAGTTTACAACAGCTGATTTTTACTCCATAGAGGATAAAAACTATTTTTACTTCCTAAAGAGTAAAAATGCTACTTTAGACCCGCAACGCATGCATTACAAACGACTGGTATTACTGCAGTAACAATATAATATAAACCCTTGATGACTCCGCTCAATTTTGTGGATGCCTCTGCGAACGCTACCTAGTATTAATTTGATGTTTGGTTTGATAAATTAATATATGATGTAAGCTTAATACGAACAGTAGACCTTGTTTTTAAACAAATATTTCTCCGAGAGTCCAGTTAGTAGTTCTGTGCCTGGTTGATGTTTTACCTACCACATATGTGTAAGTATTTAAAAAATGCGATACAAACCCACAATTATTTTTAGATATACGAGGTAGGTCCCTTAGTTGCCATTAGCTGTATGGGCTATTAATCAACAGCTGTGTCTAAGGAATATGTCGGCCTTAGTCACTAACAAGACTACAAGATCGCGCCACTCATACTACACTCTTCTCCATTCATATTTGGCTTAAAATACCTAAAAAGGTTTAAATACCTGCTATTAAGCAATCCATTTAATTGCAGTTGCAACTAGTTTCGACTCCTATGTGGAGTCATCATCAGGCGGTACAAGGACTTCTTTCTTCACATGAAGAGCGTCATATTTAACAAGTAAAAATAAATAGACATTAATGGACATTGCAACTGCAATTAAATGGATTGCTTAATAGCAGGTATTTAAACCTTTTTAATATTATTTGGCAATCCGGAGGCTACATCCACAATGAAGTTAAAATACCTACTTTGTATAGTCACCAATTAATTGAAATGTATAAAAGTATAAAGTATAACGAGATAGTTTATTCCTATGTCAAATGTGCAGTTGGATTGAGCCGCCGTGCCGCGCCGTCAGAGGTAATGGAAATTAAGGATTGATGTTAAATACACCAACTTGTCAATGTTAGTGCTGTACGTACAGGATGCTCCCAGTGGTGCTGGGGAGCCTTCACTGTACACGAGGCCACACCACGCCTGTACCTCGATTGCGTCTGTATCATTGCAGGCGATACTGCCATTGGACAAACCAGTCTTTACTCATTGTCCCAGTGGTGCTGGGGAGCCTTCACTGTACACGAGGCCACACCACGCCTGTACCTCGATTGCGTCTGTATCATTGCAGGCGATACTGCCATTGGACAAACCAGTCTTTACTCATTGTCCCAGTGGTGTTGGGGAGCCTTCACTGTACACGAGGCCACACCACGCCAGTACCTCGATTGCGTCTGTATCATTGCAGGCGATACTGCCATTGGACAAACCAGTCTTTACTCATTGTCCCAGTGGTGCTGGGGAGCCTTCACTGTACACGAGGCCACACCACGCCAGTACCTCGATTGCGTCTCTATCATTGCAGGCGATACTGCCATTGGACAAACCAGTCTTTACTCATTGTCCCAGTGGTGCTGGGGAGCCTTCACTGTACACGAGGCCACACCACGCCAGTACCTCGATTGCGTTTGTATCATTGCAGGCGATACTGCCATTGGACAAACCAGTCTTTACTCATTGTCCCAGTGGTGCTGGGGCGCCTTCACTGTACACGAGGCCACCCCACACCAGTACCTCGATTGCGTCTGTATCATTGCAGGCGATACTGCCATTGGACAAACCAGTCTTTACTCATTGTCCCAGTGGTGCTGGGGCGCCTTCACTGTACACGAGGCCACACCACACCAGTACCTCGATTGCGTCTGTATCATTGCAGGCGATACTGCCATTGGACAAACCAGTCTTTACTCATTGTCCCAGTGGTGCTGGGGAGCCTTCACTGTACACGAGGCCACCCCACACCAGTACCTCGATTGCGTCTGTATCATTGCAGGCGATACTGCCATTGGACAAACCAGTCTTTACTCATTGTCCCAGTGGTGCTGGGGAGCCTTCACTGTACACGAGGCCACCCCACACCAGTACCTCGATTGCGTCTCTATCATTGCAGGCAATACTGCCATTGGACAAACTAGTCTTTACTCATTGTCCCAGTGGTGCTGGGGCGCCTTCACTGTACACGAGGCCACACCACGCCTGTACCTCGATTGCGTCTGTATCATTGCAGGCGATACTGCCATTGGACAAACCAGTCTTTACTCATTGTCCCAGTGGTGCTGGGGAGCCTTCACTGTACACGAGGCCACACCACGCCAGTACCTCGATTGCGTCTCTATCATTGCAGGCGATACTGCCATTGGACAAACCAGTCTTTACTCATTGTCCCAGTAGTGCTGGGGCGCCTTCACTGTACACGAGGCCACACCACGCCTGTACCTCGATTGCGTCTGTATCATTGCAGGCGATACTGCCATTGGACAAACCAGTCTTTACTCATTGTCCCAGTGGTGCTGGGGAGCCTTCACTGTACACGAGGCCACACCACACCAGTACCTCGATTGCGTCTCTATCATTGCAGGCGATACTGCCATTGGACAAACCAGTCTTTACTCATTGTCCCAGTGGTGCTGGGGAGCCTTCACTGTACACGAGGCCACACCACGCCAGTACCTCGATTGCGTCTGTATCATTGCAGGCGATACTGCCATTGGACAAACCAGTCTTTACTCATTGTCCCAGTGGTGCTGGGGCGCCTTCACTGTACACGAGGCCACCCCACACCAGTACCTCGATTGCGTCTGTATCATTGCAGGCGATACTTCCATTGGACAAACTAGTCTTTACTCATTGTCCCAGTGGTGCTGGGGAGCCTTCACTGTACACGAGGCCACCCCACACCAGTAACTCGATTGCGTCTCTATCATTGCAGGCGATACTGCCATTGGACAAACCAGTCTTTACTCATTGTCCCAGTGGTGCTGGGGAGCCTTCACTGTACACGAGGCCACCCCACACCAGTACCTCGATTGCGTCTGTATCATTGCAGGCGATACTGCCATTGGACAAACTAGTCTTTACTCATTGTCCCAGTGGTGCTGGGGCGCCTTCACTGTACACGAGGCCACCCCACACCAGTACCTCGATTGCGTCTCTATCATTGCAGGCGATACTGCCATTGGACAAACCAGTCTTTACTCATTGTCCCAGTGGTGCTGGGGAGCCTTCACTGTACACGAGGCCACACCATGCCTGTACCTCGATTGCGTCTGTATCATTGCAGGCGATACTGCCATTGGACAAACCAGTCTTTACTCATTGTCCCAGTGGTGCTGGGGAGCCTTCACTGTACACGAGGCCACACCACGCCAGTACCTCGATTGCGTCTCTATCATTGCAGGCGATACTGCCATTGGACAAACCAGTCTTTACTCATTGTCCCAGTGGTGCTGGGGAGCCTTCACTGTACACGAGGCCACACCACACCAGTACCTCGATTGCGTCTGTATCATTGCAGGCGATACTGCCATTGGACAAACCAGTCTTTACTCATTGTCCCAGTGGTGCTGGGGAGCCTTCACTGTACACGAGGCCACACCACGCCTGTACCTCGATTGCGTCTGTATCATTGCAGGCGATACTGCCATTGGACAAACCAGTCTTTACTCATTGTCCCAGTGGTGCTGGGGAGCCTTCACTGTACACGAGGCCACCCCACACCAGTACCTCGATTGCGTCTGTATCATTGCAGGCGATACTGCCATTGGACAAACCAGTCTTTACTCATTGTCCCAGTGGTGCTGGGGAGCCTTCACTGTACACGAGGCCACACCACACCAGTACCTCGATTGCGTCTGTATCATTGCAGGCGATACTGCCATTGGACAAACCAGTCTTTACTCATTGTCCCAGTGGTGCTGGGGAGCCTTCACTGTACACGAGGCCACACCACGCCTGTACCTCGATTGCGTCTGTATCATTGCAGGCGATACTGCCATTGGACAAACCAGTCTTTACTCATTGTCCCAGTGGTGCTGGGGCGCCTTCACTGTACACGAGGCCACACCACGCCTGTACCTCGATTGCGTCTCTATCATTGCAGGCGATACTGCCATTGGACAAACCAGTCTTTACTCATTGTCCCAGTGGTGCTGGGGCACCTTCACTGTACACGAGGCCACACCACGCCTGTACCTCGATTGCGTCTGTATCATTGCAGGCGATACTGCCATTGGACAAACCAGTCTTTACTCATTGTCCCAGTGGTGCTGGGGAGCCTTCACTGTACACGAGGCCACACCACACCAGTACCTCGATTGCGTCTCTATCATTGCAGGCGATACTGCCATTGGACAAACTAGTCTTTACTCATTGTCCCAGTGGTGCTGGGGAGCCTTCACTGTACACGAGGCCACCCCACACCAGTACCTCGATTGCGTCTGTATCATTGCAGGCGATACTGCCATTGGACAAACCAGTCTTTACTCATTGTCCCAGTGGTGCTGGGGAGCCTTCACTGTACACGAGGCCACACCACGCCTGTACCTCGATTGCGTCTGTATCATTGCAGGCGATACTGCCATTGGACAAACCAGTCTTTACTCATTGTCCCAGTGGTGCTGGGGAGCCTTCACTGTACACGAGGCCACACCACACCAGTACCTCGATTGCGTCTGTATCATTGCAGGCGATACTGCCATTGGACAAACCAGTCTTTACTCATTGTCCCAGTGGTGCTGGGGAGCCTTCACTGTACACGAGGCCACACCACACCAGTACCTCGATTGCGTCTGTATCATTGCAGGCGATACTGCCATTGGACAAACCAGTCTTTACTCATTGTCCCAGTGGTGCTGGGGAGCCTTCACTGTACACGAGGCCACACCACGCCAGTACCTCGATTGCGTCTGTATCATTGCAGGCGATACTGCCATTGGACAAACCAGTCTTTACTCATTGTCCCAGTGGTGCTGGGGAGCCTTCACTGTACACGAGACCACACCACACCAGTACCTCGATTGCGTCTGTATCATTGCAGGCGATACTGCCATTGGACAAACCAGTCTTTACTCATTGTCCCAGTGGTGCTGGGGAGCCTTCACTGTACACGAGGCCACACCACGCCAGTACCTCGATTGCGTCTGTATCATTGCAGGCGATACTGCCATTGGACAAACCAGTCTTTACTCATTGTCCCAGTGGTGCTGGGGAGCCTTCACTGTACACGAGGCCACACCACACCAGTACCTCGATTGCGTCTGTATCATTGCAGGCGATACTGCCATTGGACAAACCAGTCTTTACTCATTGTCCCAGTGGTGCTGGGGAGCCTTCACTGTACACGAGGCCACACCACACCAGTACCTCGATTGCGTCTGTATCATTGCAGGCGATACTGCCATTGGACAAACCAGTCTTTACTCATTGTCCCAGTGGTGCTGGGGAGCCTTCACTGTACACGAGGCCACACCACACCAGTACCTCGATTGCGTCTGTATCATTGCAGGCGATACTGCCATTGGACAAACCAGTCTTTACTCATTGTCCCAGTGGTGCTGGGGAGCCTTCACTGTACACGAGGCCACACCACGCCAGTACCTCGATTGCGTCTGTATCATTGCAGGCGATACTGCCATTGGACAAACCAGTCTTTACTCATTGTCCCAGTGGTGCTGGGGAGCCTTCACTGTACACGAGGCCACACCACGCCTGTACCTCGATTGCGTCTGTATCATTGCAGGCGATACTGCCATTGGACAAACCAGTCTTTACTCATTGTCCCAGTGGTGCTGGGGAGCCTTCACTGTACACGAGGCCACACCACGCCTGTACCTCGATTGCGTCTGTATCATTGTAGGCGATACTGCCATTGGACAAACCAGTCTTTACTCATTGTCCCAGTGGTGCTGGGGAGCCTTCACTGTACACGAGGCCACCCCACACCAGTACCTCGATTGCGTCTCTATCATTGCAGGCGATACTGCCATTGGACAAACCAGTTTTTACTCATTGTCCCAGTGGTGCTGGGGAGCCTTCACTGTACACGAGGCCACACCACGCCTGTACCTCGATTGCGTCTGTATCATTGCAGGCGATACTGCCATTGGACAAACCAGTCTTTACTCATTGTCCCAGTGGAGCTGGGGAGCCTTCACTGTACACGAGGCCACACCACGCCAGTACCTCGATTGCGTCTGTATCATTGCAGGCGATACTGCCATTGGACAAACCAGTCTTTACTCATTGTCCCAGTGGTGCTGGGGCGCCTTCACTGTACACGAGGCCACACCACACCAGTACCTCGATTGCGTCTGTATCATTGCAGGCGATACTGCCATTGGACAAACCAGTCTTTACTCATTGTCCCAGTGGTGCTGGGGAGCCTTCACTGTACACGAGGCCACCCCACACCAGTACCTCGATTGCGTCTGTATCATTGCAGGCGATACTGCCATTGGACAAACCAGTCTTTACTCATTGTCCCAGTGGTGCTGGGGAGCCTTCACTGTACACGAGGCCACCCCACACCAGTACCTCGATTGCGTCTCTATCATTGCAGGCAATACTGCCATTGGACAAACTAGTCTTTACTCATTGTCCCAGTGGTGCTGGGGCGCCTTCACTGTACACGAGGCCACACCACGCCTGTACCTCGATTGCGTCTGTATCATTGCAGGCGATACTGCCATTGGACAAACCAGTCTTTACTCATTGTCCCAGTGGTGCTGGGGAGCCTTCACTGTACACGAGGCCACACCACGCCAGTACCTCGATTGCGTCTCTATCATTGCAGGCGATACTGCCATTGGACAAACCAGTCTTTACTCATTGTCCCAGTAGTGCTGGGGCGCCTTCACTGTACACGAGGCCACACCACGCCTGTACCTCGATTGCGTCTGTATCATTGCAGGCGATACTGCCATTGGACAAACCAGTCTTTACTCATTGTCCCAGTGGTGCTGGGGAGCCTTCACTGTACACGAGGCCACACCACACCAGTACCTCGATTGCGTCTCTATCATTGCAGGCGATACTGCCATTGGACAAACCAGTCTTTACTCATTGTCCCAGTGGTGCTGGGGAGCCTTCACTGTACACGAGGCCACACCACGCCAGTACCTCGATTGCGTCTGTATCATTGCAGGCGATACTGCCATTGGACAAACCAGTCTTTACTCATTGTCCCAGTGGTGCTGGGGCGCCTTCACTGTACACGAGGCCACCCCACACCAGTACCTCGATTGCGTCTGTATCATTGCAGGCGATACTTCCATTGGACAAACTAGTCTTTACTCATTGTCCCAGTGGTGCTGGGGAGCCTTCACTGTACACGAGGCCACCCCACACCAGTAACTCGATTGCGTCTCTATCATTGCAGGCGATACTGCCATTGGACAAACCAGTCTTTACTCATTGTCCCAGTGGTGCTGGGGAGCCTTCACTGTACACGAGGCCACCCCACACCAGTACCTCGATTGCGTCTGTATCATTGCAGGCGATACTGCCATTGGACAAACTAGTCTTTACTCATTGTCCCAGTGGTGCTGGGGCGCCTTCACTGTACACGAGGCCACCCCACACCAGTACCTCGATTGCGTCTCTATCATTGCAGGCGATACTGCCATTGGACAAACCAGTCTTTACTCATTGTCCCAGTGGTGCTGGGGAGCCTTCACTGTACACGAGGCCACACCATGCCTGTACCTCGATTGCGTCTGTATCATTGCAGGCGATACTGCCATTGGACAAACCAGTCTTTACTCATTGTCCCAGTGGTGCTGGGGAGCCTTCACTGTACACGAGGCCACACCACGCCAGTACCTCGATTGCGTCTCTATCATTGCAGGCGATACTGCCATTGGACAAACCAGTCTTTACTCATTGTCCCAGTGGTGCTGGGGAGCCTTCACTGTACACGAGGCCACACCACACCAGTACCTCGATTGCGTCTGTATCATTGCAGGCGATACTGCCATTGGACAAACCAGTCTTTACTCATTGTCCCAGTGGTGCTGGGGAGCCTTCACTGTACACGAGGCCACACCACGCCTGTACCTCGATTGCGTCTGTATCATTGCAGGCGATACTGCCATTGGACAAACCAGTCTTTACTCATTGTCCCAGTGGTGCTGGGGAGCCTTCACTGTACACGAGGCCACCCCACACCAGTACCTCGATTGCGTCTGTATCATTGCAGGCGATACTGCCATTGGACAAACCAGTCTTTACTCATTGTCCCAGTGGTGCTGGGGAGCCTTCACTGTACACGAGGCCACACCACACCAGTACCTCGATTGCGTCTGTATCATTGCAGGCGATACTGCCATTGGACAAACCAGTCTTTACTCATTGTCCCAGTGGTGCTGGGGAGCCTTCACTGTACACGAGGCCACACCACGCCTGTACCTCGATTGCGTCTGTATCATTGCAGGCGATACTGCCATTGGACAAACCAGTCTTTACTCATTGTCCCAGTGGTGCTGGGGCGCCTTCACTGTACACGAGGCCACACCACGCCTGTACCTCGATTGCGTCTCTATCATTGCAGGCGATACTGCCATTGGACAAACCAGTCTTTACTCATTGTCCCAGTGGTGCTGGGGCACCTTCACTGTACACGAGGCCACACCACGCCTGTACCTCGATTGCGTCTGTATCATTGCAGGCGATACTGCCATTGGACAAACCAGTCTTTACTCATTGTCCCAGTGGTGCTGGGGAGCCTTCACTGTACACGAGGCCACACCACACCAGTACCTCGATTGCGTCTCTATCATTGCAGGCGATACTGCCATTGGACAAACTAGTCTTTACTCATTGTCCCAGTGGTGCTGGGGAGCCTTCACTGTACACGAGGCCACCCCACACCAGTACCTCGATTGCGTCTGTATCATTGCAGGCGATACTGCCATTGGACAAACCAGTCTTTACTCATTGTCCCAGTGGTGCTGGGGAGCCTTCACTGTACACGAGGCCACACCACGCCTGTACCTCGATTGCGTCTGTATCATTGCAGGCGATACTGCCATTGGACAAACCAGTCTTTACTCATTGTCCCAGTGGTGCTGGGGAGCCTTCACTGTACACGAGGCCACACCACACCAGTACCTCGATTGCGTCTGTATCATTGCAGGCGATACTGCCATTGGACAAACCAGTCTTTACTCATTGTCCCAGTGGTGCTGGGGAGCCTTCACTGTACACGAGGCCACACCACACCAGTACCTCGATTGCGTCTGTATCATTGCAGGCGATACTGCCATTGGACAAACCAGTCTTTACTCATTGTCCCAGTGGTGCTGGGGAGCCTTCACTGTACACGAGGCCACACCACGCCAGTACCTCGATTGCGTCTGTATCATTGCAGGCGATACTGCCATTGGACAAACCAGTCTTTACTCATTGTCCCAGTGGTGCTGGGGAGCCTTCACTGTACACGAGACCACACCACACCAGTACCTCGATTGCGTCTGTATCATTGCAGGCGATACTGCCATTGGACAAACCAGTCTTTACTCATTGTCCCAGTGGTGCTGGGGAGCCTTCACTGTACACGAGGCCACACCACGCCAGTACCTCGATTGCGTCTGTATCATTGCAGGCGATACTGCCATTGGACAAACCAGTCTTTACTCATTGTCCCAGTGGTGCTGGGGAGCCTTCACTGTACACGAGGCCACACCACACCAGTACCTCGATTGCGTCTGTATCATTGCAGGCGATACTGCCATTGGACAAACCAGTCTTTACTCATTGTCCCAGTGGTGCTGGGGAGCCTTCACTGTACACGAGGCCACACCACACCAGTACCTCGATTGCGTCTGTATCATTGCAGGCGATACTGCCATTGGACAAACCAGTCTTTACTCATTGTCCCAGTGGTGCTGGGGAGCCTTCACTGTACACGAGGCCACACCACACCAGTACCTCGATTGCGTCTGTATCATTGCAGGCGATACTGCCATTGGACAAACCAGTCTTTACTCATTGTCCCAGTGGTGCTGGGGAGCCTTCACTGTACACGAGGCCACACCACGCCAGTACCTCGATTGCGTCTGTATCATTGCAGGCGATACTGCCATTGGACAAACCAGTCTTTACTCATTGTCCCAGTGGTGCTGGGGAGCCTTCACTGTACACGAGGCCACACCACGCCTGTACCTCGATTGCGTCTGTATCATTGCAGGCGATACTGCCATTGGACAAACCAGTCTTTACTCATTGTCCCAGTGGTGCTGGGGAGCCTTCACTGTACACGAGGCCACACCACGCCTGTACCTCGATTGCGTCTGTATCATTGTAGGCGATACTGCCATTGGACAAACCAGTCTTTACTCATTGTCCCAGTGGTGCTGGGGAGCCTTCACTGTACACGAGGCCACCCCACACCAGTACCTCGATTGCGTCTCTATCATTGCAGGCGATACTGCCATTGGACAAACCAGTTTTTACTCATTGTCCCAGTGGTGCTGGGGAGCCTTCACTGTACACGAGGCCACACCACGCCTGTACCTCGATTGCGTCTGTATCATTGCAGGCGATACTGCCATTGGACAAACCAGTCTTTACTCATTGTCCCAGTGGAGCTGGGGAGCCTTCACTGTACACGAGGCCACACCACGCCAGTACCTCGATTGCGTCTGTATCATTGCAGGCGATACTGCCATTGGACAAACCAGTCTTTACTCATTGTCCCAGTGGTGCTGGGGAGCCTTCACTGTACACGAGGCCACACCACGCCTGTACCTCGATTGCGTCTGTATCATTGCAGGCGATACTGCCATTGGACAAACCAGTCTTTACTCATTGTCCCAGTGGTGCTGGGGAGCCTTCACTGTACACGAGGCCACACCACGCCAGTACCTCGATTGCGTCTGTATCATTGCAGGCGATACTGCCATTGGACAAACCAGTCTTTACTCATTGTCCCAGTGGTGCTGGGGCGCCTTCACTGTACACGAGGCCACCCCACACCAGTACCTCGATTGCGTCTGTATCATTGCAGGCGATACTTCCATTGGACAAACTAGTCTTTACTCATTGTCCCAGTTGTGCTGGGGAGCCTTCACTGTACACGAGGCCACCCCACACCAGTACCTCGATTGCGTCTCTATCATTGCAGGCGATACTTTCATTGGACAAACCAGTCTTTACTCATTGTCCCAGTGGTGCTGGGGAGCCTTCACTGTACACGAGGCCACCCCACGCCAGTAGCTCGATTGCGTCTGTATCATTGCAGGCGACACTGCCATTGGACAAACCAGTCTTTACTCATTGTCCCAGTGGTGCTGGGGCGCCTTCACTGTACACGAGGCCACCCCACACCAGTACCTCGATTGCGTCTGTATCATTGCAGGCGATACTGCCATTGGACAAACCAGTCTTTACTCATTGTCCCAGTGGTGCTGGGGAGCCTTCACTGTACACGAGGCCACCCCACACCAGTACCTCGATTGCGTCTCTATCATTGCAGGCGATACCGCCATTGGACAAACCAGTCTTTACTCATTGTCCCAGTGGTGCTGGGGAGCCTTCACTGTACACGAGGCCACCCCACACCAGTACCTCGATTGCGTCTCTATCATTGCAGGCGATACTGCCATTGGACAAACCAGTCTTTACTCATTGTCCCAGTGGTGCTGGGGAGCCTTCACTCACTGTACACGAGGCCACACCACGCCAGTACCTCGATTGCGTCTGTATCATTGCAGGCGATACTGCCATTGGACAAACCAGTCTTTACTCATTGTCCCAGTGGTGCTGGGGAGCCTTCACTGTACACGAGGCCACCCCACACCAGTAGCTCGATTGCGTCTCTATCATTGCAGGCGATACTGCCATTGGACAAACCAGTCTTTACTCATTGTCCCAGTGGTGCTGGGGCGCCTTCACTGTACACGAGGCCACACCACGCCAGTACCTCGATTGCGTCTCTATCATTGCAGGCGATACTGCCATTAGACAAACCAGTCTTTACTCATTGTCCCAGTGGTGCTGGGGAGCCTTCACTGTACACGAGGCCACACCACGCCAGTACCTCGATTGCGTCTCTATCATTGCAGGCGATACTGCCATTAGACAAACCAGTCTTTACTCATTGTCCCAGTGGTGCTGGGGAGCCTTCACTGTACACGAGGCCACACCACGCCAGTACCTCGATTGCGTCTCTATCATTGCAGGCGATACTGCCATTGGACAAACCAGTCTTTACTCATTGTCCCAGTGGTGCTGGGGCGCCTTCACTGTACACGAGGCCACACCACGCCAGTACCTCGATTGCGTCTCTATCATTGCAGGCGATACTGCCATTAGACAAACCAGTCTTTACTCATTGTCCCAGTGGTGCTGGGGAGCCTTCACTGTACACGAGGCCACCCCACACCAGTTGCTCGATTGCGTCTGTATCATTGCAGGCGATACTGTCATTGGACAAACCAGTCTTTACTCATTGTCCCAGTGGTGCTGGGGCGCCTTCACTGTACACGAGGCCACACCACGCCAGTACCTCGATTGCGTCTGTATCATTGCAGGCGATACTGCCATTGGACAAACCAGTCTTTACTCATTGTCCCAGTGGTGCTGGGGAACCTTCACTGTACACGAGGCCACCCCACACCAGTTGCTCGATTGCGTCTGTATCATTGCAGGCGATAATGCCATTGGACAAACCAGTCTTTACTCATTGTCCCAGTGGTGCTGGGGAACCTTCACTGTACACGAGGCCACCCCACGCCAGTACCTCGATTGCGTCTGTATCATTGCAGGCGATACTGCCATTGGACAAACCAGTCTTTACTCATTGTCCCAGTGGTGCTGGGGAGCCTTCACTGTACACGAGGCCACACCACGCCAGTACCTCGATTGCGTCTGTATCATTGCAGGCGATACTGCCATTGGACAAACCAGTCTTTACTCATTGTCCCAGTGGTGCTGGGGAGCCTTCACTGTACACGAGGCCACCCCACACCAGTAGCTCGATTGCGTCTGTATCATTGCAGGCGATACTGCCATTGGACAAACCAGTCTTTACTCATTGTCCCAGTGGTGCTGGGGAGCCTTCACTGTACACGAGGCCACCCCACGCCAGTACCTCGATAGCGTCTGTATCATTGCAGGCGATACTGCCATTGGACAAACCAGTCTTTACTCATTGTCCCAGTGGTGCTGGGGAGCCTTCACTGTACACGAGGCCACACCACGCCAGTACCTCGATTGCGTCTCTATCATTGCAGGCGATACTGCCATTGGACAAACCAGTCTTTACTCATTGTCCCAGTGGTGCTTGGGCGCCTTCACTGTACACGAGGCCACCCCACACCAGTACCTCGATTGCGTCTCTATCGTTGCAGGCGATACTGCCATTGGACAAACCAGTCTTTACTCATTGTCCCAGTGGTGCTGGGGAGCCTTCACTGTACACGAGGCCACACCACGCCAGTACCTCGATTGCGTCTGTATCATTGCAGGCGATACTGCCATTGGACAAACTAGTCTTTACTCATTGTCCCAGTGGTGCTGGGGAGCCTTCACTGTACACGAGGCCACACCACGCCAGTACCTCGATTGCGTCTCTATCATTGCAGGCGATACTGCCATTGGACAAACTAGTCTTTACTCATTGTCCCAGTGGTGCTGGGGAGCCTTCACTGTACACGAGGCCACACCACGCCAGTACCTCGATTGCGTCTCTATCATTGCAGGCGATACTGCCATTGGACAAACTAGTCTTTACTCATTGTCCCAGTGGTGCTGGGGAGCCTTCACTGTACACGAGGCCACACCACGCCAGTACCTCGATTGCGTCTCTATCATTGCAGGCGATACTGCCATTGGACAAACTAGTCTTTACTCATTGTCCCAGTGGTGCTGGGGAGCCTTCACTGTACACGAGGCCACACCACGCCAGTACCTCGATTGCGTCTCTATCATTGCAGGCGATACTGCCATTGGACAAACTAGTCTTTACTCATTGTCCCAAGAGTGCTGGGGAGCCTTCACTGTACACGAGGCCACCCCACACCAGTACTTCGATTGCGTCTGTATCATTGCAGGCGATACTGCCATTGGACAAACCAGTCTTTACTCATTGTCCCAGTGGTGCTGGGGAGCCTTCACTGTACACGAGGCCACACCACGCCAGTACCTCGATTGCGTCTGTATCATTGCAGGCGATACTGCCATTGGACAAACCAGTCTTTACTCATTGTCCCAGTGGTGCTGGGGAGCCTTCACTGTACACGAGGCCACACCACACCAGTACCTCGATTGCGTCTGTATCATTGCAGGCGATACTGCCATTGGACAAACCAGTCTTTACTCATTGTCCCAGTGGTGCTGGGGAGCCTTCACTGTACACGAGGCCACCCCACACCAGTACCTCGATTGCGTCTGTATCATTGCAGGCGATACTGCCATTGGACAAACTAGTCTTTACTCATTGTCCCAGTGGTGCTGGGGAGCCTTCACTGTACACGAGGCCACACCACGCCAGTACCTCGATTGCGTCTGTATCATTGCAGGCGATACTGCCATTGGACAAACTAGTCTTTACTCATTGTCCCAGTGGTGCTGGGGAGCCTTCACTGTACACGAGAACACACCACACCAGTACCTCGATTGCGTCTCTATCATTGCAGGCGATACTGCCATTGGACAAACTAGTCTTTACTCATTGTCCCAGTGGTGCTGGGGAGCCTTCACTGTACACGAGGCCACCCCACACCAGTACCTCGATTGCGTCTGTATCATTGCAGGCGATACTGCCATTGGACAAACCAGTCTTTACTCATTGTCCCAGTGGTGCTGGGGAGCCTTCACTGTACACGAGGCCACACCACGCCTGTACCTCGATTGCGTCTGTATCATTGCAGGCGATACTGCCATTGGACAAACCAGTCTTTACTCATTGTCCCAGTGGTGCTGGGGAGCCTTCACTGTACACGAGGCCACACCACACCAGTACCTCGATTGCGTCTCTATCATTGCAGGCGATACTGCCATTGGACAAACCAGTCTTTACTCATTGTCCCAGTGGTGCTGGGGAGCCTTCACTGTACACGAGGCCACCCCACACCAGTACCTCGATTGCGTCTCTATCATTGCAGGCGATACTGCCATTGGACAAACCAGTCTTTACTCATTGTCCCAGTGGTGCTGGTTAGCCTTCACTGTACACGAGGCCACACCACGCCAGTACCTCGATTGCGTCTGTATCATTGCAGGCGATACTGCCATTGGACAAACCAGTCTTTACTCATTGTCCCAGTGGTGCTGGGGAGCCTTCACTGTACACGAGGCCACACCACACCAGTACCTCGATTGCGTCTGTATCATTGCAGGCGATACTGCCATTGGACAAACCAGTCTTTACTCATTGTCCCAGTGGTGCTGGGGAGCCTTCACTGTACACGAGGCCACCCCACACCAGTACCTCGATTGCGTCTCTATCATTGCAGGCGATACTGCCATTGGACAAACCAGTTTTTACTCATTGTCCCAGTGGTGCTGGGGAGCCTTCACTGTACACGAGGCCACACCACGCCTGTACCTCGATTGCGTCTGTATCATTGCAGGCGATACTGCCATTGGACAAACCAGTCTTTACTCATTGTCCCAGTGGTGCTGGGGAGCCTTCACTGTACACGAGGCCACACCACACCAGTACCTCGATTGCGTCTGTATCATTGCAGGCGATACTGCCATTGGACAAACCAGTCTTTACTCATTGTCCCAGTGGTGCTGGGGAGCCTTCACTTTACACGAGGCCACCCCACACCAGTACCTCGATTGCGTCTCTATCATTGCAGGCGATACTGCCATTGGACAAACTAGTCTTTACTCATTGTCCCAAGAGTGCTGGGGAGCCTTCACTGAACACGAGGCCACCCCACACCAGTACCTCGATTGCGTCTGTATCATTGCAGGCGATACTGCCATTGGACAAACCAGTCTTTACTCATTGTCCCAGTGGTGCTGGGGAGCCTTCACTGTACACGAGGCCACCCCACACCAGTACCTCGATTGCGTCTCTATCATTGCAGGCGATACTGCCATTGGACAAACCAGTCTTTACTCATTGTCCCAGTTGTGCTGGGGAGCCTTCACTGTACACGAGGCCACACCACGCCAGTACCTCGATTGCGTCTGTATCATTGCAGGCGATACTGCCATTGGAGAAACCAGTCTTTACTCATTGTCCCAGTGGTGCTGGGGAGCCTTTACTGTACAGGAGGCCACCCCACACCAGTAGCTCGATTGCGTCTCTATCATTGCAGGCGATACTGCCATTGGACACACCAGTCTTTACTCATTGTCCCTGTGGTGCTGGGGCGCCTTCACTGTACACGAGGCCACACCACGCCAGTACCTCGATTGCGTCTGTATCATTGCAGGCGATACTGCCATTGGACAAACCAGTCTTTACTCATTGTCCCAGTGATGCTGGGGAGCCTTCACTGTACACGAGGCCACCCCACACCAGTACCTCGATTGCGTCTGTATCATTGCAGGCGATACTGCCATTGGACAAACCAGTCTTTACTCATTGTCCCAGTGGTGCTGGGGAGCCTCCACTGTACACGAGGCCACCCCACACCAGTACCTCGATTGCGTCTGTATCATTGCAGGCGATACTGCCATTGGACAAACCAGTCTTTACTCATTGTCCCAGTGGTGCTGGGGAGCCTTCACTGTACACGAGGCCACACCACGCCAGTACCTCGATTGCGTCTGTATCATTGCAGGCGATACTGCCATTGGACAAACCAGTCTTTACTCATTGTCCCAGTGGTGCTGGGGAGCCTTCACTGTACACGAGGCCACCCCACACCAGTACCTCGATTGCGTCTCTATCATTGCAGGCGATACTTTCATTGGACAAACCAGTCTTTACTCATTGTCCCAGTGGTGCTGGGGAGCCTTCACTGTACACGAGGCCACCCCACGCCAGTAGCTCGATTGCGTCTGTATCATTGCAGGCGACACTGCCATTGGACAAACCAGTCTTTACTCATTGTCCCAGTGGTGCTGGGGCGCCTTCACTGTACACGAGGCCACCCCACACCAGTACCTCGATTGCGTCTGTATCATTGCAGGCGATACCGCCATTGGACAAACCAGTCTTTACTCATTGTCTTAGTGGTCCTGGGGAGCCTTCACTGTACACGAGGCCACCCCACACCAGTACCTCGATTGCGTCTCTATCATTGCAGGCGATACCGCCATTGGACAAACCAGTCTTTACTCATTGTCCCAGTGGTGCTGGGGAGCCTTCACTGTACACGAGGCCACCCCACACCAGTACCTCGATTGCGTCTCTATCATTGCAGGCGATACTGCCATTGGACAAACCAGTCTTTACTCATTGTCCCAGTGGTGCTGGGGAGCCTTCACTCACTGTACACGAGGCCACACCACGCCAGTACCTCGATTGCGTCTGTATCATTGCAGGCGATACTGCCATTGGACAAACCAGTCTTTACTCATTGTCCCAGTGGTGCTGGGGAGCCTTCACTGTACACGAGGCCACCCCACACCAGTACCTCGATTGCGTCTCTATCATTGCAGGCGATACTGTCATTGGACAAACCAGTCTTTACTCATTGTCCCAGTGGTGCTGGGGAGCCTTCACTGTACACAAGGCCACCCCACACCAGTACCTCGATTGCGTCTCTATCATTGCAGGCGATACTGCCATTAGACAAACCAGTCTTTACTCATTGTCCCAGTGGTGCTGGGGAGCCTTCACTGTACACGAGGCCACCCCACGCCAGTACCTCGATTGCGTCTCTATCATTGCAGGCGATACTGCCATTAGACAAACCAGTCTTTACTCATTGTCCCAGTGGTGCTGGGGCGCCTTCACTGTACACGAGGCCACCCCACGCCAGTACCTCGATTGCGTCTCTATCATTGCAGGCGATACTGCCATTAGACAAACCAGTCTTTACTCATTGTCCCAGTGGTGCTGGGGAGCCTTCACTGTACACGAGGCCACACCACGCCAGTACCTCGATTGCGTCTCTATCATTGCAGGCGATACTGCCATTAGACAAACCAGTCTTTACTCATTGTCCCAGTGGTGCTGGGGAGCCTTCACTGTACACGAGGCCACACCACGCCAGTACCTCGATTGCGTCTCTATCATTGCAGGCGATACTGTCATTGGACAAACCAGTCTTTACTCATTGTCCCAGTGGTGCTGGGGCGCCTTCACTGTACACGAGGCCACACCACGCCAGTACCTCGATTGCGTCTCTATCATTGCAGGCGATACTGCCATTAGACAAACCAGTCTTTACTCATTGTCCCAGTGGTGCTGGGGAGCCTTCACTGTACACGAGGCCACACCACGCCAGTACCTCGATTGCGTCTCTATCATTGCAGGCGATACTGCCATTAGACAAACCAGTCTTTACTCATTGTCCCAGTGGTGCTGGGGAGCCTTCACTGTACACGAGGCCACCCCACACCAGTTGCTCGATTGCGTCTGTATCATTGCAGGCGATACTGTCATTGGACAAACCAGTCTTTACTCATTGTCCCAGTGGTGCTGGGGCGCCTTCACTGTACACGAGGCCACACCACGCCAGTACCTCGATTGCGTCTGTATCATTGCAGGCGATACTGCCATTGGACAAACCAGTCTTTACTCATTGTCCCAGTGGTGCTGGGGAACCTTCACTGTACACGAGGCCACCCCACACCTGTTGCTCGATTGCGTCTGTATCATTGCAGGCGATAATGCCATTGGACAAACCAGTCTTTACTCATTGTCCCAGTGGTGCTGGGGAGCCTTCACTGTACACGAGGCCACCCCACACCAGTTGCTCGATTGCGTCTGTATCATTGCAGGCGATAATGCCATTGGACAAACCAGTCTTTACTCATTGTCCCAGTGGTGCTGGGGAACCTTCACTGTACACGAGGCCACCCCACGCCAGTACCTCGATTGCGTCTGTATCATTGCAGGCGATACTGCCATTGGACAAACCAGTCTTTACTCATTGTCCCAGTGGTGCTGGGGAGCCTTCACTGTACACGAGGCCACACCACGCCAGTACCTCGATTGCGTCTGTATCATTGCAGGCGATACTGCCATTGGACAAACCAGTCTTTACTCATTGTCCCAGTGGTGCTGGGGAGCCTTCACTGTACACGAGGCCACCCCACACCAGTAGCTCGATTGCGTCTGTATCATTGCAGGCGATACTGCCATTGGAAAAACCAGTCTTTACTCATTGTCCCAGTGGTGCTGGGGAGCCTTCACTGTACACGAGGCCACCCCACGCCAGTACCTCGATTGCGTCTGTATCATTGCAGGCGATACTGCCATTGGACAAACCAGTCTTTACTCATAGTCCCAGTGGTGCTGGGGAGCCTTCACTGTACACGAGGCCACACCACGCCAGTACCTCGATTGCGTCTCTATCATTGCAGGCGATACTGCCATTGGACAAACCAGTCTTTACTCATTGTCCCAGTGGTGCTTGGGCGCCTTCACTGTACACGAGGCCACCCCACACCAGTACCTCGATTGCGTCTCTATCATTGCAGGCGATACTGTCATTGGACAAACCAGTCTTTACTCATTGTCCCAGTGGTGCTGGGGAGCCTTCACTGTACACGAGGCCACACCACGCCAGTACCTCGATTGCGTCTGTATCATTGCAGGCGATACTGTCATTGGACAAACCAGTCTTTACTCATTGTCCCAGTGGTGCTGGGGAGCCTTCACTGTACACGAGGCCACCCCACGCCAGTACCTCGATTGCGTCTGTATCATTGCAGGCGATACTGTCATTGGACAAACCAGTCTTTACTCATTGTCCCAGTGGTGCTGGGGAGCCTTCACTGTACACGAGGCCACACCACGCCAGTACCTCGATTGCGTCTCTATCATTGCAGGCGATACTGTCATTGGACAAACCAGTCTTTACTCATTGTCCCAGTGGTGCTGGGGAGCCTTCACTGTACACGAGGCCACCCCACGCCAGTACCTCGATTGCGTCTGTATCATTGCAGGCGATACTGCCATTGGACAAACCAGTCTTTACTCATTGTCCCAGTGGTGCTGGGGAGCCTTCACTGTACACGAGGCCACACCACGCCAGTACCTCGATTGCGTCTGTATCATTGCAGGCGATACTGCCATTGGACAAACTAGTCTTTACTCATTGTCCCAGTGGTGCTGGGGAGCCTTCACTGTACACGAGGCCACACCACGCCAATACCTCGATTGCGTCTCTATCATTGCAGGCGATACTGCCATTGGACAAACTAGTCTTTACTCATTGTCCCAAGAGTGCTGGGGAGCCTTCACTGTACACGAGGCCACCCCACACCAGTACTTCGATTGCGTCTGTATCATTGCAGGCGATACTGCCATTGGACAAACCAGTCTTTACTCATTGTCCCAGTGGTGCTGGGGAGCCTTCACTGTACACGAGGCCACACCACACCAGTACCTCGATTGCGTCTGTATCATTGCAGGCGATACTGCCATTGGACAAACCAGTCTTTACTCATTGTCCCAGTGGTGCTGGGGAGCCTTCACTGTACACGAGGCCACCCCACACCATTACCTCGATTGCGTCTGTATCATTGCAGGCGATACTGCCATTGGACAAACTAGTCTTTACTCATTGTCCCAGTGGTGCTGGGGAGCCTTCACTGTACACGAGGCCACCCCACACCAGTACCTCGATTGCGTCTGTATCATTGCAGGCGATACTGCCATTGGACAAACTAGTCTTTACTCATTGTCCCAGTGGTGCTGGGGAGCCTTCACTGTACACGAGGCCACCCCACACCAGTACCTCGATTGCGTCTGTATCATTGCAGGCGATACTGCCATTGGACAAACTAGTCTTTACTCATTGTCCCAGTGGTGCTGGGGAGCCTTCACTGTACACGAGGCCACCCCACGCCAGTACCTCGATTGCGTCTCTATCATTGCAGGCGATACTGCCATTGGACAAACCAGTCTTTACTCATTGTCCCAGTGGTGCTGGGGAGCCTTCACTGTACACGAGGCCACCCCACACCAGTACCTCGATTGCGTCTCTATCATTGCAGGCGATACTGCCATTGGACAAACCAGTCTTTACTCATTGTCCCAGTGGTGCTGGGGCGCCTTCACTGTACACGAGGCCACACCACGCCAGTACCTCGATTGCGTCTGTATCATTGCAGGCGATACTGCCATTGGACAAACCAGTCTTTACTCATTGTCCCAGTGGTGCTGGGGCGCCTTCACTGTACACGAGGCCACACCACGCCAGTACCTCGATTGCGTCTGTATCATCGCAGGCGATACTGCCATTGGACAAACCAGTCTTTACTCATTGTCCCAGTGGTGCTGGGGAGCCTTCACTGTACACGAGGCCACCCCACACCAGTACCTCGATTGCGTCTGTATCATTGCAGGCGATACTGCCATTGGATAAACCAGTCTTTACTCATTGTCCCAGTGGTGCTGGGGAGCCTTCACTGTACACGAGGCCACACCACGCCAGTACCTCGATTGCGTCTCTATCATTGCAGGCGATACTGCCATTGGACAAACCAGTCTTTACTCATCGTCCCAGTGGTGCTGGGGAGCCTTCGCTGTACACGAGGCCACCCCACACCAGTACCTCGATTGCGTCTCTATCATTGCAGGCGATACTGCCATTGGACAAACCAGTCTTTACTTATTGTCCAGGGAATCTAGCTGTATTGTCCTCGTTAATTGTTGCTCTTTTATATGGGTTAAGTTTTAGTAGGATATCAAGGAAGCAATTTGTTTTAGGACTGATCGACCACATCAATTTAAAAGGTAATCGCAATTTGTGGGATTAAAAACCGAGATACGGGTCGTAAATTATTTTTTTTTACCCTGAAATTATCCACGTAGATGTTGAAAATGTTAATTACAGACACAATTAAGGTTTCGAAAACAAAATGATTAAATATATGCTTTTTAAGTTGAGTATTTTTTAGACTACAATAGACAATTTTTTAGACTAATTTAGACTACAATAAAAAACCCATATATAAAAAGACAAATATTCTAAATATGTTTCTAAATTATCAATTTTATGTTACTTAAAATTAACAGTGTTTCTTGTTTTATATCTTGGTTTTCCTTCCGTTGGAGTCATATATTAGTTGCTTCTAATGTGTCAGTGAAATAGCCTACAATAATTGTAAAATAATGATTAAATCAATAACACAACATATTACAAACGGAAACGTGCACACGGTTGGCCTGAGCCCGGAGAGCGACGAATCAGAGCTGAAATCATACAGCCAAACATTGCACATCTTTTTTAGTTTAAAATTGAAGATTTGTTTTGTAATCTTACGAATTCTGTTATAGTTTCCATTTTGAGAACCAAATGTAGAGATTAAAATTAGTATCAATTATTATGAAGGCAACTCCCCATTTGGCGGAGGTAAGTCAGATATACATGGTGTTCTTAAAACAATGCCGGGATTTCAAACGGTTGTTGCTCGGGGACTATTCAATATAATTAGACGATTTAAACGTCAAATTGAAGGGAAAAGAATAAAGTTTTTTTTTCTAATTCTTTCATACAATTCGGAATGATTTAATAACATTCAGATTTTCATCAATCTTATATGAGCGTTAAGCCGGGTTTACACTATGTAGCAAAACCTGCTATATAGCAGATTTGTGTAACATCAGAAGTAGAAAAAGTTACTTTTCAAAAGTGCTATATAACACTGCTATATGTAGCAGATCCTGCTAAATATAGCAAAAATTGTGCTATCCATTGGGAGTCGGTAAAGATCAAAAGAAATACTTGCTACATCTAACATTGCTATATGTAGCAATGTTATACAAATATTTTACGTCTAGCATCTGCTACATGCTATATGTAGCATTTAGTGTCATCAGTTCACAGTTGTAGCCTCCTGTGTACGGACGTTTTTGCTCAGCAATCTTTGTTTACAATGGAAGGACTGGAAAGTGACAGTGCGGGGGATCGGAATACTATTATAAACTTTAATTGAACTGTTCCGTGGAATACCGGTGTTGTGGTAATACGTAAAACGTTTTTGAGGCTACTTTTTCGTAGCCTTATTTCGCGTCTTAATTATGGATCGTCAGCGTGATCGTCATCATTAAGGTCCCATGATAAATCTGCTACACTGTACTTATTTATCGGAGGAAGAAGCGGTCGAACCTAAAACCTTTGCTTCCGCCTCTGACTTCCAAAAAAACCTAAGGATCGCCGTGATAGCTACCGCGAGCAGCAGCCTCTACGGCGTGACTTTTCGATACAGATACGAATGAAGTTGTGCTACATATAACATATAGCTCGAGCACCGGAATCACTAAAATTGTCTGTAACTTTTTTGTATAGCAATGTTATATAGCAAAAGTTATATAACAATGTTATATAGCAAAAGTTATATAGCAGGTTTTGCTACATAGTGTAAACCCGGCTTTAAACTGGCAAAGTCTGACGCTTAGGGCGATCAGCGGTTTATATGATGTCTTGACTGAATATTTTTCGACACAAAGACTCTATATTTTATAGATAATATCATAAAGCGACAAATTTAGGTGTGTTGAACTGAAGACTTCGTCGGGCAACCGATTTTTTCGGGCCTCTGATGCAGAATTGTCGGATTTCTTCGTCTATATCATCGATTGTTTTAGCCGGCCAGGTGAATGTCTTTTCAAAACACTTCGGTGCCACGAAACCCATTAAACCAGCTTACAGTTTCGTTATCATCAAGTAGATTTAAATTTAGTTTAATTTAGCAATGGATATAAACTCTGCGAACTACAGATTACAATCTGTGCCTTCTGTTGCGCCGTAAACGTCGTACTGGCGACTGGCGTCAGGCGTATGAGTCGCAATAGCAGCCTAACACCCCGCTCCTTTTTTACGCATGCCAAGGTCAAAGTTCTCTCCCTTGCTACACGGGAAACAAAACTTAGTTATAGTAGCTTCAATTTGACGTATATAACGATTAGCTACTTTGAATAGTATCCAAGCAATTACCTTTTAAAATCCCGGTTCTCTTTTAAGGTATCTATGAATTTGTCCCTGAATTTTAAGACCGTAAGGCCCATTTCCCGGAATCTCTTTTTGTGTGCGACGCAATACCCATTGCACTGTTGTATTGCCTTATGTTTTTTATGAAGTTCGAATCATGTAAAAACAGTTAGTTCGTCATTTACTTGTGGTTGTGGCATGTCCATTGTGGCAACATGCGTTGAAATGTCCATTTGTGGCCTCCTCTGCGAAGTGAAATGTGAAATGCACCACAATGCATGCAAGCGCTTTAAGATGACCTAGATTGTGAGAAACAACTCAACTCATTTTCCAGCGTTCTTCTAAAGACAGGTTGTAAAACAGCTTCTGGATTTCTTTCACATTTAGGCCCTACACGATGTTCTCTTTTGCATTTCTTAAGTCTGTTGAATTCCTGGACACTCTTCCACGTCTTGCAGGTCTTCGCCTACCCTGTCTAGTTACGTCACTTATTATAAAAACGGAAAACAAAAAAATTAAACACAATTCATTTTGAAACATTATTTACCAACATTGACTTTCGGAATAAATGTAAACATTGCAAATAAATATGTAACAGCTGATAGAATGCAGACGTCTTTCAGTCCCCATGCATTTCTTATGGTGGATATTTTACGTTATATCTCGTTTATATATATAGATAGATAAGTACAGCTGGGGTATTTTTAACATTAGGTATATGGAAAGTTCCCTTTAGAAAGGAATTACGACCTTAAAGGGCAATTTATGAAATAATCGATAGTTTTGCGCAAAGTTTCTCGTCATGACGAACATTTTAAGTATATGGTTTATGGGGGTGTGACTTGTAGTTTTCTCAAAAGTTCATGGGTACTTTTGGCTTTATACCGGGTGTCCCACGAAGGGGTTTAAACGTTTGATTTTATATTACGTGCTCATTCATGCACCAAACCTTTTTAAACTTTACACAGTTTACAAAGTAGGTTCTAAAAATATTCTGGAAAAATTTCAACTCCCTAACCTTAGTAGAAACAAAATGGCGGCTTATTGACAAATTTACCAATGTGCTTTCTATAAAAACTACTTTCATGATTTATTATTAGTTATTTATTTATTATTATTATTTATTAGTTGTTTGATTAATTTTTAGTTTTCCATTTGGCTATGTTCTATTTATTCTATATATCATTTATATCATATTCTATATATCTATATATCATTCTATATATTTTTAAGTCATATTGCCCTGGAAAGTAACAATACAAATATTTTATATAACCAAAAATACCTTTTTTAATGTTTTAAAGTAACTTTTTCAATATGCCGCCATTTTGTTTCTTCTAAGGTTAGGGAGTTGAAATTTTTCCAGAATATTTTTAAAACCTACCCAGGGGTGCCCAGAGGGGGGATACTGTGGCGCGTTTGCGCCACAGGAATTTTTGGGGGGGAATTTTTTTTAGGAGATTTTGGGGGGAATATTTTTTTGCTAGATGTCATAATGAATGTATAATTTTGTATAAACAGCCCGAAGAAGTGTTTCTTAGTTGCTCACTATCAACACCAACAACATTTTACCGTTCGTAATTAAGATTGCTTCTAAGAATGGTAAAAACACACTTTGTCAGACAATCCTTAACATGCCAGTGTAGAATTTTACTTGCTACATAGGCCCTATGTTTTTGTGTTTTTTTTAACTCCACCATTGTCAGGATTTACAAAAGATCCACTTCTGGAGGAGTCGTCAGAATACGTTACAAACATTTAACACAAAACACGAAACGATTACAGATAAGCCTATCAATTCACGCGTGTACATTGCCGTCGGCCGTCGGTAGGACTGGAAGTAAACTGAATCAGGTTCAGGTTGTGACGGACCGACGTGGTCTCTGGATTGTCGTCTGCGTTTTGAACAGCTGATATTGGACTACGTATTGACTATTGTAGTGACTGAGAAGAGTGTTGAAAATATGGGATTCATAATAAATTGAGTGTTTTCACTAAAAAAAAAAGTATTTAATAAATTTCCTTTCGCGCAGTACTGTAGAATTTCGAGACCATCATATATCCAGCAAATAAATTGGTTATTATTGTCAAATAATTTTGAATGGAAAACTCAACTATGAATCCCATTATATTTTCAACACTCTCCTCCGTCACTACAATTAGTCCAATATCAGCTTTTGATAACACAGACGACAATAGAGACCACGTCCTGTTATAACCTGATTCAGTTTACTTCCAGTCCTCTCCGCGGCAATATACAAGCGTGAATTGATAGGCCTATCTGTTATAGTTTCGTGTTTTTTGTACAAATGGATTGTCTGACAAGATGTGTTTCTTCCATTATTAGTCATAAAAGGCAATCCCGGGGCTATCAAAATAAATTATAAGATTACTTCGTCACAAAAACCTTTTGTACTGGTGGCAATTAAGGTATTGTGGGTATTTTGCCCGGCGATTTTTGTAGAAGGCAGACTGGGAGTGGCGAGCAACAAGTCTGTCTTATTTCGTGACTCTGCCTATAATTTTGAAACAAGATACTTTTTCCAAAAGTATTAATGCACTTAAAGCGGTTTGAATTTTGCATTAACGCCACCTAATATATTGTACTATTACAGTACTGTGTTGGAGTAGAGTAATTCACAGAGTATATTTTTGTACATTTTGAAGACGTTGTCTATTGCAATACTGAGCACATGTTGGCTGACAATACAGATTCTGAATTGTAAATTGAAAAACTTCTATAGTTCGGCCGCTTAGAAAACGACCTGCGCGCTAATGCTAAACCAATGCTGGAGGAGGTCGTTTTCTAAGCGGCCGACCTATAATCCGTCTATTAGTTAGATATAATGATGTATTGTTAAATGACGTTTCCTATAAACATTTAATTTTTATTATCAGCAAGTTTGTTTTTCGTACCTCAAGTTTACTGAATGCTTGAAATGCTCGTTTTATGAGGTAAAGGGAAAATTGTCATATAAATTGGTGGTGGGAGGGTAGTTTTGGGTTTAAATATACGGCAGCATAAATTGGGGGGGGGGACTACTCCTTTGGCTTGGGGGGGGGGGACTGCGCCTCTGGGTTTGGGGGGGATGGGCACCTCTGAACCTACCTTGTAAACTGTGTAAAGTTTCAAAAAGTTCGGTGCATGAATGGGCGCGTAATATAAAATCAAACGTTTAAACCCCTTCGTGGGACACCCTATATATAGATTAGATACACTATGCAGTATCATTTCACATTTCTCAGGTCAAAACTAGACCATCGTCGTGGTTCAAATAAATTAAAATAAGAAATCTAATCAAATTTGGAGAGAGAATATCATTCAGCGGTATCAGCTGGCTGTGATTTGAATCCTGTACTCACCAGCACCGTTGACATCCCTACAGTTGATCTCGTCCTCACCACGAGGACAGTCCCGTTTGCCGTCACAGCGTGCCGCTCCAGACACGCACCGGCCGCCGCCGCCACTCCGCCAGCACCTGAAGCTCCCAGGGGGACAGACGTCTCCGCTACACGCCTCATCTGACCCGTCGGCGCAGTCGGCACGGCCGTCGCACACGAAGTACCAACTGATGCATTGGCCAGTCGCCCTACACTGGACACCAACAAACCTCTAAATTAACAGATCAATTCGTGTTGACAAAACTGGCAAAGGAAACAATGAGTTCAAAGAATGTAAAAGCTATTATCAATTCTATTGTAGTGATTTTACGGTTTCCCCACCTTTAAGGTCATTACATTATAATTACAGATTATTCACTTTACAACCTTCCTACCAAAAAAGCAACGATAAAAAATAACTAAAGTTTCTCTCCACACAGTGGCATATGTTACCTGGAAGGTGTCGGTGTGACAGCCGGTGTTTGCGGCGCTGCAGCCCGTGTAGTTGCGGACAGCACAGTCACACACCCCGGCTACACAGCGGGACGCAGGGTCGGCCGCGCGGCACTGGCGGTCAGACACACACCGCATACCTAGCGAGGCCGCTGCGGTCCACTCGTCCAACCGCAGCACCGCTCCTGGCGACATTTGAGTATGTGTTTAACAAAATCTCTACGAGTTGAGAAATTGTAAAGGAGTAATATTTTTAGATATGCTTCCATGGCCAGTTCTTGTAGATTAGTGGTGTTCGGACGACAATTGTGTCAATATCGACCAAAAAAATTGGACCAGGCTAGCCTAGAAACTGCATCGCTACATAGCGAATTGTCAGTCCAAGAAATTTGGGGTCTGATTGAATGCAACAAAAAATTACTTCGTCTTGATGGTCAATAATTAAGAAGCAGAAGGCCAAAATATCAAGGAATCGAAACAGATTATTTCCATAACAAATAGTTGTTTTCATGAGGCGTCTCTCCCTTTACAAAACTAATATATTACTCCTTCAAAAAAAGTCTTGTCGTGCACACGAAAAAGCGAAAAATGTACGTATTTCATAGCGATTACCTGGTGACGCTGTTTTCTGAGGTTTTGGTAAGTGTGCTGCGGCGGATTGTCTTGTCGTGGTGGTAGTTAGAGAAGTGGTAGTTTCAGGAGTGGTTGGTAAGGTGGTGGGCGGTGGCCTAGTTATTGGTGAGGGAGTGGTACGGAGAGGCCGTCCAGGCGCTCCGACATACTTGATTGGCACAGGTTTTGAGAGGGCAGGAATAGTGTTGACATGTGGTGTTGCAGGCTTGCTGTTAGGCCTTTGTAGGAGAGAAGGCGTAGTCAGCTGTTGGAAGGGTGTGGTCGGCTTCACATTCGGACGCTTGTAGAAGGGAGTGGTTACCTGAAAAAATGCTGTTTGTAAACTGTCCCGTATTATGAATAATGCCAGTCTCATATGCACTTAGTATTGACAAATGTATTGGTGCTTGCCTGAAAAATATTTCAGCAACGACAACGACCATGATGCAAACTTTCTAAATGTTTCACTGGATTTTAACACACAAATGGAGGTAGCATCCATTTCAAGCCCATGGTTGGCAAAAGCTATTCAGTTATACGTTTCGATGTTTTTAAACGTATGCTGATGTGAAGAAGCTACTTTTTCAGTTACTGTTACCATACTTAAACTACTTATTAAATAGCTTCAAGTCCCAGAAAATAGTTTTATGTGTAGACTTCGACATCTACCTTATGGTGTCAATCCAGAGGACATACTCCCCAGCCTATTCCGCACTCAGCAGCTACGGTCTGTACCTCACTAAAAGACAATAGACACGTGAGGAGACGTGCCTCGACTCCATAGCTACAAACATTGACTCATGGGACTGGGAAACGAACATCCAGAAACCCGTTGTGGCCAATCACCACCCCTACAGTACTAAGAAAAGCTTGATTGATACATAAATTTATGTTTCTATTTAAAGGATCATGAATAATGATGATTAATGTTATGCCATTAATTACTGTATGATTGTTGTACATTTTCGAGGACAAGTTTGATTAAATCTTAAATAAAAAAAAAAATTGGTTTTTCTTTTCCGACTACGTTTGGCTCTTCTACCGAACCGATTTTCATGATTGAGGTCTCATATCGAAGGTATGCACGCACAGATTTGTCATCAATCATTGGCATGTATTTATCTATAATCTCACTCGGCATATACGTAAACGAGCATCTATGTATTTCTTATGGGTGTTAAATTTGGTTTTTCTTTGCCGAGTTCGTTTGGCTCTTCTACCCGACCGATTAACATGGTTGAGGTCTCAAAATGAAGTTATGCACGCACAGAGTTGCCATCAAGCATCGGCATGTATTAATTTATAATCCCACTCGGCTTACACGTTAACGAAATTTTCTCCCCATGTATTTCTTATGTGAGTTTAATTTGGTTTTTTCCAAGTTCGTTTGGCTCTTCTACCCGACCGATTTTATGATTGAGGTCTCAAATTGAAGGCATGCACGTCAATTTTTCTCATAAATCATCGGCAAATATTTACCTACTGTATTACTCGATCAATGGACCAAAACACATAATTTGATTTATTTTCTAATTCTTACTTTAATTCAAGATGTACCTTCACCAGTTATAATTTTTTAATCCTATATATTTTAGTCTAAGAACCTTCAGTGAAATACTGGCTTTCATCTAAGCTATTATTTTTTTTTAAATCGTTCGAGTTTCAAGCAAACGCAAGGTGAAAAACCAACATAAAAATTATTTTTTATAAGGTTTTCATATGATTAAAAATTAATAGCACCAGTATTGGTAATGTTTTTCTATATGATTTTTTTCTCATAAAATTGATTATTTCTCGGATATTATAATTGTTTTAACGCTGAAGTCCTATAGACGTACTATAGTCCTATAACGCACGTGTCCTATAGACTCAAAATAATCATTATATTATAGGCTTTAATTTGAGCTATTGATCGTTTGAATCAGTTAAGCTCAAGATACTGTATTACTCAATCAAAACGCATAAATTTAATTATTTCTTGGATATCATATTTATTTTAACGCCGCAGAGCAGCATGGGTCCTCTAGTAGTCCTGAAAATAATTGAGGCTAGATCCCGAATAATGAATTTATAAACCCCAAAGTGACAGATCCTGGTATATGAAGGACTTGGCCAAACTGCGCTCTTATACCTGTATCCTACACCATTTTTATAAAACTTCCAATGTTCCTCAGCAAGAAGAAAAAATATATCTGATATATCCACAATAATAGACTGTGTCATATAAAAGCGAATGAAGTATAACAAGTTTCAATGTGTCTTCGATACAATAGGCGTCCAATACATGTAAATAAACAGGGGACATTGTTAACACTCACAAACCACCCTACGACTTACATGTACATAACGGCAGGTTCCCTGATGACTACAACAATTGTTTTATCAGAAATAGCGGACAAAGTTGTTATCTTCAGGCGCAAAGTCATATTGGCTACTACCACTACCTATAAAGTAAAGAGTCTGTCTTGAAGACCCAACTACCCGAAAGATTTGAGTCAGTAACCTATTTGAAAACTCCCAACGTAGTTTTCGGACGGACAATCCTCCACAACAGCACTCTGCTACCAAGCTTAGCTTGTCAACCAAATGATTGATGCTTTTGAAGCTATGGACTCAGTTGTACTAATTATGTGCGACTAAAGCAAAATATATTACAGTATGTTGTCTCTCATGTAAATGTGTCCAAGCGCAGGAGGTACGAGGTAAACGGCGTGGTTCTATAGGATTTATCCTACGTGGAAAGTTCTTTATCCTGACATAGAGAAGTTCGTGCTCTGGCGTGAAGCGTTTGCAGCTCAAAGTCCCCCAAGCAAAAAAACCCTGCTGATTGAGACGAACCACGCTGATAAGTGGCTAGAGAAAAGGCGTGGATCAATAAATCCCTGCTAAAAATTAATGAAGGAAAATCCAAGCACTGCTATCTACGCTAAAGCCTGACCACCTGGTTGAAGTAGTTATCAAACTCCTGGGATTCTGGATTGACCCCGGGTTTAGCGATATCTTCTTAGAAAATTTGTGTTGGTTATCTCCAGTCCATATCTAATGACTGTACGCCATGCTCTTTTTCAATTCAAAGCAATGGCAGTCCACTTTGGGTTATTCCACTGCAACTCACGACATCCTGCTCTATCAGACGATAACTTTAAGGGTGTTTACCGCTGGTTACCTTACTACAGCACATATATTTTCAAAGACCTTAAGGTACTGACCGTTTACAGCAAGTAGGCCTACAGTATGAACAACAGCAACAGGAAAACAGTACGTGAGCTAGAGTTGGAGGCTTTCAAACAGACCTCTTTATACTATTTATACATGAATTATCTCGACGATGTGCCACGTTCTGTCAACCCATCGTCATTTAATTTAAATGTTATCTTTAGTCGAGTCTATATTATAATCGACACAATCCATTCCGAATTTATCAGTCACCAATGTAGGATTGAAAAGTCGGAGTAAGTATCCATAAACAACCCGTCAGAGCTGTATTCTTCTACACTCATAAAAGTCAAATACCACTCACTCACTGATCACTGTATCTCAAAAACTACAAGCCATAACAACTCAGGAATTGACATGGATGTTCCAATCGACCCTTGTTGGTTTGCAATAGTAAGCGTTTTCAAGAAAATCCATCAGGGCTCTACCCCAGTGGCTTTTAAAGTTCCCATGTTGTCCTTGTGGAAAAATGATTTGTTTAGATTTGAACACATGAATACTTTTGAATCTGCACTTTTAACTGAGGGGACAGCTGGTTATATTTTATTACATGAAATGAAAATATTTACGTTATTTTTGTGGCTTGAAAAAGTGTTTTCCTACAGTCACCCGACAAAGTTGGCTTCCTTGTATTGTTTATAGTACAGAAAGCTGCTAATTGCTGCATATTTATACTTTGCCGTACGGTTTATACTTTGCCGCACATCAGGATTCCAACGAAACAACACAAAACAGCGTGGTTCTATTATGCACGTAATCCGTGTACGCTTGGAAATAGGTTGGCAACACTTAAAGATAATAATACTATGAGCAGCTGATTGACTATTATAACTACGATTTAACCTGTCATTTCGTGTTTATAGTTTCGGTATTTCTGAACTTACTGGACTTTTCTTTTAAACGTTTTTAAAACATTCCTACGATCTTAATAAACAAGAAAATACCTTTAAAGCATTTTTTTAGGCACGGAAACCACTTCAAATTACAAAAACATACGGAACTATATTCTCAAAACGCGGAGCACATTTCTTGCCGAGGAAAAATAGCGGAGTGATACGGACCGCGGGTACTACTTTCTCTAGGGCACCATTTGTGTTGCCAGCTGAACCTAAAAACGTGTTGTATAGTGTTTGAAAGACTAATTATTTATATGCTTTAAAGTGACTGTAAGAAAAATATAATGTGTAACACGAGTGAAAAAGGCCTTTGCTGCACTCGAGATCATTCCGCAACATTGCTCTCGTGTGCAGCAAAGTGCCACTTTCACCACTAGTTACACAAATAACTATTTCCTACAGTCACCCGACAAAGTGAGCTTCCTTGCACAGATTATAGTACAGGAAGCTGCTAAAAAAAAAATAAATAATTGCTGCATTTATTGACTTTGGCACACAGTTTTTACTTTGTCGCACACCAGTATTCCAACCAAACTACACAAAACAGCGTACTTTTATTGTGCACGTAATCCGTGTACGCTTGGAAATAGATTGGAAACACTTAAAGATATTACGACTACGATTAGCTGGCGCTGCGTTTCCCATTTCGTTCAATGTTTGAATTTAACCTAACCTAAAAACGAGGTGTTCAGTGTTTAAAAGAGTAATTATTTATATGATTTATAACTGTAACTGTAAAAAAATATAATGTGTCACACGTGTTCAAACTGCCTTTGCTTGACACGAGAGAAATGTTTACGCACGATCCATCCACTAGTTTTCCTGCATAACACATTTTTAATAGTTAAGTGAATAATAAAAAATAAAAAAATAAAAAAATAAAAAAACAAGAAGTATAGGCCCTACTCAAGTTGAACATTTACCTTTTTAATTTAAAATTGTGTGAGTTAAGCCACGACAGGTTTGCTAGTAAACCTATATAGTACAGGTAAAATAGGGTTTTATAAACAACAAAATTTGTACATTCATGAAATTTTACCTGTGAGTTACTAATAATATGAGAAATGAAGATCCGATGAGTCCTCTAAATTTTGGGCGTCCTAAGGCCATTTTTGGGGCCCTTTTTGTTCCGAAGGGCCCTTGTTCTTGAATAATTTTGTTTTTACGTTTAAGATCGAGTGAGGTGTGGTTTTCGATGGTTTTAGTTATTTTAAATCGATTGGGACTAGTTTTAAGTGTATTCAACCACACCATACAGGGTGTTTCGAAATATTATTACTTTTTACGATATTTAAACATTTATTCATAAAGTAATAAAATTTGTTACCTCCATGCTATATATAAAAGGGGATTATTGAAAATAATTGTAATTCTTTAATATATAAGAGGGAAGGATCACAAGGAGTAAGAGAAAATATTAAATACCCCCGTCACAGCAAACCTGCAGACCTAGCAAATTTCCGTTTTACTTACTTGATTTTCAATTAAATCTAAAATAGCATTGCATTTACCGATTACCTAGGTTTGCTGCTACAAGGAGGCTAATAAAGTGTGTTTATAGTAAAATATCAATAGCCTAGTATAAAACAAATAAATTTGACAAGTTTGATTCAAAATATATCTATTAACGAACAAACAAAATCATTTTACACTATTCTACATAAGAATAACATGGGAATTTTAAATTTACAATTTTAGTATTTTTACCCGTAACTAATAACCATACAAAAACATGTTAATATAATAAATTATTTGTTTTCAAGCTATTTAAAATTTTCTAGAGAAAAATTGGGAAACTTTGTGTTTTGAGGGTAAAGTAAATAAGAAAACCCAATTTTTACCCCATAAACCTCGTTCCCATTGTTCAGGACAAAAATGCTTGTACCGACAATGCTGCTCTGATGTCTTGGTGCTGTCGTGGTCGTCATAACCACGAAAGATAACCGTACTTTTATTGATTGAAAATAAGTTTGAGGAACTTAAGATACAAGTTGCAAACGTCAGTATGTATGAGAGGTGTTTTTGCACCACATTGTTCGTGCTTTAAGATTGGTGTTGCCTGTTCTGCAATATGCAAGGTTTTAGGTTTTTAAAGTGGAATCCTGCTTGATCACCAACTTGGACAAAATCAGTAAAGATGGGCAAGTTGCTAAGAATAATAAAATTGTTACCGGTAAATTGTTACCGGTCTAAGAATAATTATTGTGATTATGAAATTGTAAAGAGAGATACTACGGAAATTGTAGAAAAATAGCTTTAGTTTAAGTACTTCATTTTAATATGTAGGCTAATGTAAGGTTTTATACAAATACAATTGTTTTAATTTTTAATAAATGTAAAAAAATAACTTAAATAACTACCTAAGAAAAATACATATCAATTTGAAATTGGTCTTTTGCATAAAAAACACGTTGAAAGAATATTCACCCCACCTTAAAAGTTGAAATTTTTGCTTAGCAACCTATGTTATTATGTTATAGTGTAAAACTTAATCCATCCCCTTTTAGCGAACATCCCATATAGGAGATAAGCTATTACGGAAGGTCTTATGGTAAAACATGGACCCGAAACCGATTTACGTTTTCATTTCGATGCCCCCAGAAGCCTAAAGCACCACCCACTCAAACTAATTATATATGTATGTGTTTATATACATATATAAAATATAATATATCCATGTTATATACGTGTCCGTAAACATGATAACTCGAGTAATTTTGGTTCAATTTTAACGAAACCGGCATAATCGGTCCATGGAACAGGGTTTTATGTGGTAAAATTTTGTAATCTTTGACCCTCAAAAGACAAAGTTTCCCAATTTTTTCTCTAGAGCATTTTAAAGAGCTTAAAGAAAACAAATAATTTAGTATATTAACGTTTTTTGTAAGTGTATTAGTTACGAAAAAATTCAAAAATTGTAAATTTAAAATTTCATGTTATTCTTAAGGAGAATAGTGTAAAATGATTTTGTTTGTTTGTTTATAGATATGTCTTAATAAATCTTGTCAAATGTATTATATTAGGCTATTAATATTTTACTATAAACACACTTTATTAGCCTCCTTGTAGCAGCAAACCTAAGTATTCATTAAACTCAATGCTATTTTAGATTTATTTGAAAATCGGGGTGAATGAAAATTCGCTTAGTCTGCAGGTTTGCTGTGACAGGGTGTATTTAATATTTTCTCTTACTCCTTGTGATCCTTCCCTCTTATATAGTAAAGAATTACAGTAATTTTCAATAATCCCCTTTTATATAGATCATGGAGGTAACTAATTTTATCACTTTATGAATAAATGTTTAAATATCGTAAAAAGTAATAATATTTCGAAACACCCTGTATAGAGTGGTTTTATACACTTAAAACTAGTCCCAATCGATTTAAAATAACTAAAACCATCGAAAACCACACCACACTCGATCTTAAACGTAAAAACAAAATTACTCAGGAACAAGGGCCCTTCGGAACAAAAAGGGCCCCAAAAAGGGCCTTAGGACGCCCAAAATTTTGGGGACTCATCGGATCTTCATTTCTCATATTATTAGTAACTCACAGGTGAAATTTCATGAATGTACAAATTTTGTTGTTTATATGGAGTGTTTTTGTATTATTTTACCTGTACTATATAAAGTAGGATTATGTATTGCAATTCCATTTTCAGAACACAAATGTTTCTATAGTTGTATTTTAAATACAACTACTTCTGGCCTTATTACAGGAACTTCTGGCAATAATACAAGAACTTCTCGTCTTGTTGCAAGAACTTCTGGTCTTGTTACAAGAACTTCTGGCCTTGTTACAAGAAATAATGTTAAGTAATAAATAAATGCGTGATAAATATGTAAAGAAGTGTTTTACCTCTATGATAATTTTGAGGTTAAATGTACAAATTGAAGTACTCGGAGACACAAGAATGATTCCAAAGGAGGGGAAAGATGCTCCGATAGGGGAGATAAGGTATTCACCCCCCACCACTTGGGTACCATTCGGCGGAATTAAAACCAGGGGGTTTGGCACCAGGCATGTCAAGCCCCGGCATCCCTGCATGGGCGTGTTGAGCCCGCGGGACAGCTGATGGGCGTGCTGAGCCCCGGGTATTGCTGGACGGACGTGTCGAGCCCCCGGCACCGTCGGACAGGCATGTCGAGCCCGCGGGACAGCTGATGGGCGTGCTGAGCCCCGGGTATTGCTGGACGGACGTGTCGAGCCCCCGGCACCGTCGGACAAGCATGTCGAGCCCCCGACACCCTTGCATGGGAGTTTTTAGCCCGTGAGTCCGTAGTCATAGGTGGAGGGGAGGACTTATGTAGTCTTCCCCCACCTTGAGATAGTTGGTATACAAATTGGTATACGTTGAGTATTGACGACAATGAGTTCACGCCGGACTGCAGACCGAGCAGATTGTCTAGAGAGTGCTAAACTTCTGTGCAGGAAAGCCAGAACAGTCTCCAGTGGAGAGCAGCAGCTAGGGGACTAAGGATTCTGGGGTGAAGGTACTCAGGATCTAGACCGCGGACCCACACGGATATATTTTAGGAGTGTCAGAGTCTCATAGACCACCGGGCCAGTAAGGACGCACGCAAGGACTGATCTGACCTCTGCCCAAACCCTGAACACGAGCCCGGAGACACTGCATGGTAGTAGGACTACGGACCCAGGATCAAGATTGTATATACAATTTTACATAGAAACCTGTGTGTTAGGATAAGAAAAGCACTGAATAAATGGAAGTGTAAGATACCCACTCTTTCACTTACCACCCTTGAGAAGGCCTAGGGTTCTGGAGGAAACTTCCTCGTAAATAAAATCATGCTTGCAATATGAAAGATAAAGTTGTGAATCGATTTACACAAATTCTTTACCTAGCTTACATACTTAGCTAGTGGTGATCAAAATTTACCTGTAGGTGAGGATTAGATGATGTGGAAGAGGGCCTGTGAGGACGTGCAGGCCACACCGGGGGTAGACATGCAGCACCCTGCTTGCTCTGTCTGAGGGGCGGCGTACACACACAGCGACCAAACAGCTTGGGGATGAGGAAGTCACAGTGGGAGCCTGTCTCCCAGAGTCGACAGTGAGTGTCGGAGTAGCACACGTCACCGAGCTTGGCCGCTACAACATCAGATACAGAGCTACAGTATTGTAGGACTACACATATGCCTACAGCTTGGGGATGAGGAAGTCACAGTGGGAGCCTGTCTCACAGAGTCGACAGTGAGTGTCGGAGTAGCACACGTCACCGAGCTTGGCCGCTACAACATCAGATACAGAGCTACAGTATTGTAGGACTACACATATGCCTACAGCTTGGGGATGAGGAAGTCACAGTGTCAGCCTGTCTCACAGAGTCGACAGTGAGTGTCGCCGTCGGAGTAGCACACGTCACCGAGCTTGGCCGCTACAACATCAGATACAGAGCTACAGTATTGTAGGACTACACATATGCCTACAGCTTGGGGATGAGGAAGTCACAGTGGGAGCCTGTCTCACAGAGTCGACAGTGAGTGTCGGAGTAGCACACGTCACCGAGCTTGGCCGCTACAACATCAGATACAGAGCTACAGTAATGTAGGACTACACATATGCCTACAGCTTGGGGATGAGGAAGTCACAGTGTCAGCCTGTCTCACAGAGTCGACAGTGAGTGTCGGAGTAGCACACGTCACCGAGCTTGGCCGCTACAACATCAGATACAGAGCTACAGTAATGTAGGACTACACATATGCCTACAGCTTGGGGATGAGGAAGTCACAGTGGGAGCCTGTCTCCCAGAGTCGACAGTGAGTGTCGGAGTAGCACACGTCACCGAGCTTGGCCGCTACAACATCAGATACAGAGCTACAGTAATGTAGGACTACACATATGCCTACAGCTTGGGGATGAGGAAGTCACAGTGTCAGCCTGTCTCCCAGAGTCGACAGTGAGTGTCGCCGTCGGAGTAGCACACGTCACCGAGCTTGGCCGCTACAACATCAGATACAGAGCTACAGTATTGTAGGACTACACATATGCCTACAGCTTGGGGATGAGGAAGTCACAGTGGGAGCCTGTCTCACAGAGTCGACAGTGAGTGTCGGAGTAGCACACGTCACCGAGCTTGGCCGCTACAACATCAGATACAGAGCTACAGTATTGTAGGACTACACATATGCCTACAGCTTGGGGATGAGGAAGTCACAGTGGGAGCCTGTCTCCCAGAGTCGACAGTGAGTGTCGGAGTAGCACACGTCACCGAGCTTGGCCGCTACAACATCAGATACAGAGCTACAGTATTGTAGGACTACACATATGCCTACAGCTTGGGGATGAGGAAGTCACAGTGGGAGCCTGTCTCCCAGAGTCGACAGTGAGTGTCGGAGTAGCACACGTCACCGAGCTTGGCCGCTACAACATCAGATACAGAGCTACAGTATTGTAGGACTACACATATGCCTACAGCTTGGGGATGAGGAAGTCACAGTGGGAGCCTGTCTCACAGAGTCGACAGTGAGTGTCGGAGTAGCACACGTCACCGAGCTAGGCTGCTACAACATCAGATACAGAGCTACAGTATTGTAGGACTACACATATGCCTACAGCTTGGGGATGAGGAAGTCACAGTGGGAGCCTGTCTCACAGAGTCGACAGTGAGTGTCGGAGTAGCACACGTCACCGAGCTTGGCCGCTACAACATCAGATACAGAGCTACAGTATTGTAGGACTACACATATGCCTACAGCTTGGGGATGAGGAAGTCACAGTGGGAGCCTGTCTCACAGAGTCGACAGTGAGTGTCGGAGTAGCACACGTCACCGAGCTTGGCCGCTACAACATCAGATACAGAGCTACAGTATTGTAGGACTACACATATGCCTACAGCTTGGGGATGAGGAAGTCACAGTGTCAGCCTGTCTCACAGAGTCGACAGTGAGTGTCGCCGTCGGAGTAGCACACGTCACCGAGCTTGGCCGCTACAACATCAGATACAGATGTGATATGCAGAAAACCCCCTCGCTTTTCATATGTTATTCTGCATACGCACATGGGAGCGTAGCTTTATAGCAAACCCGAATCTTTAAACTTATTCTACTTTATGCTATGAGCTGGGTAGCTGTTCAATAAGAGAATCAGATTGTGTTCATCAAATAGGATTTTAATTTGTCTAAAGTAATCAAGCTTTAATACAGTGACAGTTACTCTTAAGTATAGCCTACTAACAAATGCCTGGTAAGAACCGCTCTGGAGGTAGCTTGAATCTTAGATTTATAATCCCCAAAAACGAAGTGAAACTATTCCCTTGTAATCTAATCAAATCAAAGTATTAATCCCCAAAAGAATTCCTTCAAAACAAAACACAAAACCCCAACTAACTTACAGTCCCCTTAAATCAAAACTTCCCGTACAAACTCCCGACTACAGGGCCTAACCCCAAGATAGAGAAACCAGTATTCACCCAACTCTCCTGGGCACCTTGCCCCGGGCAACTGACCCCTTTCCCTACCTCAGGTGGCCTATTTATTGATCTGACAGCTACTGAGTGCAAAGCCCTCAGTGTTTACAAAACACCTCCAGCACGCTTCACAGCAAGCAAGGCCTGACCACAGGTCATCAACCTAGCTTGCCCAGGCTAGAGGCTACCCTCCTTTACACAGAGCTACAGTAATGTAGGACTACACATATGCCTACAGCTTGGGGATGAGGAAGTCACAGTGGGAGCCTTTCTCACAGAGTCGACAGTGAGTGTCGCCGTCGGAGTAGCACACGTCACCGAGCTTGGCCGCTACAACATCAGATACAGAGCTACAGTATTGTAGGACTACACATATGCCTACAGCTTGGGGATGAGGAAGTCACAGTGGGAGCCTTTCTCACAGAGTCGACAGTGAGTGTCGCCGTCGGAGTAGCACACGTCACCGAGCTTGGCCGCTACAACATCAGATACAGAGCTACAGTAATGTAGGACTACACATATGCCTACAGCTTGGGGATGAGGAAGTCACAGTGGGAGCCTTTCTCACAGAGTCGACAGTGAGTGTCGCCGTCGGAGTAGCACACGTCACCGAGCTTGGCCGCTACAACATCAGATACAGAGCTACAGTAATGTAGGACTACACATATGCCTACAGCTTGTGGATGAGGAAGTCACAGTGTCAGCCTTTCTCACAGAGTCGACAGTGAGTGTCGGAGTAGCACACGTCACCGAGCTTGGCCGCTACAACGAGCTACAGTAATGTAGGCTTGGGCATAAGGAAGTCGAGCATAGCCGCTACAACATTATAGATGTGGTTTAAATAATGTAGGCATAAAAACGAGTAAGACACCAGCATTACTGAGGGTAATCGGAGAAAGTATGCAAAATATTAGGTGCTGTCATCAGAATGAAACGCCTTTTACAACAGCCCACTAAATTACTTCTTCCTAATTAACGATATGTTTCACTACCAGTAATTCCTTTTCGTCAGTAAAGTGATGCAAATTATTTCAAAGATATGTCTATAACCTAAAATTTAGATATATACTAACTTTAAGATTTATAGGTTGTTTTTTTGAAGCCGGGTAATTTATTTGGCCTCGTAAGAGCATATTATGCAGAATAGGATGGACTGGTGACAGAGTTCATAGTTTTTTTTGTGCAGTAGACTATCTACCTCCAAAAAGGATTGGAATACAACTTTTAGGTTGTCATCACATCATAAGATTAATTGTTTGAACATAATATACGTGATATAGAAAAGTACATAGCCATGAAAAACAGCAATGAGTTCCAATGTCGTGTCACAATCTGTGAAAAATCCGTCATTCAGGTAAAAGGGTTAGCTGAACGAAAACCCAGCCATATTTCAAGTCGTGGTACTGTTAGGCCTTTCACAGCCGATCACTGGCAATATTGTAGTATGAGTGAATCGAGAGAGATATCACTATGAAAATACGACAACTGTTGATTAACACACTCCAACCATGCTGCGCACAGGCTTGTTCTCTGCAAAAAACTAGCTACCTGAAAGAACGTCGACTATTGCTAAACTCTCTCAATAGCCTGTCTCAAGTAACATTTGTGAAGGTTTCAGAGCTAGGTACTCTTAGGCCGAGAACTGTTTCATATAAAGGAGAATGTCCCAAGAATGCCTTTAACGGTTATTCTATGACACAAACAATAAACTCATATGTTATTCGGTTCTCGTGCAGATTTGACCTAGTGAGCACGACATATCTGCGTGTTTGTGAGGCCCTCTTGGCACATAACCACACCGTCGCAGCGACAAGCGACGTGAGGACTCGCCGACACGGTCGATCTGGTTTATTAAATAGCTGAATCATCGATTATCCATAGATTGCCATGAATCTTCTGTCTTCCTCAAAAGTGGTCGAATCAAGAAGTGGATGAAGTGGGTCGATTCACGAGGAATTTACATTGAAGATTTCAATAACAAAGAATTTCCATTTGACTGCAGATTTGTTCTAAGCCAGGTGGCCACTCTCTGCATACTGTGTATCTAGAAACATAATTTTAAATAATTTCTAAAGTTTTCGAAGAGCTGTGGCTTTTACAATACAAAATATTGTATTTACTAGTGTATTTATTAGTATTTATTTATTTATTGTATTTATTAGTGTGGACAACATATATATATATAAAACATGTATTCGTTGTTAGGTAGAGAATATAACCACAGAATATAGACCTACCGTTAGGTCTATATTCTGTGATATAAAAACGTAATAAGACTAGGCCAGGAACAAGATTCCGTGTAAAAATGTTCTCTTATTTTAAAATTTCAGTGTTATTTTGTCATTGTATGATTGCAAACTGCTGTTTTGCAACGCAATTTTTATAGAATGTAACAAGATTTGGGTATGAAGAATTCTCTAACAAACAGGTGCTTACAGTTTGGGTGTATACATACTTTAAATGTACGTAGAGTGAGAACATGGTCCTGAAGTGTAAAGAAAATTACTATAATGACTGACATTAAAATGGTCAAATTTGGTTTTAAGCTACTAAAATATTGCTAGGGATAAATTGATAGTCCAAGATACAACCCGTAGATTATAATGGCGTATCCATAATCAGATCGTAAGAAAAGAGAATGCATTAATTATTTCTCCAGTTCTTTAGTAAATATATGACCAAGTCGCACACACTATGAAAATCTTACTAATATTATAAACTAGCTGTTGTACCCGTGCTTTGCAACGGGAAGAGGACCTGAAATCGAAACATTTTTATCTTTACATCTGTTGTATAAAATATAAACGTTCGCCAACGCTTTTACAAACTAAATTCAACCCGAATGGCCTTTGTGTCAATGCGGAAAGGGGCCAGGTTTCTGCACTGTCGGAAAGAGACCAGGTTTCTGCACTGTACATAACAACAGGCCTAATGAGAGTTTTGTACAGCTTCATCTTTGTCTTGCGGGGCATCAGCTTGGATTTCAGGATTGTGATTTCAGGATTTCATGTTTCAAGGTTAGCATAATATGCTCTGTTACCAGCCATGATTCAGTTTGTGATTTCTTGCGCAACAGTGTTTTTGCTATTCAGCTCTGCCCCAAGGTAAACAAACCTATCCCCACCCTTAACACATTTGTTTTTATATATTTAGTACTTATTATTTATTTTTAATTTACACATGAAATTGGGCATTTAAGATGGCAGACAAAACTAATGTTTATCAAAACATCGAGATCAAGGACGAATAATATTTAATAGTAATACGGTATATGTTTCATTGCATCTATGATTTTACTCTACAAAATATCAACGACCAACATAATATACAAATTAGTTTTTTTATTTAGTCCCATAATCCTTTTTCATTACATTTTCACACTTACCATTGAGTAAACATAGTAACAGACATAATTGATTTTAGAAACAAAAGAACACTGTGTACAGCTAAGTTTTATGATATTTTTCTTAATGTGATTTAATCATTGGTGTAGCAAAACACAATTACTAAATTTACCCAAATAAAAAAATCTATGTGAAGTGTAAGTTATGTTAAGTTTATCCAGCACATGTTGAGCAGTTCGAAATTATAAAACAATGCCTTCAAATTCATACAAACCACCTAAACATTGTAATTTTCATACTGTTTCCATGAAAACATACCAATAACATTATTTTCATAACTGCGCTTTAAAAAATCCAAAGCAGAGCCGGAGTTGATTCAGCAACGGTTATAGAATCTTTTCTATACTCATTGACATAGTTTTAGAATAAATAATCCATGATAAAACTTTAGATTAAAAAACCTACCTCATAGTTATGGAAAATATTATATTTAATCTCTTTCTATCAGCTGTCTGAAATTGTAAAATATGCAATTTAGCAGTTCTTCTTGTTTACTTTGAAATGTCAAAGCAAATGTAAACAAACATTATTAGTGTTCTCATTGCAGCCATGGAGACAAATCAATATTTACTTTTAAAATCCTCACCTCAGAACTTTTAAAGCCAAAGGGGCAAAGCCCACGGTCAGTATCAAAGTGTGAATAGTCCTATAATGGTCCTTGGTATGGTAGCTATATTTTTGTAAAAGTTAAGCCCAGTTGGTTCAGTAGTTTTTGCACCTATTAGTAATACACATACAGACAGACACCATTAGATTTTTATACAGTATAATAGTATAGATGTGAAAGTTTGTGTGTTTGTTTGTTTATTTGTTCAATCACGCATAAACCGCTGGACGGATTGGGCTGAAATTTGGCATGACGATAGCTCAGATTCCCGATTAACATATAGGCACATTCTTATCTCAAAAATCCTTTCGGGCTCCGCCCCAGTGGCTCTGTAGTTCCCCATGTTAACCTTATGAGTATTCATAGGTATTCAAAGGGAATTAAAGAATTTAGTCAGCTGTTTCAACTAAAAAAGTTGGTTCTATGATATATATACAAGAGCATTACAATATTATAAGATTTACCAACAGGGTGCAGGACTATAGTTTTTTTGCATTTATGTAAACCGCTAACTGCGTTTATTAGAAGGGGAGAAAGATAATGGTAGGGCCTCACTACATATACTATGTATTTCTGAGATCCTAACTTAACTATATGATTAGGATTTAAATAGCCTACTCTTTGTAGGAAGGCCGCAGAATAAAATGCATTTGTACGACAAAATAATTAAAAAGCAATACAAATATACAACTTATTTCCATTTTTTCGATGGATTATAGCATCTAAAGTAAAGTCAAAGTCAAGTCAAAGTCAAATCATTTATTGCCGCAACACATTTACAATGTATGACAACGTCAAAAATAGGTAAGTGAGCTATCTACTTCAATGAGCAAATTTACATGGACTAGGTTCAAACAATGCAATGTCAACGACATTAGAAGGCTGTGAAACGTGGCGGAGAGTCAAATGCACGGTTCACGCGGTTATACAACTCAACCTTGGGGGAGCCAGCAGCAGTGAACTTTCCCACTAAAACATAAAAAAAACATTTGCGATGCTGGGGAAGAGTAAGTAGCAGTAATAGTGGTAATCACTAAATATAACATTCTGCGATGTTGGGAAAGAGAAAGTAGCAGTAACAGTGATAAACACCAAATATAACAATCTGCGATGTTGGGAAAGAGTAAGTAGCAGTAACAGTGGTAATCACTAAATATAACATTCTGCGATGTTGGGAAAGAGAAAGTAGCAGTAACAGTGATAAACACTAAATATAACAATCTGCGATGTTGGGAAAGAGTAAGTAGCAGTAACAGTGGTAATCACTAAATATAACATTCTGCGATGTTGGGAAAGAGAAAGTAGCAGTAACAGTGATAAACACTAAATATAACAATCTGCGATGTTGGGAAAGAGTAAGTAGCAGTAACAGTGGTAATCACTAAATATAACATTCTGCGATGTTGGGAAAGAGTAAGTAGCAGTAACAGTGGTAATCACTAAATATAACAATCTGCGATGTTGGGAAAGAGTAAGTAGCAGTAACAGTGGTAATCACTAAATATAACAATCTGCGATGTTGGGAAAGAGTAAGTAGCAGTAACAGTGGTAATCACTAAATATAACATTCTGCGATGTTGGGAAAGAGAAAGTAGCAGTAACAGTGATAAACACTAAATATAACAATCTGCGATGTTGGGAAAGAGTAAGTAGCAGTAACAGTGGTAATCACTAAATATAACATTCTGCGATGTTGGGAAAGAGAAAGTAGCAGTAACAGTGATAAACACTAAATATAACAATCTGCGATGTTGGGAAAGAGTAAGTAGCAGTAACAGTGATAAACACTAAATATAACAATCTGCGATGTTGGGAAAGAGTAAGTAGCAGTAACAGTGGTAATCACTAAATATAACATTCTGCGATGATGGGAAAGAGTAAGTAGCAGTAACAGTGGTATACTGCGAAGTTTTACCACCCAAAGTATGAATATACATTAATCGATGTTGACCTTTTCACCCCTTGTAAGGACCAGTTACAGAAGCAGGGACATACCACCATAGCTTACATGTATTTGAATAGTTAAAACGGTACCGTCTACATTTTCACTAATGAAAAATTGTAATACTGTACCTAGTAAGATGTCTACGTTAAATGCAAACTGTGAATAGTACGACTTAAAGTATTTGCTTTATTACCAAGAATATAATAGTTTATTCCAACTTAACATGGTCCTGCCCCTGTTCCTTCTAACTATTTGATTGAAAGCTTTGTCGACTTTCAAGCTATATCTTGACAATGTCTCCAAAGATCTTGGAAATGCATAATTTATTCCAACTATACAAACTAATTATTTCATTGGTGGTTACATTTCCCGTTATGCACTTACATACTATTATTTACACAATTCTCACGCAGTTCTTTTTATCAGCCAACAAAATTAATAACGGAAACGTTCTTCTCGTCCTATCGGGTCAAACTAATTTATAAAACTGTTGAGTATGATTATACTGTATTTACAATCTTAGAAAACCAATCAAGCGGTATCCTTACAGTAACTTTTTACATTTTCGGTATTTATTTTTTGACCCATTCAGTTTCATCTACAACAGTATTGTTTTTTAGATATTGTATACCATGGTGGAATTCCACCATGATTGTATACTATGGTATACACATACATGGCCATATTTTTTAAAACCGGTTTAAGCGTATTATTATTTATTATGGTGTTAAAAATGTTGATCGTATATGTTATAATTGCATTAAATATAACATGTAGTGTATAACATGGCTAATGGTTATAGTTACTGCCTGATAGGCTTGATATTTTCCTCACATTTTGCAGCATTGCAACACCTGTTATCGCAGAAAGTACAGGCGTACATATAAAAAAATACCTGTCTGCAAAGGGAGAAATTAATTAATGAATGCATAGTTTCGAAATATATTAGAAGTTGGGTATGTTTAAACAAACTACGATAAATAGTAAACAGTTTCTTTTAGTTTTGGACTTTAATTTATTTTGGCCTAATGTGCACTATTTTCATTTACTCAGTAGCCTAAAGTTGTCCCACGTAATCCTGGCTGATGCGCGGCAGCGCTCTGTGGTTACCCGACCGCAGCCAAACATCCTCTAAAGTATCGAATATCGATGGCTAACCTGTGATTCTTGTGATTATCTGGGAAAACAGTGAACAGATTAAAAACTTAATTTTAGATGGTAATAATGTTACGTTTACTATTTGCTTTGTGTGTTACAACGCTTGCAAATTATTGTAATAAATGTGTATACCAAATTCACCTTATACAGTTATGAATATTTTTATTGACATAAACAACTGTAAACTAGGGTGGTCTGCCGTTACACTTTAGACGCATAAATGAGCGAAGCATTATTTAAAGATTGTCAATGGCTAAAGCAGCTAACAACCTACAATATGTTCCCAAATACAATATGTTAAATATGTTAAATACAATATGTTACAATATGTTAAATAGTGCTACTAACATTGTGGACAACAACATTGTTTTAAATAATTCTCAGGAACTTGATGAAACCTCCCCTTCTGGTAATAAAGATTCTGTTTTTACCACTCTTAAACCTAGGCCCGCGGTTAAAACCCAAAACTCCGCTAAAGTGCAAGGCAAGGAATCGACAAGTGACAGCTTTGGCCCTAATCAAAAACCTTCCTATTCCTCAATTGTTGCCAAATCAAATTTGAATAGGCCTAAAGTTCCTCGTAAAACCACTCCGATCATTGGGACCAAAGTAGACGTGGATTTGTGTACAGTTAGAGCTGTAGAGAGAAAAGAATGGATTTTTGTGTCCAGGTTAGCACATGAGGTAAATAAAGAAGATATTGAAAAGTATCTTTTAAGTAGTAACATAAAAGGTGAGTGCACTAAGTTGAGATCCAGATATGAGACTTATAGCTCCTTCAAGGTGGGTGTCAGTCCGGCTCATACCCCTGATCTTCTGAATGCTGAATTCTGGCCCTCTGGAACTCTAATATGCAAGTTTATAGAGAAGCCTAACTTCAAACCTAGGTCCTACAACCAGTCTAGAACTTTTTTAGGGAAGTCTCAAATACATCAGACCTCGGCCTAGAGACCGTGCCTGCTGCTAGGCCTATGATAAATCTTTGCACAATAAACATTCAGTGCATGCGAAATAAAACTAATGAAATCGAAATTTTAAGCATTGAGAAGAACATTGATATTTTGTGTATTTGCGAGCATTGGCTCTTAAGTGATGAAATTCAGTTTTACAATACAGTTAGTAATTTAAAACTAGCAGCATACCGTTGCAGGCAGTCAGCTACTGGTGGGGTGGCTGTGTATCTCAGTAACAAACTTGCAGGTAATTATAAACCTTTGGACTTAAGTGGTTTCTCTGAGGATCTCCAGGTTGAATTTGCAGGTGTAGTGCTGCCAAATCTTTCAATGGCGGTAATAAGCATGTATCGCTCTCCTAGTGGTAATGTATATAGATTTTTTGAATTGCTTGAACTTTGTCTAAGTTACCTTACAACCTTAGGCCTCTTTGTGGTGATTGGAACCGATCATAATATCAATTTGCTTAGCTCTGACAACTACGCGTCTGATTTTGTAAATTTGATGCGAACTTTTAATATATTCCCTTCAATCATCGAACCAACTAGGGGTCCTGCATCTTTGGACACTTTTCTAACCAACTTGGACAGATGGGACTATGTGGCTGCGGTAAGTGTGGACAGTATTGCAGATCACAAGCATGTTCTGCTGTCGGTCACTACTCCGAATGTGGATCAACATCACCAGGTGTCCTCAAAAGTGGTATCCTTCAGAGTCTACAGTGAGGAGGCAGAATTTAAACTTATAGAATACCTAGAACTGAATGTACATTTCTGGTTTGATGAAATCAAAGCATTGACGGCAAATGATGCTTTCATGTTTTTTCATGTCAACTTCAACATGGCCTTTGATCATTTTTTCCCAATAAAATGTAAAAAGGTGCATGTTCGCAAGTCAGGGGTTTCTAAAAGTAATGGTTTGCCTGTTGTTAAGGACTGGTATACCCCTGAACTCTCTAGGCTAAAGAACATGATAACTTTAGTTAATGATTTAGTTAGTGTAAGACCTGATCTGTCTAACTTGCTTAAGCTGCTTAGAACACAATACCGTAAGAATGTGAGGGATGCAAAGATCAACTCAAATGCCGCATACATAACAGGGGCTTCCAATCCCTGTAAGGCGGCCTGGAATTTAATAAATCAAAATAGACCTCAAACAAAGTCTGATATTCTTGATCCGTCTTTTGCATCTGCTGATGAATTCAATTCGTACTTTGTTGAGTCTGTTGAGTCCATCTTGTCAACCATTCCAAATGTAACGCAATCCTCTCCTGTGATCCTGTCAAGCATACCTGATGGTGCACCTACTTTTGAATGGAAACATGTATCGGTCCAAGACATTATTAATGCTGTTATGGGCTTTAAACTCTCTAACAGTAAAGATGTGTATGGCATGACACCTAATCTTTTGAAACACATTGTGTGGGCACTGGCACCTATACTAGCCCATTTGGTTAATGTATGCTTTTTAGTTGGTATTTTTCCTGCTCCATTAAAAGTCTCTAGAACTGTGCCTGTCTATAAAAAAGGGTCCCGTGACAATGTTGCAAGTTATCGACCAATATCGTTGATTCCTGTATTTTCTAAACTGTTTGAAGCTATTATGTTTGCTCAATTGTACGACCACCTTGAAGCACACAGCCTTCTGGTGCCTGGTCAATTTGGCTTCAGGAAAGCCAAATCCACTATATTGGCTGTTGATTCTATTGTACAATTAATTGTTGATGCTTTTGAGTCTAAGAAATCTACCTCCGTAATACTTTGTGACCTCTCTCGCGCTTTTGATTGTGTGTCACATGAAATTTTGCTCCTGAAATTGGGAAAATATGGCCTAGAAGGCAGTGCTCTGAGATTGGTCAAATCCTACCTCAGTGATCGCCAACAGGTTGTAAGTTGGAATGGTATTACATCTAAACCATTAGCTGTAAGACACGGGGTTCCGCAAGGTTCCATTATGGGACCTCTGTTATTTTTAGTAACAATCAATGACCTCTATACCAGACTTGAAGGTAATTGCATGTTGTATGCTGATGATACTTCCCTTATATCATGTAAAGCGACCCGTGAACAAGCAGAGCTGTCTGTTAAGAAGATTTTTGAGTCAGCCTCAAATTGGTTTGTTGACAATAAATTAGTGCTCAATAATGAGAAAACACAGTACATAACATTTAGCCTATGTGATTCCCAGATTGTTCCTTTCCAAGAGCCTGTCAAACTCCTTGGTATAACCCTTGACCCCTGTCTCAATTGGAAAGACCACATAAGCCAAGTCTGTACTAAACTAAGTAGAGTAGTACATCTTTTAAGACGTCTAAGTGACCAATTGCCACAGAGTACCCTTAGAATGTCCTTCTTTGCATTTTTCCAACCTCACATATCCTATGGGTTAATTTTGTGGGGCCACTCACCCAATGTCGAAAAGATCCTGCGACTGCAAAAGAAGGCAGTAAGGATTCTCTGTCATGCTCACTATAAAGAACACAGTAAGCCCTTGTTTAAGAGACAAAGAATTCTGACAGTTGTAAATATGTATATATTCCAATGCCTTGTTAGTATTAAGAACAGCATGAATGACTTACATGTAACCAGTTCAGTGCACAATCATGACACTAGGTTTAGTTCTAAGCTTGTCATTCCTCGGTCCAGGACTGATAAAAGAGCTAGGTCATACCCTGTTTCAGGAATAAAACTGTTCAATCACCTTCCTGGTCATGTGAGAAATCTGGAAAGAAAGAACTTCCAAACCGCAATACTTGATTGGCTGATTAAAAATCCTTTTTTCAAATTCAAAGAGTTTTTTGAAACTGTATTTAGTTAAGTTTTCCTCTGAACAGCCTGTTTGCTGTTTTTGCATAGTGCATGCACATCTTTTGCTTGGTTTGATTTTTAAGTCTTGATATTTATTTTATTTTATGCTTGTACATTGACATAGCCTGTAACAATGTTGTTGTTGATTGGCCAAATAAATTCATTGTATTCATTGTATTCATTGTATTCCCTTTCAACAGATTCGCCGTTTGTTTGCCCGATATTACTTAAGTTCTAAAGAATGACACATTTATCTGATAGTTAATTTATTTAGTTAAGAATAAGAATAAGAATTGATAAAAGGTTATTAGACATGTGTATTTGACATTTCGTTTTAACGGTCAAGAGCTTCTTTCTTCTTTGCCCAAGATCCGTGTCTGTTAATTGACATCAATCGGTCTAGTGAAAATGGTGGATCCAGAAGCAGACCTTCAAATGCCTTAACTCTTGATAGGCCTACGTAGGACAAACCTAAGCCATATTCTGAAGATCCAATGTCCCCAACAGCTTGGTCCACAGTTATACCTTGTGCTTTATGTATTGTTAATGCATACGCTACTTTGAGTGGAAATTGTTTCCTTACACAAGATACGTTGGTTTTTTTTTTAACTTGCGCTTTGGATAACAATAACAATAGGTATTTCGCCTTCATTTAAAGTGGGTCCATTATATCTATCAAATTTCACCATAATACATAACGGAATTTCTGATATCGGAATGAGGTTTTCTGTTGGAGAGTAAATAATATCCATTACAAAGCCAAGTGCACCATTACACAATCCTTTGTTTGTCCATAGATTTTTCGTTAGCATCACGCGACATAGCTTTGCTGACAATCCTTGAGCTTCGTCTGTTGTAGCAAGTTCAGCTGTCGCGTTATTATGCTTTGCCTTTATAAGTGCTACAGGTTGATTTAGTTGACGCAATCGAACCTCGTTATATTCAACAACATCTAGTTTCTTGGCCTTGATTCGTATAGTGTTATTGTAGATGGAATGGTCTCGTATATTTGTTGCAAACCGTTGACTAAGCAATATATAGTCCTCTTGGGTCACATTTCCGTCACCAATGTGTTTAAGTGTATCACGAAATGCTTTTTGGAAATCACCTGTTTGTCGCATAATCTGTTTCAATTCAAAAACCTTGGAAAATTGTTCAAATATTAGCTTTCCTCTCACGGAAGCCATGTTTTGATTATTTGCTTGTGCAAGCATTGTAGAGTCACCAACAGGTGGTAACTGATGAAAATCTCCAAACAAATCTATTATTCTATATATATAATACGCTAAGCCGATTTTTGTGAACAGAACTCCTCCATCATTTTTGGACCGATTTTGATGATTAAAATGTCAAAACAATGGCCCTGATCTGTAGTTTTGCAAAGTGTTTTTAGTTTTTTGATATCTTTATTAGTTTGGGCAGGATTTTCCATCAAAGTTGGGTTTTCTCCCATAAGATTAACATGGGGGAATCTAAATATTTACTGTAATTGTAAACTTTGTCTCCACTAATTTGAGAGAACGGCTGGGCGTAGAAGCTTGGTAGGGGTGTCCAAAGAAAGGTCTTTGTCTGTAGATGAGTTATCAAAAGAAAAACGAAGTAAATTCGCTTAGGGCTCTGCCCCAGAAGCCTTTAACGATCCCTCCACAGATTTTTTTTACATTTTGGCCATGTGGATAATACACTTCTTAATGAAACAGCTGTTCATTTTTAAATTGTTTAAACAACACACATTTATTGGGATTTACTGAATTGTCCAAAAGAGGTATTTGCAATGTTATTTTCTGATTTTAAAATTGATTTTCTTCTGTATCATGTCATGTGTTGCAATATAAGGTTCCATTACGAAATCAGTGGGAAATCCTTTTATAACTCTTACAATTATTTCTTTTTGAACTATCTTATATCTATTTTACGGGTTGGTGTCTGCCTTTTTCATACCTTTCCCCTATATTTTATCATATTATTCTAGACAGATCATCATAGGTTCATGAGATTATTGTCATACATGCTTTCAATCATTGGAAAAATCTTCGATTGTGTAATACAATACAAAATAATACAAGTGCAGAAGGGCACGGTGCCCATTTGAGCTGTGTCCATATGTTGTTAAATTAATAGTGGTTTACAGCAATTGGATAAAACATTTTACAATATTTATGTAGAAATATGTGCGTGATTTAGAAAGTCATTAAGCTGGAATACTGCAATATACTGTACACTTTTCAGAGAGGTTACTTCGATGTATTCATTCAGCTTAGTGAAAACGTAATACAGTATAGATATGTATACAAATAAGAACTTGAACTCTTAGAGAGCCTTTGAATGTTATTAGACTAAGGAAAATTTAGACTAAGGGTTGTGCATGTTTACTAGCGCTACTCAGCAACAAAAACCATTTAATTTATCTCTAAAATATATACTCTAAAGGGCACTGAGCAGCCGTCTAAAAAAATCTATTTAACTTCCTCATATAGTTACAAAATACTCAAACTCGCATTGTGAAATTTATAATTCGGCTTGTATTTCTCTAACAGAAAATTCATCTGCAGAATAATTTTATTGTGCTCTTACCGTGTCTAATAACATCCAAACACAGAAACCTTGCCTAAAATGGTACCTATTTTGACAAATTGTTTACAGTAGCCTATATTACGGACCGTGGCCCACTGGGTTGGTAACATTATTGAAAATAATGTAGCATTTTAGCTGTAAAAAATGGCCCAATGAGTAAATACTATTTAAGCACCTACTGTCATGACAGAAAGGTCATATTCCCTTTAAACTAGATCACATCATACTTTATAAGATACGTTGATTAACAATGCATGTAAACGTCAATATTTACGTGACAGCCAATTTACATCATTTTTGCTTTTTGGAAATGCCTCATTGCTATGTCATTTGCATTATTTGTTGCCAATGAAGCCGCAAGAGATTATATTGACAACGTTATGTAATTAATAAGGCTGAGACATCTAACTGACATCCCCCATGTCTAGGAGTTGCAGCTTTAACAGTAACCCCACAACCAATTTCTCAAAACTGTGCTAGAGAAGTAAATTCATTGGCACATAAGTACGATATGAACTGACGCGATGTAACGGAGGAAAAATCAAACTTACACTGTAACGTATATACCTCCCTTTGAAGTTAGAACGTGTCTTCCCAACATACAGATTTTTTTTTTCAAATAAAATCATAGATTTATCTGCATTACACTGATGAAATCATGAAAGTTTTTAACTTCAAACGATCTACCAATACGATTTTAATACTATTTAAAGGTTCTTGCAAAGGTACCAGATAACATACTATCTCCGATGACGTACGGTATGGGAATTTCTTTATTCATTGAATGATCAACCATATTTGGTAAATAACGCAATTATTGTTTTTACACTTATTAATCTATAAACAATGCTAAATGCTTAAAATATGTATAATTTCACTCAATTTATCGCAGTTAGATGAATTAGCGTAATCCTTGAAAGTAACCGTCGATTTCGACGGGTTTCACAAGGGAGTATGTTTTATCTATGGTTTCACCTAGTATACAAATACCAAGTGCCAAATACTAAGTGTTGGTTCTGAGGTTTGGCTTGTCTCAACCGCTGATCAATACCAGCCAATAGTGTTAATCCAATCATTGACATTTCGTCACATATTGCCACATTAACGTTTGCAGACTTATGTTGATAATTACGCTCTGACTCACCAGTTAAGTCGCGGAAAATATCAGACCTCGACACGGTTAAATGTAAAGCTGAGTGAATTGTTTGGCCGTTAATATTGTTAGCAGCAACACATGTTGGTGCCATGAGCAACACCGAATTCTCCCCATGATTCGTTCGCATGTATTGAACCATTTTATTTTTATTTTTTTTTTTTTTAACAAGTATTTATTTACAATCTATTCTATACTAGAACAATAAGTAAATTTTATGACAATTTTAACATGGAGTGTATCTAACACTCCATCAAGTGCACTAACATACAAAAACTTTTAAAAAGTTTTAACTAAAAACGATTTGGAAAGTCTATTGGATTAACTCTTTTGAGCCTATATGTATCAATACTGATCCTCCAAGGCACATACAACGCTAGTTTCTGCTTGTAGTAGGTTTCAATTTGATGGGGTTGATTTTTATCAACGTATGGTATAACTTGAAGAACTCTTGGTTTTCGGCATTTTCGAACGATTCCTCTTGATGCATGGTATTGTGTTGCAAACTGTAATAAGTTTAAGCAATCGAGATCATTTGATCGTTCAGCGTAATGTTGTAATGTTGACGTTGGGTCGAACTCGTCGTCAATGTCGTTGTTAATTTGTACATAATCTTCAAGACCAATAAATATTTCGACAAATTGACGAGAACTGTGAAAGAGTGGTTCACTACACAGTAAGTGTGAGACCTCACAAGCCGAGTAATCACGCTGTCCTACAACCTTGATCATCATCTTTGAAAAGGCGTTCTTTGCACAACTGTCTTGCTCAGTGGTTGATAAAACTTCATGGAAGAGATCTCTAAATGTTTGTGATTGTGGCTCGCTTTTAGCAGCATATTTTGCTAAGTAATTGACAATAGTGTGTTTGGATGCAACTATCTTACAATCAGTGTTAGAACGCCAGACGTTTGCTACAAATGGGTTGTGTTCATCGATTAGAGGATAATTTCTTGCTGTTGTATATTGCCAAATTCCATTTACATCTTTCGTGAGAGATGATTCTTCTTGCAGTGGCTTTGGAAAGTTTAACCAACATTGGTTATTGCATAGGCAATAACGTGCAGAACATTTGGTATGTCTCTGTACACGATTTAAAAGCTGAGCTGTTTGGACATTATCATTCAAATCAATGTCAGTACATTTAAGTCTAGATGGATGAGTACGTGAAGGAGGCTCTGATGGAGACGGGAATAGTTGACACTATTCCATCATAATATAATCGACAAGCAACAAGTTGTTCATCAGTATAACTATCAAACAAATTCACGTCAGTTGCATTAGCAAGCCATAAGAGTATATGAACATGAGGACTTCCACGATGCTGATACTCGAACCTGTACCAAAACTCTACAACTTGCAGCTTTCTCTTAAGTATATCCATAAAAATTACAACTCTTTTTGCGAAATATATATCGACAATCAAAGGATTAGAGTTAATTTCCCTTTACACGATTCGACTAATTTGTGGTTCAGTTTTCCCAATCAATTCTTCAGTGACATTCAGAAGACGCTGTGTGCAAGGCCACCATAAATCAGCAGCACTGAGTGTAAGAAACACTGTAGGAACACCTAGTTGTGTCACCATTGCTTCAAGTTCCATGCGGCGCTGATACCAGTACGGTGACGTTCCTCTAATTTTTGAACACCAGTGTAAAAGCTTATGCAAAATGGAAGGATTTCTCTCGACTTCTGCCGTTAGTTGTAGGATATTTCCGGCGAATTCATTTTTTCTTGCAATTATTGTACTTCTAGAAATGGCTTCATGACGCTGAATTGTGTTAAGACAAAAAATCTAAATCGTGAATCTCTTGCAAATCGTGCATCTTGACTTTCATGTTGACTTCATGGTGACTTTTACACCACTCATATACTGATATCTTTTGCGGCCGAGTGAAATCCAATAAGTCTGGTTTTCCATAAGGAAACAGATGAGGAAATGCCATTGGAATATAGCCAACCCTAGTGAATTCGTTTACGGGTGCTGATGTTCCGGTCGGCCACATTAGTCTCTGAACGTGATCCCTTTGACGAGACTGCGCAATCATAGGCACCGATGTTTCTTCAACTTGGTCTTCTTCGATTTCATCAGGACTTTCTTGGTTTTCACGTACACACGGTACTCTCATGTGAACAAAATCATTGACTGGTAGTTGGTGTAGCGCTTCATCACTAATGGTTATGTCAAAATAGAATGGGTTATTTGCCTTCAGCCAAATAAGTGCTTGCTGTATTTTTTCACGTCGAACTTTGAAATCGATGTGGCCAAAGACGCCTTGACGTTGGACAATGATGACTTTTAAGTTTTCGGGCAGTGTAGGTAAGACAGATGCTATTTCATTAATGATGCTCAACATTAATGATGTTACCTTTGTAGTGAAACTGGCGATCCTGACCATTTGCTTGTACTTTGTAAATGCTCATAGCGGGATGTACTCGTGCAATCAACATTTGTTCTACAATCGTCATGGCAGTTAATTTGTTCGGGACACTTGAAACATCCAAGTTATTTAACGCCGTGAATTTAGTTGCATTTGAACGACAACGCGAACAAATCGGTGATTAATTTGAAGCTGTTAGTTGTTGGCGATGACAGTTAGTGCAAGTGTAAAATGTTAGTGCATCTAATTCATGTTGGAATTGATTAGCTAACTGCCTATCATTATCAGCTTCTTCCACCACTGCTTCATCTGGTTCTTCTTGTTCACGACGCCACTCTCTTACAATATTTGCATTATTGGTGCGACGACCAATATTACGACGTGGCCTTTGAGGCATGATCAAAACAAATATAGCAAAACTGTTACTTCTATTGATAAACTGTTACATTCCAACCCAAGGCCCCACTACCAACTTTAACCTAGGATGAAAGTAAACATTGAAATGTAAACAAAACAGTTACAAACAATTAACATATGTTTATCTTATTTAAATGAAACGAGATAAACCCATATGTCATAAACCCAATATAATTTTTCTTTCAACTTACATTAAAATAACAAGCGAAATTGCGTGACCCGTAAAATAAAATCCAGAAGGAATTTTGCAAATAGTTTTTACCATAAACATTGTGCTCAGTATTCTTTAGCTGTTGGCCAAATTTTATATCAATTGGTCAAGCCATTACATTCTGATGCTCATACAAAGAAGTTACAAAGTGAGGGAAAGTGAGCTTCGCTCAATAATCGTTGTCATAATACCTAGGCCTATTCAGGCTATAAAATCACATCGTTAGTAGCAAAGTTTAAATAAATTGTGTTGTCTATCTCGCACTCGTAGATCGTTATTAAAGGGGGAGGTTAACATTGCGTCCTCATATTATACAAGTTGACATACATTTTTCTGTGTATCGGTATTTACTTTGACAAGACCCTCATTAAAAGGTGCTAATTTTGTGTTGAGTCTAATATTTTTAGTAGTATTTTCCTGCAGATGGAAGAATCTCCGCAGTCAGCCCATACTTGTGTGAGATAACTTGGCTCTGATTCACCAACGATATCAATAAATTGTAAAAACTAAATAGTCAACCCCTGTCACAGTTAGGTGAGCGTCACGCAAAATAACTTCCATTGAAAGGCGGTTGTAATCAGCAGATGTGTTCACAAGCTAAAAAAGATAATATATTTTATTATTGGGTAACAAAAGATATGTGCATAAAATCCGTATGTGGGTTGGACAGTTTTATTTCAAAAAGTGTATGTAACTGTCGTAGAAACACAAACAAAAAATAAAATAAAATACCGACAAGGACACAGGATAGGATAAGCTAGGAGGCACATACTCTAGGATCTAGTAATACTTACGAGAGAGACAAGTGTGTCTACGGAACTGTAGAAAGCCCGGCTCACAGCGACAAACCCCGGCCAGACATGTGCTGTTGGCTACCTTCTGGGAACACTGCTCAGCTACCCGACACTCGAACCCCAGCAAAGTGGCTGTCAAATCACAAACATGTAAGTCAAAACACTATGGGTAAATAAAACTGTGTGATGTAAACAAAATCAAACTGAAATAGTTTTTTCCCTAAACCAGAATTTTAAGAAATGACTACAAGATCTGTTATAACAAGATTAGCAAAAGAAACTTGTATTTCCCAAAACACATTGATAGTCTTAATCATAACTCTAATCTTAACACATTCTTTAATACTTTACTTTAAAATGGCGTTGGCAACCATACAAAAGTAGGTATTTTAAGCCAAGTATGAATGGAGATGAGTGTAGTATGAGTGGTGCGATCTTGTAAACTTGTTAGTGACTAAGGCCGACATATTCCTTACACACAGCTGTTAATTAATAACCCATACAGCCAAGGGCAACTTACGGACCTACAGCTTATATTGGTATCCGAACCACATACCTAATTGGTAATATTGAAGTAATATTCAAACAAGTAGGCCTATATGCTGTAGTTGGTAATACTAATGCGTACTACTTACTTGCAACTACTTACACTGCAAGCACTGCGTGCCGTTATACTGGGCGTAGTAGGGTAGACAGGAGCATCGACCGTGATGACATCTGGAGTACTGTGTCGAGCATTGATCGTCTCCTGAACACGGCGAGTCCAGCCCCGAACCAAGTGTTGCTCCTGTCTGGAACAGTAAAGCAATGGTACAGTGGTAGTATAGTGACCATACACTATCAGCGGTCGTCTGCAGAACACGGCGAGTCCAGCCCCGAACCAAGTGTTGCTCCTGTCTGGAACAGTAAAGCAATGGTACAGTGGTAGTATAGTGGCTATACACTATCAGCGGTCGTCTGCAGAACACGGCGAGTCCAGCCCCGAACCAAGTGTTGCTCCTGTCTGGAACAGTAAAGCAATGGTACAGTGGTAGTATAGTGACCATACACTATCAGCGGTCGTCTGCAGAACACGGCGAGTCCAGCCCCGAACCAAGTGTTGCTCCTGTCTGGAACAGTAAAGCAATGGTACAGTGGTAGTATAGTGGCTATACACTATCAGCGGTCGTCTGCAGAACACGGCGAGTCCAGCCCCGAACCAAGTGTTGCTCCTGTCTGGAACAGTAAATCAATGGTACAGTGGTAGTATAGTGGCTATACACTATCAGCGGTCGTCTGCAGAACACGGCGAGTCCAGCCCCGAACCAAGTGTTGCTCCTGTCTGGAACAGTAAAGCAATGGTACAGTGGTAGTATAGACGCCATACACTACCAGCGGTAGTCTGCTGAACACAGCAAGTCTAGATCCGAGCCAAGTGTAGCTCCTGTCTGGAACCGTAAAGCAATGGTACAGTGTTAGTATAGTAGCCATAAACTATCAGCGGTCGTCTGCAGAACACGGCGAGTCTAGCACCAAGCCAAGAGTTGCTCCTGTCTGGAACGGTAAAGTAATGGTACAGTGGTAGTATAGTGGCTATACACTATCAGCGGTCGTCTGCTGAAAACGGCAAGTCTAGTCCCGAGCCAAGAGTTGCTCCTGTCTGGAACAGTAAATCAATGGTACAGTGGTAGTATAGTGGCTATACACTATCAGCGGTCGTCTGCAGAACACGGCGAGTCTAGCACCAAGCCAAGTGTCGCTCCTGTCTGGAACTGTAAAGCAATGGTACAGTGGTAGTATAGTGGCTATACACTATCAGCGGTCTTCTGCTGAACACGGCATGTCTAGTCCCGAGACAAGTGTCGTTCCTGTCTGGAACAGTAAATCAATGGTACAGTGGTAGTATAGTGGCTATACACTATCAGCGGTCTTCTGCTGAACACGGCATGTCTAGTCCCGAGACAAGTGTCGTTCCTGTCTGGAACAGTAAATCAATGGTACAGTGGTAGTATAGTGGCTATACACTATCAGCGGTTGTCTGCAGAACACGGCGAGTCTAGCACCAAGCAAAGTGTCGTTCCTGTCTGGAACAGTAAATCAATGGTACAGTGGTAGTATAGTGGCTATACACTATCAGCGGTCGTCTGCAGAACACGGCGAGTCTAGCACCAAGCCAAGTGTCGCTCCTGTCTGGAACTGTAAATCAATGGTACAGTGGTAGTATAGTGGCTATACACTATCAGCGGTCTTCTGCTGAACACGGCATGTCTAGTCCCGAGACAAGTGTCGTTCCTGTCTGGAACAGTAAATCAATGGTACAGTGGTAGTATAGTGGCTATACACTATCAGCGGTCGTCTGCTGAGCACGGTGAGTCCAGCACCAGGCAAAGTGTCGTTCCTGTCTGGAACAGTAAATCAATGGTACAGTGGTAGTATAGTGGCTATACACTATCAGCGGTCGTCTGCAGAACACGGCGAGTCTAGCACCAAGCCAAGTGTCGCTCCTGTCTGGAACTGTAAAGCAATGGTACAGTGGTAGTATAGTGGCTATACACTATCAGCGGTCTTCTGCTGAACACGGCATGTCTAGTCCCGAGACAAGTGTCGTTCCTGTCTGGAACAGTAAATCAATGGTACAGTGGTAGTATAGTGGCTATACACTATCAGCGGTCGTCTGCTGAGCACGGTGAGTCCAGCACCAGGCAAAGTGTCGTTCCTGTCTGGAACAGTAAATCAATGGTACAGTGGTAGTATAGTGGCTATACACTATCAGCGGTCGTCTGCAGAACACGGCGAGTCTAGCACCAAGCCAAGTGTCGCTCCTGTCTGGAACTGTAAAGCAATGGTACAGTGGTAGTATAGTGGCTATACACTATCAGCGGTCTTCTGCTGAACACGGCATGTCTAGTCCCGAGACAAGTGTCGTTCCTGTCTGGAACAGTAAATCAATGGTACAGTGGTAGTATAGTGGCTATACACTATCAGCGGTCGTCTGCTGAGCACGGTGAGTCCAGCACCAGGCAAAGTGTCGTTCCTGTCTGGAACAGTAAATCAATGGTACAGTGGTAGTATAGTGGACATTCACCATCAGCGGTCTTCTGCTGAACACGGCATGTCTAGTCCCGAGACAAGTGTCGTTCCTGTCTGGAACAGTAAATCAATGGTACAGTGGTAGTATAGTGGCTATACACTATCAGCGGTAGTCTGCTGAGCACGGTGAGTCCAGCACCAGGCAAAGTGTCGTTCCTGTCTGGAACAGTAAATCAATGGTACAGTGGTAGTATAGTGGACATTCACCATCAGCGGTCTTCTGCTGAACACGGCATGTCTAGTCCCGAGACAAGTGTCGTTCCTGTCTGGAACTGTAAAGCAATGGTACAGTGGTAGTATAGTGGCTATACACTATCAGCGGTCTTCTGCTGAACACGGCATGTCTAGTCCCGAGACAAGTGTCGTTCCTGTCTGGAACTGTAAAGCAATGGTACAGTGGTAGTATAGTGGCTATACACTATCAGCGGTCGTCTGCTGAGCACGGTGAGTCCAGCACCAGGCAAAGTGTCGTTCCTGTCTGGAACAGTAAATCAATGGTACAGTGGTAGTATAGTGGACATTCACCATCAGCGGTCTTCTGCTGAACACGGCATGTCTAGTCCCGAGACAAGTGTCGTTCCTGTCTGGAACTGTAAATCAATGGTACAGTGGTAGTATAGTGGCCATTCACCATCAGCGGTCTTCTGCTTAATACGGCATGTCTAGTCCCGAGCCAAGTGTCGTTCCTGTCTGGAACAGTAAAGAAAGCAATGTTACAGTGGTAGTATAGTGGTCATTTACTTGTGGTCGTCTAAGGCACTATAATAGTGGTCGTCTCCTGGCATATACACTTGGACTCTATTGCCTCTGCCATTGAACAGTGTACACAACATAACTCCCCGTATCTCCCCGCATCGATAGCGAGAGCGACACGTTTAGCTGATCACAAGCCATAGACGTAGAGTAGAGCGTGACACTGTTATATGGAGCAGAGTTCCCACGGCCCCGTTAGGACGGTCGGGTGGCCTTCAGAGGCCGTGGAAGGACAGAGTTACTTATCAATGATATGTATTCGGCACCAATAGAGGTCTCGTATGTGCTGCCGTGTCAAACCATGGGACACATTCACTTTCAACAAAGTGCTTGAAAATAAGACTTTAGAGTTATTTCAGGGCCACTGGTAATCCTGGCGCTGTTCTTCCTTTAATGCAAATCTAGCGATGACCCAAACTGCTAAACATGCGTCTCTCATAATCCTAGCATCACTGTGGAATAACCAGGTTACAAGTCTGGAAGAAGTTTTGGTCGTGTTTCTACCCTTACACCTAAGGTAGGTTAGGTAGGTTTGACAGGGGTTCGTCGTAAGGCAGGTTATGCATCTCTATCTCTCTGATGTTAAGCTCTTTAGTGTAACCTAAGCTCATAAAATTCTATGTTCTAAAATTCAATAGCCTCCATTTTTCGTTGGACAATTGTTTTAGTCCTCTGGGGATGGAAATAACACATTCGAAAAACTCTTTTAGTTGGTTGGCCTTATAAGTAGTCACCACTTACCACAGGGGTGTATATAAGGGGGCCCCACCGAAGTAATGAATGAATATGAAGAAAAAATAGGTACAATAATATAAAATATTTATCAAGAATCAATCATACGTGAATACATCACCGTGGCAGACAGTGATAGTTTCTGCGAGTTCGGGTTGCTGCAGACCGACTCGAGCTTCTGGCTTCTGCCCACCTCCCGGCTTTCATCGCTTGCAGCAGTGACTGCTAGATACCAGCATTTCTACCGGTGACAGGGGAGGGGAGTAATTAAGAGTTCAGTCAGTTTAGTTGTAGCCATTGTTATTGTTTGTTATTTAAATCTTTTCGACGTTGTACTGAAATTTTAACGTTTTGCAGATCGCACAGAAGAATACTTATGCAGTTGTTAGAACTCCTCCGAATATGATAATCACAATCGCGTATTTGACTCGTAAGGTTCGGATAAGTGTTTACAGATTAAATGATACACTGCTAAATCTTGATCAATGTTTTTTATTTAGTAATTGAGATATTTTCTTCATTTGGCTTGAATAGATACATGTTAAAAAATAAATGGACCAATTTAATAATACTGTTTATCGTTATCTTGGTAAAGTAAAGGTCACATTTAGCGCAAATTACTGCAGCAAAACTGACATAAAGTCATGGCGTGTCTACTTGAAATTACTTAACCTAACCTTAAATTAATCTCGGCCCCTCCAAAAAAATATTCTATATCCACCACTGACTTACCCATCTGTCATTAAATGGTTTTATTCGTCCATAATCCTGACAGTAGAAGAAGCTTCTAATCACGTAGAATAGTTGAAACGCAAAAGGTTGTTAAAATCACCAAATAACAATAGGCTAAAACACTTTAATACTTGGTCTAATTATCAGGATAGTACTGCGGATAGTAGTAGTACTCACCCGTGTGGACGTTAATCCACACCAGGGAGTATCGCATCCACAGTGCATGCCTATATAAATATCCACAATTCGTGACCTCCTAGTAGCTGGATTTCAGGACGACGCTACCCGTCCCCGTCACTATTACTAATAATTAATATTGCGGTCATTAACTCAAAATTAACACAGCCATTTTATAAATGTAACTTTCGAGTATGTTTCTACATACATGTAGACAAGCTTTGGTTACTAAAAATGAGGAGTTGGCTAGCAGAGGCTACACCTGGTTAACTGACGGCAGGTCTCATTATTATAACACAAATGTTAAGTAATTCAATCTTATTCGATGAAAAGAAGACAACAGAGTTTTTTTTCAAACAACAGATTAGCGAAATTGAAATCAAATGTTACATTTTTTTCTAGTTGTTAAAGACGTTGGCCATAGTGGGCCAGATTTACATACAGTTCGTAACTTGAAACATTGAATACATAGTGTTACTAGCTGTTTTGCTCGCTCTTCGCTCGGGTAAAATTTTAAATTCTAAAATAACTTTGTCACCTGTGAAATATAACTGTAAACCTTAGGGATCATCATCGGATTATGGAAATAGACAACTTCTTTAATGGATTACTGTCAAAGCACTTAAAAATAGGCAAGATACCACTTTCAACAATTTATTTTACCCCAAACAAAGTCATTTAAAACGCACTGTTCTATTTCCTCGGTTGGTATACACGAAATTTTACTCCCAGGGTGATCACCAACGATGAGGATATTTAAGGACCATGTTGAGGCGGTTAAGGTATTTTCACGCTGCCCTCACTCATCCTCTTGTCTTCACCATTCCATTTTACTTCAACTTGCCTAAACTTATCTTAATCTACTTTTAATAACTGATCCATGATCCAAACAATACCATAAAACGTAATATTTGATCCCGATAAATGTCCGCTATTCAAGTTTGAATGGCGTAAAACACAGGTTGTCCAAGACATCTTTCACTACTGTAGCGTCGTAATAATGATTTTTTTAATTATTTAAAATAGCACCATCAAAACGGATTTAGAAATCAACGAACTCGACCAAAATCGCACAAAATTGGGTTTTTTAAGGTTCTTTATTTTTATTTCCAAAGTAGAAAGGCCATATTTTAATAGCCTAAGACACTCTCGACAATCCAGTGAATACAGGGAAATGGTTTGAATCTTGATGAGTACTCCAGTTTTCCCGGAGTATACCGCGTTAGATTGGCATTTCCGCGTTACAGACACAATGACAGACAGAAATTGACTTTAGGCTTTGAGACGTAAAAATGACCAAACACTTCATGATTCAACACAATGTACAGACAACTGTAATTTTATTTATATACATAGATAAAAAGTAAATTGATGCCGTCTACTGCAACGCACTCGGTCACCAAACCTGAGCTAGCGGTTCGACTTGGAGCACAATTGAATGTATATTCGTGGGTATTTTAAAGCTCGGTTTACAGGTAATTTAACGCTTATCTGATGGCGGAAGTGTCTGTTGATGGCCGTTTGATAGCACAAGCGTCTGAGAGCCATGTTATTGTCAGCTTTGTGCGTAGCGGCGCCGCGTAACGGAGCGCATTGCTACGTATTTGCACATTAATGTTTGCGCTTGTATTACTCTTCAACGTTTCAATATGATGGCCAACTATAAGCTACTGCAACTAATTTGGATTTTTACTAATTTCAATCCTTTACTTATGTAAAAAACAAACTAATGGAACACATAACACTAACAGTGCGATGAATACTTCTATCAACTTTGTCATTTAATTCCACATATTTAAACAAGTAAGACATAACTACTGAAGATCCCAGATGAAGAAGAAGCCGTTGGGCCATGTATGCTCGATTGTCAATCAGTTGGGTTATTCTTCTTCCTCTCACTGGAAGCGCTTCCGGTTTTGCGGACAGAATACAGACAGCTAATCAACATTAGTAATGAAAGTGATGGTCGCTCTTACTGCTACGACTCTCATCACTAGTTTCAACTTCTAGTTTTTTTTGTTTTTTTTGCACATTACTTCAGGCTAGACCTAGGCGTTGCGGCATTATCACTTAGATAAAATCCATTGGTGATTGGTGGGATATGAACCCGGGACCTCTTAGACCGAAGTCCCACGCTCTAACTACTGGACCAGCTCGCTCCCCAAGGTTTCAACTTCTAGTAATACGTTTCTATTTAACGGTGAAAATTTAGTAATCGCTGTTAAAGACAGCAGCACCGTGTCAGATCACCACTAAAAGACGCGTGGCTCCCTCAATCCTATGTATAAACCTGTTAACAATGTGGCAAGGTTAGTGTTTCTTAAAGCTCTGCGCAATGGTTGTAATGAAAATCTGGCATTTATATGTGTTAAGGATAAATATTTGGGAAAAAACTATTTGTAAAAAAATCAAAACACCATTACACCCCGCTCCCATGACCCATGTCTAGCTGGTCACAAACTTATTCAAGTTTATCCCACCAGACACGTTCAAGCATTTTTTTCTATATCAGACAAAAATTACTCTAGAACATACAGTACTTCAACCCAGCATTGCTCGGTGGTATGGTATGGTATTCCTTTTCTTCCCTTCTTCGCTTCCCTTCTGCAGATGAAAAGGACCCCACTTATACAGTAAAATATGTATAGTAATGTCTGATGAATTAATAAAAATATTTAATTTAATAATACGAGTAAACACAGGATGTAGTATGACACATTTCCGTATAAACATTGTGATACTATCTATGTTTGTTTGCCCCTAAATAAACAGGCATTCATTAATCAAAACACCTTATCGATGTTGTCGTGTAACAAGTAATGAATGACGAACACTCTACATCAATCAACACCACCAGTGTTAACCACATTGTTAACCCTTCAACTCGTAGTATACTCACACACGCACACACACAAAACCGTTGACAGCAGCTAAACATCGTTTATAAGCGCTCCCCTCGCTACAATCGCTGATAAATTATATCCAACCCTTACAGCCGAATTCCATTAAAACAACACGCGGCGCTGCGAACGAATAAAGGGGTGGCAAACCCGAAAACAGGTGCATAAACATTTAAAACACACTCTCGCGCAAATGTTTCAAGTGGTTTGTTTGCAGCCCGTTTCGTTCGTTGTTTTTGTTTATTTATGATCGGGAATTTAATTCTGTTATGTGGAACTGTAACCTTATCACTGTTAAATTTTAATATACAGAAGTATGTATTGAAAAATTCGGGCAGTGAGAATAATTTAGTTATGAGGTCATTATCACTATAGTCGTGTTGCTAATACTAAGGTTCGGGAACGCTCTGCACTATTATGTGAAGTCTCAGAAACAGGCCTTTTGTACAAAAACATAAGAATTCTCCAACTTCAATTAAATTTGCATAAATATTGTAAGCCAACCATTTGTATGAGTTCGCGAACCATGATAAAATTATGACAATGATCTTGGGGGCGGTTTTCGACCCAATAATATTTTGTTCACTTTTTACCGAAATTTTAAATACATTATAAAAGCGTTTTTTCGTAATTCAACTATGTTTTATAAGACAAGGCAATTAAGTAAATTAGTTACATTTGTAATCTGCATCCTCTAAAGTTCCCAATGAACCATTGAACCTTAATAAACTACCAACAAATACTACTGTACCAACAAAAAACAGGTACCTTAAAATAAAAAAAGTGTGAAATATAATGTTTGCCATGTCTATTGTCTACTTTGAAGTCGGGGATTTTCATTTTTTTTTCATTTTGAGGCAATTTATGGTACCTTTCTAGAGTATTTTCAAGAAATGCATAATAGTAGATTGTAGGAAATTTTATTCTCTTTCGGAATATTACCTTCTACTTTGGTCGATTTCCTCACCATTTAAAAGTTATTTGCAAAAACGTCAAGCGACCTCCAAATTTCTAGTGGCAAAAAAATTTGGAGATTACTTTTTAACTTTGTAAAATTAAATTTACAGTTCTGCTGGATCGATTTTGTTAAATAATGTATCTTTGAAAGGCATAAACTCTTTGACTTGCTTTTTCGTTTGATGTGTATTTTATAGCGGTAAGATTAATAGTATAAAAGTTATAAAGCGTTAAAACCGGGTCATTCATTTTGAAACACCCGGTATTTTTTGTTGTGAACTTATTTGGATTGACAGTCAGGAAAGTAGACAACTAGACAGCCAAAAGTCTGCTGGTTTGTTGCAAGAGGGGTATTGTATTATTACGGTTGTTTTATTTTTAAGTTCATCGTTTAAATCATTTAAGATATGTTACTATAACACCGCTTATTTATTTCTATACCTCTCTCTCTCTCTCTGATACAAATTAAAGCAAATAAACAAATTTTCACAAGATCATGAATTGAGCGGGTTGAATAAAATGCTGTATCAGAAATTATAGCATTACAGATTATAAAAATTAAATCTTTTAATATTATCAAAGACGAAGAATTAAAGACGCAATTATTACGCATTTTTATTAAAATTGAAAACATTGTTTCCACGTATTGCGATGAATTGATTATTTATTAAAACGAAGGTTTACGCAGGACCAAGTAACCATTTTTTTTACCAGTTAACATGACAAATATGTTTACCTTATTTTTAAAATACCAAAAACAGAAACGCGCATGGGCCTACAGCATTATGTTAATATTAGATTGTGTGTGTGTTTGTTTTTGGGACTCAATCACGCATTTACACTGGTCAGATTAGAATTAGACTGAAATTTTGTATGAAGAATCTCATATTCCCAATTAGCATAAGCCATTTCAAACAGTATCATTTCAAAAATCCCTTTGGGTCCCAGTGGCTCTCAAGTTTTTTTTTTCACGGACTGTTTACGGGTATCTATTATATTATTAAAGTGATACAGTCAAATTTGTGAAAATCGTTTAAGGACACAAGCCAAGTAAAATATAGGCATATGACACATCAAAATGGAGCTTGGAGTGTGCAGAGTTGCCAATTATTTGTATGAACGAGTTTCCGAAGGGCTCTGCCCAAAGGCCGTTATCCAAAGGGCTACTTACATGCTTTCGAAGTGTACTTTGTTTAATTAATTAAATTATAACCGTTGTTAGATATATTAGTATATGAACCAGAGTGGTAGAAAGATGATTTTTTTGCCGTTTATTTACATGGTGGAAATTTGTGAGATACATATTAAATAATAGGTTATGTTTGACTACAGAAAGGTAGTAAAAGTTCTGTAGAATTTTGCTTATTGTTTTATTTGAAATTTATATAGGTAAGCTAGAGGTAAATAGGCTAGACTAAAATTGAAAAAAAAAAAATAAAGTAAAATATCCTATGAAACATTTTTAGTACAATAAGGTATGCTGTTCGATTCTTTTTGGAATATAACTTAGGCTATATTTAATTTGAAATATAAGTTTGATTATTAAAATAAATAGGTCTACACTTTTAAACAAGTTTATATTTTCAAATTAAATCATACCTAAGCGGTTTTAGGCGTTTTATAGTTATTTTCCAAATGAATACTAAGATGCCTTAAAAGTCAGTAATAACTAATAAATCCTAAAGCATGGAGTACTACAAGCTACCCAGTGGGAAGGAGCTTACAAGAGAACGAAGTACAACAGTATTGTTGTGAACAGGCTTCCTCAAGTAGGTAGTAAGTACTTAAGTGGCTTCCTCTATGACAAATCTAATTATAGTTTTGGTACTAACACATATGATTCTTTCCTTTGAACACTTTGATCATACTAAATATTCAGACTACTGTATAAGAATAAGCTATTTGTATTTTAAAGTTATAAAAAAATAAAACATCGCTTTTAAGGTCCGTGAAGTTGGCGTACCCATATTAGCGTATCCACTTTTGATCATACCAATCGTTAGTTCATCGTTAGTTCTCGATAGTTCTCCAATATTTACGTTAGTTCTCAAAAAATAAAAAAGTTACGAGGCATACAAAGTGGGTACGCTAACTTCACAACTATACAATTTCCAGCGGGCACCGTTTTCTGACTATAAATGCCTATATCTATATACCAATCGTTAGTTCTTCGTTAGTTCTCGATAGTTCTCCAATATTTACGTTAGTTCTCAAAAAATAAAAAAGCTACGAGGCATACAAAGTGGGTACGCTAACTTCACAACTATACAATTTCCAGCGGGCACTGTTTTATGACTATAAATGCTTATATCTTTAAACCAATCGTTAGTTCTCGATAGTTCTCCAATATTTGCGTTAGTTCTCAAAAAATGAAAAAGTTACGAAAGCTGTGTAACACAAACATGACATGACTGGTAGTGTTGTAGTGGCTAAGGCCTACCTGATAAAGGAGCAAGGTGAGGAGGAGGGTCCTCGCGATCATGATAGCACAAACTGTCCTTGTCATCTTCGCGGCAGCGCGCGGCGCGGAGTCTCATTGTTGCCGACCACATACGGGAATGGCCGAGGGGCTCCGAACATGTCCGACAATCCACGACCATAGCCATTAGTGTTAAATCATAACTTTTATGTTTACACAGTTTCTTCGTGGACATCACACGAGCCTTTGAAATCCCCACATTTCAGGTAATTACTGAGCATTACCGGTACCGGTACTAACTAATAAAAACTATTTAAGTGGTTTCAGAAAAATGTTTGAAACTATTTTTAATGTTCAGTTTTTATTTATATTTTTAAAAAGTTGAAATTCTGTATACTTATATATAATTGGTTATAGTGGTGTCTAATCACGATTAGAGTATTACTGATTTACTAAGGAGAAAGTCCTTGGTTCGTTACAACAGACAGCAAGTCATTAAAAAACTTATACTTGACACAGTGAATTTTGGTATGTATTATGATAGGAAAAGGTAGAAGCTTAACTTTAACTTTAAATAAAACACTATAATTGAAAAAAGTCATAATAAACTCGTACACCAAAGCATCATTATAACTTTATCTACGAAGTGGTACATAGTCGAAGAGAGCGGATCAAAAGCAAATGAACGTAGTCAGTTGACACCGTCAAAGGGGTGTGTCAGGAAACAAGATAACAAGAAACATATTTCACTTCCCTCAAACAAACCAACATTGCACCCACTAAACAAAGCTCGGGGTTCATAATTGCGTTCAACTTCAAGTTGGCACTTTCATGAATGACAACGCTTCTGTTTTGGAGCAGTGATCCGGAAACTCCAGTCTAGGGGAGTTCAACCCCCGTCATAATTGAGATTTCACCCTCCATGACGTCACCGTGACAAGTTCTGTAATCAATACATCCCTCCCTCAAACATCACACGTGTCGTGCTATCAGCATCAGACGACCGATGCAGCGTGGTAGACTGTCATCTTGGACCGGCGCGGCGCGGCTCATGAATATGATTGCGAAGTATGATCAGATGTCGCACGTTTTCTTGATTTGCCGGTACTAATCCACCAGCAAGATATTAGGGAAACTGGTAAAATAAAGAGCGTATCGTCAATGATGTGTTTATAATTTGTAGGCTAAGTTAACAAGATCATGATAGTTTTTACGCCACACTACACTATTTTGACGAACTTCCCATGCAAGGATTTAGTCCAGAAAACAGCTGTTTGCCACCAGCTTAATCAAATGGGGTTTCATTGCGTAATACTGTTCTGCAATGAGTTTTGCCGGACACCAATCAGCTGATTATACTGTATTTGCGTGGCAATGATTTAGTTATAAACAAAAACATAACCTCTCTTAGAGGTTATGACTAGTGATGTTTGGTCCTTTAGTTGGTGGAAATTTATAAGGATTTGTACGAATTAAGTAGTATGGCGTAAACTATCGTACGTAACTCGTCCAAAATGTGTGTACCGGACTCGTATGGTAATCCCGTACTCGACTTCGTCTCGCACGGGAACGACCACACTCGTCCGGTAAACACTTATTTTCAGGACTAGTAACGTAATATACTATTACACGTGCTTGTCATATTTATTGTAGTCACAAACAAACAGAACCCCGAAATTTTTAGCATTTTATTTTGACGTATACAAGATTCAAGAGTAATCCTAACAACAACAACAGTAGGGCAACTCGGTCCAAGTAATAGGCACAGACAATGCAAGCAATATACAATTTTTAGATGATGTGCAAACGTGGAGAAAAATCCCAAAACTCACTATACAAGTTCGAATTGTTTATTGTCGGTTTAATTTTGTAAGTAATGTGTATATGTATATTGCGAAGAAAAACGTCTTACCTTTTCAGTACGGTAACTGACATACACGTTGTTAGTAATCTTATTTGTTTAAATAAAAGTGTGCCTGACATGGAAATGAAGGGACTGCCTCTAGTCTCTAGGTAGTCCAGGCATGTCAACTGTATCTTATTGTGCAAGTTAGCAGGTGATACTACTCTGGGGCAGTTTCCACTCTCACTGGCCCAGTGCTAGCCCCTCATCTAGCGGCTCTATTATCCTGGTCCACATTCGGTACTGTTAGCTGCATTCTTGTCTACGGCCGTTCCGTTTCGCATCACCTACCCGTACCATGCAGGGATCGTAGGAAATGCCTCTTGTCACCCGGACCGAACATTCCTTGCGGTTACTGGATATTGTAAAGAAAATTAGTGGTTGATGCTTTGTGTTAGGTATATGAAACAAATTTATTTGGAAACTACGTATGCTATAACGTATCTAGTTATAAAACAACGGTACATTTTACATTCTCTAAAGTGGGCAGTCTTACTTCAAAATATGCATACAATAGTTTATTTCTGGCTAAACAATGTTATTTCATTTAAAAGCTTCAGTATCACTAGTATCAGGCATGAAAACAACACCTGACCTTTTTTTAAGATAAACACATCATTCTAATAAAATGTTAACAATTAAACTTTGAGCAATTATGAACTAAAATCTCTACTCACATGCTAACACATGCTACTACTCCATAAAATTAAACATAGAACCGAGTAAAAATAGATAGTTAAATAGATAGTCGTCTTTGGTATAGGCCTATCAGAACTAAGGCATTTCTCTCGAAGATAAAACCCCCTCCAACTACAGCTACAACACAGGAAATCCTCGGTTGACAGCCCCCATGTTGATTTGATAATCATATGGGTTGCACATCATTTAGCTTTCCGATAATATAACTAGTATAATTGCAACAACTCTCTACTGTACAATTCGATGTACTTTCCCATCAGTCATAAAAGCAACGTTGTGGCTTTGATCATTTTATTGTTTTCCCCAATTATTTAAAGAACTGTACTATATTGTATTTTACATTGCTTAAGTTGTCTGAGTTCTTAAATAGTTTGGTCCAGGTTTTGTACAGTCCTATTGTATATTATGTCTTAGGCAGCACATCTTTATAAGTCGTTCTTATCATTATACTTCCAGTCACCGTCTATGACTGTTCTTTTACAATTTAATCACGGAAGACGGAACGGAGACTTAGGAACGTGCTTACCAGCACAACGACTAAACACGCGTAGGCCTAAAGTATAACTAAAAGTAAAACTATTGTATAAAAATTCATCAACATGGAGAGTTGGTTCTTTTATGGAGAGTGAGAGAGTCAAAACTCTATCATTTAAATGATAGTTTGTTGTAGCTTTACTTAGGCTTTACTGCTGAGTTACTTATACATTTAATGACAATACACATCTTCAACCAAGTACTTGTTTACCACATTTTTTACCTCTTTATTGGTATTAATGTGTTAATTTGTTGTAATGAGGATAGAGAGCTATAAATTATGAATTTGACAGCCGGGAGGATGGTGCCCATGGCACTTCAATGACTACAGTACTTACAAGTGATGGACTACGGTAATAGTTGTGTTCAATAGTCAATAGTTGGTGTTCAATAGTTAGTTCAATGATGCTAGCGTGCAGAGAGACTACCATTTTGCCAGACAACTGCGGTCATCTAAACATATCTAACAAGTCCCGGGACAGTTAGTATATAAAAAAGTATTAAAGATATAACTTTAAAGCACAGTTACTAAGCATTAAAATAATGTTAACACGTTATTCAATGATGCGCTACTTGCTCGGGGCTAGGAGTCAGAAGAAAATCTTAAATGTAAGAAAACGTTGATTTCCACATCAAATTAAAGGTATTTATTAGTAGAATACAATGTTATAAACCCGAACTCGAACGAACAACCGAGTCTAAAATGACAGCTATTTTTAAAGATGCATTGAATTAGCAATGTTTTTATATGCTACCCCCTCAGGGAGGCACCCGCTCGGGAGAAAATCATAAACTGATGCATAGGTAGATAAGCACATCAAATTAAAGGTCTTAATTAGTAGAATACAATGTCACAAATTTAAGCTCAAAAAACAACTTAGTAAAAATGGCAGCCATTCAAATATTTAAAACTAGCAGAGTACCCGTCCTTCGTACGGGATTAAAATATAAGTATACAAATGTTTATTGCAGTTATGGGAGAGGACACGGTTCAAGAAAATTTGGTTCTTTTAATTTATACGGTATGCTATAGTATAGAACATCTACCATAGCCATAATGTTCTACCACTGCACCTAAACCATAGAAAAAGGTAAAGTTCTCATTATGTACCACAGCTTTTTGTTGCTAGTTGGTTCAAATTAGCTGTTCTCATAAATGCAAAAAAAAATAATAGCGATGAACCCTGTTGGTAAACCTTATAACTTTTTAATGCTATTTATCATCATATAAACCAGTTTGTGCAGTTGAAACAGCTGTCAAAATTCTTTAATTCGTTTTAAATATGAATACTCATAAGGTTCACATGGTCACACGGGAAACTCCAGAGCCACTGGGGCGGAGCCCGAAAGGATTTTTGAGATAAGAATATTTCTAATATGTTAATCGGGAATGTTAGCTATCATCATACCAAATTTCAACCCTGTTGGTTTAGTAATTTTCGTGTTTACTTGTCACAAGCATCCATCCATACATCCAAACTTTCTCACTTAATAATATTAAGTTGGAGAGCAGATTCAATATATCTTTGAACAGCTTCCATTGTTTATTCGGTTGTCCGTTTGAGTTAGATTTTGCAGCATTGTATTTAACTGGTGAAGATCTTTAATTTGATGTACATATTAACCCATACTGAGCAGACGCACCAACCCAGCAGACGCACATTCAGCACCTGCCTATGTCTGCTGAATTTCATAAAATCGTCAAATTAATTAACACAGAAATGTTCTTTTTTATTCTTAGCCTTAGTTTATATTTTGTAATTGTGATTGTATTTTGTATTAAAAAGTATGTTTCTTTCTGTATACATTATGTGGAAATAAACGTATTCATTCATTTCATTCATACTTACTTTAAGATTTTCTTCTGACTCCTAGCCCGTCCCCCTAAGGAGGTAAGCATCACAGAATGATGTTTTAAAAGTACTTCAATGCCCATTAACTGTGTACCAAGTTTTGAAACTCTAGCTTTATTAATTTTTACTAACAGAATACCCGTCCTTCGTACGGGGTTGGCGTATAAGTATAAAATGCTTATTGCAGTTACACTCGTGCTTTGCGTTTACAATGCTGGGAGAGGACACGCTTTAAGAACATTTGGTTCTTTTAATTTATGGTGTAGCACATAAACCATAGCCATAATGTTCTACCACTGCCCTGAACAATAAAAAAAAGCTAAATTCTAATATTTTTCACAGCTTTTTGTTGCTAGTTGGTTCAAATTAGGATATTGCCATGAATGCAAAAAAAAAATGAATAGTGCTGCACACTGTTGGTAAACCTTATAACCTTTTAATGCTATTTAATATCATAGAACCAACTTGTGTAGTTGAAACAGCGGACAAAATTCTATCTATCTATCTAAATTGTTATCTATTACGCAAACAGTTTTGTTTTCACAGTCATAACCACGTCATAACTCAATAACCGCTGGACGGATTTTAACGTTTGATGTGTCAAATTAAAGTTATTTTTACGTAAATGTGCAACGAATATTTTCTATAGTAAATTATTCTAATGATACGCGTATTGCAACTAGCTTTCTTATTTAAAACATTAAAATCATCATACAAATTCGTCCTCGTATCCAGTTCCTAAATAGCATCTCTTATTTGACGTTAATCGTTTTAGAGTTTGTTAGTGATACCTCTCTCTAGATTTTTTTGCAAAGAGAAGTGAGATAAAACCCGTAGGCCTACTGCACAAGTTGGTTCTTGTTTATTTAAAGTATAATGACTGTCCTCTAGTTTCAACTAGGTAGCAAAGTAAAGAGGACTGAACAAACTCGCGGTAAAAAGTTTCACGATGAAAATCGCCGCCGGCCTCCGAGATCAATAAGACGGATTAGTTCCGGTTCCGCTGTTATTGGTAATGGTTCGATTTGATATCGCCGTTACTTCTTTGTTGTGTGGGCGGATAAACTACCAGTGTCATCTTTCTGTTTAGCAGAGCAACAATAAGCAGAGACGAGTAGATTGACTGGGACGGTCAATTAATACGCCAACTGGAAATTTTTCCGTTGAACTCCTCCACCATTTCAAACCCGATTTTTACCATTCACGTCTCATTGAAAAGAACGTGTGGCGTAGATTTGCAAATTGACCTTAAATTTTTGAAAAAGTCCCTTGGGCTCTGCCCCAGTGGCTTTTAAGGTTCCCATGTTATTCTTATGAAGAACATAATTGTCACAATGTCCTTATCAAAAACTTGAACAGCGATTCTTGCAATATACCATAGTAGTTTTTATGTCAAATATTTGTACCCCTAGAAAGATATCCACATCCATCAGCTATAGTTTGTATTAATCAAGTTTTACAAGAACTTGTTAACATAATAATGTTGATTGTACTTCATCACTATTTATTATGAAGTTTTTCAAAAATATAAAGCGCACCCTTGACAAAGCCACACAAACTGATTGTGGAAAAAACATAGTCTTAGCGTCTGCCCATATGCCTTATTAAAGTCATGGCAAAGGTAACTTTTAAAGGAAATTCCGTCTTAGTCATTTTGAAAGGATTGCTGACTATTGCGTAGCATGACAGTTTGACCGGAGTCAGCCAACTTCGCTTTGTACCTAGTGTAGATGCCTTTAATGAGCTACAAACCAATCTTGGACCATGCTTAGGTTTCTCATCAACATGATAATAGAGTTCTTTTTAGCTTGGGGCTTATGAGGTAACGAACCTAAAGGGCTTGATGAGTTAAAAACCCTCTAATGGATACAACAGAGCGTTCTACGTCCCTTGGTAAAGAACCGAATCTAAACTGATATAAACTGTTTCCTGTCGGTAAGAAATTTGACACAAAATAACTTTTCATTGAAACCTGAAGTAAAGAAAATGTAAGAGATAATGGAGAACAGAAAAAGATATGGTACATTTTTCGGTTCGCTAACCTCAAAACGTATAAGTAAATTATGAAGATTCTGCTATATCACATGGTATTTATTGTTATGTTTGTAAACAGCATAAATGTAAAATGTTATTGATGACGACTTTGAATAACCTCAAATATGTGGTCCAATTTTGTAACGATTGAAAGGTTATTTCCACAGTATGATGAAAATAATTGTTCATCACACGGAGTGAAAGTGTCTTTTTGGTACTTAAACGGATTTCCAAGCTCGGCTACCCCTTACTTGTAAAACACGATTGCGTACCAAAAAGACCTCTTTCTCTCCTAGTGATGAACACTACTATATTTAAACCAAATCAGAAAAAAATTAAAAACAATGTTTTTGCACTCATTTCCTTGAATTGCAACTTAACAACAATATTAACAACAATTAAATTATCCAGCTGATCATAATGTTAACAATTATGTCTAAGTCATTGTAATTATTTTTTAGTCCATAATATAAACAACTTTACTATCACCATTGACTTATTATTTAAAGTTTGTAATGAAACTTTTTTGTTTTAGCGAATTTCCCATATAAGGAATAAGCTATTACCGTAGTACTCATAGTAAGACCTGGACCCGGGATCGATTTACTTTTTCGTTTTGAGGTCCCTAGAGGCCAAAAACGCTTCCCGTTCAAATTCATATATATATATATTTATATTTATATATGTGTCCGTTAGCGCGATAACTCGAACAAAAATCATCCGATTTTGATGAAATTTGGAAAAAAACTTGTAAACCTACGTTTATTCGAACGAGTTCGCGAACCAGCATGATCGGACTATGGGAACAGGGGTTTATGGGGGGTTTTATGGGGTAAAAATTGGGTTTTCCCATTTTTGACCCAAAAAAAATAAAATTTTGGAATTTCTTTTCCAACCATTTTGTAGAGCATAAAAAAAGAAATGATTTAGTATATTGAAGCATTGTTGTATTCCTAATGGTTAAGGAGAAAATTCAAAAAAGTGTAAATTTAAAATTCCCATGTTATTCTTATGGAGAAAATTGTAAACTGTTGTAGTTTGCTTGTTTATGAGCATATTTTGATCAAATTTGGAAAATGCATTAATTTCATACTAAACTATTAATGTAATATGTAAACAAATCACTTTAAACCCGATTAAAGTTGATTTAATGACAAAAGCATCAGGGATTAGAGAAGTCACCAATTTTTTATAGTTTTTAAGTTTTCAAAATTATACAATTAATTGTAAGTCTATGAACATGTTTAGGGACATTTTAGGACATAAGGGAATTTTGTCTTCGGTAAAAGTTGCACAAATGAATACTGTTCAAAAACACATAGGAAATTGTAAATTGTAAAATTCTAAATGTCTTTACAATTGTATTGTATTGAAATATTATTCTCATACACAAATGGTTTGTTTCGTAAATAACATGTTTTTTTTCATAACCCATTCTAAACCTTTTGGGGCTCGTTTCATTTGGCACTCCAACTGAACAAATATATGACTTTGGTTAAGTTAGCTGTGTGAAGCATAATTTATTACTAACATGAAAAATCTTATATATTAAAAAGAAATTAGGTTTTTCTTTTCCGAGTTCATTTGGCTCTTCTACCCGACCGATTACAATGATTCAATGATGTAGATATTTGCCATAAAGTAACGGCATATATGTATCGACAATCTCAACTATTAGGTTACAAATGCGCCCTAATACTACCCCAAAACGACTTTTCGTTCTCAATTGGCCCTCTATCAATGACTGTGTTGCCTGTACAGCGAGGGATTTTGAGAAGGAGAAAACCGACCGGAATGCTTTAGGTTTATCAATAACGAAGATAAACATGGTCTGAGCTACACACCAGTAATCTTTGAGTTGACTCTTTTAAACTCATTGTAAATATGACTGTTATTCGTTTTGAAATAACTCCTGTAATACTTTGCAATTGCTCGAATTCGAGAAACATGTACACTAGTTAGACATAAATCTGCAATTCACAATCACACACTGTAGGTAGCTCAATTCACATATTTATTCTGAAACTAGCAGCAACTTGATAAAATGTCACTTTACCAACTTCAGGCATTTACGTTTACGTTACCATTGATTAGAGAAACAAAAACCGGTTATACTTTTATTATTGATCTAAGAAAACAGTTAACTGTCTACAACTTATGTATGTTATACGGCTTAACTTACCTGTATGAAGGAAAAACTCAGGGCCAATTTACCGAATAGACACGGTAGGCACTTGCCTAGGGCACGAGGCAATTGGCTTTTTTGGGGGCGCCAAAAATTTGGTAAATAAAAAAAAATTGGTTGTATTTGCATGATTGTGGTGTAACTTGTTTATAATTGATTTTCCTTTATAATAATAATAATAATAATAATAATAATAATAATCTTTATTGTCATTCAGCAACATAAAATTACAATAGACAACGTCAGAAGTCAGGACACAAATGTGACATCATGCTTAAATCTATACATCATCCTATGAAACATTGAACATTTTGTTGCATAAACTGTACATACAGGCCTAAATATTTAAATTTAAAATTCTAAGATTGAATGCTTTACACAAATTTATACAAAACTTAAGTAAATAATGCTTCAAAACTAAACAATTTGTAAATATTCAGGAAATTTATAAAAAGATTTTTGGTCATGCAGGCTGCCTCCTAGTGGCCAATAGTGTTAAGAGTTCAGAGTAATTATTTGTGTTTAAAAAATCGTCTATAGAAAAAAAGGCTTTGCTAATTAGCCATCTTGATAATGTTGATTTGAAAAGGTTTATGTTATCAATTTCTCTAAATGGAATGGGAAGTTTATTAAAAAGTTGTAATTGTAAATATTTATGGCTTTTTGTGAATTTTGTAAGTCTAACTGGTGGGATGTACAGGTTGTTTGATTGTCTAGTTGAGTGGTTATGTATTGAGTGGTATTTAGTAAAATTTGTAATGTTTTGTTTAACAAAGACTTACTTACTTACTTACTTACTCCCAGGGCCATTTATATCGGAGGTGATATTTGGCCGCACCAACAAATCTTCGCCAAGTTAACCGGTCTTTCGCATCATCCTCCGTTGCCCCAATTCTCACCAAATCTTCTTGCACTTGCTTCCACCACCTCTGCTTAGGTCTTCCCCGGGGCCGTCTTCCTGTAGTGTTTCCCTTTAAAACTCTTCCCAGTCTACAATCTTCATCTCTTCTTAATATATGACCAGCCCATCTGATTCTTCGGCACTTGATTTCTCCAATTACATCTGTGCTATTATACAGTTGCCTTAATTCCCTATTGTGTCTTATTCTCCATTCTCCTAGCTCGAATATTGGTCCAAAAATCTTCCTTAAAATTTTATTTTCGAATACTATTAGTTTCTTTTCATCTCTTTTATTTAATTTCCAGGTTTCTGATCCATATACAGGAGAACTGGGCAAATTATTGTTTTGTACAGCCTGATTTTTGTTTTCCGGGACAAAGATTTTGATGAAAGTAATTTATTGCAAGCATGAAAACATTTATTTGCTGAATTTATTCGGCTTTGGATTTCTAGTTCATCAACTAAGACTAAATTATTAAAAATATAAATACTTGAAAGTGTCATTATATTATTATTTATAAAGAAAGGTTTGCAGTTGACTTTATTTGGTATATCAAACATGATCCTCAGGGCTTTTCTTTGCCAAGTAAACACCCTGCTGGCCCCACAGCTATTTCCCCAGAGAATATTTCCATATAATAAGTGCGTATGAAATAGACTATGGTAAACAGAAAGAAGTGTGTGATTTGATACACAGTTTTTTAGTTTTCGCAATAAAAAGCAAACTCGTGACAACTTAGATATTACATTGTTGGTATGTTCTTCCCAAGTTAATTTTTTATCTAAGAAAATACCTAGCAATTTAACAAAATCTGGATTTTCAATTTGGTTTCTACGTAGTGTAAAACATATTTTCTCTGTCTTATCACTATTAATTTCAAGAAAATTACTCTTAAACCAATTATTACCAATATCGATCATGTTATCAATTCCATGGATTGCTGTGTTAAGATTGTCAGGAGGCCAAATAAACGATGTGTCGTCTGCATATAGAACTGTTTTACAAGGCATAGCATTTGGCAAATCATTAATATATAATATAAACAATACTGGCCCAAGTACTGACCCCTGCGGCACCCCAGCAAGAACCTCTTTAAAAGCTGATGTTTGTTTGCCGGAAGCTACATATTGTTGTCTGCCACAAAGGTAGGTTTTAAAAAAATTTAGTTCCTGGTTTTTTATACCATAAAAATCCAATTTCTGCAAAAGTATGGTGTGCAGAACTGAGTCAAAGGCCCTGCTGAGATCCACAAGAGCCAGACTCAGATAGTTGCCAGATTCAAATGTATCCAGAATATCTGACACTATGGATTCAACAGCTAAAGTTGTGGAGTACCCGGGTCGAAAGCCAAATTGATTGCTATTCAGAATTTTATTATTTGTTAAAAAATCAAAAAGCTGTATTTTAACACAATTTTCAATTATTTTTGAAAAAACTGGAACCATTGAAATGGGACGATAATTGGAAACAGAAGATATATCTCCTTTCTTGAAAATTGGCACTGTTTTGCATATTTTCAGACAACTTGGAAATGTGGAATTTAATAAGGCAATATTAACTAAATAAGTTAAGGGTTCTAGAATGTATGGAGCTATATATTTGACAATTTTGTTAGAAAAGCCATAAAAATCTTCAGAGTTAGAGGAACTAAGTGATCTTATAACTTTTAAAATTTCAATTGATGTTACCGGATTCCAGGAAAAATTGGTATTAGAAACATTTTCCTTATCTAAAAAGTCGTAAAAATGTAACCCACTTCCCCCTCCATTAGAGAACTTGTCTAAAATTTGTTTTCCTACATCAATGTAATAGTCATTAAATTCGTCAGCTGTAATTGGTGGATCCGACTTTTCACTTTAAAAAAATAAACCACTTTCTGACTTAACAACTTTCCATGCAGCCTTACATTTGTTTTGTGAACTATTAATAAATTCCTCATTATATTCTATCTTAGCGGTTTTAATTCTAGTTTTATATTTGTTTTTGTAAGATGATAGACATTTTTTTAGGATGTCACTCAAGATTATAATAGGAGTAAAATGACTACACAGTATGGTTTCTAAAGTCCATAGTGGAAGTGATGTTTATTTACAACAAATTAATAAACATAGCAATCACATGGCATATAATTAACACATGACAGCTGCTTCTAACTTAGTACCAAGAAGGCAATGAGGAACAAGATTATAAATAAATTCCAACACCCCTCCTTAATCTTGATCCTTCATTGGGGTAAGACCAAGGTCGGTCATAAAACCATCATGCTTGATTTTGCCAAGTGATTTTGTCAAAATGTCCGCTACCATCTTGGAAGTTGGAACGTAATTCAGCACAACTAGTTTTCTTCTGACAAATAACTGTTTACGAATTATATGTTTGGTCTTGGTATTCACGGTTCTCTTCTGCAAAATCTTCATTGCTGGCATGTTGTCACAATGCAAATTTACATGCTCAAAATGTTTCTGAACCATTGCTACAAACTCTGACTCTGTTGAGGAATCAGGCATACATCTCTGTTTCTTACTTCCCCAAGACACAGGTCCTTCACTCAGTTTAAAAACATGTCCCGTACAACTTTTCCCATCGAAGTAGTTTCCATGACTGGCATCAACAAAACCATGTAGAGGTTCTTCATCAGCTTGCTCCTCCACAGCATGCTTCCACAAATTCTTATTCGGATCTTCTATTGCCTCTTGATAACTACTTGGCTCTAGATCCTCAAAGGTAACCATGTAGGTAACAAAATCAGGAAACATTTTAGGTTTTCTTACTCTTAGAGGGTACCTACTCCCAACATTGATTTCAACAACTTCCTCATCATTTCCCGAATCCCCTTCAGCGGATCCTCCAGTTCCAACATCGTCACCATCTTGCTCAATGTCGATATTATCAAGAATGAAGCTCTCCTCTTCTGCCTCAGGATTCCTGCAGGGTTCATCGAGTTTGGCGGTCTGGATGCTTACTATGGTCTCGACTGGTTGTATAGTTTCATCACCATTATTTTCTTCACGCCCATTATAAAATAAGTTTTCAAAAAACTTTACATCTCTAGAATAAATCAATCTACGGGGAGACTTAGGATCGACCAATTTGTAACCTTTGACATCCTCACTGTAACCTACAAATACCCCCGCCGCAGCAAACCTGCAGACTAAGCGAATTTCCATTTGACTGATTGGATTTACACTGAAATGTCTACTTAAAAATATAACATTTATTCTTGATTTAAATAGAATTAGTTTAACAAGTACTTAGGTTTGCTGCATCAGGGAGGGTAAAACTGTTTTTTTTTTTTTTTTGTAAAATGTGAATAGTTAGTAAGAAATAAAAACATTTTCCAAATTTGATCAAAATATGTTCACAAACAAGCAAACTACAACAGTTTACTTATTCTCCATAAGAATAACATGGGAATTTTAAATGTACAATTTTTTGGTATTTTCTCCGTAACCATTAGGCGCATAATAACGCTTCAATATACTAAATTATTTGTTTTTTTAAGCTCTACAAAATGGTTTGGAAAGAAATTGCTAAATTTTATGTTTTTTGGGTCAAAAATGGGAAAAACCTATTTTTACCCCATAAAACCCCCCGTAAACCCCCGTTCCCATGGTCCGATCATGCTGGATCGCGAACTCGTTAGAATAAACGTACGTTTACACGTTTGTACCAAATTTCATCAAAATCGGATCATTTTTGCTCGAGTTATCGTGCTGACGGACACATATATATATATATATATATATATATATATATATATATAAATATATATATATATATATATGAATTTGAACGGATGGTGTTTTTGGCCTCTAGGGACCTCAAAACGAAAAAAAAAATCGGTCCCGCGTCCAGGCCTTACCATGAGTACTACGGTAATAGCTTATTGAGTGAAAATTTAAAAACGTACGTTTTCAGGAAAAGCACTTTGCAAAATTTTTTCCCCTGTTTTCAAAACTTTTATTATTATTTTTATTTCATTAACATTTGAAGTTTCATAAAATGTCCATGGTAACGCAATATCTTTGGTATTTTTTTAAAAAAAGAGCATCTTTAGTGGAAAAACACAAAATCCTGTCACGACCATAACAGACTTTTAAATGAATATTAAAAATAGTTAATATTATTTTTATAACTATGTTTTGCTATAAACTAATTTACTTTTATGACCATTATACAATAAAAAGGTCACTGAGCTTTTGGTATATTTGGTCTTTCTAGAAAAAAATAAAAAAAACTCAAAAACTTGAAAAAAGCCAATAAAATCATTTTAAGTTTGTATAACTCCGAAAAAACTTACCTGAGACCCGAAAAATCGTTATGTTTGTATAGAGGTGTGCTTCTTTTGTGTATAAAACATTAAAATATGACGATATTTTAATTTTTGAAATTTTTATGATAGAAATCATAAACGTGATGGTGAGGGACAAGCGGTACGGTCGTGAATTTTCTGAAATAATCTAAATCTTTCTAAGCAATACTTCAATTATACTGTTAGTTATAATAAAAATAAGTGTTTCAATCGAACTAAACTGTTCAAATTACAATTGTATTAAAGTTATTGTCACGACCAAACACACTATAATCCATAAGGCTAGATTGGTCGTGAAAAAAACCGCGATGGTCGTGAAACTTTGGTCGTGAAATTACGTGTTATTTGGCTCTGTTCTGGCGGTAGCCCTGCACCTCATGTTCGAGGATACAAACTGGACTTCTAGGTTAATCTAGCAATTGAAATATCTTATAAACAAAAATTAACACCATGTCTACTTCATCGAATGACTACGTACGGTCATGGACACACCAAAATTACAAAAAACACAATCTTTCCTTTATTGGTCTTGTAATTCCTCCTTTCAACTCGAAACGACCGGCACTACAATCCTGACGTACACCCCGAACTAGTCTCTAAAACCAACTGACTCCATCGACGCCAGCCTTGCCACTGTCGTGCTCCAAAGTTGAAAATTTTTCCCAAATGGTCGTGACGCCAAATCGAGGGACAGACTTATTTTGTCATGGTAGTCAGTTTGCAATGACAATAAAATTATAATATGCTCCTTTTTTGTAAGTTTAATAACCATTGATGACATAAAAATATGGCTTTATATATTTCGACATGAATAATTAGTCTAAAAACAGCGTGAAAGTTGGAAAATGTACCCTAGGGACACGTCATGGTCGTGAATTCCGAGACTTTAAAAATACGAAAAAAATACCTAGAACCTATTTAAAACCAAATAAATGTGTGTAGCATGTTGCCCCCGTCCCAAAAAATATTAAAACACAAAATAATAAACTACAAATCTAGTATCCACGAAGTAAAAGGCCAGGGACATGAAAACGTACGTTTTTAAATTTTCACTCTATTCCCTATATGGGAAATTCGCTAAAATGTGAGGAACACTCTTATAGTCCAATTTGGTCATTCTCTCCTTAGGCACATGCACATAGCCTATGCACCCGAAAACTCTAAGGTGACTGAGGTCCACTTTCGATCCAGTCCATTTCTCCTGTGGAGTGACTCCAAAAACAGCTTTTGTAGGACTTCGGTTCTTAAGATAAATAGCTGCCTCCACAGCATACTGCCAGTAATCCTTGCTCAAATTTGAGTCACTTAGCATGCTTCTAGCCTTTTCAATAATAGTTCTATTTGCACGCTCTGCTACCCCATTCTGCTCAGGACTATATCGAGTACTGACCTGGTGCCTTATTCCAAATCTATTACACACTTCTTCTAGTCTCGCATTCATGTAATCCCCGCCTTCATCTGACCTAACAGTTTTTATAGTCTGGTTGGTCTGATTTTCAACTAAAGTCTTAAACTTGAGAAAACAATCAACTACTTCACCCTTTGATTTCAAGAAATAACCAAAGGTCATTCTGGTGAAGTCATCAACAAATATTAGCATGAAGCGATTACCTTGAAGAGACTGAACATTCATAGGCCCACAGACATCCATATGGATTAACTCTAGTTTTGTCTCAGTTCTCTTACTTGGAGTGGTTGGGAAAGATTCTCTCGAGTATTTCCCCTCTACACAGGGAATGCAAGATTCTGGCCTCTGACTAGGATAATCAACACTCAAAGCCATCCCCTTTTTCAAAACACCCATGCTAACATGATTCAAGTGACCCAACCTTCTGTGCCATAAATTGTGAAGGTCCACACTGACTGACTGGTAAACTTGAGTAGACATAGCTAAATTTCCATCATTTGGATCAATGTTGCATTTACTCTCTGTATCCAACCGATACAGTCCGTTTACATTTGTTCCAGTTCCACAGATTTCACCTCTTACTGAAAACCCATCTTTTATGTAAATATTACACCCTTTGTCATCAAAAACTAAAACTTGCCCTTTACTAGCTATTTTGCTCACAGATAGCAAATTTGTAGATAAATCTGGTACATACGTCACATTCGATATCACTCTCTCACCAAAGTTCATAAGGTTCACAGAAACTTTCCCAGAACCCGCAGAGTAAATTTTGGTATTATTAGCGACAGTGACCTCTTTAACTCCCTCATTCGAGTTAAACGTTTGAAAACTTTCTTTACTTTTAGAAAGATTGTCAGAACAACACGAGTCTAAGTACCAGCTTTCAGGTTCTACCTTTACAGTCAGAGCAGTTATCCAACTCACATTTTTATTTTTGTTTTCACCATCTGACTTACCAATTTTGGAAAATGACCCTATCTTTGAGCTATTACTAATATTAGCTTCATTATTTTCAGGACAATCCCTTATCATATGGCCTGCCTTTCTACATTTGTAACAAGTAGGAATAAAAGGCTTCCTTGTCTTTGAGCTTTTATTAAAATTAGGCCTAGCTTGATTAGTATTTGATTTTGATAGAAATGGCTTCCCAGTACTGCTTTTAAAAGTTGAAAATACTACAGAGGACTCAGTGGTATCCTTTTCAGCCATGCTATTTAATTTTTCTAGTACTTTACTATATTCTACTTTATCTGTACTCTCGACTGCCATCCTAAATGCCCTGTAAGACTCAGGCAAACCTCTTAGAAGTAGACACGCCTTCATTTCATCGTCTACGGGTTTCTCTATGTCAGCAAGTTGAGCATTGAGGTCAAGAAATTTAGAAATATACTCACTCATGCTGTTGCATACTTCCAACTTCAAATCTAAAAGCTGGTCTAGCAGAAATATTCTCCTGTTTGTGCTCTTGACTTCATACTGCTTTGCTAAAATGTCCCAAGCTTCCTTCGCTGATGTGGCCGTCCTGATATGTAGTTTTGGAGCTGCCTCCAGGTGCATGGCAATCTTGGCGAGTGCCCTCTCATCTTTGTCTGGATCCACAGTTAGCGGTGTCGTCTCTGTAGTAGTCCTTCGTGGTTCAATGCAATTCCACAATCCCTCATATTTTAGAGCCATCTTCATGTCAAATTTCCAACTGGCATAGTTGGCTGACCCTTTCAACTTAGAAATTCCAGGGGCTGATGTGGAGTATATAACTTTGTCTCCCATCATAGTAATTAATAAGTGTTCATCCAATGAAATTTACTATAATATTTCTTAAACACTTCTCTTCAAAAATTAAACTGTTCAAAATAGGCCACAGAGAACATGGTACAGTAAAAGTGAAACTGGGCCCATAACCACTTGTTTATAATTGATTTTCCTTTATAATAATAGGAGTAAAATGTCTACACAGTATGGTTTCTAAAGTCCATAGTAGAAGTGATGTTTATTTACAACAAATTAATAAACATAGCAATCACATGGCATATAATTAACACATGACAGCTGCTTCTAACTTAGTACCAAGAAGGCAATGAGGAACAAGATTATAAATAAATTCCAACAGTGTAGACATAATTATTACCTTTCATGATCGCGGCAATATATGAATATATCCTGCCGTCGTGAGGAGATTATCATCGTCTTCTGCGAATGAGGCAAAATTCTGATCTTCTCCCACGGTCATGTGGACATTATCATCGTCTTCCACGATCGCGGACAAATTCTTGCTGTTTCCTGCGTTCGTGTGGACATTGCCATCGTCTTCCATGATCGCGGCAATATTCTGATCATCCCTCGCGGCTCTATAGATATCATCATCGTCTTCTGCGATCGCGGAAAAATGTTAATCCCTAGGAAACGTCAAGGAATGGTCAAGGAAACGTCACTGTTGTCATTCGCAATGGCAGTAAATTTAAAATTCCAGGTGGAATAGAAAATTCACGCATCATTTTCGGTTCAAAAAAACTTAAGCATAATTCACGGACTCCCGGTCGTTGGACACCCTGAATATATATTGCAAAGGGGCGCTACTATTAGTGTGCCTAGGGCGCTGACAGGGTCAAAACGGGCCTGGAAAAACTGAATTCATTGGAATGTAAAAAAATTTGGGTTAAGTGCAAGTTAAATGTATTTTTAACATTTAAGTAAATATTTTTCAATGTATCATCAGGACACTAAACGTTACCACACATGAAATGCAAGTATAAAAATCCTAACATTTCACAAGACGATGCATGGTGTAGACTCCTTCTTTTTTAGTTGCAGTATTCAAACTCGATTATACGAGGAAAATATAGCAGCTATCTCTGATTAAAAACCATCAGCATTTACACAGTATGATTAGGAATTTGTAAAGCAAAGCAAACGATGTTTACATTATCTATACAGGGTGGCTGAAAAGTAACTTGCACCCCCACTGAACTTTTCAACCATTTGAGATATTTGAAATCGGTTTGCGGCAACCTTTTTAGATATGAGGGGCTACAATAATTATGGTCAATTTTGCCCTTAGGGGTAGCGGGGGTAAGGGGTTGCTCAAAATTTTCAAATGACAAGTATAGTCAAGTTTGGTATGATTTTACAGGTCTTGACGAAACATAAACATTGACATAAAGAAAACCAAAATCGGCTCACTAATAACAAAATGGCGCCCTAAAACGTTTCAAATCCAAATAACCATAAGGGTGGTAAAAAAATTAACTTGCACCCTTCTCAACTTTTTAACTATTTGAGATATTTGAAATCGGTTTGCGGCAACTTGTTTGGAAATGAAGGGCTACAATAATCACGGTCAGTTTTGAAAATTTTGCCCTTAGGGGTAGCGGTGGTAGGGGGTAGCTCAAAATTTTCAAATAGCAAGTATAGTCGAGTTTGGTATCATTTTGTAGGTCTTGATGAAACATAACAATTAATATAAAGAAAATAGAAATCGGATCATTGATAACAAAATGGCAGCGCAAAATTACTTTAAATAACCATTGTCTCAATCATTTTTAGCTGCCATTTTGTTATTAATGGTCCGATTTCTATTTTCTTTATGTTAATTGTTATGTTTCGTCAAGACCTGTAAAATGATACCAAACTTGACTATACTTGTCGTTTGAAAATTTTGAGCTACCCCCTACCCCCGCTACCCCTAAGGGCAAAATTTTCAAAATTGACCATGAATATTGTGGCTCCTTATATCTAAGAAGGTTGCCACAAACTGATTTCAAATATATCAAATGGTTGAAAAGTTAAGGGGGGGTGCAAGTTACTTTTCAGCCACCCTGTATATTAATACAGGCAAGCATGTTTTCTTTAAAACCTTTTTTCTCAGCTTTTGTGCATCGCAGCTAAAATCAACGCATACTGTTAGAAAGATATTTTCCTGTCGATTAGCAGTATCCCTTTATAAATTCAAATACCCCCGCCACAGCAAACCTGCCGCCTAAGTGAATTTCTGAAAATGAAGTCCTCCCCCATTGCAAACGCAAAACACAAGTATAACTGCAATAAACATTTTATAATTATACGCCAACCTTGATGGGTACTCTGATTCATGGATAAAAACTTGGTTTAATCGTGATGTCCTCTAGTGCAGTTTGAGAAAAAAATTAACAAGCTTGATTTGTTAAAACTTTGCTCGGTAATCCTGGTACTTCAATTCTATACTATTAACGTTTGGTCAAAAAACCCTCTTTACCTTCCCCGTAGCAGCAATCCTAAGCACTTGTCAAATCAAATGTTATTTAAATGGCGAATAAATGTTTTAGAAAGTTCAATCAGGCAAATTGAAATTCTCTTAGTCTGATGGCGTAGGAGTATTATTAACTGAATATTATAAATTTAATTATTAAATAATTGCGGTATTTAAAAATAAAACATTGTTTTGCAGTGTTTGTTCATACCGTACATCAAATGGTTCATTTGAATCTTTAATTTACCAATATTTGTTCTGCTAAACTACTAACTACTAAGACTTACCTTTGTTTCTCAACAAATGGGTGAAGTAAAAGTATCACAGGTAAGACTAGGTACAAAAGTAATATATAGTAGTGATGCCCTTTAACAATTTTGTATGGGAGTAGATTATTTTTTCTCAATTAAATAGAAAAATACTGGTCTGTATTATTTTGAACAATGTTCAGTAAGTTAATTACCGGTAATATGTAATCAACATTTTGCTTAAAGTTAAGGTTCTGGATTCCATAATAATTTTACTTTCCTGTCTTTTTGCTGTAAATTAACCCTTCACGGACGAGTGACGGATATATCCACCTAAGTCTTTGGCGATAAAGGACGGGTGACGGATATATCTGCTTATGGTTTTTGATGTTCTGGACGGGAAGCGGTTATATCCGCCTTCTCTTCAGACAGACTGGCAGGTGCTTGAGCAGTAACCAGATGTTTCGCGGTACCAAGGCGCCACTTTCCTGCTCTCTCCATGGCTGCGCTCTCCCCCACTATCCCCCCTCTCATGCGCCAACTCCTCTTCTGCGTCAAGCCCCCTCCTGCGCACCTACCACCATTCCTAGGCTCCTCTCTTGACATTTCACGCTCAACATTACGTTGTCTTTATTTACTGTTTATTTTATGTATACTTGTAGAACAAAACAAAAAAAAGGAAAATTAATTTTTATTTTTTCCTCTAATTTTTTCCCGTTCTATGTCACGATTTAGCCCGTCCGGGAAGGGTTAAACATATAAAAAATTTATTTTTGACAATGTGTATTATAATTCACATATCTCTTTTAGCACTCTACGGATCAAGAAAATAATGGAGCTTAGATAAAATTAAAATGTACAACAAAAGAGCAATTTGGATTATACTGAAGTTTAGTTGTAAGGATGTTTCAGCCATTTCAACAACCTAACAATCTTTTTTTAGGGTCAGTATCAAGGCCCCACTAGAAAAAAAGGCCATGCTGCAGCGCGGGCAGCGCAACAGTACGTCATAATGGTGGATGATTGTACTAAATTCTTACCATTAAAATCTTACAAACAGCCAGCTTGTTTATTTACCTAAAACATATGGGAATGGTGATGGCAATGAATTTATCAATGAAATCTATCCACTAGTGTGACGTCATGGATCCTGCAGCATAGCCTGTTTTTTTCTAGTGGGGCCTTGTCAGTATCCACATGAATCAATCATCATTCAGCTTACCAAATCAAATTTGGAACTTACCAATCGGATACAAATGGTCCAACACCAACACAATTATCTGTGGGAAGAAGTGAATATTTTGTAAAATGTAACAAAAATATTCTCCATTACAAAAAAAAAGGTGATTTTTGAACCCTTTCCATTAAAATTGAGCCATCATCAAACAGTACACCTTTCAATCAAATTTATAAAATAATGGACAAAAAAGGGAACAAAATCTAAGTTTTCAGTCTTTGCTACTAGCGTTTATTGGGTATAATACACATGTGCAAAATTGCAAAAGCTAGCCCATAGTTAGAGTACCTATACATATTTAAATGCATATTTGTGCAATAATTATCCAGCAAGCTTATAATGTTTAAACCTAACCCAGTCTTATTTGATCTAATGTGAATGCTAAATATCGAGTATTTATACACAACATACAAAGTGCATAGAAGAGAGTGACTGAATAAGATGTCAAAAGTCGAGAGATAAATTGTGTACAGAATGAATCAACATAAACATGAATAAAGAGTACAGTTTGATTTTTTTTTTAGCTAAAAGCGGTTAAGGTATTGGTGGATTATCAACCTCTTTGTTTGTAGAGCGATCATGTGTTCATACTTTTCAAATTTTTTGTTTAATCAAAACAAACAAACTGTCATTTATGGACAATAGTTACATTGAACAATTTAACTTACTTTATAAAATTACTCCATTTTTATAAAATCACTTGCCCGTTATAAAATATTTACTGTGAAATATAAACGTTATTCCTAATTCCAAATCAACTAATGAATGAGTTGTTATTGAATTATTGTCTCCAAATTATAAGTGATTGTTTTCTAAATAATTAAGCCAATATTAAAATAGTGAATCTTCTTTTAAAATAATACAACACGGCCACTAATAGACAACTAGTGTACCTGTTGTTGAATTCGAGAAATTGCTAAGTATTACAGGTGTTATTTTATAAAACGAATAACAGTCATAATTTCTGATGTCTTTAAAAGATTTGACTCAAAGATTATGGAAATACTCAAGATGTACATAACAGATCGATATAATAAACTTTTCTTTTAGATATCTTATCATTTTTCAAAAATGACAGTTAGACGTTACTTATTTAATTGTTTTTTCCTTATGTATATATATATATAAAAAAAAATGTTTTTGTAAATGAAGTTAAAAGTGTATTTTTAAGTGTTGTTTTTTTGTGTTAAGGAGAAGGTATGTATGTTGCCAACCAAACAGACGGTCAACATTGACCATTGTTTAATAAGTGTTAGGTTTTTATTTTAGCAGTACCTATGTATTTTATTTTATGTGCAAATTAGTGTTGTATATGTTGTACATATGGAGGTAGACTATTATGTAATTTGTACAATAAAGCACTTTTTTCATTCATTCATTCATTCATTTTTCAAAAGCTGATTTTTTTAAGTATTTTTTCTACAAATAGCCTTACTCATAGTAACTTAGGTTGTCCATAATAACGATTACAAATAAAAAAAAAAAAACATTATTTATATTTCTTCTCCTTGGTGGTGTTCTATGACTTTCCTATGTTTCCATAGTTTGCAAATCGGCTCTTTCAATGATTCTAAAAAATGCAAAACCGTGTTAATTCAGTTTTCTTTTTAGTATATCAAATTATTCAGGCTCTCTCGCTTTTTTCCATTGTAATATTTACGTCAACCCACATTCAAATAGTATATATTTTATTACAACCAAGTCAGTAAATGTAGTCTAGTTGCCAAAAGGCATTTTTCACCCGAACCTGAAAGTAAGGTCCACCCAATGTTTTTTAGTGTTTTCTGTTTCTTTAAGACCTACATAATTAAAATCTGCAGGGTGCCACTTTGTCACCCTTGAGCAAATTGATATATTCAAAATGGCGGCCAAGATGGCTTAAAAACTGTATATTTGCCGTATCTTTCCCTATAGAAGAGACAGGATAATAATTTTTGTGTCTAATTTTATGTTTTAAGAGACAGAGAATACCAATAATTGATTATTTTAGTAATAAAATACCTCCGCCGCAGCAAACCTGCCGACTAAGCGAATTTCCAGTTGCCTGAATTGATTTTTAATTAAATGTATTTAATTAACATTAATTTTTATGAGTACATAGGCTTCCTGCTACTGGGAGGGTAAAAAATGTATTTTTTAATGAAATATTAATAACTTAGTATAAAATAAATAAATTTACCAAGTTTAATCAAAATATATCCATAAACAAGCAGACTACAACATTTTACAATATTCTCCATAAGAATAACATGGGAATTTTAAAATAACAATTATTTGAATTTTCTCCGTAACTAATAATGGTACAAAAACACTGTACTAAATTACTAAATACTGTGGTTTGATATACTGTACTAAATTATTTGTTTTTTTAAGCTCTTTAAAAAGGTCTGAAGAGAAATTGGAAAATTTTGCGTTTAGAGGGTCAAAAATTAGAAAAACCAATTTTTACCCCATAAAACCCCGAGTAAATACATACATGTTCCCATGCTCGGATTTTGTTGGATTTTTTTATACATAGCCCCCTATATGTATGAATGTATGATTCCAAAATATGTCTTAAATGTTCTCAAAGCAATTTTTCCCACCTCAAAGTGTATTTTAATCGGACTAGATGTAGTGGTGCAGCACAGCTAGCGTTCCAAGTTGAAGACTAATAGCAATTATATCCCATAATATATCTTCAAAGCAATATACAAACTGATATGAGGTTGATAATTGTTCAAAATTGTATGCAGATTCATTTAAGAGCCACAAAATATGAATTTTCTTATCACCTAAGTTTGTATTTGCAAACATTTAAAGGTTTTACAAAAGAAAATCTTCGAAATTTGGTATTGTTTCTATTTAAAGCTGTCTCTTTTAAATAAATCAATATTTAAATGGTATAAAGTTATTATTATCTTAAAGTAAACTTGATGAGGAAGCTATTAAGACAAACCGCAGATTGTTAAGACGATTTTGTTGTCAAATTATTGATGTTTTACTAAAAGCTTACATAAATCCAATATGGCGGAAGTTTTTTCAAAAATGGTGGCTTTCCGCCACTTGGATTTTTCTTGATTTTTAGTATAATATTCTTGACACCTTTGTTGACAAAATCCCATATATTTTGGAATATATGGGGAAGAAATATATTTTATTTCTTTTACCTTAAGTTTGATGTTGGACCGTATTTTGACTAGCCTAAAGAACTGTGTTTTTTTCTTAATTCAAGAAAACTATAATTTAAAGCAGTTGATAAAGTCATTCACAGTTCCTGAAGAAGGATAATGCACTGTCCACAGTACAGCACAAGCATCAATTAGGAGAACTGCTTGTATAAGTTAACTGATTTTACGACTGTGTTATGTTTGAATGTTGCACTTATCCTCAGAAACCATGGATTTATAATGTTTTTAGTCAAGTAAATACTTGAAAACATTGTTGATAAGGTAACTTGGCAACAAATTAATGTGGAAATTATTAAAAACTTATATTGATTTATTATTTTGGGTAATTTTCCAATTAAAACATCAAACTAGGCACAAAATGATTATCCTGTCTCTTCTATAGGGAAAGATACAGCAGATATACAGAGTTAGTAAAAAGTGTGGAGACCCCCTGTTATTTTTTTAATGGCCCATACTAGAAAAACTAAACTCGGCACACCTTTATGACATGTTATGAAGTACTTTTTGGGCATAACCGTCAGTCACTTGGTGTACTTTTGGGGGAAACTCAAAAATTTCCAACACAAAGACCCATCAAGTGACCCCTCATTTTGAAGGTCCTGGTAAAAGAAAACCAACAACGCAAACTAGAGGTCTTTATCTCAATCCAGTAAGAAATTGCAGCCAATTGAAATTCTCAGAAGTTAAATTTAACTTACAGCTTTCCATATCTGGAGACCCCCTTTAAATTTTGTAGCGGCTCACACTAGGAAAACTAAACTCTACACACCTTTTTGGCATGTTATGAAGTTTTTTAAGCCTAATAGCCTTTTGCTTACCAAACCCAAAATGGGGGATTTTGGGGGAAACTCAAAAGTTTAAAATGATAAGCCCCATCGAGTGACGACCCTCATTTTGAAGGTCCTGGTTAAAGAAAACTAACAACGCAAACTAGAGGTTTCTATCTTAATCCAGTAAAAAATGGAAGCTGATTGAAATCTTTAGAAATCAGAAATAACTTGCAATTTTATATTCAATTGGCTGCCATATTTTACTGTGCTAAGATAAAGATCTATAGTTTGCGTTGTTAGTTTTCTTTAATTATGACCTTCAAAATGAGGGGTCACTCGATGGGGCTTATCATTTAAAATTTTTGAGTTTACCCCAAAATCCCCCTTTTTGAGTTTGGGAACTTATGAGAATTTTAATTGGCTGCCATTTTTTACTAAACTGAGATAGAGACCTCTAATTTGCGTTGTTGGTTTTCTTTTACCAGGACCTTTAAAATGAGGGGTCACTCAATGGGTCTTTGTATTTGAAATTTTTGAGTTTCCCCCAAAATCCCCCATTTTGGGGATGAACACCAAGTGGCGGTTATGCCCAAAAAGTACTTCACAACATGCCATAATGGTGTGCCGAGTTTAGTTTTTCTAGTATGGGCCGTTAAAAAAATAACAGCGGGTCTCCACACTTTTTACTGACCCTGTATAGTTTTTAAGTCATCTTGGCCGCCATCTTGAATATCTCAATTTGCTCAAGGGTGACAAAGTGGCACCCTGCCTATTTTAATTATGTAGGTCTTGAAGAAACAGAAACCACTAAAAAACATCGGGTGGACCTTACTTCCAGGTTTTTTGACCTGCAACCAGACTAATGTAGCAAACTGTTAAATTAGCAAACTTAACATTGACTGTTTACATTTAACATATGTTCTTCTTCTCACTTTTAATTTCTGACAACAGCTGGAGTTTTATAACAATGTTTGTTTCCCATGTTAATCTTATGGAGAAATATGAAACTTTAAAGGGCCCCAGGGCCTCACTCTCTAATTATTTCCCTAAAAAGAAAGTTTCCTGCACAACTTTATGTTACGCTCTTTTCAATGACACCAAAAACATGTCAATCGGTTCAGTAGTTTCGGAGGAGTAATTGTCACAAAAAAACCTGCTTGCGTATTAAATAAGTATATAGATATAGATATAGAAATAGATATAATATGCCAATATGTTTGTTTTGATTTAACCTCAAAATTTGACATGTTTGAACACATGAATGAAATGAAAATCCTTCTTTATTGAGGCGAACTTAGGACCTCATGGTCCTTTCTTACAGTTAACCTCTAAAAAACTAATGATAACAACAAAATATTAACAAAAATACAACACAGTTTGTAACAAAACAAGTTATAAAATATCATAATTTATTTAATCTTCCCTAACATACATTCACACACACACACACACACACACGTACACCCTCTGTTGCATCTAGGCCTAACACACGCCATCCCGCCAAGCCACGGCCATCCGGTCAAGGTAATATCCTTTCAGCGTCACCATCAGTCGGGATCGGTTTTCTATGGATTTATCGTGAAAAGGTATGGAGTTCCATCGGCGGCATGCTGTTACTAAAAATGATTTGTTATAAACAGTTGTTCTGTGATGAGGAATGCAAAGCGTGGACGAGCCAGAGCGGGTATCCCTTGCGCCTCTTTCATTCAAAAATTTAAAATTCTTTGCAAGATAATTTGGAATTCCAAGATTGATGGCCGAATGAGTAATGAAAAGTATTCTTATTTTTCTGATGTCTTCTAATTTCAAAATTGATTCATTAATGTAATAGGGTGTGACATGGTCATCACGCCTAAGATTGAACAAGAATCGAGCACAATAATTTTGTACTTGTAATTTTGTTGCCAAAACCACAGTCATATCATTAACCACAGTGTTGCAGTAGTTGAAGTGTGGAAACACGAGTGATTTGACCAGTAAGAGTTTAATGTGAAAAGGTAGAAGTCGTTGCATCTTCTTCAGTGTGTGCACAGCGGCAAACACTCTTTTACAAGTGCTTACCACAGCGTCAGTTCAGTCCAATGTTCGGTTTAAAGTCAAACCAAGACTTTTTACTTTGTCCTGGTATTGCAAAGTGGTTCCGTTTACAGTGATTTTTGGTAAAATGTTTAAGTCCACTTTGTTGAGTAACCGTGTGTGACCTATGATGATTGGCTTTGTCTTGTCAGCATTGAGTCTAAGTCCATTCCTTTCTGCCCATTGTACAATTCTGTCGTTGTCGTGGTTCATCAAGTGTATAGTTTCACTTACATCGCTCACTTTAAAATGAGAAAAGATTTGCAAGTCGTTAGCGTACAAATGAAACTTTACATGGTGTAGAACTGTATTGATGTCATTGAGATAAATGGTGAAAAGCAGAGGACCAAGAATTGAACCCTGGGGAACTCCGCAGGGAACATGTCTCCAGTCGGACGTCAAGTTGTCATGACACACACACTGCTTTGGGCTCTGAAGATATGATCTCATCCATTTTAGTGAATTATCAGAAAAACCTAAAAGTTGGAGTTTGGCTAGGAGAATGCTATGGTTTACGGTATCGAAGGCTTTACTAAAGTCAAATAATGTTAAGATAGTACATTGGATGCGATCCATAGCAAATCGTATGTCATCAGTTACATGAAGCATTGCTGTTTCAGTGCTGTATGATTTACGAAAACCTGATTGAAAGCTATTGAGGATGTTATTTTGTGCCAAGAAATCAGAAACTTGAGAGTAAATGACTCTTTCTAGTGCTTTAGAAAGGGCGGGAAGAATCCTAATTGGTCTGTAGTCTTGCGGGAGAGATGGGGATGAGATTTTATTCAAGGGACGGACAAGCGCAGACTTCCACTTTTCTGGGAAATACCTGATCTTAGTGAAGTGTTAAATATGAAAGTTAATGTTGGAAGGAGAGCAAACAAGATTCGTTTAATTAAAGAAATTGGGATTCTGTCAGAACCAGTGGCGTCAGACGTTAACCGCCTTATAGCCTTCAAAACATCAATTTGCAATATTGGCTTGAAGTTAAATTTTGTGATGGAATTTGGCAAGGGACATAATTTTAACTCAGTTAAATGGTTCTGAATTATTGTACCGTTTGCCTGTGATGAAACTGATAAAAAATAATTATTTAAATCGTTCAAGGGAATTGATATGGGAACAACTTTAACTTGCTTTCCAAATCCAAAACGTTTTAGATTACGCCAGCAAACAGCAGAGGATTGCTTTCCTTCAGAAAACAATCTATGAAAATATTGGAGTCGAGCAATAAGTAAATGTTGTTTTACTTGATTTCTAAGCTGGCAGTAGTGGGCCATGAGCCCCTGATCCCTAGTTCTTTTGGCTCTGCGATGGACTGAGTCCCGCCGAGCCATTACGCCAATGATCTCCTCACTAATCCAAGGAACGGATCGACTTTTACTAACCCTACGGTTGACAATTGGAGCGTGCTTGTCATATAATTTTAAAATGGTTTCATTAAGTGAATCGACCATATCATCAACTGACTCCAGAGTATGTAGGTATGGAGTGCCAAGGTGTTAAATTTACATCAGACAAAAATTTGCTTCATTAAAATTTCTAAAATCTCTGTAAGAGATAAGTTTTTGTTTGGGCTTGGGAGCTCTCAACGACGCGCACCGGCGTAGCTGCAATAGACACATTCACAGACACACACATACTCGGGGATATAACACACAGTAATTAACATATCTAAGCTATTATAGAGAAAAACTTTAGCATTCATTACTGACGAACAAACACGATTAGCTTTCAGGTCCTTATTCAAAATTAAATGTACACAAATTGAAGTGAACTAAAAATTTTAAACAGGCTTTTAAAACAGGGATCGAATCCTATACTAAAATAAAATACATGTGATAAAACAAATAATAATAATAATTGTATATAGTAAATGTATGATAAATGTAGTTATTTAAAATACGAATGTCATGGTTTTATATAAATTAAAATAATGATTGGTATTACAGTATAAGCATTTGAAATAATTATCATTGATATGCCGTGATCTGGCAATGAATCTAGTAATTTCTAATTTTGTTTAATAAATAAGTATACAAAAAATAAATTAATAAAAATAAAAATAAACTAAGTAAGCTAATGTTTACGTCATATTCACATTTGTAACAATACTCAACTGTGACAAAATCCTAAATAATGATAGTAAAACAAAATAATAAATAACTTGAACTTCCAACTTAAAAACAACTTTCATTAAAAATTCAACTTGTAAAACTGTGAAATCTTGATTAAACATTGTGTAAAACGTATTGATATTTTAAGTTAAAGAAAAAAGTACTTTACTTGTAAAACTTGTATGATTGATATTATAGTTCAAATTACGTGTTCTTATCAGTGCTGTCCGTGGTGTTGTCAGGCGGCCGAGCAGGTAGGTCCCTCAACTGCGTAGCCACCTCCTTTTTGCCGTTGCCATCGATCCAGAGAATTCTGCCGTCCTGGGTCCAGACGCTCGTCTTCCCATATAACGACACCGCCCTGTTGTATACTTGTTGGCGAAGATGAGTCAGGTCCTCCCTGATAACGACACCGGTCCCCTTCAGTTTCTTCTTCGCCTGGTACACCATCCGCCGAGCTCGATAGGAGGTAAACCTTACGATTATCCCCCGGTGATGAGGTCGGCCGTCTTCTCCCGCCTCCTGGTGTTTGCCGACTCGTTGTGATCTCGCGATGGCGTCTACCGGAAGGTCGATCCCGAGCTTTTCGCGGCAGATTTCAGTCACCAGAGCGTCTGTATCTTCATTGTCGCGCTCTTTTATCCCGAATATCCGGACGTTATTGCGCCGTTGGTATTGCTCCAACTCATCAGTTTTTTCGACCAGTTTTCCGTCGATTTCTTCGACCTTTTTGTGAAGCTTTAACACCTCATCCTGCAGTTGTTTTATCACGTCGTTGAACGTAGACGATGATGACACATGATCGAACTACAGATAAAGAATTAAAGATAATCCACCATAACTTAACTGCTTCTAGCTAAAAAAGATCCTACTGTATATGGTAACACATTTCATGACAACCTTTAAATAATGTTATAATAAAAGTTGTTTATAATAATGGACTAAAAAAATAACTACAGTGACTTAGAACACAATGTCCTTATCAAAAACTTGAACAGCGATTCTTGCCATTTACCATAGTAGTTTTATGTCAAATATTTGTAACGCTAGAAAGATATCCACATCCGTCAGCTATAGTTTGTGTTAATCTAGTTTTAAAAGAAATTGTTAACTTGTTAACATAATAATGTTGATTGTCCTTCATCACTATTTTATTAGGAAGTTTTTCAAAAATTACTAAAGAAAGGTATAAAAGATCTGGTTGAACTATAAAATACTCTGTTTGAATTTGATTAAAAATATTTTTCTTTATACTTATAAATTGCATTGTTGATGTTAGCCTCCGGATTACGTTGAATATATTATCCAATATTTTACACCAATTTTTATAAATTGCATTTTTATGAATCATAACGTTGATATTAAAACAATAGTGCACTCGCCCAAGCATCAGGTGTTGTGACTGTCATTTGAAAGAAACCCAAGTCAATAGTTACATATGAATTCCAATTGATGTAAAATACCTATTTTAGAACGTATTTTAGTTTTAAAATATCATAACATTATGTAAATATAAATTAAAATATCATAAAACATTTAACGTATTGTTTGGAAGTAACCAGTAGCAATCGTTTAGTTTTAAACTGATGGCACTCACTTGGACGGAACTATTGTCATTCATCATCTACTGCACAGTTGGAGAAACATTGGTTATTGGCGTGTAAAATATTAGTTGGAGTAGGTAAATAACATATTAATCAACATTTTCTTTTTCAAATTTGAACTTAGGACAATTTAACTGAACAGATTAAAAAAAAATTACAAGTCTTAATAATAATCAATTTTATGTATTGTGCTTTACTTTTTACAAGTGTACTTTCAAAAGGAATTTTTTTTGTGAATGTTTTTAATTATATAAATTTTTTTAATGAAATAAGGTACCGGTAACTATTATTCAATGATATTAGCTAGATATTTTTAAATCAGATAATTAATATGGAAACTCTTAAATTGAGGGTGGGAGGCAGAGTATATACATATATATATAAAAAATGGCAAATCTTCATTGACAATCTGTTATTTAGACATTTGAAACCCTGCCAATTTTTTGGAAACATTGCATAAGAAATAACTAAGTGACCTTTTCATCTAACTTGGACCTTAGTGACCTTTTGAGAGATAATACACAAAAATAAAAAAAATTTTACATTAGGCCCTAATGATTAGGCTTCTCTAACACATGTAACAACTACTTGAAGCGGGCATAGGCAACCTAAGAAAATGTCCTGAAGACTACTAATAGTGTCAAAAAGGTTGTGTATACAAAACTAGTTTATTATTTGTGTTTGGTAAATAAGTTTTTGCTAATTGCGTAACAGTATTTTATAAAAATAATACTTTATAGTTTAAGCGTCTGATTATTTGAACCATATTGATTATTGTTGCTTGGTAGGGTTTACACTCATTAGCCTACTATTAATGATCCTACAAAATTATGACATGTTTTTTAACAACTCTTGTCATGTTCAATGAAATTTGACAACATAAGAGGCGTACTACTATAGTTGATACTGATAACTTGTTACTGCTATAGTTGAATGTAAACTAATTGCACAATCACTCTTGAGTGTGAACTGTGAATTGAATCTGATGTATACAATTGCAGTATAACACACATTGTGGTAGATCTGAGCAATTTTCTTATTAAATGAGTAGTCAGTAATATTAGTGGTTTTACGTGGTATATGAGTGATATTACATTGTTACCACACATGAAATATACAAAGATCATATCATTTGTGTACAGCTGACTGCTTTTGACAAACATCATAGAACAATGTAGGAGAAAAGTTTGTCTATCAGCAAATGAAACTAACAATAGGCATGTTGTAATACAACAGTTCTATACATTGTGAGACAGTACACATTATTCACGGTTGTTAAATCCAAGAATCACATTATGAGAGCCAAAATATGCTTGTGCTGTGTGAAGATCTTCAAGTGATTGAACCTAAACATGTGATCTGCTATATACTGGTCTTGAGAAAACCTGCAAATAAAACACTGTGATACAATGGCAATTAAGTATAACAGTTTAGTTAAGTGTTTTTAACAGTTTTTTAAATATTAAAATACATGGAGAGGTAATTGTAAAGATAGAATATAACTAATTCTTAAAAGAACTTTTATTCAACTTCTAACTAACTTAAAAACTCACACAAAACAAGTCAACAACATAGTAACCCCTAGTAACCATAGCCATATGAGTAAACATAGAAATAATTACTATCACTATTACTAAATCTATATACTGTATATAAAATCCAATGTATTTCACTGTCTTATGTATTGTAAAAAGAACTTAAACACTTTGTCTTCCCACTGTGATGTCCATAGTTATAAGACCAGAAACTGTGCTAAACTAAGAAATTATTACTGTACTTATAGTATTACTCAAAAAAGCTTTAAATATTCCTCGATTAAGTTATTCAATCATCTACCATATTATATTCAAGAGTTACCATTAGATAAATTTAAAATAGCTGTTAAGAATTTGTTATTGAAATACTGTTTTTATGACTTAGATGAATATTTTGACAATTGGTTTGACCTTTGAAATGTTTTATTAATTTACATATTGACGCAGCCTATACAGCATTGTATGATTTTTGTACAGTGTTGTCTCGGAATAAAGATGGATTGATTTGATTGATTTGATTTGATTTGATTTGTTTTTCCTTTATGGACTCTGAAACCGCTCGACAGACTGTAATGAAACTTTCAGGCATTATTAAGCATTAGGCCTATTCAAGGATGGTTTGTGTGACGTTTGGTGCAGATCCGTCAAAAGGGCTCCGCCCAGTGGCTCTGGAGTTTCCCATGTTAACCTTATGAGTACTCATATTTAAACTAAATTAAAGAATCTTAACAGCTGGTTCAACTAAACAATTTGATTCTGTGATGTTTATTAGCATTAAAAAGTTAATATGTTTACCAACAGGGTGATAGCACTATTATTTTTTTTTTATTTATGACAACAGCTAATTTGCAACCAAAAGGTGAGTGAGCGTTGCGAAAGAACTTCAACCTGGAGGCGAGTTAGCGTAGTGAACGAGATAAGCTGAAGGCAAGTGAGCGCAGCGAACGAGCTCCAACCTAAAGGTGAATAAGCATAGCAAACGAACTTCAACCAGGACATGACTGAGCCATGCAAATGAGCTCATCTTGAAAATGAACAAGCATTGACATAAAACCACATTAGGACAGGACGACGTCTGTCGGGCCAGCTAGTAATATATAAAAATGAGATGGTTGTTTGTGAGTGTCTGACTGCTACTCAATAACGCAAGAACCACTGAACCGATTTAAATAAAATTTTGTATGAAGGTAGCTTAAACCTGATTAATGTATATTCCTGTTATCTTATATCCCTTGGGCTATGCCCCATGGGCTTCCAAAGCAGAGGGAGGTACAGATTCTGCTCCCAAGATTCTAAAGTTTTATGATTACTAGGGAACCTGGTGCACGTAATCGTGCACAATCTAGACATAGGAGAAGAAGAATTTTTATTGATCTTTTTTATTTGGTGTTTTCTGGTATCTTGGTTTTGTTGTTAAAGGTGGAGATTGTAAAGACCTAATTGAGTTCGCAGTTAACACACTGTTTTTGCAGTTTTTTGTTAAAGTCAGTAAAAGATTCTCTTTTGATTAATCGATGATAACCTAAATGATAAACCAAAGCCCCTCGTTACCACCACCACCTCTGGCTTAAGTCTGGGACTTATTTGTCAGGCTTATTCCCCCCGAAAAATCTTTCTTCTTAGGCTTCGGCCACTTGGCATCTTAGCCAATCCTTGTCCAGACACACTATGTGTCCAAAACCCTAACAGCATGGCTCCCTTACCCTAACAACCCTGAGCAATAAAAATCATTAGGAATCACTCTAACCTTTCCTCTCCCCTTTATGGGGAAATTTTCATTCCTTTTCTTTCTTTGTTTTTGTTTGTTTTTTTTTTTCAATTTAAAAGCCTGTATGTATCCTTGGTTCTTCCTATTTCCCTAGCTACTTTCCTAAACGTCTCAATTATTTCCTTTGTCTCTCAAGTTTTATTTTCTCATACAGAAGAATGCAGGTGCAATCACATACAATGGATGAAACTGGATAACTAAATATAGTTCCTTTTAGTGATGTGTCAAAACCAAATATCAAATCTCAAAACCATCAAAACTTAAGAAAAGTTTCGGTTTCAAGATTTGATAGGTGAGTTTCGAGATTCAAAAGTTTTGAAATTGGAAATTTTGGCATTTTTATTTTTGAAACGAAACTGCTGAGATTTTTTGTGAAACAGACACACTTCTCTTTCAAGATTGTTTGAATTACACTTACTCGACTCCACAACATTTATGAAAATTTTGAACCAATAAAAACAACGTGCAAAATTACTAGCAAAGGTCAAAACCAAATGCAATACATTTTTTAAGTTCAAAAATATCTGTTCATCGTTGATGATTGATTATGATTTAAATGAAAATGTTACAGTAGTCATACAATAAGGGCTGGACAAGATTGTACTTTCAGTTTGGGATTGGACAGGATTTTTACATTCTTCTTCACTTTGGCCAAATCATGTACATCTCTTGTGCCCCCAGTACACTCTCGGAGTGTACTCGGTGCGCTCGTCTTCTCTCGCCTTGACTCGGGTCGCCTCGCCTCGCCTCGTGCTCGCCGGCGCTCCGTCTGGAGTCGGTTTTTTGACACGAGTCAAAGGACCCGAGACTGCATGAGTGACGAGCGCTACTTCCACGTCGAAATTTGCCTCCATTTCGACTGCGAGACAAAGCGAGAGTGTACTCGGTTACCTCGCATAAGCTCTCGCCCGAATTACTCGGCGAGCGCTTCGGCGAGGCGCCTCGGCGAGCGTCTCGGCGAGAGTGTACTGGGGGCACTGCAAAGAGATCATCTTCTCCTGCAAAAGCGGTGTAGTCTGCAACATCTCACACAATTGCAGAACATTATTATTGTCACTAGTTATCATTGTACACTAGCAGTCAGAAATCTTCACACAACACTTTAGCTCAGCAGGTGACTGATATCAAATGTTTGGGCTTGTTTACTTGAGGTTATGTTTTATGTTGTTTCCTGGTTCTCACAAGACAAAGTTTATTTTCACATTGTATTTCCTTACGTTTTTTGAACGGATTATTGGCCTTAAGTGGCATTCTGGGGTTTGCCAAGTTTAGGAAACCACTAATGCACTAAGCTGGGCTCTAGCTCAAATCGGCAAGTTAATTAGGGCAATTAATTAGGTTTTATAACTCTGTAAAAGGTGTGTTTCCCTGAATTTATAAATTTCATTCTACACTTATTCACTGCCAAACATAATTCAGTAGAACCTTGATGAACTGAGAATTACACTAGCCTACATAACTTCATTACCCCAAGTAAAATACCAAGATAATTTTTTAAATTGTATTTGAATCGTAATCTTAGTTTGTTGAAAATGGATTGTATGTTCAACAATTGCAGTCCATTATTGTTATGCAGTATAGCCCCAAATTATTGTTTTTGATTTTGAAACATCACAGTTCATTTGACAAAATTAAAGTTGAAGCAGCCCAAGGTCAAATCACGCTTGTGCAATAGTTTTTTTACAAGCTTTCACCAGACCATGGGTCTGATAAGCCGTCTATTGTCCACCCCTAAGGCGGTTTAACCCTCATTAGTGCCGCTCGGCTGCACTCAGTGGGGAACCCAATACCATAAATCAATCTTTGAAATGAATAAAAATATTTGGTAATAATTGTTTTATTGATATTCACCTTGAAATTTCAATAAATTTGGTGTAAAATTTGACAAAAATCGACCAATCTGATTATTAATACATTACCAATAAAGTAGGCCTACATTAGTAATTAAATAATAGGTAAAAATTAACCGATTTTCGTCAAGTTTTACCCCCTGCTGTGCGCTATGTCACAAAAGCTGATAACGACATGGGTGAAAATTAGTCCCCCTGGAAAATTAGGCCCAAACTAAAGCCAGGAGTGGTGATGGGAACGAGGGGCTTTAATTCATCGTTTAGGTTATCGTCGATTAATCAAAAGAGAATCTTATAGGTACTGACTTTCACAAAAAAAGCAAAAACGGTGCGGCACTCTTTGCAAGTAAACTGCAAAATCAATTAGACCTTTTACCATCTCCACCTTTAACATCAAAACCAAGATACTCGAAAACACCAAATAAATAAGATTAATACAAATCCCTCATCTCCTATGTCTAGATTGCACACGATTTAGTGTGCCAGGTTCGCTAGTATGAGTAAACATACAAATAATTACTAAATCATATGCCATTCCATTACAGTAATATAAGCTATGCGAGTCAACATAATTGTCAAAACTTCAAAGTGTTCAAAGTTGTAAAAACAGTATTACAGGTGGAACGTTTCTGAACTTTTGAATTTTCCGTATCATGACAAGATATTGAGCATCACAATCACTTTAAGACTAAACAAATAGAGACAAGTGGGACAAGGTGGGAAATGTTAAGTACCTTAAGTGCGCAGATGATTCATGGCCTTGTCCAAGATCTCCTTACGTATCCGAGGGTAGTCTGGGTTGAGCTGCAGCACAGCGTGGCAAGTGCTGATAGCATCTGCGTATCGCTTGGCCTTCACTTGGTTGAATGCAAGTTTAAATCCCAAGGCTGGGTCATTCTTCCCACTCAGCTTCCATGCCTGTTTGTACTGCAGGCCTGCCTCTACTGCAGACAGAAAAACACAACAAATTATTCTTTAAATACCTGTATTGCTGGTAATCCTATTGGTTGCAGTGGCAAATAGTTTTGGCTCGCTTTGGAGCTATCATCATGTATTAGAAGAATGGGTTGTCGCAAAATTATATTGAGGATTAAGGTTTTTCTTGTCCATTTAAAAGTTTTAGTGTGGAAGCGTGGATATAAATTTAGTTGAGTAAAGTTTAATAGTTCAGTTTCAAGTTTCTTGGTAATTAGTAAATATAAATATGAGTTAAGAATTGCATTAGTTTTACAAATTGAATTTAGTTTAGGTTAAATGAATAAAGTCAAGTTTAGTTTTCATTTAAAACAATAATAGATTATTTACAATCACAAAAAATATCATGTGTTATAAATCATATGTAAATAAAAACATTAGCTATATCCAGTCTCTTGGCTTAGCCACACGGGTACAGTGATTCTTAGGAAAGATCATCTAATTCCACACACATTTAAAACAAACATACAACTCGCACGACGAAAGTTTACATTGTTTTGAGACACAATTGGTGGGAGATTAAGTCTCTACTCTGCCTAGCATATATATAATATATCTCGGTAATCCGAGGCTACCCATCTTGAAGTGTAAACAAATTATTAATATACTGCTATATGCCGTATTCAAAAGAAGCTTTTTAGTTTAAAATCTGTTAGGGATTTTTCTTGCCAGCTTTGTAGATTTCCCGAACATATTTTAAACGAAAAAGCCTCTTTTGAAAGTAATTTATTGTATGAAACAGCAGTCGGCATTGAAAGAATAGTAACAACACGGAAAGGACCTGATAAGAACTGTGGAGGAAGGGGAGGGGGATGGCAGATGGACATGATGGCAGTGACGACAGTCTGGACTAGCAGCTTAAATGTACACGTACCGTCTGCCACGCAGTTAATTTGTGGCCACACGTGTATTTGTAAAAAATGTATTTATGTGTTGTTTCTCATGATGTATTTATAGACTTTATGACAACCTCTTCGGAGTGATATTTAAATGTTCCTTCATCGCCTGAAGATGGCCCCACAGCTGGGCTGAAACCGGTCGCCGCTCATCGGTGAAATTAGATCACATTGACAGATTAAAGGTATTTTAACCTCTAGATTAATTTAAATTTGTGATCAGGAGGCAAAAACAACAGAAATGAAGTAGAAAAAGGTGTTTCTATAACTTTTAGGTACATATAATATGAGCCGGACTCTAAAAATAACAGTGTACAGTAGAATCTCGATTAACCGGGGGCAAACCCTATGCGTCTGGGCTTCCCCGATACGTTCGGGCTAGTAAAGACTAGGGGTGGGCGAGTTACTCGAGTAGTTGGCAATACTCGACAGTCCAGTAGAATAGTTAAAGATACTCGCAACTCGAGTCGAGTAGAAAACGTTAAGCCGATTTCGTTATTTTAATTGATATTTGACAAATAAATAACAAGAAAGGAATTCAAATCAATTCAATTCATAACTACTTTATTCATCTCTTGTACAAAATACATTGAATAGTGTCAACAGTTCAGCTGCAAGTAGGCCTAATATTTATTAAATACACTTCTAACATAAGAAAATAAAAACAAAATTTCACAAACTTACATTTTAGCGAATTTCCCATATAGGGAATAAGCTATTACCGTAGTATTAGCGAATTTCCCATATAGGGAATATAGGGAATAAGCTATTACCGTAGTACTCATGGTAAGACCTGGACGCGGGACCGATTTTTTTTTCGTTTTGAGGTCCCTAGAGGCCAAAAACACCATCCGTTCAAATTCATATATATATATTTGATCATGGCCTAAGAGCCGAAACATGTAAGTTTATTCAATAAATTAATAACTAAAAAAAAAGGGTACTAAATGTTTAATTATTTATTTCATTTATTAATTTATATATATATATATATATATATATATATGTGTCTGTTAGCACGATAACTCGAGCAAAAATGATCCGATTTTGATGAAATTTGGTACAAACGTGTAAACCTACATTTATTCGAACGAGTTCACGATCCAGCATGATCGGACTATGGGAACGGGGGTTTACGGGGGGTTTTATGGGGTAAAAATAGGTTTTTCCCATTTTTGACCCAAAAAACATAAAATTTAGCAATTTCTTTCCAAACCATTTTGAAGAGCTTAAAAAAACAAATAATTTAGTATATTGAAGCGTTGTTATGCGCCTAATGGTTACGGAGAAAATTCCCAAAAATTTTTAATTTAAAATTCCCATGTTATTCTTATGGAGAATAAGTAAACTGTTGTAGTTTGCTTGTTTATGAACATATTTTGATCAAATTTGGAAAATGTTTTTATTTCTTACTAACTATTAACATTTTACAAAAAAAAAAACAGTTTTACCCTCCCTGATGCAGCAAACCTAAGTACTTGTTAAACTAATTCTATTTAAATCGGGAATAGATGTTATATTTTTAAGTAGACATTTCAGTATAAATCCAATCAGTCAAATGGAAATTCGCTTAGTCTGCAGGTTTGCTGCTGCGGGGGTATTTTTTAAATAAATTGTAAACAAAAAATACATATCCTGAATTAGTTTTTGACCTCAAAGACTATTTAACTCTTCAAAAGAAAATATAGCCTTGCTGATGAGAAATCTTTTAAATTTATTTTTAAATATTGTTTTGGAAGTCTCTGATTTAGTTTCGATTGGGAGATTATTATAAAATTTTGATCCCGCATACATGGGTTTTTTCTCAAAAAGTTTTAGACTATGGTGGCCAATTGCAAGGTTTTCCCGATTTCCGGTGAAATAATTATGACTATCCCCAACTCGTTCCAATTCATGAAGTCTGTCCTTTACTGATAAAATTGTTTCAAAATCGTACATTCCGTAAATTGTCATTATATTTTCTGATTAAAAATGTTCTTCAATAACAGAAGTTTCAAAATCTAAATTGCAGATGATTCTAATAGCTTTTATTTGCTTTTTTAGAATAGAATTCAAATTGTAATCACTAGTTGAACCATAAAGTGAAATCCCAAAAGATATACTTGAGTGGATATATGCAAAATATATAACTTTGAGAGTTTGTTTTGCTCCTTTTGTCGTAACTTGAGCGCTTGTAGTTCTTTTCAGCATCCTCACAGTTGTTATTAAGAGAGTGTCATCAGTCCGTTGAACCAGTTATTCCAACACAAAACAGATTCAGTATCTTTCAAGAAAATTCCACGCACCAGGACTCCCTTGTTATGAATAACAACTGTGAGGATGCTGAAAAGAACTACAAGCGCTCAAGTTACGACAAAAGGAATAACTCAAGACCTACACAAGTAAAAAGAAACAAATAAACTATAAATTAACAAATGTTTCTAAGCAAAGAATAAAAATAACTGTCTGTTCAGATAGTCAAGGTAGAAGTATTGCTAGCAAGGTTGAATCTTTTGGTCAGGGTAATATCTGTGCCTTTGGTTATGTCAGAGCGAATGCAACTTTGTTGACTCCACCACAATCGAGGAAAAAACGCCAGTCGTAATCATCGGGGGAACTAATGACAGCCTTTATTCTAGCTTAAATAATATTTACTCAAAACTAGAATCAAAATTAAAACATTTAAGCAAACTACGACCAACATTCATCACTACAATTCCTACCAGGTATGATAAACCATCTTATGACAAAACCACTTCAGATTTAATCCATGCTAATTGTTAGATATAAGAGAACTGGTATCAAGAATTGAAAACACATATTTAATAGACCTGAGTAAGCTAAAGCGTTTTCACTACAACAGACATGGCCTCCACCTGAGCAACATTGGTAGAAAAAATGTAGCCCGCATGATTATTAGTTCTGTGACAAAATGGACCCTCAACGCTCAGCCATCGACTTCAAATACTGATTATACTCCTGTTCCGGATATCAAAGAAACGCCTATTTCCATTTTTGCAGAAGACCAGCTAAATCAATACAATATTACTGATAAAATTTCTATAATTTATGCCAATATGAAAGATGTCATTAATATTTACAAAACTAATGATAAAGTTGCTTTCGGACACTGCATTTCTGCCGATTTCACCTGCAATAAACAAATGAGTCAAGGTGTGGCAGTCAGCTTTAAGGACATTTATGGAAAACCGACAAGTTCTGATTATTGCAATAAATATTTAACATGCCAAGAACAACAAAATGAAGCAGTAATTTACAGTCTAGTAACTAAGCCCCGATACTACAATAAACCCTATCCCGAAATTTATAATTTGGCTTTTGAAAATCTAACTGATAGTAAAAAAAAAAGAGATTTCCACACTTTCATTTGCTTCCCACTCGGCTGTGTTAGGGACCGTATACTTCCACGTCACTTTGCAGCAGAAATAACTAAGTGTCAGCGCAGTACTGGTGCCTTTGTTAAAATTGTAACTCATAATGAAATGTCAAAAAATAATCTTAGAAATGGTTTATCATTCCCTGAATTTCGGAAACAAATAGTAGATGCCATAAAATTGGAAGCAACTAAAACTCCCAGATCTCCAAAAGTGTGTGACAAGGGGGGTAATAAAGTCAATTCGGGGAATAGTGCAGTGTCAAGTGAAATTCACGAAGAAAATGAAGCTCAAAGACCCGAAAAACCTTTTTTAGCTTTAAGTCAGGAAAATGTAATAATAAAATAGGTAAATTGAATAATTTTAATATTTTACATCAAAACATTAGAGGAATCCAGTCTTCACTTGATCCATTGGAGATCACTCTAGATGAGTTGAACCCTAGTATTGTTGTATTGTCGGAGCAGAAAATGGTGAGTCCATCGTTGGAGAGACTCAATATTAATGGGTACAATGTTAGTGCTGGTTTTGGCCGTAAAAAAAGTAGGGGGGGGGGGGTCATTGTTTTAACAAAGCCGTACGTTAACTGCAAAGAGATATTAATACCCGAAATTCAAAATCTTATTTCAGAAACAATTTTGGAAATTTGTTTAGTAGAGATTCAAAAAGTTTTGTTTAAAAAACAGTTACTTATAATTGGCTGTTATAGAAATCCCATAAAACAAAACGAATCAGAATTTATTGAAAGATTAAATACCATGCTTGAAATTCTAAGTTCAAAATTTAAACATATAATTTTTGTTGGTGATATAAATATTGATATGTTGGATAAAAGTTACAATAATAGAAATAGATTATTGCATATTGTTAAAGCTAATGGATTTAAGTCATTAATTGATCCCCACCAGAATCACTGAATCAACTCAAACCGCAATTGATAATATTTTTACAAATTTAGAAAGCAATTATTACAGAGTCATAGGAATCAACACTCAACTCTCAGACCATGTTGGTCAAATTCTTGAAATTATCAATAATAGTGAAACCACCAAATTAAATATTGGTTCAAAGGTCCATTTTGAGTATAAGAGGAAATTCAGTGATGCAAATATTAATCAATTTATTAGGGCACTGGAATTTGAATCATGGGCAAACCTTTACTCATCACCGGTTGAAAGAAAGTATGATACATTTCATCACATTTTTATGTATCATTTTGATACATGTCTATGGTGATACATGTCTATCCCAACTACAGTCTATGGGTGAATACTCGGAAACATCGGCCAGTGAGTCATTACTGTCCCTGAACCTTGGAGTAACTCAGATGGAGAAGTCATCCTGTGAACCTTGCTCAACAAACACTGCACATCCAACACCTAAAGTGAGAGGACATCACCTTGAGAATTATGCAGTGGAACTTAAAGAATGTCTACCAACATCTGATGTGATAGTGTCAAAATCATGTGGCAAAACCATTAAAATCTCCCGCGGTCACGGAAAAGTCATCGTCGTCATGCGCGATCGCGGCAAATTCATGAACATCACCAGCAGACATATAGACGTTATCATCGCCTCCCGCGGTCACGGAAACATCATCGTCGTCAAGCAGGATCGCGGCAAAATCATGAACATCTCCCGCGGTCATGTAGACATTATTGTTGCCTTCCACGGCCGCAGCAAAAATTTTATCATCTCCCGCGGCCGTGTAAACATCATTGTCTACTCCTGCGGTCACGGAAACGTCATCGTCGTTTTGCGCGATCGCGGCAAAATCATTAGCATCTCCCGTGGTCATGTATACATTAATCGTTGTCTTCCGCGGTCGCGGCAAAGATTTTATCATCTCCCGCGGCCGTGTAAACATCATTGTCTACTCCCGCAGTCCTGGAAATGTCATCGTCAACTTACGCGATCGCGGCAAAATCATGAACATCTCCCGCGGTCACGAAAACGTCATCGTCGTCATGCGCGATGGCGGCAATTTTACGATTATCTCCCGCGGACGTGTATAAGTTATCATTGCCTCCCGCGAATACGTAATTGTCATGCCCGATCGCGGCAATAGCGGTTTCCGATCACGCGAACTTCAGAGACGTGTTTTAATTGCATTTTAAGTGTTTTTAATGATAACATTCCAGTAATCCGGCATTTTCACTAATCCGGCAGTATGGCGGTCCTATATCTGCCGGATTACTGAGAGTCTACTGTAAATTTAATTCCAAAAAAGGGGTTAATATTTTTTTCTGGAATGTTCAAGGGCTAGTGAACAAAATAGATATACTAAATGTGTATCTTAACCAATTTAAAATTGATGTTGTCTGCATTGCAGAACACTGGCTGGGTTTGCATGAAGGGGAGCATGTTTCATTACCAGGTTATAAGAATGTCAGTTCCTTTTCTAGGTCTTCAAAAAATAGAGGGGGTACAATAGTTTTTGTAAAAGAAGTTTTTAAAAGTAAATGTTTAAATAAAATAAATAATATGTCAAGTAAATGTTTGGATATCTATGGATTGAATTCAATTATTCTTAAACACGCTTCTTTTAGTATTTGTGAAGTATTGACCACAATAAAATAGAAAAGGGTGTATACCCAACAGTACTTAAAAAAATTAAAGTCGTTCCAGTTCCCAAGAAAAATAATGATAGTTATGAAAGCTTCAGACCAATATCAATTGTACCAACCATATCAAAGTTGTTTGAATTACTAATGTATAACCAGGTGTATGAATACTTTGAAAGTAATAACATGTTTACTGATAGGCAGTTTGGGTTTCGCTCTGGGAAGAGCAGAAATGATGCTGTTGTTAGTTTAGTTATAGATGTGGTTAAAAATATAGAGAACAAAAGATTGGTTTGCTTTCGCTCTTTTGACACGTCAAAAGCATTTGATACTGTTAATCACAACATATTAATACACAAATTAAAATTTTATGGTTTTCAAGACAATTCAATTAAACTTATCAATTCGTATTTAAAAAATAGAGTACAATTTGTTAGTTTCAAAAATGAGCTATCTCTTGGAAAAAATATAGACGTTGGTGTTCCTCAGGGATCTTCTTTAGAGCCACTGCTATTTAATATCTAAATCAATGATCTGCCATACAATTTGATAGGTGAAAACATTAATAGTTTTCTTTACGCTGATGACCTAGGCTTGAATGTTTGTTCTGAATCTAGAAATCAAATGAATCACATCCTGCAAAATGCTACGGATCTGATTTATCAGTGGTGTAATGCAAATAGATTATGCCTAAATCTAAATAAATTGCAAGATTTAGAAATTTGTTTCTCAAATAGGCAGCCTCTATTAAATGAGGTAAAACCTTTAAAATTTCTTGGAATTAATCTAAATGCAAAACTAGATTGGAAGGATCACATTGACATAACCTCAACCAAAATGTCGAAAGGTGTATACTGCTTAAGAAGATTAAAAGGTTGTGTAACAAAAGATGTTTTGATAACAGTGTATTATGCACAGATACATAGTTTATTGAGTTACGGAATATTGGTGTGGGGTTTCCAATCATATACCAAAAAGTTATTTAAATTGCAAAAAAGAGCGATAAGGATTGTAAGTGGTGTATGCTCTAGAACTCACTGTAAACCTATATTTAAACATTTCAAAATTTTAACTTTGCCTGCAATATATATTCTTCAAGTTCTGTTGTATGTAAAAAATAATTTAGAAATGTTCTCAGAAAATTCAAATAGACATAATTATGAAACCAGATTTAAAAACAACATGCAAACAGTGCTCTGTAAATACTCAAAGAGTCAAACAAACATTCAATACATGGCAGCTAAATTGTTTAATAATTTATCAGTGGAGTCTCGGGAGTTGTCCTTGAACATTTTCAAATCAAAATTGAAAACATATTTAATACAAAAATGCCCATATACAGTGGAGGATTTTTTTACATGTCAAAATATTTCTATTTAATTGTGCCTGTATTTATATATTTGTATATTTTAAGATACTAGAACTTATTATATTGATTTATTACATCTAAGTATTCATTTGCTGTGTTAATTTATGTATTTTATGACGATTGTTAAAACATTGTGAAATGTCTACAACAATAAATTGATTTGATTTGATTTGATAATTGTTTTCCTGAGACTTTGATAAGACAACATACTAACAAAAAATTGATCTCTAATGAATTGAAGTTAGAAAAACAAAATATAACTAATTTCAGCAAATTGGCTAGAGAAGTTAATTGTAAAAAAATGGTTAAAAAACTAGGGAAATGAACAAAATTTCAGAAAACGATTATGCACTGCAAAGAAAAATTACTATTAATCTGTTAATAATAATTCAAATAATGTAAATAAAACCACTTGGAAGATTATCAACTCAGAAGTAGGAAATAAAGCAAAGGATGTACAAAACATAATTTTAAAATCAAATGACATTGTATGTACTGAGCCTTCTCTGGTTTGTAACCAATTTAATAATTATTTTGCAGATTTAATTGAGGATACTTCAATATGCAGTATGGAGCAAACTCAGGTTGAGACAGAAAATAGTTCAGAAAATGATTTGTTGTTAATTAGTACTAACAATTTTAAATTTAGCTTTGTTGATAAGAAAGAAATTGATTACATTTTAAACCACCTAAAAATCATTTTAGTACGGGATATGATGGTATTCCTGTGGTACTCCTAAGAAAAGCAAGATTCTTATTACTTAAACCAATCACTCACATCATTAACTCTTCATTAATTTCTGGTATTTTCCCTGATAAACTTAAAGTAGCAAAATTAAAACCCCTTTTCAAAAAAGGGGACAAGTACTTAGTTTCAAACTACAGACCAATAGCACTGCTTCCCGCTATTTCTAAGCAAGCTTAGCTGGTGGGATCAGATTTTCCGTACGGCGGACAAGGCCGCTAGGGTGGTCTCCTCTCTAAGCCGGTTGATGGCCAATGTCGTTAATGTCTTCTGTCCAGTCCGTACTCTTGTACGGTGCTGAGGTGTGGGCAGACGCTCTAAATAAGGAGGTATATAGGATGCGGCTCGCCCAAGTGCAGCGTCAGGCAGCACTAAGAGTTGCATCCGCCTACCGAACAGTGTCCAAACCCGCCGTCCTGGTGGTTGCTGGAGTGATCCCCGTCAAATTTTTGGCGGAGAGAAAGGCAATTTATCAGCACCGTGGGGAGGACCAGGCACGAACAGAGGAACGCACCCGCACCTACCAGCTGTGGCAGGAGAGCTGGAAACAGGAGACTCGGGGACACTGGACCAGGTGACTGATAAAGCAAATCCAACCTTGGGTTAATCGGCGGTGTGGAGAGGTGGACTTCTACCTCACCCAATTTCTGATGGGTCACGGCTTTTTCCGGTCGTACCTGTTCAGGATGGGCAAAGCCGTGTCACCCGATTGCATATACAGTACTGCCCAGGCATTCCCGATGACGTGGAATATACCTTTTTCCACTGCCAGCGTTGGGAAAGGCCCCGCCTGGAGGCTCAACAGTTAGTAGGACTGCTGTCGGTGGACACGGTCATACCAATGATGACGGAGGGTGAGGACAATTGGACCTGTGTGTCACATTACTTCAAGGGTATTCTCCGCGCCAAGAAACTCGACCTTGACCGGGTTGCGGTGTAGGTCATGAAGTATCCAAATGCCAAAAACGATGAGAGCCCTGAGGGCTTAGGTCACATGTTGGTCTGACTTGAAGTAATGTGACAAACAATTCCAGGTCTGTGTCCAACAGAGTAGAGGGGTTTTTTTAGTGAGTAGTCTGTGATAGATTCAGAAGTCTCACACTACAGGCTGGCTACCTGTGTGCGTAAAAGCATTTTCCCTCCTCTCCCTTTAAAAAAAAAAAAAACTAAAAAACAAATCATCCGTTGGCTGGGATGAGATCCCAATTAAATTGATAAAAGCCACTGTTAATGTCATTGCCGAACCTTTATCTCAAATTATTAACCAGTGTTTAATACATGGCATTTTTCCGGATAAACTAAAACTTTCCCAAATCTCACCAATATTTAAAAAAGGCCTAAAAATCGGATATTAACAATTACCGTCCAATTTCTGTATTGATTTTCAAAATAAACTTATCACACACTTTTATAGAAATTTCTATATTTCGGCATTAACCTTCTTCAGATTGTGTTTGTTCCTGAAGAAGGCTAATGCCGAAATATAGAAATTTCTATAAAAGTGTGTGATAAGTTTATTTTGAAAATGATTAAGCCGTTTGGCAATATTATGAAGAAACAATTTCTGTATTGAGTAATTTTTCTAAAATATTTGAGAAAGTCATAAATTTAAGATTGGTCAGTTATTTTGAAAGCAATCATCTATTCTATAACAAACAATTTGGATTCAGGAAAAATTTAAGCACGGGTTCTGCACTCACACAGTTTATAAATGAGGTTACCCAGGCTTTGGACGGGTCTCAGGCTACAGCTGGTGTTTTCTGTGACCTGTCCAAATCTTTTGACTGTGTTGATCACTCAGTCCTTCAGCTCAAGCTGAGTGATTGTGGTATTAGGGGAAGTTGTCACTCACTATTGAGTTCTTACCTTTCTAATAGAAAACAAATAACTGTAATAACACTGGATAAGATCAAGTACTATTCGCCATGGGAAAACCCCCCCATGCTGCCCCAAGGTGTGCCCCAAGGTTCAATCTTGGGTCCTCTATTCTTTCTAATTTACATTAATGACCTCCCTAATGCTATTGATCAGGAACTTATTATTTTTGCAGATGATACAACAGTCTTGATAAAAAATTAAAGTTAATGAAAGAATAAATTGTTATAAACTCTTTTATTTTCTTACAAACACAACAGAATACTGAATTATATTTTGTTAACAACTGCATATGTAAAATGTAAAAACATATGATGGTCCTTCTAGCCCAGTCAATCTAGGTTTTTACCCGGAAATGAGAGATATAAAGCTAATTTTTTGCACAGATGTCCGTCATGGTATGTAAAATCACACCCTAAAGCCCGTCCCCTGTGTGCTTCCCCCGTTTTAGGGAAATAAAGGGGGGAGGGGCGCAACTTATTTAAACGTGTCCGTGAACGCGATAACTTGAGTAATTTTAGTCTGATTTTGATTAAATTTGGCTTGAAGGTGTAAGATGGGATATTCTTAAATGAGTTGGCAAATCAGCATGATCCGACCATGGGAACGGGTGTTTACAGGGGGTTTTATGGGGTAAAAATTGAATTTTCTCATTTTTGACCCTCAAAACACAAACATTTCTAATTACTCTCCAAACCATTTAAAAAAGCTTAAATAATCAAATATTTTAGTATATTAAAGCGTTTTTGTGAGTTTATTGGTTACGAAGAAAATTCAAAATAATTATAAATTTAAAATTCCCATGTTATTCTTAAGGAGAATAAGTTAGCTGTTATAGTTTGCTTGTTTACGTATATATTTTCATCAAACTTGGCAAATCAACTTAATTTATACTAAGCTATTGATATTTTACTAAAAAACTCACATCATTACCCTCCCTGTAGCAGCAAACTACGTACTTGTTAGGCATAATGTTATTTAAATAGACTTTATTCAAAATCCAATTGGGCAAATGGAAATTCACTTAGTCTGAGGCTGGGGTATTTTCATACAATGTTCCACTGTCCTAAATTTACTTTATCAATGGTTTTCGTCAAAACAACACTTAATTTTTCCCCCTTAAAAAGTATATTTAAGCTGGCAATAGTATGAATTAACTCCAGAATAAACTTGGACAGTGGTCTAAAAACATAACATAAGCATGGAATTCAATAAATAATGTACAGGATACAGTAATATTTAACAGTTTTTCTATTATATATTTTAAGTACCATGAGAAAATATTAGTAACATAAAATAATATTTGTACAAATTGGATTAACTACCTTCAATATGATACACAATTTTAATGGGTAGATCAGTAATAATTATATTGGAGCCATACAAGTCAATAATTTTGTTCTTTAGATGTATAGTAGTAGGCTATATCCATATTTTCCATCTAAAAAGGCGTCCATGACCATGATAAAAAGGTCACGTGACGAGACCACCCCCCACCATCGTGCCAAGCCGAGCCGAACGCTTCCGAATCATACCGAAAATAGGCGAGGTCCTTTTAGAACACCGTGTATCATCTGTCTGGAAACGGTGGAATTGAAATCGGAACGGAGCATCAGAGCAATTTCTTCCAATCCCAAGCCCTCTTTAAACACTGACGGGAACTGAGTAGTCATTTTATAATGTTATGTAATTAATTAAGTATTATGAATTATTTGTAGACTAATTATTAACAGTTTCAAATAGCTATATGTAAGTCAAACTAATCCTTCGATCTTCCTCAATATATAATATCCTGATCAAAAAATTATCCTTTGTATCCTGGAAAATAAATTATGAAAATCAATTTACCGATATTTAGGCAAACATTCTAAATAAATGTTGAAACATACTTTATAGTAAAATGCAATATGTGAAAATAATTTTTTTTTACTTTTGTATAAACAATGTTAACAAGTCAGTAGATATATTTTTTTAAACGTATACCTCATTCTAATTACCTACTGTTAGTATCTATCCGTAGTATTATCTAAATTTATTGACCAAATAAATAAATGTATAATTACCATTAATAAAATTAATATTGTAACTATGTTACTTGTTATTTCCTTCTTTATAGTAAAAATATAGGGAAAAAATGTATGCCATTCTAAATATACAGGTAGAGGCCTAAATAGAGCCATGAACAAAAAGTAATTTATGCCCAATGTTAAATTACTGAAGATCTTCAAAACGTATTTCTTCTACAAATAATTCAACAATAATATTTAGATTTATTTACATAGATCTATTTACAATCTCCTTCACCTTGGAAACTGGAACATAACAATTTAATGTTTGGCCTATTATGAGGATCCGGGCGTTTTGACAGCAACAGTGACGGTTCAGCTATGCTCTACGATTCGGAAGTGTTTATCACTGCGAGTGGTTCCTCCAGAGAAGGTCTCGTTGCAGAATAATCAAATTTGTGATTTTTGATTGAGTAATACAATATCTTGAGCTTAAATGACTCAAACAATCAATAGCTCAAATTAAATCCTATAATTTTCTGATTAATTTGAGACTAAAACATATAGAAAAACATTAATAATACTGGAGCTATTGATTTTTACACATAGTAAAACCTTATGAAAAATAATTTTTATGTTGGTTGTTCACCTTGCGTTTGCTTAAAACTTGTCCGATTTGAATAACTAATAACTTAAGAAAGCCAGTATTTCACTGAAGGTTCTTAGATTAATATATATAGGATTGTAAAATTATAACTGGTGAAGGTACATCTTAAATTGAAGAGTTAGAAAATAAATCACATTATGTGTTTAGGTTGAGTAGTACAGTAGGTAAATATTTGCCGATGCTTTATGTGAAAACTTGGCATGCATGCCTTCAATTTGAGACCTCGATCATGAAAATCGATCGGGTAGAAGAGCCATACGAACTCGGAAAAGAAAACCCAAATTTAACTCCCATAAGAAATACATGGGGAGCCAATTTCGTTTACGTATACACCGAGTGGGTTTATAGATAAATATATACCGATGCGTGATGGCAAATTTGTGCGTGCATACCTTCAATTTGAGACCTCAATCATGAAAATCGGTCGGGTAGAAGAGCCAAACGTACTCGGAAAAGAAAACCCAAATTTAACTCCCATAAGAAATACATGGGGAGCAAATTTCGTTTACGTATATGCCGATTGGGATTATAGATAAATATATGCCGATGCTTGATGGCAAATCTGTGCGTGCACACCTTCAATTTGAGGCCTCAATCATGAAAATCGGTCCGGTAGAAGAGCCAAACGAACTTGGAAAAGAAAAACCAAGTTTTTTTAATACATAAGATTCTCCCCCTCCCCCCTTTTTTCTTTATACCGGAAGAAGCACACAGGGGACGGTAGGGGACTTTTAGGATATGGTCAAGGATATCATAAAGAACATCTGTGCCAAAATTCAGCTTTATATCTCGCATTTCCGGGTTTCCATGATTTTTTACCTAGATTGACTGGGCTAATCACTAATCCAGACTAGATGAGTTGGGTTGCAATATTCAACATCCCCCCTCACCCAACTTAGCTAGGTAAAAGTCCTAGGCACTTTTGAAATTTGTGATATTTTGGTTCGCTTAGTCCTTTAGTAAAAATATCAGCAACCATGTATTCTGTGGGTTTGTAGTTAAATTTTATTTCTCCATTTTGTACTTTTTCCCGTATAAAATGTTCTCTGATACTGATATGTTTAGATATACTTCCTATAATGGAGTTTTAGCCATTGTAATAGCTGATTGGTTATCACAAAATATTTCAATGACTTTTTGAGGTCTTCCCTTATCATTAATCAATTGTTTTAAATGAATGGCTTCTTTTGCTGCTTCAGTCATTGACATGTATTCCGCTTCACTCATAGACAGAGCTACAGTCCTCTGCTTTTTTGATTCCCAGGAGTTTACAGCACCGCCAAATTTAAAACAGTACCGTAGCCGGTGTATGATCTCCTGTCTTCACTGCATGCCCAATATTAAGTATAAATTCGTACAAAATATATGAACACAACTATTGAATCATGTTTATTTCTTTATAATGAAAAGTAAACATTGAATTATTTACAATGTGAAATTAATCCAGTCATATGGTAAATATTAAAATTAAATGAGAGAGTTTTAAATATATAACAATTCCTCCCCACTTATTTGAGAGAAAACTCATTTACAAATCCATCCTTTTGATGGGTTTCCTGATTCTCGTTGATCGCCGAATCTTGGGGGCATCTAGTTGTGAGTATGCGGCGTTCTGTTGTCTGCTGACTTTTGAGCCTCTTGTTGTCTGCTGGTACTCGGCTCCTGGGCCTCTTGTTGGCTGCTGGTACTCGGCTCCTGGGCCTCTTGTTGGCTGCTGGTACTCGGCTCCTGGGCCTCTTGTTGGCTGCTTGTATTTGGCTCCTGTGGCTCTTGCTGGCTGCTTGTACTTGATACTACCTTGTTAGGACTTTTTGTCTCAGTATTAAGCATAAAGTTCACTGTTCTAGAGACTGCAGTACCTTCCCCACTTGGAGTGCTACTTAAGAAATTTTCAGTATCAAGTGAACTTTCTGAATTGCCTATCAATTTACTTAACATGCCGTATCTTGATTTTCCCATGAATGGCGGTTGTCTTGAGCTACTTTGATTGGTGTTTCGGAATATGAAAGTTCGATGTTTTTGCTTAGGAGGTACTTTGGCTATTTGGTCACATCGTCTGTTTGGACTTCCCTGCCTTGTTTGGGACAATGAGCTAAGTAGAGGGCTTTTGTAAGAAGTAGAATCTTTTGGCACTTCACAAGCTCGAAGTTGATTGAAGTGCCGTTTGATTACATACCCTTCATCAAGTTCTACAAGGTAGTGAAGTCACCCTAGTCTTTCCATTACAGTTCCAAATTTCCACAGATTTGATCCTGCATAATTTCTTGCACCTAAGCCCAAAGAAGAACATACTTACAGAACAGCATAAATTCTTATCACGTTTACAAGATAGGAATGAATCAATTACAAATTATGTTACAGTCCTCAAACAACTGGCTTGTTCAGCAGATTTCAAATCTGGGTGTAAAGACGGAAAATGCCCAAAATCAGTAATAAACCTCATGCTCAGGACTCAATTCATCAGAGGCTTATATGACTCAGACATCAGAGAAAAACTCTTACAACTGGGTGAAATATCGTTTGAAAAAGCCTTAGAAATCGCCTTGGCTATAGAGGCTTCAAAACTTGACAACCATAATTTATATACAGCCAGTAATAATCAGAATGACATTTATAAAATCAGTAAAACAACCATGAACAAAATCGGGCCTAGAAACAAACATTTCTCAACCAATGGTAAAGTCTCATATGACTCAAGCAAAAAGAAAGACAACAAAAACAAAGGGCTACAAAAACTAGGACTTTCAGCTGTCTGTTTACACTGTGGAAGGAATAACCACGAAACACAAAACTGTCAATTAATAGATGAACTAAATTGCAGATATTGCCATAAGGATGGACACATAGAAAAAGTGTGTATAACAAAACAAATTCAGGAAATACAGTCTTCAGACAAAAATGTAAAAAGAGTTGATGAAATTGATTCTGAATATGAATATGACGTTCAACAGATTATAAATGTATTGAATAATGATGAAGGAGATGACAGAATGATGGTAAACGTATCTCTAAATGGTAAACGACAACGTTTTGAGTGTGATTCCGGAAGTCGTGTTAGCATAATGAACAATGATGACTTCAAGAAACTAGACTTACGTGTTCCAGTTTGCAAAACAAGTGCTCTTTTTCGATCTTATACTGGACAAATATTCAAACCAATTGGGGTTTGTACCTTAAGCATAAGATATGAAGGGAAATCTTGCAGAGAAGATCTATACATTGTAAATCTACCTAAAAATCCTATTCTTGGAAGGGATTGGATCCGAAAATTAAAAATTAACTTACACAACATTAATCTTGTTAGTATGAAGAAACCAGAGGTTGATACAAACACTGTCATCAAATCCATCAAGCAAAGATTCTCAAGCGAACAATGTATTGGTAAAACCCCCAACTTTACATGCTCTTTAAAACTATAAGATAATTCAAAACCTGTGTACTTGAAAGCCAGACCGGTACCTCACGCCCTTCGAGAAGCTGTTAAGAACGAACTATTTAAACTGGAAAAGGAAGACATAATAGAGAAATTGGATCAATCTGAGTGGGGTACACCGATTGTTGTGATTCCAAAAGCAAATGGATCGGTCCTTATTTGCGCGGATTACAAGGTAACTGTAAACCAACAACTACATGACAGTCGTTATCCAATACCAAGAATAGAGGATATCCTTTGTAACGTACTTTCTCAGGTTTTTACCTTTGTACAGCTATCAGACCTTTTCGGGGTTTTCAGGACTCAGATTGACTGAACACTTGCATAGATTACAACACATTTATTATTTCAGGACTATTTACACAAAAAAACTATATACAATATATACAAATCTCTTTTGCTCACGAAGCCCACCCTGTGGCTTCTCCCACTTGCTCCACGGCTCTCAGGAGTCCTAACAGCACGGCTCTACAGACTTCTCCTCTCGGCTCCGGCAGACCTTTTCTCTCGGCTCCTGCAGTCCTCTCCTTGGCTCCTGTAGTCCTCTCCTCGGCTCCGGCAGTTCTCTCCTTTCGACTCCTGCAGTCCTCTCCTCTCGGCTCCTGCAGTCCTCTTCTCTCAGCTCCTGCAGTCCTCTAACTGGCTCCGTCTCGGGAAGTGCTGGGCGACTCACCAACCAGAGCCCAAACGCAGCAGCTCCACACGATGCCACCAGTCTCGCTGTCGGACGTCGACTCCCCTGTCTCGAGAAGTGCTGGGTGGCTCGCCAACCAGAGCCTAAACGCAGCAGCTCCCTACGAGGTCGCCTGTCCCACTGTCGGATGCTGACTGCCCGAGAAGTGCTGGGCGGATCGCTGTCCCAAGCGCAGCAGCTCCTCGCGATGTCGCCAGCAACGCTGACGGATGTCGACTGCCATCTCTCCTGGACGGCACTCCTCTTACATAGTGGAGGTGGCCTCTTAATCCCCCTCCAGACGGATTCATGGTCCCGGGAGGCAGCTCCATTGGCCACCGGGGACTAAAACTGTAATAAAACGGATGCTGGTGCTCAACACGCCAACCAGCTGCACCGGGCTCAACACGCCTCTAGTGCCGGAACGGAATGTACCGGGCTCAACACGCCTCTAGTACAGGAACGGAATGTACCGGGCTCAACACGCCTCTAGTACGGGAACGGAATGCACCTTGCTTAACACGCCTCTAGTGCGGGGACGGGATGCACCGAGCTCAACACGCCTCTAGTGCTGGGGGACGGGATGCACCGAGCTCAACACGCCTCTAGTGCTGGGGACGGGATGCACCGAGCTCAACACGCCTCTAGTGCTGGGGGACGGGATGCACCGAGCTCAACACGCCTCTAGTGCGGGGGAACGGAAAGCACCGAGCTCAACACGCCTCTAGTGCGGGGGAACGGAAAGCACCGAACTCAACATGCCTCTAGTGCTGGGGACGGGATGCACCGAGCTCAACACGCCTCTAGTGCAGGGACGGGAAGCACCGAGCTCAACACGCCTCTAGTGCGAGGGAAGGGACCCACCGGTGGCGGAGGCCCAACTGACGAAGTCCCCAAAGGATGCTCCTTATATAGGGCCAGAAAGTGCTTGGAGGGTGGGGGGAAGTACCCAGTACCGGCCCCCTGGCGAAAGTACTGGGCACTTTTCCCTCAGTTCTTTTCCCTCATGTCACCGAGTACCTTTCCTGGTGTTTACCTCAGGTCTTCTGAAACACTTCATTACACCTTAACAAAATGAGGAATGGAAACTATTTTTGCACGTTAGACATTTACAAGGCTTATTTACATCTTACAGTGAACTCTGAAAGTTCTAAAATCCAGACAATTACCACACATAAGGGTACATATCGAGCCAAAAGACTGTTTTTTGGAATAAAAACAGCTCCAAATGGATTTCATAAATTTATTGGCCAAGTAGTACAAAACCTTGAAGGGACAGTTGCTTATTTTGATGATATTGTTGTACAAGGCAGTACTTTTGAAGAATGCAAATCTAGGCTCATAAAGATGTTAGAAAAATTAGAACAACACAATCTACATGTAAATGTTGAAAAATGCAAGTTTTTTTAGAGAAAAGTGCAGTATCTGGGTCATATCATCAGCAAAGATGGTATTCAGAAATCACCAGAAAAGGTGAAGGCAATCCAGGATGCTCCCCGCCCGTCAAATATCACAGAAGTGCGTCAGTTCCTTGGACTAGTACAGTACTATTCGAAGTTCATCAAAGATGCATCTACACTGCTTAATCCTTTACATCAGCTTCTAAGAAAAGACAAACGTTTTCATTGGTCCAAGGAATGTGAAAAAGCATTTACTTGTGTAAAAGAACAAATAGCAAGTGACACAGTTCTTACTCCATACAACCCAGACTTGCCCGTGGTACTTGCCACAGATGCTAGTCCTGTTGGCTTATCAGCTGTGCTGTCTCATAAAATGCCGAATAATGAAGAGAGGCCCATTGTATTTGCCAGTAGATCCCTCACTGCTGCAGAGCGCAATTATAGCCAATTAGACAGAGATGAACTACTGCTGTTTTATGCTGTTTTATGATGCATATGATGTTTTATGATGTTTTATGTTTATGATGTTTTATGTTTATGATGTTTTACTGCTGTATATTGGGGTTGTAAAAAAATGTTTGATTACATAATTATATGGAAGAAAGTTTACTCTTGTCATTAACAACAAACCACTGATGACCATATCCCATCCTCGTCGCCAAATTATTAAGAATAAATTCGTACAAAATATATGAACACAACTATTGAATCATGTTTATTTCTTTATAATGAAAAGTAAACATTGAATTATTTACAATGTGAAATTAATCCAATCATATGGTAAATATTAAAATTAAATGAGACAGTTTTAAATATATAACACCCAATCTGCATCTGCTGCTCCAATTAATGGCTTTCCTGTTTTGAAAAATTCAAGACACAAGTTCTTTGAGCCTTGCAAATATCTGAGAACCCTCTTTGCAGCAATCCAGTGTTCTTTTCCAAAACAAGAGTTATATTGGCTCAGGTAACTCACAGCATGTGTTATGTCAGGTCTTGTGGCTATTGACAAATACATCAATGAACCGATTAAATTTTGGTATGGGTAGTAGTTACAATCTTTTTCATGTCCTTTAATCAATTTTAGATCTGGTGTTAGTGGAGTTACAGCTGGTTTGCAGTCAGTCATATTGAATTTTTTCAGGACTTCATTTATGTAGTTCGTTTGTGACATTGATATCCTTCCATTCTTTCTTGTGAACTCTACCCCCAGACAATAGCTTAGTTCACCTAAATCTCTCATTTCAAAAGTTTTCATGAGCTGGGCTTTGATGTAATTGCGGTACTTTTGGTTCTTCGTAGCAATTAAAATGTCATCTACATATACAGAGATTATTTATTTGCATCCACCTACTGTTGAAATGTATATACAAGGATCAGCTTGAGATGGTGTGAATTTCAGTTCCTTTAGTTTTTCATCAAGCTTCATATACCACTGTCTTCCTGATTGTTTTAAACCATAAACTGCCTTTTTTAGTAGACAAACCTTTTTGTTTTGAGAATTTTTTAAGTCAGTAATCATTTTCTTTGTTTTGTTGAATAGTTTTTTATCTTAATTTTCACTCTCATCCACCATTATTTCTAGGAGGTATCTCTCAAAGTTCTTGGGAAGTTCCATGTAGGCCTAAACTTTTATTTTATTTCTCCATTTAGAAATCAGTTGAAACATCCATTTGATCAATACTTAGATCATCTTCAACAGCAAGTCCAAGTATAAGTCTTATTGAACTTAGCTTTGCTACCGGAGAAAAAGTTTCATCGTAGTCAATGCCTGGTTTTTGTGCAAATCCTTTTGCTACCAAACGTGCTTTTCTTCTTTCTAGCTCTCCATTTGGTTTTAGTTTCTTCTTTAATACCATTTTACAACCAATTACATTAATTTCTTTGTTTCTATCCTTGAGCACCCAAGTTTCATTTTTTAAATGAGCTTTTATTTCCTCTTTTATTGCTTCATTCCATTCCTCTGAAGATTCTAAGGTTGAATCTTCATTGCAGGTAGCTGACATTTGATAATCTTTTGTCCAAAGAGGAGGTTTTCTTTGCCTTTTCTGTGATACCCTTATTTCATCAGTGTCTAAATGTTCATTTGAGCTTAGTGAGTCATCAGGTTGATTTTCAATATCATTTGAGCTTGGTGAATCATCAGGTTGATTTTCAATATCATCTTCAAAAATAATATCATTTTCCATTTCTCTGTCATTTTCTTCTTCAAATATAGTGTCAAAATCAGACTGGTCATCATTATTTTCGCTCTGTTTGATCGGAATAATGCAAAAATCTTGATCTTTTTTATCACTTTCTTTTATTTTATTTTGCTCAAGAAGATTGTAATCATTTACATCTTCATTTCTTTCATAGTACATTTTTTAAAGAACTTTTACATCTCTTGCAATTTTAACCTGCTTTTGTTGTGGCATCCAAATTCTGTATGCTTTTGAATTGCTTGCATACCCCACAAATATTCCTTGCTCCGCTTTCGGATAAAATTTTCCTTTTCTTGAAGCTTTGTTTAAAACAAATACTTTTGATCTAAATACTTTCAAGTGTCTTACTGAAGGCTTTCTTCCAGTCCATTTTTCATATGGCGTTAAGTGTTCAGTAGCTTTTGAAGGGCATCGATTCCTTATATAGTTAGATGTGTTAATAGCTTCAGCCCACATATATCCTGGTAGATTTGATTCTATCAGTAAACATCATGCCATATCCAATAACGTTATATTTTTTCTTTCAGCCAAACCATTTTGTTGCGGCGTGTATGGAACTGATAGTCTTCGCCTTATACCACTTTCTATCAAGAACTTGTCAAATTCACCATTACAATATTCTTTGCCATTATCTGTTTGCAGAAACTTGATTTTATTTCCTGTTTGATTTTCCACCTCATACAGGGAGCGGCAAAATGATCTGACGGTTTTAAAATGTAAATAACTCAATCGTTTTAAGAGATACAAAGTGTTTTATTGCATATTACAGATTGGTATTTATGAACATTTATAAAAATAACCAAAGAAATGTTTATGTGATCCGTTTAAGATTTGAAGATGACATCTTTCAAATGATGACCATCTTGGGCCATGCATTCTTCCAATCTTGCACTGAAATTGTCAAACACTTTCCCTAACATTGCAGGAGAAAGGTTGGCTATTTCTTGGCGTATGGCTTCCTTCAGGTCATCCAATGTGCGGGATTTGTTTGTGTACACTCTTGATTTCAGCAGTCCCCACAAGAAAAAGTCACAAATGCTGAGATCCGGGGAGCGAGCTGGCCACGCAATGTCCCCAAAACGCGAGATGACTCGGCCACGAAACTTGCTTCTTAAGAAGTTCATTACCTCATCGGCTGTGTGGGCAGTTGCCCCATCCTGCTGGAACCAAATTCTGCTGCGGTTTAAGCGTTTTCTGCGTAGTTCGGGGATAAAGAAGTTTTTCAACATAGTCAGGTATCGTTGTGAGTTGACGGTTACAGTTCGACCGTTTTCTTAAAAAAAGTATGGGCCTATAACACAATGTTTTGTTACGCCACACCACACAGTGACCTTGGGACTATTTCATGCAGTTCTTCTGGATTTTTTTCCGACCAATAGCGGAAATTCTGTTTACTCACATATCCATCCAAATGAAAATGCGCTTCGTCGCTCATAATGAAAATTTTGTCATCTGTAAGCAAATCAATCATTTGCTCTGAAAATGCGTTGCGCTTTGCATAATCAGTGGGCTTCAACTGTTGCACGATAACCATTTTGTATGGATGAAAGTGCAGGTCGTACCGTAATATTCTTCTTACCGAGCGGTCAGACATGCTCAGAGCAGCAGCTTGTTTGCGTGCAGGCCGCCGAGGACTGGCTTCCACAGCTTCCCTCACTCTCTCGACGTTCTCTGGCGTCCGTGCTGACCTTGGACGTCCCGTTGATTTCCGTTTCAATGCTGAACCGGTAGCTCTAAAGTTACCCACCCACAGCAAAATGGTGTTTCGAGTTGGAACTTTCCCTCTCGGACCCACATTAAAACGTCTGCGGAACTGCCGCTGAACAGCAACAACACTATCGCCACTTTTAAAAAATGTTTCCACAACAAACGCACGGTGCTCAGCCGACCACCGCTCCATGGCTAACTAAAATGTCCGCAATGCCACATAAAATCTCCGTAGGCTCTGGAACGCCGCTATCCCCACCAACCCCCACCACTCACTCGCTCGACAGCGCGGCAACGAAAACCGTCAGATCATTTTGCCGCTCCCTGTATTTATATTCTTTGAAACGTTCAAAAATGTTGTCTTTACTTTTCAAAAAATATACATTGCAGTATCTTGAATGTTCATCAATGAATGTTCCAAAATACTTATTTCCTCCAGGTGTAGTTACTTTCATAGGACCTACAATGTCAGAATGTATGACTTCTAACAAGCATACATTATTTTCAATCTTTCTTGATTGAAATGGTGTTTGTGTCAATTTTCCTTAAATACACGTTTCATATTCTCCAATTTTGTCTTTCATGTTGAAGGTTAATCCATTCAAAGATTCATTTTTTAAAGCTGTTTTTAAGTCAACCTCGTTTAGATGACCTAACTTCTTATGCCAATCTATGATCTCAGGTTCTTTTGTATAGTTTGATTTTTCATTTACCATTACAGATTTTGTACTTTTGACATAATAAAGACCACCCTGACGTTCTGCTGCCACAATTACATTTTCTCTTTGGTTTTGGACGACAGCTTTCTCTTTTTCAAAAATCACTTTAAATCCTTTATCTGTTATTTTACTGACACTCATTAGATTTGTTGCCAAATCTGGTACAAACAGAGTGTTATTCAAATGTATGATTTCAGAATTTTTTAATTCCAGCGAAACCGTTTCTGTTCCAGAAAAGTCAGATGTCTTTCCTTTAGAAGCAAGTTTCAAAATTCCGTTTGAATTTTTGATATCTCTGAACTGTGATTTCTCTCCACACATGTGCGATGTACATCCACTATCAATACACCAATCAGATGAAGTAGAATTTAAAATGTTCAAATTTGAAGAGAAACATTCAGCCTCTGCTTTAAAACTATTTCCCATTTGTTTGGATCTACAGTTGTTGGATTTGTGTCCTATTTTTCCACATCTAAAACATTTAACTTTGAAACCTACTTTTGTAGTGTTGTTCTCATCTTGTTTCTTATGACTATAAGTGTTGTGAATACCTTTCTTGGAGTTGAACTGCTTTGTTTTGCAATATAATCTATCTTCATTATTCGTACAAGTGTCTTTTGGCCTAGATTCACTCTCCTCAATTACTTTTATTTTTAAATCATTAGGAGAAGGTAAAGTGTCTCTAGACTCAATTGCTACCCGGAAATTTTCAAATGATGATGATAAGCTGTAAAGTAGCATAATGCTAAGTAAGTCTGAATTGATAATGATGTCCATTTCTTGAAGTTTGTCAACAATCTCCATAAATTTGTTGACATGATCCCTAGCATCTTCTCCATCTTTCATTTTATGAACTATTAACTGCTTTAATAATGTGGCTTTCCTTGCAGGACCAGAACTTTGGTAATTGTTCTGCAGGCAATCCCATACTTCTTTGGAAGTTTTGCAGTTTTTTACTAATTTCAATTCACTAGGTGAAATTATCAATATTAGTTCTGATTTTGCTTTAAGATCTTTAACTATCCAGGCATTCTTACCATCTTCATCCTCAGGACATTTGTTCTCCCCAGATACATATTCCATTAGGTTTTGTTGGATTAATATAGCTTCAGCTTGAATTTTCCAAGTTGTGAGGTGTTTATGTCGGGTAGGTTCAACCTATCCTAAACTTACCTCCGATTTGCTCGGACAGCTCGAGTAGTCCAGGGTTCTCGCTAACAGTCTCCGTCGCTCGCTAACCGCTTCTCGATCTTCGTAGATGGTACCTTCGTCGTCCTAGACGCACAAGTATATACGGTTGTATATCAGCACAACGACGCACTGACTAGGAATATATCGGCACTAAATATGGTACTTCTATGTGAACTAAAATACGTGACCAGCTTCTAGACCTAACAAAAGGTATCGTTTCTCAAATAAAAACTAAAAATAATATTCTCGTAGTGAAATAAAATATCGTCCCACGCAATAACAAAATACGAAATCAAATACTTTTGGATAAAATAAAATAAAACCTTTTTAGATAAACAAACTAAAAAGTGTAGGCTACTGTGGCACTGCACTCGCAGTGCTGGCCTGAGAAATACAATACACTAATCTCTTACAACTAAGGTGATCGTAACGAAAATTAACTTTCGCTCGCCAAAGTAAAACGGGGAATATAAGATTATTATTAGCGTAATGATATACCACAGTACTTCCGTCTGACGATACTTCTCTCGATTTTTATTATTGTCGCTTTTATTTTCGCGCTCGTTGCGTATCGCATCAACGACTTATTCTCGCCGCAGGTCCGCTATATATCTCAGGAGAGGGTGTGTAGCGAACATGCGCTCGCCGTCGACTGCACGGTCTTGAGGGAGGGTGTTTGGCGAACAAGCGCTTGCCATCGACTGTCTCAAGAAATGTCCACTGTCCACCGGTCTCGGCTTCTCCCCATCACGTCTACGTCAGCGCCCCGAGGTCGCGGCGGCCAAGTCACGAACTAGGAGACTTGACTTGCAGTGGACATGTTTGACATTGTTGTCGAGCGCGCTCAAGCCTTCGCGGCCTTAAAATAATTTAAACTGACCCTCTAATAAAATTTAACAGTTACAAAGTGTCATAATTATTTTGTTTCAAAGGTTCAATTCTATAGCCAAAACTCATTTTACTTATTTTTAAGCACAGAATACTGTAAAATGATTATTTTATTATTCCAAATGGCCCATAACCTTTGTTGGTGAAATTAAAGTTAATGAAAGAATAAATTGTTATAAACTCTTTTATTTTCTTACAAACACAACACAACACTGAATTATATTTTGTAAACAACTGCATATGTAAAATGTAAAAACTTATGATGGTCCATCACTAATCCAGACTAGATGAGTTGGGTTGCAATATTCAACATAATAGTACTTCTGAAATGCTATCTTCTCTTGAAAATGTGGTTCATGACATGGAGGGTTGGTTCTTTAACAATGGATTAAAACTTAATCTTGAAAAAACGCAAACAATAAAATTTTCCGTCAGAAACAATGGTAATAAAATTGAACCCCTTAAATTGGCAACGTCTCATAAATTTCTAGGTGTTTACATAGATGAATCACTTAAATGGGATGTACATCTGAATCAATTAAAAAAGTAAACTTAGATCCATGTCAATTGTATTTCTGCACTTAAGGGACTGTGTTCCTAAAGAAACTCTGAAAATGGTTTATCATGCTTATGTAGAATCAGTATTGAGGTATAATCTTATGGGGTAGGCTACCGGAGTCAAATCAATATTCAGGCTACAAAAACGCATTATCCGTATTATGACCAACTCTCATCCACGTAGTTCATGTAAAAACCTTTTTCGAAATTTAAATACCTTATTCCCTATAGGGAAATTTGCTAAAATGCACACCCTAACAGGACTGTACATTTTGGAATCACTAAACTACATTCATTCAGCTAAAAACGACCTCCCAGAATCAATTCAAATCAACCATAGATATAATACTATAAATGAAAACTTTTTCAGATTTTCAAGGCACCATTTAACCCTTTATGAAAAAAGTCCGCTATATGCTGGGCTGAGGCTGTACAATGTGCTGCCTGCAAACTATAAATTGTTAAGTGAAAATAATTTTAAAGATAAAATAGGTGAACTTTTAATTGACAGAGCCTTTTATTTGATTGCAGATTTTCATAATGCCCCTTTAGTTAAAAATAGTTTTATAATTCAATTTTGTTAACTTACATTACCTTCTTGATTACTATTTTATTTTGTATATTCTGATAATTTAACTCTGACAATGCACCTATTCTGTATGTACCAACACATGTAAAGAATGTTATGTGCAAATAAAATATGTGTAATGTCTAGCTACAGTATTAGTTTTGTAATCACGGTTAACAATTTTCATAGCCAACTTAGAAACTATCTATAGTTCAAAACAGTGACAGTGCCGGTGACATTGTTTAGCTTTAGCCTTTGACTATTCTTCAGCTCAAGCACAACACAATCTACATTTTTCAAGATGTCAGACTCAACTCAGGAGACAACCGGCGCACGAATGTCCTGCCAACACGAAATTAATTATACTAAACAAAGTCTGTATCAATAAGTCAGACATTTAGATCTATTATTGTTATTTTTTATACAAAATAAATAACCTAAACACTTATTAGAGAGAATTATATAGGAAATTTGTTTTTACTCACTTAGGGAAAAATTTTACCTTACAAAGAGTAATTGTAGGCCAAGATGTACGTATTTTTTTTAAATCTATAGCTTAATGAGTTAACTGAGACAATTGATGCAATTTCAAATAAATACAAAACCTGACAAATGACTTAGATAAATACTTGTGAACTACTCGACTCGACTCAATACTCGAGTATTAGGGCTAATTACTCAACTCGACTCAAAAAAACACAACTCGCCCATCCCTAGTAAAGACGCCCACGGCGGAAGGGTGGTTGCAACCACCCGGGCGTACATACACAGCCCGCCCCCGACGGGATAGAATTAGTGTTGACAAAGATAAATGGATGGAAAACCAAGCCATCGATAGCTTCAAGGTCAAGCTATCCACCCACACTGACAATTAATTGTCTGCCCCCTAAACATCTGTCTGCTGTGCCTTGCTATGTCACAACAGTTTATGATTGGGTGATTAGTCACCATGGTAACCTGTTGAAAGTGTGGATGAAGAGGTAAGAAAGAAAAAGGTAAGAAAGAATAGAAGAACAAAGAGGAAGAATAAGGGGTTGTTTTACATCATTGTTACTTTTCTTATTTTACGACTTTTGCTATTATCTGTAAGATTTTAAGTACTATGATTTTAAGCTGTTTATGAGTTATCTAATGGTTTTATCGACATTATTGCGTTCTGAAACAACATAGCCTATGATGACTACGGTAGCAGTAGCTTACTAGACTTTCTATTTTTCTATTCTTTACTTGATTTATTGCAGTACATTGTTTAGAAATGTTTATTTTGTATGAGTAAGCGTGATTTTAAACGTTACAGTTTTGTTACTGAACCAAGGTTAATGACCCAAGATATCACGATTGTGCAATACTTAGTGAATTGTATTTTGATGATGTAAAATGTAAATTAATTATCACATTAACATCCATTTACAGTATTAGGCGTTTTTATGGGTTTTTAATATATGTTATATATACTATGTTGTATTAACCGTGATTTTCAGTTATCCATGGTCTAACGCCCCCCCACTACCCCAGATAATCGAGGTTCTACTGTATTATCAAATACCAAACATACTTTATGTGAAATCTCCTCGTCGCTTACACTGGCAGAACTGTAAGCAATGAGGAGATTTCAAATATTATTCTATGACTCACAATACTTTTGCTCCTTCTCCGCTATGAGTGCTAGGAGCTGGCGTGCGCGGTGGCACCCCTGGTTGTGTGTGAGTGTGCGTCGTAGCAGTTCGGAGGCTGCGTCGTGTTTGCCAGCCTGCACCTGCAAGTCAGCCAATAACAGCCAACATCGCTCCAAATACTCAGCTTCCTCCACTGTCCATGTTGCCTTGGCCACTCGCTTGAGGATGTTCCGAGCCCGAGCCACCTGCTTCTGCATCATATACCCTGTGCCCAGACCGTATGTGGCACCCACCCTAGACATCATCACAAACCAATTATTTCTACTTGTGACTCAAGATTCAAGATTCTTTATTTTCCAATAATGTACAATAAATAAAAAAGTGACATCTTTATAAAAGGAAAAAATATTCCTCACAAGACTACACGTCTGTGTGTGAGGAAGAGTCCATGGCACTTGCTGGTCACTCTTAAAAAATATATACACTTACATAAAATAACTTTTCTAGTTAACAATAATATAACTTATTCATTAAAATTAAAAATTAAATCAAACATCTTAGTCCTGGACAACATAGAACCATCAGAATATAAGTTCTAAACACTTGTTAAGTTAAAGGTTAAAGCAAATTAAAAATTTACAATACCCCTCAAAATAAAATAAAATAATTCTTACAATTTAAAAACAAAAATCAATCCGGTCTAAAAATTTTGATATAGACATGGGTTGGCTGATAAGTTGCAGATTTAATAGATTTTTTTATTATTTTTAGCGAATTTCCCTATAGGGAAGTAAGTTTAGCTATTACCGTAGGTGGCACGGTAAGACCTAGACCCGGGACCGATTTACTTTTTCATTTTGATGTCCCCAGAGGCCAAAAACACCATTCGTTAAAATTTTTATATATGTAAGTGTGTCGATGTGTCGTCGTTATTTATTTATTCTGACGACACATCAAGTGGATCCTTTTGTTAGCTTGACGATGGCAGAGATCAGTAAATAACCGCCGAAACATATGTAGCAAACCTAGGTACTCGTTAAACCTAATGTTATTAAAATATATCTAACTGATTATCAATTGAGACAAATGGAAATTCGCTTAGTCGGCAGGTTTGCTGCGGCGGGGGTATTTTATTCAAATGTATGGAGAATGAATTAAATCTTCAGCAGCCGTGGGGCCGACATGTAACAGCCACTCTCAAATTATTCACCCGAAAACGGCTGCACTGCTACTCTCTGCCTCAATGATATTATTTGGAAGATTTCGGTATAATTGATGTGCAATATAAAATGGATTAGAAAGCTCTATTCTGTAACCTAATCTGGGTATTGTGTATCTAAAGTTTAATCGGTTTCTTTTTATATATGTGTGAGTTGGCTGTGTGAAAATTTTGTGTTTGTTGTCTTTAATGTAGATTAGAAGGGTTTTAATAAATAATTGTCTAATATTGAGTACAGGAAAATCGTGGAATAGCAGATCAGTAGAACATCTTTGTCCTTTTTTTAGAATGGTTTTTATTATAGAGAGCTGTGTCACCCCCAGTGGCTCCAGCACGGCGGAGGAGGCACCACCCTGTGATGATGTGCAGTAGTATGAGTGTAAATGAAGATACCTGGGCCCTATATATGTTCCTCTAACCACTACCAAATCACACACATTTCCTGTCGTAACCCAACTCTATTGCAAGGAATTAATCTAACTCGTCAAAGTGCACAATATTACCTTAGCTGCCTATCACAGCCAGCTTTTATGTTCTTTAATGTATCTAATTATAATATAGTGAACAGAGAAATTTATATATATATATAGACTTATTCTAATTCGTGAAAAGGTAACTAGATTTAGCAAATGTGAATTCTAAATTGGTGATACTGATTGCCAGACCACGACCATTCGAGAACCTAATAAATTACATAATTTAATTACGAAGCTATCTAGACATATTCGTAATTTAAGTACTTATCCGGACTAAGAACTGCTGTTGGCGGAGACGGAGACACTACTACGACTCTGGTAGATCGCCGCGCGCGCTTGCCGGACCGACTGCGCGCGCATCGTCGTCACGTGACTTGCGCTATTGTAGCGATTCACTACATCCTCCCCCCGGTGGGGTTGTTTTTTTTTCCTTGTTTATGGGTGATTTTGGGGTTTGGGAAAGATGAACACTCACAATTAATTCTGACACTATAGCTGATACTATTGAACAAAACCAACTACTAGACACTGAACAGAAAAGTCAACTTGTCAACTTACTCCTCAAATATCAAGATACATTTTCGGACGCTCCAGGATTATGTAACAAATACCAGCATCACCTTGAAGTAAAGGAACCAATTACAGGGGATGGGCACCCCTGAGTTCGTCGATCATTTCAGTAAGAAGTAAACACGTTCACACCATTAACCATGTTTCTTATGGCTTATACAAAATTTATGAGTCTTGCCATTGATTTCAGTGAACATTTTAATAAGTTAATGGCAGTATGATCAATATTTTGTACGTGGATAGTGTAAGGCGTAGAGTGGCCTTTTACAATTATTTACCACAAAAGAGGGTAATATGTGTGCAAGTAATCTAAAAAATTGTAAAGTATCAATAATTAAAATAACAGCATACAAATTTTATTTTCAGGAAAAACTATAGGCCTGGATAAATTCTTTTCTTTTATGTGGTGCATCATTTTAACTAGTCATTTACAAGTAATTCTCGTTTCTTTCACAAGTTTTTCACGTGACATTCACGAGTCTTTCACGTGTTATTCACCAGTTTTTAACGTGTCATTCATGAGTTTTTCCCGTGAAAATGTGTAGGATGTGAAAAAATAGGAACACAATTACGTTATTTTCACAAGTTTTTCACGTGAAAAAGTGTGTCGTCTTCGCAAGCTATTCACGTGATTTTTTCTAGTCGTGTACGAGAAATTCACGTGAAATTGGTAAATAGATATTGTGATTATCACGTGAAATTCACGTGCTTGTGCTTACTGGGTATCTGCCACTTGTGTCTTGTGTTGTGATGGTGGCCATCACTTCCAAGTTTAAAATCATTAAAATTGTTCTTAACTCTACAGAGACAAACATAAATATATTACATTTACTACAGTCAAGATTTCCTCAGCAACAAATAGAGGTTTACTGTGTGCATCGAGAGATGATCCGTTCATGACTCTAATGACCTTTTAGGACACATGCCGACGACACAACCATCCTCTTTCCCACAAAAATTGGCCAAGAATCATCAGATATAAAAGAAACAATTGAGCAAGCAATAGAAATATGTAAAACCCTGGCCCTCAAAATTAATAAATCCAAAACTTTAAATGTTAACTTCGCCACCACAAATAAACAACCTGAACTATTAATCGAAGAAGCATTGATAACAACAGCAACTCATAAAACTTTCCTGGGCATAACCATTGATCAACACCTGACCTGGAATAACCACCTGGAAAAACTTGGGAAAAAATTATCATCATCACTTTTTGCCATACGAAGAATATGCTCCATAACTGATAAAAATACTTCAAAAATAGCCTACTACGCACTCTTCGAATCTCACTTGCGCTTCAGAATAGTAGCCTGGGGGACAGCGGCGGATTGCTACATCTACATAATCCAAATTCTTCAAAAAATGGCATTAAGATTGAGAGCCTACAACCATAAGAGCATTGTAAACCATACTTCGTCAAAAACTAAATCCTTACCGTTCCAAACCTATACATCCTTGAAGTTGTAAACCTCCTAAAACCAAACCCCCCCCCCCCAAAGCTTAGGGAAAACTGCCACAAATATAACTTAAGACACACAAAAACAAACTTCGATATCCAACAACACAGATTGTCAAAAACCAGCAAAATACCCCAAATCATGGGGTCAAAAATTTGCAATGCTCTCCCAGAACATATCAAACAAATCAAATCTCCAAAACCTTTTTTTAGAGCACTCAAAGAATATTTAGTCCAAAAACCATTCTAAAAAATTATATGAGTTCTTTGATGAGCACACTACTCACCACAAAGATAGGCGCCAAAATGAACCCACTTTACACCATACACACGCACATACACATCTAACACTACAATGACACAACAAGAAAAAAGAAGATGACTATTCCCTAGTCTCTACGACTACGGTGAAGAGGACCAAGGTAAAGGTAAGGTAAAGACATGACACATGATTACTGTTGCCCCGCAGGCTAATACCATACATCAAAATACTATGAAAAAAGCAAAGTAGGCACCCCTGAGAAATTGTTTAAGTAACAAGTTTCGTAAATGCCTCGACAAGCAAATTACCCTATTTAACCTAGTACAGACAGATTGGATAGGCCTATGTGGGTTTCAGTTTAAAGTTGAGTCTAGAACAATGCCTAAAAGTTTTGCATGTCCCATGTTACAGTGTTCAAAGCTGGCGGTAACTTTACACAAAGACAAAAGCAAACTTTGAGTTTTATTATTGTTAAGTGACAAACCGTTTGAATTAAACCAGTCAGTGCTTTCAAGCAAGGCGTTAGACATTGTTAAACTTAGCTGTTCTAATTCGCTATTAGGCCTACTACTGTACAGAGTGGTGTCATCGGCAAAGATCACAGAATTACAACTTATACTATTAGGCAAACATTAATTAAAATTAAGAACAAGGTAGGACCCAGCACCGATCCTTGCGGCACGCCGCTCTCAACTACTGCTGTCTCAGAAAACTCATTATTAAAACTAACTTTTTGAGATCGGTTGGACAGATAGGATTTAAAAAAACTGAGCTCCACCCCACTTAAGGCCATAAAATTTTAATTTTGAGACAAGGATGTCATGCGCGACACAGTCAAAGGCCTTAGTCAGATCATAGAAAATGACAAGTGAGCTTGCACGGTTTTCAAAACCTTGCAGTACTGATCTGACTAGGCCCTCCACTGCATCTGCGGTTGACCTGCCCCGTCTGAAGCCACCTTCTCAAATATTTCTGATACTATAGGTACAACCGATATGGGCCTATAGCTACTGGCAGATGACCTGTCACCCTTCTTGTACATTGGAACCACTTTAGATATTTTAAGTGACTCTGGAAACACCCCAGACTGGAGGCACTGATTTACACAAGCTGTAAGAGGGATAAGTATGGCTGGCAACACTTTTTTAACCAAATTTGAACTTATGCCATATATATCTTTACTTTGGCTGGACTTCATCTCACTCACATACCCCTCCACTTGGGCACTTGACACTGTCTTCAAACGGAACTGAGGTGCATTGTTGGTCAGTAGATCCATGGCAGTAGCTAGAGACCGGCCGACTTGGTTGGTGATGTCAGCCACCGAAGAGGTGAAATAAGAGTTGAAGTTCCCCGCCGTCAGTGAGCAGTCATCTTGACATCCAGACACCTGCCGTTGTGCATTTATGAGTTCCCATGCCTTCTTCACTTTATTTGGAGCTGCATCGATGAGTTTGCCGTTAGCCTCAATTTTGGCTAGATGAAGAGCTTTTTTATACCTTGATTTGGCTACAATATATCTATTCTTAATTTCCTCAACATATGTGTTTTAGCGTAGTGCCCACTGCAACTTGCTGTGTAAGCTGTCCACTTCTTTCTTCATTTCAAGAAGTTCACGGCAAAACCAATTTACACTGATACATTTTGATTTTTTTCTTATTTATGGTTTTATAAGGAAAGCATATCCTCATACCATGAACAAAAATGTCCGTAAACTTGTCAAAATAGCCTGATTCGGCAAATGGTAACTCGGCATCCCAATTTACATTGTTTAAAAAACTTAAGAACTTATCTGTATTTTTTTCACTAAAGCAGCGGATTGTTATTTTCTCTGGAGCAACATCGGTTTATTTATTTATTTATTTATTTATTTCCAACGGCAGCAGCCAATTTACAAAGACAATCATAGATGGTAGAATACAACAAAATAGGTATACAAAATTTGATAATAAATATAAGTTTTCAAAGATATAACAAGTTATAAATATCCAAAGCATAACAACAACAAAAAATAAGATTAACAAACAACAATAATTACTCAAACATAACAACAACAGAAAATAAAGATTAACAAACAACAATAATTAATTTCTAGTCTTTCCCAGAAAGAAGAAGAGAGAAGGCCTGCCGACGAACCTGGTGAAGTCCATCGACGAACAGGTCACACCCAGACGCAACTTGATTTCCCAGGCGAATAAACCTTGCAAAAGGACTGTTGAAGTTGAAGTTGGTTGAGTGGTATCTTCGACCCAGCAGATCTCGAGATCTTGTGTTTGTAGGAACTCTGAGGTCGATTTCAGCTAGGAGATCTGGACAGTGTTCATGTGACCATTCACTATCTTCCAGAGAAGAACAACATCAGCCACGTCACGTCACAGGGCAAAAGGTGACAAGTTCAGATTGCTTGACAGTTCCTCCACAGGCACATCAAGCAAGGCAAAACCCAGCCGGACACCAACCAAGCGAAGAAAACGCCTTTGTAGAGCCTCCAGTCTCGTCCTATTGCCAACAGTGTAAGGCGACCACACGGGACTTGTATATTCCACGAGCTGTCTCACAAGGGAACAATACAGAGAGCGAAGAGCAGAAGGGTTGTCGATGCCTCTGGAGAATCTTGCTATGAAACCAAGCATCTTGTTTGCTTTGTTACTGATGTGATCTATATGTCCTGAAAATCCCATGTCGCTGGCAAATATAACGCCTAGGTCTTTTATACACTGGGACCGTGGAATGGATGTACCAGGAATGGAGTATACGTACATGACTGGGGATTTGATGCGGTGATAGGTTATACAAGAGCACTTACTGGGATTTACTGACATGTTATTCCTGACACACCAATCCTCAATTTCAGAAAGGCTATTTTGAATTTCTTGAGAGTCTTCTGGTGTAGACAGACACAGTAGTGAAAATGCTGAAGCGGTTGTCAGCAAATTGTAAGGCCTTTACAGTTAATTTGTCCAGTAGGTCATTGACAAAAACATTGAAGAGGCAACGTCCCAGCAAAGAACCTTGTGGAACTCCTGAAGAAGGTGAGAACTGAGTGGAAGTGGTGAAACCAATCCTCACGACAAGAGAACGTTTTTTAAGATAACTAGAAATCCATGACAAAAGAGGTTCAGCCACTCCGTAGCCCAGCAACTTAGACACAAGAATTGTGTGGTCGACCTTGTCGAAGGCTTTTGCCATATCGATGTAGGCTGTATCAACTTGGTAGTTCTTGCGAAAAGCAGACAAGACATATTCTTGAAAGAGCAGGAGGTTGGAGACAGTAGACTTGCCTTTCATAAAACCATGTTGGGAAGGATGGATTATTTTGGATAGAAAAGGATTCAGTCTATCTACCACGATACTTTAAAAAACTTTGCCAATTGCCGGCAGAATAGTGATTGGACGATAGTTCCGTATGTCGCTGGGATCATTTGCTTTATGTAAAGGAATGATGAAGCCCAACTTTTAAGAGCTAGGGAAGATCCCTTTGTTAAGTGATTCGTTGAACAACACTGTGAGGGGTTCAGCTAAGAGAGATCGGCAGTGATGAAGCATAGATCGGTTAAAGCTGAGGTGGTACTAATCCTAGCAGCAAGGGCAGAATGGTCAGATATATGTGTCATTACATCAACAGAGAAAGGGTGAACATTTTAAGTCTAAACTAAGAAAACATGATCCATTCCTAGATGATACAGGCATTTTGAGAGTTGGTGGCAGGATTCAGCAATCATCTATCTCTACCTTATGTGAGAAAGCATCCTGCATTATCTATTCTTAGATGGTCTGATTTTGTTTGGCAACTGTGCTAAAATTGATGACATTTTTATCCTTCAGAAGAAGGCAATTAGAGTTATGACCAAGTCAGATGTAAGTGCTCATTGCAGGCCTTTATTTATTCAGTTGGAAATACAAACCATTATCAACCTTTACATTTTTGAACTTGTATCTTATATACTAAAAAATCAGGATCTTGTTACACTCACTGGGGATATGCACAGTTACAACACTCGTAATAGGGATAAAGCAGCAATTGAGTACAATAGGCTCAGCAAATCACTGTCTAGTCATGTAGTACTATCCCTTAAGGTATATAATAAAGTAATTAATCTTAGTAAGAAATATACTGTTAAAGTTTTTAAGAACAAATTTTATGAGTGGTTATCTAAAAATCCTTTCTATTCACTTAGTCAGTTTTTCTTATTAAAACAGATAGAATTTTAATGTTTGAAATCTGTTATGTATAATTTTTGATTCTTGTATAGTTCCTATGAATTGTATATTTCTATGATATGTGATATTACCCTTAGGCCTAATTAGTATAGGGACTTGGCATTTCTGCTGTAAATTTGACTTTGTTAATGCTTATGTAGTCTGAAAGACAATATAAGCATATTCTTATTCTTATTACTCCCTAAGTGTTGTCATCTCACTGTCTTAACAATACAGCATTATCATCAGATACATCCGATCATTCAGGGCCTCAAGTTACTCAATCAGTAATTCAACGCTCCTTTTGGAACTTATCTGCACGTCGAATAATTGGTCAAGAAATGCCTCAAATGCTTCAAATTCAGACAATCTTTGCCTACACCATTTATGTCGGACTTTCCAGCAGTCAGATTACAACAGAATAGAGCTTTAATCAAATGTGCAGTTGATTTTGCTGGCCCATTTACTACAAAATCAGACAAAGGAAGAAAACCTCAGCTATTGAAATCGTATCTGTGCTAATTTATTTGCCTTGCAACGAGAGCAGTACATTGAACTTAATTAAATCAATTTATCAAAAACACTTGGCTCAGCTTAATTTTCTGACTTGGTACTTGATGACCTGAGCTTTTATACTAGGCCTGACTCGGGTTATAAATCTAGCTGCTTGCACACCACATCTTTACTGTTTTGACTTTAACAATTTTTAAGGATTTTTATTAGCATAGTAAGTTTATCTGAATAGGAAAGAGTGCACTCATTTTCAAGAAACACAGAAAACAGTACACTACACAGAACAATTAGAAAATACAAAATAAGATTTGAGTTGGGTCCTAAAGACAACTCCCTTCCTAAGTCAAACCTTCCTCTATTGAAACTTCTGTTAATGACGGTGATATATTCTAAGTTATGTGCGTATATGGACCTGAGTGTCTCCTGCTGAGCCAGCTGGGTGAGGTCAGTCATCGCCAGGTCCACGTCCTGTTTGTCCCTGGAGGCCAGTAGTATTAGGTTGTGCAGCAGTCTCACACTGTTCTCCTCGTCCCCAGAGTGAGGTCTCATCTGAGCCAGTAGTCGTGTTGCTGTTCCTGTGCCTGGCTCCTCCCCTGCCAGACATATCTCCACCATGTTATGAACAGCTTGCTGTCCCCACTCTCCATCACCTCTCGCGTTGTTGAAGTGATGCAAGGCACTGTTCACGTCTCCACTGTACCAGTCCAGCAAACCTACAACGTCAAAAGTACCGTCCTAAACACAGCAATATTTGTTTTATAATAGCTCTTTTAACCCTCCAATGGGCCACAGGTAGTTTCCATAGTGGCCCAGGCAAATTGCTATTTTTACAGACATTTTTTATCATATTAAGTCTAATTATGGTTATAAGTAGGGATAGTCAAGTCTAAAAATTTTGGGAAATTTCAGATCTCGTTATACGAGACAAGAATTAAAAAAAATATATATTAAAAACGTCTGCAGAAAGTCTAATGCAATACAGGAGCGCGTTGTAGTAGTCAAGTCTCTTGGATAGTCAAGTGTCAAAATTTTGGGAAATTTCAGATCTCGTTATGCGAGACAAGATTTCTTTTTGAACAAGATTTTTTCAAGACAAGAATTTAAAAAAAAATATATTAACCCTCCTGGTGTCTGTCATTTTTTCTGTAGTGTCAGGCGATTTTTGGGCGTTACGCAGCATTATGTTTAAAAAATTATATAAAATTTATTTTTCAGATGAACTATACCATGTCATATATTTTTGCGAAGCTAAATACACTGAGATCATAATGCAGCATAGATGTTTGGGTTTCATGCATATTTGATGAGTAAAAAATGCTTTGAGAAAAAAAAAATTTAAATATAAAAAAAAATTCAAATGTTCGTGCCTCTTGTTTTAGAAATAAATTCAACCATATGAAAAATCTGAGATAGCCACTTATTTCTAAATATTATAACAAAAAAGATAACATGCATTTTAGTAGGCTTAGCTTATATTTTAGGTTAGTTATATGACAAAATATAATACAAGAACAGTTGCGAAATCACTCAATATTACAAGATTCTATGAATTTGCACACATGCTTCAAAACACACATGCAAAACACATGCATACCACAAAATACTCATTATTTATTGTTTTACATCAATGCATGCATAAAAATAAAATATACTTATCTGAAAAATATTTCTATTACTATCGACCATGAAACTGAAGGGGAGGCGGAAATGTTTTTACTTCAAGTGTTCACTCAACCAAAACAATGAAACAAAGTTATAAAAAAACACTCACTTTTTGTAAAACAAAAATTAACTACCTAAATAATCTTTGGAACAATGTAGGCTAACAAAGAAAACAATTTTTAGGCACAGTAAAAACATTAGTCCCCTAGAAGACAGAAAGAAATTATGATCACAAATGTTATTCGGAGTCGGAACTTTCTCTATGCAGTCTCCGCTTAGCACCACGAGTTGGCCTCCAGAAGTGCTGTAGGTTATGGTAGCATTCACGGTGCACTCCTATGTTGCATCCAGGGCACCAGAATCTTGTTCTTCCATTGCTGCATACCATACACTTCCTTTCACATTTCCTCGGCAGCTTGTCAAGGCGGTGTCGATCTCCAACATCTCCGGCAGGTCCAGGGACAGGTAGTGGTTCCTGAGGGACGCCTGCTGCTACAAGAGCTTCAATGATTTCTATGTGGAAATCTCTTCTTTCCAGTGGATTGTCCGTGTTTGATTTGTAGAGAGTATATGCATTTACCATACAAATGTCTATAAAGTTGAAAAAAATCTTCTTCCAATACTTTGTGGTAGAACGGTTACACGTCATATGGTAGACCGACTTATCGTTGACGTCGATTCCACCCATTGATTGATTGTAATCGTGTATCAAAAGAGGCTTTTGGCCAACAAGTCCCTTTTTGCTTCGAACAATTCCATCCTCAGCATTGTGGGCAGTTGTGATTACAAAAACGGGCTTCCAGTTTGCTTTTTGCCTGTACTGTACAAGTAACAGATCACCTTGTCTGAAATAAATACTTTCCCGGGCACCTAGTACTGTATTTTTGGCGGTTGTAGACAGGTGTTTGGACCTTTTATTAATTGTTCCAGTTAAATATGTTTGACGTTCTAAGAGTCGCTCAGCTAAGGGGATTTTTGTATAAAAATTGTCCGTGTACAAGTGGTACCCTTTATCTAACAATCTACTTTTCGACATCAAATTCATTACAACTCTCTCAGTGAACAACTCTTCAGGATCATTGGCTGGTAAATAATCAGTCCCGCTGTACAATTCAACATGCAAAACATAATTTGTATTGCTGTCACATGTCTGAAATTTTTTAATTCCATATTGTTTGTGCTTTTCATTTGGAAGATACTGTATAAAAGCACAGCGGTTCTTCATTCCGATAAGGGATTCGTCGATGCAAACATTTTGAGATGGGATGAAGTAGGTTTTGAAAATAGTATTTATATGGTCATACATATACCTTACCTTCACCCATGGATCGTAGCCTACTGCACCCCTTTCCAGTGATCGATTGGATGTAATGTGAAAAAACGTGGTTATCAATAAAAACCGATTGAGGGACATTGTGTTTTGAAAGAATGGGATGTGTTGAGAGCCCCTAGTATCCCAGTAGGTTTTCAGGTTCTTCTTCACTATCACACCCATGTTCAGCAAAATAGCAAAGAATTTCTTCATTTCTTGTACAGTCACAGGTACCCATTTTTTCCACCGCGAATTTGGTGTCAGAGTGTCTCTCTTCTCATCTATTCTACGATTAGCATAGGCATTTGTTTCCCTAGTAATGAGAAGCCAGAAAGCCTGAGTCAAAAAAAGGTTTATGTAGCTAATTGGACGACTATTTCTTGGAGGAAGGTTCCTAGGCCCTGGGTCCCTAACAGCAAGCTCAGTAGCAATATTTTTGGGAGGCTCAGGTGGGTACACCCTAACCCATGGCTGTCTTTGCAAAACAACATTTTGGTCATTCACAGGAATATTGGCATTAGGCCTAACTTCATTTTCAACGTAATTCTCTTCATTCTGATAACCTATTGGAACAGGATCAGGATCATCCACATTTACTTCTTCCCGATCAGATGTCTCCAATTCACTCAAATGAGGCAAATAGATTTCATCACTTCCAGACGAAAAATCAAGTAATGAAACATCTTCAGGCACTTCAATGTCGCTAACAACAGAGTCTGCATCACTAAAATCTTCATCTAAAGCAACTCTAATATCGCTACTATCCATTTTCACAACATAAAATCATAGATAAAACATAATAAAATCAAAATAACAAACCACTAGTAAACGATATCAAACCACTTGTAAACAACAACAACTAGTGACACCGTCGTCCGTCAACGGCAACGAAACGTAAACATTTATATTTTTTTCATAACATCTGGAGACAGGCAAAAGAGAAAGGAGCTTAGAGACAGACATCATAATAAAGCCTGTTTAGCGCTGATTAAAAGTCATGTGAATTCAGTCCGATTTGGAGCGAAATTGAGTGAGTTATTACACGAACTGTAACAGTTTGCACTACCATCGATACATCGATGCTTGACACCCCAGAGCGTGTCCTTACCATCGATGCATCGATGGTTGACACCGGGAGGGTTAAAAACGTCTGCAGAAAGTCAATGCAATACAGGAGCGCGTTGTAGTTGGGTTTCCTTTGGGAAGGTGTTCTTATTTAATTAACTCTTGTACATGTAAATATTCCTTTAATTATTTTAGAAGTTTTGTTAAGTGTAAGCCATCGATATATAAACACAATGGATCGCGCGCTGAGTAGCAGCTGTGCGGTCCGGCTACAGACAGCTCCCCCCACCACTTTACGGGCATACCTGCAGCGCCGTCATTTAATGCAATGTTATTTTACACTTGAATAACACCTACAGCACATGTGATTGCATCGTTTAACATTCGTTATCTATATTTTACAGTATTAACCGTTAATTGTGTAAGTTGAATTGATTTTGATTGTTGAAAAATAATAAATATATTTTGATAAAAACTCCAATAATGTAAAACAGTTTTTGGAACAGTTTTGCTGACTAAATTATAAGAATAGGGGAAATAGGAACAATTAAAGACGATTAAACGATTAAAGAGTAGGCCTATATATTTATAATTTAATTTGTACACTCAATTCATGAAAATACATTTCTTAATAAAACAATATCATAAAGAAACAACACAACTACATAAGGACACGCTTTCAAAACAACATCATACGATGCTAAACAAAGCATGTTTTGTTAATTTCTTCCTATAATGCCAACCTTTGAATTTACATGTATGCAAAGGTTTATTTGTTTGCTTTACTAGAACAAATTTAATTTGCACATAAATTCAGGAAAATATCTTGCTTAACAAAACGATTTCATATACAGGGTGTTCCGTAAGTAAACAGCCAAACTCCGGGAAATGGTTCTATGGGTCAAAATAAAGAGAAAATCAAGAATAACATTTTTCCCAAAATCACTTCGTTAACCAGATATCCGCCATTTTGTATTTTACATAAACATTTTTATTTTTGAATTTTTTCAACCGATCTTTATAAAACTTGGTATGTAGGTTAAGGTAGCAAAGGCCAATGTTAGAAAACAAATTCATCTTGATTAAACTTAAAACTTCAAAATGGCGGCCGTTTTAATTGTTTTAACTTAAATTGCTCAAAAACGGCTAATGTTATGAAAAAATGTCAAGAACACTTTTAATTAGCATTTTTAATTCCCTATCAAACAATACAAAGTGCAAAAAGATAAAATAAGAAATAACTGAAATATTACGATATTTAGTTGTAAAATGGGACCTGGTTAACAAAGCGATTTTGGAAAAAATGTTATTCTTGATTTTCTCTTTATTTTGACCCATAGAACCATTTCCCGGAGTTTGGCTGTTTACTTATGGGACACCTGTATATACACCAAAACTACAAAATCACTCACGTACAAAACATCAAACGTTGCTAAACTAAACAAGTTTTGTTACTTTTGCCTAATGCCTACCTTTGCATTTACAGCTGCTAAGGTTGCTTATTTTGCTTTGCTAAAACAAAGTATCTTAAAAAAACAAGTTTCCTATGGATTTTGCTAATTTACATTTTCAATTTTCAAAGTCTGTAAGCATTCTGTGTGGTTTTTGCACTTTTGTAACTTATGTATTGTTAAATTATTGTGTAAATAAATTTCTTGATTGATTGATTCTATGCACTCGTTCAACATTTCTGAATCATGTATGAGATTTTCTTTTGTATGAAATTGAACTGTTCTTACTTCTTCTGCTTGTACAATTGAATGCAGAATACGATTCTGGCATGATCAAAGTACATCACATCGAAGAAATACTACTACGGAAAAATAAAACCACGCACTTCTGCTGTACAGCTATACTGACAGTAGTGGCAGTGCACGTGGTTGCCAGTAAAGTGGTGGGGGGTGTCTGACATCGCCGGACCGCGTTTCAGCTCAAGCAACACATGCAGCGCGCGATCCATGTTTGTTATTTGTTATATATCGATGGTGTGAGCACATCGAACTATATAACACAACTGGAACACCGGGTAGATAGGAGATTTGGGATAAAAAGCGCGCAGTTTCAGCAACCTCCCCCCACCACAAAGGGGGACTCGACGCAGATATGTCAGTTCCTCAAGCCTTGCACGCGGTTGTTAATACCCTCCTGGCCGTGCATACAATAGGTTGACTGCAATTAAAGTTATATATTCGGAATCTGCATTAACTGCAGAATCTGACAGTATAAATATAATCTTCTTTAAATTGTAATTCGAATTTTAACAACTAAAAATATTAAACAAATATCACACCTTGACATGAAAAAGTTACTAAGCGAGGATTTTTTTTATTTTTTGGTCAGAAGTAAACTTTAAGTGACAAAATTGTAGCTAATGAGATGATCTTCAGCATATAACCAAGCAATTTCAAATAAAATCTTCTAGTCGTGTGTAATGGAGTAATTAGTAACACAAAGAGGTTCTTTATAAATTGCCGCGGGCCGTCCTCCCTAGTTCCGCTGATCTTTATGTTTACGTTACTCCCAGAAACGTTTTGAGTACAATCAATAGTTATACTAAATACATTTTTAATACAGGTAACACATAAGTACATATGTGTTAGAACTGTGAACTGTGTTACAACTAAACTGTGTTACAAATAACCCCCTTTGTTTAGTTGTAACAAGGGATCTTTTAATATCTTCTTTGTTGGTTAATTAATGAGAAATTTCAAATATTAAGGTTCAGAGCAATTAGTTAACAAGGTCATAAATACTAAACCTAGAAAGTATTTAACGTAAAGGCAATAACAACAATTGAATAGTAAATTTACAAATCGAATTGTTGGGCTCGTGTATAATATTGCAAAGACACGATTAGTAAAAAAATGTTTTGAGTGTTATTATTGTTCTGTATGTGTTTTAAAATTCATATCATCACACATAAGAGAAAAGGGGTTGGTTAATAATTCTAAACTGAACTTCTAAGAATATGTATTAATATCCACAATCGTGCTTAAATACATGTTGTGAAACAAAACCAATTTCTTAAATCTCTGTCTTACACCAAACTTATTTTTGTTACATTCATTCATAATGTTTCTCGCATTGGAGAAACAAACTGTTTTATAAAATAGTGTCCCTATCAGTTTCATTAGTTTCAAAGCGTGACTTTCGTCAGAAATGTCCTTGCAGTTTCATGCATGCTGATAAAATGCATCTATTATTAAAACATTATTATTATTATAAAATATAGGAATTAGTACACAATTGTAAATTGTATTACTTTGAGTATTTCATTCAACGGAGCGGAAAAGTCGGTTTCATAGGGTTTCATCAACTCAGCGGCAGCCCATTACCGGTATTAATTAGAGGTGTGCGGATATCCGTATCCGGACCGAGCCAAAATTCGATATCCGACACTATCCATTATATATCCGACTTTTTCGGATAGACAATATATTTTGACGTTTTGGACAGAAAACTAAATCTCCATAACCACCATTAGTTTCCCAGGACAAAATTACAGCAATACGTTTCCAACGACCGAACAGCAAACGGCAAAGAAGCCGTATGATGCAATATCGATAACTAGTTTAGTCGTTATCAGCTGTTTTGCTTTACGATTAGATTCGTCTGGAACGAACAGACATGAAGCAGAAAAGAACTACCATTGTCAAATGAAAGTCAACTCGTGCTTGTCTCGCTCCTGATACTAGGGGCGCTGTGTAATAGTTTTTTTACAGTACTGTTTCAAAGTAGAAAAATCTAGCCTACTACTGTGATGTTACGTAAACAATAGATTTAATGTTTCTCGAAAAAAAGTCAGAATAGAAACAATAGAAATGCAACACAATAGAAGGATGGGAGGGGTTGGGCAATGACCTCGAAAGGAGCGCGGTTAGTGAGTCAAGTAGGACCGGAGGGGGAAGGGGTGGGTAAGACCTTGAAGCTATATATAGACTTGCACTACTTCCCTAAACCTAAGGACTGGCCGGCGAGTGGTATTCCAATCACAGGACAAGATACGTTGTTTTTTGGGTATTCATTGCCTGGTTTGACTTTGGATTGTCTTACTGTGTAGAAACTTTGAATAATAAAAGATAAAGTTAGAACTAACCACGATTATTTAGCATTGATTGTGTACATATTAAATGATTAAACGATAGGGACCATGGATATATACAAACTTTTGTTGTGATTTTAATTTCAACATCAAAATACAATATTGCACAATCGTGATATTTTAGGTCATTGGCCTTTATTATGCATCCGGTATTGCTGTTTCAGAAGAGAACGTTGATAAATTATAAATTGATATTCCCGTGGTTAAAAAGAATTATTTTATAAACCTTAAAACAAAATCATAAAATCTTACATAAAGATAACAATAACGGAAATTGTAAAAAGGGTATAAAGATAACAACGTCGTTATTCTTTCTCTTTGTTCTTCTATTTCTTGGGTTTCCCTTCATCAAGCATTCAACAAGTTGCCATGGTTACTAATCACCCATGTCGTTATCAGCTTTTGTGATATAGCGCACAGCAGGGGGTAAAACTTGACGAAAATCGGTTAATTTTTACCTATTATTTAATTACCAAATGAATGTACTACTTTATTGGTATTTGGTACTGTATTAATAATCGGTCAAAATGGCCTATTTTTGTCAAATTTTACACCAAATTTATTGAAATTTCAAGGTGAATATTAATAAAACAATTATTACCAAATATTTGTATTCATTTAAAAGATTGACTTGTGGTATTGGGTTCCCCACTGAGTGCAGCCGAGCGGCACTAATGAGGGTCGGACCTTCTTGGGGGTGAACAATAGACAGCTTATCAGCGCCGTTATCAGACCCTCCCCTCCCCCGTGGTCTGGAGAAAGCTTGTAAACAAACTATTGCACAAGCGTGACTTGACATTGGGCTGCTTCAACTATAATTTTGTCAAATGAACTGTGATGTTTCAAAATCAAAAACAATAATTTGGGACCATACTGCATAACAATAATGGACTGCAGTTATTGTTGAACATACAATCCATTTTTAACAAACTAAGATTATACGATTCAAATACAATTATAAAAATTATCTTGGTATTTAACTTGGGGTAATGAAGTTATGTAGGCTAGTGTGATTCTCGGTTCATCAAGGTTCTACTGAATTATGTTTGGCAGTGAATAAGTGTAGGATGCAATTTATAAATTCAGGGATACACACCTTTTACACAGTTATAATGTCTAATTGCCCAACATCAAATCGTGAGCTAGAGCCCATCTTAGTGCATTAGTGATGTTTTCTAAACTTGGCAAACCCGCAAAATGCCACTTAAGGCCAATAATCCGTTCCAAAAACGTAAGGAAATACAATGTGAAAATAAACTTGAGATCGAACTCCTTGGCTTGTGAGAACCAGGAAACAAGATAAAACATAACCTCAAGTAAACAAGCCCAAACGTTTGACATCAGTCCCGCTGAGCTAAGGTGTTGTGTGAAGATTTCGGCTGCTAGTGTACTTAATTCAAGCAACCAACTTTTGAAAATAAATGTTGTGAGTTGTGATTTTCAAGAGAGAGAAAACTGTGGACTTGGCTAATTTGAAATTCTATAGTTCAAAATCGTCATTTAAGTTTATTTACACAGCTTTACATTGTTTTATAAGTTAAAAATACATATGCAGCTTATTATTAACCGCGCCGAACTATCCGAATCCGAAAACATCCGAATCCGAACCTCCCAATATCCGATCCGATCCGAACCGAGCCTCAACTATCCGATCCGAATCCGATCCGAAATGAAATTTCACTATCCGCACACCTCTAGTATTAATATTTATCTTCTGCCAATAAATAAAATATATGATCACATCCATAGAATAGTTAAATTCTTTAACTTATATCAAATATTAATAAGGTTAAAATTTATTTAGCTTTACAATGATCGAGTAGCAAAAACATAAAGAGTTGCTGGAGTGAGGAGGTTGGTGCGACATAAAATCAACCTCGTCACGCTATTAATCACTCTACTACAAACAAACTGCAACTTAATTGTAAATTGCTCGATCACATGTTAAAAATCAACTCTTCAACTACAACTTTGTCGCTTAAAGTTTTCTTCTGGCCCAAAAATAAAATACTTCCTCGCATACTAATTTTTTCATGTCACAGTGAAGAAATTTTTGACTCTTTTTAACTATGGAAATTCTATTTCAAATCAAAAGTAAAAATTATTTATACCATTACATTCTGCATTTGATGCAGATTACAAATATATAAACATTATTGTACATAATCTTTGTTATTGAAGGCTAGGAGCGAGTTAACAACTTCGCGCACTATTCGATGAATTGGCTAAAATCCGCTGGGTCCCCCATGGTGGTGGGGGAAGGGTGCCACAACGGCACGCTTTCGTGAACACGTACCTAGCATTCCAGTTGTTTTATATACTTTGATGTGTAAGCAATGTGAGGCATGTTTTACTACTATAAACAAAGCCAAAACACGTAACTATTTTATACACTGTAATGGCCAAATTTTATTAGGGGGGGTTAGTTGTAATTATTTTAAGGCCGCGAAGGTTTGAGCGCGCTCGACAACAATGTCAAACATGTCCACTGCAGGTCAAGTCTCCTAGTTTGTGACTTGGCCGCCGTGACCTCGGGGTGCTGACGTGGTGGGGAGAAGCCAAGACCAGCGGACAGTCAGTGGACATTTCTTGAGACAGTCGATGGCGAGCGCTTGTTCGCCAAACAAACACCCTCCCTCAAGACCGTGGAGTCGGCGGCGAGCGATAGGTTCGCGCACACCAACCCTCCTTAGGCTGTGCGAGTGAACCTAATAAAGTATCCGGACGAAGGCATGCGAAACCTCGATGCGAATCCTCGGTGCGAATCTGGAAGTATCGTGTTACTTAAGTACACTGTATATAGCTAGCGTATACGTTGTATCCTCCTCGTATCCACTTTGGCGAGGTAAATTACGTTATTTATTAGGCTATTCTAGGCCGTTTATCCTAGTTTATTATAGAATATCGTAGTTTATCGACCGGCCCTGCGAGTGTAGTGTCGCAGTAGCCTACGCCTTCTTTTAGGCATCCAAAGCGGTTTTGTTTTATTTTAGATCAAGAGTTTTTATTTATTTACTTAAAGCCAAGAAGAATTGGCATATAAGCCTTCTACGTTTTATTTTATATTATTATTTACTTATCGCGAGTTAGCGTCGTTTTCTTTTAATTACGAGAAGATTATTTTAGTTTTATTTTGAGAAGTGATTCCTTTCGTTAAGCCTAGGAGCTGGCTCTCCATTTTATTTCCTAATCTTCGCCTATTTATCTATCGGCCCCTAGAAGTTAGCTTCGACTTGGCCTTTGTCAGTGCGTCCCTGTGCTGACACCAACTATAGTAGTAACTATAGTTTGTGTATTCATTGATAGTAATTCGTGTTCGGTGATCAACCTACCGATGTACACAGCGTGTACTTGTGTACTAGCAGATCGACGCAACAGTAAATTCACGAGGACCGAGGAGCAGTGAGCGAGCGACGAAGACTGTTAGCGAGACCCTGGACTACTCGAGCTGTCCGAGCAAATCGGAGGTAAGTTTAGGATAGGTGCCCCTACCCGACATAAACACCTCACAACACATTAATATTGCTTTTATTTTATGATTTATTTTATTTTAGGATAAGTTTAACTCCTTCCTAACTGATATCACCATGTTTCCTAATCGTAAGCATTTTTAATAAGTTAGGCGTAATTAATATGTAGTACGTAAATGGTGGTATGTGCAGATATCTGACCTGTGCAGTAGCTCAGACCAGGCTCCCCAGCAGCAGTCTCTGCAGCTGCCTCTAGGAAAGGCTTTGCATCTGACAGTTGGGCCGTGCGCCGCTTCACCTGCACAAAGACAATTGCTTCCTACACATATGGTTACATACAAAAGAAGCCTGTATTTTGTGAAGGTTGTAAAACTACAGACATGCTTAAAATGTAATCAAATGTATTTTTTCACTTAAAAGGGTTTTAACAATTTGCAATAGCTTATTTCCAACAAATGTGTATTCAATTCATACACTTTTCAATTATAGATTCACGACTATTTGTATTAGTGACCTCAATGAGTCTGGCCAATGCCACCCAGTGGTCCGGTCGACGAGCCAGCAGTGCAGAGAAGTGAGAAGCTGCGTCCTGGTAGTCAACTCTGCGATATGCCAGGTCTGCCAACATCAGCAGTGCCGGCTCATTATCAGGGTCTCTGCTGAGCAAGGACGAGCAGAGCGACTGGCATGAGCTCCAGTCATTGACCTGTTACACATCATACACATTAACTATTGATCATGGTAATAGCTCATATTTCTCATTAATATTTATTAGTGATGGGTCTGTACTTCATATCAAATGTCGGTTCCGCCGGTTCTTTGCAAAAGAACCGGAACCGAGAACCGATGGTGAAACGTCGATAATGCCACGATCGCACAAGATGACGAAGGCATTTCCGTAACCGTGGGAGATGATTTTTGCGATTGCGACTGAGGATGACAACGATGACAATGACGAGGATGACCGCGATCCCAGGAGACAATGATGACATCTACATGGCCGCATGAGATGTTCATGATTTTGCCGCGATCGCAGACGACAACGAAGACATTTCCGTGACCGTGGAAGTTCATGATGATGTTTACACGGCCAGCGACCGGACTGGAGCGGGACTGGTCGCGGGAGATGATGATGACATCTACTCGACCGTGAGTGATGTTCATGATGTTGTTGCAATCGTGGAAGATGATGATGATGATGATGATGTCTACACGGCCGAGGGAGATTTTCATGATCTTGCCGCCATCGCTAATAAAACCAATGATGATGTCTACACGGCCGCGGAAGATGTTAATGATCTTGCCACGACCGTAAAACAGTGATGATGTTTCAGTAATTGAGAAAGATATTTCAGATTTTGCAGTGATCTCAGAATACGACCCTTATCATGATATTACTTTGAGTTTCGCCGGACTGAAAATATCAGGCTGGCACACTTCTATGTAGTACCTTAAATAAGGTAGTCATTTTTTTTTTTTTTTTAAGAGGTTGGCGGCCTCTTTTAACGTTGCATTTGCCCGTCCACATAGACTAAGCGCCCGTGCGTGGAACGTATACAGCAAAGCAAGGGGTGAGCTGGTACAGTACAAAGGTGATCTGTACTGATAAAATGTTTTCGGCAGTGACCAGGATCCGAAACCACGACATCGCTGCCTTGGGCCCGAATTCCGCGACGCTACGGACTGAGCCACCGACTCACTAATTAATTATTATTAATTGATTATTAATTATTATTTGATATGATAAGAAGGGTTTACAGTTGGAAATTGGCTAGTTAGAATGTTTCATTGCTGCATACATTTTTTAGCGAATTTCCCTATAGGGAAGTAGCTAATAACCGTAGGTCTCATGGTACAGTAGACCCCCTCTTAACCGACCTCGTATTAACCAATAATCGGATTATCCGCCTTTGATCGTAAAATAATACAGTTTGTTTTAACCGACCTTGCTTTGAGAGCAGCTTGGTTTAACCGCCGCTTTCTAGGAATCTCGGCATTTCCGGTCCCACGCTGGGCGATGAGAACTGAACCATACGCTTATCTCCACAGGATATGACTAACAATAAGTTATTTTGTGTTGATCACAAAAAATATAGCATAGCCTATTGTCAGTTTGCCATCATCGTTCGTAGCTCGAGCACATCTGATCTGATTTGTTATCTGTGCGGCAAATTTATAACATCACTAGCTGTGTGCCCGTTCTACGCACGGGGATCTTATCGTAGTCAGTTAAAACCTTCTTATATTAAGCACAGCAGTTGGTTTGCATACTTTCAGATATGCTGACAAAACTATTATATATAAACCTTCGCAAATACAGTATCTGACAGTTTCAAGCCAAAACTAATGCTTCGCAATTAAATGTCACCCGGATCTTGTTGGTCCATATGTTATATCCAATTATTAACACGTTCGCTACCACAATTATATGGAATTTACGTTCGCATAGACCAGCGACGCAATTGTGCGTCGACTCGTTTCTCACAATAGACCACTGACGCATATTTGCGTCAGCTGGTCACATTGAAATAGACTAACGACGCACATTTGCGTCGGTGTTCTAATGTTATTAAACAGCGTACTTCTTAGCAACGGTCTATTTTAAAGCTCGGATTTTATCGTATCGGTCTAGAGGGATATCTGCCGCAAATGTGCGTCGCTTGGTCTGTGGATATGACGATTGGTTACGTCACACAACAGTTGGCAACATTGTTGTTTACATTGTTTTTCTCTTTTGGTTTGTCGGCAATGTTATTCCTATATCACTTGGTCTGTAAGGAACGTCATGATCATTCCTTTTAGTCTGTAGGAGTGACCGGACCGACGCAAATGTGCGTCGCTCGGTAGCGAACGTGTTAAACTAAAAAATGCTTTATAGATCTATGAGGCATAGCCCTGAGGTAGGCCTATAATTGAAAGTTACTTTCCACAATGGTTAAAAGTATTTAAGGTACTACCTCAACCTCACAATTTAACACTTTATTGGTTGACATTTTCATTATCAAGGTGCTCTTGTCCTTTCCGTGAAACACCTAGAAATAAGGACATTAATGCATTACCAACAGACATACACACGAAAATACAGAACTTAATTAGGGAATTAGCTACGCTTTAAGCATAACAAAGTACATATAAAATTAGTATTTGAAATCTTTGTTGATGTCATCAAATTTTATCATAACAATTTATATTTGCTTGGACTGAAGATGACCTGAAATGCTGTCGAAATGACGGATTACTGTATGAAATGAATTACTATAGACGATTTGGATTGCTAATTTATAATTAAAATTACCAAAATAGGCCACAAACTATTTGATACATAAATAAACAACGTAAAGCGTTTCAACAATTCATGATGGTTTGCTGAATAAATGTTTTACTAAAATGCGTTATCGTTTTCTTAGCATAAACTAACATTTTGGAATCCAGACAGAAAAAGCAAAACTTGTACAGTTAAGACATCAATTAAATTGAATACGCCTGTAATAAATAAGGCTCAACACCAACGATAACTAATTTGTAAATTGCAGTGATGTGTTGGTACGTAAAAATGATTCTTGCTGCTACCAACGGTTCAAAGGAAAAGAACCAGTACCAAAAACCAACGTTTACAGTTAAAAACTATAGTACATCCGACCAATTATATGCGTTAAGTTAAGGATATTGATCTCTTGGTTTTGAATTTTCTCGTATAAAAAGTTATCGGCAGTCAAGGTTATTTCCCATTAATTGCTTTATTTGTAAACAACTTTTAATGTAAGCTTATCGGTGTCAGTTTGAAAAAAAAACAACCTTATACAACAACTTTCTGTTATTTAATAGATTATGTATTCCCTAAACAATGATTGGTATATCTATTAACATTAGAAGGAAATGTGACAAAAATCACACAACATTGGGTTTTTGGACGTTTGTAATTTTATTTCTTAAGTAGGTAGGCAGTGTATTCTAGGGAAAAGTACCGGTATCAAGGATCGTCGTCGAAAAGGTTGTTATAATTGGGTAGGCGTACGTACCCAAGAGATGGGCTATGGGCCTATTGGCTGTATGGCTTAGCGATTGCATCACACGGTGAGTAGGATCTATTGACTATATATATAGTCAATGGTAGGAACAGAAAGTGACACGTTGGAAAATCGAGTTTAGCATCATCCGTAAATCTCTGTTACAATCACCCACTGCAGTTGTGATTTTTTACTTTACACTTTACACAACCGCCATTGAATGTGCGCCGTCAATGAGTGGAACCTTGTTTCTAAGCTATTGGCATCATTAATAAATTTAAGTTTCCCAGCCGTATACAACACTAATTCAAGGTCTTCTTTCTGGTTATCAAAACTCGAGACCAATTTTATACACAAAGAATCTCTGGTTCCTGACCTGGATGATGCTTAGTTATTTAATTTAATTTACGGTTACACTATATTTTTCCACTTAATTAATTGGATTAATTCAATCCTTTATGTAAGAAACACGTTTTTAATCTCGCTTGGATGGGATTTGCCTTCAAAGCGTGATCGGAAATGGTTGCAGTATTTGTAAACAACATTTGTAAACATATCAGTGACAGCTAGAAAAAAATAATCTTGATCCGAACAGCTGTTCGTTATTTCATAGATGATTATGTGATAAAAATTGGACGAAAACTTGACAAAAATCTCACAAAACTGCATTTTTGAACGTCCGTAATTTAATTTACAAATTAGTGAGGTCATATTTTAATGGCTAAAGACACTCTCGCCAATCCAGTGAATACATTAAAATGACTTGAATCTTGATAGGTACTCTCGTTTTTCTGGAGAAGATTGCGTAAAATGCCATCTTGAGTGTTACAGAAAGACAGACAGACAGACAGAAATTTTGATGAGACTTGTTTCGGTTTCTTTAATGTATAAAACGTAAAAATAACCTAAAAATTTATGATTCTGAGCAATGTACAAACAAAACTCTAATTTTATTTATATAGATAAAGTGCGTAACGATTTTGAGAACTGATTATCTTATCGCCGGAGTAAACAAACAACGCAACTTGTAGGTAAGGCAGGGAAGGGGGGTTAACAACTCCAAGGTCAAGATAGTTTTTGTGCCTCGAGCCTCCAGTGAGAGGCTATAAATAAACGTCCTGTTTTGTAACAAAATGGTCGCTTGTATCTTTAATGTCGACAAAAGGTTCTGTACTGTATTACGATGTATTTGAAAGCATCAATTAATACATTACAGTACTAAAGTTATTAAAATAGGAATTTTATTGACTCTTGCCTAGTATTATAATATATTCCACTGAAAGTAGGCCGTAGGCCTATTTGACTTAACCGTGTTTTGTGTTTATTTGTTACTTTTCTATCAATATGAAAAAGGAGATAAGAGTAGTTTATTTTATAAATAATGACTTTATTCCTATGACTTCAAAATAATCTTACTAGTATTATGATTATATATTTCCACATGAATAGCACTTCATTATGTTATGATTTTAGGGATTGTCCGTTTTATCCGACCTTTTGAGTTATCCGACCTAGGTCCGGTCCCATTAGGGTCGGTTAAGAGGGGGTCTACTGTAAGACCAAGGCCCGGGACCGATTTACTTTTTCATTTTGATGTCCCCAGAGGCCAAAAACACAATTTGTTCAAATTTGTATATATGTATATATATATATATATATTTATATCTATATATTTTGATATATATATGTGTCCATCCGCACGATAACTTGAGTAATTTTTTTGACCCGTAGTACTCAGGTCTTACCATGAGTACTACGGTAATAGCTTATTCCCTATATGGGAAATTCGCTAATATTCCCTATATGGGAAATTTGCTAAAATGGTTTTGGTATTGGGAATTGTTTTTTTTTTTTTTTTTTTTATGGAGAATCGATAAATATTGGTATCAACACATCTCCAATTTCAAGAAATATTTAACACTTCTGCTATATTATATATTATTTTGATTTGAATGTGTTTAGTTATTTAAGTGTGTTTGTTTTTTGTACAAATAAGTTTTATTTTCTTAATCCCTGAAGTATTGTACCAATCTATACTAATAAAAAATACTGTAAAATTGAAATATGGATATTTGATTTTAAAAATAAAAAATTAAGTAGCCTATCCTAAAAATTTAAAATAAGGTACCAATAGTACCGGAACCGAGAATCGATTTTGGCTAGGAATTGGTACTAGTACCGACTTTGAAAAAGTGGTACGGACCCATCACCAATATACAGGGTGTCCCGGAACTCTCTACCAATATTGGGGTAGCGGATTTCTACTCCCCTATATTTACCCCCAAGAAAAAACGCCTACGTCATTTTGACGTCACGAGGGGCGGGGCCTATACACGGTCGAGAAACAGCCCGCGACTGGAAATCTACCCCCGGACATTTACCCCCGGACATCTACCCCCGGAAATCTACCCCCGTTGTCAGCTACGATACGTATCGGCCAAGATGCATTGTTGTAATTGTATTAATTGGTTTATGTAGATCAACGGCTCTTCGGTTAATCATTAACCTCTAATATCTAGTATTAAGCATGTTATATTGGTCATTGGCTTGTTTAACATTATCTATCTTCCTAATTAAATAAGCTGTAACAGTCTTTTTTCACCCGACCTATTTTGTCGATTTTTACGATTGAGGTGTAATTTTAATGCTTAAGACCCATTGTAGCACATTCTCATATTCAGAGAATGTATAACGCTTAATAAGTCCTAACTTAATTGGAAAATTCCGCCTTAAAACAAAACTTGTCAACTTATGGCCATAAATAAGTGTTCAAAATATTAATTCATAAGGTTGAAATGGTTGGTTTATATTCAACAGAAAACAGTGTATAAATTTACAGTCAGTGGTGATTAAGCCTGATTATAGATTAATCACAGATGGTGTACCTCAAGGGTCTATTCTTGGACCCTTACTCTTCTTGGTTTATGTCAATGACTTGTCCATTAACTTAAATTCCAAATTGATTATGTTTGCTGACGATACTTCTGCTATCCTCACCCATCCAGATAAATCAATGATTCCACAGCTTATAAATCAAGAATTCCAAAAGCTGGAAAATGTCCATTGTCCAAAATGTCCAAGGTCGGGTTCAACCAGAGCTGTAGATTCACCAGAGATGACCTTCGCAAGCAAATACAAAAATATGCCGATACTAAGGTTATGTACGTAGTGTTCATATCTTTACTAATGAAACTTGTTATAGATGTTGATAGTTGTGAGCGAAACTGATAAGTTAAATTGATGAAATTGTTGTTGTATTTTGTCTTATATCTATAAAAGTTTTTTTATTTATTGCTTTATGAAAAACCATGAAACGTGATCACTCCACTCAACTGGCTTTCACTGCCATGAAAGCATGCCTAGTTAACAAAGTTGTACCTAGCATAGGTAAATTATGATTATGGTTTATGATTTTGTTTATAATCATTGTTGATTGAAATGGCTTGTTGTACAATGTTAAGCTTTCCATGCAATGCGCAAATGTTTGTAAATTATTACATGCACTATCATGGTATACAATTTAAAATACATACATTTCTTTTAGGCGCACATTTAATTTATTTTTACGAATATCTAAATTGTAATAGTATTAAAATATTGCAAACAGTTACAAGTATTTTGTCGCAGAAAAGGGTTTTCTTAATATTGAAACTTCAGAGAAAAAATCTTCGAAAGGGCATTTACTAGTACGAAGAACATGTTGTGTCAATCAGGTAGACAGACAAGCTATTTAGAAAATTAGAATACTTTCATAAACCCATCATCAACAATCCTACGAAGAACGGGAAATACTATCATGTCCGTTTCGGAATGCCGGGGGTTGAAACTATTTGAACACCTGCGCTACCCCGGGAAAGGTCACAGAGTACTTCGCGGTAAGAAAATGTAATTTGGTCTTCCAGCATTTCGCTTAGAAATTTTAATTATGTTCCATACTGATCATTGAACGCATGAGTTGTATCTTGAATTCTATTAGTGCTACAATAGATGCCCAATCCTATGTTAATATCTGGTTGACCGAGCGGTGCTCGGGGGAAAATCAGATTTATAGTTTTGGATTTTTGAAACAAAGCATAGTTTATTCCATGAGCAATTTGTAATCAATTGTATTAAGGCAACTTCAATTACACTTTATTTGTAACATGCCAAAACAGTATGAAATGGCTAACCAGGTAACATGATTCCTTATTTTCTTTTTCTTTGTTATTTTTTGTAACCAACATGGCAACTCACAAGGCCCAATGTTAAATATTTTTATCTTTTAAATTCAATTTTCTCAAAAGTTTGTGTTTCTACAGAAAATACAATTGCATAAGTGTATTTAAAAATCAAAACTACTCCTAAATTCAAAATGTCATTAAAGTCTTAGTTCCGTTTCCGAGATCCGAGATTTATACAATAATTGATAATTTAAAGTAATGGGGTTACAACTAGCTGTATACCCGTTCTACGGACAGGATCATTTAACCAGTTGAAATCTACTTATAATCAGAACAGCAGTTTGTTTGCATATATTTAGTGTGCATTTTCCTCAGGTATGCATGCAACACTTTGTATACAGCACTGTTTAATATGAAGTGGAATCATCATATTGATCAGTTACTTTCTAAAATATCATCTGGCCTTTATGCGCTAACAAGATTAAAACCCCTATGTGAAAAGGAAACTTTAAAAATTATATATTTTTCGTACACAAAACCGCTTACCATTTATTCCATTGATCTGTTAGCAAAATAATTTATAAATAAAAATACTTTTTAAAAATACCACGTTTTTAAACCCACTAAAAAGGAGAAATTCTATCTATCTATATATTAATAGGCAAGAATGTTTCTCTAAAACCTTTTTTCTCAGCTCGTGTGCATCGAAAGGAAAATCTACGCATACTGTTAGAAATATATTTTCCTGTAGAAGTGCAGAATCCCTTTATAAATTAAAATAGGCTCAAAAATAAGAACAAAAAATGAATTCGAAATTTTAAAAATTCAACATGGGCTTTATAGGTTGCCATGCTGGTGACAAAATAACAACGAAATATAAACAGAAAATCAAAACAAATGGAAGAAATTCCAATCACTAGTTTTATTTACAGCGTGGGGTGAAAATAGAGAAGCCTGTACCTTTATATTCCATGCCCATGTTAAAGTTGTCACCAGTTTTTTAATTAAATTTGTCGTAGTTGATGTGAGCCACCAACAGACTGCGCTGATCTAAATGACTAAATTTCTGTCGAATACACAATGTTTTTTACACAGTCAAAGTTGTTGAATGAGCTATAGCAACTGTTATGACCCATCAACTTTGTCAACAACCAAAAATAAGAATAAGGTAAAATACCCCCGCCGTAGCAAACCTGCATACTAAGCGAATTTCAACTTGTCTGATTACATTTTTACTCAAATATTTCCATAAAATAAGACATATTTATTCCCTATTTAAATAACATTAGATTTAACAAGTGCTTAGGTTTGCTGCTACGGGGAAGGTAAAAAGTGTTTTTTGACCATACATCAATAGTATAGAATGAAATAAATAAATTTGCCAAATGTCATCAATATATATCCATAAACAATAAACTACAACAATTTTCATTTTCTCCATAAGAATAACATAGGAATTTTAAATTACACTATTTTTGAATTTTCTCCGAGACTGTTAGGCATACAACAGCGCTTCAATATACTAAATTATTTCTTTTTTTAAGCTCTACAAAACTGTTTGAAAAGAAATTGCTAAATTTTTTGTTTTTAGGGTCAAAAATGGGAAAACCCCATTTTTACCCCATAAAACCCCTGTTCCGATGGTCCGATTATGCTGGATCGCGAACTCGTTCGAATAAACGTAAGTTTACACGTTTGTACCAAATTTCATCAAAATTGGATCATTTTTACTCGAGTTATTGCGCTAACGGACACATATATAAATATATATATATATATATATAAATATATACATTTTTATTTTTATATTTAAATTGTTTTGATGTGGTACATGAAGACAAAAGAAAGCCAATCTATAATCATGCCGCTCACCACAACCAAAATTTTGAAGGCTGCTATACCCTTAAAGCCCTTCACAAAGTAAACCCACATCAAAACCCTAAATGCAACCAACTGGTTTTAAGAAATTCTGAATTGGCTCACCAGTTGGTACTGAAAACAAAGGTCCCTTCTGGTTTAAATTTAAGAAAGTAAAAAAGTGATTCAACTCAGCTGAATTTTAATTTTCTTTTAGGCTGATTTTATTATTTTCTTTGATCTGTACTCAATCATATGTTCTCAAAATTCAACTATTTGTAAACAGTTCATATTTATTTGTTTTGTTCATTTTTACATTTTTCATTAATTTCTCTTTGCTTGAAAATGTTTGTATTAAACAAAAAATTGTAATGTGTCATGTTTCATTTATCACAAACTCTATCAAGATCTCCTCAAGAATATAAATAAATATATACGTATATACAGGGTGAATTTTAAATGAGTTCCCCCCCCTACTTTTTTCTACATTTCTTAAGATATCAACTTCGGACCACGTCAGATCATTGTAGTGTAGTAAGTACTTCATTTTGACTGGGTAAAAATTTTTGGCCGCCATCTTGGATCTGCCATATTGGATACAAAATTTGTTTTTCAAATGTAAAGGTAGGGTTGTGGCCCATCGTTTCAAACTAGAATTTTACGCTGATTACAATGCCGCAATTAGTTTTTAAAAATCTTGATTCGTTCTAAAGTTATGAGGACTTTTTATAACTGTATTTTTAGCCCATTTTAACATTGTGCATTTAAAAACTAAGACCATAATCTCAAAAAAGTGCTAGATAAAGATAAGTTTACACCACCATTCATTGTTGACCTATTATCACTTGATTATGACGGATGTATTTTTTTTCGGCGCCATCTTGAATCTGCCATTTTGAAATGTGACAAATTAATTTAAATATGAAGGTGGTGTTGTGACCCATCATTTTAGACTACTTTTTTATGCTGAATTCAATGCCGCAATCCGTTTTGCATTTTCATATTTGTTTTTTGAAATATTGGAAATTTAAGTAAGATAAGTTTAATATTTTATCAAGAAAGCCTTAGAGACAAAAACGGATTGCGGCATTGAGTTCAGCATAAAAAAGTAGTTCAAAATGATGGGTCACAACACCACCTTCATATTTAAATTAATTTATCACATTTCAAATGGCAGATTCAAGATGGCGGCCGAAAAAAATACATCCGTCATAACCAAGTGATAATAGGTCGACAATGAATGGTTGTGTATACTTATCTTTATCTAGCACTATTTTGAGATTATGGTCTTAGTTTGTAAATGCACAATGTTAAAATGGGCTAAAAATAAAGTTATAAAACGTCCTCATAACTTTAGAACGGATAAAGATTTTCAAAAACTAATTGCGGCATTGTAATCAGCGTAAAATTCTAGTTTGAAACAATGAGTCACAACCCTACCTTTACATTTGAAAAAAAAAATTTGTATCCATTATGGCGGATCCAAGATGGTGGCCAAAAATGTTTACCCTGTCAAAATGAAGTAATTACTACACTACAATGATCTGACGTGGTCCGAAGTTGATATCTTAAGAAATGTAGAAAAAAGTAGGGGGGAACTCATTTAAAATTCACCCTGTATATATGAATTTGAACTGATGGTGTTTTTGGCCTCTAGGGACCTCAAAATGAAAATTCAAATCGGTCCCGATCCAGGTCTTACCATGAGTACTACGGTAATAGCTACTTCCCTATAGGGAAATTCGCTAAAAGAGAATTTAAGACACGCTTTTGGTGAATGGCTCACACAACTACATGTTTTAATAAAAAAAAATAATGGTGACAGCTTGACCATATAGATGGGATGTCTACTTCAGCATTCAATAGGTGTTGACATTGTGTACATTACATGTTTTTGGTCGAGTTTTTGACCACTGGACGACCACTAGTATCTATAAAAGAGGAACTATGGGGGCGAGTTAGCGTAGCGAACGAGCTAACCTGAAGGCAAGTGAGCGCAGGGAACGAACTCCAACCTTAAGGTGAGTAAGCATAGCAAACGAACTTCAACCAGGACGTGAGTGAGCGATGCGAACGTGCTCATCTTGAAAATTTATGAGCATTTGACATATAACACATCATTAGGACAGGACCAACGTCTGTCGGGCCAGCTAGTAATTTATAAATATGTTGAGAGAATAAATGCTTAAGATTTAAAACTTAGAACGTGGGGTGCATGCAATAGCTAATCTAATTTACAATTACCTTCACTTATTAAACTATTATTATCTATTGCATGCACCCTAAGTTTTTCGCTTTTTAAATCTTAAGCATTTATTCTATATAGATATTTATAAATTATTTTCTACTTTTTAGCGAATTTCCCATATAGGGAATATTAGGGAATTTTCTATATAGGGAATATGCTATTACCGTAGTACTCATGGTAAGACCTGGACCCGGGACCGATTTAATTTTTCGTTTTGAGGTCCCTAAATGCCAAAAATACCATCCGTTCAAATTCACACATATATATATATTAAATTATTGTAGTAAATAAGTACAACTGAGCACCCTGAATATTATATATATATATATATATTTTTAAGAAGTGACATGTTTCGGACATAAGTCCATTTTCAAACTTCAAATACATTAAATACCTAACTGTTGTTTTTATATATATATGTCCGTTAGTGCGATAACTCGAGCAAAAATGATCCGATTTTGATGAAATTTGGTACAAAAGTGTAAACCTACGTTTATTCGAGTTCCCAAACCAGCATAATCGGACCATGGGAACGGGGGTTTATGGGAGGGTTTTATGGGGTCAAAATGGGTTTTTCCCATTTTTGACTCTAAAACAAAAAGTTTTGCAATTTCTTTCTAAACCGTTTTGTAGAGCTTTAAAAAGAAATAATTTAGTATATTGAAGCGCTGTTGTATGCCTAAAGGTCACAGAGAAAACTAAAAAATAGTGTAATTAAAAATTACTATGTTATTCTTATGGAGAAAATGAAAACTGTTGTAGTTTACTTGTTTATAGATATTTATTGATAAAATTTGGCAAATTTATTTATTTCATCCTATACTATTGACGTATGGTCAAAAAACACTTTTTACCTTCCCCGTCGCAGCAAACCTAAGCACTCATTAAATCTAATGTTATTTAAACTAGCTGTTACCCACGGGCTTCAACCCGTTTTTGACTTCATAAGTATTAATAAAACTATTGATTGGTTAAGTTAAGCTGAAATAAACAATACAGATTACAGCCATTGAGATATAGATTATAACATTAGAGAAAAACGTGCCACTGTTTTTGCTGGTTTGTTTTCGGCATTTCATGTTGTTAGGTTGGCCGTGTGATCGGTTGGTGAGATGCTGTCAAATTCCAATTCATTCTAACCTAACCATACTATTTATTTGAGGTTAGGCCTATCCGTTATTTCAAGGACTTGTATCAAAAACTTATTTAAGTTATTGCACGTTAAAACCTGTGCATTTAAAGTTATTTTGAAACATTATAAATTTTTTTGATAGTAAATAAATAGGCTACTAACTTATTTACCTCTTTTCAAGCTATGTGGTGAAAATAGGCTAGTCAAGTTTCCTGGTTTGGTGATATTGGTTTGTGCTTGGGTTTAGCCCTATGGCATTTGATAAAGAACGACCATCGGTTTATGATCTTGTTAAAAAGGGTTGCTCTTGCTTGTAAAATAAATAATTAAACTTATATTGCAATCATAATGTTGACATATTTTTGTTTGCTATCAACAAGACAATAGGATGACGCCATCTTGATCTTGCCTCTAATTTGACAACTCCCACCAACTGATCACTTGGCCAACCTAACAACACGAAGCTCTGAAACAAAACCATCAAAAACAGTGGTACGTTTTTAAAACACAGAGTGGTTACTCCAGTTATATTATTATAGCTCAGTGATTACAGCATTACAAACAAACTAGTGGCTTGTAGGGACAATAGCCCCTATATACATTCTAGTAATTATTTTGTTCAAATTATTAGTCTCATGGGTTACCCTACCTTGAATAATTGTTTAACATTTTTATAAATTATAATATGTATGATAGTTATGACATAGCTGCACAAAGTATTTTGATGTCTGCTCTGTTTAAAATAGGCTAAAAATTCCAAAGGACTGTTTATGCGGTATGTATATATTTTAAACTTTTAATCATAATACAACTAAGAAACATTTTCAATAGTAATCTTCATGACTATTAATTAAATATGCATAAATTTTGTTCAATACAGACAAATTCATAAAAAAAACACATAGAGATAATGTCATCATCCAAATTGTAAAATGCAACATCTCTCTGTTTTACAGTACCCATTTTAGTAGATTCCTCGGTCTTTATTTGGTAGTATTTTAACATCATCTGGCCGCTTTACTCGGCTAAAAGCAACATAAAGCTGATCACTGAAACACTGGTTTTTTTTCCAAATAAATGCCAACTTTTGTGAAGGTTCGTCCCCGAGTCTCCTGTTCCCAGCTCTCCTGCCACAGCTGGTAGGTGCGGGTGCGTTCCTCTGTTCGTGCCTGGTCCTCCCCACGGCGCTGATAAATTGCTTTTCTCTCCGCCGCCAAAAGTTTGAGATGACTCCAGCAACCACCAGAACGGCGGGTTCAGACACTGTTCGGTAGGCGGATGCAACTCTTAGTGCTGCCTGACGCTGCACTCGGGCGAGCCGCATCCTATATACCTCCTCATTTAGAGCGTCTGCCCACACCTCAGCACCGTACAAGAGTACGGACTGGACAGAAGACATTAACAGCCTTCTACGGCTGGACCGAGGCCCTCCGACATTGGCCATCAACCGGCTAAGAGAGGAGACCACCCTAGCGGCCTTATCCGCCGTACGGAAAATCTGATCCCGCTAGCTAAGCTTGCTGTCCACCATAATCCCAAGGTACTTGGCAGAACGAACGGTCTGGACTTCGACGGCCACAGGCGGAATACTGAGAAAACAAAAAATCCTCGATACAGAATATACTTATGGCAAAATAAAACATGATTTGACGTTAGATTAGATAAGGAGTGAAAGTAAGAGATAAGAATAGCGCGAGAGATAAACAATGACGCTCACCGGTCTGTAGCGGTACGCTGACTTTTGCCGCACCCGGTATATTATAATTATAATAGGCATTATACAAAATTTAAATTGGTTTCGTCTAAACCATTCAAACATTTGACAAAACAACCTTGGTAAATTTGGCTATAATATGTTCAGCCGTTATTGAGATTATGAGTTAGAAAGTTTGTATTGAAGTTGATCCCAAAGAGCTTCGCTTCGCTCCGTTCAATAAGGACACAGATAGTCTTGAACATGGATGTAGTGCCTGACTACTTACCTGTACATTAATTTTATTTAACAGATGATATTTATTTGTTTCTAATTCATTCAATTATTATTGTTAACTTTATCTTTTTACCAAATACACATATTTTTACTCTTGTCTAGCATTAGTGAGTTCACAACTTCATTTGGTGACCCCGACGTGATCCAAAATGTCAAACGGAGAACAATCAGTAGACAGAATTCAAGTCAAGATCCCTCCTTTCTGGCACTCAGATCTAGAATTGTGGTTTGCACAAATCGAAAACATAGAAGCAGAAACAGTAGCACGAGCACTTTTTACCACTTGGATTTCTAGATACGGAACACCACTACGAATTACAACAGATCAAGGTTGGCAATTTGAGCAAAGCCTGTTTAAACACCTAGGAGATTTGTTAGGTTCGACTCCTCTCAGAACAACTTCCTATAACCCATCGTCAAATGGGCTAGTTGAACGTTTTCACCATCAGCTGAAGGCAGCCATCAGATGCCACGCAACAGCACGATGGACTGAGGTGTTGCCCGTCATACTTTTGGGAATACGGATAGCATGGCGTGATGATCTACAAGCTTCTTCAGCTGAACTCCTTACACTTAGCGATTCCAACCATGAAATTGACCCACAAAGTTTTGCCAAAGATCTGCGTCAACATTTCAACAGCTTAAGACCAGTTGATGGAACAAGACATGGAGGTAGGACGCCATTTGTGTTCAAGGATCTCAACACATGCACTCATGTCTTCGTACATACCGACATTTCTAAGGGTGCACTTGATCCCCCCTACTCAGGTCCTTACCTCGTCATTAGAAGATCTGAAAAGATTGCAGTTATTCGGATTCGAGGCAATGATGTAACCATCTCAATGGATCAACTTAAGCCAGTCTATTCCTTAAAACTCGACCATGATGATACCAGCGTTTCCAGAGACACCATAAATAGGCTACTACTCCTCCCTTTTCTCATTCTGGCATTCAAAAACGAGGTACCTCGACATCTAAACCTATTTTGAGATCTACACCATTAACTACGCGCTCTGGGAGGCAAGTTCATTTTCCAGTAGTTGATTATTTTTTCGTGTTTGCTCAGCTACACAGCTCAACCACTGGCAAGGGGGTACTGTAGTGCCTGACTACTTACCTGTATATTAATTTTTATTTAACAGATGATATTTATTTGTTTACTAATTCATTCAATTATTATTGTTCACTTTATCTTTTTACAAAATACACATATTTTTACTCTTGTCTAGCATTTGTGAGTTCACAACTTCAATGGACACAGATAGTCTTGTACATGGACACAGATAGTCTTGTACATGGAGTTTATTTTAACTATTTGTTTTATTTTAAAATGCACCACTATCACGGAACACTGATTCTTGAATTGTTCTTTGCAAAGAACGGTTTGCGTCAATAAAAAAAATTAAAAAACGGATCCATCAAAACCGGATCCAGCCCATGATCCGAATTTTTGTGGATTCGATCGGGCGTCAGTTCTAGCTCAGATCCAGCGCGCCCGGTAGTCCTATATCCGGATCAGACCATCACTAATATAAATGTGAAAGTTTGGAGTATGTTACATGGTCAATTACGTAAAAACTACTTGACCAATTGAAAGGTTTTTTTTATTAATAGAGCCAATATTACCACATTCCTAATTGACAAAGGCATATTTTATTTTAATACCTGCATATAGAGCTTGGCTAGTGCAATCTCCACTCGGGTGTCTTTAGGCTTGTATTGTAGAGCCCGCTTGTAATAGCTGATAGCTGTGTCGTGGTCGCGCGATGCACTTGCATACTCCGCCAGTTGAGCACACATCTTAGCATTGAGTGTCACCTCAGATGGTCCCAGCCCTTCTCGTGACTCCTTGATTACTTGCATTGCACCAGGTATATCTCCAGATTTTTCTTTTACCTAGAAAGAGAAAACCAGAGTTGTTAAAAGTTCAAACTACAACTATCTTACAAAAGGAACCTTTCCTTTACTTCATCTACTGACAAAAGCTGTGACGCAACAGTGCAAACAAAACTTAGTCAAAAGAAAGACTATTTATCCATAGGTACTAGTTTAATTGTTTATTGTTTATTCACCTTATCAAAAATATATTTTAGTATTTTTTATAGAGGTGTGCGGATATCCAAAAAATCGGGTCGGATTCGATTCGGTTCGGATATCCGTATCCGAACCGAGCCCAAATTTGATATCCGACACTATCTGTTATATATTCAACTTTTTCGGATAGACATAGACAACATATTTTGACGTTTTGGACAGAAAACTAAATCTACATAACCATCATTAGTTTCCCAGGACAAAATTACAACAATACGTTTCCAACGACCTAACAGCAAACGACAAAGAAGCCGTATGATGCAATACCGATATCTAGTTTAGTCGTTATCGGCTGTTTTGCTTTACGATTACATTCATCTGGAACGAACAGACATAAAGCAGAAAAGAACAACTAAGGTCAAATGAAAGTCAACTCGTGCTTCATTTCATTTCATTTCATTTCAAACAATCTTTATTCTTTTAGTACATATTTACATAGTACATTGAACAGTGTCGAAAAGTGATTCTTTATTATAACTTAAACTGTTTTCTAACTTATTTCTACATTTTTTTACCATAAAAAGAAGGCTATTTATACTATTACTATTGAGATTATCAACAAAACAAACAACAATCGTAAATAAAATAAGAAAGTAGTAAAATATTCTAAACATCCAAAAGCCCTTCAAGTCCCAGAAGGTTTTGAATTAAACTCTGGGTCAAGAAATTCTTGTATATTATACAATGCTTTAGTGGTTATAAAATCTTTAAGTTTCCTTTTTAATATTCTTGGATTCGGCTCTTGTCTTAAGGTTAATGGTAATTTGGAAAAAAATAATGCTCCAGCATAAGTAGGTTTCTTTTTAAATAGTTCCAAATTATGTATGGGTATTGCAATATTGTTCCTATTTCTAGTATTATATTCATGAGTACTTCCTAATGGTTTTAGAGTATGTTCCCTTTCCTTGAAGTGGATGATAGTTTGATATACAGGTTGAATTTTAAATGAGTTCCCCCCCTACTTTTTTCTACATTTCTTAAGATATCATCTCCGGACCACGTCAGATCATTGTTTAGTAGTAAGTACTTCATGTTGACTGGGTATACATTTTTGGCCGCCATCTTGGATCCGCCATATTGGATACAAAGTTTTTTTTTTCAAATGTAAAAGTAGGGTTGTGACCCATTATTCCAAACTAGAATTTTACGCTGATTACAATGCCGCAATTAGTTTTTAAAAATCTTGATTCGTTCTAAAGTTAAGAGGACTTTTTATAACTTTACTTTTAGCGCATTTTAACATTGTGCATTTACAAACTAAGACCATAATCTCAAAATAGTGCTAGATAAAGATAAGTATACACCACCATTCATTGTCAACATATTTTCACTTGGTTATGACGGATGTAGTTTTTGCAGCTGCCATCTTGGATCCGCCATTTTGAAATGTGATCAATTAATATAAATATGAAGGTGGTGTTGTGACCCATCATTTTGAGTTACTTTTTTATGCTGAACTCAATGCCGCAATCCGTTTTTCATTTGCATCTTTGGATTTTGAAATATTGAAATTTTAAATAAGAGTATTTTAATATTTCATCAAGAAAGCTTGATAACCAAAAACGGATTGCAGCATTGAGTCCAGTATAAAAAAGTAGTTCAAAATGATGGGTCACAACACCACCTTCATATTTAAATTATTGATCACATTTCAAAATGGTGGCTCCAAGATGGCGGCTGAAAAAACTACATCTGTCATAACCAAGTGAAAATATGTCGACAATGAATGGTGGTGTACACTTGTCTTTATCTAGCACTATTTTGAGATTATGGTCTTAGTTTGTTAATACACAACGTTAAAATGGGCTAAAAATAAAGTTATAAAAAGTCCTCATAACTTTAGAACGAATCAAGATTTTTAAAAACTAATTGCGGCATTGTAATAAGCGTAAAATTCTAGTCTGAAATAATGGGTCACAACCCTACCTTTACATTTGAAAAAAAACTTTGTATCCAATATGGCGGATCTAAGATGGCGGCCAAAAATGTATACCTAGTCAAAATGAAGTACTTACTACTCAACAATGATCTGACGTGGTCCGGAGATGATATCTTAAGAAATGTAGAAAAAAGTAGGGGGGAACTCATTTAAAATTCACCCTGTATATACATCCCATAGACTGTCATTATTTTAAGTGCAATAAAATATTCTTTTACATGTGTTTTTCGTGGAAGTTTCAATATACGCCTCACCGCTTTTTTTTATATTTAAGAATTGTATAGATGTTATTTAAGCTTGTACAACCATATAAGGAGATGCCATAAGATATTATTGAATGTATATATGAAAAATAAACTAGTTTTAAAGTTTCAGTTTCACAGAAATACTGCAATCTGCTAAGGGCAAAGACACCTGAAGATATTTTAGCAATTAATTCTTGTACATGGGAGTTCCAGTTTAGATTTTGATCTATTGTTAGACCTAAAAATTTAGTTTTGTTTGTTTTACTAATTGCTTGATTTGTCCCGATATTTAGACTATCAGATGGATATTTTGCAGCCTGTGGGGTTTTAAAATTGATGAAAATTGTTTTTCTTTATTTATTGCTAAATTATTCTGAGTGAAGTAACTAGACAAAGTGGTCATATTATACTTAACTGATAGTTCTGTCTCACTAAAAGTTTTATCTGATATTTTTAAAGTGGCATCATCAGCATATAGAACTAATTTACTTGTGCCAGTCGGTGTTGGTATGTCTGCCAAATAACAGTTGAAAAACAAAGTTGAGAGTATTGATCCCTGTGGTATGCCATTTTTAATTTCTAAAAGTTGAGAGTTGTAATAATGTTTGAAGTTGTTAGAAAGGTTTACGATTTGGACAAACTGTTTCCTATTGGTGAAATATGATTTTATCCAATCAAAAGCTCTATCTTTAATACCTATTCTATGCAGCTTGTCTAATAAAATTGGGTGGGAAACAGAGTCAAACGCTTTACTCAAATCTATAAAAATTCCAATCGCTTTTTCATGATTATCTACTGAATCAATAACCGACTCAATCAAATCAGCCGCTGCTGTTAATACAGACTTTCCTGTTCGAAAGCCATGTTGTTCAGGCTTTAAAATATTGTTTGTTTCTAGAAATGACTCTAACTGTTTATATGCTACTTTTACAAATATTTTAGATATTGATGGAAGGATCGCTACCGGCCGGTAATTAAGTGGATCCGCTTTATTTCCTTTCTTGTAAATAGGCTTTAATTTTGAGATTTTCAGCTTCTCAGGATAACTTCCATGGAGAAAAGAGGCATTAATGACATGTGCAATTGGTTTGATCAGTTGTTGTTTAGCTCTTTTAATAAGTATTGGAGGTATTTCGTCATATCCACTACTGTATTTATTCTTTAGGCTGTCAATTATTTTTTCTAGATATTTTTCACTAATTGGTTTAAATTTTGAGAACGTTGCATTGTTGCTTTTTTTTATTATTACAATCTATTGTGCGCAGACCACACACACTCTGCTGTGGAGCAATGTTATTTGATACTGATAGGCTATTTAAGAATATATTCAGAGATTCTGCTATAGGTCCAGGGTCTGAAATAGTTCTCCCATTGCTTTCCAGTTTAGGGATATCAGTTTTAGAGTTTTTGTTACCGACCTCAGAGTTAATAATTTCCCAAGTTGTTTTACTTATATTAGAAGATTTATGTATTTTCCCCTTAAAAAACGTTTTTTCCGTTCTAAAACAGCCTTTTTTTAAATTCGATTCTTTTGCTTTACTTTAACAGTTAAATATTTATCTTTTGAATTTCTGGCTATATTACTAAGTTTAATCAAGTCTTTTTTTTGTTTCTTTAAGGTCGGCAGAAAGCCAATGTTTTTTGTTATTGTGTTTTCTTGAAAGGACCTTTGGAATGTGTAAATTAAAATTATACATAAGAATACTATGGAATATTTCAAATTTTTGCTCAATAGGGGCCATATAACAAGGCCCCACTAGAAAAAACAGGCCATGTTGCAGCGCAACGCTACGTCACAGTGGTGGATAGCTGTACTTAAGTTGCCAGATGTAAATATAAAATTGTAAACATGTATTAAACAAATATAACCTGTGGAATGTTTCGTTAGTATTTTTGGTGATGTCGTTGTGTCTTGCGCTACACAGTTTTTTTGGTACAATGAAATATTGTGTATAGTAAAAAATAAAACATGCCGTACTGTTGTTGCGTCCCAGGTTGTCGGAGCAATTACTACAAGGACAGAGAAAATGTGTCAGTGCCCATTTTTTCATTCCCAAAAGACCAAACTAAAGCAAATGCCTGGACAAGTGCAATACACCGTAGTGATTTTAAACCAAGTTCGAGTTCAAGAGTGTGTATTAAACACTTCGACGAAAGGTTCATTGTAAAAGAAGACTCTGTGGTTCGGCCTGACGGGACGGTATTGTGTGTTCCTCGAAACCGTCTAAAGCTCACAGACGATGCAGTACCGTCAATATTGTACAATGAGCCAATTTACATGCCAGAAACATTACACTTACCTACACAAACTCCAACACAGTGGGTAATTGAAGGGGGACAAAGTGTTTTAAGCCAACAGGAAGAAGAGCAGTCAAAGGACATTATCGAAAGCTTCATAAGTTTAAAAACATATTTGAAAAGTAATTGCGTCCCTATTGTAAAAAACGTTAAGTGCAATATTTTTGACGATTTTATCAATGTATTTAATGTAAAATATATCAATGTACATGTTCCAAAGATTGAGGTTTCCCTAGTAATAAAGAAAGACTTGTCGTTTGTTGTAACTAAAAACGACTTTGTAATTAACAATATCACCAACACTTGTCCTGTAATCTTTTCTGAACCAAACAAAATTAGTCGTATTTCTGAACTTGATGCCTTATGTGAGTGGTGGTTTGAAAAAGACTCTTCTGTAATAATTATTACAACCGACAAACTACAGCATATAAATGAAATTATGGATGAACTAAGTGAATCAAGTAATGATGAAGTAGTTTCGAGAAAACTTACTTTTTATAAAGAACAAATAAATCTAGTTTTCCAAAAACAAATTAGGTATTGTGCTAGAACTCTAATATGGTTTGCAACTATTTTCTTTTGTTTCCCAGCTGCATACAAAAGTATAAGGAAGTCTAATTTGTTAACTATGCCTCATCCAAGATACCTAAAAACGTTTACATCAAATGTTGGAAACGGGTGTTCGACTTTTGATCCTGCTCATGTTAACTATTTGAAAACTAAATTCAAATATTTGGAGGATCACGAAAAAATAGTTAACCTCCTTGCTGATGAAGTTTACGTTAGATCCGAACTCAGCTATCAGGGTGGTAAATTAGAAGGGGTAGTACACGAGTCATCCAAAGAAAGGGATTCATCTGTACAGCTAGCGACAACTATACAAACATTTATGATCACTAGTTTATTTTCTAGAACAAAAGATGTAGTAGGTTTATTCCCATGTAAAAGGACCTTGATGGAAAATATTTGCATTAATTAATTTTGCAAATATTAAAAATGCTAACCACTATAGGATACAAAGTTTTAAGCATAATAACAAATAACAACTCATTAAATCGTAATGCTTTTGATAAACTAAATGGTGGAACATTAATGTCAAGTTTTATCAATCCTTATGATAACACAGGCAAACAAAAAGTGTTTCTTCTTTTTGATTCTGTGCATCTATTCAAATCGATTAGAAATAATTGGTTAAATCAAACGGATTGTAAGCAAACATTTATATTTCCTAAATTTGAAAACTTTGACGAAATGTGTACTGCAAGTGTATCTGAACTCAAATCACTTCACAAAGAAGAAGAAAATAGTGTAATAAAGCTAGCCCCTGCTTTAAATAAAAAAGTGCTGCATCCTACATCTGTTGAACGACAAAAAGTAGACCTATGTGTGAAGTTTTTTGACGAGAAAAATGTTGCAGCGTTAAAGTATGTTAAATCTAAATATAATGTAAATAACGAGGGTACTATATTATTCTTAGAACTAGTTATTAAATGGTGGAAAATTATGAACGTTTCTCATGTGTTTAAGGGTGATCGTTTTAATGATCCTTTTTGTCAGCCCATAAGAACTCTAAATGATGAAAACTTTCTATTTCTTCAGCGGTTTGTTTTGTGGCTTAGTAAGTGGAATGAATTTAAAATACAGGGTGAAAGAAATTATGAAAAAAGTAAAAGAAATGGGAAGCTGACTGCGGAGACACAACTAGCTCTACAACATACAACTTCCACTATAATAGAGATTATTGAATATCTGAAGAAAGACTGGAGTGTGGACTACATACTATTAAGTAAATTTCAGAATGATCCCCTAGAAGAAAGATTTGGCCAATATAGACAGATGAGTGGAGGTTGCTACAATGTTACCGTTCAACAAATCTTAGATTCAGAAAAAAAACTTAAAACCGTTAGTATTATTGAGTTGTTTTCGGCCTCTAAAAAAGAAATCAAAATTTCAGACCTGCATATAAATATTGATACCATAAATTCTAATCCAGAAATGGAAGAAATCGATTGCAACGAATATTCTGAATTTTTAATAATACTCCTCTGCTATTTTTAATAATAATAATAATAATAATCTTTATTGTCATTCAGCAACATAAAATTACAATAGACAACGTCAGAAGTCAGGACACAAATGTGACATCATGCTTAAATCTATACATCATCCTATGAAACATTGAACATTTTGTTGCATAAACTGTACATACAGGCCTAAATATTTAAATTTAAAATTCTAAGATTGAATGCTTTACACAAATTTATACAAAACTTAAGTAAATAATGCTTCAAAACTAAACAATTTGTAAATATTCAGGAAATTTATAAAAAGATTTTTGGTCATGCAGGCTGCCTCCTAGTGGCCAATAGTGTTAAGAGTTCAGAGTAATTATTTGTGTTTAAAAAATCGTCTATAGAAAAAAAGGCTTTGCTAATTAACCATCTTGATAATGTTGATTTGAAAAGGTTTATGTTATCAATTTCTCTAAATGGAATGGGAAGTTTATTGAAAAGTTGTAATTGTAAATATTTATGGCTTTTTGTGAATTTTGAAAGTCTAACTGGTGGGATGTACAGGTTGTTTGATTGTCTAGTTGAGTGGTTATGTATTGAGTGACATTTAGTAAAATTTGTAATGTTTTGTTTAACAAAGACTAAATTATTAAAAATATAAATACTTGAAAGTGTCATAATATTATTATTTATAAAGAAAGGTTTGCAGTTGACTTTATTTGGTATATCAAACATGATCCTCAGGGCTTTCCTTTGCCAAGTAAACACCCTGCTGGCCCCACAGCTATTTCCCCAGAGAATATTTCCATATAATAAGTGCGTATGAAATAAACTATGGTAAACAGAAAGAAGTGTGTGATTTGATACACAGTTTTTTAGTTTTCGCAATAAAAAACAAACTCGTGACAACTTAGATATTACATTGTTGGTATGTTCTTCCCAAGTTAATTTTTTATCTAAGAAAATACCTAGCAATTTAACAAAATCTGGATTTTCAATTTGGTTTCTACGTAGTGTAAAACATATTTTCTCTGTCTTATCACTATTAATTTCAAGAAAATTACTCTTAAACCAATTATTACCAATATCGATCATGTTATCAATTCCATGGATTGCTGTGTTAAGATTGTCAGAAGGCCAAATAAACGATGTGTCGTCTGCATATAGAACTGTTTTACAAGGCATAGCATTTGGCAAATCATTAATGTATAATATAAACAATACTGGCCCAAGTACTGACCCCTGCGGCACCCCAGCAAGAACCTCTTTAAAAGCTGATGTTTGTTTGCCGGAAGCTACATATTGTTGTCTGCCACAAAGGTAGGTTTTAAAAAAATTTAGTTCCTGGTTTTTTATACCATAAAAATCCAATTTCTGCAAAAGTATGGTGTGCAGAACTGAGTCAAAGGCCCTGCTGAGATCCACAAGGGCCAGACTCAGATAGTTGCCAGATTCAAATGTATCCAGAATATCTGACACTATGGATTCAACAGCTAAAGTTGTGGAGTATCCGGGTCGAAAGCCAAATTGATTGCTATTCAGAATTTTATTATTTGTTAAAAAATCAAAAAGCTGTATTTTAACACAATTTTCAATTATTTTAGAAAAAACTGGAACCATTGAAATGGGACGATAATTGGAAACAGAAGATATATCTCCTTTCTTGAAAATTGGCACTGTTTTGCATATTTTCAGACAACTTGGAAATGTGGAATTTAATAAGGCAATATTAACTTAATAAGTTAAGGGTTCTAGAATGTATGGAGCTATATATTTGACAATCTTGTTAGAAAAGCCATAAAAATCTTCAGAGTTAGAGGAACTAAGTGATCTTATAACTTTTAAAATTTCAATTGATGTTACCGGATTCCAGGAAAAATTGGTATTAGAAACATTTTCCTTATCTAAAAAGTCGTAAAAATGTAACCCACTTCCCCCTCCATTAGAGAACTTGTCTAAAATTTGTTTTCCTACATCAATGTAATAGTCATTAAATTTGTCAGCTGTAATTGGTGGATCCGACTTTTCACTTTTAAAAAATAAACCACTTTCTGACTTAACAACTTTCCATGCAGCCTTACATTTGTTTTGTGAACTATTAATAAATTTCTCATTATATTCTATCTTAGCGGTTTTAATTCTAGTTTTATATTTGTTTTTGTAAGATGATAGAAATTTTTTTAGGATGTCATTGTTTTGATAAGCTGGTATTTTAGTCAAATCCTTGAGGAGTAACAGAGTATCCTTCATTTTCTTAAGTGACTCATCAAACCACAGGTTATTTTTTGTACTAACTTTGTAGTCCTTTCATACTCTCTTAGATAGTCTAGGACAGTGATAATTGTAACAATTCTGAATACAGTCAATGAAACATTTAAAAGCAACATTAACATCAGCAATCTGAAAAACCGGCTCCCAATTGATGACACTTAAACTATACAAAAACATATTAATCCTTTCTTTTGTTAACAATCTAAAAGAAACTTCTTTGACTATTTCAGGCACATATAAACTACTTGAAAATGCAAAATGTAAAATAGGGTGATCAGATATTTGTTCTTTCAAAACTTTACACTGAAATAAGTTTGGCTCAATGTTAGTTGCAATATTGTCAATACATTTGTTCCCTTTGGTTGGGAATTTAAAGATATAATATAAATTGAACGATTTTAAGACATTGACAAGCATTTTTGTGGGATTATCATTCTTTAAAAAATCAACATTAAAATCTGCTCCTAAAATTAATTTACAAGATGGTTTTTTTTGTAAAACAAATGTTAAAAGGCTCTCTAATTGATTAAAAAATAAATTACAATCAGAATCGGGGGTTCTGTACAGAGATACCAAAGTTAAATTGATGTAAGTACATGATGCTTCTAATGAGCCAGTGTGAACAAGGTGTGAAATATCTATCCTATCATATGAAATATTTGTACTTAAAATTATTGAAGAGCCTCCATGGGGATCATCCTCTCTGCAAAAGGAATCTGCGAGAGTATAACCTTGGGGAATGTACAGCCTAATTTCATCTCTAAGAAGCCAATGTTCATTCAATAATGCAATATTGCAATGGGATTCCTCTAATACTAAAGCCAATTCACTTAACTTATTCCTTAAAGATTGTACATTTACATGAATTAAATTTAAATTAAATTTATTGGAGCTACATCTGGGATTATTTGTGACAGGGCCTAATGCAGTGGAGGATCCCCTATTAGAGTATCTCCTAAAAAATGAGAATTTACATTTTCTAAAACACTAGCACTGGTTTCACTTTCATTAACACTTTCGGTACACAGTGACACAGAAGGTTGTTGAGGGGCTGTTGATTATGAAGTATCGGCTGCCTCTGTAGGTTGAGAGGAGGGGGTGTTGGATTTGCAGGGTGAAGTCACAGCTACAGTTACATCTTGCTTGGCTGTCATCGTGTGTGAATTATCAACCGCAGAACTTGGATTGTTGTTACAGGACGGCAGAGGAGGATATTCTTCCATTGACAGTAAATGTCCATTATCAGCCAAAAGGGGACGTCCGTTGCCACTAGGCATGCCTGTTTTGCCTCCAGAATCTTCATTTTGTCGTGCTGATTGAAGTGACACTATGAGTTTCCTAAGGTGTTTCACAAAGTCTGTATACGATAACTTATTATATAATTTCTCCGAAGCATTTTCATTGAAGGTAACAATTGTAATTGATGCCCCTGTTTCCTGTTTGAATTTCAACAGATTGTTGATGAAGTGGTGTGGTGAGATGCGGTCCCGTGTACATCCTAAAGGGGAGCATATCAGATTTTTTAGCTCTTTCCGTTTAAAGTCTTTGGCAAGCTGATCAAAAACTGCATCGTACGTAGCATTGTATTTATGGTAGTTTTTTGAGTTTTGGTAGTATTTTTGCTTTGTTACTAAGCTGTAGATTATGGCTCCCTGTTTGGATTTTTGACAGGTCAAGTTTGAATCGCAGTAATCTGAGTGACTTGGCTTGCCAAACTTTTCTTTAAAGACTGTAGCGACACCTTGACTCATCTGTTTGTCACTATCAAAATCGGCGGAGATACAATGAGCAAAAGCGTTTTTGCTGTCACCTGAGTACAATTCGATCACAGTGTTCATGTCAGCTTCCAATAGCTGTACTCTAGGTTTTATTGATTGTAATTGTAACAGGTTACTTTGGAGATTAGTTGCAGATGACTTGCTATGCTGAGGTTGACTGGAAGTTCTGATGTGATTCATAATAAGCCGGGCTAGTTCTTTTTTCCCTTTATTATTTAAGTGTAGGCCGTGAGAAGTGTAGAATGACCTTCTCAGTACCTGAGTATCGATCAGATGGACATTTTTGAATCGTGCAACCAGTTCACTTAGGTAATTATTAATCCTTTGGATTTCTAAATGAATTGTACTGTTGTTAGGAGCATCATGTCTTTGCGGAATAGTGCAAAGTAAAACTTGTTTATCTTTGTCAAATTCTTGCAACTTTTTCTCTATGTTTTTATAAATATCCTTTGTTGTGTTGTTCAGGGTATTGTTAGTTCCTGCGAGTATAGCTATGACATCACTTCTTTGCTTTAATGCTACATCCACCACATGCAATAGTTCGGTATTTGGCATTACAAGTCCGGTTGTTAATATATCGCTGTTACTCATATAATGAATTACTTGAGACACCCCTCTACCCTGGCTGTCACTGACTATGGAGAGTTTCATATGATGTTTTGATATCTTCAAAGATTTTTGTCTTGTTGGTTTTGTACTGGAGTTTACTTTCCTGACAGTGAGATTTGTTTGAGGTGATACCTGTACGGCTTTTTCACAAAACGTAACTTTTGTTTTGTTAGCAATGAGTGAGGTAGCTTTAGCATTGGAGTTAATTAGGTTTGGTTGGTAGGACACTTCATGATCATCAGATTTTTGGTTGGACTGGATGTCTAGCAATACATTATAAATGTTTTCTGTTGATATAACTGGTATGTTGTTTGTTTTTGGAGGACTGATAGAACCATTGTATTTAAATTTGGCTGATTTAACAGTTGACCATTCTACAGCCCCCGTTTCACAAATGTTGTCACCTTTGTGATTTGTATTTGGAGGGTAAATCATTTTTCTTAGAGTTTCTTTGGACACACTCATATATTGACCTTTGTGAAACCATAAAGCCAGTTGGGCTCTTCTTGTTAATATTATAGACTCAGGAAAAGGCTGTAGCATATTTTCCAATGATTCCAATGAAGGTGTTATACCTTGCATTACACTAGCAAGTACCGTGTCAGCTGCCAAAAGCATATGGATTCCACAATCATGATTGTTGGATTGCGGCGGGGTTTTCACTCTCTCAAATTGAAATAAAGCAGTTGACTTTAAAGAGGCATGCAATTTTTGTGCAACTGTTTGAGCATGACTGAGGTTATAGTCACCTTTTGAGTCCATATGAAAAAAATGGTTATTTCCTTTATCCCAGAGTAAAAGACTCCAGTGTGAGCCAGAACCTCCCACTCCTTGGACAGATGACGAGTCATTGACAGGAATAAATACTAAACTCTTGTCCTCAAGCTTAATAGGTTGTAAGATGTCCATATAATCTTGTAAAACCTTGATCGCAAGTGTTATAACTGGGCTCATAAAGTGTATTTTTGGTTGTTCACTGCCTAGGGTTGAATTTAATATGTTAAAATAAACTTGAACCGCATCGTCAGTTACCCATTTGGATTCCAAAAGTGATAGGGAAATGTTTTCATTTAATTCTATTTTTGAGTTCTTTATGTTTTTAGTACAAATGTCATTGCTTAGATTCTCAGAAGATACATTATGAGTTGTACATGAGGCCTCATCCAACAAGACTGCCGTAATCTCCATTCCACTATCCCTATCCATCATTAGATGGGGGTCACTCACTGTAATATTATTTTCTTCATCGCATGATTCGCTAATACTAAGCATGCTTAAATTACTAGAGGGAGTGGTACTTGCTCCATTGGGCCCATCTCTATCCAAATTCGACAATATATTTGTATCAGAACTTTTGTCTAGTATGGAGGCTTGAGAACTAGCAATGCTACTTTCATTCAAAATGGAATCATTTTTGGATTTTATTTTAATGGAACTAAAATTAAAATCTTCAATTTTCAAATTAAGTTTGTGGTCTTCTAAGTACTTGGATAACTCTTTTTTCGAACGAAAAACCTTACCCCTCGGTGATGTGATGTAAACATCAATTTTCCCAGCACTGAGACCTTTTTTCCTAACAACCTCAGCCCTCTTCCATCCAGAGGGAATTGTTTTATCCACATCAGAGTTCATATTCAGTTCCAATGTATGAACAAATAAAAATCCAAAACAAAATTATCTTTTTACAAATTCAGAGTGTAAACAATAAAATAACAAACAGACTTTATTTCCTAAAGGCTTCCCTTCAAAACTGACAAAACTATATTACATATCCAATGCTGTTAGCAGCTTTAAAATAAAAGTAAGTGGCTACTCAATTCACCACTAGTGCTAACTTTGTAATGGCAATATTTAAAAATTATTGTTTCTTCAGTATTGTGATTCCGGTTTCAAACAACATGTAAACAAGGAAGTAAACAAACTGGCAGATAATAGGTGTCCATGTCCAGTGGATTGAAGCTCAGAGATAAGGTCGACCCATCCGATGTAGATAAGGGAAACTCAAGCAGTGCAACCCTCTTATCTGATCTGATAAGAAACCCAGCCTATCTCTTTACCTGCATAAACTAGTGATTTCACAGTAAAACTTTTATGTTTTTCTCATCTTACTCAGAGAATAAAACCGGTTTCAGAAATATTATTTTTAGAAATCACGCACTGAAATAAAACTCACACAACTGTACACAATTGTAAGTAAACAAACTATTATTTCTTGTAAAAAAACTTTAAAAACCAGAGAGCACATTTAACTCTGCACTATTGACTTTGGGTCTTCCCCCTCTCTCCCCCTTGTTTTCCAGGTATAACTACAGTTTATAGTGTAGCCGGGTAAATTTAATCTTCTAAGCGTTACTTCTGTCATTTTGTGCTCAGTGATTACAATTACATCTGGGTTAACTTCAGAAAGAGTAATTTCTAGTGACTCTAAAGATGAATTTAGACCTCTAATATTTTGGTGAAAGATTTTGAACTTACTATCTAATTTATGTTTAGTACAATCCTTTCCTTCTCTAAAAAACATTGATTTTTCCCCTTTATAATTCCCACACCTAAAGCACTTTCACTCTCACTTTTGCTCTGCTTTAGCGCCTCACATTCAGTGAGGTCGCCATTCACTACACTTAACACATTCTCCATCTGCGTTTCTGCTGTTGATGTTAGTGTTGACTGGTTAGTGGGAGATGCTGATGTAGAACCTGTAGCAGACAATTGGGCTGATCCAGATGTTGTGACAGGTGTTGATACAGGTGTGGAAGCTGACATCGGTATTGATGGATGTGCATAGCTGATAGCTCTTTGTAGGGCTTAGTAGATGATGGTCCTCTGAATGCATGTTACCGTTCATATTTTTTTCTTGATGCTCTCCTAGTGATGTTGCAGTAATAAAGGATTGTATTTTACTATTGAAATCCTCATGTGTCAGGCCACCTCTTAATTTTCTGAAAGATTTTTGGTAGTACGAGGCAATAGTTATCTCTGCTCCTGTTTCTTTTTGAAACATTTTCAGATTATTCAGGAAATTAGCTAAGGATATGTTGTCCCTAACACATCCTATAGGGAAACATATAAGATGTGTCAGTCTTCTTTCTTTAAAATACTTAGTTAAATCCTTAAAAGCGATATTATAATCATTAATATAGGGTTTTCCATAATAATTTGCTTTTGTAATTAAACTATATACAGTGGCTCCAGGTTTTGTGTTTTGTATGGCCAAATGCCTTGACACACACTCATGAGGTTTTGGTTTTTGAAAGTGGGTTTTAAATATTACTGCCACTCCCGCCGTCATGTGTCGTGGATGGTGGAAATCTGCAGAGATGCTATGTGCAAACCCTACTGCCTTATTGTGTTGGTGCTTTTTAACACATTCGATGCGGCGGGTCCACCGGTGGACCCCGCGCGTCTCAGCTGAGGAGCGGGGGGTCCACCGGTGGGGGAGCGCGCATTGCATTGTTTGCCGGTTCAGTGTGGTTCAGCCATTGTCGGGGGAACGTTGTAATCTTTACCAGCCTGTAGCTTATAATGCGAGCTTTATTCTGGTGTAGGTTGGTACAAAGATTTCCCGTAAAATCCCGTCTGGCAATGCTTTTGTCCCGTTTTCGGGGATTTTCTCAGTTCGAGCCGTATTACAAAGACTCTGGTTATTGATCCAGGCAGTGCTGCTACCTTTGGGTGTTTCAGTGAACTACGTCCACTTTCGGAGTAACGCAGAACAATCACCACTGCTCTTTTGTGATTCGTCTTACTGAGATATTTCAATACCAATAGCGATCGCTGATTCAGTTAGCGCGTCGGGGCTCCGCCCGGGCCTCGCCGCAATTGGCGAGCGCCTGTTTAAAGGTTTTCAGCAGCGAATGTGTTAATCAGCTCGTACATGGGCATTTCTGTCAATGTAACCGTATTATTTCGGAGTGACTGTGTATGGTTTTCTGTGTCGGTTAGCGATGGCGTTTCTTGGTAGTCTTCTTTTGAGGATGACTGGTTGTGTCTCTTTTCTGCTGACCACTGTGAGAGAGTGCTAAGGATTGATTGTGCTCTTTAGTTCTGCCTCTGCTATTGATGTGAAGACCATGTACTGTAAAGTCTGGTCTTTTGAGGAAGTATAGGTCAATTACAGTAACATTCTCCATTTTAGCAGCCAGCTCAGTGATGTATTTGTTCACCAGATCTAGTTGAATATTCTCAACACTATTGTAGGGTTTGTCATATCTTAAAGGAATGGTTGATATAAAAACCGGCCTGACCTTGCTGATAGATTCGAGTTTGCTCTCAAGCTTGGTAAAAATATCAGCAAAATTATTATTAATACTGTCGTTGCTTCCACCTAAAATGATTAGGGGGTTATTTGAATTGCCAATTGAGGATGAATCAACTACTTACATAAGGGTAGTGTTTGGTCGCACATATCCAAACGTATCCACTTTCCCTTTACTTATCTCGTTTATCTTAGGTGCCAGCATTTTTCCCTGGCTATCAGAACATAGTGTAAGTTTCATGTTAGGGATAACATATTCTACTTCCCTTTTTTTGTGTTTCTATTTGTACTTCTACTTGAATTTCTGTTAGTGTAAACCTTACTTTGGATGTAAACGTTTCCTCTATTGTCTGTTGAGTTTAGCTGTGAAACTGGCACGCTGTTTTCATCCAAGTTCTCCAAAATTTGAAATTGGTTGCTAGTATTTAAGGAGTATTCAGGAGGTCTGTTTTGTGTATTTCCCAATTTTTGGTTGGATCTATTATTTTTAACTTGTGTCCACTTACGGTTAACACTGGCGTTATTACTGTTTGGTAATATAGCATTATTATAACAAACTTGATTCGGCAGATTTCCTTCAGCATTTGTTAGTTCAACATTTGGCAACTTCTCAGTACTTTTATTAAATATCAATGATCTTATCACTGAAGACTGCAGTTTCCTATACTGGTTGTTGTAAGTTAAGTATGCAAGCAGAGCTCTTTTGAGGATTATTTCGTGTTCTTGCACTCTGAAGCTGTTAAAAGATCGAGCCTCCTGCTCATCTAAACTACCACTTCTTATTTCTTTGAGCAACCAATCTACTGCCAATATCACATACAATATGCAGTCCACTCCGTTGTTTTGCTGTGGACTATTTACTACATTTAATGTTGGTTCTTTCTGACTAATAAAGCCTGATACTTTATTTAGAATCTTCTTTGCTGAGGGAAGATTCATCTGGTTCATCGAATCAAAATAGTTGAACACATTGGATCTTTTTGTATAGAATTACCAGATCCTTCACTGCCTGCTTCGGCATCATTGACAGGTATAAAGATATGAGATTTCTCACTTAAACCAAGGGGAGTGAGTATAAAATCGACATCCTCTAAGCATTTTATGGCCTGACCAACAACCGGGCTTATCAGAGCTATCTTTGGATCAGCAATATCAATGCTCAGTAGCTGAAAGTAATTATGAATCATGTCATCAGACAGGAAACCATTACTCAAGGCTTCTATACATATACCCAGGTTAGTGTTATCGGTATGTGGGTTTGTATTAGTGTTGGCCAAATTTATATCACCCATACTCAAAGGAACCTTATTTGTGGAATCGATATTATTGATGATATGCGTATCAATTGAGGGTAATAAGTGGTTTCCCCTTTCAACCATCGAGTCCCATTATTGGTAGCTGTGCTGTTGTCAGTTAGAGTAGAGCTAGGACTACAGGTTTTAGGTGTCTCGCAGGGTATATTCGAGTCTTTGTTGGAGTTTTCCATTATTTTAGGTGGATGGAAACTACTTGTATTAACTAAATCTTTTGCAGGGAATTCCTCATTATTTTTCTCTTCCTTGGAGCTAAAAAGATTCTCTTCCTAATATCAGCATCGCCTCGCTTTTTGGTTGAGATATTGAAATCTTTAATTTTCCAATCTAGTTTATTTTCTGTTATATAATTCGAGAGTTCTTTCTTCGATCTGAAAGTTTTCCCTCGGGGAGATATTACATATATATAAATTTTCCCCTTATGTTGACCTGATTTCCTTACCACTTCTTTTCTCTGCCATCCCTTAGGTATATCAGCACCATTCAAACTATTCATTTTACTATTTATGTAATGAAACTTTTAAAACTCACGAGTTATTATGTTTAGATACAAATTTAATTTGATATATGTGCATGTAAATAATCAGTAGGCTTATAACAGACAATTTCAGCTTATTATTTTCAGAAATCAACAGTTTTTAAAGTTATTTTAAGTTGTTTTAGTAAAAATGGAAAAGAAATTCTAATAACAGAATTTATTTTTTTTATGTTCTTGATTGTAGTAAAATATATTTACATATTTGAAGCTCTTCTTTGGGTTGATAGTAATAAGTAATCGGTCCTAGGAGGTTGAGGCAGGTCAAGTCAACGCAATGTAAACAAACTTCAAGAGATAAGGATTATTGCAGGTGTAGATAAGGCTGCACCAGGTAAGTCCAAAAGTCAGCAACGCTCTTATCTGATCTGATAGCAGATCCTCCTCTATCTCAAATTCTTCAAATATTTACAGGATTTTTAATCTATTTTTCTCACTTATCTGATAAAGCCTTCAACACTTGGAAAATATTTTTGTACTAAATCATTTACTGGTTGAAAATACTTGAGTTGTACTAAAAAGTTTTTAAAAAAACACTCACTTTACTCACAAAAATGGCTAAAACTCAGGAGCACAAAACTACACACAACTCATCCATGTGGGCTCTCCCCACTCCTGATACTAGGGGCGCTGCGTAGTAGTTTTTTTTTACAGTACTGTTTTAAAGTAGAAAAATCTAGCCTACTACTGTGCTGTTACGTAAACAATAGATTCAATGTTTCCCGAAAAAATTCAGAATAGAAACAATAGAAAGGCAACACAATAGAAGGGTGGGAGGGGTTGGGCAATGACCTCGAAAGGAGCTCGGGTAGCAAAAGTGAGTGAGTCGAGTAGGACGGGAGGGGGGAAGGGGTGGGTACAACCTTGAAGCTATATATAGACTTGCACTACTTCCCTATACCTAAAGGACTGGTGATGGCGAGTGGTATTCTAACCACAGGACAAGATACAACGTTGTTTTCGGGTATTCATTGTCCGGTTTGACTTTGGATTGTCTTATTGTGTAGAAACATTGAATAATCAAAAATAAAATTAGAACAAACCACGATTATTTAGCATTGATTATGTATATTAAATGATTAAATAGTAGGGACCAGGCGAAATATACAAACTTTTTCTGCGAGAACGAGGTGGAAACCTAAAACACTTATGGCTGGACTGTCCAGCGTTGGCCCAAAGAAGGCTTACATCTCTGGGGAGGTTATTTCTGGAACCAACAGAGATAAGGAAGCTGATTGTCTTTCAGCTCCTGGGCTACTTGAGAAGCCTAGGGCTGTCAGAATGATTTAAAGGGTGCTACAATAGGTCTCCAGGCCGAAGTAGCTAGGCTATTACCCCAACCCCACAAGGAAAAAAACCACGATTATTTAGCATTGATTGTGTATATTAAATGATTAAATAGTAGGGACCAGGCGAAATACACAAACTTTTGTCATGATTTGAATTTCAACGTCAAAATACAATATTGCACATCATGATATTTTAGATCATTGACCTTTATTATGCATCCGGTATTGCTGTTTCAGAAGAGAAGCACGTTGATAAATTATAAATTGATATTCCTGTAGTTAAAAAGAATTATTTTATAAACCTATAAAACAAAATCATAAAATCTTACATGAAGATAATAACAATAACAGCAACTGTAAAAAGGGTATAAAGATAACAACGTCATTATTCTTTCTCTTTGTTCTTCTATTTCTTGGGTTTCCCTTCATCACGCATTCAACAAGTTGCCATGGTCACTAATCACCCATGTCGTTATCAGCTTTTGTGACATAGCGCACAGCAGGGGGTAAAACTTGACGAAAATCGGTTAATGTTTACCTATTATTTAATTACTAATGTACTTTATTGGTACTGTATTAATAATCGGCCAGATTGGCCGATTTTTGTCAAATTTTACACCAAATTTATTGAAATTTCAAGGTGAATATCAATAAAACAATTATTACCAAATATTTTTATTCATTTAAAAGATTGATTTATGGTATTGGGTTCCCCACTGAGTGCAGCCGAGCGGCGCTAATGAGGGTTAAACCGCCTTGGGGGTGGACAATAGACGGCTTATCAGACCCGACCCTCCCCTGTGGTCTGGAGAAAGCTTGTAAAAAAACTATTGCACAAGCGTGACTTGACCTTGGGCTGCTTCAACTTTAATTTTGTCAAATGAACTATGATGTTTCAAAATCAAAAACAATAATTTGGGACCATACTGCATAACAATAATGGACTGCAATTGTTGAACATACCATCCATTTTTAAAACGTTTTTATTAGGTCGCTTTCTTGTCCGCTACAAATTTTGCAACCGATTTTATACTAACTTCCCGATGAGCTAGGGACTTGAAACTTGAAACATATCTCACAAATGGAAGACAATGCAATATTATACAATTTAATTTTCATATTTCCCTTGGGCTACGCCCCATGGGCTTGTTTTTATTAAATCGATTTCTTGAAAATTTTGATACTTCCCGATGAGCTAGAGACTTGAAATTTGAAACATAGCTCACAAATGGATGACATTGCAATATTATATCATTTAATTTTCATATTTCCTTTCGGGCTACGCCCCATGGGCTTGTTTTTATTAGCTCGCTTTCCTACAAATTTTGATATCAATTTTAAGCGATGTTCCCGATAAGCTAGAGACTTGAAATTTGAAACATAGCTCACAAATGCATGACAATGCAATATTATATCATTTAATTTTCATATTTACCTTGGGCTACGTCCCGTGGGCTTCCAAATTTTTCATGTTTACATTTTGAAAGGATGTAAATATATCAACTAATTTAAGTCAGCTGTAAATACTTAAATTTGACAGTTCGAAGAGCAGAGGTTAAGAGATACAGGTTATGCTCCCAAGAGATTCTTTATACAAACAAACATTTCAAAATAAAGATAAACAATCTGATTACAGGTATCAAGGTGTTTGTAAATAATGTCAATTATTGTTTATTTAGTATTCTATATGTAAATATGTGGTTTCCCTGGACACTAAATTAAAATACCTATCTCAATAAAATAAAAGGGCAAACTGAATTATTAAACTCAACACTTTTAATTGAACCAACTAAAGAAGACATAGATTAAAACTATTGTTGTTTTTAACAACACATTTAACAATTTAACCATCTGGTATTCATCATTGAAGTATAACATTAAAAACAGACATGTGGCAAATATTAAATTGCACTCAACACCCCTCCTCAATTTAATAATTTTACATTTGACACAGTTAACAAACAAACAATCCTAACATCTTTCTCAAATTGCCAAACCGAGGTGCAGGCAGACTTTTTGTAAAAATGTCTGCAATCTGATTTTCCGAACATATATATTCTGCAGACATGATTCTCCGCTGGTGAAGTTCCCGCACAAAATTGTATTTAACATTCACATGTCTCAATCGGCGATGCTCCCACTTCTGTAGAAGTCGTATGCAAGATTGATTATCTTCCAGGATGCGGATTGGTAACATAAGCAAAATTTGAAAATCTTCTATCAGATACTTCATCCAGAGTAATTCGGCTGCTGCTGTTGCCAAAGCTACATATTCCGCCTCTGTAGATGATAACGCAACACTAGATTGCTTCTTTGTTGCCCAACTTACAGTACTTCCAAACACTTGTATGAGATAACCTGAGGTCGATCTTGAATCTCCACTTTTATTCCAGTTTGCATCAGCGTAAGCCAGAATAATGTCATCTTGTTTGCTCTTTCGATAACATAATTTTAAGTCGATTGTTCCTTTTATATATCTTAGGACTCTCTTCAAACATTTCCAGAGTTCTTCTGTTGGGTCACTTTGATGCCTGCTTAGGAAATTTACTACAGCCCTCAAATCGGGCCTTGTACCTAGCATTGCATACATTAAGCATCCGATTACTTCTCTGCATGGCTTATCAGTCCTTTTTCCGCCTTTGATTTCTAGTTTTACTTCCATTGGCGTTTTGACTGGGCAACAATCTTGCATGTTAAATCGTTTAAGAAGACTCTTTAGGTAGGCTGTCTGACTTAAGTACATTTCCCCCTCACTCCTGGAGATTTCGATTCCCAAAAATGTTTTTGGTTCTTCCAATTCCTTGATTTTAAACTTCTCATTCAACTTTACTTTAATTTCCTTGATTTTCTCCCTATTATTTCCTGCCATGAGAATATCATCAACATAGAGCACAAGATACACGACAATATCATTTTGTATCATAACGTAAAGACATTTGTCGGATTCTGATTGGGTGAAACCAACTGAAATGAGAAATGAATGAATAGCTTGATTCCATGCTAATGGTGCCTGTTTCAAGCCATATAGCGCCTTTTGCAATTTGCAAACGGAGCCGGGTGTTCCTTCAACTCCTTCAGGAATGGACATATATATTTCCTCCTTCAGTTCACCATGAAGAAAAGCATTGTTGACGTCTAATTGTTCAAGAATTAATCCACGTTCGTTTGCTACAGCCAGCAACACCCTAACTGTTGCAAGACGAACCACTGGAGCATATGTTTCTTCATAGTCAAAACCCTTTCTCTGTGAACATCCTTTGATAACAAGTCTTGCCTTGTATCGTTCAATATTTCCGTCCATGTCTTTCTTCAATTTGAAAACCCATTTACTGGAGATAGCTTTCCTTCCAGGTGGTAGTTCAGTGTAAGTCCAAGTTTTGTTTTCCTTTATAGAGTTAAGTTCTTCCTTAACAGCTTGATACCAATGATCCTTATCATCACGTGCTGCAATATCCTTGTAACTTTGCGGTACATCATCGACAAAAGATTCAGCATTCAGAGCAAGAACTGCATAATCCTGTAAGTATCTTGGCACATTCCTCTTTCTGGTAGAGTGTCTTATTGTTTCTTCTTCACTTACATGATCTTCAATTTCTTCTTCCTCTTCTTCAAGATCTGGTATAGAAATTCTTTGATTTTCATCAGACAATGATCTGGGTTCTTCTTTGTTCTTGTCTTCCTTTTTACTCGATCTGGATTCATGTACATGATCGGGAATCCAGTCTTCAATTGGTGTGCTCTCAAAGTTAAATTTTTCCTCATAAAACACAACATTTCTTCCAGTGATTATTTTTCCTTCTTCAGGACACCACAGTCGATAACCATTAGGACAATATCCAGTAAAGTAACACTTCAAGCACTTGCTGTCAAATTTACTCAATATTAATTCCTTAGGTAACAGCAAATATGCTGCACAGCCAAAAACTCTTAACTTACTAAGATTAGGCTTCTCATTGTACCATAAAGCAGCAGGGATCTTTCCTCCTAAAGCTGATGTCGGACTTCGGTTGATTAGATATACGGCAGTTCGAACAGCTTCTGACCAAAATGTCTTACCTAATTCACAATTAAGTATTAAACAACGAGCCCTTTCAACAATAGTCCTGTTCATTCGTTCTGAGACACCGTTCTGTTGAGGAGTATATCTGATTGTGAACTCATACTGAATTCCTTGCTCCTCAAAAAACTGCTTCAACTCATTTGACATGTATTCACGACCATTGTCACAACGAAATCTGCTAATCTTTAGATTGAAATGAGATGTAGCCAAAGCATGATACATCTTGACGTATCGTGTGACTTCCGCCTTCGATTCTAGGGCATAGGCCACCGTGAAATGAGTAAAGTCGTCAATAAAAGTGATGATATATTTCTTACCGTCAAATGAAACTGGTGAGATTGGACCACACAAATCACTGTGAATCAACTCAAGAGGTCTGGTGGCACGTCTCCTGTTCTGATTGTAAGGAAATTGTGATTGTTTCCCTTCAACACACTTTGAACACTTTTCTAAGGGTAATGTTGAAGTATTCAACTCCATCCCATCTACCTGCGACCTGAGACTTTTAATACAACCATAGCTCAAATGACCAAGCCTGTCATGCCACAGTTTCATTTCTGTTTCAGATGAAGAAGCTGACAAAGCTTTTTGTTGCAAAAAATTTAACATATATAACTGAGAATTGTTTCTTTTTGCAACCGCAACAGTTTGATTATCTTTCTTAATCAAGCCACATGAATTTTGAAAGATAACACAAAAACCATTCATTTCCAATTTTCTTACTGAAAGTAAATTGTAACTAATTCCAGGTACAGATAAAACATCTTTGATTGTTATTTTAATTTCCTTCCCTTCAACAACACTAGTGACATACAATTCCCCTTTACATTTTGCTTCAAGATAAGTTCCAGACTTGGCTACTTTGATTTTAATAGGCTGTTCTAATTTCTTAAAGTTAGAGAGACATACCTCATTACTGTTAACCAGATGTTCTGTTGCTCCAGAGTCTAATATCCAATTTATGGTATCTGCTGAACAGTCTTCACTTGATGCTCCAAAACAAAATGCGGCATCTTCCTGTTTGGTGTCGACCACGTTCGCAGAATTATTTTTCTTTGATGGGTTCTGTGGTAATTTGACTCTGCAGTTAGCTCGTTTGTGTCCAAGCTTTCCGCATCTGTGACAAGTGAAATTGAACGAGTTGCCAGAAGTTCCTTGATTTCCTGGAAAATTTTTCTTTTTCCCTGGTTGAGACTGGAAGGCAGTAGGAGGTGATGTACAATCAAATTCAATTTTTCCAACGCCCCTCCTCTTTGTCTCCTCTTCCAGCAGTCTGACCTTCACAAAGCTTAGAGATAAGTCCTTCATTGATAGAGTCTCTATGGCCGTGACAACGACGTCATATTCTTTGGGCATGGTCAGTAGTAGATGACAAACAATGTCAGATTCCTCGACAGTTGCTCCTGTAGAACGTAACTCTCTTATGACTTTGTCAAATTTCAGAAAGTGACGATTTAAAACATCATTCTTCGCATCAAACTTCATTGTTAGTAACTGCTTCCTTAGTAGAAGTTGGCTAGCTATTCCTTTCCTTTCAAATGTGTTGCAGAGAGATTGCCATAGTTCAAAAGCAGTTGCCTTGTCTTTTGCATATTCCAAATGGCTGTCGGCAATACGCTGTATAATCTGCGACTTGCACTTCCGATCTTGTTTCGCTAATTCCAACAACCTTGCTTCCTTCCTCTCTCGTTGTTCATCTGTGTCTTTATCCAGAAATTCAACTTTGGTAACATAAGATTCCTTTACAAAAGATAATAATTCTAATTCCTCCAGCAGAGTTTCAATTCTAAATTTCCAATTGCTGAAATTGGTTCCATCCAACAATGGTATTCGATACTTTTCATGTTCAGTTGCCATATTAATTCAATTTCATTAGCCAGGTAAAAAAATATTAACAAATTCCGTATTTAAACAGCCCTGGGCCCATAACCTGTAAATATGTGGTTTCCCTGGACACTAAATTAAAATACCTAGCTCAATAAAATAAAAGGGCAAACTGAATTATTAAACTCAACACTTTTAATTGAACCAACTAAAGAAGACATAGATTAAAACTATTATTGTTTTTAACAACACATTTAACAATTTAACCATCTGGTATTCATCATTGAAGTATAACATTAAAAACAGACATGTGGCAAATATTAAATTGCACTCAACACTATAAAGTAAACAATAAATATTTCGAGTGAATGCACTGCAGAGAAATTCCATATATTATTATATATTGTGAGTTTTCGGATTAACGAACTGTAAACATGTAATAATATCAATTATTTGTGAATATTGCATGATAACTCATATTATGGTACTATAGAAATAGATTTAACATGCACACACATTAAAACTAAAAAGTATAAAATAATTTATAAATAAAAAACTTTTTTAAACAAAACGTTTTTAAACGCCCTAAAAAGTAGAAAATAATTTACAAATAATTTATAAATATGTTGAGAGAGTATAAATACTTGTACGATTTAAAACGAAAAACGTTGGGTGCATGCAATTAATTGATAATAATACATTAGTTCAGTAGGTGAAGGTAATTGTAAACCATCTATTGCATGCACCCAACGTTTTTCGTTTTAAATCGTACAAGTATTTATACTCTCTCAACATATCTATAAATTATTTGTAAATTATTTTCTACTTTTTAGGGCGTTTAAAAACGTTTTGTTTAAAAAAGTTTTTTATTTATAAATTATTAACAAACTAAGATTACGATTCAAATACAATTTTAAAAATTATCTTGGTATTTTACTTGGGGTGATGAAGTTATGTAGGCTAGTGTAATTCTCGGTTCATCAAGGTTCTACTGAATTAAGTTTGGCAGCTGTGAATAAGTGTAGAATGAAATGTATAAATTCAGGGATACACACCTTTTACAGAGTTATAAAGCCTAATTGCCCGAATTAACTTGCCACAACATCAAATCGTGAGCTAGAGCCCAGCTTAGTGCATTAGTGATGTTTTCTAAACTTGGCAAACCCGCAGAATGCCACTTACGGCCAATAATCCGTTCCAAAAACGTTCCTTCTAAACTTGAGATAGAACTCCTTGTCTTGTGAAAACCAGGAAACAACATAAAACATAACCTCAAGTAAACAAACCCAAACGTTTGACATCAGTCCTGCTGAGCTAAAGTGTTGTGTGAAGATTTTGGCTGCTAGTGTACTTAATTCAAGCAACCAACTTATCAAAAAAAATATTTGAATTGTGATTTTCAAGAGAGAGAAACCTGTTCTATAATTCAAAATCGTAATTTAAGTTTATTTACACAGCTTCACAGTGTTTTATAGGTTAAAAATACATATGTAGCTTATTATTAACCGCACCAAACTATCTGAATCCGAACCTCCCAATATCCGATCCGAACCGAGCCCCAACTATCCGATCCGAATCCGATCCGAAATGAAATTTCACTATCCGCACACCTCTGATATATTGATGAAATTTGGTAAATTTATTTATTTTATGCTAAGATATGAATATTTTACTAAAAAACACACTTATTAGCCTCCCTGTAGCAGCAAACCTAGGTACTCGTTTAACCTAATGTAATCAAATAGAATTAATTGTATATAAATTCAGGCAAATGGAATTCGCTTAGTCTGCAGGTTTGCTGCGGCGGGGGTATTTTTTTTCATTATGATTAATGATCTGGAATACAATGTTAGCTATAGTTCTTTAATGTTGTGTAAATGAAACTGATTTTAAATTAAGTAACATGATTTACGAACTAATGATTGGTATAAATCAAATTTATTGTTATTGAATTTTGACAAAAGACAAAAATGGTATTTTCTTTAAATAACTCTGAGTACAATAAGGCTGAGGCTGTTAACCTTCTGCATATCACTCTTTAACTCTTGGAACAATCAAATCAGTAATGTCTGCAAAAAGCTCAGTAAGGTCATCTGCTTCTAGAGAAAATTAAAAGATTTTTTTTTAAACCAACTTTTGAAAAGAGATGTTGTCAATTGTGATTTTCAAGAGAGAGAAAACTGTTCTATAATTCAAAATCGTAATTTAAGTTTATTTACACAGTTTTACAGTGTTTTACAGTTCAACCTCGTTTGTACGAACCTCGATAAAAAGAAATTCCTCGACAAGACAATTTTTTTTAGTCCCCTTGACACTTTCATGTAGGTCAATGCTAAAAACACCTCTATACAACGTAGTAATTAAGTTAAAAACCTCCATAAGACGAATTTGTTTGTGACATGGGCTAGGACTGATTAACCTCTATACAACGAATATTCTTAGCACAAACCCTCTACAAGACGAACGTGACCTCTATAAGACAAATTTATCATTATCTTAACCTCCATAGTACGTAGTTTTCAAAACAAACAGAAGCTTGTCTCAACATGAAACCCCCAACCATCCCTCCTCCTTCCTCAGTCATTGTTTGGAGAAACATTGGAGCAAGGAGAAACCTCTATAAGAAGAATAACAGCAGCATTAAACCTCGATAAAATGACCCTCTCTATTAAGAATACCCCTATAGTAAGAATTTTTAATTTTTCTTTGAAATTCGTCTTATAGAAGTTCAACTGTATAGGTTAAAAATACATATGTAGCTTATTATTAACCGCACCAAACTACTCGAATCCGAAAATATCCGAATCCGAACCTCCCAATATCCGATCCGATCCGAACCAAGCCCCAACTATCAGATCAGAATCCGATCCGAAATGAAATTTCACTATCCGCACACCACACTATCCGCACGTATTTGTTGTTTACGTAATAAATTATAAAGAAAAGAAATGTCTGATATAGTGTACAGATCTGTATCTTGTTTTTTTTTTATTTTCCTATTGCCCTTTTTGTCATTCAGTAACAATACTTCTGATCCTCTGGTTCGGCATCAGCAAGTAAGTCAACAAAGAGGTTAGGCCAAACTGTTTTATAATTTTAGGCAAGTTTTTTACAACAGTAAAATGAGTCTTTTCTTAAGTTGGATGGAGGTCTAAAAAAATATTTCTAAGATCAAATAAAATATTTACAAGACACATTTGTTTGAAAATAATCTGTAACAGTTTTATGTTTTTAAATAAAGAAATATATCTTTTCCTACAGTTACCTAATAATGTACATGTTCTCTCACTGATTTGAGAAAGCAAAGTGGCCAATTCGCTCATCAGTGAGACAATGTTAACATTGTCTCACTCTAATTACTTTGTCTCACTCCAGATTTGCAACGTGAAGTCACAAAATAGTGAGCGTGTAACATGCAGACAAGGTCGTATGCGCGCGAAATACGTTAGCAGCACTGGCTGTAAATCAGCTGGTCAGCTGTTTTACTGTTGTATCATTAATGTCATATTAAAAGTTCATTTCTGTGTAAAAATATGTTACGTTTCTTTACCAATTTATTTGTTTGATGGTATCTGTAGGAAAAATATAATGTGCAACTCGAGTGCAAAGTGCAATTGCTCACTAGTTGCACAAATAACTATTTTGTCTCTACTAACTTTCTTGTTTAGTCACACAAATTTGTCAGCAATTGTGTAAGTAATTTGGAGCAACTGGGTGGTGTAAGAGGGGGAGGGGAGGTCTATGACCTTGAGTGCCAGACAAAGACCCTGCAGTTTCAAAAACATTGACTTGTGTTACTAATTAATTAGAGCACTATTATAGTGTCTCTGCTTATGTTGCCAAGTTGACATTTACTTGGTACTTGATTTAGTATAATCTTACCTTACTAATATTATAAATGTGAAAGTTTGTGTGTTTGTTTGTTTGTTTGTTTGAAGTTCAGTCACGCATTAATTACTGGATGGATTGGGCTGAAATTTCGCATGATGATAGCTCACATTCCCGATTAACATATAGGCATATTCTTTTCTTAAAAAATATTTTCGGGCTCCGCCCCAGTGGCTCTGGAGTTTACCACTTTAACCTTATGAGTATTCATTTAAATGGAATGAAAGAATTTAGTCAGCTGTTGCAACTAAAAAGGTTGGTTCTATGGTATGCAAAAGCATTAAAAGTTATAAGATTTACCAACAGGGTGCAGCATTATTAATTTTTTTTTATTTATGAAAAGAGCTAATTTGAATTAAGCAGCAACAAAAAACTGTGATACGCAATGAGAACAGTTTTTGATTTCACGAATAATTTGTGATATTTTGTGAATCTTTAATAATTTATTTTTTTCTATTGTTCGTATCATACTGTGTTCTCCCCCATTGCAAACGCAAAGGTTGAGTATAACTGTACTAATCATTTTATACTTATACTAGCTGGCCCGACCTAATATGGTTTTATGTCAAATGCTCGTTCATTTTCAAGATGAGCTCGTTCACATGGCTAAATCACGTCCTGGTTGAAGTTCGTTCGCTACGCTCACTCACCTTTAGGTTGTAGCTCGTTCGCTGCGCTCACATGCCTCCAGGTTGAAGTTTGTTCGCTACGCTCACTCACCTTTTGTTTGCAAATTAGCCGTTGTCATAAATTTAAAGAAAAATAATAGTGCTGCACCCTGTTGGTAAACCTATTAACTTTTTAATGCTATTGAACATCACAAAATCAAACTGTTTAGTTGAACCAGCTGTTAAGATTCTTTAATTCCATTTAAATATGAGTACTTATAAAGTTAACATGGGAAACTCCAGAGCCACTGGGGCGGAGCCCTTTTGACGGATCTGCACCAAACTTCACACAAACCATCCTTGAATAATGCTTAATAATGCCTGAAAGTTTCATTACAATCCGTCGAGCGGTTTCGAAGTCTATAAAGCCCAAACAAACAAACATTCATTGGATTTTATATATATATATGCCAATCCCGTACGAAGGACGGGTGGGTACTCTGCTAGTCTTCTATATATTAGTTAAGAGTTCCTTTTTGGGTACCTAATTAATTGTGATATTGTTTGACTTGAGTTTATGGATTTTTAATTTATTAGTTATCGAAATCAGTTGTTTTTAGATTTTAATCTCTTGCAGTAGGCCTAGGTCTGTCTATACTACTGTATTGTATGATATGTAATTTTTACAGTCCTTACTAATTATACCATAAACAATGTGTGTGTTAATTACTGTTTTTGAGTAAATCAGTCAACAAACATCTTTTCTTCAATAAGTTCTCAACTTGCCTTGTTGCTTAGCCTATTACTATTTTAGGCCCTATAAAAAATAATTCTTATGTAAAGCCTACTAATGTCTTATTCTTAGGCCTACTAATGCCAATCTATCTATACTATTATATAAAAATCTAATGGTGTCTGTCTGTATGTGTGTTACTAATAGGTGCAAAAACTACTGAACCAATTGGGCTTGAATTTAAAAAAAATATATAGCTACCATACCAAGGACCATTATAGGACTATTCACACTTTGATACTGACCGTGGGCTTTGCCCCTTTGGCTTTTAAAGTTCTGAGGTGAGGATTTAAAAAGTAAATATTGATTGGTCTCCACGGCTGCAATAAAAATACTCACAATGTTTACATTTGCTTTGACATTTCAATGTAAATAAGAAAGAAGTACTGCCAAATTGCATATTTCACAGTTTAAGACAACTGATCCAATGAAATTAAATATAGTATTTCACACAATTATGTGGTTGGTTTATTTAATCTAAAAATGTATTAATAGTAGTTTACCCAACGATTGCGTTAAGTTAGTCTTTACGACACGAGTAGAAAATTTAAGGTACGAGCCTTGGCGAGTGCCTTAAAAACTTCTACGAGTGTCGTAAAGACTATTAACGCGAGTTGCGTACACTACTTTACTTACGACCGTTTTTTTAATTACAGTACTAACAATCTGGTTTTTAATTACTAACAATCACTTCTCATAACTTCTTAGAGAGGTTATGTTTTCGTTTATTGTCATTGCCACTGAAAGTAATGCAACAACTTATTGTATAATCAGCTGATTTCGTGTAATTACGTGTTTGTAAAACTTCGCTAAATAATACGTTACTTTTTTCAGGGAATAGGCTCTGCTAGCAGCATTCTTACCATAAATACTGTATCAAGTACAATTAGGGAAATATTGCATTTTTTTACAATTGAATAATGTAGTGAAACAGTTAATTTGCAGTTTAATAATATGTGGTCCACAACGAGTTGGTTTAAAAGTTGTTAAGAGGTTTTCTAAATAAACCAGAAGCGCATTTTCATTTACCAATTTAACCTCTTTTTGTTTCGTCCAATTAATGAAAATTGCTGGTATGTAATTCCATACCTTTGTTTCGATTTTGGTGCAAAAGATTAGCACATACATTTTGTCCTCTCATTTCCATCTCGTCAACTTCACTTTCACTAACTGACATATTTAAATCAGTTTAATCCAGCTTCCTTTAACTTCCACCAACTTAGGTTAAGAATACGCGAGTATCAACAGGAACAAGCCGGATCAACAATTAAAATTGTCAACTGATCAGCTGATCAGCTGATTAGTTGACGTTTGAAGCATTATAATTTTACATCTTTTCTCTCAATCCTTGAACCTCATTGGTCCGTTACCCCTGTTGTTATGAGAAAACTATGCTGTTATGAAAGTAAACAGCTGTTAAGTGAAACTTTTCAATTCTAAGAACTGAACTGAAATGGCTAATTTAAAAAATGGTCGTAGGTAAAGATCATTTATTCAAAAACTATGTCAATGATTATAGAAATTAAAAAAATATTCTAAATGCGTTGCTGTATCAACTCAGGCTCTGCTTTCGATTTTCAAATTATCTTAAGTGTTATGAAAATAATGTTATTGATATATTTTCATGGAAACAGTAAGAAAATTACAATTTATGTTTTGTTTGAATTTGGAGGATACTTTAAATAAATTCGAACTGCTTAACATGTGTTAGATTAACTTAACATAACTTGCACATCACATTGTTTTTTTTTTACATGTGTATTTAGGTAAATTTAGTTATTGTGTTTTGCTTAAATTAAACTAAAGAATATCATCAATAATTAAAAAAACTACTTTAAAACTAAAATGAAATAGGTATAGTTGCAATATAATCGTAAGTGTATCAGCTCCACTTTAAATTTCGTACTATGTAGCCTAATACGTTTCCACTTGGTACATCTGAATAAAAAATGAACTCAAATAAAGTGGTGCATTTGAATTTTGTTTCAATTTAATCAATGGTGGATGCGTGATTATTTTATTCAACACATTAAAAGAACAAAATGTTCTCTTGCGTTCCGTAATTCGCATCCCCTTTGCGAAGCACGGGTACAGAAGCTAGTAATAGATAATTATGTATTTATCTTCGTGTAACTAATAATGCTATTGCAAGTGTGAGGTTTTTATACTTCGGAGGTTAGGAGGCAGAGAATGAATGATGAATATCATATTGCATGGTGGAAACATAGAATTTTTATTTTCTTCTTGCTTGCAATCTTGAAGTTAGTCAACAGGCCCTAAAATTGTGATATGTTAATTGATTTGTTTGTGATATTTTTATATTAAGTTCCATTAAAAACTTGTTGTAATGTAGCTATTTAGTTTTTTCAACAGTTTTAATGATTTTTGGCCCAACTCGATTTAGACCCAAGAACCGAGGGCCAAAATTATCGGCCCGACCCGACCCAACCCAAATGAAAAAAGTCTGGCCCGCAGACCACTAATTTATTGAAAACTTTATAAAATTAACATAGAAACAAAAGCATAGAATTAGGGAAAATAAGTGCTGGGATGCTAGTCTGCTACTAGTGTCAGTGCTAGCACAAATCAAAGTCGCCATATTTGCCTTAAGTTAAAACTAAAAGTTGGGTGATATCTTCGATAATCATTAAACCCCGTCTTAAAATTAACCACATGTATGTACTATTTATAATAGTAGATTACCTTAGCCAGCAACATAGCTTTCTGTGGATTGGGCAGCAATGATAGTGTTGCTTCTGCAGCTTCCAACTGTCCAAGTCTGACTAACAGCTGGGCCAACTCCATACTGCCTTCTGTCCCTGTACAACAAAACATAGCTTTCTGTCGGTTGGGCAGCAATGATAGTGTTGCTTCTGCAACTTCGAACTGTCCAAGTCTGACTAACAGCTGGGCCAACTCCATACTGCCTTCTGTCCCTGTACAACAAAACATAGCTTTCTGTCGGTTGGGCAGCAATGATAGTGTTGCTTCTGCAACTTCGAACTGTCCAAGTCTGACTAACAGCTGGGCCAACTCCATACTGCCTTCTGTCCCTGTACAACAAAACATAGCTTTCTGTCGGTTGGGCAGCAATGATAGTGTTGCTTCTGCAGCTTCCAACTGTCCAAGTCTGACTAACAGCTGGGCCAACTCCATACTGCCTTCTGTCCCTGTACAACAAAACATAGCTTTCTGTCGGTTGGGCAGCAATGATAGTGTTGCTTCTGCAGCTTCCAACTGTCCAAGTCTGACTAACAGCTGGGCCAACTCCATACTGCCTTCTGTCCCTGTACAACAAAACATAGCTTTCTGTCGGTTGGGCAGCAATGATAGTGTTGCTTCTGCAACTTCGAACTGTCCAAGTCTGACTAACAGCTGGGCCAACTCCATACTGCCTTCTGTCCCTGTACAACAAAACATAGCTTTCTGTCGGTTGGGCAGCAATGATAGTGTTGCTTCTGCAACTTCGAACTGTCCAAGTCTGACTAACAGCTGGGGCCCTATTTTTGAAATGGTTGACTGTTGAGTTGAGTGTTGAGTAACTCTATTTCCAATCGTTTTGTATTTTCAAATGATTGACGGTGGACTTATCCAACCAAAACTACTCACCACCTATCGAGCTGTTGAGTTGACGGTTGACTGTACTTTCTTCTTCCTCTTTCGGCAAAAAATTGCTCTTTTTGAGTCGACGCCTTATTGTTATTGCTTTAATTTACTAATTGTGATTTAGAGGTTATGTATTTGTTGTCAATGTCTTAGCACCCAATACTTTATGTGATTTGTTTTCTATGGAATAATTGCATTTTAATTTTTTTACTGGATTGAGATAGAGACCTCTAATTTGCGTTGTTGGTTTTCTTTTACCAGGATCTTCAAAATGAGAGGTCACTCGATGGGTCTTTCCGTTTGAAATTTTTGAGTTTCCCCAAATATCCTCCATTTTGGGGATGTACACCAAGTGGCGATTATGCCCCAAAAGTACTTCATAACATGTTATAAAGGTGTGCCGAGTTTAGTATTTATAGTATGGGCTGTTAAAAAAATAACAGGGGGTCTCCACACTTTTTATTAACCCTATATATTTTTTAATAAATTAGGCTATTACTTTTTACGACTTTATTATTGTATGTGATCTAAACGTTTCATACATAACAGTGTTTACCCGAACATTAGTATTTTAGATAGATAGATAGATAGATAAAACTAAATAAATATTTCATTAACAAATCAGCAAGCAAAGCCCTCGGTCGATATCGAAGCATGAACAGTCCTAAACAGATCCGAGAATGTATGGTAACTACATTTTTGTTAGTTTTTACGTACTTGATTAGCATTCTCACAGCAGACCCCTTGAGATCTTTGTATGATATTATTGTGTAGATATAGTACAGTGTGTCAGTTGTTAAATTGGTCTTTTATTTATAGTTGATTGTTTATTTTTCTCTTTTGCATTTTTCCAGTTGTTTAATAGATTTTCATTGGAAGATAGATTTAAATCTCAATTAAGTTATCAATTCTGATATTTCAACAAGGCTGATTAAAATACATAAACCAAAAATATAATCCTTGAAACTAGTAATACATCAAGTTTTACCTCCATAGTAAATTGTGCATATAGTAAAGGTTGTGATGCAACTGAAATGCAATATAATTTATGTCTAACAGTAACCCCACATGTGGGGTATTTCAGTGGCCTAATCCTCTCTTGGCTGGAGTTGCCAGAGAGTCCCAGCGCTAATGAGGGGTAACCCTGGGACCCTGTGACCGCACTCGCTCAAATATTTTACGACCGACCCTTGTCTGGGTTGCCCTGGGACCCTCTGATCTACAACCAGGCGGGGTTGTAGGTCAGAGGGTCCCAGGGCAACCCAGACAATTTCAATAAATTTGGTGTAAAATTTGACAAAAATCGGCCAATCTGACCGATTATTAATACAGTACCAACAAAGTACATTAGTAATTAAATAATAGGTAAACATTAACCGATTTTCGTCAAGTTTTACCCCCTGCTGTGCGCTATGTCACAAAAGCTGATAACGACATGGGTGATTAGTGACCATGGCAACTTGTTGAATGCGTGATGAAGGGAAACCCAAGAAATAGAAGAACAAAGAGAAAGAATAATGACGTTGTTATCTTTATACCCTTTTTACAGTTGCTGTTATTGTTATTATCTTTATGTAAGATTTTATGATTTTGTTTTATAGGTTTATAAAATAATTCTTTTTAACTACAGGAATATCAATTTATAATTTATCAATGTGCTTCTCTTATGAAACAGCAATACCGGATGTATAATAGTCAATGACCTAAAATATCATGATTGTGCAATATTGTATTTTGATGTTGAAATTCAAATCATGACAAAAGTTTGTATATTTCGTCTGGTCCCTACTATTTAATAATTTAATATACACAATCAATGCTAAATAATCGTGGTTAGTCCTAATTTTATTTTTAATTATTCAAAATTATTAAGTTTCTACACAATAAGACAATCCAAAGTCAAACCGGACAATGAATACCCGAAAACAACGTTGTATCTTGTCCTGTGGTTAGAATACCACTCGCCATCATCAGTCCTTTAGGTTTAGGGAAGTAGTGCAAGTCTATATATAGCTTCAAGGTCGTACCCACCCCTTCCCCCCTCCCGTCCTACTCAACTCACTCACTGTTGCTACCCGCGCTCCTTTCGAGGTCATTGCCTAATTAATTGTCTTTTTAAATTCTTTAAAGTGGTCTATAGAGAGAAATTGGGAAATTTTGTATTTCCCACAACTTGTGATTAGTTAAATCCTTTATGTAAAGAAAATATTTTTTAATCTCACTTGGTTTGGATTTCGCTTTCAAAACGTGACAATGAAATGAAATGAATGAAATGAAATGTGTTTATTGTCCTTAGAATTTTCACAAATTATTGACAAAGTCATACAACTGCTAAGGTTTATAGCATAGTCAGTTAATAAATACAGTAAGATACAATATAGCTAACTACTTCAAATGAGACATCTTACAATAGGCCTACACATTTTAAATATTACAATTGAATAGGTAATCTTATTCTTAAGAAAAATTTGTGGCATTGAAAATAATGGAAGTGATTAAACCGCATAACCAACAAAGTCCAACAGTAATTTGGTCAATTCGCTAAAGACGGTGACACACTATCGATCTTTTCCCCGAACCGAGCAGGGAGAGGGGAGAAGGGAGGTCGAAGGGAGCATGTTTGATAGTGTGTCACGGGTCCATACACCGATCCAGACGGCAAACCAGACATCAGGCCGAGCAGGGAGATGAGCGCTCTGGGCCCTGTTTCATAAAACTACTAGTCTAGTATTTACTAGTCCATGGACTAGTAATACTAGTGTATTTTACAAGTCTACGTTTCAAAAACCTACTAGTGTAAAATACTAGTTACTAGTGTAGGGTCTAGTATTACTAGTGGTTTTTACTAGTGTAGACAGCAATGTGTTTCATAAAGTTTTACTCTTGTAAATTACACTGGTAAATACTTGCCATTTTCTAACAACCTCTCTACACCCGTATTATTTGAAGTAGACTAGTATTTTTGGAAAGAGAGTTATTTCATTACTCACATCATTAAAAAAATGAATTATTAAGTTCTTTTTGCTCTTTAAGTTCAAATTGGCTCACGTTTGCAATTTAAGATGAAAATAGATCTGTGAGTGCTAAAATGATAATTATTAGATATAAATTACTATCAATAAATGTGGCGTAGTACAAAATGAGAGAAATAGAATGTTATAATGTATTTACAATCGCCCTATTCGAATCAATTATAATTATAAGTTATCAATTTCTGTGAAATTTTAGTCTAATTTTACATGGGTTAAATTTCATGGTTATTTTTACTATTAGCCATGACAGAAAAAAGATTTTTAAGATTTGAGAGAAATCAAATTAAAACCGCATACCGTATTGCATACAAAGATATAACAAATGTATCCAACATTGCAACATTAATTAGATTATTTTACACCCAAGGCTCTCGGTTTTATTTAAAGACATTTTTATTAGAAATAATAGTAAGACAATTTTAAAGAGGAGTGGCATTGTATTTTTTGAGGTGCTTATTATTTGCTTTCCTAAAAAGCTAAAAACCCTGTGATGTACTAACAATTTTGTAGGCGTATATTTGATTTTTGGGCGTTGAACTGAACTGCTTATCATAAAAACATTACTTTTAATCCATTTTGGTATGGTGAATTTGTTATTCAAAGTAATAAAAAAATTAGATGTTGATTATGTTATTTTAATGTAAAAACGCGTAAAAGTTTAATTAATGGAATAAAAAAGTATAGTGAGTTGCACAAATTTGAACCTGGGACCCGCCCCACGACTAGCGAGAACTCTACCATTGAGCTACGCCCTGCCGTGGCGACTATGCTTGAAAACCTACTTCTCCATTAACCCTAGGAGTGGCAGACCGACAGAAAATGTCGATTTCAAAATGTGCCGCTGGAGTGGCGGGCGACAGAATATGTCGATTTATGTAAAGTTTTTTTCCGTTGCATGTTAAGCACATTTAAAGTCGGTGAAATTAGATAACTCTTATACCAATGGAAAGATAAGATTCCGAAGTTTCATTTTATTATAAGAATGAACCTTATAACATAAATATATCGATCTTATAATGATTTACATTTAAACGAAAAATACGCGCTAACTCGCGAACGCCATGTTTTGTTGCGAAATTGTAAAAGATGAGTCATTTCAAAAATAAATAGCAGACGTAATTTTTGTCTCTGACAAAAGCAAGTGGTACCACTGCAACAAGCATGAAGTAAGCTTTTATTCTGTATAAAGTATTACGTCATAATACATTCCAACAGCTGATGAACAATTTTTGTAAATAACCTATTTTTACGTATTGTTCATGTGGCGGATCGACATAAAATGTCGATTTCTAAATCGCATATATATATGTCAAGAAAAGTACAAATATCGTTGTGTTATATATGTCCTTATAGACGAAGAAACGTAGAATTCAATGTTGTCAGGTTGGTCACTCTGACAGAAGTTTTGGATATTTCACAGCTGAAAAAAAATGACACTTGTCATCGGCTAACCAAAAATGGCGTTGTAATCGCGAGTTGTTATGCAACAATAAGTGTAAGTTTTTGTCCGTATATTTGGTGTAAATGCGTAATTTTACTGTGTATATGTGCGGTTTAGTGTAGTGTAGTGTATTATGTATAATATTTATGCATTAGCTTGCATAAATATCTACACTGTGCGATCTAAAATTGGATATAAAATCAGTGAGTTTTTGTGTTATTTTAGCATTCAGAAACATGGATGAATCTTCAATTTTAGAGGCGCTCGATATTGAGCCCTTTTCTGATGAAGAGGATCTATCAGTGGATGATCCTGGCTATAATACCCCATCAAATGAGTCAATACCTGATGTGCCCCTTCGCCCCCACAAGGACTTACCCACTAGGCCTAGGCCTAGGCCTAATGTGCTACCAACACTTGGTGATATACAGCCTGTTTTCCAAATTGAACAATTAGCTGCCTCTTCCATTTCCAATCCTGAACTTTCTCAATCCTCTTATTCTTTACAAGGACCCACCCCTGATACATCCCCCCCTCGTACATCGACCCCCCTTCCTTCTGTGCTCTCTCCAAAAATAATAGATACCGGTACTTCGCATCATGCTCCAACCCCCCCACAACCTCCTATTGATTTGGCAGTACCTTCTTGCAGCAGTTACCCCTCCGATAAACTGATTTTGAGACAAAAAATGAAGCCGCCATGAAAAAGGACATTTTAAAACGCAAAAACGTTGGTACCAGCTCAACCCGGATAAGTGAACGTCCCAAACGATTTCAGTTGTCATCGATCCTGCAAACCGCAGTTGACGAAGACTCAGACATATCAGCTGATGACCTGATGGATTTTTCCAGCGGAAGTGAGGACAATTACATTCCTGACATCGATGATTTGGATACTTCGGACCGTGAAGATATCCCCGCAGATTTTCTGCGAACACAGAACCCAGAACAGTTTGATTTTTTCCCTGATTCACCCCCACCTCCTCCAATGGAACCTTTGACGCTGGAGCTTCCTCCTCCACCAAAAAAGAAGCGTCAAGGAAAGAAAAGTGTTCCTTCGGCCCGATCTTCAGCACCTGGACCAGATGAAGACAACCCAGACATCCCCCGTGCAGTAATGGAGGAAATCGGCCCGGCTCCACCACCCAGGCAACCAAGGCCTCAGCAAGGTCAGCGGAACCATCCTCGTGTCCAGCCTATCCCACAGAGAGAGCAGCCAAGGAACCAGGTACCATGGGTCCGGGTTTATCCACCTGAGCAGCCAATGGACGTAAGTTCTAAATTTACTGTTCCAATTACTGGGCCAACTTGCCGACCATCAACCAACCCTTTGTACTATTTCTTCCTTTTTTTCACTGAGGCAATGTGGGAACTTTTTGTCACTGAGACAAACAAGTTTGCCCGCAATATAATTGGCCAGTTGCGTAGAGAGGGAAGGATACCCCCCCATTCCAGACTGCTCAACTGGTTCGATGTCTCAGTGGAAGAAATGAAGAAATTTATTGGCCTTCTCTTGTCAATGGGACTTACCCGTCGTAAGCACGTCACAGAATACTGGACCAAGAACCCTGTGCTAGAATTACCTTTCTATAGCAAAGTGATGTCTCTACGACGCTTTCAGAGCATAATGTCTATGCTGCATCTGAGTTCTCGCGTATCTCCACCCAAAGACCAACCAGGGTATGATCCTTGGGTGAAAATACGTGAATTTCTCGACATGATGAATGACAGCTTTAGGCATTATTTTATTCCAAAACAAGAGGTATGTATTGATGAAAGTATGATCGGGATGAAAAACCGTACTACTTTCATCCAGTACATGCCTAATAAGAGACACTCACGCTTTGGTATAAAGAAATTCGAATTGTGTGACAGTGCAACGGGGTATGTTCTTCAGTCTGTTCTTTACAGTGGTAAGTACTTCTTGTCTGGGGGTGTTGATCCATTCACCCATAAAGTTGTTGAGTTTCTGTGTACCAAAGTGGGTTTATTGAACAAAGGATACCATCTCTTTACGGACAACTTTTACACGAAAATTCCTCTGTCCCGTTTCTTGTATCGTCGTAACACCTTCTTGACTGGCACGATAAATAAGCGGAGCAAGGAAGTTTCAAGAATTGTCCAGAGAGCAGCTTTGGTTGTTGGCGAAGCCATGTATTTCAGAAGGAGATTTGAGCCCTCGGGCTCAGTTCTCCTTGTGAAATTCAAGGAAAGGGACACTAGGAAACCGGTGCACCTAATCACAACAGCCATTCATGCTCAGGACACAGAAAGTGTCAGTAAGAGTGGAAGAAGGTCTGTAAAGCCGGTTGTTATACAGACATACAACCAGCACATGGGTGGTGTGGACTCAAAAGACAAAAGTGTTTACCACATCTCCTGCACTCGTACTACTACAAAGTATTGGCGGAAAATAGTTTTCAACTTTATCGACATGGCTGTGTATAACGCATATGTTTTGTATGTGGCCCAAAACCCAAATCATATGTCTAGATTCAACTTTGTCGTTGACTTGGTTAGTAAACTATGTTCCGTCAATACTCAGGCCCCACCCCCTGCGCGTCCCATTGGTCCTGCTGGTGATGGCCCTGATGCTGGTCCTGAAATTGACTTTGATGACCCTGATGCCGTACTGGAACAACCGCCTGCTCCTGAGCAAGAACACCGTATCATCAAGATGCCACCTGGTCTTGGCCGAATATGTGTTGTATGCAAAAGTAAAGGACTAACAAAAAAGGGGACATATTACTGTCCGCCCTGTGATGCTGGTGTTCATAAACTGTGTGCAGACTCACTCCAGCATGACGTCGCACCCCGTAGGCGTAGGGGACCGCAGCAACCCCGCTAAAGAGTTGAGTGTTGAGTGAAATACCTTTTTTATGTTTTGTTTTAGGTTAGTTGTAATAGGCTAGGTGTTTTGTATTTTCTTGTCATATTATCTAATTAAATTGTGTGCTTTCTTGTAATATTATCTAAATCTTTTATATTTATCTCATTAGTAGTGGGCACAAATACTATATAGGCCTAATGTGTCGTACATTTTTTTCATATTTTTGATATATATGCCCTCTATATATGCCTATATACATATACAATCCTAAATAGAATCTAATAAATTATCATTACACTGCTAATTTTAGCTCATGTGGCCGGAAATTTATATTTTTACATTTATCTATTCCAATAAACCAAACGTGTATACAGGCGTCATATCGATTTTTCATATTTTTCATATATGGGCTACAAATATATATATACATATACATATATGTACATATTCTTGAAGGGTACTAAATTTACTATTATAATATTGTTTTGTTTTTGTGATGGGGGCTTTTTACAAAATATTTATATAAGTTTCAATTCAAAAAATTTTTTCTTCAAAATTTTTTTTTTCATATAGGCTATCAATGTTTATAATAAGTAAAGAAATTTTTTTTTCTCCCAAACTTGTTATCTATTCTTATTTGGAACATTATGGGCTTACAAAAACATCTGGGTTTATAATATTCATTTATTATTAGAGGGCATTTTTGAATCTGACAATGAGTTAGTGTAAAAATTGACGTTTTGTAGTTTTTTGTTTTTTTTTTCTTGTAAACATAAAAAAAAGATTTTATGTATATAATTGTATATATTCTTGAAGGGTACTACATTTACTATTATAATAATGTTTTGTTTTTGTGATGGGGGCTTTTTACAAAATATTTATATAAGTTTCAATTCAAAAATTTGTTTCTTCAAAATATTTTTTTCATATATCAATGTATATAATAAGTAAAGAAAATTTTTTTTCTCCCAAACTTGTTATATATTCTTATTTGGAATATTATTAGCTTTCAAAAACATCTGGCTTTATAATATTTATTTATAACTATAGGGCATTTTTGAATCTGACAAAGAGTTAGTGTAAAATTTGACGTTTTGTAGTTTTTCCGTTTTTTTCTCATATAAAAAAAAAAAAAAATTTTTCATATATTATGGTATTTTTATGTAGAGAAACAAATTGTACACAGTATGTATATATTGAATTGTTCAATAAAAATTTAGAATTTATGTGACAAGTTTTTGCTTTTGAAATAAATTTTTAAAAATATATAAATTTTGTGTTTTTTTTACTTTTACCTCTAAAGTCATCTTTCAAAAGTAATTATTATTGCGATTTTTGAATTCTACTGACTATTAGGAACAAAAAGAGTATGAGGTTCAATAGGTTATCTCTGCTAACTAGTTTTATACAATTTTTTGAAAAAAACCTTGCAAATTCACCAAAATTTGCCTGCCACTCCACACAGCACATACTGAAAATTGGTCCCGCCACTCCTAGGGTTAATTGTTACGGCGTTGCAATTATTTGTTACATCAATAAACGTTTAGGCTTATTATTCATGGTTTGTAGACTCAAAATTAGAATATCACCAAATGGTTTTTAACCCAAATATCCTTATGCATTCGAAAATTTGAAAACATAGGTAAGGGTACTTGAAACCATTCCAATAAACAAAATGTCCTTAGACGATTTAATTACATTGAAAATTTGAGCCTTCTTTTCTTTACTCATAGAAAGCTTAATTTTATATGTCAGAATAAAACAAAAACTATACAAATCACAGTGAATGCGGCAGCAACAGATCAACTTCCACCCAACTGTTGAGCGCCGCAACTAGGCCTACAACCGGCTACTACAATCACCGTGTTGATTGCAGCGACGCGACGCCGTGCCGCGCCGCGCCGGCAGGCTCATTGATGAACATAAATAATAGCGGTTTGATAAATAATGTGTGATTGTTTTACTTATGTGTCTATATAGTTATTAATTAAAAGAAAACACTGCGTTTCTACAACTATTTACTTTTTGTATCAAATGAAAACAAAATTAAAACTCTTTATAAAGGGTTTGAAAACCCGTGATTGAGGTTAGAAATTTGTTTTGAAAGTTTGCCTTGTAAAGTTGGTCACGTGACTAGTAAAATACACTAGTATTTACTAGCGGTATAATAACGTTTATGAAACACAAATTAGTAGGACAGGTAAATACGGGACTAGTATTTACTAGACTAGTAATTACTAGACTAGTATTTTTATGAAACAGGGCCCTGGAGGCGGTTTTTTGGCGAAAGATCAAAGAAAAGATCGGTCCGATGTACGGAGTGATGTACGATAGTGTGTCACGGTATATTTTTGCCCCGTACATCGTCGCGAGCACCCCACCGAGCGGCCGCCTGCGCTAGCGTTGATAGTTCTAATTTAATATGGCAATTAAACTCTTTAATTGCTAAAATAAATAAATGTTGGGTAATATTTTGCCGTTATATATTATGGACATTTATGTTGTAATTTTGTTGTGTGTTTGGTCAAGGTTGAAAATGTATTTTACAAGTTGGAACCATTAAATCAATGATACCAATGATGTTTAACTTGAATTAAGTAATTCATGTTACACTTTAATTCTTTCAAAATTAATATAAACATAAAAATTGTTAAAGGCAATCAAAACTATCATTCTGTAACATGTTATTTCATGTTTTATTACTGTTTTATTATTACCGCCTACGCGCTCTCACTCACACACGCTCTCCATCTCTCTCTAAACTCCCTTTTACCGCGCTCGGTAGAACTTGTCTGGTCTTGGTCTTGTTCGGGGAAATGTTCGGATTGAAAATTTGCAGATTTTTACCTCCCTTCTCCCCGCTCGGTTCGGGGTCTTGTTTGGGGAAAAGATCGATAGTGTGTCACCGCCTTTACTCTACTTAAAAATTAATACCAGACATTTCAAAAAATTCATTTAGAGAATAGAATGGGTTGTTCAAAAGCCATCTGTAGAATTATGTTTTAAAAGTGTTTTCAGGATATTTTTGTATTAAATGTATTAGCTTGTTGTATATTTTTAGTGAGATTACAATATGGCTTTTAAGAGTTTTAGACAGTCTGAAAAGATCTATGGTAGCAACGCTTTTATTCCTTGTATAATGAACATGAGAAATTTGTACAGAGTCAAATAAATAAATGTTAATCACTGTTGGAATTTGTAGCTGAATGAACAGGGGTTTACAGTGTTCCTGTTGGGGTTCATAGGATATAATTCTAACCAACTTCTTTTGTAAACAAAAATTTCCTCTATCCTACTGCAATTGCCGTAAAATATAATATTGTATCTCAAATGGATTGAAAATAAGCAAAGTAGGCTGTTTTAATATAATTTTGATCCATAAAATGTATTAGTTTAGTCATAAGACAAATTACCCTTGAAAGCTTAGAACTTATGTAATCAATATGAGGTCCCCAGGAAAGAGTCTTATCCAGATAAATACCAAGAAATTTCACGTTGTCTACATAGCCATCCAACATATTTAACTCGCACGGTCTAAGGCGAAAAACAATTTTTTGAGTTTTATCTTTATTTAAGAGGAAGCCATTAGATTCAAACCAGATAGAAGCTTCATTAATTGAGTTTTGAGCTAACTCTTGAAGTTGTTTAAGATCGGGATTAATATTTAAAAATGTTGTGTCATCTGCATACAAATAAGTTTTACTAGTTATACATGCTGGGAGGTCGTTAATACAAATTAAAAATAATTGAGGACCTAGAACAGACCCCTGAGGCACGCCATATTTTATTTTTAATTCTTGGGACCATTCTCCATCAATATTGACTTTTTGTGTTCTATTGTTTAAGTATGACTTGAAAAAAGAAAGTGGAGTTCCGTTGATACCGTAAAAACTTAATTTCATTATCAGGTCATCATGATCCACATAATCAAAAGCCCTACTCAGGTCGCAGAAAGTGGCCTGAGCAAGTGACTTCCTCTCAAAGACCATTAGTACCTCATTAATCAATTTATCTATTGGGTCTGATGTACACTTGCCCTTTCTAAATCCAAATTGCGAAACACTTAAAAAGTAGTTTATTTCAAAAAAAGAATTTAGCTGATCAAAGACCATGATTTCAAACAATTTTGATACTACAGGAATGATTGATATTGAGCGATAACTTTCGGGAATGTCTTTTTTACCTTTTTAAAACGTTTTTATTAGCTTGCTTTCTTGTCCGGTACAAATTTTGCAATCGATTTTATACTAACTTCCCGATGAGCTAGAGACTTGAAACTTGTAACATAGCTCACAAATGGAAGACAATGCAATATTATATAATTTTATTTTCATATTTCCCTTGGGCTACGCCCCATGGGCTTGTTTTTGTTAACTCGTTTTCTTGTACATTTTGATACTTCTCGATGAGCTAGAAACTTGAAACTTGAAACATAGCTCACAAATGGATGACAATGCAATACTGTATCATTTAATTTTCATATTTACTTTGGGCTACGCCCCATGGGCTTGTTTTCATTAGCTCGCTTTCCTACAAATTTTGATATCAATTCTAAACGAAGTTCCCGATGAGCTAGAGACTTGAAATTTGAAACATGCCTCACAAATGGATGACAATGCAATATTATATCATTTATTTAATTTTCATATTTCCCTTGGGCTACGCCCCACGGGCTTCAAAATTTTCCATGTTTACATTTTGAAAGAATGTAAAATATCAATTAATTTAAGTCAGCTGTAAATACTTAAATTTGACAGTTAGAAGAGCACAGGTTAAGAGGTACAGGTTATGCTCCCAAGAGATTCTTTATACAAACAAACATTTCCAAATAAAGATAAACAATCTGATTGCAGATATAAAGGTGTTTGTTAATAATGTAAATTGCTATTTATTTAGTTTAGTATTCTATAAAGTAAACAATACATTAAATAGATTGATATATTTATAGTTAGTTGGTAGGCCATACATCCAATCTAATACATAATTATATGAAAATAAACTTAAATAAACCTTACATTTCCCACATGCCTGTGTCTTAATCTTATACAGATGCTTAAAATATATTTAACATCCACACACATTAAAAACTAAAAAGTAGAAAATAATTTATAAATAAAAAACCTTTTTAAAACAAAACGTTTTTAAACACACTAAAAAGTAGAAAATAATTTATAAATATAGGAGAGTATAAATACTTGTAAGATTTAAAACGAAAAACGTGAGGTGCATGCAATTGAAAATAATACATTAGTTCAATAGGTGAAGTTAATTGAAAATTATCTATTGCATGCACCCCACTTTTTCTGTTTTAAATCTTACAAGTATTTATACTCTCCTATATTTATAAATTATTTTATACTTTTTAGTGTGTTTAAAACCGTTTTGTTTTAAAAAGGTTTTTTATTTATAAATTATTTAAAAATGGGACAGACTCTGGTGACCTTTAATTCGTCTGGAAAGACGCCTTCAAGGATACAGAGATTAAAGCAGTAAGAAGAGGTTCAGCTAGATTACCAATAATCTGTTTAAGCAAACTATTAGACATAAGATAAACATCATTACTGCTAGAGTTTTTTAGTTTTTTTGTGGCTTTTTATTAGATCATTAGGTGCGATAAAATTCCAGAAAAAAGGCACAGGAGTAATGGAAGACTTATTAACTAAATCTTTTGAACTGTAAGCATTACTAACAATTTTCATTTTTATGTTTTCAAAATTTCAATTGATTCAATAAAAAATGTATTGAAAATATCAGGAGATATTTTAGGTTTTTTTGTATTGATTAAAGAGTTGCCACTGGTTTTAATGACTTGCCAAGCAGTTTTACATCTGTTATTACTTTGTTCTATGAGATTTGTGTTACATTCTATTTTGGCCTTCTTAATTGAATGCTTATACAGTCCAACCTTGATATAACGAATCTGAAGGGACCGAACTAAATATTCGTTATATCAAGGATTTCGTTAAAACTAGGTTTGTTATATTGAGGTTAGGTTTGCAGGAATTTTGCTAAGTCGAGGTTCAGAACCAGCATCAGTCAATATAGGTCGGGATTGGACCTCAATGACCTCATTAAAACACAATTAAAGTAGCATAGGCTAATACTTTAGTGTACAGTGTTTACATTGTAAAGTAGAACCTCGATTATACGGGGTACTAAAGGGAAGGGATCTTTAATACAGTCTAACCTTGATATAACGAACCTCAATATAACGAATTCCTTGATATAACGAATTTTTTTTTTAATCCCCTAGAACTCTCCATAAGACATAATGTATATTTTACCTCTACATAACGAACAAACCATATCAACGACCTTGATTTAACAAATTTTTCGTGATTTCGGCTAAAATAAAACACCTCAATATAACGAATTTATCATTGTCAGAACCACTACATTGCGAATTTAACCTCTGCATAACGAATTGTCTACGTCTTTCCCTCGATATAACAAATCCCCCACCCAATTATTGTTTTGGGAAAATCTGTGTCTTTATCAAATGAAATGGAAAGGTCACGTCATCGCTTGCGCTAACATTCGTCTGCTCCGTTTTACATCTTTGTCTGCTGTCGCTGCACGCGCTATGTTGCAACTGAGAACTGATTTCATTCACTGAGGACTGATGACGACGTAATGTTTAGTAAGCTGTGATTGGGCGATATGGGATAACTATGGTGAATTGTACAATTTTTGGATAAAGAGAAACCTAACAAAGAATATAAAAACAAAACCAAAGAATAAAGAATAACAACATCGTTATTTTAAAATTCCTTTTACGAGTGTTTTTACTATCCTTAAGTTGGCTATGATTATACACTTTTGATTATAATGACTTATCTAATAATTTATTTTGTTTTCAATACGATTTGTTTCAACTAGCATTCGCAACACCAATGCTATAGTTAATGATTATTATTGACATTTGATTCCTCTGTTGTGATAAATCAGTACTGTACTGTAAGTAGCCTACCGGCCTATCGCGAGCAGTAGCTTACAAAACTTTCTACTGTTTTGTTTTGTTCTTTACATGGTTTATGACTACGCAATACAGTGTTTGGCTAGGTTTTAGGAGGGTTAGAACATGCTGTGATTTTAAACTTACAGTTTTTAACCTGTACCAAGGTAAAGGCCATTGTCATGATTGCGCAATATTCAAGATCCCTCCCCTTTATTATGCCGGATAATTTAGGTTCTACTGTACAATGTAAACACTGTACTGTAAAGTATTGTAGCCTATGCTACTTTAATTGTACTGTATTTTAATGAGGTCAAATCCCGACCTATATTGATCGATGCTGGTTCTGAACCTCGACTTAGCGAAATTCCTGCAAACCTAACCTCTATATAACGAACCTCGTTTTAACGAAATCCTTGATATAACGAATATTCAGTTCGGTCCCTTCAGATTCGTTATACTGAGGTTGGACTGTATTGCGCAATCATGACATTTCTACTATCATTGACCTTGGTACAGGTAACAAACTGTAAGTTTAACATCACAGCTTACTCTAACCCACCTAAAACCTAGCCAAACTGTATTTTATTGCAATAAACCACGTAAAGAACAAAACAAAACAGTAGAGAGTTTTGTAAGCTACTGCTCATGATAGGCCGGTAGGCTACAGTAGGCCTACTGCTTTAAATCACAACAAGCAATACTGTTGCAATACTGTAATAATCATCAACTATAGCATTTGTGTTGCCTTAGTTTAAACAAATTATATTGAAAATAATAAAAATATTAGATAAGTAGTTATAAAAGTGTATAATCATAGCAAAAAAAAAAAAAAAAAAACACTCACTCGTAAAAGGAATGTTAAGATAACGATGTTGCTATTCTCTCTCTTTGCTTTGTTCTTCTACTCTTTTTCTTTCTTAGGTTTCTCTTCATCCAAAAATTGTACAATTCACCATATTTACTTATCACCCAATCACAGCTTACTACACATTACGTCGTCATCGGTTCTCAGTTGTCCATGCAGCGATGACAGCAGACAGGGATGTGTAAAATGGAGCAGACGAATGTTAGCGCAAGCGTTGACGTCACCTTTCCATTTCATTTGATAAAGAAACTGATTTTTCAAAAAACAATAATGGGGGTAGGGGGTTCGTTGTATTGAGGGAGAGACGCAGATAATTCGTTAAGAAGAGGTTAAATTCACTATATAGAGGTTCTGACAATGATAAATTCGTTATATTGAGGTGTCTTATTTTAGCTGGGATCATAAAAAATTTGTTAAATCAAGGTCGTTGACATGTTTTGTTTGTTATGTAGAGGTAAAATATACATTGTGTCTTATGGAGAGTTCTAGGGGATTTAAAAAAATTTGTTTTATCAAGGAATTTGTTATATCGAGGTTCGTTATACCAAGGTTAGACTGTATTGATTTTTTAACCCATTATATGCTTGTTTAGTTTCATTTGAAACACTTCGGCTATTTTTTACTATTTTATCTGGAAAAATTAATCTTTCTTCCATAACTCTTAACTCACTAGTATACCAAGCATTACTTTTATTATTTTTTTCAGTCTGAATTTTCACTACTTTAGAATGATAAAAAATGTTATCTTTTAAAACTTTGAAAAACATTTTAAAGATATTTTCTGCTTTTGGATTTATACAATTAAGAACTTTTGTCCAATCATAAGTACCAAGCTTATCCACTAACACACCCACCGAATCTTTTGGCAAAATTACTTTAGAAAAGAAGTTCAAAGCAGCATATTGATTAACGCAATTTTTTCCCAAATTCAAAGTTATATTTAATAGAAGACCATTGTGGTCGGAGAAAGGAAAATCAAAAACTTTACAGCTTATGTTTGTATTTTTATTACAGTTTGTTAATACGTTGTCCAGGCAATTGTTGCCTCGAGTGGGGTAGTAATTTAGGAAATGAACGTTGTGCTGGCAGAGTATATTAAGAAATTGTTTAGAGAGGTAGTTGTTCTGTGTCAAGTCAAAATTTTTATTAAAATCTCCTCCAATAATTGAAACATAGTCAGACCAACAAGAAAGATGAGTTAATAATTTATCAAAATTTTCAAGAAAAACCACAGGGTTGCCCGAAGGTGAGTGGTAGACTGAAACAAAAATTAATTTAAAATCCTCGATAAAGACCGCTGCTGCTTCTAAACTCATTTCAGAACAAAACTGGTCCAAATCACACAGTTTAACCTGTAAAAAGTTTTTAGTGAAAATTAAAGAGCCCCCCTTATATGATCAGTTCTGCAGAAAGCACTACTACAACAGAAACCATCAGGATATGCCAAGGCAACTTGTTCTGTTTTTAACCAATGTTCAGTTAGCAGAAATATTATTACTGAGTAAAAATGACTCTAAAATTGATATTTTATTTTTTAAGCCATGTATATTTAGAAACAAGAAAGTAGTATCCGCATTTACAACTGATGGGTTTTTTAGTGGTTTTAGCTTGGCAGTCTTATTAAGGCTAAACACTATTATTAGGCCTACTTGGATCTACAGAAACAAATGATGCATTGGTACTGAGATCAACACTACACATCTGGGAAATGACTTTATCAGTTAGCTTATCTAGATCTCTTATATTACTCACATCCTTGGCACAATTACTCTGCTTTAGCACTTCACTTGAAACACACTGGACACTATCAGGGGCTTTTTCGTCTGTCACGTTGAACTGTAGTTGCTGCTGAGCCTGGTAAGATCCTTCAATGCCACACTGCACTAGCGTAGATGGTCCAGGCAATATCGAGATTGGAGTATGAATATTGGTCTCTGTAGTCTCCAGAGAGGCATTGGTAGGTGATGGTGTTGGAGCAATGGTGTCTGTAGCATGTCTTGTGAAACTCTTAGGTGTGGATGTAACAGATGTGTTCCTTGGTGGTTCAATGGTATGTAGGGCTGGAGATTTTTCTTGTAGGGATTTAGAGTGTCTACTATGGTTTGTGAGAAGTTCTGTAAGCTTTTTATGAAGACCACCACTTATCTTTGACATTCTTTTGGTTTCCTTTTCATCTAAAACTATGTAGAATGTGGCGCCAGTGACAGATTGAAAACTAATAATCTTATTAATAAAGTGCTCAGGCTGTATAAAGTCTCTAACGCACCCCATTGGGGAACATATCAAAGTTTTTAAGCCTCTGTTATGAAAGTCGTTGATGAGTTGATCAAAAGCCTTGTCATAGTTTTCTTGTGTCGGTTTTTCGTGATATTTAGCTTTGGTCACAATACTATACACCAAAGCACCATTTTGTACCTGTTGGCATGTTAAATTACTGCAAATCAAATCAACGTTTTTAGGACTTCCAATGTTGTTCTAGAACACCACTGCCACACCTGCTGACATGTGTTTAGGGTCTTCAAAGTCTGCAGATATTGAATGGACAAATGCTAGAGACTGCTTATTCCTCCACTTCTTGAGCATGGCGTCCATATTTCCCTCGACAATATTTATAGTCTGAAGGCAATCATTAAGTGTGATCTATGATTTATTCTTAGCAGTATTACCCTTCACTATCATCTGTGCAACAGTCTTAGCTATGGTGACTTTTCCTCTCTTGTTAAAATGTAGGCCATGTCTCGTAAACAGATGAGGTGGTAGCAAGTGCAAGGAGAGTAAAGTTGTATCTTCCTGCTCTTTAACTATATCCTCGATTGCAGTATTTACTCTGGATATTTTATAGTCTAGGTTAGGATTGTCGTGCCTCATTGGTATGGTTGCAATAATTAGATTTGTTTTTTATAAGTTTTTTTACATCTTCAGTGAGTTGTTTTATTCCGATGGTTTCTATGTTGTTAGTTCCTACTAGTACTAAAAGGTAATCCTCTTTACCCAAATCTTTGCTTAAACTTTTTATTTCTTCTGTGACTCTATCAAACTTTGCCCCAGGCCTTACATATTGACATTTGTTCTTGGTTCTATTAAAGAACTTAAATAATTAAAAGAACTTAAACCACAGCCATAATCAATCCACATCACAAGAAAGGAGATAAGAGCAACCCAGATAACTATAGAGGAATTTCACTTTTGGATTGCACATATAAGATCTTTTCAAAAATTGTATACAATAGGATTTAGGAACAACTTGATAATGAACTAGGAGAATACCAAGGAGGCTTCAGACCTTGGAGGAGCTGTGCAGAACAAATAATTACGCTGAAATTGATTCAATATAAAATAGGTTACGTACCTTACGTCGTCAATCCAAGGTTAGTCTTTTTAGCGACTAGATTCGAAACTGACGTTTCATTTTCAAGCGTTGTCAAACATAAAATTACTTGATCATAATGTCGTCGTCAAAGTACACAAATATAACATTTAACACGCACAAATACATTAAGATACAGAAAGACGCGCGGCCGGCCATTACACGCACGACGAACACGACTCAACTACCGACTGCCACTGGTCTGGTGACATTGACCTTGGAGGGGGTGAGACAGCTGATTATGAGCACCTTTGTTATCAATGTCCTCAATCCTATCAAATACTATGTTACGACCAAAATTTAGCTTTTCATTCAGGATGTTGTGGGGAAACCTTTTTGTTGCTTTGTAGATTTCATAGCTTTCAAGGACATTCATTAAGGAGCCTTTGGTGCATTTATGTAAAATACCCAGGTTATCATTACTGCTGCTTACGTTGTGGTTGTCATTCATCAGGTGTTCAGTGAACTTAGAATGTTGTGTTCGCAATTTAGGCTTGGGTAGATGTTCATTAAACCTTTTTTTGAATGAACGACCTGTTTGTCCGATATACATTTTTGGACAGTCGCTGCAGGTTAATTTGTACACTCCAGTGTCTTCTAGGCTATTGGAAACTGTAGATTTCGAAGTACGTGGATTTAGGTGGCTTTCTAGTTTATTTGAAGTTTTGCAGGCCAATGTAATGTTATGTTTCTTTAGTTCATTTTTTAAGGTATAATGTAAGCAGTTGCCATATTCTATAGAAATAAAGTTTTGATCGGTTTTCTGTAGTGGTTTTCTGTTCTTTTGTTTGTGTATAATATTGTCGATAATACTGCTATTGTATCCGTTATTGACTGCTATGCATTTTAATATTTCATATTCATTGTTGTAGTTATTTCGAGACATGGGTATTGTTAAAAGTCGATTAACGAAGCTGTTGTAAGCGGCAACCTTGTGTGATTGTGGATGATTGGAGGTTGCATGGATTGTATGGTCTGTGGTTGTAGGCTTTCTATAGATTTTGTAGTCAATACTGTTATTATTTTTGGTCAAAGTTAGATCCAGAAAGTTAATCGAATTATTATTCTCGATCTCGAGTGTGAATTTTATTTGATGTGAAATGCTGTTCAAATAATTATTGAGAAGTTGCAGCTGTCTGGAGTTTCCATTAAAAAGCAAAAGGGTGTCATCAACGTATCGTTTGTAAAATATGATTTTCTTGGAAAATTTGTTGCTGGCGGAGAGAATTTTTTTCATTTTCAAAACGATTTAGGTATATTTCGGGGAGCACACTGGACAGAGGTGAACCCATAGCTAGTCCTTCTTCTTGAAGATAATATTTTCCATTAAAACTGAAGTAATTTTGTTCTTGAGTTGTTTTGAGTAGATTTATTAGCTCATTAATGGCGTCAGTGCTAAGTTGGGAGTTTTCTAACAGGTTATCTTTGGTTATTTCTAACGTTTCATGTATTGGAACATTTGTATATAAGTTTACAATGTCCAGAGATGCCAAAGTATGTCTGTTTTCTACTTGAATATCTTTCAGAGAATCTATTAACTATAGACTATTTCTAAGGCTATGTTTATTCTTCAATTTGATGTTGTTTCTGAGTATTCCATCTAGAGCTTTTGCGAGTTTGTAGGATGGTGCAGAGGTGAAGTTTACAAGTGGTTGTATCGGCATGGTGTCTTTGTGTATTTTAGGTAATCCCCTCAATACTGGCGCTTTGGGTTTGATCATTTTGAGGTAGTTGCATCGGTCCCTGTTGAAGATGTATTGAGTTTTGTTTATGACAGTTTTGAGTTTAGTGTGGAAAAGGTCAGTTGGGTCTTTAGGTAACTCTTTGATGTTACTGTTGTTAATAAAATCTAAGACTTTGTTGTTGTAATCGTCTAGTTTCATGATTACGATGCACTGGCCTTTATCAGCTTTAGTTGCAATGCAGTCATGTGTCATTAGTTTTTCTTTTATAGATTTGATTGTATTTATCTCACTTATAAGACACTTATTTTTGTTTTTACTTTTATTTCGATTTAGGATTGATTTTACCTTGTTATCAATAATGTGTCTTACATAATTTTTGGAATTTTCGTCCTTTATATAGCTTATAAGCTATCTCTGCGTTCAACAACTCAGAGGTTAGATTTTTATTCCAGTTTCCGTTAATGGTGTTGTGCTTAAGTCCTTTGTTGAGGACATTCATTTCGGGTTCAGTAAAAATTAAATCAGTGCAGTTTTTTACTCTAGGAAAGAACGTATGGTTTGTTATAAATTGTTCGATAGGTTTGGAATGTAGTTCTACAAGTGTTTTTATTTTACGTTTTTGGATTTCTTTCTTTCTGAAAATTATTTTACTTATTTGATTTTCGAGATTCGTCAAAACGTTGTTGGTTTGAGAAGGGTGAATTGCATTCAGAAGGTTTATATGTGATCTCAAAAGTAGTGTATTTAGCATGTCTAAAGAAACATAACATTACATTGGCCTGCAAAACTTCAAATAAACTAGAAAGCCACCTAAATCCACGTACTTCGAAATCTACAGTTTCCAATAGCCTAGAGGACACTGGAGTGTACAAATTAACCTGCAGCGACTGTCCAAAAATGTATATCGGACAAACAGGTCGTTCATTCAAAAAAAGGTTTAATGAACATCTACCCAAGCCTAAATTGCGAACACAACATTCTAAGTTCGCTGAACACCTGATGAATGACAACCACAACGTAAGCAGCAGTAATGATAACCTGGGTATTTTACATAAATGCACCAAAGGCTCCTTAATGAATGTCCTTGAAAGCTATGAAATCTACAAAGCAACAAAAAGGTTTCCCCACAACATCCTGAATGAAAAGCTAAATTTTGGTCTTAACATAGTATTTGATAGGATTGAGGACATTGATAACAAAGGCGCTCATAATCAGCTGTCTCACCCCCTCCAAGGTCAATGTCACCAGACCAGTGGCAGTCGGTAGTTGAGTCGTGTTCGTCGTGCGTGTAATGGCCGGCCGCGCGTCTTTCTGTATCTTAATGTATTTGTGCGTGTTAAATGTTATATTTGTGTACTTTGACGACGACATTATGATCAAGTAATTTTATGTTTGACAACGCTTGAAAATGAAACGTCAGTTTCAAATCTAGTCGCTAAAAAGACTAACCTTGGATTGACGACGTAAGGTACGTAACCTATTTTATATTGTCTTGAATCAATCCTGGAGGCAATGCTGAATGAAATTGATTATGGATTACTACAGAAAACGAAACAAAATTCTTTCAATAACATTTGTAGATTTTAAGAAAGCTTACGATTCCATCCATAGACCATCAATGTTAAAGATTCTCAGACATTTCGGACTCCACCCAAAATTAACCCTCCGAGTGTCCCTAGTTTTGGCCTTAATGTTTGCTTATTTTTTGCGCATTTGCAAGGTTTTATTAAAACGGATCTGAGAAGCTTAAAAACAATGTTAATTATACTGTTCTATATACTATTTTGTTTGGAAAATCATGGGCTTCAATATTATACATAAAACATAAGGAACATTTGTTTCGAACAAATTTTTTAGGTAAAAAAAAAAATATTTTGGAAAAAAAAAAAAAAAATAAGTTTGCGCTCAATGAAATTGTATAAATTATAGGCCTATAAATATTTGAAAATAGCCACTTTGTTCTAAATTTTATGAGGATTACAAATATATAATAATATAAGGAAGTAGATTTGCAAATAAATAAGTTATGGGCAAAAAACAGATTTCAGTACATAGCGTTTAGCTAAGAATGCATAGCCTAACCATAGCTAGGAATCTGGCTGATAATTTACATCAGTATCACTACCTACTTCTTCAGGATCATCAACCAGCCCTTCAAAATCACTTAATCTTCTTATAATGCACCACGTATATCACTACTTTTGATTTTTAACACTAAAACAATGATAAACGTAATAAAACACATCAGTCATCGGTGCGAGGTTAACCAAGCTGTTTACAAATACGCACGTCAGCTGTCTGCTACAATTATGATCGGCTTGAAAAAAAAGCGCTTAGAGACAGACCTCGGGAGAAAGCTTAGAATCTGCCAAATAAAACGATACCTTACTCGATCCAGTTCAATCCGATTTTGTCAGTCATAGAGCCTTTGCCGTAAACAGTGTTTGTGAGTCAAAAAATCGACACAAAACACTACACAAAGTGTGTTATGTGTCGAAAAATCGACACATAACACTCGGAGGGTTAATAAAACTTATAGAACTTACCTTGACAAATACCTTCAATAAAACTAAATTTAGGGGAGAAATATCAGAACCTTTCCTGGTCAAAACTGGTTTGAGACAGGGAGATGGCCTTTCACCACTTCTTTTTAACTGTGCACTTGAATACATTATGAGGGAATGGCTTAAAACAAACCCAAAAAATATTACTGTTGGAACAAAAAAAGATGACATAAAGTTAAACTGTTTAGGATTTGCTGACGATCTGTCTCTTCTAGCTAATAACATCCAAGAAACCAAGCAACAAATAAAATCACTTCAGGAAATAGCCCAGAGCATAGATCTAAAAATTTCTTTTGAGAAAACTGAAATAATGTTAACAAAACCACCATTGGCTAACAAAATCAAAATTGGAGAACATTGCATCAAAATTGTAGATTTTTTTTTTTAGGTGAAGTTATACAATCTTAAAGAAAATCCATCATGGCAAAATAGAATTATTAAAAAATCAAAAAATTAATTAATTAAATTAATTAATAAAAAAATGTTGATCAGAATGCAACATATTACTAAAACACATACAACAAAAAATGCCTATCAATAGCAACAAAATTGAAACACTACAAAGCAGTTATACTTCCACAAATAACATATGCAAGTGAAACTATATTTAAAACAACTAACACTGTAGCAATAGTAAAAATAGAAAGAAGAATCATCAGAACATGTATAAACAAAAAATAGCAAAAAGATGGAGTTTGGAGACTGGCCTCTAATAAAACTGTATATAAGGAAATAGAGCCATTGACAAGTATAATTAAAAAGTAAAGAATTTCATTCATTGGACATCTTTTAGGGACACCGGAAAATAGAATAAGCAAGAAAATAATTGACAAGTTGTGGAATAGCAAGAGTGACTTTAGGTGGATTACAGAGATTAAGAAGGACATGAGAAGGTTGAAAATATCATTAGAAGATTTGGAAAATAAGTCAGAGGCGTTTGCAGTACTCAAAGACAAAAATATCATCCTGCCAATAGGAGCAAACAATCAGAGACAAGGAAGAGTGGTTTTGGAAGAAGAAAGAAAACAACGGTCGGAAAAAATTAAGAAGTATTGGGCGGACAAGAAGAAGAGACAGAATTTAAAAAGAATCCAACCATTATATTGACTTAAGTGGTCCAATGCTGGCCATAAAATAATAATAAATAAATAAAATAAATAAATAAAGAACTTAAATTTTTCCCATGACTATCAGCTAAAATTACAAGCCTTTTCCTCGGAATGTTTGATTTAAGATTAGTTGAAGTTGGGTCTGGGTTTTTAGCTTCTTTTGAGATTTCTTCAGTGAAAACAGAATTGGATTCCTGGTATTTATTGCTTGTTAAGACTGTAGGTGGTTGATGACAGTTATTTATTCTGTTAATTCTATTGGTTTGATCCATTGTTGCTGTGTTCCGTCACGTTTGGTTGTCATGTCCGATTCTTGTCGCATTTTCAACTTCATCTGGATGCAGCATCAATGATCTTAAAAGGTGAGTATTTACAGAGCCATTGTTCAGAACAAAATAAGCAATCTGTGTCCTTTTAGTTAGAATTGCAGCTTCGTTCAAAGGAGGGAAGATAATATTTTCCAAGGAGATATTGGTGTTTGAGGGTTGTTGTAGTACGTAGGTCAAAATTATTTCAGTGACAGCAATAGTGAAAACTCCACAGTCATAACTCCTGCTGTGGTGAATGAGTAACAGAGGTAAAGTTTGAAACTCCAAGTTTGTCCTCGTTTAAGAAATAGAACATTTTTTCAGCAAGTTTTTTAGCTGGTCCAATATTATACTGCTTTAAGGAGTAATAGTGAAAAAATGTTGCTTGCAATGAATCATACACCAGCAAACTCCAATGAGAACCTACTCCCTTAACTTCATTGTCTAGATTGTTAACAGATTCCAATGCTTGAAGATCATCGCTGTCGTTAACAGGCAAAAATAAATACCTTGCTGCCTTTACATTTAAACTTTTACGTATAAAATTATAGTCTTTTAGTAGTTTTATTGCTTGACAAATAGTAGGATCTAAGCATATAATCCCCTTGCCATTTAAAAGGTTATTATTTAACACTTCGTTATATTTCCATATTGTGTTATCTGTGATCCAATTGGGACCAAGGATGCTGACAATATTTTCTCAAGTCAGCTTTACTACATAAAATTTGTGTTTCCGTATTTGTAGAATTCATGTCTGTGCAATATGTTATGGGTAATGGGCTACTAATTGCCGATGGTTCATCAGAGACTGTCAAATTGTTGTTCAGAGTACAACTAATATTGCTGGATTCCTGCTTATCATCATTTAAGGATTTAAAGCTAGAGTTGAACATTTTGTCAGCTTCTCTGATTGCTGTGTTAAATTTCTGATTTTTTACCTTTGATTTGCAAAGGGATTTATTCTCTTTATAAGCACAAATATCAACATCCTTTACCACGCCAATCTCATTAGTGCCATAAAATTGAACAGTATATTTAATTATTTTCCTAGATGAATCCATTGCTGTTACAGTAGCTGGCCAATGTGGATGTCCTTTTATTTTTGCAAATACTTTGTCCCCAGTATTAAATGTACTTTTCGTTTGACTCATGTTTAATACATATTTTATAGGCTAAACAATTAAAATTAAAAATTAAACTCTGTGATATGTAAAATAAAAATGTCCACTTGTCCGTTTTGAATAATAATAATATCAGTTTAAATAGTTAAGGAAACTTCAAGTGCAACAACTAGGATAATAATGAAACCTAAGTCCTATCAGTGATAAGAGTTCCAGGCCTTTGACCTAGGCTGAGATGTTGATGCTAATCAGATTGTGGGCTGCACCTTGGCAATAGCTTGGTTATCTCTAGCATGTAGTGCAATTTTTTTATTGATTATTTTAAATTGTTATTTTTAAAAAAAAGCTCTTCTTTTATATAAACTATTATTTATGTCAAGTACAATGGTAAGTTCCCTAACTAATATGCTTGTAGTTAGCTTATATCCTTATATTACTTGCCTGTGTTAGAATTTATAATAGTTACTAGTCCTTTAACGGGTTTGCAGTTTTCAATTATTGTCACACTTCAACAGATTTTTTAATACTTTGTCCAATAAAATAAAAATGTTCCCAGCTGTTTGAAAGAAAAAGATAGGTTAACTTTATCCAGTAATTTAAAACAGTTATATTTTTTGTCTTAAAGACTATTTTTGTAAACGTATTTGTTTAAAATATTTCTAAGCACTATTAAAAGTTACTTTGATTCTTTTTTTCAAAATAAAAATGCACACATTAACCCTTTGAGCGCCAACTGCCGATATATCGGCACTCTCGTTATATTCGAAAAAGGCCAACTGCCGATAAATCAGCACCCGTCGGCGTTGCAAAAATGGCCACCCGCCGATATATCGGCAAGTACGTTTTATTCATTTAGAGCTCAAATGAGACTGCTGACAATAATAAAACTTATACCATATTAAAGCTAAAGAGTTTCCCTACAAGAATATATATACTTTATATAGTATATGAATATTTTTAACTGTATTACGTAACTGGAAAAAAAACAATTCAGATGGCCGTGACACCGCCCTGGCCACGGCCTAACGCAGCTGATTGTAGTCTGTATTCACGCTCGAAATAGTTATTGAATGTTGTTGTTTACGTTGTGAGTGGTGTTGTTTTGCATTATGTTTTGAGTATTTAGTGCATGTTTTGAATATTTAGTGCATGTTTTCAAAATTTAGTGCATGTTTTTAGTTATTAGTGAGACTCACTGAGTAAATAATGCCTGGACCGAGCAAAAAAAGGCGATGCAAATCTCCTGTTAGTGAAAACACTTTGGTAAGTGGCATTCAAACTACAGGGAACATTAATTTTATTGACTCTGCCGACGACGAAAGTGACTTGGATGACCTTATTATCAGTTCATCTTCACAGTCAGAATCAAATTCAAGTAGTGAATATGTGGATGACACTGATGCCGATCCGGACTTTGATCCGGATCCAGAAAATCCCTCAACATCATCCAATGTAAGGAGGAGACTCATTGGAAATAGGCCTAATGTTGTTCCACGGTTGCCTTTTTACGATTCGTCGTCGTCTGATGAAGAAGATCAGGATAGGCCTGTTTCACCTACTGTTAGGCCTAGTCAGAGAGGTGGACCAAGAGGAAGAAGGAGAGGTGGACGTGTAGGAGGTGACAGAACGCGAACTCGACCAGATCCAGAACCTGAAAGCAGTAGTTGGGACGAACTGGCTGAGGAACTAGATACTGGGTATGAGCATGATTTCACGTTTTTAGAACAATCTGGGCCAAAACATTGTCCCCCTGCCAATTCTAAACCAATTTCATATTTTAGCCTATTTTTTACCGCAACTTTTATTTGTAACATTATTACAGAGACAAACCGCTATGCGGAAAACTTTATATCTAGCAATGAGCTGTCTCCAAAATCCCGAATGCAGGACTGGGTGCGAGTTACCTCAGATGAAATGAAAGCATTTTTGGCAATTCTAATGAACATGGGCATAGTCAGGAAACCAAACATAAGAAGCTACTGGGCTAAAACCATGTCTCACTCTACACCATGGTTTTCGAAGATTTTTTTTTTTTTTTTTTTTTTATGGGGAGGAGGTAAAAATGCATTTACGCACACTGAGGTGCTCAATGGCCACTCAGTAGTGCCGGACTCCCGCGGGCTCATTGTCCCCGGACTACCGGCTAAAAAACCCCCTCGTCTCCTAGGACACTAGCCTGGAACTGTTTCGCACATTACTTCGGGCTAGGCCTTTTATACTGCGCCCCTAGGGCTTTCCTTCTGGTTTCCTCAGAAAACTAAGGCCGATCGAGGTCGACCTTCTTATCCCGAAGTATGGCTTCGACGAACTGCTTTACACAGTTCCAGTTTCCTTCCCCCTGTATCATAGCTCCAACGATGTTGTCGGGAGTGTTGTCTGCAATGCCTGGACAGTACATACAGTCCGAGCTGGCAGCCTTCCCCATTCTGTGCAAAAAGGCCCGAAAGTACCCGTGACCCGAAAGAAATTGAGTCAAGTAGTACCCAACCTCACCATGCTCCCGTTCCACCCATGGTCGGATGCTAGGAATGAGCCTGGCGGTCCAACGTCCCCGAGACTCGGCTTCCCATTCACGCTGCCAGCGGTCGAAACTGCGGTTGCGTTCTTCTCTGGCAGCAGTCTCTCTATCTACTTCAGGTCTCCTGCGGTAGATCGCCTGTCGCTCCATCGCGAGATGAAAGACGGGGATGACACTGGCAATCACCATGACTGCAGGCTCGGAAACCGTGCGGTAAGCGGAAGCAACTCGCAAGGCACCTCGACGCTGAACACGGGAGAGCCTGTCACGGAAGACACGCCTCTCCAGCACGTGGGCCCAGATTTCAGCGCCGTACAAGAGTACTGATTGGACGGCAGACATCAGTAGGCGGCGTTTGCAGGAGCGGGGGCCACCGACGTTTGGCATAAGCCTACTAAGGACAACGACTCCCTTAGCGGCTTTGTCAACAGTTCGCTTTATCTGCTCGCCGAAAGACATTTTGTTGTCAATCATAACACCAAGGTATTTGGCATACGGCTTGGTCTCCAATTGGGCATGGCCTACTTGCAAAGGAAGGACGGTGGGAATTCTTTTCTTGGTTAGGATCACGATCTCTGTTTTTTCAACCGCCAACGATAAGCCGTGGTCCCGCATCCACTCGTTGACACGGAGCATCACTATACCAAGTTTAAGCTCTGCTTCTTCAACGGTTCTGCCTGCAACCAGAGCAGCGACGTCGTCGGCGTAGCCAACGAGGCGGGTCTGGCATTTCGAGTCTAAGCAGACTGTCGTAAGACACGTTCCAGAGATCAGGTCCAAGGATCGATCCCTGTGCAGCCCCAGAAGTGACAGAGATCCGACGCTGACCTTCGCTGGTGTCAAAGAGCAGGACGCGGTCTGAAAGGTAGGACTCAATCATTCGCAATATGTAAGGAGGGACGCGGAATGTGTGCTCGAGCGCCTGTAGCATGTCACTCCACCTGGCGGAGTTGAACGCATTCTTCACGTCAAGAGTGACGAGGAGAACTAAGCGTAGCCAATGACCAATGACTGTGGTTCTCCGCACTCCGCACTGCCCCAACTACCTCTTGGATGGCGTCAATGGTCGAGTGACCAGAACGAAAACCATACTGCTGCGGGGACAAATCGCCCGCAGAGACGATAGCCTCGGTCAGTCTGACACGAATTAACTTCTCCATCACTTTGCCAACAGTGTCAAGCATACACAGTGGGCGGTAAGAGGAGGGGGTTCCCGGTGCACTCTTCGCCTTGGGGATCAGGACAAGGCGAGCCACCTTCCATGCCGTCGGGAAAACGCCGTCCGCCAAACAGGAGTTGAACATATCCAACATAAGCTTTGGATTGTACTCAACGACGAGCTTGAGGATTTCCGCAGGAATGCCATCAGGACCGGGTGCTCTTCGATTCCTGAGGGATCGGACAGCGGAGGTAAGTTCCTCTTCCCGAAAGGGTGGGAACGTGCCAAGATTCCTAAATTCTCTAGTTGGTCGCACTGGGTGCTTTGGAAACAACGAGTCAACGACAGCAGCCATGGAAGTAGGATCCATGACCACAGGTGGTGAACGAGTCCCTAGCTTTTGGGTTACTATCTTGTAACCCGTCCCCCAGGGGTTGTTGTCGACGTCCTGACACAGTTGCTTCCAGCACCTGACCTTACTCCGGTTGATTGCACCACGAAGATCTCGCCTGGCAGCCTTGTGCTCTGCCGATCTTGCATTGGCTTCAGGCCGGTTTCTGGCACGCTGCGCTGCTCATCGGAGGCTAAGGCATCTTCGCCGGAGTTCCGCAATCTCGGGTGTCCACCAGTAAACTGGCTTCTTCCCACAACGGGCAGAAATCCTGGGCATGGAACAGTCGCACGCCAATGAAATGAGTCGCATTGTCGACGTGGCACGAAATTCGGCACTTCCGATGTCCCCAACAGTTTGATCCCCGATACATCCCCGAAAGGTGTCTCGGCAAAGACGACCGAGGTTCCAACGTCGAGGCGGGTTGGCCGAGTTGGCATATGGACGCCTACGCTCGGGAAGCACCCCGAAGACAATTGCCTGGTGATCACTTGCAGAGTAGTCCTCGGAGACACGCCAGTCAGAAATCCGATTGGCTAGGCCTTCAGATGCCAGTGAGATGTCAGGGATGGTCTCTCCATATCCAGGGCGACGGAAAGTGGAGACATTGCCCACGTTCAGAACATGAAGACCCAGCCTGGCTGCCATCTCTAAAACATATCGTCCCCTTGTGTTTGTTTGGGGTGAACCCCATTCCGACGCCCTAGCGTTGAAATCTCCGCAAACAATCACCCCACCATCGACGTTCAGGATCCCGTCCTCTAGAGAGTCGACCATCAGGCGGTACTCTGCTATGGGCTGATTAGGTGTAAGGTAGCAGGAGAAGAAAGTTAAACCTCTGCTTCGCACCCACACGAAACCGTTTCCCGCACCGGAATCTAAGATAGGTACCTTCCCGGGGTCAAGGACCCAGATGGCCGCCGTCCCAGAAACATCAGGAAACCACTGAGGAGAGCGTCGGTTCTGATATTGCTCACTCAGCAGCAAAATATCGGCGCCTTGCTCGGTTGCCAATTGGTACAGCAGACCGTCAGCTGTCCTGCTCCTTTGCAAGTTAAGCTGAAGGGCACTTATCATTTCTGGGTGGATTGGCGGATCTTGTGCAGTGCTTGCTTATAAGCAGCACAACGGCTTGATCCCGCAGCGTGCTTTATGGCATCGTTCTTCAAGCCGGCCTCTGTGCACAGGACGCAAGATTCAGCGGAACTGCATACATTGGCCCTGTGATTTTGGCCGCCGCACTTGTAGCACATATTGCTTCTGTCGGGACCTTTGCAGCGATTAGCTATGTGGTTAAACCCCAGGCATTTATAACACCTTAGGGCTACGAGCTTCTCACGGACCCGGCATCTCACCCATCCGACCTTTATGAGCCCTTCAGCTAGGAGTTTTCTCCCATCTCTAGCTCCCAACGTCAATATCGCCATCTTCTGCCCTCGAGAGTTGGCCTTTGAGACAAAGATCTTCATCTCACTGGGTTCCCCGAGAACAGACTTAACTGCAGTGGAGACCTCCTCCTCAGTCGTGAGTTCGTCGAGATCCCTCACTTCCAATGTCGACTTAGGCTCAAGAATTCGCACCGAGGCGTTTGCACCAAGGATGGATTGCAAATCGGCCCCGAATTCTGCCTTCGTCCCGGAGGAATCCCCAAGCTCTACGAGGAGATCACCAGCTCTAGTTTTTCTGAGCGATTTGATAACAGCCCCCTTCTCTTCGGGCTTCACCTTTTGACGTATCTCACCAAGCACGTCAGCGTATGTCTTTCTGCTTGTCGGCTTGATTAGAAGAGCGTCAGGGCGTTGTTTAGAGGCTCTCTTTTTCTTGGGCTTCTTTGTCGTTTCGTCACCAGGCTGGACAACAGACTGCTGAGGAGGGTTCTTCTGCTTGCCCTTCCGTTTCGCAACCGTCACCCACTCTCCTGGTTTGTTTCCGTCGACCTTCTTTTTCTTCTCGGTCACAGGCTCAGCTGGGCTTGAGGCGGCTCGCTTAGAGCTGGCCGCAGTTGAGGACTGAGACGTCTGTTGTCGTGGCGAGGTCTGCGTTGACGAAGAGACGAGGGTCTTTTCATACGACTTCCAAGACTTGCGGAGATGAAGGATGTGGTTAAGATAGGACTCCAGCTTGGTAATCCCAGTCTTAACGTCTTGGTTCACATTCCTCTGTCTGCATGTCGCTGACTTCATCTGACTGAGAGTGTCAAAACACTTTGTCAGGAGGTCCTCCTCTTCCTGCCTGGCCAGTGCGATAACGGCCTCGTATGGCGAGGTCGTTTTCTCACTTCCCTGCTCTGGCAGAGTTTCCGAGAGCGGCGATGGATCGGAACTCGGAGTGAAAGGACGGGCGCGAACAGGGGAGCGACTCAAACGTGAGCTCCTCCTGAACGGGTCGAAATCCACTTCAGGTGTCGTTTCTGCCTCTTTTTTTTGGGTTAGGGAACCCGAAGTTTTTTCTTGCACAATTGGAACGTTTTCTTTTTGCTTGTCTGCCATATTTTCAAATGTTTCCCCCCCTAAGCTGTGCCCTTGTGAGAATGTCACCCTGGTTCCATGTCCTGCGCCCCCCGAAACCCAGAACGCTCCAGAAAAGGCAGTGGCCTCGGCAGAGCCCCCCCAAAACCGCAGCAGGGCCCTATCCGGTCGCCATCCGGCACTACTACGGCCAAAGAGATTTTCGCCGGATGATAGGGCAGCCAGGTCATTGCCGGCTAAGCTGACCCGGGCCCCTGTACTATCCGGCAGCCTGGGATGTGCAAGAAAGACCCAGTTTTTAAGCTGTACCCTCTACCTGAACGGACGTCCAACGCATCGGGGGACCGCAGGACACGGAGCCATACACAACAATAGACCAGGGTGATTTGGAAAAAGAAAATTGGTTTATTGATTTTAAGCGGGAAATGTTGGTTTGCAGAGGAGACGCTAAAAGAATTGGTGCGCTCCCCCCCCCCCCCTTTTAGTCGACTCTTACGACGAGCAGGGGATACTGCGGTCTATTCTAATGCCGGAGCCGCACAGCGAATGGTTTTCAAAGATTATGAGTCGGAACCGTTTTGAGTTACTTTTAAAATGTTTCCACGTAGTAGACACTACTACCCTTCCCAAAAATGGTGAGCCCGGCTACGACCCTTGCTCTAGATTTCAACCAGTCATAGACCATGCAAATAGGCTATTCAAGCTATATTATGTCCCCTACCAGAAACTGAGCGTGGATGAATCCCTTGTCGGAACTAAAAAACGGACAGCCCTGACTCAATACCTTCCAAAAAAAAAACACCACCGATGGGGAGTAAAGCTATGGGTGTTGTGTGATGCCATAACACACTACTGCGTATGTTTTTTCTGTTATAAAGGTGCCAGATACACAACTGCTGACGAAAGAGCTGAAATGGAAAATAAAGGACTTGGCTACTATGTTGTCTCTACACTTTTGAAAATGGGAAATGTTCTGAACAAAGGATATCATCTTTTTTTAGATAACTTTTTCACCACCATTACCCTCGCCCGAGATCTCTACTCTAAAATGACTTGGCTAACCGGCACCGTACGTTTAGATAGGAAAGGCCTAAGAAAACCATTGCTCGGAAAGTATGCTGTTGGGAAAAAAACATATCTACGCAAAGGTCCTATTCTAACAATGGCTTGGCGTGAAAAGTCCAGTAATAATAAACAGTTTGTCCTTTTATCTTCGAACAGCTTGGCAAAAACCGTACAATTCACCCGTCTAAGAAACAAAAGAGTGCTGATAAAAAGAAAACCTCAAATAGTGCATGACTACAATATGGGCATGGGGGGGATTGACGGGACGGACCAAATGCTTTATACATATCTGGATGAGAGGAGAAGCATGAAAACAAGAAGAAAGTAATATTTAACGTATTTGCAAGGATGGTCTTGAACGCCTACGTTTTGTACAAGCTCAACACACCACAAAACAAACTCAGCCGCTTAGACTTCATTTCTTCTGTAATTGAGGATCTTTCGCTGCCATGGCTACAAAGAAGAAGTGTCGACATTGGAGGAGCTGGTGATGGCCCTAGAAGACCTGGACTTTCCAAGTTTCCTGAAGGGAAAGAAAAAAGTTGTAACGTGTGCAGCGGGCGAAACGACCCACAGGGGCGACGTCGCCGAACAAGAACAATGTGTAACAACTGCCATAGAGGTGTTCACCCTGAGTGTTACACAAATCACATTTGTAATTAGGCCTAAACATTGTAGGACTTTTTCATATAAGCTAGGTACCATAATAATGAACTTACAATTCCATTAATTTGAATTGTAGAAAAGGAGGATAGTAGCTAGCTTGCCTAAAAGTTGTAGATAGGCCATAGAACATACAGAAGAGAAACTGAACACACAATATTTTGTCCCCTGGGGGAATTCGTTAAAGGCCAAGTCACACCGAGCTCGCTCCCGCGGCGGGAGCGAATTTTGAAAAATCGCTTACCATGTTATCAAATGTGCCAAGTCACACCGCACTACCGCGCGCCCGCGGTAGTGTCCGCCACGTCCGCCTGCTGAGCGATTTTTTTAGACTACCGCGGCGGGAGTTTTGTCTAGCGCATGCGCAAAGGGGCATTTCGAAAGCCCAAGCTATTTAAAGTTTAAAAGAAATACAGTTTAATACAGTTTTAAATTAAATTTAACATGTTTCTTTTGTTTTATGATGTAGTCTATGTTGTTTTGTATTATCTTCGTAATTATGTTTATAACCAGAAAAATTAATTTTCATTTACCATGCAAAAATAACGTTTACAGTGAAAATTTAATGTTTCCCATGAACATTTTTATATTGCCAACGTAAACAACTTTTTTTATTGTTTCATCAACTTTTTCGATTTGCAACAACCAAAACTTTACAATCAATGTAAACTTGAACTTTCAATAGAAGGCTTAGCAAAAAATTACATTAGTTTTAAAATGGTCATATGTTTTTATTTAAAAAGTAAATAGTCTTTGTAGTGTAGCGAAAAATAACGTTCAAAATGCTGAAAGTGGATAATTTATCCTCAACCATATTTAAAATGCTTCGAACACAAGGTCTAAATTAATTTAAAAAAATAATTATTCATTTTTTAAAGTAGCCCTACACTAACAAATTAATAAACATTCAATTGCTTCTTAAGCACTTTACTTAAAACCTGCAAATTTACATGGCTTACTAAACAGGTAAGATGAGATTCTTATGTAAAACGAATTGTAATGAACTCATCTCAAAACTCCCGCCGCGGACGCGAACTTTTGGTGTGACATGGCTCGAGGAAAAACATCCGCGCGCGGTACTCCCGCGGCGGGAGCGGCGGATGTCGGTGTGACATGGCCTTAAGTGTAAAGAAAGTGAATCATCACTATCAATATCGTGTGTTCAGATTCTCTTCTGAATGTTCAATGGCCTATTTACATTCTTCTAGGTAGGTTGCTGATGTCCGTATTCTACAATTCAAAATCCTCGCATAGAGCTTTTCCCTGAATAAAATGTTTATACTAGGCTAGGTACTTTTTCCAATGGTTTTTTCTTACATTATAAATTTTTCTTCTCTCTCTAACAATTCAAATGTTAGTGATTTCTCAACAACCTGCAATAACTCTCTACACAAAAAAATAGCATTTTTTAAAGGTAGGCCTAATAAGGGCTGAGCCCATGTTACTTGGACAAGTTTCATTTGAAACCTCGTACAATGGTACGGTATGTAAGTTCGCAATCTTGTTTCCACATCACATTACACTGTATGTAAGTGTGATTAGTCAATTTTCTTTTGCATGGTTTGCTGTGATTTTGCATTGTTGCTAACTTATTGTTTGAATTTAATTAATAATTTTTGTTTGTACAGTAGTTAAGATTATAAAGGCTGAGCCCATGTTACTTGGACAAGTTTCATTTGAAACCTCGTACAATGGTACGGTATGTAAGTTCGCAATCTTGTTTCCACATCACATTACACTGTATGTAAGTGTGATTAGTCAATTTTCTTTTGCATGGTTTGCTGTGATTTTGCATTGTTTCTAACTTATTGTTTGAATTTAATTAATAATTTTTGTTTGTACACTAGTTAAGATTATAAAGGCTGAGCCCATGTTACTTGTTAAAGTTTTGTCTGTAACTGTAAAATGGTATGTAAGTTTGTAATCCTGTTTCTGCATGGTTTGTTGAGCTGAAGTAATGTATTATTGTTTTTAGGATGTCACTTTTCTAAGGTATGAATGGTGCATGGTTTGCTGTGTTAGTTTGCATTTTTGTTACCTAATTTATTGTCTGAAAGAATTCATATATTTTATTTTAGTCTAATTAGGCCAAAGTTGTTCCTTGTAAATGTATTAGGAAAATGAGTTGTTTTAAAAATTAATTTTTTTACGAAATAAAAAAAAATCTTTTTATTTAGTTTTTAAATATTTGTCCCCTTGATCTTTCTTTATTTATATAGCAATTTTCAATGGAAGTAAAGCTTCTCACTCATGATTCAGGAATTTGACTCTTTTATCTCAATTCATTCCAATGTTGTAAAAATTCCTTAGTAATCACTGGCAAAATCTCAGAATGTGTTCAACATGTGTTGAACATTTAGTGTGTGTATACTTGCATTTATTTTGGCATAATACATTTATTTATATATATTATTCAAAACTTGAATATTTACTGTCCTAATAGTATTGAAAAACAAGTTTGGAAGAAAATAAACTTGAAAAGTAGTTTAGACACCACGAAAATAATATATATATATATATACACATATATATATATAAATTCAATTATTTTTAAATAAAAAAAATTATAATTTTTATGTTTGTTATTATTCTCAATTGAAATGCAGTTCATTGCAAGTAAAATAAAATAAACAGGACCCATTTATGTCTAGCCATTCCAACTGTACAACAGTTTTAGCATATATACAAAAACGCTGATTTTGCGTTAGATATTTATCAAATGCACATTTTCATATATTTTGACACAGTAAATCTATTTATTTATATATAGTCTTCAAAATTGGAATATTTACTCTTATTAGAGTACTGAACAAGTAAATATAGTGTATGAAGAAAAAAACTTAATTTATATGATGGTTTTATACCCAAGAAAAAAAAATAAAAAGAAAAAAAAATTATTTTTATTTTTGACATAAAATTTTTTTTTTTATTTTTTTTATATACAATGATTGTATAGTTAAATACAGTTTATTACATGTAAAATAAAACAAACCGGGCCCTTTTATGTCAAGTCATTCAAATGTTATAGCACTTTTGGCCAATACATGCAAAATCACTGATTTTGCTCTGGCCATTTGGTGCATCATATGCATATTAGAGCTGGCCCGTACAGGAAGTCGTTGCATCTTTCGACGGCGCTCAAAGGGTTAAGACACTAAGACAATATTGATTTCTTGACTAGTACATTTCTCAAACAGTTATATCTACAATAAAAATATTATAAAGAAGAGGTGGTGTCTGTGTGTGTGTGTGTGTGTGTGTGTGTGTGTTTGTATGAGCTAATCTCAAAAACTACTGAACCTATTGGGCTCAAATTGCACACACATGAAGCTACAGTTCCGAGGATACATATAGAACTATTCCCGCTTCAATATTGTCCTAGGGCTCTGCCCCGTGGGCTTTCAAAAATCGGAGGTGAGAGATTTAAAAGTAAATTTTGATTGATGGTATCCATGACAACAAAGAACAAACCTACAAAGTTTAAAATGTAAACAAGCAGTACTAACTGTCAAATTAATTTTGATTTCACAATTCCATACAGCTGGTTCAATCATTCATTTAAATACTGCATGAATATTAGAACAGAGAGGGTAAGGATCATATTTAAAATAATGATGTCACTATCCTGAATGTAAACATTATTTAACATTACTTAAATGGAGCTGTCAAACCATACGCTAATGTCACTTTATACTTACATGCCAACCCCGTACGAAGGACGGGTACTCTGCTAGTCTACAATAAAAATTAATAAACTACTAAAGTATGATTTATTACATAAAATATTTCATAAAGATCATTCATTCATAATTATTCAACTTTTCAATATAAGATTTGGTTTGTTAAATTTTATTTAATGTCATAAAACAAAAAACGAATTATGAACTTGAATAAACATGAAGACTACCTGCATCTTTGAAGCATTTGATTGCCTTGCCGTACTGATGTGTCCGCACTAAGATTTTGCCAAGCTGAGCAGACAGTTTGGGATCTGATGATGAACTTTTCATAGCTTTTTCATATGTTTCCACTGCAAGCTCTGGTTCCTGCAAGGTTCAACACTTTTTAAAAACTAAAATTTTATGGTTTCATTTTTACAGAATAAAAATTGAACTTAGCCTAAAATAATTGTATAGTATTATATAACTTTCATGTTTTAATTAGTAGCGTTGAGTGCTTGTAATACTTAATTATTTCATCTTAGATTAATAAAATGAGGTATTATTAGGATATATTTGAACTGGACACAAAAAATAATTTCTGAGTATGACACAACTTTTACTGACGATTATTATTTTTTATTTTTAGTGAATTTTTTAGCGTCACCAGATTTGTCGCCCTGTGACTATTTCTTATGGGGGTATTTGAAAGCTCGTGTCATGTTCACAAACCACGAACATTATTGCAGCTAAAAGATGCAATCACCGAAGAGGTGAATTTGATTGGACAAGACATGTTGATGAGAGTGCGTAATGATTTTCTCCAGAGGTTGGAAACCTGTATCCAGGTTAACGGCCATCACATGCATGATATCATCTTTAAGAAATAAACCCAAACTAGGATAAAAGGTTCCATAAAACATATGTTTTTTGAAATGGTATGTTTTCACCAATATATATTCAACAATTAAATAATTGTACTATATAAATTAAGGGTGTACTATTCATTTAAAAAACGTCCGGTTCCCGGCAGTCACCCTGTATTATATAAGTTGTACGGTTTTGTTCATGACCTGGGTTGGATGATTATTTGGTTATGATCGACATAGTAATAGGGCTATCAAACAAAATACACAAAATAAGCTATATAAACTGAATATTTTTGGAATCAGCACAAAATTTACCACAACTTTACAATTTGCCTTATGATGATAAGTCTTACATGCACTTAGCTATACGACGGAATATAAAAACATTTTATAAAAAAATTAATAATGCCTACAATTTGGGAAAACTAAAAAAAATTTTTGTTGTGGTAACAATGTAAACCACCTATATTATTGTTCTTTGTCTTATTCTGAACAAAATGATATACAACAATCCATAGTTATGTTGCTATTTCTAATTTTTATGATGGTTAAAAAATGATATTACATAATCAATAATATCCCTATGCAATACTATGCCAGTACAGCGTTACACTAGTGCCAGCTCTAGGGTTTAAATGCCCATGTTATTCTTATGGAGAATAAGTAAACTGATGTAGTTTATGAACATATTTGTTTATGAACATATTTTGATCAAATTTGGAAAATGTATTCATTTCATACTAAGCTATTACATTCTACAAAAAACACCTTTTTACCCTCCCTGTTGCAGCAAACCTAAGTATTCGTTAAACTAATGTTATTTAAATAGGGAATAAATGTGATATTTTTAAGGAGACATTTTAGTGTAAATACAATCAGGCGAATGGAAATTTGCTTAGTCTGCAGCTTTGCTGCGGCGGGGGTATTTTTTTTTTTTTTTTGTATTTGATAGTTTTGTTGAATATATATAAATAAAATTAGAGTTTTGTCTGTACATTGCTCAAAATTATAAATTTTTTGGTTATTTTTACGTTTTATACATTAAAGAAGCCGAAACAAGTCTCATCTCTATTTCTGTCTGTCTGTCTGTCATGGCCCAAGAGGCATTTTACGCGGCCTTCTCTGGAAAAACAAGAGTACCTATTAAGATCCAAATCATTTTAATGTATTCACTGGATTGGCGAGAGTGTCTTTAGCCATTAAAATATGGCCTCACTACTTTGTAAATAAAATGGCGGACGTTTAAAAACCCAATTTCGTCTGATTTTTGTCAAGTTTTCTCCCAATGTCTATCATATAATCATCTATGAAATAACGAGCAGCTGTCCGGATCAAGATTATTTTTCTAGCTGTCACTGATATGTTAACATTAAATGTTGTTTACAAATAGCCCCAAAAATTTTCGATCACGTTTTGAAAACAAAATCCAAACCAAGTGAGATTAAAAATTATTTTCTTTACATAAAGGATTTATGTAATCGCAAGTTCAATAATGTGTATTGTAACTGTAAATGAAATTAGAGATTTGTTGTGTATAAAATTGTTCTGAAGTTTTGATAACTGGGAAAAACACCTTGAATCAGTGTTGTATCACTTCAGTGTTGTATCTAGGAAACTTACATTTATTAAAATCATTGTCGCCAATAGCTTACTAACAAGGTTTCCACTCATTGACGGCGTTTCGATGGCGGTTGTGTAAAGTGTAAATCACAACTGCAGTGGGTGATTGTAACAGAGATTTACAGATGATGCTAAACTCGCTTTTCCAATGTGTTACTTTCGGTTTCTACTCACCGCTATGTGCTGCAATGGCTGGACCATACAGCCAATAAGCCCGTAGCCTGTATTTTGGGTACGTAGGCCTACCCAATTATTCATAACAACCTATTCGACGATGATCCTCGATACCGGTACTTTTCTCTAGAATACATGGACTACCTACTTAGGAAATTAAATTTAAAACGTTCAAAACCCCAACATTGTGTGATTTTTTCACATTTACTACATATACCAAACATCGTTTAGAGACTACGTCATCTATTAAATAACACAAAGTTGTTTGGATAAGGTTGTTTTGTTTAAACTGTCACAGATATGTTTACATTAAAAGGTGTTTACAAATGAAAAATGCAATCAATGGGAAATAACTTTGATTTCCGATAACTTTTTGTGAGAAAATCCAAAACCAAGAGAGATCAATAACTTCGGGACTTGATTAACGCATTTAATTGGTTGGATGTACTAAAGTTCTTAACTATAACATTGGTTTTTGGTACTGGTTCTTTTCCTTCAGTGGTAGCAGCAAAAATCATTTTTACATACCAACACTTCACTATTCATTTTCAAATTAGTTATCGTTGGTGTTGCACCTTTTTTATTACAGTCGTATTCAATTTAATTGATGTCTTACTGTAAGTTTTGCTTTTTCTGTCTATATTTCAAAATGTTAGTTTACCAATCAAAATCGTCTTTAGTACTTCATTTGGGAGTGTTGCTGAAGGTCTAAGTCCCGGAAAGTCTAATAAGACCTTCGACACACATTTTGCAGTTTGTACTTGTTGCTGAGGGTCTAATCTGGGAGTATGTCGAAGGTCTAAGTCCCGGAAGATCTAAGAGTACAGTCAATGCAAAAAACTCATCCACTGATACTGTTTTAGACCTTGCGGGATTAGACCTTGGGCACACAATGTAAATTGTGTAAATAAATATTTATAAAATGAGAGTTTCTGAAGGTCTAAGTCCCGGAAGGTCTAAGATTCGAGTCCCGGAAGGTCTAAGATGCGGGCGGCATTGCTTCGCCAGAGATGAAGGCTATACACTATACAGACAGGCAATAACGCAACAACTTTTAGAGTTGTAATATTAGTGATAGTTTTAATACCTCTCACGTCTATTTTTTGCTAGCTTGTTATTACGAGTACGATGGAGATATAAAAAAATCTCCATTTATATTATATCATTGACTATTGGATACTTTAATTTTTGTTACTGGCATAGTTGCTGGGCCACAACAGTTGCTATAGCTCAGAATAAATAATTACATCAGTTTAAATTGGCAAAAAAAAAACACCTTGGTGTTCAGGATTCTGATTTGTTTATTTCAGCTTAACTTAGCCAATCAATAGTTTCATCTTACTAATATTATAATTCTAAAGATGTGTGAGTTTGTACGTGCGTATAAGCACAGAATATAGAACCTAAAGTTTGGCCGATTCCGAGGCGACCGATGTGATTTTCCACCGTGGGTCCGAGGTCCCTGCTGGTTTTGAGGTCCTGGTGCGGGACCTCGGATCCAAATACAACCGAAAACGTGTTCGATGCCAGAGAATAATTTTAAAATCAATATTAAGTGATTTTGAGCGAGACCTCGAAACCCTAATAGAAAGTTTAAAACATTTTCACGGAATTTCCGATAGGAGCGTAGCGATCGTTTTTACTTGCACACAGTGTGACATGTGGCATAAAATGACATTCTCCACGGGAACCGAGGTCCGTATCCATTTCCCTCACACATAATGTATACACCCTTCAACTGGAATCAGAGGCTCCCCATTAACCCCCACCACTCACCAAGATGACATCGTATTTCAGATTATCCAGATTATGTTAATCAGAGTATTTGTCGGAAAAATATAATGTGTATTGTGTAACACGAGCGCAAAGTGCCTTTGCTGCACTCGAGAATCTTTCCACAGTCGCCTGCGGCTCGTACGTACACATTTCTCTCATGTCCAGCAAAGTGCCACTTGGCACACTAGTTAGATAAATACCTAAACTTAAGGACAGATTTTAGTAGGCCATAAGTTGGCTATAACTATAAGCTTTAGTTAGTGCCTATCTATAATCGATGATAGTGTAAATGGTTTAATGCAGAAAAAAGATGTTTCTGTATAGTAATCAGTGGCCAATATAGTACAAAGAAATAATATAATATGAATCACCTTTTCCCCTTTATATATGATACATTATTTGTACTTGTAGGCAGTTAGCGTCCATAATCAACGGCAGTACAAAAGGTTTTATGAAGAAATAAAGTATATTCCCGTATTAAAACTACTATCAGACAGTATGAAAATGTACTATAGATTATAATTAATGGCAATACTCTCAGTATGGCACTTAAATGCCTACCTACAAGTTCACCCAACACTTCAAAGAGGGTCGTGGCATTACCACGTAGATAAAATCAATTTTTTATTGGTGAGATTTGAACCCATGATCTGGAACTGTGAAGCCCCATGCTCTACCATTCGACCAGCTTGCTTCCTAGTCTCACCTCCACATCCTAGGACACTATGTTCTAGGCCAGAATGGTTTTACACATTAAGTTATCTGGTTAGTCCTAGAGGGTTGCGGCATTATCACGTAGTTAAAATGCATTGGTTATTAGTGAGATTTGAACCCGTACTCTAGGACTCCGGAGCCGGCCCATGATGTACTACTAAACCAGCTCGCTCCCCAGTAGATATCTAACTAAACGTTTTAGTTAAATTTTATCCTGGATAAGATCTGAATAAAAAAAATTGCAAGCGTAATTTATTATCAAAGGCTTCTTTTAAATTAAAATAAACCCATATAGTCATAAAACTAATGTCATTCAAAAGGTTTTGCAGTTACTAGATGTTACACGTAGCCTACATGTTTACCTGGTTATATATTACAATTAAAAAAAAAAAAAAGTTCGCGCTCAATGAAATTGTATAAATTATAGGCCTATAAATATTTGAAAATAGCCACTTTGTTCTAAATTTTATGAGGATTACAAATATATAATCATATAGTGAGGTAAGTTATCAAATAAATAAGTTATGGGCAAAAAACCGATTTCGGTACATAGTGTTTAGCTAAGAATGCATAGCCTAACCATAGCTAGGAATCTGGCTGATAATTTACATCAATATCACTACCTACTTCTTCAGGATCATCAACCTGCCCTTCAAAATCACTTAAATCTTCTTATAATGTACCACGTATATCACTACTTTTGATTTTAACACTAAAACAATGATAAACGTAATAAAAAACATCAGTCATCGGTGCGAGGTTAACCAAGCTGTTTACAAATACGCACGTCAGCTGTCTGCTACAATATTTTCGGAACTAAAATGAAGAAACAGACATCAGGAGAAAGCTCTGAATCTGCTGGAAAGAACGATACCTAACTCGATCCAGTTCAATCCGATTCAGTCAGTCATAGAGCCTTCGCCGTAAACAATGTTTGTGTGTCGAAAAATCGACAAGTGACACTACACAAAGTGTGTCGTGAGTCGATTTTTCGACAAGTGACACTCGGAGGGTTAAAGGTTTATTGTACACTTTTTTTTTAAATTTACTAACCTTTATATTTAAGATTTATTTGTAGTGTTTAGTCAATATTTTGTATGAAGTGGAATAACCTCAACGGTCACTCTTAGGAAACAACCTGGGAATAAAGATGAAATAGGTTCGTAGAGTTATTTGTTGATTAAGTAAATAAGTTACTATCACAAGTTCCAATGAGTGGAGAAAAATATTGTTTAGAAGAGATTTTAAACAGGTTTTTACTGCCTGTTGCTCCAGGCAAAATAGGTTCAAATAATATAGCGTACACGGTAGTAAAGGGAGCATCCATATATATAACAGTAAAACCTAGAGGTAGTTTCCGTTTCTTAAATATAACCATAAATATGCATGTCGAAGATACTGATGAAAAGTAATTTCGTGATTGGTTTCGATAACTAGGTAATGTAACCGTAACCAGTCGCAAAATAGTTAGCAATCAGGCGTTGATTTGGCAATTTTTTTATAGAATATGTAAAGTCAACCGCAACATTAAGGAGGAATATTCCCACATAAACTTACACTAGGCTAATGGTAGTTTTTAAAATGTTGATCAGAAACATATATTGGGTTAAGTTTGGTAAATGGGATGTCTTTACTTTGCACTAATTTTGTTAAACCTTTACAAAAGGAGCATAAACTTAGACATAATAACTGGGTCGGGGTGCTAATTTAATGGTTTTGACCAAGAACTAAGCTTATTTCAACACATCTTTATTTGCCTTTTCACTTTTGACGAAGACAGTTTCCAATATTTCAATCGGGGATGCCTTTTTATCCTCATTAACCAAAAGACCAAAGCTACCTTAATAAACCAGTATTTATTCACAAACAATTATATGTGTTGGAAATCGAGTTATTTTTTATAGTACAAATTAAAAATTGATCAACATCCAATATAATTATTTGTTAGGCTTTGTTTTTAATTAACAGATGGTTTATTTTAATTTATTTAAACAATTGAGAAGAGTTGTAGTAAGAATTTAAAGTGATGAAGAACAGAACAATACAGAAAAGATGTTTTAAATATTGTTATTTATCAGAAAAAAATCAGTTCTTTATTATTTAATAATTGTAAAAGTTCTTTATTTTACACGAGTTCTAACAATATGTTTGCTGCCTTTAGCAGAGAATCCTAAGGAGTGGTTCAAATTATTTATAGAAAATAACATCAACAAAAGCAAACAAAGACAAACTAACTGTTTTTTTATACAAAAGATATGGTGTACGGGATATCTATTCTGACACATAGATAATATATTTCTGAGTTTGTTTGAATATTGGAATAATTTGTTTTACATTATTGAGCTTTTTAGGGACTTATGCCACTAGTTATTTAATTAATCACCTGAATGGCCATGTAAGCATCACCCAGCAGAATGAGGTTCTCCGTGGATGGTTTCTGACTAACCAACTCCTTGTAACATTCAGCAAATGCCCTCCCATCTTTCAGCTTGTGCAGATGAATCTCTGCCATCTTTTTCCGAGCCTGTTCAACATTTTCACAGAACAGAATACATACATGATGTAGGGGCAGACACGTGCAATACAGTCAAGTAGACATGCCTTCAGAGGGCTTTGAAACTCCACCTATATATTGGAGGCAAAAGTTCATTGCCAGTTCCAATATACGCCTTCTGCTGTGTACAGCTTTGGGACAAGGATGGTTTCCATATTGTCCTACATTGCAAGGCTGCATTTGAGAAACACCTTTAGAAGTAAGCGTAAACCCCTAAAATGTCTTCTTGGGAGGCTGAAAAGTCTGGGAGACTTAATTGTATGCTGTTTTTTTTCTTTTCGTTTTTATAGTGGATGGGATACCAGTTCAATGTTGGAAGTTCAAATAGGAGGGAGAAAAAAAAATTAACTCGATAGAGATGTGGATTTAAAATTTTGTTTGACGTCAATTAAGATTTAAACTGTCAGTATGTTACAATTGTTCTTGTAAGTAGACAATTATTTTTACTGTTGTGAAATCGCAAGTTATATGGCATAGAAATAAAAAATCTCAGTAAGTAGTATATAAACTATCAAGTAACGTAAAATGTAAAAACTGTTTAGAAAAATATACATGTATTTTAATCAATATGATATAATTAGGGATGGACGGGTCCCGAAATTTCGGAAAATTTTCGGGAAAAAATATGAACCATTTTTGGGACGGGATTACATTTGATTCGGGAATTTTTGATCCGATTGTTGGCGATTTTGCCGCTTTGCAAGTGACAATGATGCCGCTATTGCAGGAGATGTTCACGATGAACGCAAGAGGCGAAGTCATTTCGACGATCGTGCCGTGACCACAAGTCATTTTGACGATCGTGCCGTGACTACGAGTCTTACCGACGATCGTGCCTTGACCGCGGAGTCATACCAACGATCACCCGCGAATCATACCGACGATCACGCCGTGACCGCGAGTCATACCGACGATCACGCCGTGACCGCGAGTCATACCGACGATCATGCCGTGACCGTGGAGTCAAAACGACGAACGCACCGTGACCACGGAGTCAAAACGACGAACGCACCGTGACCACGGACTCAAAACGACGATTAAACTACCGCGAGTCACAAGTTTCTATACCTGTAAATTTTTACCCAATTTTTTTGTTTTTATAGAGTAGTACCACAAATGCTAAAAATTGATTTTGTTTGTCTTTTTAGGTAACTGCAATACTCAAGACTTGCTTTTTATGCACAGGAAAAATTCCTGTCCCGTCCCGTCCCGAACTAATAATTCAATCCCGTCCATCCCTAACTGTAATTAATTGGAAGGATATCGTGTGTTGCCAGATAAGTACCACTAGCCATAGTTGTTAGGGATCTGTGGGCCAGACTTTTTTACAGTACTTCATGTGGTCAATATTAGCTTGCTTTGGAAAGTATTGATTAAAAAAAATATATTGATTATTTCTTGTTCAAAAGGCCAAATGAGCGAATTTCCCATAAAGGGAATAAGCTATTACCGTAGGTCTCATGGTAAGACCTGGACCCGGGACCGATTTACTTTTTTGTTTTGAGGTCCCCAGAGGCCATAAACACCATCCGTTCAAATTCATATATATATATATATATAGGCTATATATATAAATAATTGAATACATTAGTACCCTTTTAAATTCATTTTTAATTAATAAACGACATGTTTCGACACTTAGGTCATAGTCATGTTTACATTTACAAATACAATAACAAAAATAATGAAAGGAATAAATAGTCATATATTAAGTTAACTTAGAATTTAGAGGATCTTGATTTAATCTTTGTTTAATTTTGCGTATATTATATAATATTTCAGATTTATTGCAACTGTAGGATTTTTTCAAATATCGGATTTGTTTTATTTATGTTCATGGTATTCAAAAAATTTTGAGGGTATTTTTTGTAATTTGTGTATATATGAAAATCTTCTTTGACATTTAATTTTGTTTTATTTCTTTCATATTCTAGAATTTCTAAATTTTCGTACTCATGTCAAGTTTCGATTAGGTGCTCTGCAAAATTTGATTTCATTGTAGTTTTGTTACCTGATTTTAACGCTTGTATCTGTTCCTGGAACCTTTTCTTAAAGCTACGACTTGTTTTATATATATATTGAAATTTATATATATACTGGCTGTAACCCGCGGGCTTTGCCCCGTTTAACTTCTTAATTTTCAAGATGATCTCGTTCGCATGGCTCAATCACATCCTGGTTGAAGTTCCTTCGCTACGCTCACTCATCTTTAGGTTGGAGCTCGTTCACTACGCTAACTCGCCTCCAGGTTGAAGTTCGTTCGCTCACCTTTTGGTTGCAAATTAGCTGTTGTCATAAATGTAAAAGAAATAATAGTGCTGCACCCTGTTGGTAATCCTTGTAACTTTAATGCTATTGAACATCATAGAACAGAACCAACTTGTTTAATTGAAACAGCTGTTAAGATTCATTAATTCCATTTCTCATAAGGTTAACATGGGAAACTCCAGAGCCACTGGGGCAGAGTGATTGGGCGGATCACGAAATTGATGGTGTATAAACCTATTCCATGAAATTCTACACGTATGTACCAAGTTTCGTGGCAATCGGTTCAGCGGTGTCTGAGTTTATCACTGCCAAATATATATATATACAAACATCCTCTTTTATACTTATATAGATACTAGCTGTAACCCGCGGGCTTTGCCCCGTTTAACTTCTTCATTTTCAAGATTATCTCGTTCGCATGGCTCATTCACGTCCTGGTTTAAGTTTGTTCGCTACGCTCACTTGCCTTCAGGTTAGCTCGTTCGCTACGCTAACTCGCCTCCAGGTTGAAGTTCGTTCGCTACGCTCACTCACCTTTTGGTTGCAAATTAGCTGTTGTCATAAATGTAAAAGAAATAATAGTGCTGCACCCTGTTGGTAATCCTTGTAACTTTAATGCTATTGAACATCACAGAACATAACCAACTTGTTTAATTGAAACAGCTGTTAAGATTCAATAATTCCATTTCTCATAAGGTTAACATGGGAAACTCCAGAGCCACTGGGGCGGAGCCCGAAAGGATTTTTGAAATAAAAATATGCCTATATGTTAATCGGGAATGTGAGCTATCATCATGCCAAATTTCAGCCCAATCCGACCAGTATTTTTCACGTTCACTTGTCACAAACATACATCCATACATCCATACATCCATACATCTAAACTTTCTCATTTATAATATTAGTAGGATGTGTGTCCGTCAGCACGATAACTCGAACAATAATTATCCGATTTTGATGAATTTTGGTATAAACGTGTAAACCTACATTTATTTGAACGAGTTCGCGAACCAGCATGATCGGACCATGGAAACGGGGGTTTGTAGGGGGTTTTATGGGGTAAAAATGGGTTTTTCCCATTTTTGACCCTAAAAACATAAAATTTTGGAATTTCTTTCCCAACCATTTTGTATAGCTTAAAAAAAGAAATAATTTAGTATATTGAAGCAATGTTGTATGCCTAACGGTCACAGAGAAAATAAAAAAATAGTGTAATTTAAAATTCCTATGTTATTCTTATGGAGAAAATGAAAACTGTTGTAGTTTACTTGTTTATGGATATATGTTGATCAAATTTGGCAAATTTATTTATTTCATCCTATACCATTAACGTTTTGTAAAAAAAAAACACTGTTTACCTTCCCTGTAGCAGCAAACCTAAGCACTCGTTAAATCTAATGTTATTTAAATTGGGAATAAATATGTCTTATTTATGGAAATATTTTAGTAAATATGTAATCAGACAAGTTGAAATTCGCTTAGTCTGCAGGTTTGCTGCAGCGGGGATATTTAATCTTCTTGAAGATTTGTATAGTGATTATTAATGAGAAATTAAGAGATGTGATTTTTTGTTTGATACATAAAATGCTATCAAACAAAGAAGGACATAATGTAAAAACCAACAAATAAATATGAACTTAAAAATGTACAAATAATTGTATTTTTTATCAAAACATGTCATTATAAAAAGATTAATAGGAAAATGAAAATACCCCCACTGCACCAGACCTGCAGACAAACGGTGGATTACATACTACAAGAACACAAGTCAGAGATAAATCACAGTATACAAAAAAATTAAAGCATTAACAAAAACAATACCCCCACCGCAGCAAACCCTGTAAACTAAGCAAATTTCCATTTGCCTGATTGGATTTTAGCTAATTTCCCCTATAGGGAATAAGCTATTAACATAGTACTCATGGTAAGACCTGGACCCAGGACCGATTTACTTCTTTGTTTTGAGGTCCCTAGAGGCCAAAAACACAATTCGTTCCAATTCATATATATATATTTATATATATATAATAACTAATCATAAATACCAAAACATAGAAAATAATTTTATCAGTAATTGAATTTGAACCAAACAAAGACAAATTATTCATAAAGGAAGAATTCTACATATATAGCAACCATAAAAAATATCCTGAAAACATACTCAATACAATGCAAATCCAAAAATGAAACATAATATATGAAAAAATCTTATACAGGGTGGAACGAAGTTAGTGTTAAAAATATTTATCTCTTAAACTACTAAGTATTGGTGACAAAATGGCACCAATTTAAGTCATACCCTCACAGGTAGGGAATAACGGACAATTTAAGATTTTTTCAAAATATTTGTATTTGCTTACATAAAATGGCAATAAGTGCACTAAACATTGTTTTTATTCCAAATTCATTGTCATTTTTAGAATCCTCTTTAAATTTCCAATATTAATAGTACAAATTCATTGGGATGAAACTTCTGTATAAGCCCTTATTTGGCAATGGAAGTTTGAATTTGTGATTTTTTAGAAAAAAGTAATAACTTTTTCCAAAGTTTTTCTATACTACACTGGACTCTAGAGAGTGTCAATTGTTACTAAAAACTTTGGAAGTTTATAACTTTTAAAATGATGTTTGATTTGTCGTTCTCAAATTTAAGTTTTTCTTTAAAAACACGGAACGGCTAATGTTTAATTTCCTGTAAAAAAAAAAACATGTATTGGCTTCAATGATATGGCAGCAAGTGCTTTAAAAATCATGTTTAAATGGGTAATATTGCAATTTTCAGAATCCTTGTAAAATTCCTAATATATTGAGGAATTGTTAGGATTAAAACCTCATGAACCTATGTTTTGTGATGTATCTTCATTTAGGGTTTTTTTTTCTTTTTTACTGGCATAACTTAAATATCGTTTACGGTGTTAGTTCTATGGTACATTCAACCTATGTGCGAGATTGAATTAATGCAAAATACACAACTTGAACAATGATAACAATGATAAAGATGGGTCATATGGTGTGATTTGCTGGCATGCCAGGTCACCAGACCTCTAGTCCACTGGACTTGTTTTGTGTGGCTATGTGGAGTACTTGGTCTCCTCATCTTTAATGGAAGATATTAAGGAAATTTAAAACTGGATAATGAATGCAGATGTTCTAGTCAGAGGAACGTTGTATTTTAATGTTACTGTTGGTGCCACTTGCAAAAAAACTTTGCTGTATATCGGGGAAAATAAAGGAGATTTTGAAAAAAAAAAATAAAACTCAAGTAGTTGGCATCAAATAGAAGGCAACTATTAAAACGTTAAGGAAGTAAGGAACAGTTATTTAAGTTTCGAATATTGTGTGTTTTAGAATTAACTTTTATTTTTTGTGTAAATAAGTTAAACTACGTATTTCTGAGGTTTTAACAATTATATTAGTAAAGAAATATATCACTTGGCTGATTTTCATTAGCATGTGTCTAAGCACTACAATCTAATTTCTATACTTTACTTAGGTTAATTTTTTGTTTTCGGTAAACATGTTGATAACATTGTAAAGTGTACTACAGTTGAACCTCGTTTGTACGAACCTCGATAAAACGAATTCCTCGATAAGACGAATTTTTTAAAATCCCCTTGACACTTTCATATAGGTCAATGCTAAAAACACCTCTATACAACGTAGTAATTAAGTTAAAAACCTCCATAAGACGAATTTGTTTGTGACATGGGCTAGGACTGATTAACCTCTATACAACGAATATTCTTAGCACAAAACCTCTACAAGACGAACGTGACCTCTATAAGACGAATTTATCATAATCTTAACCTCCATAGTACGTAGTTTTCAAAACAAACAGAAGCTTGTCTCAACATGAAACCCCCACCCATCCCTCCTCCTTCCTCAGTCATTGTTTGGAAAAACCTTGGAGCGAGGAGAAACCTCTATAAGAAGAATAACAGCAGCATTAAACCTCGATAAAACGACCCTCTTTATTAAGAATACCTCTATAGTACGAATTTTTCCTGTACCCCTTGAAATTCGTCTTATAGAGGTTCAACTGTATCTATATAATTTTAGAGGTTACTCCATTGGAAGTATTTGCTTATGTTTAGAAAATAATCTTAAGTTAAATGTACCATGTGTGACTTGAAACAATATTCATTGTATTCAAAAAATTAAAATAAATACAAGTTTAACATGTTTTCTCAAAACTTACGTTTATATGGATGTCAATCCTAATAGATCTTTAATATTCTTATAATAAATCTCACAAGGATTCTAAAAATTACAATAAACCCTATTCAAATATAATTGTTATTGCAGCTATTGCCATATTATTTAAGCAAATACATGTTATTTTAAAGGGAGGCGAATTTTGGCCATTCCGTGTTTTTCAAGAGAAACTCTTAAATTTGAGAACAACAAATCATATACTGATTTGTTACATTAGGAAACATTTAATTCAGTTTTAATTCAGTTATAATCATTGAACTAATTATTGTTGCAAATCTATTGCGTTAAGTTGGTAGGTTGGTAGCCCTTGTTGTACAGATCAATCTCGACATAGTTTGTTTTTTTTTAAGTGGAGAGCGGAAATAGAGGAGGCCGTTAGAAAATGTAAGTAGATCTATTGTAAAAAGTTGCAATTATAATTATCCGAGCACATCCATTGTAAAATATCATTTATATCAACCAGAAGTATTAAATGTTAAACAGAACACAACAAAGATTTATTTTATCTGCAAGACAATCATAGTATTTTCAATAACTTGCCAATCATAACCTCTTGCCTCGTGTTAAACAATTGTATTGACCTTATTCAGTATTTTAGTTAATTTAGTATACAAATATGTAACTCAGACATAGGGATGGACGAGATTGGATTTTTAGTTTGAGACGAGACGAGACGAGATTTTTTATTTCTCATAAACTTTCGAGACGAGATCGAGACGGGATTTCCCTTCTCATACACAACGGGAAATGCACGTTCAAAATTTTTACCTGATTTTGTAACATTGTTAGATGACTGTTTAAATACAAAAATAATGATAATAGGCAAGAATATTTACAATCTTTTATTAAAAAACATCAGCATAACATTTTTTTATGAATCACGCCTAACTTATTAAAAATGCCTACGATTATGAAACATAGTGATATCAGTTAGGATAGAGTTCAACTTATCCTAAAATAAAATAAATCATAAAATAAAAGCAATATTAATTTTTATAAAATAGTTAGGTACTTGTTTTGACTTTTTATAGTAATAAACATTCCTCACACTGCTTACATTTAACAAAACTTCTCAAATGTTATTAAAGTAATGTTATTAAAATAATTAAAGTAATATTTACATTTAAAGAATTAATTAAATAAGAACGCCTTCGCAAAGGAAACGCAACTACAACACGCTCCTGTATTGCGGGTATTGCATTGACTTTCTGCAGGCGTTTAAAATTTTTTTTTTTTTATTCTTGTCTCGAAAAAAATCTCGGCCAAAAAGAAATCTCGTCTCGCGTAACGAGATTTAAAATTTCCCGAAAATTTTCCGAAATTTCGAGACTTGACCATCCCTACTCAGACAATTTATTTTGTATTTCAGAAAGAAGATCCTCCTTTTCCTCCCTGAGTATAGAGCGCTTTCATAGCCGTCTCTAGTAATAAGGCCACGGCCTTCGATGTGGCAACGCCGCGACTCATCCCCGCCTTGGTCCAACTCCGGGTATTGCCGCCAGCGTTAAAACGTGCAACATTTCGCCAAAACTGCGCTTATTCACGTTTAAAGCTATGAAAATGTAGCCAGATCAATAGATTAATTTTTAGCATGAAATGCCGCTTACCATTTTTCAGATTGTATTACGAAATACTAATTAATACATGTTTATTTAAACGTATATCCACCACTTAATTCCAACCCTGAATATATGTTGCGCATAATGCACAAGCGATATACATTTGTGATAAAAACGTAACCATTTTGGGACCTAATGAGTTATGAAAATATATACTTTTACAAATAGGCCTAGGTTCCCTTAAAATTCTTTTTAATTTTATTATGAACTGGTCGTCTAGTTGTCGAAAACTCGACCAAAAATATGTAATATTCAGACTTATCTATTAACCCACGGTGTAAATTTAAAAAATTTATTGGAATTTCTTTTATTTGATTTGATATTCTGTTAATTTCTTTGTAATTTTGTCACCAGCATGGCAGCCCATGTTATTTTTTGTCTATTTACATTTATAAAGGGATTCTGCACATATAAAGGAAAATATCTTTCTAATAGTATGCGTATATTTTCTCTGCGTTACACACAAGCTGAGAAAAAAAGGTTTTAAACACGCTTTCCTATTAATATATGGGTGATATTCTAATTTCAAACTTAGTTTCGAGATATGCAAAGTTGCTTTATATTTCAAAATTTTGTCATTGAATGTTCATGCAGAACTGTACTAAGGTAGAAGAAATATTGCTACACCTCTGACTAAATGCATAGGAAATGTATGCAATACATGTATAATAAAATGTACAAAACACAACTGAGCAAGACTTTGAAAACATCTTGCCTATTTAAAATATTTTAAACTATCTGTATCAATAGTGTATTGATTTTTCATTTTGATAATACATAAGAGGTACAAAAACTGTTTGTTCATACTATTACTATTAATATTTTAGTTTTACATTTTTTATCCAATATGTTTTACTTTAGTTTTAATAAAGTAGGAAATGTGTATTTTCTTAATCAGAACGTGGTACTTAATTAAGTTTAAATTTAGGCTATAGCTCTAATCCACTCATCTTGATGCGGACCTTCTAAAGAGAAGTGAAATAATTGTATATACTCCTCAGTTTTTAATGCTTTTAGGTGGTTACTTTTACACTCCGGCAGGACACACTTATGAGGCATAACACACTGTCACTACCAATACCATATTGTCTCTAATTGTGTAAAACAAACAGGTTAATCACCGGTGATGCGCCATCTATCTGTGCAAACTAATGGCGGGAGCCGGCTGGACTATGCCTCGGATGCGACGTTGCCAGATTTCGCTCGCCGCGGCCTTATACTAGAGATGGCTATGGCGCTTTCCATATTGTATATGTGCATGTACAGGTATCTCTAACCTAAGAATTTATTATTGTATAATGGATAATCGTTATTATAGGCGGGTTAACGTGAACGAAAAATAAATAATTACTTGGTGATTTAATCAGACTATATTATTTCCACAGATCTTGGCTCTGGTCACTAAAACAAAAACTAGGCCTAACCTAAATTAAGAATTAGGGTAATAGGCCAGTATAATCAAACGAACAGTAGATGTTTATACATCATTTTAAAGGTTATTAACTACAAAAGTTTTTAGTAATATTTGACACTCTCTAGAGTCCAGTGTAGTATAGAAAAACTTTGGAAAAAGTTAATACTTTTTTCTAAAAAATCACAAATTCAAACTTCCATTGCCAAATAAGGGCTTATGCAGATGTTTCATCTCAACGAATTTGTACTATTAATATTGGAAATTTAACAAGGATTCTAAAAATGACAATGAATTTGGAATAAAAACAATGTTTAGTGCACTTATGGCCATTTTATGTAAGCAAATACAAATATTTTGAAAAAATCTTAAATTGTCCGTTATTCCCTACCTGTGAGGGTATGGAAACTTAAATTGGTGCCATTTTGTCACCAATACTTAGTAGTTTAACAGATAAAATTTTTTACACTAACTTCGTTCCACCCTGTATAATAAATCAAAAGAAAACAACATCCGAGCCAACCTACTTACAAGACAAAATTCCAAAATCATATAACTTAATTATTTACGAGCTGTCGGCCTGTTCTACGAACGGGAATCGAGTAGTCCATTAAAACTGTATATAGTGTGTCTATTACTAATTCAAGCATAGTTTAAGGAGTTCAAAATTAATAGTAAAGAAAAATGCTGCAAAGATTAATTAAACATGTGATTATTGTTATTTCCCAACCTTTCCTCAAAAAGTCGAGTAGTAAAATAATTTTTCCTACAGTTACCTAACAATGTACATGTTCTCTCACTGATTTGAGAAAGTAAAGTGTCCAATTCGCTCATCAGTGAGACAATGTTAACATTGTCTCACTCTTATTACTTTGTCTCACTCCAGATTTGCAACGAGAAGGCACGAAATAGTGAGCGCATAACATGCAGACAAGGTCGTATGCGTGCGAAATACGTTGACAGCACTGGCTGTAAATAAGCTGGTCAGCTGTTGTACTGTTGTATCATTAAATTTCATATTAAAAGCTCACTTCTGTGTAAAAATATGTTACGTTTCTTAACAAATTTATTTGTTTTATGGTAACTGTACGAAAAATATAATGTGCAACTCGAGTGCAAAGTGCAATTGCCTCACTCGAGAAACCATTCCTCACTCGCCTACGGCTCAAGAGTAAGTGTTTCTCTCGAGTGAGTCAATTGCTCACTTTGCTCACTAGTTGCACAAATAACTATTCATAAGCTTTCTTTTGAAGATTCGTGAGCTTCAATTCGTATAGGCCTACATCAATGGTTATAGAATCTAACTTATTTCCTATAATCAATGACAAAATCACAGAGTAAATAAACTTAACCTCATACCGGTAGTTCAATAGAATATTTATTTTTTTATTTAACCAGTCTGATAGTTACAACAAATTATATTGCACTAAAAAAAACTAAATATTTTAAAGGATTCTCAAAAAAATAAATTAGAAATCTAGTATTTTAATATGTAGGCCTATATTTAAATAATCTCTAATCCTCTTACCGAATAAATGAACTTATCAATGATTATAGCATTACACATAGTATAAATAAGTCAATTCTACTTATATCATTTCATTTTCATCCAAATGCTGAATTTGTGTCACACACGCTTAATGTTACAGCTGTTACGTTAAGCAAATAGTATTATACAAAAAGCTAGTGTAGAATGTTAGCATCGGCTGCTAGACTTTTTAAAATTTGAAACTAATTTTCTAAAAAACTGAAACCCTAAACTCAAATTATGGCTTCGACATTCCCTAGTTCTCAAAATTATCTTTCTTTCAACACAAAAATCCGTCAAGTGGTTGATTCAGAATAGTGAAATAAAAAAAAACCTGTCACGTTTTAATATTACAGATTATTTACATTTCCATTTATTTACTATTTGTTCATAACTATCATCATGGTCTAGCAGCCGAAACATGTTGGTTATTCAATAAATTATTAACTTAAAGGTAATTATTTATCCAATTTACTAATATGTATATATATATATATATATTATTTTCTTACATTTTTAGGGCTACTAATATAATAAAAATCAAAAACATATTTAACAAAGTACCCTTTTAGTAATTATTTTATTTAAATTATTTATTTACGAGGCCAAAAACCTTCTGAGGTTTCAATGGCCAAGGAGGTAAGGTAAGTATATATATATATATACATATATATGTGTGTGTGTGTGTGTGCGCGTGTCTGTTAGTGCAATAACTCGAGCAAAAATCATCGGATTTTGATTAAATTTGGTACAAAAGTGTAAACCTACGTTTATTCAAACGAGTTTGCGAACCAGCATGATCGGACTATGAACACAGGGGTTTATGGGAGGTTTTATGGGGTAAAAATTGGTTTTTCATTCTTTGACCCTAAAAACTTAAAATTTAGCATTTTCTTTTCAAACCATTTTGTAGAGGTTAAAAAAACAAATAATTTAGTATATTAAAGCGTTACTATGCGCCTAATGGTTACGGAGAAAATTCCAAAAAACTGTAAATTTAAAAATTCCCATGTTATTCGTATAGAGAACTAGCTGGGCCGACAGACATTGTCCTGTCCTAATGTGGTTATATGTCAAATGCTCATTCATTTTCAAGATGAGCTCGTTCGTATTGCTCAATCATGTCCTGGTTGAAATTCGTTTGCTACGCTTACTCACCTTCAGGTTGGAGCTTTTTCGCTGCGCTCACTTGCCTTCAGGTTAGCTCGTTCGCTCACCTTTTGGTTGCAAATTAGCTGTTGTCATAAATAAAAATAATAATAATAATAATAAAGCTGCACCCTGTTGGTAAACCTATAACCTTTTTAATGCTATTGAACATCACAGAATCAAATTGTTTAGTTCAGGGTGTCTAGTTTATTTCCATTATAAAATTCAAGACTAATTCCAGATTTTTCAAGACTAGTTTTTTCCACAATTAGTGGGTGTTGATACCAAAATGTATCGATTCTCAATTCTTGATACCAATACCAATTTTTATAGCTTTTTCTAACCAAATTTTCTAAATAATACTACACCAACTCTTTTTCTTTGTCATAAAGTAGTATTATGATAATGTGGTGTTTTGAAGTAAAAAAATAATGCAGCAACAAAAATTCTAACCAGCAAATTTGGTTTTTTTTATCATGAAATCTTCTGCGTACCGTACGTTTAGACATCATCATTGACTGCAGCGGTTACAGAAACGTGATCGTCGTCGTCCGCGATCACGGTACATTTCTACAATACACTAAAAGCCAAACTAAAAGCAAAATCATGAACATTTCCCGCAGCCGTGTAGACATCACCGTCGTCTCCCACGGTCACGGAAACGTCATAGCCGTCGTCCTCGATCACGGCAAAATCATGAACATTTCCCGCGGCCGTGTAGACATCATCGTCAACTCTCACGGTCACGGAAACGTCATCGTCATCTCCCGCGGTCACTGAAACGTCATCGCTGTCATCCTCGATCACGGCAAAATCATGAACATTTCCAGCGGCCGTGTAAACATCATTGTCGTCTCCCGCAGTCACGGAAACGTCATCGTCGTCGTCCGGGATCGTGGCAAAATCATGAACATTTTCCGCGGCTGTTTAGACATCACCGTCATCTCCCGCGGTCACGAAAACGTTATCGTAGACGTCCGCGATCACGGCAAAATCATGAAAATTTCCCGTGGCAGTGTAGACATCATCGTCGTCTCCCGCGGTCACGGAAACTTCATCGACATCTCCCGCGGTCACGGAAATGTCATCGCCGTCGTCCTCGATCACGGCAAAATCATGAACATTTCCAGCGGCCGTGTAGACATCATTGTCGTCTCCCGCGGTCACGGAAACGTCATCGTCGTCATCCGGGATCGTGGCAAAATCATTAAAATTTCCCACGGCCGATCATAAAAATTCCCGACTTTGAAATCAAATTTAAGACTAAATCCCGACTTTTCAAGACCATTTTGAAATTCAATACTATCCCGATTTTCCCGACTACTAGACACCCTGTTAGTTGAACCAGCTGTTAAGATTTTTTAATTCCATTTAAATATGAGTACTCATAAGGTTAACATGGGAAACTCCAGAGCCACTGGGACGGAGCCCTTTTGACGGATCTGCACCAAACTTCACATAAACCATCCTTGAATAATGCTTAATAATGCCTGAAAGTTTCATTACAATCTGTCGAGTGGTTTCGGAGTCCATAACGTATATACATACATAGTTCCTCTTTTATAGATATAGATAGGTAAGTAAACTGTTGTAGTTTACTTCTTTATGAACATATTTTGATCAAATTTGGAAAATGCATTCATTTCATACTAAACTATTAACATTTTACAAAAAAAAACACATTTTTACCCTCCCTCTTGCAGCAAACCTAAGTACTCGTTAAACTAATGTTATTTAAATATGGAATAAATATAATATTTTTAAGGAGAGATATTTTAGTGTAAATCCAATCAGGCAAATGGAAATTCGCTTAATCTGCAGGTTTGCTGCGGCGGGGGTAATTAATTAAATAATTGAAATGGCATTAGGTTTAACAAGTACCTAGGTTTGCTGCTACAGGGAGTCTTTTATTAATAAATAACACACTATAAAGTGTGTTTTTAGTAAAATATCAATAGCTTAGAATAAAATAAATTAATTTGCCAAGTTTGATCGAAATATCTATCTATCTATCTATATATTAATAGGCAAAAATGTTTCTTTAAAACCTTTTTTCTCAGCTCCTGTGCATCACAGGGAAAATCTACTTATACTGTTAGAAAGATATTTTCCTGTAGAAGTGCAGAATCCCTTTAAAATTAAAAAAAAATTAACATGGGCTTTATGGGTTGCCATGCTGGTGACGAAATAACAACAAAATATAAACAGAAAATCAAAACAAATGGAAGAAATTACAATCACATGTTTTATTTACAGTGTGTGGTGCAAATAGAGAAGTCTGTACCTTTACATTCCATCACCATGTTAAAGTTGTCACCAGTTTTTTTTTTTTTATTAAATTCGTCGCTGATCTAAATGACTAATTTCTGTCGAATACATGTTTTTTACCAAGTCAAACTTATGGAATGGCTTATTATGAGCAATAGCAACTGTTATGATCCATCTACTTTGTCAACTTTGAGTATCCAATAGTCAATACGTGTACATTACATGTTTGTTTTTGGTCGAGTTTTCGACCACTGGACGATCACTAGTATCCATAAATAAGCAAACTACAACAGTTTACTTATTCTCCATAAGAATAGCATGGGAATTTTAAATTTATTTTTTCTTCATAATCAATAACATAACCGTAAAAAACCGATATACTAAATTAATTTTTATATTCTCTTTAAAATGGTTTAAAGAGAATTAGGGAAACTTTATGTTTTGATGGTCAAAAATTAGAAAAACCTATTCTTACCCCATAAAACCCTGATCCCATGATCCAATCATGCTGGTTCGCAAACTCATTTAAGTCCCGCCCTACACCTTCAAGCCAAATTTCACCAAAATCGGACCAAAATTACTTGAGTCATCGTGTTTACAGACCAGGGGCGAATATAAGGGGGGGGATCCCAATTTTTTACAACAAATCGTCAAAATCTTTCCTGCTTTAGGCCAAATTGTGAACATTTTCAGCGGTCTCGGTGAAATGGTGGACATATTCGACGTCATCATTGTCTCCCACGATCAATATCACTTAGTAAGCTCGGCTCGACCCAACCCGAGCTTGGCCTGAACATTTTTTCCGGCGCGAATCCATCCCTCGGGCCAACCGTTGGCCCATTCCGACCCTAAATATAGGGGTCTTATATATTTATCTTATCAAAAATGGCCGTACCTGCAGGAAGTAGGCATGATCAGACATGATTGTTCCGAGCAGAGCTAGAGCTGCCATGTGGTCACCTCTGACTGAAGCCAACTGTGCTCGAGCTACTGTCAGTCTGCATTCCTGGTCTGACCCTGATAGTCTGTCATAACAAGCCTATCAGTAACTGAGATACAGATTAATCTTATCCAATGTGTTACACAGTTTAGATCATCCCTGAGTGATTTCTCACCTGTCCTGAGCCTCTCGTAGTACTTGTGAAGCCTCTTCTGCATGATTGTCTGCTGTCAAAGCTGCCACCATCTCCAAGTACAACGTCCCCAGCTCAGACATGGACAGAGATGCATCACCTACAATATACATACTAAACTGTCTCTCAAGGTGGAATCCAAGGTAAAGAATTTTACAAAAGATTATAACAATACATTCTCATTATTATTCTAGAGGTTAAATACCTTATTGTTGCCACTGTAATCCACTGTCATCAAGATGGCGACCGGTTTCAACACTCATAGGGCCGCTTTCCCCAAATCAAGTTTAACTTAATCTCAGTTAACTTTAATCGGCGGGTTAAACTTAGGATGGCTTTCCCCACAATTTTGTAATGGAAGTTTAGTTTAACCTAGCCTTTTCTTGTAAGCAACTGTGTTGGCAACACTGTTATCCGGTTTTCAGACCAGTCTGCATAGCGTTTAAAAATACTAGCGCTCAACTTTGAATCATTTTGAGGTTGTGTTTGGTTGTTTACTTTCATTGTACAGTAACTTAGTTCGTTCCCTATAAATAATACACATTTGTAATGTAAATTTAATTTACTGGTTTAATAACAATGGAAAATAAAGGATCAGATAAAAGAAGCAAGAATTTTAGTGAGACAGAAATCAACATTTTGTTGAGTTTGGTAGAAAATCATAGGTTAGTGATAGAAAACAAACTTACAGACCAAGTATCAGTAAGAGATAAGGAAAACAGTTGGAAAGAGATAGAGAAGGACTTCAATCAGGGAAGTGGTTTGTTTTTTTAGAGATTGGAAGTCCTTGAAATGCAAGTATGAAAATTTGAAGAAAGCGTCAAAAAGAAAATGGGCCGATGAGAAAAAATATGTTTCCGGCACAGGGGGGGGGGCCAAGCAAACAATCTCTAATCACTTCAATGGATTTGAAGATAAAATCGTTGTTGGGAGATTTACCACTTGTTGGACAAGAATCCAGATACGATTCTGATGCCGCCTACATCACAGAAATTGAGGTTGAGACTGAGGATGCTGGAGCATTCTTGCATCAACCAATGTAAGTTACCGCAAACTATTTTTGGTTGTGTTGCTAGGCTAGGTTAGTTTAGTCCAGTTTGACTAAGTTTTAGGGCTGCACTTTGCTTTACGTCCTACACTCTCATTTGAATGAAAATATCAATCGATATTTTTATTCAATTGAGTTGAGTTAATTCGAATACTTAAGTGTAGGACGTAACTTAAAGTAAAGTGCAGCCAGTTTTAGTTACATAATTATAAAACAAACTAGGTCAAATTAAGGAAAACAACAGTTGGTATTTTGTGTAGTTTTTTTTTAATAAGTTGGACACCTAAATTTAAATTCTAAAGGATGTAAATAGATTTGTATTTGTTGGAAAAACAACCAAATTAAAATATTTATCGATGTATCGATTGTTTTATTTGATATATCGTTTGGTTAGTTAGGTTAACCTAATCTACAAAGCAAACGATAATCAATATTTTTATTCGGTTGTTTTTGACCACAGGTACGGAAGTGTACCCTTATGCTTTTTCATAGGTTTCATAAACTAAACTAGCCTATTAACTTACCTAACTTAAATGCCGCAGTGCACACTGTAAAAGAATAGTACCGTAGGCAAAAGGCCCATCAGAAAATAAATATAGAAATTTAATTTTTAAAGGCTACTATATCCATTGAAATATTTTTGTTGATAGCTTAGTTAATAAAACAATATTTCATCTGATTATCCTAGATTCTCTGCGGAACTGTGAGTTGGCTACCCACAAAGACATTTAGGGCCTGTATGTAGGCCCTATAGTAATCATTATAACAAAAACTACGTAACGATAGTTTTGGTTTTACATTACGATGGAATTGGACATAAAAGTTAAACAACCCTGTATTTTACTGTAAGGTTGACAGGTTAATAAAAACGGTATTACCTTATTACCTCCTCCTTGGCTTGATACCAGCATAAGCTGGATAGGCTGCGTCAATATTTACAATTTACAAAAAAAAATATATAAACTATTTACAGTATATACAGACTTCCATTAGTCGGACTTTTGTATGGTCATTAGACCAAAAGAACTTAAAAAACTGTATGGCGGTAGATTTAGAGTCCTGTGAGGTCGTCCTCAAAAAATTCCTTGAGAGAGTAATACGGCCTAGCTTTTAGCCAACACAGCACCTTGCTTGAAACTGATTGTGGTTTAAATCCCTTACTGCAACCGGCAACTTATTGGTCAGTCTGAGGGCCATGACAGGGAAAGCGTCTTTTGTCCTGCTGAGCCTACAATAGGGTACGTCAATGTGATTTTTGCGTCTGGTGTTATGCGCATGCACCTGCTGTCTGGTGGTAAAGGTATTTAAACATTGGAGTGTACGTAGCTGACACATTGAAGGATGTAGTTACTGTGTATGGTGAGTATGCCCAAGTCAGCGAATATAGGCTTGCAGTGCTCCTGTCGCCCGCTGCCAGTCATAATTCTCAGAGCTTTCTTCTGCTGCTTTAGAATTCTGGAGACATTGGCTGCATGACCCCATAGCTGGAGACCGTACGTAACGTGGCTGTGGAATAAAGCGTGGTAGACCAGAACTAGGTATGCTTTATCAACTAGTCTCGTTAACTTCCTGAGAAGATGTGTTACTCTCGACAACCTCTTAGCCACGTTATCCACATGGTCTTTCCAACTCAGCTTTGGGTCAATCGTAAAGCCTAGCAGATTTACCTTGACAACGTCCTGAGCCAAGTTTGAATTAAGTGGGCACAGGATTTTTTGTGTCTTGTCTTGGTTTAGTTTTAATTTGTTTGTCTCAAACCAGTCCTTTGCTGCCCTAAACATCACTTCAGCTCTTTCTGAGGCAGTTCCTGGATTGTTACCAACAGAAATTAGGGTAGTGTCATCAGCAAACCTGAGTGCATTGCCACTTAGCTCAAGATCGTTTATGGCTATCAGAAAGAGGACAGGGCCCACAACCGATCCCTGAGGCACCCCGTGAGGAACATTGAGAGCTTGAGACTTAGCTCCAGCTATCGAGACGACCTGCTGTCGGTTCTCCAAATATGTCACAAAGGTGTCATAAACTGCACCGCGCACCCCATATTTATTTAATTTGGCAAGCAGAATGTCATGTGAGACGCAATCGAATGCCTTGCTCAAGTCACATAATGTCAAGGCAACAGTGTTGGTATCCTCAAAGGCTTGTTGAATGCGACGTACGAGCTCAGAGACGGCAGTGACAGTTGATCTGTCTTTACGGAAGCCGTGTTGAAGATTGGACATCAGGTTATTGCGCTCAAGATAAGAGACTAGCTGGAGTTTGATGGCTGTTTCAAAGACCTTAGCGAAGGTTGGTATAATAGATATGGGTCTATAGCTCTGTACACTTGCTGGATCTCCTTTTTTGTATATGGGGACAGTTCTAGACACCCTTAGAATTCTAGGAAATATTCCGGCACTCAGGCAAGAGTTCAGCCTTTATTAGGCAACATAAGGTTATTTTACAATCAGAGAGCAAAATTTAGATTATGCATTATGCACTCATAGACACTTGTTTTGTTGGTTTTGGCCTCAACCATAATCCACACCACCACAGTGAAGAAATAGTACTTTACAAAAATGTATGTGGGTGTTGGCAAAAACTAAATTGACAAAGAGCTCAATTTGCTTAAATTATATAAGCCTAATAACTATAGCCTACCTAAGTTAAATAAAAAAGCCAACGAGAAATTAAAATCAATTTGAACAATTTAATATTTTAACAACAACAATAATAACATACAGCCTACTACAACATTTGACCTAAAACTATATATATATAAGTTACATTGCATGGAAATAAACTAACTTAATAGGCATATTTTTAACATTATTATTCAAGAATGTTTTTAAAATTTATCATTGAATCATATAAACTGGACAAAAAAGTACTGAGCTATTGCAGTCATGAGTTTATTTCGCCTTTATTTTTACTCTAAACAGAACTAGAACTGAATACTGATGAAACTCAGTAGAAGATAGCATTTAACAATTTTATCATTATTTAGCCAAATACAGCAGTACCCATTAATAGACAGCACATTATGTATAAAGTTGCCGCAAAAAATCTGACACTTTTTAATTTATCATAGTTTTTATAAATTACAAAATATGCCTACTTTATATATTTTTATTTGTTTATTCTTATTTCATTCTTGGTTTCAGGGTAGAGAATGAGGATGATTTTTCAACAGTTTTGGGGGAAGAAATAATTGATATTCCTCTTGAAGAACACAATTACAATGCTGTCAAACACAATCATTCAGAGCAACACCCAACTACTAGTGGCAGTTTGTCTGTAATAAAAAACTCTAAAGCTCAATTAGATTCAAACAAACCTGCAGTACAAATCTATGATAAACAATTTTCTGTTAACAAATTAAAGTGCAAAACTTCATCTCCACTCAAATTTAAAAGAAAACCAACCAAGTCAGTGTTAGATAGATCAGTAGCTGGAAAGAAAATTGAAACATTTTCAGAGGCTAAATCTGAGCTTATCCAATTACAAAAAGAACTTGCTCAGAAACAGTTATACTTCTCTGAAGAAGAACACAAATTAAAAATGAAGAACCTTAAACTTATCGAAGAAAAACACTTAAAGAAAATTAAACTTATTGATCTAAAAATAAAAAATGAAGAAATGAAAATGAAATGTGTAAAAGAAACATTTAACATCTTGTGAATGATGTGATTTAGGAGCAGTATGTACATTAAGTTACCGTAGGCTACTACATATTAGTAGTTGTCTTAAACAATAAATATGTTTTAAATTGTTTTTAATTTTATTTACGAGTCTCTTTTGTTAACCTGGGGTTTAATACAAAATGTAAATAATATTCTCCCTGATAACTCATTTCAATTAAAAAACCAGACAGTCATTGTGTTGGTTGGTTGTTGGTAACTTAAAGATACAAAATAAATATTTTACAAATCAAACACTAGATCACAAAGATAGGCTGCCACTTAATTTCAGTTCTATCATAGTCATTGTGTTAGTTGTTGATTATAGGCCTATACAATAAATTCACTACTTAATTACTACTATTTACTTTTAACGGTTTAAGGTCTTGCCAAAAGTGACCTAAAATATCCATAAACAAGATTATTTCTTGTTACTGTGTCCTCTCTAGCAGCTACACCTCGGACCCTGTGAAAAACTTCTTCATCGACAGTAAGTAAGTCTGCGATTGCTTGGTCAACGTCCTCGGTGACCGGGGGAACATCCTCATTTTCTTTGCAACAGATATTGTGCAGTACAGCAGTTGCCACAATCACACTCTCAATCCTGTCTAGGTTTAGCCGAATTCCAAGTGAGAGTACGGGAAACCTGCGTTTCCACACTCCGAAACACCTCTCAATTGGGTTTCTTGTTCTGGTGACTGCCTCCTGGAAGAGATTTTCCTCAGGAGTATTCACACTGTCTAAGGGTGTTATTAAGTAGTTCGTGCAGGCATAACCACTGTCTCCGATCAATAAATTACTACCGTAGCTTCCGTCCTCGAAATTGTGCCTGATACGGGACGATTTGAAAATGTGTGAATCATGGGTGGATCCTGGCCATCGAGCTACAATGTTCCTTATGATTAGTTCACTGTCACACACACTCTGAACATTTATAGAGAAAATTCCCTTTCGGTTTCTGTAAAGTTCTGCATTGTCTCCTCCGGGCGATTGTATTTTAATGTGAGTACAGTCTAAGGCACCTACACAATTTGGGAACCGGGCTTTCTTGTAAAAGCCATTCTTTATTTTGCCTAAAACCTCCTGATCTGCTGGCAACTGAATGGCTTCAGAACTTAATCGGGCGATTGCTGCGGATACTTTCTTAACAATCTTACTCGTTGTAGAGTAGTGTATGCCACTCAGCTCTCCTACATTTATAAGAAAGCTGCCAGAAGCATAAAATCTAAGACAGGTAAGAAGCCTAAGGGCAGGCGACACAGCACGATTCTTGATAGTTTTTGTCGATATTTGGTCCTGAATCATCTCCAAAACTAGATTTGCCGTCCTTTTGTGCATTCTAAACCGATGAAAAAAATCAAACTCGTCCCATTTTTCGAAGTGATCGACTCGGTCTCTTATTTTCGTTGGTCCTCTAGTTCTGGGCAATGTTATATTAAAATCATCTTCTTCACACTCATTAAATATTTCTATAAAGTCTTCCATTGATAATGATAATAATTGTGCAAAGGAGTATCAAACAGTATCAGGAATAGGGTTGGTGGTTAAGGTCAAATAAGTTTATTTTTATTCAATAAATTTACTGATATTGAATAGGTCTAGGCTAAAAATGTTAACAAAAACTAGGCTATAATATGAAAAAGCTAAATAGAATAAAAAAGACCAACTTTAAAGACTCCAATGGGACAAATAACCTAGGCCTACATTCAGTTCATGTTTCAATCATACTTTATAAACTAAACTTGGCTTCTTCATATTTATTTGAAATAACTGTACTTAGCTTATTTGTAAATGAGTTTCAGCTTCAATAAACACTTTATAAATCAAACATAACTTTTCCTTATTTATTTTAAACTAGATAGCCTAGTTTAAATAGAATAAAAAAGGCCAACTTTAAAGACTCCAATGGGACAAATAGCCTAGGCCTACATTCAGTTCATGTTTCAATCATACTTTATAAACTAAACTTGGCTTCTCCGTATTTATTTGAAATAACTGTACTATTTAGCTTATTTGTAAATGAGTTTCAGCTTCAATAAACACTTTATAAATCAAACATAACTTTTCCTTATTTATTTTAAATAACAGAACTAATTAGGTTGTGTGAATTTGAAATCGAAGTTCATACAAATATTGTTGTCAACGGTTTCAAGAGATCAATCGAATCATGTTGTTATTACTCTCTCCTGGTTTAACCCATAGATCGGCAGTTAACCGGCCTCGCCCAGGAGGGTTAACTTAAACCTAGTTTAAACGGAGAATTTATTTTGGGGAAAGTGAATCTGAGGTTAAACTAGAGTTTAAACCACGATCAGAGTTAAACTTGATTTGGGGAAAGCGGCCCATAGTGTCATTGTCAAGCCTTAAACACATGTTGTCACTCCTAGGAGGTCGTCATTAAGTCTTGAAAACAAATATACGAGACACGCACAAACATATTTACAAATAAATAAAACAGTATGTATAAGGTATTTAACCTCTGGAATAATATTGTTAAGTAATCCGGAAGGCAACACCTCAAAAATGAATACATTCTCCATTGAATACCTGAAATCAACGTTGTTAAAAGAGGTCTTATTATCACCTCGGCATTATTATTTCACTCTCCTATTACTACTAGAGTAACACTCTCTCTAACTATAATGATATATTTGATACTGTGATGTTTAAAAAATTACCTTAGCTATTAAGCTAGACAACTTTGGTTGATGCTTGTTAATAAATATCCTTACTTGTATCTTTGTATTCCTTCTTCTGAATCTTATAGGCCTACAAGTTAAGTATCTTATAGGCCTACAAGTTAAGTCCTAGCTTAAATCTTATACAGGGTTAGGCAAAAGTCTGGAACTCCCCAGTTAACTTTTTAATGCGTTGCAGTAGGAAAACCAAACTCGGCACATATTTACAACATAAGAAATTGCACTTTTTCATCAAAGTTACAACTTTGCCCAGCCCCCAAAATGGGGTATTTTGGGGGCAGCCCCAAATTTTCAAATGTAAACACCTATCATGTGACCCCTCATTTTAAAGGGTTTATTAAGACAAATTAAATGGCGCAAACTAGAGGTCAATATCGCACCCCTAATCAAAATGGCAGTCATTTTTAAATATCCCCCATTAACTTTTTAACAGGTTATAGCAGAAAAACTAAACACAGCATTCCTTTATAAAAAAAAGAGAATTCACCTTTTGGTCAGTATTAAAATATTAAATTTTTAAAGTTATCTGGGGGTGTCCAGTCTTTATCTTGCTTGCTCATCTTAAATAATTAAAATGGCTGCCATTTTGATTAGGGGTGCGATATTGACCTCTAGTTTGCACCACTCAATTTCTCTTGATAAATTCTTTAAAATGAGGGGTCACATGATAGGTGTTTACATTTGAAAATTTGGAGCTGCCCCCAAAATACCCCATTTTGGGGGATGGGGCAAGGTTGTGTTTTTTAAGAAAAAGTGCAATTTCTTATGTTGTAAATATGTGCCAAGTTTGGTTTTCCTACTGCAACACGTTAAAAAGTTAACTGGGGGGTTCCAGACTTTTGCCTAACCCTGTATAAGATTTAAGCTAGGACTTAACTTGTAGGCCTATAAGATACTTAACTTGTAGGCCTATAAGATTCAGAAGAAGGAATACAAAGATACAAGTAAGGATATTTATTAACAAGCATCAACCAAAGTTGTCTAGCTTAATAGCTAAGGTAATTTTTTAAACATCACAGTATCAAATATATCATTATAGTTAGAGAGAGTGTTACTCTAGTAGTAATAGGAGAGTGAAATAATAATGCCGAGGTGATAATAAGACCTCTTTTAACAACGTTGATTTCAGGTATTCAATGGAGAATGTATTCATTTTTGAGGTGTTGCCTTCCGGATTATGATCCTGTATTTGATATCTGCACAGAATAGTAAGGTACAGAGGAAACACGCTTATGGAACTATCATGCACTTTCAGTTCTAGTATGTTGGGACAAAAATATACTTGTGACGAGCAAGGAAGAGTTTAAAGCCCCCCACACACTACCAGACCAGACCTCCAGACCAGACCGTCTGGTCTGGCGTCTGGCACTTGTCTTATCGTGTGTGGGACTGTCTGCAGACCGATTTTCTCGGACCAGACTGTCTGCGTGTCTGATGGTTGAACCCTCAGACCACAGACGGTCTGAGGTTCCCCCACCACTATTTTTGTCTGGTCTGTGAGTGTGTAGCGCTGTCTGTCAGACGACCGACCGTCGCTACAGTATTCATCCATTTGTTGGAGTTCTCACCACGGTGTCTCAATTACGAATGTTGCAATGTCTGGTCTGGGAGTGTGTAGAGCCGTCCAAAACGGTTTGGTTGCAGCCAGACGGTCTGGTCTGGTAGTGTGTGGGGGGCTTAAACGGCAAGCTCTGTGCAGAAATTCCTATTGCACAGGGTACAAGGTCTTTCTACACCTTAATTAATAACTTGGATGGTTTTAAAAGAGTTAAAGTAATCTCTATATATAAAGCCCAAAGTACCCATGAACTTTTGAGAAAACTATAAGTCACACCCCATAAACCACATACTTAAAATGTTTGTCATGATGAGAACCTTGCGCAAAACTATCCAATATTTCATAAATTGCCCTTTAAGGTCGTAATTCCTTTCTAAAGGGAACTTTCCATATACCTAATGTTAAAAATACCTCAGCTGTAATTATTTGTTTGTATTACTGTATTCTGTTTTGTTTATTTCAGCTTAACTTAACCAATCAATAATTTTATTAATACTTATGAAGTTAAACGGGGTGAAGCCCGTGGGTAACAGTTAGTTGTCATAATTTTCATTATTGAAAATTATGACGGTGTTCTATATTTTTACCAATTCAAACTAATTGCATATCTAGGACAATGACCTCTCCTTCATGAACAGATTTGTACATAATTTATAATAATAACTCGAGAGTTGAGGAGATATAAGGAAAATTCAGCTTTTCAACAACATTTCAACCTCGGAGCTTTAAAGACCAAGAGCTTTCAAGTTCATACATACCCTTGTTGAGTTGCAGAGCAGTTCTCATAGACTGTACACAGCCAGTGTTGTCGCCATGGTAACGTTGTATGGCTCCCAGCAACACATGGTACAACGGCCTCTCTCTCACTTGTAAGTTGTAGCTCAGCCCCAGCTCCAGGCTGCTGTTGGCTTCATTGAATTGGTCCTGCATACAAACCCACATTCACAAATGTAGCAACACATTGTACCTTCCTGAATATGTCCTGCTTTTGCGGCGCCATTGTCAACATCTCCTATGATCGTGGAGACATCATCATTGTCTCCTGGATTGGTGGAATCATCATGAATATATCATGTGATTGCATAGACATCATTGTCACCCACGATGCTGCAAAATTGCTGACGACCGGAAAACTCCTTCTTGAGAACATACGAAATCCAATGTAAAAAAGTACATCTAATCAGAAATATGTTTTTCGCAAAATTTTGGGACCTGCCCATCCCTATTATTCTTCCCAAACATAAAACACAAATACACAACTTTAGCAACACAAATCTAGGAAAATACAGATTATCAGTAGTCAGTACATATAATATTATTGAGCGGAGCGAGCGAAGCTCTTATACGTCGACTCTTATGCATTTCGTAATACGCAAACTCCTCCTAGACGGCTGAATCAATCGTTTTCAAATTTTGCATGGTGATAATGATAAAGACCATATCGGTGAGTGTCAACTCACCGAATATGGCGTTAAAAAAGTCTCTCAGGAATCCGCCCCACTGGGTCTCAAAGTTTCAATGTAATCCTTATGGAAGCAGTATTTGACACATAAACAAAGACATATGATCAGCTGTTGACTTTTGAATGCAGTAGATAAATAAATAGCTGATAGCATTATTCCACAGATATTAGAACAGGAACGGTATGGATAAATATAATCAAATGACGACACTAGCTTGAGGTCCGTGACATAGGAAGTGGTGAAGGAAGTAGTAAAGGCGAGCTGTTTGGGGTGTGAGATCTCTTTATGACCATTAGATTAAGGTAATTGCAATCCTATGATGCTATGGGAAGGGAGGGAAACAGGTCCGTGACGTAGGAAGTGGTGAAGGAAGTATAGTCAAGGCGAGCTGTCCGGATTGGGGGAACTGTTTATGACGATTGGATGAAGGTATCTACAATCTTAAAATGCTATGGAAAGGGAGGGAAACAGGTCCGTGACGTAGGAAGTGGTGAAGGAAATAGTAAAGGCGAGCAGTCCGGAGTGTGAGAACTTTTTATGACAATTAGATTAAGGTATCTGCTATCCTAAAATGCTATGGGAAGGGAGGGAAACAGGTCCGTGACGTAGGAAGTGGTGAAGGAAGTAGTCAAGGCAAGCTGTCTGGAGTGTGGGAACTGTTTATGACGATTAGATTAAGGTATCTACAATCTTAAAATACTACAGGAAGAGAGGGAAACAGGTCCGCGACGTAGGAAGAGGTGGTGGAAGTAGTAAGGTGAGCATTGTGGAGTGTGGGAACTGGAAACCGTTCGTAGAAGTTAGATTAATGTATCTGCAATGCTAAAATGCTATAAGAAGGGATGGAAGCATGCCCACAACATAGGAAATGAAGATATAAATAGTAAACGCTAACAGTGCGGAGTGTGGGGAATGTTTTTGGCAGTTGATTAATGTATCTTCAATCCTAAAACACTATGAGAAGGGAAGGAAATAGGCCCCACGACGTAGAAAGTGGTGAAGGAAGTAGTAAAGGCTGGCAGTGCAGAGTGGAGGAACCGTTTGGGCAGTTAGATAAATGTATCTGTAATACTTACATGCTATGAGAAGGGAAGGAAACAGGTATATGATGTAGGAAATGGTGTAGGAAGTAGTAAGGCTACAAGTGCAGAGTGTGGGAACTGTGTTTGGCAATTACATTAATGTATCTGCAATCCTATAGTGCTATGGGAAGAGAGGGAAACAGGTCCAGGACGTAGGGGGTGGTGAAGGAAGTAGTAAAGGTGAGCAGTGTTGAGTGTGGGAATGGATTAATGATCTGCCATGCTAAAATGCTATGAGAAGAGACATTAGGTTAAAATGATTACGAAGCAAGAATCGATACATATTTTCGATACATGCAATCGTTTACAATCGAAATATACAACTTAGTTGACAACAGCTGATTTTTACTCCATAGAGGCTAAAAACGATTTTTACTCCCTAAAGAGTAAAATTGCTACTTTAGACCCGCAACGCATGCATTAAAAACGACTGTTTTACTGCAGTATGACAAAAACAATATAATATGAACCCTTGATGACTCCGCTCAATTTTGTGGATGCCTCTGCGAACACCACCTAGTATTCTTAGTCTCAGCCTAGCAGTCAATCAGTGCACATAAGTTTTTTTTGTTTTATCTGCCTGTGTTATTTCATGGAACATGAATTTATGGTCTTCATGTACACGGGAGTTACCTCCTAAAAATGATTATTTTAAGTGTTTTAAGTTGTAAATTGCATTATGTTTGTGCCGGTGTTTCCAAAAATACATGGCGACAATTATGTTTTATGTAGAAATTAATTTTAAAAAGACAAAGTGTTCATGATTGATTTAGAAGAATTTGTGGCCCACCACTGAGCTTTGTCAGTTCCCTGGACAGAGAAATTTCGTTCCTGGCTCAGTTGACAGTTGGTGCACTGTGTGGTACGCTGAACACCTGGATGGAGGTTTCCAGAAGGAAAAGTTAAAGGCTTGGCCTAATTTTTCCACCGGCCTACTGTGCTTTAGATGTTCTCAGATTTTATACATAGGCTGTACAAATGTACAGCAAATATGCTAAAATGTACCCCCACATAGGCCTCTATGCAATATAGCACAATATGCAATATGCACATAGGCAATATGCATCTTTAAATTGTACAGTAGGCAATGTGGTGTGAGTATTGTCTCGGTTTGTCTCGGTTTATTGAATTAGCAGCTTAAGAGATTTATAACTTGCTGATCATTGTGTATAATATCATTGACATAAATACAATTCGTGAGTATAAAATCAATGGTTGATCCTTTAACCCTCTAAGTATCGCCCTCCCCATATTGGGCGGGTTTCCTGATGCGTACGAGTGTCGTCATTGGGCGGGTTTGCTCATGCGTACGAGTGTCGTCCGCCCAAAATTTTGTAGGCGCTAAGTTTTGTTTGTTATTTTTGTATATGCGTAATCAATGCCCCAACCTACTTATACTGTTCAGCTAATTCAGGGCTTCATGGTGACTATTGGAGATGGCCGTTTTGCGATGTATTTTTTATCATTATTTTATGTTGTTTCTCTCTGACTGAAGTGAAACAGCTGTCGTGAGTTTCCAAATGGAAAATTAATTGTTTAACTTATGTTTTGGTTTTGTTGTTTGTTTGCTGTGCGTGTGTAATGAGTTGTTCAAAATGGGTTATGATCTCCGTTCCAGTGATGTGACAAACTCCATGACTTTTATGTGATTCTTTAAGTAATTTAAGTGATATTGATGATAACAACATCGAAGATTATTTTGATTCTATAATTAAAGAAATATGGAATATTCAATGTAGGCCTAGATGTACAAATTCTTACGCAAACAAAAAAACTCAGTGAACATTTTAGGCCTACCTTAACTGGGGATTGTTGTCTCAATTTAATTTAACGAAATATGTTAAAATATATGTCTTGTTGAAGTATCTTATTTTACTTATAGGCTAACCTAAATAATCTAATTATGTAGCCTAACCTTAATCAATAGCAATGCAGTTATCTTATTGTATAAAGATTAAATAAAAATAACATGCTCCTTTATTTATAGGGATAGCGAGAAGCACACATAAGTTATATGTGTTATTAAATTAATTTTTAACAGGTATCGGTATCGAGTGCGGAATCGAGAATCGAAACCAAAGTTGTAGCATGGATGAAGTAATATAACCCTCTATATTACTTCATCTATGGTTGTAGAATCGGAATCGGTATCGGAATCAACCAATTCAGGAATTGGCCCATCACTAGTTATTGTATTTTAGTTTATAAATGTCATTCATTTTACAGCTTAGAAATTTGTACATTGAATAATTTTTAATGAGCTCTGCAACACTTATCAATGGTTTAATGAATGTAATAGGTTTTTGGGCTTGAAAAGGGAATTATTTTTTAACACAAAATATAACGAGTGTAAATAAATACCCCCACTACAGCAAACCTACAGACTAAGGGAATTTCAATTTCTCAGAATGAAACAATTTATATTTATTCCTTATTTTAATTACATTAGATTTAATGAGTACTTAGGTATGCTGAAACAGGGAAGGGTAAAAGTGGGTTTTCATAAAATAATGATAGGAAATAGTATACCACGAAATAAAAAAACTAGCCAAATTTGATCAATATATCCATAAATAAGCAAACTACAATAGTTTTCTTTTTTCTCCATAAGAATAACATGGAGATTTTTAATGTACTTTTTTGGAATTTTCTCCATTGCCTTCAATTATACAAAAATATGTTTAAATTTACCCTACAACATTTTTGTTTTTTTTTTAGCTGTACACGATAGTTGTAATGAAAATTCGGCATTTCTATGTTTTAAAGGGTAAAAGTGTAAATAAACACTTTTGAAACATTTAAACATCTCATAAAACCCAGTTTCCATGATCCAGCCTTGCTGGGTTGCAGACCTAGGAGGAAAGAGACAACTTATCGGAGGACAATTTTATTCATGACAAAGCACCTGTACATACATCCTGTAAACTCTGTACATTATGTGCCAATAAATATAATTCATTTTATTCATTCATTCATAAAACTAATCCTGCCCTAAACATTCACGCCAAATTGATCAAAATCTAACCAAAATTACTCGAGTTATCATGTTCAACGGCATTCATGTGTTTACTGTTTACAAACACAGATGACACAATGTAATTTTTTTTATAAAGATCGACAAAAGCCGTAACTCAAAGTAAGATAAAATGTGTTTCTACATGTAGCCCTATCCATGACAAATTGTCCGGTTTATTGTGGCATTTGGACGTTCTGCTGGCCAGTAAGTAAATATATGTATAGGGTACAATATATCGGGCCATGGTATGTATTGCAAAACTGCCGCAGTCGGATATATCAAACCGCGGCGAAAAGGTTAAATAAGTCTTTGTCTTTACTGACAATTTATTGTTTTGATTAGTTGTAGCCCATCCCCCCCTAGACTCATGACGCACCCCCCCCCCCCCAGATTCAAACTTTATAAGTCACCTCAATTTAAGGATTTTTTTAATTGCCAGAATATCTACATATAGCGTTCGTAACCTCTGCTTAACGATTTGTCAGCGTCTTTATCTTGATATAACGACCCCTTCTCCCTCCCACATAATCGTTTTGAAAACATTACAGCTCCTTTGATGAAAATGAAATGGAAAAATGACTTCAACTTCAACTCTTGCGCCAACAATCGTCTGCTCCGTTTTACACTTCTGTCTGCTGTGCGCTATATGTTGCAACAGTTTTCAGATCCAACAGCAGAACAGGGAATGATGACGATATAATGCTTAGTAAACTGTGATTGAGTGATTAGTAACCATGGTAACTTTATTAAGGCTGTGATTGGGCAATGAGTAGGCCTAAATATGGCCTAACTTATTGAATTAGTGTATGAATTGAAGAGAAACCGAATAAAGAACAGAAGAACAAAGAAAAGAATAACAAGATTGTTCTCGATACATTCTTTTTAAGAGTGTTTTTATTATCTCTAAATATAATTTTACACTTTTTTATGACTTAGGCCTACTATCAATTCCTATGTTGTGATACAGCACCTACGAGTAGCCTATCGGTGTTTGTCTCTTGGTGCAAATAACTTATATGGCAAGGCCATGTCTCAGGGTTCGTTTCTTGATGCAAATAACATATTTGGCAAGGCCATGTCTCAGTGTTTGTCTCCCGATGCAAATAACTTATATGGTAAGGCCATGTCTCAGTGTTTGTCTCTTGATGCAAAGAACATATATGGCAATGGCATGTATCTTTCCGAACCGAATCCGACCAGATTTTTCGGATATCTGCACACCTCTAGTTTTTAGTTTTGTACCTGGATGATAAGCTAACGGCCTATAATCTCGTCTCAAAAATATCCCGTTAGTATTTCAATCCCGCCCAATGCTTCGTGATAAAAGAAAACCCGAACTTTCGGGTCTTGTCCATCACTATAAAATACCCTGTGTCTGTGTACAAGAAGATTATTTCTGTATATACAGGGTGAATAAAAAGTCAAGACTCCCCTATCTAATATTTTTCTAAGTTAGAACACAGTATAGACTTCTTGTACACAGACACGGGGTATTTTACTTGTAGAACTTCACATACCCGGCTATCACTACTGTGGACCTGGAACGAATTTAAGGAAGATATTAACAAGAGGTGATCCAGGCATAAATAAATTGGCTGCTGCATGCGAAAACCACGATATAGCATACTCAAGATCGAACTATAGTAAAATATACACAGATACCCTTTTCGTGGTCGTGCAAACTTAGTGTATTTTATGATTTTGAAAATTGTTAGTGTTCCCAAAAAATGAGGGATTATGGGCTCAACTGGGGATTACTCTATATATAAGATATATTAACCTTTAAACATTACCAATTTAATTTTAAACAGTATGATTTAAATTGGCATTCTGTTAATTACGTTTTTTTTAACCCGCCCTTATGACAGTGTGTATTTGGATCCGATCCAAATTTTTCAAGATCCGGATCCGGATCCGGTACCAACATTTTCTTGGATCCGCCCATCACTAATGTTCACCTTCGTATATCGATTATCATTGCTGTAATTATTTGTTGATCTGGTTATTTTCCACGGCGGCGACGATATGAATGTTTTAGTTTTGTGTCATAGACCATAGACGATCACTCATAGACCGATGTAACATCGATGGGAACGAGTAGTGTTGAAATTAATTATTACGTCGTGAAAAAATAATGATGAATTAAGTAACCTTATGAACATTTTGACTTAGACCTCAGTCTCAAACGTGATTATATACAGTCTATCCGGAAATGTCGGATATTTAATGGATAGTGTCGGATATCAAATTTGGGCTATCAAACCGACCCGAAATTTTGGATCCTATAGCCTATGCTAACGCAGAAATTTGGTGTTTTCTATATGTAGCCTACGTATTTTTCATCTACAAAACGCGGGACCGACCGATCGACTAGTCTCAAAGCTGTCCCTTCCGAAATGAATAACTCGTACAGTACAGTACTGTATCGCGCACGAGTCAATTTGATAACCGTTCGGCAACAAATACATTTGTTATTCGTATTCGTCCACTAACCGTTCTGTACGTAGTTATAGTATTATTATGTTATTGCCCATGAAGTCTCGGATCCTTTTTACATAGATTATTTAGTATATAATCATATTTTTAAAAATTTAGACAGCCAATTTTATAAAGTAGTCGGTATTAACACACAACTTTCAGACCATGATGGACAAATTCTAGAAATTATAAATAAACATAAAAATCTAATGTTAAACAATTCTTCTCAATTTTATTATGAATACAAAAGAAAATTCGGCAACTCTAATATAGAACAATTTATTAATATTTTACAAAATGAAACTTGGTTAGATCTTTTCTTATCACCGGTTGAAAATAACTATGACACATTTTATAAAACTTTCATTGGTCATTTTAATGAATGCTTCCCTAAAACTCTTTCAAGACAGCACACTAAAAAGAAATGGATTTCAAAGGAACTTAGGACAGAAAGACAGGAAATTATTGATTTAAGTCGTATAGCGAGAGATATTAAATCCAAAGTTTTGTTGGATAAAGCTAAAAAATGAACAAACATTATAAAGAAAAATTAAAATCTTCAAAAAAAGAATATTACAAAAAGAAAATTTGTAATTCTAATAATGTTAATAAAACATCTTGGATGATAATTAATTCTGAAGTAGGAACTGGCTCTTTAAAAACTGAAAACATAAATTTAAAAATAAATTATGGTGTTTGTTTTGAAACTTTATTGATTTGTAACCAGTTCATTGATTATTTTGCAAATATTGTGGATGACAGTGTCTTGTCGAATCTAGAGCAAGCCAGAGATGATCATAGCAGTAGTAATACTGGGAGAGAGATACTTCCATGTGACAGGAAATTTGGTTTTAGCTTTGTTGATGAGAAGGGCATAGATGCTATGATCTGCAGCCTAAAAAATTCTTGTCAGTATGGGGTATGATGATGTCCCAGTGGTACTTCTAAAAAAAGCTAAATCAGTCTTACTAAAACCTATTACTCACCTTATAAATTCTTCCTTAATTTCAGGTATTTTCCCCAACAAACTTAAGATTACAAAATTAAAACCACTCTTCAAAAAAGGAGACAAGAAAATTGTATCAAACTATCGCCCTATAGCATTGTTACCAGCTATCTCTAAAATTTATGAAAAAGTAGTTTATAATCAATTGGTAAATTAAATTTTTTTGAAAAATTATCTATTTGATGACTGTCAACATGGCTTCCGCTATGGTCGATCTGTTATTACAGCTGCCACAGACTTTATTGAATCTGTTATAGATAGTCTAGACAACAAAGGTAAAGTTGCGGGTCTATTCATGGACATTAACAAAGCCTTTGATTCAATATCACATGATTTATTAATTTTGAAATTGAGTAAATTAGGAATTAAAAACAATGCTTTAAACTGGCTAAAATCTTACCTTCATGATAGAAAACAGTTTGTCAAAATTATTTACCATAACAACAAAGATTATAAAATCCCTTATTGTTCCGCTATTACAGCAGTTAAATATGGGTGCCACAGGGATCCATTCTAGGTCCCCTTTTATTTATTTGCTATTTAAGAGACTTCCCTCAGCTTTCTGATTTCAGTAAACTTTGTCTGTATGCTGATGACACCAATTAGAAAGTCACTGCGACTGCATCAACCGTTGCTGAATTAGAAATTAAAATTAATTCTGACCTAACTCTTTTTAACAATTTTTTTAATGCCAATAATTTGCTTTTAAATCCTGAAAAAACTAATATCATTTGTTTTAAATCTCGATCTGTTCAAAATATAACTCAACCTAATGTTACCATATTTGATAAAAAAATTGAAGTCAAAGACACCATAACATTTTTAGGATTAGACAATAGACAATAGACAATTAATCTTTATTTACACATTCATTAAGAATAGTAGTAGCGTCAATTTACAATTTTTTCTAAATGTGTGGTTGAGGTGTTGTTTAGTCAAAGACCTGTTGATGGTATTCTTTTAAGGAATAGAAAGGTCGATTAATGAGCCATTGATGCAAAGCTGGTTTGAGGTCATCTTCTGACTTGCTTCTTAGATCTGGAGGTAGCCTGTTGTAGATTTTCATTCCTGCGTATGAAGGTTTCTTTTCAAACTGTGCCGTGCGATGTTGTGGAAGGTTGTACTGCATGGTGTTTCTCAGGTTGTGTTGGTGCATTTCGCCACGCCTTGTAGGGTTATTTCTTACTGCAAATAACACAACTTCCTGGATGTAGAGTGCTACAAGGGTAAGTACTTTGAGTGACCTGAATGCTTCCCTGCAGCTGTCGAGTCTGTGGAGTCCTGCAGTTATTCTGACTGCCTTTTTTTGTTTTCTGAGAACTCTTTGCATGTTAGTGGCAGAGGTTCCACCCCATGCTACAAGTCCATATCTCATATGTGACTCGAAAAGTGCAAAGTATGCTACTTTTGTTGTCATGTCATCTGTTGCATTTTTTATATGTTTAAGAGCATAGATGGCTGAACTTAATTTTTTACATATATTGTCCACATGCGGGGTCCAGGTTAAATTCTTGTCGAGTGTGATGCCCAAAAACTTAGCTTCATCTTCCACTTCTACATCTGGGAGTCGTGGCACTTCTTGAGATTTAAGGCCAAAAGCTATTTGAGTTGTTTTAGATGTGTTTACTGCGAGATCATTGTTATAGCAGTATTGGTAGGCCATGCTGAGTGACACATAGGATTTTACTTCTAGATTTTCAGCTAGTGGTTCATTAAACACTAAGGTTGTGTCATCAGCATACATAAGAGTAAGGCAGGCGTCTCCTATTTGTTGCGGCAAATCATTGGTAAAAAGAATAAACAGTACCGGACCCATAACTGACCCTTGGGGAACTCCTCGATTTATTGGTTGAAAATTTGATCTTGCTTTTCTTATTAGGCTGTTATCTCTGTGCCTTAGTTCTACAAAATGACTCCTGTCTGTAAGGTAGCTTTGAAACCATTCTCTTACTATCCCTGATACCCCCAGGGAATCCAGCTTTTTAAGGATTAGCTGGTGGTCAAGGCAGTCAAATGCCTTACTGAAATCAAGAAAGATTCCTGTTGTTAGATTTCCTTCATCTAGGCTGTCAATCAGGGACTCAACCATCTGAATTATTGCTGTTGTTGTGGATTTCCCTTTGTAAATCCATGTTGCAGGTTGTTTAGTAGGTTGTGATTTGTGCAGTGGTCTAAAAGTCTTTTTAAAACAACTTTTTCATATATTTTGGTGAAGGTGGAAACGAGGGAAATTGGTCTGTAGTTGCTTGCTTCTAATGTGCTACCTTTTTTAAATTTCGGGTATACTTTAGTTATTTTAAGTAGTGAAGGAAAGATGCCTTGTTTTAGGGACTTATTTATCAAATCAGCCAATGGTAGTGCTAGTTCATTGCAGCAATGCTTAAGTATTTTTGACGAGATTTCATCAATTCCAGACAAGTTTTTTGCTTTAAGTTTGTTTATAATCATTTTGACTTCCTTCTCGTCTGTGCTTTGAAAGGAGGAAAACGGTGGACCTGTTTGAGTTACGTGTGGAGTTTGAGCTGTGTACTTTAGGTGTTTTTGTTTCTCTACTGTTTTTTCTCCTACTTGTGTAAAAAATGTATTCAAATGCTCTGCAACATGGGTCACATTACTTATGAGTTGGCCATCTACTTGAAGGGTTATTTCATTTAGGGATGTTTCCTTTTTGGACCACACTGTGTTTATTGTTTCCCAGATAGCTTTAGATTTATTTTCAACTTTCATCAACTGGTCAGAGTTAGCCTTTTTCCGCATCGTTTTCAAGTACAGGTCTTAGTTCTTTTTATTTTCAATAGAAACCCTTCTGTCATCTGGATTTCCCGTCACCTCAAACTTTCTTAGAGCTTTAAGAAATTCGGCTTTGAGTCTCACTGCTTCTGGGTCCATAGAGAATTTTAGTTTATGTTTTCTTTGTGTTTTTGTCTTCTTTTGGGGGCAGGCTGCATCCATAGCTACTCTCACTATGTTACTCAAAGTTTTAAAAGCTTCTTCGGCATTGTTTATTGAGGTAACACTAAGCCAGTTTTCTTGACTGAGAAGATACTTGAGGTCTTGCAGGTTTTTATTTTTTAGAAAGTATTAGAAGATTAGAAATAGAAAGTACCCTTAAATGGAACCGTCACGTTGAACAATTACTCGCTAAAATTTCTTCTGGCCTTTACGCTTTGGTTAGGCTAAACAAATTTTGTGAAAAAGAATCTCTAAAAGTTGTTTATTTCCATCCATTCAGTGATATTATTTGGACTATCTCTATATGGTGCAACTACTAAAGACAACTTAAACTCTATTTTGATAATAAAAAAAAAAACCATTAGAATTATTCGTAATTTACAACCTAGAACTTCAGTTAAAGATTATTTTAAATTAGAAAACATCATGACTGTTTATGGAATGTATGTTTTTAAAACAGTTTTATCCATAAAAAATAGATTTCAGGAATTGGAGCTAATCGGTAACAATCATGAATATAACACCAGAAACCGGGGCTGCATCGCAGTGAGCTCTCACACTCTGGAACTTTTCAAAAAGAAACCCAAATATGCTGGTTCAAAACTTTATAACAAAATTCCACAAAGCATAACAGATGAGGTGTCAAGAAAAAAATTCAAAATTAAATTGAAGCAGTACCTCATCAACAAAGCTATTTATTCTTTCGATGAGTTGTAGGAAGTAATGTCAATTTTTGCATTGTTAATTCTAAGAAACCTCTGTTTTTCATTTTTCAATACCTGTATTTGACACTAATTATGTATGTATTGTATACTACTAACAAATAAAGATTATTTGAATTTGAATTTGAATTTGTATTCGACCTTCTATCTTTAGTTTCAAAACATCGCCGATCTCACGGATATCTTCGGTTAGCGATGGGGTATCGGAATGATGTTTATTAACCAATAATCAAAATTTTCCCTGATCCTTCTCAAAATTCACGTACAATTCACAGATTTTTTCCTGGTCATCAAAATTCACGTTCCTAATTAACAAATTTCATCCTAGCCTAAACCCTGCCTAGGCCTAAATAGGTAGTTTAAGTAATTATACCAAATTTTCTAAGTTATATGGTTACTAATTATTAGTACCTCCTACCTTAGGCCTAATAAAAAATTTGGCCTAGACTACTTGTTGGCTGCAGCATTAAATTATTTAGGCCTACACATCACTTGTTATTGTGTGTTTTATTTTTTCTTGCCTTTAATTCCTCCTCACTAACATGATAATCAGGCCAGGTCCAAATTCACCAACATTTTTGGGGTCGTTTCTAATGTCCAAATTCACCAACTTTCTATCTGGAGCAGGTACGATATTTCTCCCGGCGGGCGGGGAAGGAATTCCCTCCGAATAGTTTACCATCGCCTGCTCCGTCTCGTCTCGGCGAGAGTGTACTGTAACCTAACCTAACCTAACCTAACCTAAAGCTGCCTGAAACAATCACAGCTTAAACAGTACTATTAGGGCTAAGCAGTACACTCTCACCGAGACGAGACGGAGCAGGCGAGGGCAAACTATTCGGAGGGAATTCCTTCCCCGCCCGCCGGGAGAAATATCGTACCTGCTCCAAGTAGAAAGTTGGTGAATTTGGACATTAGAAACGATCCCATAAATGTTGGTGAATTTGGACGTAGCCTGATAATCAACCTAACTAACTAACTTAATAAGGTAAGTTTAAGAATAATTTAAATTCAAATAAGAAACAGAATTTATAAAAATAAATTTATTTATTAAACAGAAAACTTATATCAAACTAGATATTGTATCACAAGTTAAAAACATCAATATGCAATTAGGTATTTTAAAATAGGTAATCACTTGTAAAGGCACTTCATCTGTCTGAAGTTTGAAGTTTATGGGTACTAGGGCTATCCTCTTCACTCAGTACATTTATAAAAATGATCAAGTCACTTGTCTCTGACAGACTGAAAATATCAAACAAAAACATAGTAGGCCTATTATCTCGAAATAAAATCCCACATTAAACACTTAATTTAAAATTAAAACACATTTCACTGTATCCCGGTATAGCCTATTTGGCCTTTCTTTATAAACTCACATTTTCTAGGTTAAGTTACAATTCAAACTGTAGTTGTCGTGTTTCTGCCACCAGATTGAAAATTGCACAATCAAAATCACAAACAGAATATGTTTATTTTACTTTCTATTAAACTTCCACTAACAAAATCAATTTTATTTTAAGTTACAAATTCACTTTAAAGTAAAAACATTCAAAACTGACTTTGACATAACTAAATCACTCCAATCCATTGTTTTGTTGTTACGCCAGCTGTCACCATATCTGCTCTCTCTCTCTCTCTCTCTCTCTCTCTCTCTCTCTCTCTCTCTATCTCTCTCTCTCTCTCTCTAGTCAGTCTGCTGGTCTGCTCATTCTCCTTCTGCTTTGTTTTCCCATCAAACAGCTGTTTTGCAGGGCTGACGTTGCCATATTTATCATTACACCATTATGGTGAATGTCGGCAAAATTATCATAAAATTGCTATAGCTTTTATTTCGTAAAAAAAATTAATAGTTTGACTAATTTTAATCATGTTTATGTAAACTGATTAGAAAATAAATGATACTAATAGTTTGTTTACGCCAATACCACAGTTGTAAAAGTACAGAAATTATCGTCCATCTGGCAATACTGAGTTTAAAGTGGAACTGATCTTTTCTTTCTGCCAAGACTCAATGAGATTGCGTCATTTAGATGCATCGATGTTCCTTGCAGTAACTTATCGGTTTGTAAAACTAAACACCAATACCGATTAATGTGAAAAAATATTATGCTACAATAGGTTATTTTTATTTGTTGTATTTCTATATTTTGGTATAAAATATTTTGTTATTTCTATATTTTGGTATAAAATATTGTTATGGCAGTTCAAACTAAATCTGATACTGTACTTTATAATATCTTCAAGAATCGTCTGCCATTGTTATACTAGTCAGGAACTCCCTTGTTGACTATCGACTATTGCAATTCGATAGATTCATTCAATGCTTTATTTCAACCATTGACTATTATATAGTCAATGTTTCAACTTACTGTATCGTTATCGAGACGTATTGTTGACTGTTGTAGGAAAGAGAAAGTCTGATAAGCCTACTTAACGCGCATCTACTCGACTCGACTCGATGCTCGAGTTTTTACTCAAATACTCGACTCGAATTGAAAAATCACTACTCGCCCACCCCTAGCCAAAACGGCCGTAACGGAAGTTACAACTCATTGAGCTGTAGACAAAAGGTAAATACAATTTTTTGGTTACATCACAGCTCAGGGGCTAAAAATATGGATTTTAATTTGTAATTAGGTGAGCTAGTCAGTAGTCAAAGATTGCACTAGTGTCTTAAAATTCTATCTTCTACTTTATTTTTTGTTACCAAGATAGTCGATGTTACATAAAAGATGAAATAGCTAACAAAAAAACCATCCCTTCAGTTTGACTTGGTTAAAAAGTCTGCATATCTGACAGAAATCAGTAATTTACATCAGCGCAATCTGACAGTTGCTCACTTTAACTTGGGAATGTAATGTCCAGTCAAGTATAAACTGACCTGTGCCAGATGTATCTGTGCTAGTATGAGATGTGCCTCAGTGTTGGTGGAGTCCACACGTGTTAAGACGTGTTGTACTGTCTGTGTAGCCTTGCTGTGGTCCCCCAGCGTGGTGTAGGCTCGTGCTAGACTCAGTGATACACTAGTCAGTCCAGGACATGCCTCAACCAACTGCCTCAGAACACTCACTCTCTTATGCAGACCTTCTTTCTGCAAATTTTATTAAATACTTCAACTTTTATAGAGCCATTATGGAATCATATTTATTTACAATACAAATTATTAGAAGGAGAACAAATGATGATTAAAGTGAATCAATAGAATATAGATTAGTAAGAATAAAAATACTAAAATACTATACCAGATACGTTTTTAGATTCAAGATATCATGTACACCATTCAATAAAATGGAGTTAAGAAAATGTATTGAAATAGAGACAGTTTTTCTTTTGAGAAAATAACTATTTAAATTTAATGACTTAAGGAAAAAGTATACTCAGTTTGGGCTAGGGACTTTATTTATTTTTTTATAATTATAACAGCTGGTGATTTATCTACAATCTCTATTTATTTTTTTGAATGTTGTAAGATAAGTAGAAAAGAAAAGTCGCAGGGTCGACATGAACTTACACACTTTATATAACCGATTAAGTTTCAAAACATAATTTAATTTTGATTTAACAATGAACAAGAACAAAAAAAAATTAAACCAATATTTATAATTACTTTTTTTAATTAGCGAACTTATAAATTATAAATTTAAGTAAGTTTGTGTTGTAAAATTAGCCTTAGGCAGGTCTGAAGAGAAAAGAAGCTGTAAAAAAAGCCATTCTGCAATGGACCGGTTACTTACACTTTCTGGATATTGAGTAACAAGTTGTAACAGCAGATCTGGATTCAAGGAGCGTAAGTAGTGTGGACCGTACGGCTTGGGTGCAGCTGTCGAGTGTACTAGAGCCACGGCCTGGTCGAGTGTGTCGAGCGTAGTGGCAGCATTGGGCTGACATTGGGCCTTCAACAGTAGCAGCTCAGGGGTGGGAGAGGAACCACAAACCTCCATCAGGAACTCTACTTGTTGTAGAACCTGCCAAGCAATTTAATATTCAACCATACAGTAAATCTTATGATGCACAAGAACTTACAGAAGCATATAACAGAACACTTTATGTTTTAAAGGTAAAAGAAATTGTTCATGTGAATTTTAATTGGTGTTCAAAAATCGTTTACAGTCAAACAAATATTCATTACTAAAATGTCAAAGTTGAACTAAGTCAACTAAGTATAAATAAAGGCCTTTTTATTTATTTAAGTACATTAATAAATAACGAACTTTGACACATTTATTAATTGACAAATGTATGCTGGATAGTGCCAGATACCTGATCAGTAGGTCCAGACTGAGCCAGCTGAGTTGCTGTCAATCCTGTGAGTGACTCTGTGCCTGTCGGGTTCAGCTTTGTAACTTGACGGTATAGTTTCCCTGCCTCAGCCAACTTGCCACATAGTCTGTGCTGTGTTGCCAACTCCAACAGGGCTTGTGCGCTTCCAAACTTATTCTCATTAGCTCTGAAAGTTAAATTATTTAACTAAATAAGTAAGCTAAAACTTGTCCTTTTTGCATTACCATTATTGATAATCGCTATTTGGGTTAATTTTCATATCAAAGGTTAATTTGGTTAGAAAAAAAAGTTTAACATGGAGAAGCGACACTGAGAAAATTATGAATGTCAGCCAACAATCACCGATGGAGCACGTTGGCCGCGATGTGAAGCCAGTATTTTTCACTAATCTTCACCAAGATGGCAGCTGCCGGCTGAGATGAGCCCTAGTAGCGCGCGCAACTAATTAAATGTTAGTTGATAGCAATGATATCCGTGACAATACGCCTTTGTATTACAAATATTTCTATTACTAACACAATGACCTTCAAAATATGCTTTTAATTTTTTTTTGCGTTTACCGTTTGTTAGAAAAAGTTAGTTTACATAATTAACAACAAAAACTTTTTGGGCGAAAGAAAAATTCTGAATAGCTACAAATTAATTGATAATATATGTATCTATATTGTATTGTTTTATTAAGTTCTGGCATTTGGTTTACAATGTAAGAATTTTCAAAGTCACAAGATAGTTTCTGAAACTCTTTATACAACTTTCCTTTATATTCTGCCTGTCATATTAATTTTTGTGAAAGAGCTAAAAAATATTAATTTTTAGATGAATACCTAAAAAAAATAACACGAAGAACATTTATATGTACTCCATGTTCTTCTAATTAGTTTTTTAACTTTTCTGTATAGCTCCAAACTTGAGTACCTAAACTGTATTACCTACAAGTAAAGCTGGCATCTAGCGCTTCTAACCTAAAGTAAGATAGGCGTGCTCCATCTATTGGTCTTATGTGATCGTTGATGTCAGCAAACCATAGTTAGTTATTACAGATGACTAGGATGTTTACCCAACCTCATCAATGACAATGTAAAAGAATCAGCAAGAAGAAGGTATTCATGAAGAATTAATACTAAAATGATAAGAAAATTAATACTAATTTTTTAAAGGATTTTTTTTTACACTTTTTTAAACAATATTTTAAATTATAAAATTATCCTGTCATATTAAACTGCCACGCCAGTGATGTTTTTTAGAGCAGGTTAGGGAGATTGATTTCAAGTACAGTGGAGTCCTGATTCCAAAGATTTCTCAATCCACAACCTTATTAATTAGCTAAAATGATTGATTATTAAAATAATAAAAACTTTGTGGTGTAATTATAATAGAGAAGAAAAAGTTGAGAGAATTTATTTATATTAGAGGTTGATTTATTAGGAGAAAAAATGAGTACGTGTTGTTATGAGAAGTGATTTGAGGCGAATGAATGCAACAATGGATATGGTCATGTGTTGGAATTACATGGACTATTAAAAAAAGACATTTAAAAACTAATACATAAAACAAAGACATGTTACGTCAAGTGTCTTTGTTTTATGTATTAGTTTTTAAATGTCTTTGTTTTTGTTTTTAACAGTCCATGTAATTCCATCACATGACCATATCCATTGTTGCATTCATTTGCCTCAAATCACTTCTCATAACAACACGTACTCATTTTTTCTCTTAATAAATCAACCTCTTGTATATAAATTCTCTCTACTTTTTCTTCTCTATTATAATTACACCAAACATTTCTGGTCCTATCGAGCCGCGGATTATATCTACGAGCATTAGTGCGACTTTTTCTCAAGTTTATTTTCAATGTCTCGGTTAAACGTAATTCCTCCAACGTGAAGCCGCGCCAATGACAATACCGCATCGCCATTTTAAACTTTTCGTCTACGTCACACTACAGTCCACACTCCTCTCATTCCAAGTGTTCAACATCGTCAGCATCTGCTAGTTCCGCTCCGCATTCATCACTTCGACTTCATTTCGTCTACAACTTCAACTTCAAACGTCATGAAATTGAAAAGTAAGATTACTTTGAAGACAATGAAGACAAGGCACCGTATCTCATCGTAAGTAAACAATAAATCAATATCAACACTGAAATAATAAAGAAACCCTGATTTTATTCCTCAGTTGTCCTTATACTAAAATCACTCTATCCATTTACAATATCTCAACTACTTATTGAACTCATTAAAGAACGATCTAGGCCTAACATTCAAAATTAGATTTCCACATTTTCTAATAGATGCAAATTCCAATTAAATAAATTAAATACGATCAATGAGTATATTCAATCGTGTCCATCAGAAATAACAGAAGCTCAAACCGCTAAACTTAATTTTTTTTTGCACGAAGCTAAAACAATTTCTGCCAACTTTGAAGCTACCCTTGATAAGCTTCTTGCTGTTGATGACGATACTAACGTTTTTTCTAACAATAAAGAACCTATTTTAAAGCTCCAGGACGACATATCAGAACTCTCAATAAACATTCAAACCAAAATTTCTCTTCTAATTCAGAATTTTAAATATGAACACTTGCCAAATAACTCGGTAACATCAAACCCAACCTCTAGGCCTACTCGTAGCATTGTAAAATTGCCTAAGCTAGAACTGAAGTCCTTCAATGGTGACACTATGACAAGGATTTCCTATATTAACCTTTTTGATACTACTATCCACAACAATAGTAGCTTATCCCTTGTTGAAAAACACCAGTACTTGATAAGTTCACTTGAAGGTGAAGCCTTACACTTAATCAAATCTTTACCGATCTCATCTGGCAACTATTCAGTAGCCTATAATGCTACATTAACTAGCCAAATGAATGCCAATTGATGCAAATAAAATTGCGACAGAGAGGTTATGCAGAAAATCAGGTGTAGTTCTTAGTCATGTAAACAAAATGTTATCGCTATAAAAAATTTACTGAAATTTGTAAATGTACTGGCGACAATGGGTGGTACTGTACCATGCAGACTACATTATTATTGACGAAGATCAACACGGACAACCTAATACGGCTAAAAGTGGGAAACATTTAAAAAACTAGATCAGCTTTTGAAAAATGATAAAATATTTACAAAAAATGTTTATTATATGGAACTGTTAGTATAGGTACATAATCTATGAGATGAATCTTTTAAACTCATCGGAAATTATGATGAGTTTTATTTGTTTTTAAATAACTACTTAACTCCTTTGTAATTGCTCGATTTCGAGCAACGAGTTTACTAGTCTATTAATAAAGCGTAACCATTGACTTTGGATACAGAAGAAGACATCCTATCTATATGGATCAGCTGTCGCCATTTTTTTACTGAAAAAGAATGTAGTTGTGTGAGCCAGTCACAGATTGCGCTAGTGTCAAAAACTCTATTTTGAACCTTATTTTTCGTTACTGACGTAGTTGCTGGGTCACAATAGTTGCTATAGCACATAATAAGTCATTCTATCAGTTTGACTTGGTAAAAACCATAATGTAATTGGCAGAAATCAGTAATTTAGATCAGCGCAATTTTTAGGTATCTTACATCAACTAAGACAAATTTTATTAAAAACCTGGCTACAACTTTAACATGGGGATGGAATGTCTAGTTGTTGTATTCATAGTCAAAGGCGTAACACAAATGTTAGTACATTTAGTAGTTTGGTCCAATTTGAAAATTTAAGCAGAAAATCAGGAGTTTCAGAGGAGGTGAGCACAATGAGAGGATCCTATTTTAATTCTGGAATTTCATTTTCCTTGAGAAAAATTGAGTCATCTGAAGGCCACTGTGACGGATTATTTGCTAACCAGGTGGGTCCTGTCCACCACAGGGGATGATCTTTCAACAACGAGGGAGAAAGTCCACGAGAAGCACAATCGGCTGGGTTGTCAGCACTTCTCACATGTTTCCACGAATTTATAGGAGTCAACTCTTGTATCTCTGCGACACGGTTAGAGATAAATGTTTTCATTTTGTACGGGGGTGTAACTATCCATGCTAGGACAATGGTTGAATCACACCAATTTTGAATAAATTCTATTTGGTAGTTAGAAGAGTATGTATAACGAAATGTGATGATGATAAAATGATATGTCATGTCATATGCCATACATTTCAGAAGATTGCTTATATTTAGGGTCTATAACTTTATATTCGTATTTGGTTATTAGTGTGGTGATTAAATTTCTTACAATCTAAAATTACGTTTTTCATACACACGCTACTACATAAGCAGATGGTTTATTGTTTTACAGTATCTTATCTTATATTGTTTTATTGCTGTCAGTCAAAATAACATTTTTACGCTGATACTCGTGATTCTTCCCATTTTATCTTTTTCTCTTAGCTATCTTTAATCTACTAGCGTGATGTATACCCTACGTGCGAGTGCGGTTGCTCGTGACTTTTTTTTAATGTATTTATTATATTCTAGAGTGACATATAAACATTTATACACTGTAAATAAGAAATACGGGCGATGAAAGTTCCGCGTGGTAATATTTATTTGACATAAAATGAGGTTACTAACCTGTCGGCAATCAGTCCTCCAAGACAATAGAGGACTGATTGACGACAGGTTAGTAACCTCATTTTATGTCAATAGATCAATCCTGGAGGCAAATTATGTATAAAATATTTATTTACTTAGAAAACGGAAACATTGTGCAGTGTAACATTGGTAAGGCCAGTTTAAAACATTAAAGTACTCAACGAAGGGACTTCTAGCTCATTTAAAATGGCTAAAAAGTTAAGAATCATAATATTATATAATCGGCTGAGCTGAATCCCGAAATCCCGGGGTTGGATTGAAGGCCCGTGATTGAGACCCCTAGTCCAGTAACATTAAATGAGGGATCTGCTAGGCTATATTTTCTGACATGATCAATTACATCAGGATGCACTTGTAATTTTGGGAGTGGTGAAGCAATTTTCAGAAATGTGTGGTTTAATTATAATAGAGAAGAAAAATTCGAGATAATTTATATAAAAGAGGTTGATTTATTAAGAGAAAAAATGAGTACGTCCCATGAGACGTGATTTATGAGAAGTGATTCAAGGCGAATGAATGCAACAATGGATATGGTCATGTGATGGAATTACATGGACTGTTAAAAACAAAAACAAAGACATTTAAAAACTAATACATAAAACAAACACACTTGACGGAACAAAAACTCTGATGAATATGACAAAATACTAATAAAAGTCCTTTTTTACCAATTAAATCCAATTTTTAACAGGAGACACAGGGACGCTAGACCAGGCAACTGATACAGCAAGTCCAAACTTGGGTTAATCAGTGGTACAAAGAGGTGCACTACTATTAATTACCTAACCCAATTCATAACCCTGTATTGGGTAACGGCCTTTTTCTGGTTGTACCTGTTCAGCATGGGCAAAGACTTGTCACCCGATTGCATCTACTACCCGGGCACTCCCGATGTTGTGGAACATACTTTCTTCCGCTGCCAGCATTGGGAAAGGCTCCGCCTGGAGGCTCAACAGTGTGTAGGATTGCTGTCGGTGGATACGGTCATCCCGATGTACAACAGAGAATAGGGTTTTTTATTGAGCAGTCTGATAAATTAAGGAGTCTCACTTTCTACAATATCTCTCTTGTTGTTGGTGGCTGGCCACCATTTTCCCTTCTCTATGAAAAATTGTTTGAATAAAAAAGTTTTTCTTATATTTACCTTTTAGTTCTGGTATTATGTGCTGATGTTGGTCAATAATATCAAATAGGCCTAACTTTAATTTTAATATAACTGATTCAATATTGTTGGGTCATATCAGTTTCTGCCACGCAAGACTATATAAATTTAAAAATTTACAGAATTTTTACGTACAGAACAGAATTTTATCAAGGTTGCACATAATGGAAAAATCTAATAAAAATGTGTGGCCATAAGTTCTTCAATGGTGTAAAAGATCATTTTGAAATTTTCCAGCACTACATTCAGAAATTTCTCAGCTACATCATTAACCTTGGTAAAGACCATTTGGTAGATAATAGGTGGTTGGATTTGTTTGATAATAGTTGAGTTAACCTGTTTTTTTAAAGATTATGTCAATCATAACATATAAATGTAACCAACAAACCACTTGTAAATTTCTTATTATGACGCTTGCTTGTACTGTTATCAATGAACATCTCAATAAAGATCACTGTCTATTGACTTAATTATTTCAAAACCAAATTCATCCCTCTTATGTTTGCTTGTTTAGGCTAATATAACAATTCCTTCTCCATTTTTGGTTCACGCAAACTAATCTTTGTGGTTTTGTTATTGTTATTTATTAGTGAATGGTTTTACACAAATAGTTCCCATTGTAATTATAGTAGTAAAACACATTCTTTCCTTATCAGTAACCAGATGCTTATCAGTTTGCTTCATTGATAAGGAGTTTTGCAGTTTACAATTGATTTTATGTGAATTTACTTAAGACATACATTTTCTAACACACTTGTTAAAATAATGTTCATTGTGGCTTACGTTATCTGTTATTTTTAACAATGAATGAGTTGACATTATTAAAATGGATTGTAATAGTTGTTTTAGTGCTATTGAAATTCTCAGTAATGGTAAATACATTAAATTACTTCTTAGTAATTAACATTTTGTCTGAATTAAAAATGAGTGATTCTCAAATAGTAGTGCTATGCGTATTAAAACTAGCTACGTTTGGTTGAGTTTACTTTTGAAACGCTGCTTAATTAAATCTCAACTTTGGATCTTTTGAATTTTTGTACAGAAAGTTGTTTTTAATGGTAAAAGTTCAATGTAAATAGAGTAAAGCCAAAAATTGTTTAATGATGTTCAATCCGTGGGCTAAAGACATGTTTATATTCTAGGGTGAGGAAGTACAAACCAAGGTAAGTGGACAAACAACTCAAACATGTATGGATTCCTCAGACTTTGCGCAAGTAGTCAAAACATCTTACTATGTGGACAAAACACTCTTCATCAAAGACATCTTCCTTTCAGCTAAAGTAAACATGGTCGCAGCTCCAAGGAAGTTTGGAAAATCCACCAATCTCAACATGATCAAGAGGTTTTTGGAAATTGAAATGGATACCAACGGTCAACCTATGAACATTACAAGCACTTCCAACTATAAAGTATTTGTAGAGAACCATTTACAAATAACCAAAGATGAACGATTCTTCAATCAGCATTTTGGTAAACACCCAGTTATATACATAAACTTTAGCTCCCTGAAGACAGTTGATAGTTATAAGGATTTGTTGAAGGAGTTCCGAAAAATAGTTACCAAAACATTTGCTTACCACACTTATTTAGTGAAAAATGCTTCCATATGGAAAAGTGAGGCTGAAAAAGAAACTTTTGTCAAGTACATAATCAGGCCAAAAAGTAAAGAACTAAAACTAGAAGATTTACCCTTTGTTTTTAAATGGTTAACCCAACTTCTTCATAACAGATTTGGAAGGAAACCGGTTGTTTTAATTGATGAGTGTGATGCTTTTGTCTATCCACTGATTTTTAAGAGTGCTAAGGACTTGGGGAGAGTCAGCAGGTTTATGATGAAGACGGAAGAATCCTTATTGGTCTCTAATGAGCATATTGATAGAGGTCTTATGACTGGAGTGTTGAATACCTACAGAGGTGACTTAGCTGATGATATTTACGACTACCACTTTCTTGAAGATTACCAGTTTAGTCTCTACTATGGGTTGACAGAAGATGACCTTGCTATTTTATTGAAGAGACTCGTTCCTGATGATGTAAAGAGAAGTCAGCTGAAGAAGACTATTGATGAGTTTTATGGAGGCTACAAGATTTATAACAAAAACTGTACCTTGACTAATTCTCACACTAATATTTACTGTATTTGGTCTGTTATATATTTTCTTACCCACCATCATTATATGATCAATTATCTCTGCCCACCTGAGTATTATGACCAGTTTCAAAATATCTTTAAAAACGATGAAGTAAAAAGTGTAGTGAAGAGCTTACTTGAAGGAAAACAAACACACTTGGACCTTCGAGAGCCGTTTTACAAAGAGGACATTTTAGAACTTAACAACCTTGTTAAGAATATCAATACCACTGGTGAGTTCAGAAGATCTACAGTGCCTCATTTACTTTACAATTTTGGTTATTTAACTCCAGTTGTGGACAATAATGGTTTTTCTATAGGAAGATACAAGCTAGCTAATAAGGAAACATTATGTGAACTAGAAAAATACATCAGTGCATAGTAAATACAGGGTGATGAACGAGAAAAAACAAATATTCTTGTGATACAAAAATGTGTTTTTTAACCTTAAAAATATTAAATGACACATTTTAGAGTAAGTTATAACTAATCTTTAAACAGGCATTTATTAAAAGTTATAGGTATTTAGTTTCTCAAAGTATTATTTTACTCATGTCTGTCTCCTTGTTTTCATATAAAATGCAGGCATATAGTAAGATTAAAGATGTGATAATTTGCCTTAAAAATCAATATATTGTACTGCCTAGCTATTTACTATATACTGGACAGCCTAAACTAGTGCAGGGCCAGATTATAGATTAAACCCTTAGTTTGGAAAATGAAGCCTTTTGCTCTTTTTATCTTCTCAACACGAGAGAATTTAACTTTTGTTAAAAATGTTGCCACCAAACACATGATTTAATACCCCCGCCGTAGCAAACCTGCAGACTAAGCGAATTTCCATTAACCAGGCTGGATTTCTACTAAAATATTCCCTTAAAATTGACAGATTTATTTCCTATTTAAATAACAACTAGTGTACCTGTTGCTCGAATTCGAGCAATTGCGAAGCATTATAGGCGACTTAAAGATTATGGAAATACTCACGAACTATACAACAGTTAGATATAATCAAAATTCTTTGTAAATATCTTATCTTTTTTCAAAAAGCTGGTCTCGTTTTTTTAGTGTTTTCTACAAATTTTCCCCTCTCATAGCCGCATTAGGTTGTCTATAATAACGATTATAAATGAAAAAAATAAACATTATTTCTATTTCTTCTACTTAGTTGTGTTCTATGACTTTTTCTGTGTTTCCATTGTTTGCAAATCGGTTATTTCAATGATTGCTCAAGAAATGTAGCACAGTGTTAATTCAGTTTTATTTTTAGCCTATATCAAATTGTCCAGGATTTCTCGATCTTTTCCATTGTAATAATTACACCAACCCAAGTTTCATCTACAGATGCAATATGCCAGAGAATATCACCTATTGGATACATACATTAATCTCCAAGAAGTGGCAAAAAAGGCAGAAACGAACCCATAAAATAGATATAAGTTAACTCCATAAGAAATAATTTTAAGAGTTACTGTGATAACTTATTAGGATTTTCCACTGATTTGGTAATAGATCATTATATTGCAAAACATGACACGATGCAGAAGGAATCAATTTTAAAATCAGAAAAACCCATTGCAAATACTGTACTATTTTGACAAATTCAATCAATCACAATTTAAATATAACAGCTGTTTCATAAAAAAATAGTGTAGAACTATGCATATGGTCGTAATGTAAACAAATCTGAAGAGGTAACTTTAAAGGCTTCTGGGGCAGAACCCTAAGGTAATTTACCTCGTTCTTCTTTTGATTGCTCATCTACATACCAAGACCTTTCTTTAGAGACCCCTACCAAGTTTCTACGCCCAGCCGTTCTCTCAAATTAGCTGTGACAAAACCCCCGTTTTCCTCCATAAGAATAACATGGGATGGGAATTTAAAGGCCACTGGGGCAGAGCCCCAAGGAAATTCACCATGTTTCTCTTTTGATGGCTCATTTACAGACCAAGACCTTTCTTTAGACACCTCTACCTAGTTTCTACGCCCAGCCGTTCTCTCAAAATAGCTGTGACAAAGAAAAACAGTTTCAAATTAATATATAGATAATTTTAGTGAGTACTTAGGTTTGCTGCTACAGGGAAGGTATTTAGGTGTTTTTTTTGTTGTTTTATTACTGAAATGTAAATAGCTTAGAATTAAATAAACAAAATTGCCAAATTTGATTAGAATATATCCAACAAGCAAACTACAAAAGTTTTTTTTTAATTCTCCATAAGAATAACATGGGAATTTTTTATTGAATGAACGAAGTGAATTCTCATACTGGTGCGAGATGCATCTTGCTGCTGTCCGAAATCTCGAGAATGACTAAAGTTATAAACTTGATGTGTTACACAAAGATTCTATACCACAATATCTTGCGACCTTTTGTTGTTGAAATATATTTGTTCCGTAATTATTATTAAATCTTAAAAAAACATTTTTAATTTTGCCCCATAAGATTAACATTAAGAGCTACCTTCTTCTTCTTTTTATTGGTTTACGTTTTAAGACCTACAGTTTTGTTGTTTACTAGGGACAAAGAGAACGACCTTAACTCTTTCATCCATAGAGTAACAGTTATACCACAAATTAAACATACTGGGAGCATGTTTAATTTATGGTTATACTGTTTTCACATTATAACTCAACAATTTCTGGAATAATAATGTATTTACGAAAATACTGGTAGGGGTTAACCAATTATCTACCGAAATGTATTGCAATTGATTGAAAATAAATATTTACATGAACACGTTTATTCTACAGGCTACGTTTCTTTAGTAGTACGACGCAACGGTCGACGAAGGGGTGAGTCTACTATTGTTTCCTAGCTTGCTAAAAGTTAAGTTTTAGCAGTTTTAGCGTTGACCATTGACTATTGGATACTCTTTGACTAATTAATACAACTTCAGTTTTCCATAGTCAATGGTTTTAGTTATTTTCGTTCTGGTTAGTGGTTTTTCTAAAATAAAAATGCGTCGTTGGCTTTATTTATTTAATTGTCAATCAGAGATTCAAATTTTGCCCTGGAATATTTAGTTACTTTATATAGTTAAATATTTATATAGTATATTTATATAGTAGTTATTTATATAGTGGAATATTTAGTTAATTCATATTATTGTTAATATAACGATTTAACATGCTAAGATTTGTAATCAAATAAGTTAGGCTAAGGTTTTTTTTTTTTAATATAATCTTTATTTCATCGGTCGTCTGCAACTCACTCACTCAGAATCAGAATCTGAATCGTTTATTGACTCACTAATTCAGAATCAGAAAATATTGCATTAGGTTTAATGCATTCTGCTATTGATGATAAGGCGGTAACCTAAGTAGATTTTAAAAGTTTGTGAATAAAATCCTATCCATTTATATCAAGTAAGTAATTCAATCAAATTGCATTTTCAACACAAACCTCATAAGTTAAGTTTAACCTAGGCCTCCAACAAGTAAACTCAGTTCGGATGAAGAATGGATGAAACTCAGCCAATGGACACAAGAATATCAATAGGAAGGAACTATCCTGAATTTGGCCTGAATGAGTGACAAATTTTAGTGAGTTTAATATTGAACTCTCAGTCGACTATGTGCCAACCGAGCTTATGGACACTTCACCAAGTATTGAACACAAATAGGCCAATAAGTTGGAACCTACTGCTTAAAAGAGCTAGCCCACTTATAATAATGCTGTTAAGGGCCCATAACAAAGTAGGACTAGGCTTAGATAACCAAGAAAAAAAGATCAAGACGTACGAGCAGACATAAAATTGGGCTCACAAGTCTTCATTGATTGTACCAAGGCAGTGGAAGAATGGTGAGACAGACAGCATGAGGTAGGCCTAGATCATCTTAACTTCAAAAATATAGCCTAAACATTATAAGCTTTTGAAGGAAGGCTGTGAAGCGAGGAAGTGTTGTGTCATGTGAAGTGTTTGTGTCAAGTGTGTCTGTTAACAAAAATTGCCTAGACGGCCGTGTTCCCTAGCCTAGGTATGGCATGTCAAGTGTTTTGTTAAAATCTCTTTCTAATGTCACAGTACTTTGTTTATTTGTTCATACAACAATCTCTGCTTAATGTGTTTTTCACTGACGAAGAGTGTAGGCCTAGCTAGCAAGTTAAAACTAACAAATGTAGGCCTTAATAAGCCTACCTAGACCTAAAAAGGTAATGTATATCTTTCTTCTAGCTACAAGACCTGTGTACTTAGTAGGCCTACTTAGGTTAAGTTACCTATTTTCAGGGGAACAGTTTCGCAGAGAACCTAGCCTACCTATTTTATAAGATGAAATATTTGTTTGATATAGCCTATAAGTTTAGGCTATAACATATCTTAATCAGTTCATTTCTAAGTGATACAGAATCAGAATCAGAATACTTTATTCTTGAACATAGAGTACAGAATAGGCGTCAAACATTACAGAGATTTAATTATAAAATAGCATAAAGTTGTTGGGCTTTGAGACGCTGTCGGTAGTGATGGTTATTTCTATGAGGGTTGTTTAGTCCTCACTGGAACATTGGTGAAGTTCTCCAGTTCATGAACTCCTCAACTGTGTAGAATGGTCTCTCCACAAGCCAAGCCGATAAGCGTTGTCTGGTGCTACTTATGCTGGGGCCTTTTATTGTCTCTGGGAGCAGGTTCAGGAACTTCACTCCCATGTATGAAGGCATTTCTTCAAAAAGAGTTAGATGATGGACTGGAAGTGTGTAATTCATAGCCTGTCGGGTGTTATGGCTGTGCCTATCCGTACCTCGTTGGAGCTGTAGCCTGCTTGCGTGAGTAGCCACAGCTAGGATGTACAGGCTTGTAATCGTTACGATTTTTAGCTCACGGAATTTTGGTATGTGACTTTCTCTCTTATCCATGTCTGCTATTATTCTTACTGCTTTTTTCTGGTGGATAAGCACATGTTGGAGGTTGGTTGCCGATGAGTTTCCCCATACTTCAAGGCCATATTGAAGATGTGATTCAAACAGTGAGTGGTGGGCGGCAATCTTGGCTATGTTGGTGTCACTTATGGTTTTTATCCTTCTTATCACGTAGACACTGCTACTCAGCTTACTACACAGGCTGTCAATATTGGGGGTCCATGTCAGTTTCTGGTCTATTATAAAACCTAAATACTTTGCTTCTTCTGGGCCTTCGATGTCTGGGATCCTGCATACCCCACCATTTCTCCTGCCAAAGACCAGTTGTTGTGTTTTCTCTTCATTAACTACTAAGCTGTTGTTTTGGCAATACTGTATTGCCATGTTTATGGAAACAAACGAGCTGATTTCAAGGGCTTCAGGGTTTTTTTCCCCCAAGGAGGAGTACGGTAGCATCTGCATACATAAGAGTCTTGCTGTAGTCTTCCAAATAGTGAGGGAGATCATTTGTAAACAAGATGAAAAGGATGGGGCCCAGCACAGAACCCTGTGGAACACCCCTTACTACAGGTAATAACTTTGATCTTACTGTTTGTGTAGATCCCTTTTCAGTTATAATATATTTAGGGTAGGTATATTAATACTATTTTACAGTAAAATTCCTATATTATGTCTTTATTAATATTTTATTCGGCTATTTATAGCTGTTTTGTTTATTTTTTATTAATAAATATTATATATATATTTTTTGTTTATTACAATAATTTTATTGGTTAATATACATTATAGCTGATAATTTCTGAAAGTTTCAAGATAATCTAATAATAAATAACAGAGTTGGAGATGTTTTCATAAAAGTATGTAAATTTGCCAAAATAATAGGAATTCCTAGGGATCTACAGGTACTAGAAAACTGGTAGGCCAATGGGTTAACGTCCGCACGAGTGAGTACTATGACTATCCGCAGTACTATCCTGAAAACTATACCTATTCGTTTATACCAAGGCAAAAATGTGGTTCGGATTCCACTACAAACTGTAGGTCCCTTAGTTGCCATTAGCTGTATGGGATATTAAATTAACAGCTGTGTCTAAGGACTAAGTCGGCCTTAGTCACTAAAAAGACAACAAGATCGCGCCACTCATCCTACACTCATTCCATTCATACTTGGCTTAAAATACCTACTTTGTATTGTCGCCATTGCATTGTAAAGTATTAAAGTAAACATATTGCATATAATTTTTGTTATGAAAGACTGTTATTTATAATGGTTTAAATACCTGCATTCAGTAATCCATTATGCTGCTTGTGGCAACTATAGTTTCGGTTCACACGGAACCATCTTCAGGCCGTACAAGGCGTCGTTATTCACTTCCATATATGAAGGTCGTCATAAGTACATAAAACACGAACACACGAAAACACACATTGACACGAACATTTAACATTAAAAATACCGAGTACTCGGGAACACGAGACAGGTGACGCGACCGGGTGGAAGTTGTAGCTCGAACTGGTGGTCAGTGGTCTAACGGTATGACGTCAGCCATTGTCTCCTTATCACTGCCGGCTCGCATTCATTCCTTCTCTCCTCCTCCCCCATCCAGTATTTTGATTGCGGTGTTATAAATGGAATTCGATTGGAATGAGAGTTTGTCATTTAAAACATTTTGCGACGCTATTTTCTGCACTGGAAAAATAATATTAAAAGTAAGTGCAGCAGTCGCAACCGTTTGCCGGGGATAGCTCAGCCTACAATGGCTAGGTATTGTTCCAGGGTCTGCGGTAAGGTCAGGGAAACCACTAGGCCAAAAGCCGGGTCTAACCGGTATAGGACTGGCTCATACACGGGCACTGTGAACAAGTCACCAAAACAAACGTGCAATAATCACTACCAGGCCTACGCCGATTCTCCACACTTCTAGGGGGTCGTTGCTGACTACGCAACTCGGGCTTCGTCCTAACTATCCGATAGTTAAGCCCAGAGTGCCTAAAACACGGTGAGTTACACGACGACTTGCCAATAAAAACCACAACGCGTGTTATCACCAGGCGGGGTCTACTAGGCCACTATAATCCAATACACAACTCTAATGCCCAAGCTAAGAGTCAAACAGTTCACTCAATAATCGTACCACATAATATACAAGTACACTATAGGTCGAGTGACTACACCACTAGTAGCTGGTCTCAATAAATACCAAGCCAAACAAGCAAAACTAAATGGCAATTGCACTATTAAAATATTGAGCTACTTAGTAGCAGATAAATAAATATTAACTACGTTCCAAACACTAGATAAATATATTATCTGATAGCCGGTACTCCGCTATCCAAGCTATCAAGCTAACGTGTTGGATTACTAAGCAAGCTGTTCAGGTTAAATTAAAATAATTAAATGATTAATCAATACCAACCCTACTGCTACTACCACTACTGCTACTATATCAACGTTATTGCTTAGCCGGGCTTCTGTTAATAGGCTAATAAAACTAGCTACTAGCCTACTGGCCTCGTGCTTCCAACTACGCACGCTAAATCGTGCAGCCTAGATTTGTCGGGCCTCAGAGTTATTAGTAATATAACTAACTCTAGGTACAACGCAAAATAATATCTACTACAGTCAAATAAATTATATTATTTGCGCTCTAGCACCTGCCCAGAACCGTCAGGAATACACTTTAATATTATTCCTGACTAATATAAATCCTAACTACCGTCAGGCTTTGACCAGCACGGTTACAACTCTAACTCTCGCAATCAAATCAGAGATGAATGTTTTTAATGTCAACTATCAACTCTTAAACCAAAATATAATAAAACGTCGTCCACTCACCACAAGTGGGTCACTGACTCAATACCCAACTTGAATGCCGACACTCACTGTCACACCGCACAACAGTAACACCACGTACTCCACGTACACACGTCGTCTCAGCCAGACACCAACACTCTTCACTGCACGGAATCCACCACTCGAATGTCCTACCTATACTGTCCTGAAGATCTAGGATATCCCAGGCTTATCGGCACTGATAAGCCGGGTCAAAGGGCGCTCGCTAGCCTCGCTGCCGCCGCTCGCTCACCTCAACAATCGGTGCGCGGCCAAATAGCAAAAATATACCCCCCTAGGGAAAATAACTCGTTACATCCCCCACTTACATCGGGATGAAAAAAAAGAAAACGGCCAAAAAGAAAAAAAATCTTTGATCTCCGGCCAAAACAAAATACTCGAACCCCTAACCCAATGGTGAACCCTACACCACAGGTCTCAAACTTTAAAACAAAGAAAAACTCTTCTACTCGCCACTACCAGCCAACATGTAGCTGAATGATTTGGGCATCAGGAACCAGACGGGGATTTCCATTGCAAGGGCCTTCGGGGTCTTCGTCACCAATTTTGACACTGTCCATGCGGCCACCTTGGCCAGAACAGTCATCACCCACGCCCATTCTTACTACCTCTGTCCCACATGTCACCAATCCGAGGTCTCGGATGACATCCATACCCAGAATCATGTCTGTGGTGAGAGTGGGGACGTACAAGGCATCTCCAACCCACCGTCTTCCCGCAGCCTCTCCTGCCAATCGGAACGAATACTCGGCCCTAGACCGCGACCCATCTGCCATCCTTAGAGGAGCGGGTTTCTTAAAAGGCTCGACCCCCTGGCGTTGAAGATGATCGGCGACTTCTCGCCCAAACAGGTTAACTACGGACCCAGTGTCCAATAACGCCTTAAAAACGCTGCCCATCAGCACAACTTCAACAAAGGGCCTTGTCTCCGAAACCAGCCGGTTCTCGTCTACTCCACCAACCAGGCTGTTTAGTTTTCCGAGCCACTCGGACCACTCTTCTGAGGTCGTTCGTTTTGGGTGGCCTTGCCCAGTTGACCTCCTGATGTCTGAGCTGGCCTGCCGTTTCCCGCCCGACATCCACACTGACTCACCGTCAAACCAGGTTTGCCACACCCATAACAGGAGACGGTCCTTGGTTTACCACATTCTCGGGCAAAGTGACCAATCTCCTGGCACCTAAAGCACCGTACACCATCAGCATCTTTCTTTGTTATTGCGGGCCTTCGTACACGAGTCTCGATCGAGTATAAACTAACCCGCTGCCCAACTGACTTGGCTTCAGGAGACGGTCTCTCGAAACTACCTCTTTCGAACGTGACAGTCTCAAGATTCTTTTCAGCTTTCTTCCTGGGAACGTAGGCGGTTTCCAAAACCAGCGCTACGTTGGGTGAAGGTGGAGGCCGGAAGGCTGCCTTCTCTCGCAGATAGGCCTCATAGTCTTCAGCCAACTCCACCAACTCGGCCAGGTTGCTGAAATCACGCCGGCGTACCATGAGTTTGTATTCTGGACGCATGTTGCTGTAGATTAAGTCTAATCTACCATGCTCCGACAACGTACCGCTACGCCTAAGCAAGGTACTTATGGCAACAACGTAGTCCCGGAAGCGTTCGGTCTCACCCTGCGTCCTTTTCCGGATCTCCTCATCCAAATTCCTCTGATAACCAGGTGGAAGGAACTGGATCTCAAATATATGCCGATAACGTCCGTTGTTATATGCCGTTGGGTGAAGGTGGAGGCCGGAAGGCTGCCTTCTCTCGCAGATAGGCCTCATAGTCTTCAGCCAACTCCACCAACTCGGCCAGGTTGCTGAAATCACGCCGGCGTACCATGAGTTTGTATTCTGGACGCATGTTGCTGTAGATTAAGTCTAATCTACCATGCTCCGACAACGTACCGCTACGCCTAAGCAAGGTACTTATGGCAACAACGTAGTCCCGGAAGCGTTCGGTCTCACCCTGCGTCCTTTTCCGGATCTCCTCATCCAAATTCCTCTGATAACCAGGTGGAAGGAACTGGATCTCAAATTGATGCCGAAAAGCTTCAAAAGAATACAGGAGCTCCTTGCAGTTCCTGTACCAAAGAAGTGCTGAGCCTTGCAACAGCTCCGGCAGCGCTCTGAGCAGGTCCTCCGACGATATAGCGTACGAGACCATCAGCTCTTCAAGACGCTCCAGGAATGACACAGGGTCTCTACGTCCATCAAACTTCAGACCTCACTTTCGGACCATGTCACATATCTTGGAGCAATTCTTCGGCTCCACCCTGCTGGCCTCATTTGAGAGCATATCCGAGCCTCGTGGCAGCTCCAAGCTAGAAGGCCGGGCTGGTCTCTCAGAACTATCATTGGGCCGCTGCCATCCCTCGGGTCTACTAGGTAACCCAAAGGTAGGCATTGGAGCAGCCACAACAGGGGACGTAGGGTTGGCGGGTCTTTCGAACCCATAGCCGACCCCATTACTCGGCGAGCCTCTCGCCTGTCGCACCACCGATCCCAGATGTTCTCTAAGAGTCCGGGTATCAGTCTCCAAAGACAACCCATGGATCTCTTTAATCGCCTCTAACTCCCCGCTAAGCCTGAATATCTCTGTTTGGTCCGATTCAGTACTAACCAGTACCTGAGGTACGGTTCTCGGGGGGTCTGGATGCCCTATGGTTGTAGTAGCCGGCGGTACATATGTCGGTGCAGCAGCCCCAGCCGTACACAGCCTATCCTCGCTGTACCGACGGGCATTCCGCTGCTTCCAAAACGATGAAAATCTCTGCCGTAATTCAGCAGAAGTCCCAGTGGTCACCAAACCATACTGGTCCATCGTCCTCATGAGCTCCCCTTTCGAGAGGTCATATATCCAACCCACGCGACCGTCCCGGGGCTGCGACCCCAAGGACATAGTCGCTGGCGCGGAATAGGTCAACGAAGTTGTCACCGTCGTAGCCACTACCGAAGAAATTGTCGGCCAAACGGGCGAAGACGCCGGCCACAATGACGATGTCGTCATCACCGACAGTTCGGAGCTAACCCCAGAACTAGTCGTAGTAATAGCAGATGTAATAGGTGTACCGCCCAGCACAGACGTCGTACTCGTAGTGACAACCATATTTAAAATTCAAAACACCACGACAAATCCGCAAACATAAGGGCGTAACCAATTAAAATCTATTTAACACCGTACTATTAAATCAAACCAATTATAGGTGTGAAAGTCAAACCAAAAATGCACAGTAAGGGTTCTCACTCAAATAATATTCAATGATAAAGCTCAATTAATTAGCAAAATAATATTACTAACTAATATCTATGTATACAACCACTAAATAAATTAGGGTTCACAACACACCACGCTGTAACAGAAAACAGGTTAGGCCTACCCAACCGACTATAAAATCACAGCAGGTCTGCCTAAAACTCTGCTCAACAACTCAGGTCCGCAGCCAATCTGCACAAGTCCGCAGCAAATCTGCACAAATAAAATTATTTTGTTCGGGCGCCGTTAATACGTCAGCAACTCAGCACCACTGCCAACCTCAGTCCCTGTTCGCAGGCGCCATCTTGCGACGAGATGTTCTGCACTGGGAAAAATAAATATTAAAAGTGCAGTCAGTCGCAACCGTTTGCCGGGGATAGCTCAGCCTACAATGGCTGGGTAAAGTTCCAGGGTCTGCGGTAAGGTCAGGGAAACCACTAGGCCAAAAGCCGGGTCTAACCGGTATAGGACTGGCTCATACACGGGCACTGTGAACAAGTCACCAAAACAAACGTGCAATAATCACTACCAGGCCTACGCCGATTCTCCACACTTCTAGGGGGTCGTTGCTGACTACGCAACTCGGGCTTCGTCCTAACTATCCGATAGTTAAGCCCAGAGTGCCTAAAACACGGTGAGTTACACGACGACTTGCCAATAAAAACCACAACGCGTGTTATCACCAGGCGGGGTCTACTAGGCCACTATAATCCAATACACAACTCTAATGCCCAAGCTAAGAGTCAAACAGTTCACTCAATAATCGTACCACATAATATACAAGTACACTATAGGTCGAGTGACTACACCACTAGTAGCTGGTCTCAATAAATACCAAGCCAAACAAGCAAAACTAAATGGCAATTGCACTATTAAAATATTGAGCTACTTAGTAGCAGATAAATAAATATTAACTACGTTCCAAACACTAGATAAATATATTATCTGATAGCCGGTACTCCGCTATCCAAGCTACCAAGCTAACGTGTTGGATTACTAAGCAAGCTGTTCAGGTTAAATTAAAATAATTAAATGATTAATCAATACCAACCCTACTGCTACTACCACTACTGCTACTATATCAACGTTATTGCTTAGCCGGGCTTCTGTTAATAGGCTAATAAAACTAGCTACTAGCCTACTGGCCTCGTGCTTCCAACTACGCACGCTAAATCGTGCAGCCTAGATTTGTCGGGCCTCAGAGTTATTAGTAATATAACTAACTCTAGGTACAACGCAAAATAATATCTACTACAGTCAAATAAATTATATTATTTGCGCTCTAGCACCTGCCCAGAACCGTCAGGAATACACTTTAATATTATTCCTGACTAATATAAATCCTAACTACCGTCAGGCTTTGACCAGCACGGTTACAACTCTAACTCTCGCAATCAAATCAGAGATGAATGTTTTTAATGTCAACTATCAACTCTTAAACCAAAATATAATAAAACGTCGTCCACTCACCACAAGTGGGTCACTGACTCAATACCCAACTTGAATGCCGACACTCACTGTCACACCGCACAACAGTAACACCACGTACTCCACGTACACACGTCGTCTCAGCCAGACACCAACACTCTTCACTGCACGGAATCCACCACTCGAATGTCCTACCTATACTGTCCTGAAGATCTAGGATATCCCAGGCTTATCGGCACTGATAAGCCGGGTCAAAGGGCGCTCGCTAGCCTCGCTGCCGCCGCTCGCTCACCTCAACAATCGGTGCGCGGCCAAATAGCAAAAATATACCCCCCTAGGGAAAATAACTCGTTACAATTTTGACCATCTGTTTTGACTGCCTTGTATATTTCAAATTCTTCATAAGTGTTAATGGTTGATCGGTCTTGGGAAAGATGTAAAACGTCCATATTACTATTTATGTTTACATAGTTGTGGTTGAGTGAAATAAAATGCTCTGCGAAATTTGAAGTTTGTGGGCCTGTAGTTTTCTTGGGGATATGTTCTCTGAACCTCTTCTTGAAGGAGCGGGAAGTCTGTCCGATGTAATATTTTGGGCAATCGCTACAGTTTAATTTGTAAACCCCAGACTTGTCATAAACAGTGGAATTCGTTTGTTGCCGCTCTTTCAATAAGGATCCGAGCTTGTTTGTAGTTTTAAATGAAACTGTTATATTATTTCTGGTCATGACATTTTTAAAAGTGTGGCTTAATGACGAACCATACTTAGCAGAGATATAATGTTTCTGATTAGGGGCTTTAGAGGTTTTATTTGAGTGTTTGTAAATTAAATTGTCTATTAAACTGCTGTTAAAACCATTTGCAACCGCTATGTATTTTATTATGTTGACTTCTTCTTTATAGTCATTATCGCTCATTGGTATTGAGAGCAACCTGTGAACAAAACTATTATATGCGGCAATCTTGTGTGAATGTGGATGGTGTGAATCTGCATTGATTGTCTGGTCGGTACAAGTTGGTTTTCTATAGACTTTGAATGAGAATTGGTCGTTTTTCTTGGTTATTGTTAAATCCAAAAAGTTTAATGAGTTGTTTTTCTCTTCTTCAAGCGTGAATTCGATTTTTTTATGCATATTGCATAAATATTTGCATAACAAAGATAACTGTCTGCTGTTGCCATTGAAAAGAACGATAGTGTCGTCAACATATCTATAATAAAATGTTATTTTCTCTCGAAAGCGGTTGGTATCAGAAAATAGATGTTCATTTTCGATATGGTTCAAAAATATTTCTGATAATATACTGGAGAGGGGTGAACCCATTGCTAGGCCATCTTTTTGGACATAGAAGTCATTTTGGAATCTGAAATAGTTTGTTTTAATACAATTCTTGTGAGGTTAATGAGTTCATCTATTGCGTTTTTAGAAAGTTTTGAGTTTTTTTGTAGGTTTTTATGTAAGATGGAGTGTTTCTTGAACTGGTACGTTGGTGTAAAGGTTAACTATGTCAAATGAAACTAATTTTTGGTTTCCTTTTATTACATGATTTTTTAGCTGTTCGACTAATTCAATGCTGTTTTTTATACTATGGCTGTTTTCTAATACTATTTCCTTCCTAATAACTTTGTCCAACATCATGTAATAAATCAAAAAATCATGTAATAAAAGGAAACCAAAAATTAGTTTCATTTGACATAGTTAACCTTTACACCAACGTACCAGTTCAAGAAACAATAGCCATCTTACATAAAAACCTACAAAAAAACTCAAAACTTTCTAAAAACGCAATAGATGAACTCATTAACCTCACAAGAATTGTATTAAAACAAAACTATTTCAGATTCCAAAATGACTTCTATGTCCAAAAAGATGGCCTAGCAATGGGTTCACCCCTCTCCAGTATATTATCAGAAATATTTTTGAACCATATCGAAAATGAACATCTATTTTCTAATACCAACCGCTTTCGAGAGAAAATAACATTTTATTATAGATATGTTGACGACACTATCGTTCTTTTCAATGGCAACAGCAGACAGTTATCTTTGTTATGCAAATATTTATGCAATATGCATAAAAAAATCGAATTCACGCTTGAAGAAGAGAAAAACAACTCATTAAACTTTTTGGATTTAACAATAACCAAGAAAAACGACCAATTCTCATTCAAAGTCTATAGAAAACCAACTTGTACCGACCAGACAATCAATGCAGATTCACACCATCCACATTCACACAAGATTGCCGCATATAATAGTTTTGTTCACAGGTTGCTCTCAATACCAATGAGCGATAATGACTATAAAGAAGAAGTCAACATAATAAAATACATAGCGGTTGCAAATGGTTTTAACAGCAGTTTAATAGACAATTTAATTTACAAACACTCAAATAAAACCTCTAAAGCCCCTAATCAGAAACATTATATCTCTGCTAAGTATGGTTCGTCATTAAGCCACACTTTTAAAAATGTCATGACCAGAAATAATATAACAGTTTCATTTAAAACTACAAACAAGCTCGGATCCTTATTGAAAGAGCGGCAACAAACGAATTCCACTGTTTATGACAAGTCTGGGGTTTACAAATTAAACTGTAGCGATTGCCCAAAATATTACATCGGACAGACTTCACGCTCCTTCAAGAAGAGGTTCAGAGAACATATCCCCAAGAAAACTACAGGCCCACAAACTTCAAATTTCGCAGAGCATTTTATTTCACTCAACCACAACTATGTAAACATAAATAGTAATATGGACGTTTTACATCTTTCCCAAGACCGATCAACCATTAACACTTATGAAGAATTTGAAATATACAAGGCAGTCAAAACAGATGGTCAAAATGTTTTAAATGACAAACTCTCATTCCAATCGAATTCCATTTATAACACCGCAATCAAAATACTGGATGGGGGAGGAGGAGAGAAGGAATGAATGCGAGCCGGCAGTGATAAGGAGACAATGGCTGACGTCATACCGTTAGACCACTGACCACCAGTTCGAGCTACAACTTCCACCCGGTCGCGTCACCTGTCTCGTGTTCCCGAGTACTCGGTATTTTTAATGTTAAATGTTCGTGTCAATGTGTGTTTTCGTGTGTTCGTGTTTTATGTACTTATGACGACCTTCATATATGGAAGTGAATAACGACGCCTTGTACGGCCTGAAGATGGTTCCGTGTGAACCGAAACTATAGTTGCCACAAGCAGCATAATGGATTACTGAATGCAGGTATTTAAACCATTATAAATATTCAAACGTAATCCGGAGGCTAACAACTCTTAAAAAAGACTGTTAAGTTGTCAAGCCGATTTTGCTCATTTGCCATAGCGTACAACGCCAGTTATCCATCTATAATTTTTGTAATTGTGACTTTACTTCTTTATGTTTTTATATTTGGTATCCCTATAATATTAGGAGGGAATTGGCTATTTAAACAGTATTATAAGCATACGCCTTTTATAATTTAATAAAGCGTAAACATAAAAAATGGTTGTTTACACCATTGTATACTTTATAATCTACTAGCTGTAACCTGCGGGCTTTGCCCCGTTTAACTTCTTAATTTTCAAGATGATCTCGTTCCCATGGCTCAATCACGTCCTGGTTGAAGTTCGTTCGCTACGCTCACTCACCTTTAGGTTGGAGCTCGTTCGCTGCGCTCACTTGCCTTCAGGTTAGCTCGTTCGCTACGCTAACTGGCCTCCAGGTTGAAGTTCGTTCGCTACGCTCACTCACCTTTTGGTTGCAAATTAGCTGTGTCATTAATGTAAAAGAAATAATAGTGCTGCACCCTGTTGGTAATCCTTGTAACTTTAATGCTATTGAACATCATAGAACATAACCAACTTGTTTAATTGAAACAGCTGTTAAGATTCATTAATTCCATTTCTCATAAGGTTAACATGGGAAACTCAAGAGCCACTGGGGCGGAGCCGATTGGACGGATCACGAAATTGATGGTGTATAAACCTATTCCATGAAATTCTACACGTATGTACCAAGTTTCGTGGCAATCGGTTCAGCGGTGTCTGAGTTTATCACTGCCAAACATATATATATATATCCTACTAATATTATAAACGAGAAAGTTTGGATGTATGGATGGATGTATGGATGTATGTTTGTGACAAGTGAACGCGAAAAATACTGGTCGGATTGGGCTGAAATTTGGCATGATGATAGCTCACATTCCCGATTAACATATAGGCATATTCTTATTTCAAAAATCCTTTTGGGCTCCGCCCCAGTGGCTCTGGAGTTTCCCATGTTAACCTTATGAAAAATGGAATTATTGAATCTTAACAGCTGTTTCAATTAAACAAGAGATCAGCTTTTTGAAAAAAGATAAGCTATTTACAAAAAATTTTGATTATATCTAACTGTTGTGTAGATCGTGAGTATTTCCATAATCTTTGAGTCGCCTGTAATGCTTCTCAATTGCTCGAATTCGAGCAACAGGTACACTAGTTCATATTTAAAGGGAATTAAAGAATTTAGTCAGCTGTTTCAACTTTACAAGTTGTTTCTATAATATGCAATAGCATTAAAAAGTTATAAGGTTTCCCAACAGGGTGCAGCACTATTATTATTTTGTTTGTGTATATATGACAACAGCTAATTTGAACTAAGCAGCAACAAAAAGCTGTGATACACAATGAGAACTGTCAAAGTAGGATTGTTTACAGTTAGGTTTCAGTTTTTAATTTAATGAATAATTTGTGATATTGTGCGAATGTTTGATAATTTTCTTTTATTGTTTAGGTGCAATGGTAGAACATTATGGCAATGGTAAATGTGTTATACTATATCATACCATAAATTTATGAACCACATTTTATCAAACTGTGTCCTCCCCCCATTGCAAACGCAAAGCTTGAGTATAACTGCAATAAGCATGTTACACTTATATGCCAACCCCGTACGAAGGACGGGTGCTCTGCTAGTTTATATATATGTGTGTGTGTCCCTTAGCACGATAACTCGAGCAAATTACAAACGTGTAAACCTACATTTATTCAAACGAGTTCACGAACCAGCATGATCGGACCATGGGAACGGGGGTTTATGGGGAGTTTTATGGGGTAAAAATTGGTTTTTCTTATTTTTTACCCTAAAAATAAAAAAAATTAGCAATTGCTTTCCAAACCATTTTGTAGAGCTTAAAAAAACAAATAATTGTATATTGGAGCATTATTATGCGCCTAGCCTAATGGTTACGGGAAAAATTAAAAAAAATTTAAATTTAAAATACCATGTGATTCTTATGGAGAATAAGTAAACTGTTGTTATTTGCTTGTTTATGAGCATATTTTGATCACATTTGTAAAATGCATTTATTTCATACTAAACTATTAAAATTTTACCAAAAAACTTAAACTAATGCTATTTAAATAGGGAATTAATGTGATTTTTTTAAGGAGACATTTTAGTGTAAATCCAATTAGGCAAATGGAAATTCGCTTAGTCTGCAGGTATGCTGCAGCCGGAATATTATACTTGTACGCCAACCCCGTACGAAGGACGGGTACTCTGCTAGTATGTATATAAATCAGATCTATATATACAAATATATATATATATATTAATAAGCGAAATAATAAAAACCAGAGTATCCTGAAATTCATTTTTATTTAAACTGATACGTATTTCGGCACTAAGGCCATGATCACAGTATGAGTTGTTATATAAAAGTATGTAGGTAAAGAAATAAAATAAATAAATAGTTAATAACATATGTTTTGAGTTCATAGTAAATTTTGATTAAATGGTTAGATGTATTTTTTAACATGTGAATCTGTCAGATTCTTCCCTGATTTGTCAGATTTTTTCATGTATTGGATATTGTTTTTATTTTTGCATTACATTGAGAATTTGGTCGCCGTGTTCTTTTGAGTGTAGGTATATTTGCAGTTCTTCTTTTATATCCATTTTTTACGGAAAGTAAATAAAAGAAACGTCTTATAACACTTAAAACATATATTTACGCTTATACTGTTACTCACAAGACGGTAAATATACAAAAAAGGTGGTAAGTGGTGATTGATTTCGATTGGACACTCCAATCATCATCAGACCCAATAGGCGAATGACGCTATCCATTTTTTCACCCTTTTTCTCATAATTTAGAATTTTGACACATTCTTCTAATTTGCCATAATTATGAGTATTTTCTAAGGGTACGTCCACAATGCACGCTGGTATAAGCAGGAAGTCAGATTCAGATTTTCGGCGCCGAGTGCCTGACTCCGGTGGGGTGGCCATAATGCAAGCAGGTTGTAAGCTGTACCTGTCTGTGTTGAGACCTATTTAAGGGATACATACATATATTCCCGCAACTTCTTGCAGACGACAACAGGGTTTTTCAATATTTCAGAATGAGCTTGCACACCTTTTATTTAATCCTCATAAAAATCTAGCACAAGCTCGCCAAAATTGGGGAAAATATCACAAAACATTGAATTTGCATATCCCGCTGAGGTAAATAAATTTATTTAAGTAAGTTAAATGGTTTATTTTGTAAAAATGCAATATTAAAAACAATTTAATTAAACCAGCAGATAAATTTAACGTACAATGTTGCCATATTAAAAAAAAATGCACTTTAATGTGCTTATATTGCTATTTGCTGGAATGTGTTGAACTTTTGATAGCAATTGGTCGATATCCATGGTTAATGTAATGAAACACTTATACACTTAATACAAAAACAAAAATCAACAGTCCGAAAAGCAGGTTGTCGGAAACCAGAATGAACAATTCATTCCGGTAAAAATCGGAGTCAGACTACCTGAGCGCAGAAAATCGGCGCGCAGGTGCACTATGGTCGCTTACGTTTACTAGCTTGGGACGGTAAGCGCGCCGAGTCTGACTTAATCGGCGCCGACAGTCTGACTCAGAAAACCAGCGTGCATTGTGGACGTACCCTAATATGTGTTCTGCATACATTGAGCGTTGGGATGTTTGATTGTTTGATTTTGCGGCTTGGATATGTTCTTTGAATATGCATGAAAATGCTCTTCCAGTCTGACCAATATAGAATTTGGGACAATTTAGACATTTATTTTTTCAAGCCTATATACACATATATAAAAAATTTTAACGAATGCTGTTTTTGGCCTCTGGCGACATCAAAAAGAAAAAGTAAATCAGTCCCGGGCCTAGATCTGTGCCACCTACAATAATAGCTACTTCCCCATTGGAAGATTCGCTAAAAAAGACAAACATTAAGACCATTATCAAAGATACTTGGAGGTTAAATTTACCAACCTGAACTGAAATTTCACCACCTGCACACCTAAACTATGATTCAAAATATTATTTCAAATAAAGGAAGTATGTGTTTCTTACTTTTCTGCCATTGCCGAGGTCTCAACTAGCAGTTGTGAGTGACGACTACAGATGCGAGAGAACAGCTGAGCTGCAGAAACCAGTGCTTCCTCACCCCCTACTACCTCCAGCTCTGCCCTGTACCTGCGCAGTGCTACCAACCCTTCTGTGTGGCTCCCTTCCACCACCAGATGATGCAGGGCTCGCAACTACACAATGGAGCATTAATATTAGTAAATTCTCTAATAAGAGACCAGCTGAGCTGCCTCACACCCACACCTACCCCCTCCAGCTCTGCCAATCCTATTTTGTGGCTCTCTTCCACCACCAGATGATGCAGGGCTCGCAACTACACAATGGAGCATTAATATTAGTAAATTCTCTAATAAGAGACCAGCTGAGCTGCCTCACACCCACACCCCTACCCCCTCCAGCTCTGCCAATCCTATTTTGTGGCTCCCTTCCACCACCAGATGATGCAGGGCTCGCAACTACACAATGGAGCATTAATATTAGTAAATTCTCTAATAAGAGACCAGCTGAGCTGCCTCACACCCACACCCCTACCCCCTCCAGCTCTGCCAATCCTATTTTGTGGCTCTCTTCCACCACCAGATGATGCAGGGCTCGCAACTACACAATGGAGCATTAATATTAGTAAATTCTCTAATAAGAGACCAGCTGAGCTGCCTCACACCCACACCCCTACCCCCTCCAGCTCTGCCAATCCTATTTTGTGGCTCTCTTCCACCACCAGATGATGCAGGGCTCGCAACTACACAATGGAGCATTAATATTAGTAAATTCTCTAATAAGAGACCAGCTGAGCTGCCTCACACCCACACCCCTACCCCCTCCAGCTCTGCCAATCCTATTTTGTGGCTCCCTTCCACCACCAGATGATGCAGGGCTCGCAACTACACAATGGAGCATTAATATTAGTAAATTCTCTAATAAGAGACCAGCTGAGCTGCCTCACACCCACACCCCTACCCCCTCCAGCTCTGCCAATCCTATTTTGTGGCTCTCTTCCACCACCAGATGATGCAGGGCTCGCAACTACACAATGGAGCATTAATATTAGTAAATTCTCTAATAAGAGACCAGCTGAGCTGCCTCACACCCACCCCTACCCCCTCCAGCTCTGCCAATCCTATTTTGTGGCTCTCTTCCACCACCAGATGATGCAGGGCTCGCAACTACACAATGGAGCATTAATATTAGTAAATTCTCTAATAAGAGACCAGCTGAGCTGCCTCACACCCACACCTACCCCCTCCAGCTCTGCCAATCCTATTTTGTGGCTCTCTTCCACCACCAGATGATGCAGGGCTCGCAACTACACAATGGAGCATTAATATTAGTAAATTCTCTAATAAGAGACCAGCTGAGCTGCCTCACACCCACACCCCTACCCCCTCCAGCTCTGCCAATCCTATTTTGTGGCTCCCTTCCACCACCAGATGATGCAGGGCTCGCAACTACACAATGGAGCATTAATATTAGTAAATTCTCTAATAAGAGACCAGCTGAGCTGCCTCACACCCACACCCCTACCCCCTCCAGCTCTGCCAATCCTATTTTGTGGCTCCCTTCCACCACCAGATGATGCAGGGCTCGCAACTACACAATGGAGCATTAATATTAGTAAATTCTCTAATAAGAGACCAGCTGAGCTGCCTCACACCCACACCCCTACCCCCTCCAGCTCTGCCAATCCTATTTTGTGGCTCCCTTCCACCACCAGATGATGCAGGGCTCGCAACTACACAATGGAGCATTAATATTAGTAAATTCTCTAATAAGAGACCAGCTGAGCTGCCTCACACCCACACCCCTACCCCCTCCAGCTCTGCCAATCCTATTTTGTGGCTCTCTTCCACCACCAGATGATGCAGGGCTCGCAACTACACAATGGAGCATTAATATTAGTAAATTCTCTAATAAGAGACCAGCTGAGCTGCCTCACACCCACACCCCTACCCCCTCCAGCTCTGCCAATCCTATTTTGTGGCTCTCTTCCACCACCAGATGATGCAGGGCTCGCAACTACACAATGGAGCATTAATATTAGTAAATTCTCTAATAAGAGACCAGCTGAGCTGCCTCACACCCACACCCCTACCCCCTCCAGCTCTGCCAATCCTATTTTGTGGCTCCCTTCCACCACCAGATGATGCAGGGCTCGCAACTACACAATGGAGCATTAATATTAGTAAATTCTCTAATAAGAGACCAGCTGAGCTGCCTCACACCCACACCCCTACCCCCTCCAGCTCTGCCAATCCTATTTTGTGGCTCTCTTCCACCACCAGATGATGCAGGGCTCGCAACTACACAATGGAGCATTAATATTAGTAAATTCTCTAATAAGAGACCAGCTGAGCTGCCTCACACCCACACCCCTACCCCCTCCAGCTCTGCCAATCCTATTTTGTGGCTCTCTTCCACCACCAGATGATGCAGGGCTCGCAACTACACAATGGAGCATTAATATTAGTAAATTCTCTAATAAGAGACCAGCTGAGCTGCCTCACACCCACACCCCTACCCCCTCCAGCTCTGCCAATCCTATTTTGTGGCTCTCTTCCACCACCAGATGATGCAGGGCTCGCAACTACACAATGGAGCATTAATATTAGTAAATTCTCTAATAAGAGACCAGCTGAGCTGCCTCACACCCACACCCCTACCCCCTCCAGCTCTGCCAATCCTATTTTGTGGCTCCCTTCCACCACCAGATGATGCAGGGCTCGCAACTACACAATGGAGCATTAATATTAGTAAATTCTCTAATAAGAGACCAGCTGAGCTGCCTCACACCCACACCCCTACCCCCTCCAGCTCTGCCAATCCTATTTTGTGGCTCTCTTCCACCACCAGATGATGCAGGGCTCGCAACTACACAATGGAGCATTAATATTAGTAAATTCTCTAATAAGAGACCAGCTGAGCTGCCTCACACCCACACCCCTACCCCCTCCAGCTCTGCCAATCCTATTTTGTGGCTCTCTTCCACCACCAGATGATGCAGGGCTCGCAACTACACAATGGAGCATTAATATTAGTAAATTCTCTAATAAGAGACCAGCTGAGCTGCCTCACACCCACACCCCTACCCCCTCCAGCTCTGCCAATCCTATTTTGTGGCTCTCTTCCACCACCAGATGATGCAGGGCTCGCAACTACACAATGGAGCATTAATATTAGTAAATTCTCTAATAAGAGACCAGCTGAGCTGCCTCACACCCACACCCCTACCCCCTCCAGCTCTGCCAATCCTATTTTGTGGCTCTCTTCCACCACCAGATGATGCAGGGCTCGCAACTACACAATGGAGCATTAATATTAGTAAATTCTCTAATAAGAGACCAGCTGAGCTGCCTCACACCCACACCCCTACCCCCTCCAGCTCTACCAATCCTATTTTGTGGCTCTCTTCCACCACCAGGTGATGCAGGGCTCGCAACTACACAATGGAGCATTAATATTAGTAAATTCTCTAATAAGAGACCAGCTGAGCTGCCTCACACCCACACCCCTACCCCCTCCAGCTCTGCCAATCCTATTTTGTGGCTCCCTTCCACCACCAGATGATGCAGGGCTCGCAACTACACAGTGAAGCAGTAATTTTAGTAAATTCTCTAATAAGAGACCAGCTGAGCTGCCTCACACCCACACCCCTACCCCCTCCAGCTCTGCCAATCCTATTTTGTGGCTCTCTTCCACCATCAGGTGATGCAGGGCTCGCAACTACACAGTGAAGCAGTAATATTAGTAAATTCTCTTATAAAATAAGAGACCAGCTGAGCTGCCTCCCACCCACACACCTACCCCCTCCAGCTCTACCAATCCTTTTGTGTGGCTCTCTTCCACCACCAAATGATGCAGGGCTCGCAACTATACAGTGGAGAAGTAATATTAGCAAATTATCTTATAAAATAAGAGACCAGCTGAGCTGCCTCACACCCACACCCCTACCCCCTCCAGCTCTGCCACTCCTTTTGTGTGGCTCTCTTCCACCACTAGGTGATGCAGGGCTCGCAACTATTAGTAAATTGTCTTATAAAATAAGAGACCAGCTGAGCTGCCTCACACCCACACCCCTACCCCCTCCAGCTCTGCCAATCCTTTTATGTAGGTCTCTTCCACGACCAGGTGATGCAGGGCTCGCAACTGCACAGTGGGGCAGTAATATTAGTAAATCTATACTAATATATAAAAATGAGATTGTGTGTGTGTGTGTTTGTATTCACCGAATAGTGGCATCCTTCACAGGCACACGGCCGTACTGTGGCACCTTCAAAAATTGTGGCACCTTTTTCAGGGTGCCACAGCTAATTCGATCATTTTTGAGGTTTTCCAGCATTATTACGTCGTTTAAACATCACATGCCATTGAGTATTTTTGAACTCGTTGATGTGAGTTTAAGTAGCGCAGGTACACACCGAATTGTGGGGGAAACCATACAGGTAGCTAGCGCGCCTCGCGCCGTCCGCCGGAACTATAACTTTCCTAATGCTACGTTGCCAATTCTCGCGCCAGCCTACACTCGAAATAGTGGCACCATGCCACAATTCAGTATATATCAACAGTGTGTGGACAGGATGCCACTTAATGAGTTGTAGAGCTTGAGCAGTGTGTAGAACAGTGCAACAAGCAACTAATAAACTAATAATACTATACTGCCACGTACTATAAAACAATTTAAGTACCATAAATAATATACTATTGCTCCGAGTGGTGAACAATGTTTTACATTACAAATAATTTGTGTAGTAAATAATAATTTAAATTGATTTTACCTAACCCGCCATGTTAAACTTCCCTATCCCTAGCGTGATGTATACAACTTCCTTACTTCTCGAGTGATGTAAAGTATCAAAAACTCACTCGGTGATGTAAAGAAACCCATTTAAATAACATTGAGTGCTTAGCTTAAAAAATATAACTCTATGGAGCCAACGATGTTCAACGCTAGAAATCAGCTGTGCGCTTGAATGTTATTAGGCCTATTATGCTTTAAAGTATTTTCCTACCTAACCTACCTTTTGTTAGTAAAAGAACGTTACTGATAGAAGATGAGTGAAATGGATAATGAAAAATATTGTACGTAAACCCATGTTTATTGTCGGGTCAGGTAAAATCTTGTACGTTACACGTTACGCAAGAGCGTGCTGTTTACATCACTGAGGTGAATTATGCAACTCGCTTCCGCTCGTTGCACAACATTCACCTGCGTGAAGTAAAAACGCTCTTACTACACTTGTAATGTAAATAGCTATTACGCAACCATTAAAAAATTGATTTTTGTTTACAAACATAAATTGGTAACGTAGTTATTTTGTATCAATTGAATTTGTACACTGAAACAATAACAATGTTTGAGGTTAGAACGCTATATAAGTTGTCCTAGACTGTTTTTTTTATCTTACAAACTATTTCGTGCTGATACATCTATTTTTTGTAACATTTTAGTCATGTTGACAAAATATTTTGCAATTACATTTCTGAATCAGTCAGTAAAGGTAGATTTCGATGCATCATTGCTGAAAGTTATGTTTTGCTTCTCACTCTCAGAGTATTCCAAAGACGTCTAATGTTTCAATCCATGTTCAAATGTTATATGAGGTAAACATATAACCGAATCAATTAAAGTACTTAAATTAAAATACATATTATTATCAACACGCATAATCTAGTTCAGATTATAATATCATCTCACAATCATATTTGTAAAACCTACTGTGGTGTTTTAACCAGTCCCCACTAACAAAAGCATAAAATGAAAGGTCCTAAAGAGGTTAACATTGAGTCATAACAAAAGTAGTTTAAAAGTTGTAACCGTGATACAGTAAATAATTTGATATTGTTAGATATTATACGATCGTTTTACAATTTTGTCAATCTATCTGTTACTTTCATACAAATGTATTTTTATTATTCAATGTTTTGTTTTGTAGAACCTTTAGTATTCTCAACTTTATTAATAACTAGTAGAATACCCGTCCTTCGTACGGGGTTGGCATATAAGTAGAACATGATCATTGCAGTGATGGGAGAGGAAACGGTTTAAGAAAATATGGTCTTTTAATTTATACGGTATCCTATAGTGTAGCACACATATACCTATAATAAAAGAATGTGTTTAATGGTTTGCACTGTAAACGAAAAACTATCACAATAGTTCCATACATGTTAATAGGGCAATTTTCTAACATATTTTAGTGAAATTATAATCAGGCAAACGGGAATTCGCTCAGTCTATAGGTTTGCTGGGGCAGGGGGATTATATTACTGTTTACAAACAAATAAATCAAAAGAATATACCTCATAACTCAGGATAAGGGCCTAGGTTGATAAGGCAATATAGAATGTTGATTATTTCCTATATCCATCGAATGATTTCTTTTACAATGAATTATTATAAAAATAAATAAATATTATTACAACATTTCACAAAATTAAGTATATTTAAGTATAATTAACAAACAGACTCAGTATAGTTAGATCATAAACAAATGAAGTACTGTTACCGAAACAATCCTATAATAATGAAATTACATTTACATATGGTTTGGCAGCTTCTTTAGGTAATGTTAAATAATGTTTACATTCAGGCTAGTGACATCATTATTTTAAATTTATAATCCTTACCCTCTCTGTTCTAATATTCGTGCAGTATTTAATAAGGTTTGAACCAGCTGTGTTGAATTGTGAAATCAAAATCAACTAGTGTACCTGTTGCTCGAATTCGAGCAATTGCGAAGCATTACAGGCGACTCAAAGATTATGGAAATACTCACGATCTACACAACAGTTAGATATAATCAAAATCTTTTGTAAATATCTGATCTTTTTTCAAAAAGCCGATCTTGTTTTTTTAGTGTAAAAAACACATTATTTCTATTTCTTCTACTTGGTTGTGTTCTATACCTTTCTCTATGCTTCCATTGTTTGCAAATCGGTTATTTCAATGATTGCTCAAGAAATGTAGCACAGTGTTAGTTCAGTTTTATTTTTAGCCTATATCAAATTGTCCAGGATTTCTCGCTCTTTTCCATTGTAATAATTACACCAACCCAAGTTTCGTCTACAGATGCAATATGCCAAAAAATATCACCTACGTACAATCTCCAAAAAGTGGTAAAAAAGGCAGAAACCAACCCATACAATAGATATAAGTTAACTCCATAAGAAATAATTTTAAGAGTTACTGTGATATTAGGATTTTCCACTGATTAGGCGATAGAACATTATATTGCAAAACATGACACGATGCAGAAGAAAATCAATTTTAAAATCAGAAAAGTCCATTGCAAATACTGTACTTCATTTTGACAAATTCAATAAATCACAATTTAAATATTAACAGCTGTTGCATTAAAAAGTAGTGTAGAATTATGCATATGGTCGTAATGTAAACAAATCTGAAGAGGCAACTTTAAAGGCTTCTGGGACAGAGCCCCAAGGGAATTTACTTCTTTCCTCTTTTGATGGCTCATCTACAGACCAAGACCTTTCTTTAGAGACCCCGACCAAGTTTTTACGCCCAGCCGTTCTCTCAAATTAGCTGTGACAAAAACCCCGTTTTCCTCCATAAGAATAACATGGGATGGGAATTTAAAGGCCACGGGGGCAGAGCCCCAAGGGAATTCACCACGTTTCTCTTTTGATGGCTCATCTACAGACTAAGACCTTTCTTTAGACACCTCTACCGAGTTTCTACTCCCAGCCGTTCTCTCAAAATAGCTGTGACAAAGAAAAACAGTTTCAAATTAATATATAGAGACTAGTGGAACCCCGTCGAAATCGACGGTTAATCTTGAGGTTTTATGCAAATTCAGCTAATTGCGATAGATACAGTGAAGTCATTAAAATCTTAGTTAAATGAAGGGAAGATAAGCAATAATAAGCATGACGATTGGGTTCCCTAAAAAATGTGATTGATGAATTCGTTTAACACAATATTTCCTACCTTTATATCGGCTTTAGGTTGCCCAAAAGGTTTTTTATGAGTCTTATAATTGTTTGTTCATGAGTTCGTTTCATGTCAAAGCCACTTTCACTGTATGGGAGAAGGAGTTCATATAATTAGTCTATCATGTTACGGAAAGAGTCAATATTACTAACAAATAATTCAATCTGCTTTAGGAAAATCATTCAAATTGTATCCGGGTTTAAAAGTAAATCTTCATCTTTGGTCATAAAAATACAGAATTTTATCAGCATATTAAATTAGTTTTTTTATTTGATAAAAATATCTGATTCTCCAGAAAGCAGTAACATTCTTACTTCGATCCAAGCAATTTTAATTCCTTCTCTTGCCACATCGACCCATGTATTTAATCATCCTGTTCTTACTTGATAATTCGTTAACTTTTGGGGTAGTTTTGCCTTGGCCATATTGATCACATAAAGCTGTGCATGTATTTCGTAGATGGAATGAACCATAATTGTAGGAAATTTGATCACAAATCTTGAACATTTGCGGAACCAAATGCATAACCTAGTCCAGCCTTGGTAACAAATTATGCAAATGCGATGAGATGTGATGACACTGTTGTGTTTCCGAATGTTTTGTATGTAGTGAGGTTTAGATGCGTTGTTCGACCTAGCTACATGTGTATATCAAAAAAGTAAAAACCCTGTACAAATTTATTTTAATACCTGAATTGACATTAGTTCAACTACTTCACCAAAACCATAGATGAAACATACTCCGTAGTTAGTCTATTTCAAAACTTGAACACAGCTCTCATCCTCAACGCACTCATCTATGACACAATTTTCATACCGATTATCGAAAACTTTTATACCGATAAATGAATTTCTGGTGTACTTTCTTGAGTTAAAAATAAATGGTGATTGAAAGTTGGCAAAAAAGGCAAGTGCCAACCATACAATATATATAAGCTAACCCGATAAGGAATAATTATCTATTCCTTCAAAATTGATATGTCACACTTATTTCATAATTTAAAATTTTCTAAGAGCAATAAAGCATAGATTTTTGAACAAAACATTTAAAACGTATAGTAAATTCATAATTTGTTGAAACTATAAAAAACTTGCCATGTAGTGGAGAATCTATTTCAAATCATAAATAATAATGTAAACATTTGATTTTGACAGTTCAGTAGACCTTTGAATGACAATCTTAATATTAACAGCTGGTTCATTAAAAGTAGTGTAAAATTATCCATATGGTCTTAATGTAAACAAAATTGCAGAGTGAACTTTAAAGGCCTCTGGGGCAGAGCCCCAAGGAAATTTACCTTGTTTCTCTTTTGAGGGCTCACCTACAGACCAATACCTTTCTTTAGACACCCCTACCAAGTTTTTACGCCCAGCCGTTCTCTCAAATTAGCTGTGACAAAAACCCCGTTTTCCTCCATAAGAATAACATGGGATGGGAATTTAAAGGCCACTGGGGCAGAGCCCCGAGGGAATTCACCATGTTTCTCTTTTGATGGCTCATCTACAGACCAAGACCTTTCTTTAGACACCTCTACCGAGTTTCTACGCCCAGCCGTTCTCTCAAAATAGCTGTCACAAAGAAAAACAGTTTCAAATTAATATATAGATTTGACAGTTAGTTAGTTCTGCTTGTTTACATTTTTAAACTTACTAGGTTTGTTCTTTGTTACCATGGATACCATCAATCAATATTTACTTTTAAATCTCTCATCTCAGATTTTTGAAAGCCCACGGGGCAAAGCCCTAGGTGAATATCGAAGCGGCAATAGTTCTATATTATGTATCCTCGGAGCTGTAGCTTCATTTGTGTGCAATTTGAGCATAGTCGGATCAGTATTTTTTGAGATTAGCTCATACAAACACACACACAGACACCCCCTCTTCTTTATAATAGTGATAGAATATAGAATAGAATAGATAGATAGATAAACCTATTTCAACGTACAATATCAGTTTTAGGAAATTCCTAGTAAGGTTGATAGAAGTATATTGGCATCCGTGAAGTTTGTGTAATGTTTTTTAAAATCCCTGTGGGATATATTTAACTTCACTTATTATTTATTTAATATGTCTACTTCTTGAAATTCTCAGTTAACTGGGAGGCGGAGCTAACAGTTTGTTCTAAAATGAACTTGAAAATTTTAAAGAATCTTTTTCTGTTGGTTTACTTAAAGTATATAATGTTCTACTATGAATGTAAATCTTTAATATAGTCTAAATTTCCAGTCCCACCCTCAAAAACTATGATATTTAACAGTTGAATCTTTATAACGTATAAACACATTATTTTTAATCGGTCATCAAACTGATTCTTGAATTAGTAGTTGCAAGAGTACACAAAACTGCAGAGAGTCCTTGAAAATGCTTGTGCAATGATATAGTTTTAAATTATAAAAGAAACCCTTCAAAAAATTGTATTAACAGGACCAGAGGACCAATATGCACATGGTATTTCATTTGTATAAGGCAAAAAGTTCAAATCATATTAACTTATGATTGCCAATAGATTTTGGGTTTCCTTAAAACAATTATATAAAACTGTCTGCAAATGTCAATAAAACTAATTTTATAAGAAATTGTAGATTCTTCTGTTGCTCTGTAGGCGACCATTTTGGTCACACAAGGAAGTCCAAACTTATATCTTAGTTTGAACAACGTCATCTTAATTTTACATTGCTCAAGATACATAATCGACACATAGGCTTTCAAAAAAAATAAGTAAAGAAAGTAACTAGTGATGGACCGCGCAGACATAGGAACAGTCTAGACTTGCCTCTTACTGACGTTTTCCAAACGAATATAGAAGTTAGATCTACATTCTTCATTTTAGGCTTGAAATAAATTTGTTTGTGGGTAAGAGCGAATGAGTAAGCATGAACAATAATTAATCCCCTTTACTCTTCTCCCCGACACGCCACCATACCACAGCATCTTACTAGCAGAGCTCAAGGTCATTGACGTAATTGTAATGAACTAAATTTAGACTTCCACCCCCCAATGTCACCAATGGGCCCTAAAGGTTGGTATGTAACAATTCAAGACGGTTGAACAATGGCCTTTAAAATACGCTTTTAATTTGTTTTCTAGCGTTTACCGTATCTTAGAAAAAGTTAGTTTACAATAATTACAAAAACTTGTTGGGCGAAAGAAAAATTCTAAAAAGCTACAAATTAATTTATAATATATGTATCTATATCGTATTAAAGTGTGTTAAAGGTTTAGCGTTTGGTTTACAATGTAAAAATTTTTAAAGTCACAAGATGGTTTCTGAAACTCTTTATACAACTCTCCTTTATAAAAATTTAAAAAAATATTATCCAAGATATTGAGCTCTTTAGCCACAAAATCCACAGTTTTTTTTTCTTACCTGAAGAAGAAATAAAAACAGTAACAGCCGACGAACTTTGTTATGTCATATTTAAAAACTCATTTAAAAGTACCGACTTTATTTCAAGATTTAAAATAGAAAATATAAACTTTTGAGCTTTTAATTAGAACCAATAGTGTCCTAGACTAATTGACATCTTTCACACGAAGTGTCAACGATTTACCTTTAGTCTAAAAGCCCCCCATACACTATCCAACATGTTGGACGGACATGTCGGGATCCGACGTCTTGTCGAACATATTGGACAGTGTGTGGGTTCCGACCCGACATGCTCGACGGATATGTCAGGTCGGATGCTCGGTTCGGTAGCCCCACCCGACTCGAGCCGTCCGCCTGACATGTTGGCCACAGTTTCCAGTTAACTTGTACTTAGCGAGTTGTGCGTGATAACCGTCCCATTTTTCCATAATGTCATTTAATAATAATAAACAGTTCTGGTCAGAATTTTTTAACTCTACAGAGACCAGAAGGCGTTGTGGGCTGTCAAAAGTAAACTCTATTGCAACAAACATGCACATAGGGGCAAGATATCCTGATGGAAAAGTGCAAGGAACTGTATCCAGAGTGTGATTTAAAGTTTGTTAAAAATAAAATTGAAAATTTAAGAGCCTAGTTCCATAGGCTCTAAAAATCCCTAAAATCATCGCTGAAAATCCCCCTGAAACAGCTAACAGTCGTCTCAAAATCCATCTCAGAACTAATATTTCACCTGACTTGTTGGGTAACATGCTCGATAATGTGTGGGAAACACCCGACATAAGTCAGGTTGGGTCGTCAGGTCAGGTCGTCAGGTCGGGTGGCATGTTCGATAGTGTATGGGGGGCTTAAATGTCAAGTTATTTTGAAGCTGGACATTGAGTTTTGGTGCCGTTTTCATTGGCATCTACCACTTCTAGGCGGACCTGAACTGCTTGTATGTTAGTTATATAGATGTGCTCCATCTATTGGTCTTATGTGATCGTTGATTTAAACTAACGGAATTCTGATGAAAATTTGATCATGAATTATTAGCAGTTTTGCAGGGATGATTAACAATAGTTTTTTTTTAATTTAAATTGCTTGTTAGTTGGCAACAAATCTTAGAGATGTGTATACATTTTTAGGACAAAATTGAATTGGCAGATGCCATGGTAAAGAAGCGTACTAGAAAAAGTTACTGTCGCCTCATCCAATTTTTACAGCAGTCAGCTGTTGACATGCTAGGCGAGCAACCGCGACAGTGAAGACGGGGAACAGCTGATTTCATGTTCCTAGTTGGCAAATTGTCTGCTAGCTACTAACGTACACATGCATAAGCCATCAGCGGTAGCACCAGTAGCCTCAATGAATATATAAATACTTGTGTTAAGGTTTAAATACAGTAGTCAATGTTATTACTGAATTTGATACTATATATTGTTACTAATATATGAAATGGAGAAAAACGTTACCTTAAAAATACAAAATTTCCCAATTTATATCCAGACCTTTTTAAATAGCTTAGAAAACAAATAATTTAGTATATCAAAGTGTTTTTGGTACGAGCGCTATTTTTCACCCAAGTATGTTTTGCAATATAATGTCCCTCTTATTTATGTGAAATATTTTGAGGGATCAGCAAAATCAAAAATAACAATAAATAGTTGTCTAGGCAGCTGTGACAAAAAACAAGTCTATTGCAATGCCATGGATACAGCTTGTGCATTTAATATGCATTAATGTTTTAAGTAAATAGGCGAACAAGTGATTTTGCGGCCCTAGGGATGTAAACCCCTGCTCGGTCCCCATATGACGATGACAGCTGGCATGACCAGCAAAACGTAACTTTCAGCCACCAATATAAACCAGCTAAATGTATGTAAAACAGCTAAAAACATCATAGTGAGGTGAAAAATTCGTTACGCATACTTTTAAATCACCATGAATTAAATATATGCATACAGAAAAAACGGAGTCATACTTATTGCGTATTTTAATGTAAACTATTGGCTTGTAGGGACATAGTCCCTAAAAAGCTACGGAAAAGGAATTATTGTTGGAATATTTAAACAAACTCAGAATCAAATTATCTATATGTCAGGATAGGCCTAGATATCCCACTACAACATATCTTTTGTGAAAAAAAACAAAACAGTTTGTTGTTTGTCTTTGTTTGCTTTTGTTGATAACGTTATGTTCAATAAAGAATTTGAATGATTCCAGAGGTTTAACTGCTAAAGGCAGCAAACATGTTTATGAATAAATATTGGTTTATTAAGGTAGCTTTGGTTTTTTGGTTAATACTGATAACAAGGCTTCCCCGATTGAAATACAGTATTGGAAATTGACTTCGTCAAATAAGAAAAGGCAAAAAATGGTGTGTTGAGATACCCTACCCAGTTATTATTTCTAAGTCTATGCTCATTTTGTAAAGGTTTAACAAAATTATTCTTAAGTAAAGCATCCCATTGACTGAACTTGGACCTAAATTTGTTTGTGATCAACATTAAAAAACCACTATTAGCCTAGTGTAAGTATGTGGTGTTAATCCTCCTAAAGGTGCGATTGATTTACATATTCTACCAAAAAAGGGCCTAGTCAACGTCTAATTACTAACTATTTTGCGGCTAGTTAGGGTTCCATTACCCAGTTATCGAAACTAATCACGACATAAATATTTTTGGTTCGTTTGAATACCTGTACGAACCTACTTCATCTCTATTCCCAAATTGTTTTCTAAGAGTAACCGTTGAGGTTATTCCACTTCATACAAAATATTGATTAAGCACTACAATAAATTTCAAATATAAATGTTAGTAAATTAAAAAAAAAAAAAAAATTGGAATAAATCTTTTACATATGTTTTGAAATAAAAACAAAGAAGATCTTCTTTTAATCTTGAATCGTTTCTTAAATCTTGAAAACAATTTATTTCTACTTTGACATAACTAAAAAGTCTTGATTATTAAAGGTAACGTTATCCCTTTACATAGTTGGTTTTATATAGTATACATTACGTTGCAGAATTGACTGGCAAATGAGTAATCCAAATGTAAGCTTACTTGCTAATGATAAAATCACGATCAGCTAGATTGAAGTAAACAAAAATCAGCAGTAAATGCCTTCTAATGCTATTCTTATGGAGAACATTGTACGTTATATCTAATTTTGTGTTAAGATTTTGGAAATTTCACTATTTTTCCCGCCGTCACGGGATAAAGACCTTTAATTTGAGCCCTCTCACGTCGTTCTACGACTTCCCAGTCGCCCACAATTTTGACGCAAAGAATCGGCTTACGTAATTAATATATAGATAGAATAAATTTCTTGTATATTCCCATGAAACTTATAATTTACCCAGCACATTAAGGCCTTTATTCCTAGTATCTCAGTCCGTAAACCATACATACAATGTGACGATAAAATATCAACAAAATAGCATGTAGTTTTATGTAATCCTCACGACATTTCATTTGGTCCATTGACTTTAAATCCATTAATTGTAAAAATTATTGGAGCTTTGAAAAAAACTTCATATAAAATCCTTACACTAATAAAAGACGACGTCATGAGCGCGGGAAATGAGCTACAGTGGCTAGGGCATAGCCACATGAATACAGAACGGAATGAAGGAACTAGAACGGAGAACTGGCAACAGCGCACGCGAGAAGTAGGGGGGGCGCACACACCGCTAGAGCACTACAACGCATTAGTGGCATCCTGTCCACACACTGTTGATATATACCGATTTGTGGCATGGTGCCACAATTTAAAAACTGGAATGTTAGATGTTAAAATGGAGTGTTCATTAAAAATATCGATGCAGACATGTTTCTACCACCTTCCTTCATCCACTGGTGGCCGCAGGTTGAAAGATGCCACAATTAGGTGTTTGCGAGTATTCGGTAAAACCCCGTATGCGTGTGTGTGTGTGTGTGTGTGTGTGTGTGTGTGTCTGTCTGTTACTTTATAACGCAAGAAAAACTGAACCGATTGAAATCAAATTTTGTATGAAGGTAGCTTATATACCTGGTTAACCCTTCAACGCACGAGTTTTTTTAATAAAGACCAACCCTGCTGCGTGGGTTTTTTAGGCTTTCCAGCAGGCTCGGAACATTTGTACAATAAACGCATATAACTTTGTTATTTATAATTATATTTTAACAATTCTTTTACCAAATTAAACAGCAAATTACTGGCTTTAAAAAATATATATAATAGGCCCTACATTTAAAGTCTAGGACAGTTATAAAAGTTTTTCCTACCTTAAAAGTTGAGTTTTGTGTGGTAATCTTCGAAACATTCTCCCAAACATAGTCCAGCTTCACATTTTGGGCACCAGTACCTAGTGTCCCTTCTAATTCCTCTCTTGGAACACACACAACATCTTCTTTGAGCATTCACTTTGTTTGCAGTAGGTGGAATGAGGTAAAGGAAATGTCTTTCGGTTTGCCGAGCTGGTTTGGGTTCGATCGATGGTCTACCACTTACATTTCTCTGCACTTGGGATCCATAGGTTTCAAATAACATTTTTACCAGTTCTAAATCTGAAGGCAAAATGTTCACTTTTTTGATTGGTACATTTCCAAATAAGATAGGAATTCAAAACAGTAACATTTAGCAGTCTTTTGAAAATTTGTATGTACCATTTCTGCCCCCTCTTTCTTTCAAGCTGATAACTGTGTAGCATTTGATCCCTCAAGTCAACCTCTCCCATTTGTTTATTATAGTCAAGTACCAAAACTGGCTTAATTTCTTGCTTACCACTCTTGCTAGTTTTCAATCTCATTTCATGGGAATGGAAGGTTGAAATAAGAGAGACAACTCGTTTATCTCGCCATTTCATGATCATGACATCTTCGCTATGCAATACAACTATTTCACCCTTATCCAACTTTTGACTTTTTACTTCATCAGGTACACACTTCCTGGTCAGTTTCATGGTATATAACCTATATATATAACCTATAAGTATATAACCTATAAGCTACTTTTAACGGGTCTTTGATAAGATGGTAAACTACCTCTAGTGCAGCTAGGTTGGTAGACTCTAAGGTGAGAACCCTTGCAGCAGTGTCCAAGGCTTGAGGCCAGTCTCTGACAGACAGCTGGAGTCTCATCTTCTCTACCAGAGGTGGGGCACACTTGGGATAGCGGACTATCAACTGATTGAGACGAGATATTGCATCAGCTGGAGCCAGAGTTGTCACCTCTCCCAGAGTAGCCTCCACATTGGTATTGTCCTGTGCAAAGTTGGAAATATCCTTAACAAAGGTCTTGTCTTTCAGTGTGCATAGTATCTCTTTTCTGTTTAAAAAATAGCATATTTGCTTATAACACTAAAACTGGGTTCCAAAAAACGTGTAACACAGCTACCATCATGAATAACGCTTAGGAGTTTAACAAAACCTTGATACCTTGATACCTTGAAGAAAGCAGCCGTTGACCAGTAGACTGGAATGGGCCTTGTCGTTAAAAAAACTCAAAAACGCACAAAAACTCATTCATTACGTAAAATAAATAGTTTAATAATACTGATTGTTCAGTTGGGTGTAGTACGACTACAGTGAACGTGTAACTCAGCTACCGTCATGAATATTGCTTAGGAGTTAAGCAAACTCATTCATTACATAAGATAAATAGTTTAATAATACTGATTGTTCAGTTGGGTGTAGTACGACTACAGTGAACGTGTAACTCAGCTACCGTCATGAATATTGCTTAGGAGTTAAGCAAACTCATTCATTACATAAGATACATAGTTTAATAATACTGATTGTTCAGTTGGGTGTAGTACGACTACAGTGAACGTGTAACTCAGCTACCGTCATGAATATTGCTTAGGAGTTAAGCAAACTCATTCATTACGTAAAATAAATAGTTTAAGTATACAGATTGTTCAGTTGGGTGTAGTATGACTACAGTGAACGTGTAACTCAGCTACCATCATGAATATTGCTTAGGAGTTAAGCAAACTCATTCATTACGTAAAATAAATAGTTTAAGTATACAGATTGTTCAGTTGGGTGTTGTATGACTACAGTGAACGTGTAACTCAGCTACCATCATGAATATTGCTTAGGAGTTAAGCAAACTCATTCATTACGTAAAATAAATAGTTTAAGTATACAGATTGTTCAGTTGGGTGTTGTATGACTACAGTGAACGTGTAACTCAGCTACCATCATGAATATTGCTTAGGAGTTAAGCAAACTCATTCATTACGTAAAATAAATAGTTTAAGTACCTATACAGATTGTTCAGTTGGGTGTTGTATGACTACAGTGAACGTGTAACTCAGCTACCATCATGAATATTGCTTAGGAGTTACGCAAACTCATTCATAACGTAAAATAAATAGTTTAAGTATACTGATTGTTCAGTTGGGTGTAGTATGACTTAACAGTAAACGTGTAACTCAGCTAACGTCATGAATATTGCTTAGGAGTTAAGCAAACTCATTCATTACGTTGTAAAGTTCTTTATTTGTCTATGTGTGTTGGTAAATAAATAAATGTCCAGGGTTTACAATAATGTACACATATAAACCTTTTATTTATCTAATTGTACAAATATGGTTATACATTTAGATGAAATTCTTATCTCAGGGTTCTAGGAGTACCGTGCCGGCTCAAAGTAGGCTTATGTGATTTTGGATAGGCATAAGCCTAATGTTCATCAAAAGTTACAGTTCAATTAGGTAGGCTATACACTTTTGAAAAGATGAAAGTTCAAATTTTGAATTTAGTAAAATGATAATTTAGGTTAAAGTTCAAAAATGGCAGAAGTTAATAGAAATTTTGCAATGTGAGTATTTTAGGAAAGTAGGCCTAAGTTAAGTTCAGTTTGATCTCACCCAAAAGTTTATACAGTCTTCACCACAAATATTTCTTGATGTAGAAATGATAGGTATTAAGTAATTGAGATAAATCTTGAGGTTTAAATAAATACTGTTAAGTTAAATCACCAATTAAAATTTTCAAATCAGATTCCTTCCTTGCTTCTTTATCACTTACTATGCAATTCAATCTTGATGTTAAATTTCATACATCTGTTTCAACAATTAGTTATCACTGGTTTCTTGATGTCACTATTCACTGTTACTTTTATGATTGGTTGGTATTATATCAAGAGTATTTTAATTATATTTTTGAAAGTGAAAGAGAAGAATAATTTTCTAAAATAATTCAAACTGTATAAATAACTTCCAGTGATTACAAATTTCAGTTTAAAAGATAGTGTTTGATGAGAATGTGAAAAATGGAAATTTACAATAGGTGAAACCTTTTGCCCTTTTACTGTATGTAAACACATGTGATAATTTAGAGGTATTAATTTAGCTAATAGTAGGCCTAGGTGTTTGGATACATAACACATGGTTTATAAACATACAACTTATATACAAATTCAAAAGTAAACAATGAGGATAATTTTGGAACATCTCAAATATCCCCTCAGAAATCTGGTATTTGAGTATCCAATACTAGATTTCGAATAATGTGAACAAAATTATCATAGAAAACATTAATATTTGAATAGGAAATACCTCAAATTAACAAGTTGTATCATCTGAATAAGAGAAAACATAGTAATGAACAAGGTGAAACAAATACAAGTTTATAAGCTCTTGGGAGATTAATGAGGTATACGAATTCACTTGAATAGATCAATGTGAAAAGAATGATATTATGTACAATATTTCCAATTAGGTCATGAATAAACTTGACAGGTTTTTGGTGATTAAATCTCTTCATTGCTCGGAGGTAGGTAATGCTTGAGCGCAGAAACATGGTATGGTCCAAGTTCATGTTCTTCATTTGGAAGACAAACTATGTACGTTGAATCTCCTAGTGCTCGGTGAATCCTGAACGGTCCTTCATACACATCGAATAATTTTGCAGTCTCTCCTAATATAGCATGTGATAGAGGATGTGCTTTTATCAAAACTAAGTTGTTCGGTTGAAAGGTGGTGGCTTTACGATGTCTATTGAATTTTGCTGCTCTCTTCCTTCTCTTCTCTCTAATTCGCTGAGAAGCTAGAAAGACTTTTTTTCCATTGGTATATCTGTAATGAAAGGGTTAGTGATGTACCTCTCCCAGAAGCGTGGATCTCTTCGGCCTAAGTGTAGCTCGTTCGGAGTGAATCCGGTCGTCTCATGGTGCACTTCATTTAAAAATTTGTAATGTCAGGAATGAAGCGTGCCCAATTTCTGTGTTGATGGGAGCAATAGGTTCTTAAGCATCTTTTAACCTCTTTAATAGGTCGTTCAGCCATATTGTAACAAGGGTGATATACAGGGCTAAAGATAGGAATGATGTTATTCTCATCAAGTTTTCTCATCCAAGCTCGGCTTTTGAATTGAGAGCCGTTATCGCTTTGTATCTTTCTGGGTTTTCCGAATTGTATGAAATGTGTACCGAAGAGTTTATTTATGATGGTCTTGGTGTTAGCGCTTCTGATTGGATAAAGTTTTATAAATTTAGTGAATATATCAATTGTTATAAGGATGAATTTAGTGTTGCCTACACTAGTGGGTAGCGGTCCAATTAAGTCTATGGCAAGATGATCATTTTTTGCAGTGCAGTGAATTCCTTTGGCTAATCCATGGTGTGGATGTGGGTTTACTTTGCAACGTTGGCATGAGTCGCAGGTTGCTAATGTGGTTCTGATTCGTCTCCCCATATTTTTGAATATAAAGCACTCTTGCAGGATGGTAAGACACTTTTTCGCCCCGCAATGAAGGTAGTGGTGGTGACATTCCCAAATGAGTTTGTTGATGATGTTCTCTGGTGTAGCTGTCAGCCAGTGGTCTTGATGCTTCCGGTAAAGTACTTCTTGGTCCAATTTATAGGTCCGGGATATCTGTTCATACAAGGGTGAATCAGGTCCAAGTCTAAGAGAAGCATATGGTATCCTGAGGATGGGATCTTCTGCTTGAAGTCTGGGCAAATTCAAAAAGTCATTTCGCAGCTGAGGGTTGATGATTCTCTTAATGTAAGATACGATGAGCTCAGGTGAATAATGAGGTTGAGAATCGGAGGTTGATGGATGGATGATCCGGCTCAAGGTGTCAGCTGTCTGGTTGTCCGTTCCTTTGCAGTGTTCGATCTCGAAGTTGTATTCTTGAATAGCCAAAATCCATCTGGTGAGTCTGTTATTTAACAGTCTGCAAGTTTTCAAGAATGTGAGGGCATGATTATCAGTTAAGATCTTCAATTTGGAGCCTAATATTAAATAGCAGGTTTTTTGAAGGCAGTAAACAATTGCTAAAAGTTCTTTTTCTGTGGTAGTAAAGCGCTGTTCAGCTGGTTGTAATACACGTGATAAAAATACAATAGCTGCTTTACTTCCATCATCCTTTAATTGATAGAGATGGCCTCCGATTGCGTAGTCACCCGCATCGGTTTGTAGGAAGAAAGTTTTAGTGATATCAGGGTGATGAAGTATGTTAGTTTGAAGGAAAAGCGATTTAATTTTGTTAAAAGTGGTATCATCTTCAGGAGTCCAAATAAATTTATTTTTCTTTGAAGTAAGCCGAAATAATGGTTTAATAGTTTCAGAGTAGTGATCAATAAATTTATTATAATAGTTGATACAGCCTAAAAATAATTTTAGCTGTTTCCGACTAGTTGGAGTAGGAAAATCAAGTATCGGTTGGACTTTGCTTTGATCCATTTGTAGGCCAGATTCGGTTAGAGTGTAGCCAAGGAAAGGTATGGAACTTTGACAGAAAGTGGACTTGGAGAATTTCACTGTCATATTAGCCTCAGTTAATTTCTTGAGAATAGTTTCAATATGAATTAAATGATCGGAAAAGTCAGAACTGATGATGCAGATATCATCCACATAAATAAGAGTAAAGTCTTCGATTTCATTAGCAAAAACTCTGTATAATGCATGTACAAGAGCAGCTTGTGAAGTTGATACACCAAAGGGGACTACTTTATAGTGATAAGTGTTACCGCGGAATTGAAATCCGGTATAAGGTCGAGATTCAATATCTAAAGGTATCTGCCAGTAAGAAGCGGTTAAGTCGATACTAGTTAACCATTTAGCATTACAGGCTTTTGCTAGAAGTTCATTCACGCTTCTATTACATTCATAATCAGGCACTAGGATTTGATTTATTTTACGAGCATCCAGACATAAGCGTATTTCTCCGGATTTCTTTATGATTGGTATTATAGGATTTATGTATGTACTGTTGCTTCTTTCAATTATTCCTAAAGTTTCCATACGGTTTATTTCCTGCATGACAGCGTCTTGATGTGCGAGTGGCACAGGATAAGATTGACATTTGAACGTAGTTGGTTCCTTTACTTCAAGGTGATGCTGGTATTTGTTACATAATCCTGGAGCGTCCGAAAATGTATCTTGATATTTGAGGAGTAAATTGACAAGTTGACTTTTCTGTTTGGTGTCTAGTAGTTGGTTTTGTTCAATAGTATCAGCTATAGTGTCAGAATTAATTGTGAGTGTTGGTGTATTGGAGTGGTGTAATGTACCATAATTATCATATTTATTTAGTATATGATTTTCATGTGAGTTTTCATCATAATCATATATATCATCATAATCGTCATCGTTGTTGTTCATTAAATAGCACAAAATTCCTTCATAATAATTCCCGTCATACTTCAATAACGTATTATTGTTATTTATATTCAATTTTATTATATTGTCATTAAAGTTTATTGCCATCTTCCATAATGTAATCGTATCCACTCCTAATATAAGATTGTGTACTAAGTTAGGTACCATGATTAATTGTAAAGTACTTTTTACACCATTAATACTGACATTCATAAGTAGTATTTTCGAAACCCGTTTAGATTTTTCGCCAACTGCGGTCTTTATATGAACACCTGTCAGGGGTAATTCTTAAAATTGTCCTAGTCTCGTTTTATTTTCTATTATCCATTGTTCATATATACAAGTTACATTTGCTCCTGTATCTAAAAGAGCTGTGGTTGGTACATTATTTACAAATAGACTAATTTCAGGACATTTGTACATGTGTGAAGGGACAGAACGAAAACAAGTGGCTAGTTCGTGGTGACAGTTCCGTAAAATTCCGATGCCAAAAAAGTGCTAATGGCGGAAACGATGCTTGAAAGAACGCTCTGGAAAATACATTTTAGAAAATGCAAAGTTTTGCCTGATTAAAATTTTGACAATAGTTTATTTCTTTTGTATCAATGTTGTAAACTATGATTTTTTTGATCAGAGGAACAAGCTCATCTACATCTCGAACTAGTAGGAGAACCATCTCGAATTGGCTGTCAGATTGTAGTGAGGTTTGTTTTTGCTACATAGATAGCAAATACGAAGAAGAGCAACTGTCTATGGTCTATACAGGGCTAAAGATAGGAATGATGTTCAATTATCGAAAATGGGGAAAGAGGAGAATGTAAAACGTACACTCCTCTAAAATAAGGAGACACAGTCAGTAAGGAGGGTATCGGTCCATTTAGCGCACTAGGACATGAAAGATACACAGGATGAGAAGTAAATCTTCGGTGTCCAAAGTCAATGGTAATAAGTGCATAGCAAATATAAAGAAATATACTGAAAACATAATATTGTGCAAGGCCAAGCTCCTACATTGCACAGCACAGAAAAGTTTAGGTCTAGAACTCCGAATCGTAGATTTGACATACTGTCCTTAACGACAGGATTCTTTGGAGATGTACACCAAGTAGACACGACACAACCTTTAGAACAAGCATTTATACATTTTTTTTTTAATTAAGCTCGTATGCACTTAACGCTAACTACGAAATTATTAGTATTTTCAAGAAAATTATTTGTGGCCTTTAAGTCATCTTGGAGTAAGAAGTTCCGATCACACATAATATTGCTAATGTTGGGTAAAATGTCAATTTTGTTCTCAAAGTTATATACAGGTTTAGGCCGTAAAATTCCGATTTTTTGAATAAGCACTGAAGAATCGTTTGATGGTGAAAGAGGTGTAAACAATGAGGAAAGTTGATTCTGGGCCTTTGGTTCATCAGTGCTTCCTAGTTTAAAGCCTGATGATTTGGATTTATATAATTGGTAGTTCCGGTAGTAGGGTTGCTTTTGTCTATAATTGCAGAACATACTTGGGACTGTTCTTGAGACGGGTACTGACGTTCTTCACGGTGTGGTGAGTTGGTGTTGTAGTTTGGTATCTGTGAGTTGTAGTTTCCTTTTCCTCTGGAATTATAATCTTTCCTGTAGATGTTCTGTTGTCCACTGCTGTAGTTCTGTGGTTGACTGTATCCCCTCGAAGATTGGTTGTAAGAGCCATGGTTGTACTGCTGGTTCGGGCGAGGTGGACTGTTAGGCTGTCTGTTCGTCGGCTGGTAGTGGTTACGATTACCCTGTTGGTTACTGTAATTGTGAGTACGTGGGTGTGATGGTTCATAGCGGCTGGATTTTGAAGTCATGGTCCGTTGGTGAGCGTCTTTGAGGTCTACTCGTTGTAATAGCAGCTCAAACTCGTGTACCGTGGTGACATTCTGGACTCGTCTGGCATCTTGTACTAATTCCGAAAAATGGTCGGACAGGATTATAACGATTTCTTCATCGGTCAAAGGAGGTGTTATCGATCTTAGTGTCAAGACCTTCTCTATAAAATATTCGGCTCTTGATAGTCTGCCATCCTGTCGATACTTTTCAACATCGATTCTTTGCTTGATACCACGTTGAACCTCGTGACTCCAATATTTGTTCAAAAACATTGCCTCAAAATCGGTCCAATTTTTTATTTGATATTTGACCAACTCAAACCATTTAGATGCGTGGTGGTCAAGACATTGTTCAATTACATCCAATAAATGTTCAGACTCATCGTTTGATTTCTGATTGTCAACATTCCGTTCGTAAAAACGTTTAAGTTTACTCAAAAATTCTTTTGGATTTTGTGTCTTTCCGTGAAATTTAGGTGGGTTAATGTCTAGATAATTTCTGTTAGTTCCCGGACAAGTAACATAAAGAGGCGTTATTGTACTAGTTGATTTGGAAATCTGTTGTTCCATGTTATTAATTCGATAACTATGGTTGTCTGTTATTGATTTTAGTTTGACCAAGTTCTCGTTCTGTCCTTCGATTTTAGTAACTAAATCGTCATTTTGTTGTTTTAGGTTATTTTGGCATATATTTATCTGTTGTTGCAATTTAGCATCAAAATTTTGGGTTAGGTTATTGTTCAAAGTAGCAATATTTTGATCAATAGTGATCTGATTAGTCTCAATTTTGGTATTTAATTCATTACGGATTTCTTGAGATATAATTTCGATCTTTTTGTCAACATTCATTTCAATAGTATTTATTTTGAGTGAGTGTTCAGATAAGGTATTGTGGATAGCTTCAATTTCAGACTTTACGGTTTGAACATCTGATTTGAGATTAGTTATGTCGTGAGAAATAGCATTTACGTTATTTTCTATGGATTTAATATCCTTTTGAAGGTCATCTCGCATCAAACTAATATTTTGGTTGAGTTCATTTTTGAGATCATTTAAGCGTATATCACTGTCTTGTTTGATTGTGTTCATATTTTGATTTACTAAATTTATGTGTTGTTTCAGTTCACAAAACAAATATGTAATTTGTGTTAGGATGTTGGAATCATTAGTGTTGCCGATCGGCTGGTGTGACTCATTCATTGGATTGGTCAGTGAGCCAGTTTTCTTTGGTTCATTCAACTGCAGATCAGCTGTTTCGTCGTTCTGGTCGCTTGGAGTAGTACACATTTTGTCACGTGACGTCATACTGCCTTTTTCTGTCTGAAGATCCAGATCCGCCATCTTGATCTTAGGATTAGAACCTACACTGTCATTAACCTCAATAACGTCTGTTTCTAATGAATTTCTATCGCTTTCCCGTCCATGAAAAATATATGATTCTGGGATTTCTCCAAATAAAATATCATGATAATTGTTACTTGTTTCAACATTATTTGTAGTGTCTATAGTTACTAATGTATTTGAATGTGTTTCGTTGGTTAGAGTTGCTTGACTAGAATGTACGGCGTTGCTTACGGTATCTTAGTTGTTAGTATCATTGTTGGTTGTAGTAGACCTATTTCTTAAATTATATGCTTTATCTTCCATAATATCGTATAATATTGATTAATAATAATAGTTCAATTTATGGATGAGGTGTTGTGAATGATATATGGATATGGATATGCACACAAGGTTAGTTATTCTTATGCTTAGAATTTAGGTTGTCATAGGCCTATTACATCGAGATAGGTTTGGAAGTTATTTTGTATTGGATAATATCACATAAGCTACTTTTTTGCCACACATTGCAGGCGCCAATGTAAAGTTCTTTATTAGTCTATGTGTGTTGGTAAATAAATAAATGTCCAGGGTTTACAATAATGAACACATATAAACCTTTTATTTATATAATTGTACAAATATGGTTATACATTTAGATGAAATTCTTATCTCAGGGTTCTAGGAGTACCGTGCCGGCTCAAAGTAGGCTTATGTGATTTTGGATAGGCATAAGCCTAATGTTCATCAAAAGTTACAGTTCAATTAGGTAGGCTATACACTTTTGAAAAGATGAAAGTTCAAATTTTGAATTTAGTAAAATGATAATTTAGGTTAAAGTTCAAAAATGGCAGAAGTTAATAGAAATTTTGCAATGTGAGTATTTTAGGAAAGTAGGCCTAAGTTAAGTTCAGTTTGATCTCACCCAAAAGTTTATACAGTCTTCACCACAAATAGTTCTTGATGTAGAAATGATAGGTATTAAGTAATTGAGATAAATCTTGAGGTTTAAATAAATACTTTTAAGTTAAATCACCAATTAAAATTTTCAAATCAGATTCCTTCCTTGCTTCTTCATCACTTACAATGCAATTCAATCTTGATGTTAAATTTCATACATCTGTTTCAACAATTAGTTATCACTGGTTTCTTGATGTCACTATTCACTGTTACTTTTATGATTGGTTGGTATTATATCAAGAGTATTTTAATTATATTTTTGAAAGTGAAAGAGAAGAATAATTTTCTAAAATAATTCAAACTGTATAAATAACTTTCAGTGATTACAAATTTCAGCTTATTAAATAATAAAAGATAGGGTTTGATGAGAATGTGAAATATTGAAATTTACAATAGGTGAAACCTTTTGCCCTTTTACTGTATGTAAACACATGTGATAATTTAGAGGTATTAATTTAGCTAATAGTAGGCCTAGGTGTTTGGATACATAACACATGGTTTATAAACATACAACTTATATACAAATTCAAAAGTAAACAATGAGGATAATTTTGGAACATCTCAACGTAAAATAAATAGTTTAAGTATACTGATTGTTCAGTTGGGTGTAGTACGACTACAGTGAACGTGTAACTCAGCTACCGTCATGAATATTGCTTAGGAGTTAAGCAAACTCATTAATTACGTAAAATAAATAGTTTAAGTATACTGATTGTTCAGTTGGGTGTAGTATGACTACAGTGAACGTGTAACTCAGCTACCGTCATGAATATTGCTTAGGAGTAAAGCAAACTCATTAATTACGTAAAATAAATAGTTTAAGTATACTGATTGTTCAGTTGGGTGTAGTACGACTACAGTGAACGTGTAACTCAGCTACCGTCATGAATATTGCTTAGGAGTTAAGCAAACGCATTAATTACGTAAAATAAATAGTTTAAGTATACTGATTGTTCAGTTGGGTGTAGTACGACTACAGTGAACGTGTAACTCAGCTACCGTCATGAATATTGCTTAGGAGTTAAGCAAACTCATTAATTACGTAAAATAAATAGTTTAAGTATACTGATTGTTCAGTTGGGTGTAGTACGACTACAGTGAACGTGTAACTCAGCTACCGTCATGAATATTGCTTAGGAGTTAAGCAAACTCATTAATTACGTAAAATAAATAGTTTAAGTATACTGATTGTTCAGTTGGGTGTAGTACGACTACAGTGAACGTGTAACTCAGCTACCGTCATGAATATTGCTTAGGAGTTAAGCAAACTCATTAATTACGTAAAATAAATAGTTTAAGTATACTGATTGTTCAGTTGGGTGTAGTATGACTAAACAGTTAACGTGTAACTCAGCTACCGTCATGAATATTGCTTAGTAGTAGTTTAGCTAACTCATTCATTACGTAAGATAAAAGTGTACAAAATAACATGTAATGATTGCCCCCGTTTTTATATTGGGCAAACATCACGCTCTTTTGCAACTAGATTTAAGGAACATTTACCAAGAAAGAATTCCAAATCAGCTTTTGCCAACCATATAATTGATTCAAATCACAGTTATACCGATGCACAGAAAAATTTAGAAGTAATGCATATTTGTCAAAATAGTAAATATATGGACACCATTGAGAAATTTGAGATTTACCGAGCAGCTAAAGTACATCCAAGCTATATTTTTAACGAACAACTCTCATTCCAGTCTAACATTTTATATTAGTATTTATAATACCGCCATTTACATCCTGGAGCAAGACCAAAGAAAAGGTTCTGATAAGAGAAGTGAGGATGGAGGGGCTGCCGACTACAACACACGTCAGTCATGACTTGTCTTCTACCGGCGCCGGACCCTGTGTGTAACGCTATAATGTATTGGCCAAGTTCGTAAATGTTTTTTCGTACCGTTCGTGTGTTTTGAGTTTGTTTTCGGTGTTTTAAAAAAATTGACGACCTTCACGTGAGGAAAATGTTTTAACTCTGGTGATCTTCACCTGAAGATGTGCTCCACGAGCACGAAACTGCAGTAGTGACAAACTACGCAAGGACCATATTGACAGAGGTAAATTAAGCCATTATTATTGTTGCTGTATGGTCCAGAGGCTACCCATCATGAAAACGTAAAATAAATAGTTTAAGTATACTGATTGTTCAGTTGAGTGTTGTTGTCTTAGGACTAAACAGTGAACGTGTAACTCAGCTACCGTCATGAATATTGCTTTGGAGTTAAGCAAACTCATTCATTACATAAGATAAATAGTTTAAGTATACTGATCGTTCAGTAAGATCAAATCAAATCAAATCAAATCAAAATCTCCTTTATTCATAAATGTACAAATACAATGAATAGAGTCATTGAGTCACTTATTGTCTATTCATAATATTTTAAATTGTAAAATTTGTCAAATGAGTAAATTGCTTTTTCTACTAGGAGTTTCTTTAGTTTAAAGTAAAATTTCCTACTATTACATTAATTTTTCATATCTTTTGGTAAAAGATTTATATATCTAAAGCCTCTATACACTTTGTGTTTTTTTATAAAATTCTAAATTATGTCTGTTTTGTATAACATGCATTTCTGGTATTATATCTATTACTGGTAGGCCTACTTAGTTCTAACTGTATTTTTAACCGACTTCCCCACTACCAACAAAAGGAGGAGGTTCTCAATTTGTTTGTGGCGATGTTTTTTTTTTTTTTTTATGTATGTTCACCAATTTCTATGTGATTCTTTTACCGATACGTGTGGTTCCACCACCAAAATAACAAGGAGAGTTTCTATTTGGTACCTTATATATTATGTTTAAGTATAAAATTTGTTTCGGTGAAAAATTCTGAAAACCTAAAATATTCAACATTTATTTTGTTTACATTTGTGCAGATTGTTTACATTTGTGCAGAGAAGGCAATAAATAATAATAACATTCCTACAGCTGTTAGTTGAAACCATTTAAATGAAGCTACAGACAATTCTTCATGAAACAGTTGCTTCATATTGATCAATAAACTATTTCTTGCCATGGAGCCTAAATGAATTACATTGAGAAAAATGCATTTTGTTTTGGTTACTATAAAAAATGTATTTTAACGTTTGACCTGATTTGTGTATACAGTAATTCTGTTTTTATTAGTATTGAATATTCTGACTTACAAAAACATATATGTTTCAGTGAATAGCTGTATGATTTTGACAAATAAAGGTGTATTGTGAAAACCAAAGCATTCGTAAAACATGTCTAAATATAAATGAAATGCAATTATTCCTTACACGACCTAAGAATTGTGACAGTTTTGTCTTAAAAGTGTTAAATATTTTAATTACTAAACATGCATTTGCAGATGTGGTATGTTTATTGATATTCTCTACCCAGTTACTATATCATATCAATACTATTATGCCTGCTTCGGAAAGTCCTAGAGGAAGATGATTTGCAATTTCGACTAGGCTATATCTTGATCAAACAAAACCACCTACATGGCTTGCACCACTTTTAGCTGAACCAATCTTTCATATACATATTTCATTTGCAGATGTGGAATGTTTATTAATATTCTCTACCCAGTTATTATAACATATCAATACTATTATGCCTGTTTTGGAAAGTCCTAGAGGAAGATGATTTGCAATTTCGACTAGGCTATATCTTGAGCAAACAAAACCTCCTACATGACTTACACCACTTTTAGCTGAACCAATCTTTCATATAATATTTTCCAAAGGTACTATACGTGTTAACAACCAATTTTCCACTATTGAGAAATTTTTTAGTGCTGGTGGCTGAGGAATAACTTTCATATTGTTCCAAAAGGCTTGAGACGTTACTTTATTTTTTTTTTTATAAAAGAAGTACACCAATTGCAGGAAACGATGATGTCTGACATTTCAATGTATCTAGAAAAGACAATTAGTTTTTCATTAGGCCTAATGTAATGGACAACTCTTTCTTTCTTAAGGAATATATAAAAATGTTTATTTTCATACCCATTGATTATGTAACCTGAACAGGTGACTCAAGCAGTTTTAAAATAATGATTGTTCTGTGGAACTTTTGATTGTTGCAAACAGTTTTGCTTATCAAAAAACATTAAGTAATTAATACATAAAAAATTATACAGTCACTAAAAATCATGAAATAATTTATTTTTGTAAAAAAATACAACCGACTTCAAACGCTCAAAAAAGAATGAAATAATTTCAATAAAGTAAACTTTTGTATTAGGCAAGCTCACGTATTTCAAGTCGGCGCGGCTCAAACTGCAAATATGATTGAAATTAAATATTGTGTGTGTATTTTGAAAATCAATAAATTGTAGCTGGATAACATAAATATAAAAAAACATATTGAACTGTTTTGTTTATATCTTAAAGGAAATATTTTCTTGTATTTTATGTTCACTTCAGAATAAATTCATTATGAAAATAACACACACAAATGTTCTATATGAAATAGGAAAATAATTTAGTTTGATATTATGATAGGTAAAAGAAGCTAGTTTAGTATTAAAACGTTACTTTTCCAAGTTAGAAACATTTAAATGCGTTATAATCTTTTTAAAGATACTCGTTAATACCACTATAATGCCGATCTCTGATTACGGTAATAAAATAACGCTTAACGCATAACTATGAAAAAGACATGCAGATTAACACCTTAAGTTATAGATAGTCACCTGCAATATGGACACCCTCTTTCAATTTTGTATCAAAAATCATCATAGAGCCGCGCCGACTTAAAATACGCGAGCTTGCCTAATACAAAAGTTTACTTTATTGAAATTATTTCATTCTTTTTTGAGCGTTTGAAGTCGGTTGTATTTTTTTACAAAAATAAATTATTGGTAAATGGTGCTGCTTTGTATATTTTATTGTCTCGTATATATAAATTCCAAACACTGTTAGGATTTCCAAATTAGAAAAATTATACTTTACACTTTCAGTCCAATTTAAAATTAGCATTAATCTAATAGCTTTATTTGTAACAGAAGCATTTGATAAGGTTTGATTTTGAGGTCCCTCTGTACACACTAATTCCGTATGATATAAATGAATGTACAAAAGCATAAAACGCTAGTTTTAGAGCCAAAAGATCACAGACATAGGACATCCTTCGAATAACATGCAAGCCTGATGAAATTTTGCCTACAACATGTTGGACATGAGAGTCCCAACTTAAATTGTTATCAATAACAATTCCAAAAAATTTTAAATCATTTACTTTATTAATTTTAGAATTAGTCTTCAAAACTGTCTCATTGTTTGTATTTTTATTTGTACCAAAAGAAATGTAACTACTTTTATTTTCATTTAAAAGTAAATTTTTGCTGTTAAAAAAGTTTTTAAGCTTGTCAATAGAGTGAGAATAAGAATTTTGTACAGCTTCGAGAGTTTTACCTGTCACTAAAAGGCTTGTATCATCTGCATATAGGCAAACTTTGCTATCTGTTCCTGAAATGAAACTAGGTAACCCCTTTATATTGCACAAAAATAGAAGCGGTCCTAGGATAGATCCTTGGAGTACTCCGTACCTACTTGATAGATTGTATTGTTGAATTATGAAATTGTATAACATTTTTTGTACTAAGCCCTTTTGTGACAGTATATATTGTTTCCTATCATTAAGATATGATTTAAACCATTCTATCTGGCGATTTTTTATTCCTAAGGATTGTAATGTTCTTATTAGTTCTTAATGATTTACACTATCAAAAGCGCGAGTAGGATCTAGAAAGATCCCCAAAGTTTAATTTTTTTTTATCTATAGGCTACTTTCAATTATTGATGTCACAAAATCTACACTAGCGGTTGTCGTTGACCTTCCAGCCCTAAACCTATACTGATCTTCATCAAATAATTTATTTTTCTCTAAAAAATGTACTAATTGAAGTACACAACTTTTTCAAAAAAAAAAAAAAAAATTATAGTAGGGAAACTGGACGATTGAGAGGATTGGTTTCTATAGACTTCTATATTCTTCTGTAGATCCTCACTTGCAGATGTCGCAACGTTTGTTATGGTCCAGTTTACTGACCATAACGGTTTACATTTGATGGTATATTTTGACAGTTGTAGTGTAGTTTTAGCAGTGTTGTTTTACTGTTTTGATTCAGTGTGACGTTTATTAGTCACTTAAAATGTCAGACATCCGTCAAGCCTCTCCTGATTTTCTCATAGACTTAATTGAACTGTACACGAGTTTCCCTTGCTTGGCAAGTAAAAAATAAAGACTATTCCGACAGGAACAGGAAATAACTTTTCCTCTTGAAACTTGTTGCAACAAAAATAACGTTAACAGACCACAACAGTAACTCATCTATCGTCAAATATACAGATAGCCTATTAACTACTTCACTACAAGAGACATCAAACGGTAGTGGTTTGAGCCAAAGTTGGAGGAAAAGACGGAACGTGTAAATGGACCGTCCAACCTACGACAAAACGTAACGATTAGTCGTTGCAGACAAGTCGTTATGTTTAATCGTAGCGTGTAAACCCGGCTTAAATCTGTCCTGGGCCTAGGTCTTACCATGAGACCTACGGTAATAGCTACTGAAATTCGCTTAGAAGGTCATTAGTTGTTTCTTTGGAAATCCTGGAGTAAAAAAATAACCCATCCATCTATGTGATGTCAAACACACAGACATCCCTTCAAAAACCACTTTTTGGGTTCAGGGGGACCCAAAACAGATGTTTCCAGCCAAAATTCAAACTCAAATATTTTGACAAAAAGAGTACTCCCCATCCGCTATGTATAGGGAGGGAAGGTAAAAAGCATAAAATTACATTTTAAACCCAAATCTATGTTTCCATCGGACCCTCAAAAAAAAAAAATTACTGTGCCACATATCTATTCTATATATAATTCAGTTTTAAAAATCTTTGTACAACTAAATCTAGAGTTCTACTGGACCGATTTTATTAATTAATGGGTCGTTGGAAAGCTTAATTCGTGTAGATTTGCAAATAATTATGAAAGTTTGATTTTGTTATGATTTATGGTGAACATTTCAAATACCCCCGCCGCAGCAAACCTGCAGACTTAGCGAATTTCCATCTGCCTGATTGGATTTAAACTAAAATGTCTCCTCAAAATATCACATTTATTCCCTATTTTAACAGAATTAGTTTAATGAGTACTTAGGTTTGCTGCAACAGGGAGGGTAAAAGTTTTTTTTAATGTAAAATATTAAAAGGTACTGTGGTTTAGTAAGAAATTAATGTATTTTCCAAATTTGATCAAAATATGTTCATAAACAAGCAAACTACAACAGTTGACTTATTCTCCATAAGAATAACATGGGAATTTTAAAATTACAATTTCTTTGAATTTTCTCCGTAACAATTAGGCGCATAATAACGCTTCAATACACTAAATTATTTGTTTTTTAAGCTCTACATAATGGTTTAAAAATAAATTGTGAAATTTTGTGTTTTTAGGGTCAAAAATGGGAAAAACCTTTTTTTACCCCATAAAACCCCCCATAAACCCCCGTTCCCATAGTCCGATCATGCTGGTTCGCGAACTCATTCAAGTTTATCCCGCCTTACACCTTCAAACCAAATTTTATCAAAATCGGACAAAAATTACTCAAGTTATCGTGCGGATGGACACATATATATATATATATATATATATATATATATATATAGATATATAAAAATTTGAACGAATAGTGTTTTTGGCCTCTGGGGACATCAAAATGAAAAAGTAAATCGGTCCCGGGCTTAGGTCTTACCATGAGACCTACGGTAATAGCTACTTCCCTATAGGGAAATTCGCTAAAAAACACGTTTTCCTTAAGAAATACATTGAAAACGGTGTTTTTCACACTTTTTATTTGGGTGAGACTTTTGGCTACCTTTTTTGAGTGTATCCAAGAAGTGTATGGTATCAATTTGTAGGAAATTTTATTCTCTTTCAGAATATCACCTTCCCCTTTAGTCGATTTCCTCACCATTTAAAAGTTATTTACAAAAAAGCTAAGCAACCTCCGAATTTATAGTAATGATGAAATATTGAGTTAGGGATATTTTTGTTAAACTTTGTACAACTAAATCTAGAGTTCTACTGGACCGATTTTGTTAATTAATGAGTCATTAGAAAGCCTTACTCATGTAGATTTGCAAATAATTATGAAAGTTTGATTTTATTAAATAATTGTGGCGAAAAAAATAAAAATAACAAAAATACATTAAAAACTGTTTTTTCAGGTTTCTATTTTCAAGTTTATATTTGTAGTCAGCTTTTAGCTGCCTTTATTAAGTATTTTCAAGAAATAAATAGAAGATATTTGTGGGAAATTTTATCTTCTTTCAGAATATTACGTACATTTTCTACGATTTACTCACCATTTAAAAGTTATTGTCAAATAAGCTAAGTGACCTCCAAATTTTTTGTTGTTAAAAATTCTGAATTAGGGATATTTTTGTTAAACTTTGTACAACTAAATCTAGACTTCTACCGGACCGATTTTGTTAATTAATGTATCGTTGGAAAGCATAACTTGTGTAGATTTGCAAATAATTATAAAAAGTTTGATTTTATTAAATATTTGTGGTGAAAAAAGAATAAAAATAAAAAAATACATTAAAAACTGTTTTTTTTTTAGTTTATATTTTCAAATTTCTATTTGTAGTAAACTTTAGGTTGCCGTTTTTTAATATTTTCAAAGAACGCCTGAGAGCAATTTGTAGCAAATTTTATTCTCTTTCAGAATATCACCTTCCACTTTGGTCGATTTCCTCACCGTTTAGGAGTTATTTCCAAAAAAAAGCTTAGCAACCTCCTAATTTATAGTGGTGAGAAATATTGAATTAGAGATATTTTCGTTTAACTTTGTACAACTAAATCAACAGTTCTACTGGACCGATTTTATTAATTAATAGGTCAATGGAAAGCTTAATCTGTGTAGATTTCCAAATAATTAGTAAAGTTAGATTTTTATTTATTTATAGTAGTAATACGATGATTATTGTTGATTCGTGATTCAGCAGTGTGCTTTAGGTAGGATTATTAAGATTGGAATCTTAATAATCCATAGCTCAAATGAAAGCTGGTATTTCACTAAAGGTGTTTAGACCAAAACATATAAGGTAATGTAATTACACCTGCTGGAATACATCTTTAATACAAGAAGAAAAAAAATCAAAAAAATCAAATTTATATTTTTTTGTTGAGTTATACATTCGATAAATTAATAATGATGCTTGACGACAAATATATGGTTGCATAGCTTTATTTTAAAACCAAATTTATGAAAATCAGGCTGGTAGAAGAGCCAAACGTAGTAAAAAAAACCAAATTTAACTCCCATAAGGATTGTTCAGGGACGCATTTTGTGCATAACTCGAAATATACGTCAATATGAATGCCGATGATTGATGGCAAATCTGTGGTGCGTCCATACCTTTAGTTTAAGGCCAAAATTATGAAAATCGGTCGGGTAGAAGACCTTTAACCCGACTCAGAAAAGAAAAACCAATAATTTTTATAGATGGTAATAATTGGTTTACCAGTATGCATAATCTAAACATACGAAACATGTGTTAATTAATAATTTAACGGCTTATTGTTATATTGTTATTTAATTGATTTTTCTTTGATTAAATGTTGTTGTTAACAATTTGCATTTGTGTTTAAGGTGAGTTCCTTATGTTAAGTATGTGTTTCTAATGTTATGTGCTTAATCTGTACCATTAATATTAGTGAGTAAAGTGGTGTATGGATTTCATAACCATTATTTTACTAGAGACCGTTGTATTTAACCACAACGGGCTCTGTTGCTAGTTAAAATAGATTTTCCTGAGATTCTTTACTAGGCCTAGGTCGCCTCTTTTAAATAGTCACTCATCCTTTCATCATATTTTGAAGCTAAACCTCTAAAAATGTTGGTGTAAACCATTCCACTACCCAATAACACCAAAAGTAATTAAATAGCTAGTTTTTACATGCTCTGCTTGACTAACTCCTTAGCAATATCGTTATTAGGGATGCACAGGTCTTGAATTTTCAAGAAATTTGCAAGATTAAAAATCTAATTTGTTTGAGTGAGATTAACTTTGCTCTGAGATTTTTAAAGGTAAGATTAAAAAAAATTTAAATTTAAATTTCTATTGTCTATTTATTTTTCATTCCTCCAACTCAATATATCATTATAATCATGAAGTAACACCGTACTAGCCTTCTACTAAGTACCATTCTTCCGTCTCTTATAGACTGTTTTTGTTGTGATACAGTTAGTTGTGGTGTGCATGTTACAGTTTTACACTAAAGATGTCTTATTTTCATTTAATTTTGTTCTTATTTAAGATTTCCATAACTATTTAAGTTCCTGTAAGCTTTTGTTATTTTGTAAACTCTTTTTGTGTCAAACTTTGTAATAAATAATTAGTTATTGCACTTCAGTTGTTGTTTTAATAGTACTTAATTATTATTTATTAGCCATTGTAAAACTGCCCAAACGAATAATTCCTGATTCTAATGCGATATATTATCTTGACTCAAATTATGATGAGAAAAAAGAATCTTGTCTTGCTCTCATCTCAAACTTAAAATCCAGTCACGTACATCCCTCGTTTTCATACATGTTGTCAAAAAAGTGAATAAATGCTGACTATTTATTGAAATGTGTTTAAAAATTTAGGATGAATTATTGTCACAAGGTAATTTGAGAGAAGTAGATCGATTCTGCATTTGAAAAACAACATTTTAATATGAAAATATGAAAGTTATTTAAAGTTACTGTGGGTTTAGGAAGTAAATTGATAAGTGATAACCTATTAAATTGATATGAGAACATGCACGAGTTGAAAAATAAGTAATTTATCAAGATTAAATACTAAAACAACAACAATATTAATTTCAAAATAAATTCAAGTCTGTCTGGAGTAGAAACAGAAATAGTTAGCGAGAGCCTCTGTCTGGGTGTGATTGGAATTTATTGCATCAAAACAACACAACTAACAATAGACTGCTTACTGGCGCAACACAGTTCCTTTATCTACAGCTAAGAAGAATAGAAATAGCGTTCATTTTTTTTTTATATTTATTCAATTGGGAACCGTACTGAAGTTATAGGATTTTGATAGCATTACATTAATTTGTCTAAATATTTTTCTAAAAGAGGGGGCCCCACCTGCAACTGTTAACAAGCAACTTTAACCGATAATTAGTCATCATTTGAATAACATCCAACCAACTGGTCAGGTTGTTTGTTATTAATCTTTTTGATACCATGAAAAGCAAGTTGATTGTCTTTTAAAGCTAAATCAGTTACTAATCCTGTTTTTACTTCTTATGTAGGACTAAACCGTAAGTTTAGAGTGAAATTGTAAAATTATTATTTTTGGTTTTTGATCAAACTTCTATATTTAGATCATCAATATATTTAATACGCTACATGAAATTTTTCTTCCCATAAAAGCTTCTTTGTTTTAAGACTTGCCCATACATATTTATGCATCAAAACAACCGTCTAGGTGTGCAGATTTGCCCAAATATTTTTTTTGTTTGCGAAGTTGGTAAGGCAGAGATGTGACGCAAAATTCTAGGGGTGGGGAATAAACTAATATTCACCAAAGTCAGGCTAGGCCTACCCCTAGAATCAGCCACACTCAAATTTCTTCCCCGGAGTGCTCAGAAGGAGCCGAGAAAAATCCAAGGGTCGATACGAAGTTGTCACAGCTTTGACTGATCAATTTATTAATTTTTAATCAAATATAAAAGGTTTAATTTACCTGTTGCGTCAATTGATCCTTTAAGTTAGTTAAATAACTACGGCCGTTTCGTACTGCTAAACGAGTACATCTTCAGGTCATGAACGTTAAAATACGGCCTTCTCATCCATGGGTGGAGTCGTCAGCACATTTAGGACACATAACACGAACACATACGAAACAATAAAATATTTACAATTAAAAAACTTGGCCAAGTAGTCCGAACACGAGAGTTGTGTAACCGGTAGCGTTAGATGATGAGTCATGACTGACCCGTGTCGGGAGTTGGGGCCCCCTCCCCTTCTCTTCCTTTATCTTTGTTCTGGTTTCTTTTGTTTTGGTTGATAATGTGGATGGCAGTGTTGTAAATTATATTTGATTTGAAGGACTGCTGTTCATTTAATATATGATCGGGTTGTTGTTTTGATGCTCTGTAGATCTCGAATTCTTCTATAGTATCCATTTGTTTGCCTTTATTGCATAGGTGCATGATTTCTAAATTAGTGTGTACGTCGGTGTAGTTATGGTTCGAATTAATGAGGTGATTGGCAAAAGCAGACTTAGAGTTTCTCCTTGGTAGATGTTCTTTGAACCTTGTAGTGAAAGAACGGGCAGTTTGTCCGATATAAAAACTCGGACAATCGTCGCATTTAATTTTATAAACACCCGTGTTGTTTACTTTATCCATCGTCTTCTTTTTTCTTTCCCCGAGGAGAAAAGAGAATTTGTTAGGTGTTTTATATGCGACTTGTACTTTATGTTTCGCCATTTCTTTCCTCAGTGTGTTGTTAAGTACAACTCCGTATTCTGCAGAGACATATTTCTTGGGGTCTTTTTCTTGGTTTTCTTTAACTTTATTTTTCTGTTTGTTAATAAGTTTGTCTATTAGTGAGCTCTGGTATCCGTTAGATAATGCTATGTATTTTAAAATGTGTAATTCGTTGTTATAGTTTTCTGGTGAGAGCGGGATTGAAAATAGTCTATGTACAAAGCTGTTATAACAGGGTTGCCACCAAAGTGAGATAAAAAAATTCATGCATAATTCAAGGTTTTCATTGGTAGTTTTGAAAAATTCATGGGGTATATGCTCGCACAATTTCACCATAAAAGAGTGTTGCCTAGTTCAGAATTGTACATTAATTTATCGACAATATGTAGTTTTGTGTACTACTATCAAATAAAACACATTTCATGCGTTTATTTTAGAGTTAAAAATAAGAAATTAATATAATTTATCCAGTCTAAAAAAGTAAAATCACAGATGAAAAAGGATATTAATAAAAATCTTGTGCGTGATAATAGGCTACGATGTAATTATTTAAAAAAATTGAAACATCTGATTTAACAACATCATAGGCCTAATGATAAATTCAAACGTTAGAAGAAATAATAAATTAAAAAATAAGTCGGATTGGTAGTTAGGTCTAGGCCTAACCTAAAAAACATTGCATCCAAACATAAAAGGTTTAACTAGGCTAGTTAATCCAGCAATGGCCTAGAACTTTACTGTCTAAACATCAAATTAAGATAATAGGCTACTATAAAAACAAATGTTAAGAACATGATCAAGAAACGGTTAACTTAGTAATGGGCCATATCTAGGCCTACTAAAACGCACATGCACTTTATTACTTTATACTGTAACACAGTAGGCTAGCCTACATTGTAATCCAAAGCTGAATCTAGGCTAAGTTAAGCCTGAACCAACTTTTATTTATTGAGAAGATTAAAGGTTGCCGACTGACTGATAAAAACACTCTAAAAAGGTAAGATTATGTAAATAAATATTTAGTTAAAGCTAAGAACGAAACAAAAGTTATGGAATGTATGTAAGTTTAGACATAGGCTAACTTACATTAAGTAATAAAAAAATAATTAATTGCATTACAGAAAAGGTTAAAATAAACTTAGTTAGGAGGATGTTTCTTCAGATTGGATCAGTTTATATATTATTATTTGCCTACACAGGTTTAAATCACAGTTAAAACAATTATTTAATTAAATTTACATCTCATTAGTTAGATTCGTATTGACTGAAAACACCTAGTTATATGCTTCAAAAAAACATTTACCACATTTAGGCTACCTTCCTCAGAACGAAATCACCATTTTTCAGCACAACATTGACTTCTTGCAACTTAGGCCTAAATAAATAAACTTAATCTCACGTTGTAACACATTTACTCAACACTGACAGTAGTTTGAAATGACGACATATTTGACCAAAACAAACACAGAAGACGATTAAGTTCCAGCCGGCGCAAGCCATTTTTACCTTTATGGCAAGGCAAGGTACTTCTTATTTTAACGTTGTAAAGTATCGGAAGTATAATATATCAGTAATAAAAAATATTTAATCTGAACACTTGTTCCACTGAGTGTTGGGTAATCAATTATAAGAAGCACAAAACTGAATCACGAGTGCAACAAGTGATCTTACTGTCCAGTCTGTCAACCACTACTTCAAACGTTTGACTCGTTTCTAAGTTTCAGATCAGTTTAAAACTTTTAGGTTATGGTTACTCTGTATTTCCTTCCACACGAACACTAGAGTAGAAAGTAGAGAATGAGAGCGACTAGCGAGCAGCGAGCATCAATTCCGATTGTCGATGTTTTCGAAACATCGATGTCTTTTCTATCGATGTTCGAAGTTATTTGTTTACATCGATTGTAGATTACCGAACCGATGATTTGGTTTGTTACATCGGTCTTTTAGACCAACAAAAGTAATGAAATATTGATGTTTTCCGTAACTGAATTGTATTGGTTTTAGGCACGATTACTAGAAAAAACGTGGTTTTAGGTTAATTGGCTGTGTTGGTTTATTTAGACCAGACGAGAAACTCGGAACAAACATCGATGTGATCGATGTTTTAGCTCCGAAAGCATCGATTTTATCGGTGGATCGGTACTCGGTAGAGATGGGCGTTATAACATAACAGGATGAATAACAGTGTTGCGGCCACGGCAACGTTATCGCGGCAACACGTTGCGGAGAACTCCCTGTTATTATAATAACGTATCTATCTAAATGTTGCAGGAAAGCCGCGCGACAACGAAAACGAAAACATGCATTGCCATTAGTGCCGTTGCCGCAACGCTACCAGAGCAACGATAACTTCTGAAACGAACTAGAATAACGCATCCTGTCTGGACAACGCGGCAACGCCCGACTCCCGACTACAACTGAAAACTGAACTGCAACTGATCAACCGACAATGATAACTGAACGTCGCAACACCGACCGACCGGCGGACAACGGTTTAAGCGGCAACGAGTTGGCAATCGTTTGAAATAACAGGTTGCCGCAACACGTTATTGGGCAGCTGCGTTATCGTTATAACCGTTGCCGGAAAACAACGATAATTCCCATCTCTAGACTACTCGGCTGACGTCGGTTACGATCGGATTTGACCTTGAATAAACTACGCAATCGTTTCTGTTCGTGGCATGGCAACAAAACTATCTCACACTCCCACTTTGACGTTTTATCTCGGTGTTCATTTCGAGAATGGTTTTAATACGGAGTATTTGATTCAGCACATTTAGGGGTTTTGGCTGAATTGTTAATAATGATTTTGAGAATTCATGGTCCAATGACGAAATTCACGCATAATTCACGCACTTTTTCATGGTCACCTAAATTCACGCATAATTCACGCTTTTCAAGGTTTTCATGGCTGGTGGCAACCCTGTATAAGCTGCTGTTTTATGGCTATGTGGATGATGCGATGTGAAATGAATTGTCTGGTCTGTTGTGGTAGGTTTCCTGTAAATTCTAAAATCCAGGCAATGGTCGGTTCGTGTAATTGTGACGTCCAAAAAATTTAAGGACATGTTTGTCTCAGTTTCAAGGGTGAATTTTAGTTTCGGGTGGATACTGTTCAGATAAGTTTTTAATAACGTGATTTGTCTTTCATTTCCATTGAATATAATGAATGTGTCATCCACATATCGACTATAATGAATTATTTTGTTTATGTGGCGGTTGAAGTCTGACCACAAGAATTTATTTTCAATGTGGTTTAAGAAAAGTTCTGAGAGAATGCTGGATAGGGGTGAACCCATGGTTAAACCTTCATGCTGTAGGTAGTATTTGTTTTCAAACATAAAATAGTTTTGTTGAAGGACGCATTTGGTTAGGTTAACTAATTCTTGTTTGGCTTCATTTGATAAAGAAGAATTTTTCTCCAAATTAGATTGCAATATGTCTATGGTCTCACTAATAGGCACGTTTGTGAATAAGTTCACTACATCAAAGGATGCTAATATATAAGAGCCTTTTAATTTTATTTTTGATATTTTGTTGACTAAGTCTACAGTGTTTTTTACACTATGGTCATTCTCTAAAACGGTTTCTTTTCTGATTATGTGTTCAAGTTTTTTAGCGATCTTGTAAGTGGGAGATGGTCTAAAATTCACTAATGGCCTAATTGGTGTGTTGGGTTTGTGAATCTTCGGCAATCCTCTGAGGATGGGCGCCTGGGGATTAGTTACTTTACTACATTTGATTTCGTCTTTAGATAGGAGATTGGTGCAGGTTGAAATTAGTTTGTTTATTTCCTTAGAATAGGTTGCAGTGGGATCTTGACTTAATAATTCTATGTTGTTAGTGTCGATAAATTCACATACTTTGTTGACGTACTCGGGTCTATTGAGGATCACTGTACAGTTGCCCTTATCTGCTTTGGCGATAACGGCGTTGTTCTGTTGTAGCTTGTCTCTAATGTTTGCCGCAACTCGTTTCAATGATTTATATTGGTTTAAATATGACATTCTGGGACGGGGATTTTTAATTGTGTTTCTTACTTTATTTGTGATGATTGCTCTTGTCACGTCTTGTGATTCATTACTATCTAAATATTTGACAGCTGTTTCGGCATTTAATAGTTCGGATATCAGACTATTTTTCTTATCATTGGGAAAGTTAAAGTTAACTTAAATAACCTTAAATAAGTTCATGACCTGAAGATGTACTCGTTTAGCAGTACGAAACGGCCGTAGTTATTTAACTAACTTAAAGGATCAATTGACGCAACAGGTAAATTAAACCTGTTATATTTGCATTACCTTGATCCAGAGGCTAACCCATCATTTTAATCAAAGGCTCAGAGCTCTAGAAGCGCTCAGGAAATCCTGCAGACGCTCAATAGGAGCTATATCATCCCCACCCTCGTTAAAGTGTTTTGGTCAATTTTGCCTTACGGTACTTTTAGATTGACTCTGTAGGACCGACGAGCATTCAATCTTAGCCAATGTGATTTAACAACTCGTATTAAACCTCAAAACAAATGGTTAAGGACGTTGGTAATTGATTTTTAACGACAATGTCCTTGATAAACCTAATGGGTGCTCCATTGTGAGCCGAAATTAGTTGTAACGCAACTATTTGGATCATCAACATTACAGGTATTTAAAACATTTTAAATGTACAGTATCTTGGTAATCTGGAGGCTACCCATTCGAAAAATTAAACTTACCAAGTTTAGAGCAGCCTTAAAAGCCCGTGCAGCTCCTCTCTTGTTGTCGGTGTAAAGCTCAAACCAGCCACTTAGTACAAGGGAGTCTGCAGAAGCTGAGTTGAGGCGCAACAAGCGGTCCACATAGTTGCGTACTTTATCAAGAGACCCAGCATGCAACAGCGCAGCCGCTGCATACTGCAAACTTCTCTCATTGGCCCCACTACCCTCCTCTACCTTCCACTCCAGGTGGGTTACAGCATCTTTGTCCACATCCTGCACAATACACCCAGTGATCATACACATCCAGCATAATACACCTAGTAATTAACCGTAGAAGCACCGGGCACAACCGCATTGCTGAGGTTTGCTACCCTGCGAGTCTGCCATTGTGGTTTGAAGGCTGTGCAGTTGGAGCCAGACAGCCGACCAAGAAGTGTCAGTAGATCGAGATTGATAGACTGTGCAGCTGTACGTTGGGAGACGTTGCCAAAGGAACATCCATGGTAACACCGGGAACTACTGCGATGTTGCGGTCTGATACCCAGAGTCTGCCCTCAGTGCTACAATTCACAATCATTACCTTGGAAGCCGAGATTTTTGTAAATAGTGTAAATAGAAAGAGTCAATAAACTAGAAATATTTATTTCACATTTCCATTACTGAGTTGTGTTCCGCCATAACCCAGGACAAAAGCCCTTAATGTTAAAGAAAAATAGGAGTGTGAAAGAGCTTTTTTCCCTCAAAGGGGAAAACTTCCTTACAAGCGTAATAAATTTCCTAACTCAATTTTGTATATTTGTGTGTAAGCATATGTATGTTGGTAACGCATTGGTGCCGTTATTTTTCCGCAACCACGGACAAGAGGACCATTGTTAATAAAATAGTGTCAACCGGTATAAAGTGTCCAATGGTTCTCCTAGGCAGTATTTAACTACCTACTTGTGAAAAGTAGCTTTCTATCTTACCTAAGAGGTATGTCTCAAGATCTATGAAGCTGCTAGATTATTTTTTTCCTCGGATATCAAATATAGAATAAAGATAATAGGCCGTAGAGTAGATGTCCAAGTAACATTCATATGTAATGGCCCTAATTCAATGAGTGAGGGTAAAGTGTGGAAATGGGTTAAAGGCTTATAGAGTGTAAAAATAGCCGCAAAATCCTTTTTCCTTTGTGGCCTTCTGTGAGAAGTCTAGGTACCCACCAAATACACAACCCCATCCGAAATGAACATTTTTGCTATGTACCGCAGCCATTTTTAAACTCCCTAGCCTATTTCTGCACTTTTCTACGCCAATATTGCATCATGGTCATAAACTTCATTCATCAAGCAATGACCTTACCTCGGACATGGCGGGAGAGTCGGTTAAACATAGTACAGTTGGTACACGACAACTACAGAGCTGCAATTTGTGTCATTTTGTTCATGCCATTTAAGTGGTGAGGTGCCTAACTGCGGGGTACAAGCAAACTACGGATCTATATTCGCAAAACCGCCCTCATATATACATATGAATTTGAAGGGATGGTGTTTTTGGCCTCTGCGGAACTCAAAAAAAAGCAAATCGGTCCCTATGGAAAATTCGTCAAAAAGAACAAAAAGTGTGGGATGTGTTAGTGTAAATTAATATTTAAAATACCACATAAATTGAAAAAATAAATGTAGCCGTTTAGCAAAAATTTAAGTTATAAAAATAAAATTGCCTCAAATATTAAATTTTGGATTGGACTAAGTTAACTTTTTTTAATAAAGGTTTTGCCTACCTTCAGGTACATACAAAGTTTCATAAAGATTGGTTTATAACAATTTAAAGATTTAAAGATGTTTATTAAAAAAAAAATACAAAATGTCTTCTTGATTTTCTTTTATCTTGACCCATAAAACCATTTCCCGGGGTTTGGATGTTCACTTACGGAACACCCTGTATCCTGCTTATTTTCATTTATTTATCTTAGCCTACTTTATTAAATTGCTACTGTTTCACTAATTACAATGTTGTCCTAACATGTCCTGACCATGTTTACCGAACTGAATTAAGTGGTACAGTAAATGTGTAGATTTTAACATTTAGCAAGGCAAACCTAAACCATGATAATGACTCCTCTTTAACCACAATTACCACCCATTACTTCAAGTGAAACACATCAATCCTGAAGTACAGACAGTAACAGAAAAGAATTCAATCATTCCATAGCGGTTGTCATACCGGTACTGTAAGAAATTTTAACAAATGTGCTTAGTAAAAAAAAAAAACGCTGCTTAGAGCTTGTGCGTTTCCTGGTGAAGCCTGGGGGGTAGGTGGTTATAGTGGCTCTAGACCGGTTTTGTATGGGCTTCAACCCTACCCCCAGGCATCACCAGGAAACGCACGAGCTCTACTACAACTAAACAAAATGTTAAATCCACCTACCAAATGAGAAATTTGAAAAAAGTTTTGGTGTTATAGTCTATTTAAAGTTTTTTGTGCTTTTTTGGGACACTCTGGGAAGTAAAGGTTAGCCTACAAAAAATGTGTTGCACAGTTTTTTTATTCACATACAGTACTGTGTAGCAAGTTTTGCAAGAATGCGGCTAAAGATTTTCTACTTATTTAAACAATATATTAGATTGGTACAAAATAAATGTATTGAATTTAAAATTATATAAACTAGGCCTATGTAAGTTAACTGTAGTTTTAAGACAAATTGATACTAACCTCACAAGACTGATGGGCAATCAGGCTTAGATGGGCAGAGGCTAAACCGAATTCAGAATGTGATAGAAGAGGTTCCAAAAAGTTGATCCCTTCTACAGTTTTATCCCACAAAACCAGGGCCAAACCACGGTAAAACCTCCACTTTGCATCTCCACCACTCTTCTGGGCCACTTCTATCACCTTAGTAAATAGTTTATCTCGACAATAATATTCAATCCAGTCACTCTCCATGTTAGCACTTAGTGTTCCAGTATGTAAAGAATATTATTAGTTATTAAAACAAATGCACAGAAACTAAACATAAACCGACACAATGAAAACAGTAGACCTATGTAATTCAATTCTAGAAGCAGGTTTACACATTCATTTTTTCGCGAACCACTACCAAATCTTTGTATTTAGGATTTTCTTCTATGTACTTCTGAAGAAACTCGCAGGTGAGGAGAACCTTCAAATTTCGAGCTGAACAGTATTCAAAGACTTCCTGCAAAAACAATAATTGTATGAGCGAAACTACAAACATGTTTATATAAATGACCTTGCATTATCAGCAAATACTCTAAATTTCATCTTAACATCAGAATCAGAACCAGAATCAATAATCTTTATTTGGTCTGTATGTGCGGAGTCAATACATACAAATAATTTTACAGAAATCTTAACACGTTCAGTGCATGTAGTCGCACGACGGGCGCTCCAACCGGCCTACATCAATTGATGTAGTTGCGCAATCCCCACTACAATAGTTCAGTATAAGCTCAGCCATTGCCGGGGAACGATAAAACCGTTGCTAGCCTGTAGCTTAGAATGTGAGCTTTATTTTGGTGTAGGTTGGTACTAAAATTTCGCGTAAAACCCGTCTCACAATGCTTTTGTCCCGGTTTCGGGGATTTTCTCTCTTTAAGCCATATTACAAGGCCACTGACTACTGATCCAGGCAGTGCTGCTACCTTTGGGTGTTTTAGGGAACTACGTCCAATCTCAGGATATAGGCTAGTCAAAATACGGTCCAACATCAAACTTAAAGCAATAGAAATTAAATATATGGGATTTTGTCAACAAAGGGGTCCACAACATCATACTAAAAATCGAGAAAAATTGAAGTGGCGGAAAGCCGCCATATTGGAAAAAAGCTTCCGCCATATTGGATTTATGTAAGCTTTTAGTAAAATGGATATAGTTTGACAACTAAGCGTCTTAAAAATCTGTGGTTTGTTTAAATAGTTTCCTCATTAAGTCTACTTCAAGATAACAACAACTTTTATATCATTTCAATATTTTTTTTTGTTTAAATGAGACAGCTTTAAATTTAAAAAATACCAAATTTCAAAGATTTGTTGGTACTTCAGTATTAAACGGAGGCCACATTTTGTCAGCGCGCTGCGGCGGTTATGTTAGGTTGGGTTATCATATAGAAAGTATCGTTCGATTCATAACGAAGCGAGGAAAGTCCTACACACATAATATTTACGATAACCCAACCTAACATAACCGCCGCAGTGCGCTGACAAAATGTGGCCTCCGTTTAATACTGAAGTACCGATTTGTTTAGTAAAACCTTTAAATTTTTGACTCAGGTGATATGAAAATACATATTTTGTGGCTATAAAAATAATCTGAATTAAATTTTGAACAATAATAACCATCACATCAGTTTGTATCTTGCTTTGAAGTTGGGATATATTATGGGATATATTTGTTATCAGTCTTCAACTTGGAACGCTAGCCGTGACGCGCGCTGCACCGCTACATCTAATCCGGGTTAAAATTCATTTTGAGGGGGAAAAGATTGCTTTAAGAAAATTTAGACCATTATTTTGAAATCATTTATACAGGATAATATACAAACAAAAATCCGAAAAAACCAAGCATGGGAACACTGAAAAAGTAGACGTTTTCAAACATAACAAAATTCAATTTTTCATAATAGACAACTACAGTAGTAGTCAGAGAAATATAGGATATGACCTTAAAATTTTTTCAATGAAACGTTTTATAGTTTTATTTTTAGTGTTGGGGTGGCGAGTGACATACTAAAAGTTGTTCAAAAATTATCCATGGGAAACCCCCTAAAACGACTATGAAAAATGGCAACTTTTCCTAAAATTTACAAATAAAAAAAACACATGCAATTTTATGAAAATTTTTTGAGAAATTGACTTGGTACACTGCTGATATTTATTCGGTATTTAGTACATAATTTCGATAGATAACCCTTTTTTGACCGCCATCTTGGATCGCCATATTGGATATAAATAAAATATTTTAAAATTAATGATAGTTTTGTGACACACCATTTTAAACTAGACTTTCACGATGATTTCAATTTTTGAATGCGTTTTTAAATATTATTTTTCGCTTTTAAGATAATTTAAAACGAAAACTTTACCCCATACATTTCTTATGAACGTTTCGTACCTTGAAATTGTTTAAAATGATATTTCTTACATCTCCAGTTATTATTACCACTTGCAGTCCGTTCTAGCCTTAAATTATTCAGTGATGTAAGGGCTGTCATTTGATTATTTTGGCTATTGATAACTAAAATATGAAAGTTTTGAGACGAGCTACTAACCCCAACACAATCTTTTGACTTTTTAGGAAATCAGTTTTTATTCAAAGATTTATATTTTGGGTTGCCAATACGTCACCAAGTTATTTATGGTCTGAATGTATTGATTAAATGTTTGGCTTAATTTTTATTGATCACTAAATAAAACCTGACAAATTTAAAATTATTTAAGTAAAGGTTAGCCTACAAAAAATGTGTTGCACAGTTTTTTTATTCACATACAGTACTGTGTAGCAAGTTTTGCAAGAATGCGGCTAAAGATTTTCTACTTATTTAAACAATATATTAGATTGAATCATGAACCTTCATTTCAAATTATTTTATTTTATTTTGAAAACTGTCTTTGGTTAAATACATATATCCTCAATCTTGAATAACTCCACAAACGCTTTATAGTCTTAAATAATTCGGCAAAGTATTGACTCTTATTTTAGCTATAAATTTCGCATTTATTTATTTAGAATTGAGGATAAACGTCTTTAACTGAAGACAATTCTCTAAATAAAAATTATTTAATCCATACCTATAAAAGAGGAAGTATGTATGTATGTATGTATGTATGTATGTGTCCTATAGACTCCGAACCGCTAGACAGATTGTAGTGAAACTTCCAGGTATTATTCAAGGATAGTGTGTGTGAAGTTTGGTGCAGATCCGTCGTAAGGGCTCCGCCCCAGAGGGTTTTAAGGGGTCGATTGTCAGACTTTTGGAACTACAATTCATACAATAAATATAATTTAAAAGCAGTTTGTTTACTTTCACCAACTGCTTTGTAGGCTTGAATAATCACAACATTCTGTTTTACTCATGATTTGAAATAGTGTCACACTGTTTTCACAGAATGCAGCACAGAAAACTATTTTACTTTTTGATAAGTCCATATATATTAAACCATTGACTAAAACCTAAACACAGCATACCAGTGCACTGAACAACGTTTGAATTCTCCAATGTTAAATATGTAAACATACAAAACCTTTATCAATAAACATTAAAAGGGATAGCAATGCCTAAATAACTTTATCCTTTGTTCTATACCCACACAATCTAACATAAATTATTAAATGCCTCCCAATTTGTCATTAACCCACCACATTACTGTCATTAAAAGAAGAGCTCAAATAATACTAATGCGAAACTTAAATCCACGGATGCTGTGCAACGGAACCAGACTGATGATTAAAAACATTACACCAAATATGGTTCAAACAACAATCATCAGTAGTAAGTTTAAACGAGAAATAGTCTTAATCCCTAGAATACCGATGATTTCATCGGAATTACCCTTTGAATTGAAGCGACTCCTTTCGTCTTTCTTTCGCAGTCACCATTATAAGACACAAAGGCAATCGCTGACTGTCGCCGGTTTAAGTTTAGAAAATGTATGCTTTACACACGGACAGCTGTATGTTGCGTGCTCACGAGGTAGTAGGTACGCCTAAAAAACTTAACAACCTATCTATAAACCAAATGAAAAAAAAAACAAAAAAAAATATAGTTTGTCCACTGGCAATTAAAAGAATACAATTCTATTTTTGTTTTTGGTATACGTTTTTATTATTCATCGTAAAGAAGAAAAAAATCAAATTTCAAATAATAGTTATTAGCGCAGCAACGCACGCTGAATAAATGCTAGTTTTAAATAAAAGTCCATGTCTCATTTTAAATTTGTCAGATTTTATTTAGTAATTAATAAAATTAAAGCCAATCATTTACTGGATAATTTAAGACCAGAAAGAACTTGGTGACGTTTTATATGAAGATAATATGTGAAGATTTATATCTCGTGTTGTTAATACAACCCCAGATATAAATATTATAATAACGTCTTATTTCTAAAAAGGTCTATTTCATATTGTGTTGTGGTTTTTAGCTCGTCTCAAAATTTTCTGATTTTAATGATCAATAGCCCAAATAATTAAATGACAGCCCTTACATTACTGAATAGTTTAAGGCTAGAATAGACTGCAAGCATTAATAATACCTGGAGATGTAAGAAATATCATAAAAAAAATTCAAAGTACGAAACGCTCATAAGAAATGTAAGAGGTCGTTTGAAAACTAAAAAGGATACTAAAAAAGTATTCTAGAATTGAAATCATCGTAAAAATCTAGTTTAAATTTATGTGTCACAAAACTATCATTACATTTAAAATATTTTATTTATATCCAATATGTCATTCCAAGATGGCGGTCAAAAAAGGATTATCTATCGAAATTAGGAACTATAAAATGAATAAGTTTCAGCAGTGGTACCAAGTCAATTTCTCGAAAAATGTTCATACAAATGCACAAGGTTTTTTTTAATTTGTCAATTTTGAGAAAAGCTGCCTTTTTTAATAGTCGTTTTAGGGGTTTTCGGGCGGACTCTTTTTTTTAATAACTTTTAGTATGTCAATCCCAACAAACACAACACTAAAAATAAAACTTTAAAACGTTACATTGAAAAAAATTGTAAGGTAATTTCTTATATTTCTCTGACTACTACTGTAATTGTCTATTATGAAAAATTGAATTTTGTTATGTTTGAAAACGTCTACTTTTTCAGTGTTCCCATGCTCGGATTTTGTCGGATTTTTGTTAGTATATTATCCTGTATAAATGATTTCAAAATATGGCTTAAATTTTCCTAAAGTAATTTTTCTTACCTCAAAGTGTATTTCACCCGGATTAGATGTAGCGGTGCAGCGCGCGTCATGGCTAGTGTTCCAAGTTGAAGACTAATAACAAATATATCCCATAATATATCCCATCTTCAAAGTAAGATACAAACTGGTATGATAATTATTATTGTTCGAAATTTAATGCAGATTTTTTTAATAGCCACAAAATATGTATGTTTATATCACCCGAGTTTGTATTTGCAAAAAAATGAAGGTTTTACTAAAAAAAATCTTTGAAATTTGGTATTTTTTTAATCTAAAGCTGTCTCATTTAAACAAAAAAATAATTAAATAATATACAAGTTATTGTTATCTTGAACTAGACTTAATGAGGAAGCTGTTAAAACAATCCGGAGATTTTTAAGACGCTTAGTTGTCAAACTATATCCATTTTACTAAAAGCTTACATAAATCCAATATGGCAGAAGCTTTTAGCGAATTTCCCATATAGGGAATAAGCTATTACCGTAGTACTCATGGTAAGACCTGGACGCGGGACAAATTTTTTTTTTCGTTTTGATGTCCCTAGAGGCCAAAAACACCATCCGTTCAAATTCATATATATATATATTTATATATACTGTATATATATATATATGTGTCCGTCAGCACGATAACTCGAGCAAAAATGATCCGATTTTGATGAAATTTGGTACAAACGTGTAAACGTACGTTTATTCTAACGAGTTCGCGATCCAGCATGATCGGACCATGGGAACGGGGGTTTTATGGGGTAAAAATAGGTTTTTCCCATTTTTGACCCAAAAAACATAAAATTTAGCAATTTCTTTCCAAACCATTTTGTAGAGCTTAAAAAAAACAAATAATTTAGTATATTGAAGCGTTATTATGCGCCTAATGGTTACGGAGAAAATTCCAAAAAATTGTAAATTTAAAATTCCCATGTTAAATTCTTATGGAGAATAAGTAAACTGTTGTAGTTTGCTTGTTTGTGAACATATTTTGATCAAATTTGGAAAATGTTTTTATTTCTTACTAACTATTCACATTTTACAAAAAAAAAAAAACAGTTTTACCCTCCCTGATGCAGCAAACCTAAGTACTTGTTAAACTAATTCTATTTAAATCAAGAATAAATGTTATATTTTTAAGTAGACATTTCAGTGTAAATCCAATCAGTCAAATGGAAATTCGCTTAGTCTGCAGGTTTGCTGCGGCGGGGGTATTTTCCAATATGACGGCTTTCCGCCACATCGTTTTTCTCGATTTTTAGTATGATGTTCTGGACCCCTTTGTTGACAAAATCCCATATATTTCATTTCTATTGCTTTAAGTTTGATGTTAGGCTTATTTTGACTCTAGATTGACTAGCCTAATAACGTAGTGCAATCACTGCTGCTCTTTTGTTATTCGTCAGATTGAAATATCTGAATGCCAATTGCGTTCGCTGTTACGGTGCCGCGCCAGGGCCTCGCCACCATTGGCGAGTGCCTGTTGGAATGCCTGCCGCACTGAACGTGTTAACATATTTATAATTAATAATATTGGTTTTATACAAAAAAATCAAAACTTTCATTTTCAATAAAAACCAATTTAGATTGTTATACTAATTTAAGCAAGGTGTTTACTGAAACATGACAAAATAAGCTCAAAAGACACTTAGGAATAACAATTAAAAACAGTAAGCATATACAAAATTCAAATATGGAAATACAAAATACAATTTAAAACTGAGATTGATGTCAGATTTAAAAGCACTCTATCGTCTGGTGATTGAAATAAAGAACTAGTCTATGTAATAGCTAGTTTTTGTTAAGAGATAAGCTTTTACTTTATCTCTAAAACATTTTTTATCCGTTTGAGTTTTGAAATTCAATGGCAATTTATTTAAAAATGTTGTCCTCATGTGCGTAGCTTTTTTTCAAAAAAGCTAAGTTTATGTTGGGGAATGTTTAATGTATTTCTATTTCTAGTATAGTTGGAATGTATATCTCTACAAAAGATGTGATTGTGGAGCTGACTTTTTGTGCAAATTATGCACTACAAAATATATTGGTCATACACCGTTAGTATGTTTAAATTGCAAACCTGATGCACAAACTGTGTTGTTATTCATATGTGTTTGAAAACATATGGTGTTAGAATATTATTTGTTTAGTTTTTGTTGGTAAACATTCTGAATCTGGTTTATTGTAAAAAGCTACCTAATAAAGTATTTGTCTTATTAAAACTATATTTTAATCTAACTTGCGATAACACTACACAAACTGATAAACATTTGCCCTACAATTAGTATTTTTTATTTAGATGATTAAGGAGGAGCATCTCTATATTGACCACTAAACTGACCTTTCTACTGTATCGTGCTGGACAGTCTATGGTGAAAAAAGGTTGGGTCCATGTCAGTCATCAATAATGCCACCTAAGTTCACACTAAGGGGACTAACTTAGTGAACCCAATAGCAACAGTAGGCTACTTTGGTATTACAAATGCAATTAAAACAATGCAATATTGTGATTTCTCTTAATTTCTTTTGATTTCATACTAAAGTAAACTTTTCCACATGTTATTAGAGATTACATATTAGATTGTTGTGAAACATTGACCGATTTGAGTGAAATTAGGTATCAACTTAACAGGGTTTTTAGATAAACCACAGTATGGTGTTGTTTTATTTGTGTTTGTAAGATTAAAGAAAATGTAACTTCAATTATTTAGTCCCTTTCAGTGTGAGCTCAGTCGAGATTTGTAAAATGAATGACCAGCTGCTGCACCGATATACATTACCCTGCCTTAGAACACGGAGCCAACTCTTGGTTCACCATAGGCTGTCCAGCATTATATAAAGTGTTATAGAAAGGTCAGTTTTGTGGACAGTATAGAAAATCTGTGATAATTCCACATTGGCACGTCTATTTTATAAACTGAGATATAAGTTTAAACTGATTATATCCATAAGCTGTAAATTGCTTATGGTCAAATTAAAGTTGGAATGAGAATATTAATAGGCCCTAAGCTTACACAAACAAAATAATGTTATTAATTGTACTCAGTTGGAAATTTTTGAGTATCAATCAGGACAGAGTAGATTAACAAATAGAATGGGATTGGATTATGATAGGGATTTTAGAGCATTGTGATACCAGTGATAATATTCAGTTTGTCTTTGGACCTTAATTTATTATTCAAACCAAATAGTTTTGACTAGGCTTAGTTCATCATAAAAAAACAATCTTTGCATAGTCAATGTAAAATTTCTTAAAATCTATATATTAATAGGCAAGCATCTAAAACCTTTTTTCTCAGCTTGTGTGCATCGCAGGGAAAATCTACGCATACTGTTGGAAATATATATTTTTGTGCTAAAAAATAAATACAAAAATGAATTTAAAATTTAAAAAAATAACCTGGGCCTTATGGGTTGCCATGCTGGTGACGAAATAACAGCAAATATATACAGAAAATCAAAACAAATTGAAGAAATTCCAATCACATGTTTTATTTACAGTCTGGGGTGAAAATAGAGAAGTCTGCACATTACATAATTTTGGTTGAGTTTTCGACCCCTGGACGCCCTTTAGTTCTATTTAATTGAAGAAAAAACAATGCTATTTAGAAATTAAACTTTGAAAGAAATTTATAAGAAACTGAAAAACATAGACTGACAATACCTACCACATGAGTGAAAGTAAAGTAATGTAGGCTAAAATAATTAAAGTTAAAACTAAATCAAGGGTTTACAAACCAATACAATGCTGATTCAATGTTGTCTGGTTTTACAATTATCGCAATATAGTACAGTGCAATTAGCTTAAAAAAAGAGCAAACCAGGACATCAAAAAAAAAGTTTCAAACCAGTGCCAAATTGTTGAATACACTTCCCTCAATATGTAAAAAATTTGTTACACTGACTTGAGTGTCGGTTTTGGGGGGGAGGGGGTGAAAATATGAGTTTTTTTTACTTTTTCGCAAATACCTCAAAAACGGTGCGTTTTTCTTAAAATATAACCAGTTACAAAAATAATATACATTAAATTTTGAACAAAATGATACCATACAATACCTATCTACTATAACCGGTTCAGGTAATATTGAGGGGTAAATGTGATTTTTTTCTTAAAATTATAAAAAAGTTGTTTTTTTAATGGAGGAAGTACCAATGGACACCCATAAAAAAAGTTTCTAATGAGTGCCAAATTGTTCAATAAACCTCCCTTAATATGTATAAAAAAGTTACACGGATTTGAGTGTCGGATTTGGGAAGGAGGGTTAAAAGAAAAGGGGGGGGAATGGGACTTTTTTTGCTATTTTACAAATATCTCGAAAACGGTGCGTTTTTCTTAAAATATAATGAATTACAAAAATAATCTATATTAAATTTCAAACAAGATGATGCCATACAATACCTATCTCTACCATGAACGTGTTAGGAGATATTGAGGGTAAATGTGATTTTTATTTTTAATTCTAAAAAGTTGTTTTTGAAATGCAGGAAAACCATGGATACCCATAAAAAAGTTTTTGTTCTTTGCATTTTCTCTAATAACTTACTCGTTTATGAGCTACAGGATGCGGAATGTACACAAAAAGCCTTCCATAAGTGTAACATGCTGTAACTCCTAAACGAGTAGCTTTTAAGAGAAAATGTCAAAATTAAAAATGTTTTTAAATTGGATTTATATTCTAAAACAATCATAAACTACAGGGTGTTCCATAAGAAACAACAAAGTTGTCGGCCATATTGGAAAATGGCGAACATATTTTTAAAATTGGGAACCATTCCAAATCATCTAAAAAAATAAAGGGGAGTGTCCCATAAGAAGTCAACTGTATAACTCATGATAAAATAGTTAGCTTTAGCTATTGGTTCACTTCAGGTGAGACATCCTGTATACAGGGAGTCCTGTAAGTAAACAGCCAAACCCCAGGAAATGGTTCTATGGGTGAAAATAAAAAGAAAATCAAGAATATTTTTTCCAAAATCGCTTCGTTAACCAGATATTTGCCATTTTGTTTTTTCCACAAAAACATTATTTCATCTCTGAATTTTTTAACCGATCATTAACAAACTTGGTATGTATGTTGAGATAAAATAGACCCACGTTAGAAAAAAATTATCTTAATCCAATAAAAATTTTAAAATGGCGGCCATTTAATTTTTTAATATTGAAATTGCTAGAAATGGCTAATTATGAAAAAATGTCTGTGTAACACTTTTATTTAGCTTTTAAAATAATAAAAAATAAATAAATATTACGATTTTTATTTGTAAAATGAGGCAACCCTGAATAGCGTAGCCTTGATCACAATAATTTTACAACAAAAGATCGTTGTAACTTCAGTTATTTTTTATTCGATCTTCTTAAGAATTCAAACGGTAGAAAGTTCACCGTGTTCCCGTATCTAGGTAGGTTTGTCTTTTTTAGGAAGGTAAGTCATATTTAGTTATATTGTAGTTATATTTGTGTTAAAATGGAAAATAAAAGGTGTTACTTAACAAAATTTACAAAATTACTTATGAATAAAATTTCCAACCCCGTTTTCACACCCTCCTACCCAAGACCGGCACGCAAATCAGTGTAACTTTTTTACACATATTAAGGGAGGTTTATTGAACAATTTGGCACTCATTAGAAACTTTTTTTATGGGTGTCCATTGGTACTTCCTCCATTAAAAAAACAACTTTTTTATAATTTTAAGAAAAAAATCACATTTACCCCTCAATATTACCTGAACCGGTTATAGTAGATAGGTATTGTATGGTAACATTTTGTTCAAAATTTAATGTATATTATTTTTGTAACTGGTTATATTTTAAGAAAAACGCACCGTTTTTGAGGTATTTGCGAAAAAGTAAAAAAACTCATATTTTCACCCCCTCCCCCCCAAAACCGACACTCAAGTCAGTGTAACAAATTTTTTACATATTGAGGGAAGTGTATTCAACAATTTGGCACTGGTTTGAAACTTTTTTTTTGATGTCCTGGTTTGCTCTTTTTTTAAGCTAATTGCACTGTACTATATTGCGATAATTGTAAAACCAGACAACATTGAATCAGCATTGTATTGGTTTGTAAACCGTTCATAGTAGATAGGTATTGTATGGTATCATTTTGTTCAAAATTTAATGTAGATTATTTTTTTAATTGATTATGTTTTAAGAAAAACGCACCGTTTTTGAGGTATTTGCAAAAAAGTAAAAAAAGTCCTATTTTCACCCCATTTTCACCCCTCCCCCCCAAACCCGGCACTCAAATCAGTGTAACTTTTTTTTTACATATTGAGGGAAGTGTACTCAACAATTTGGCACTGGTTTGAAACTTTTTTTTTTGATGTCCCGGTTTAGGTCTAATTGCACCGTACTAATATCTGTGATGTTGATTTGGGAGCATATTTGATAAGTTATTTTTAACAATTTCAAGTTAAACTTGTTAGTAAAATTACCTTCTTGAGTTTATTTTTGTAAATAATTCTAAATAAATTGTGTGGTAGGCCAACTTGTGTTGGTAATAAACACACAAAATATAACAATCATTTGTTGCTTACTTTGGCCAAATCATGTCCAATTCCATTGTTTTGCAAGTGCGGAGGAACTTCAGTGTGATGGAGATTTAAAAGTCCACCTTTCTGTTTTTCATACAAAATGGCACCCATCTCTGGAAAAATTTTACATTAACCATTAGGAGATATCGCCCTACCTGCAAGATCAGCAATTTATGACACAATGTAGTCTGAAACATTTTTTACCAGAAGAATTGAGGTTTCTGTCAATTGAGATAATGTGACAGAAGTGTCTAACCCTTCTAAGAAACCAGTGATGTGGAAAGCATTGATTGGCTGCTGTGCCTGCCTGTTTGTTTACACACACATTCTAAAAACAAAAAGGAGCCAGCTGAACGACTGGATTTTCTTTCTTCCCTTGTATCAATAGTAAGCTAGAATGATAGTGATCTGGCCCCCTTTGAATTCTAAGAAGTCTAGACCCCTAGAGATGCTTCTATAAGAAGATTCAAAGATTCAAAAGAATTCAGTAATAAATTACAATAGGTAACGTCAAAAACTATGTTAAAATATATAAAATCAAATTATATAAATGTGATGTGGAAAGCAAAAAGGAACCTCTTGTCATGAATTTTTGTTTGAGTTATATATACAGGGTGAATTTTAAATGAGTTCCCCCCCTACTTTTTTCTACGTTTCTTAAGATATCATCTCCGGACCACGTCAGATCATTGTTTAGTAGTAAGTACTTCATTTTGACTGGGTATACAGTTTTGGCCGCCATCTTGGATCCGCCATATTGGATACAAAGTTTTTTTTTCAAATGTAAAGGTAGGGTTGTGACCCATTATTTCAAACTAGAATTTTACACTGATTACAATGCCGCAATTAGTTTTTAAAAATCTTGATTCGTTTTAAAGTTATGAGGGCTTTTTATAACTTTATTTTTAGCCCATTTTAACATTGTGTATTAACAAACTAAGACCATAATCTCAAAATGGTGCTAGATAAAGATAAGTATACACCACCATTCATTGTCGACATATTTTCACTTGGTTATGATGGATTTAGTTTTTTCAGCCGCCATCCTGGAGCCGCCATTTTGAAATGTGATCAATTAATTTAAATATGAAGGTGGTGTTGTGACCCATCATTTTGAACTACTTTTTTATACCGGACTCAATGCTGCAATCCGTTTTTGGTTATCAAGCTTTCTTGATGAAATATTAAAATACTCTTATTTAAAATTTCAATATTTCAAAATCCAAAGATGCAAATGAAAAACGGATTGCGGCATTGAGTTCAGCATAAAAGAGTAACTCAAAATGATGGGTCACAACACCACCTTCATATTTAAATTAATTGATCACATTTCAAAATGGCGGATCCAAGATGGCGGCTGAAAAAACTACATCCGTCATGACCAAGTGAAAATATGTCGACAATGAATGGTGGTGTATACTTATCTTTATCTAGCAATGTTTTGAGATTATGGTCTTAGTTTGTAAATGCACAATGTTAAAATGCGCTAAAACTAAAGTTATAAAAAGTCCTCATAGCTTTAGAACGAATCAAGATTTTTAAAAACTAATTGCGGCATTGTAATCAGGGTAAAATTCTAGTTTGAAATAATGGGTCACAACTCTACCTTTACATTTGAAAAAAAAACTTTGTATCCAATATGGCGGATCCAAGATGGCGGCCAAAAATGTATACCCAGTCAAAATGAAGTACTTACTACTAAACAATGATCTGACGTGGTCCGGAGATGATATCTTAAGAAACGTAGAAAAAAGTAGGGGGGGAACTCATTTAAAATTCACCCTGTATATTTGAATTCCTTATTAAATTCTGAATCACCTGTACTAGTGCAAGTCCCATGCATCTACAATTTTTTTTTGTTAAAGTTATAGGACCTTGAAATTTTGTTATGGAAAAGGGTCATTTTGAAAAAAAACTATTTTGAAAATTTCAAATACGCATGAAAACAGTTTATGCCGTATGATAACATTATGATGTATGATATATGATATATGATAACAGTTTATGCTGTATTTAAGAAACGATTTTGGTATCAAAAGAAAGCTTATAATATCCTCTTTGACGGCAATGCCATTTTTTGTCTTAACTCACAGTAGTTTTCATTTAAATTTAATTGTTTTATCGAAGCATGTCATGAAAATCAAATTTCAGAAAAGGGACCTCTTGTCGACCCTATGTTATTTCTTCATAACATAAAAAAGTTACCTCTTGTTAGGACCGCAAAATTTGTGAGATATTTTGTTCTCCGTAAACTGAACTTTGTAGTTCTCTAAATTTTCACTAGAATGCAGGACAATAAATTTTAGCAAATTTCTCTATAGGGAAGTAGCTATTACCGTAGGTGGTAACACCTAGGCCTGGGACCGATTTAAATTACACTATTTTTGAATTTCTCCGTGACCGTTAGGCATACAAAAGCGCTTTAATATACTAAATTATTTCTTTTTTTAAGCTCTACAAAACAGTATAAAAAGAAATTGCAAATTTTTTAGTTTTTAGGGTCAAAAATGGGAAAACCCCATTTTACCCCATTTTACCCCCCATAAACCCCTGTTCCCATGGTCCGATTACGCTGGATCGCGAACTCGTTCGAATAAACGTAGGTTTACACGTTTGTACCAAATTTCATCAAAATCGGTTATCGCGCTAACGGACCCATATATATATATATATGAATTAGAACGGATGGTGTTTTGGGCCTCTAGGGACGTCAAAATGAAAAATTAAATCGGTCCCGGGTCCAGGTCTTACCATGAGTACTACGGTAATAACTACTTCCCTACAGGGAAATTCGCTAAAAACCAGAGTACCGTACCCTGAAATTCATTTTAGCGAATTTCCCATATAGGGAATATTAGCGAATTTCCCATATAGGGAATAAGCTATTACCGTAGGTCTCATGGTAAGACCTAGACCCGGGACTGATTTACTTTTTCGTTTTGAGGTCCCCAGAGGCCAAAAACACCATCCGTTCAAATTCATATATATTTATATATGTGTCCGTTAGCGCGATAACTCGAGCAAAATTGATCCGATTTTGATGAAATTTGGTACAAACGTGTAAACCTACGTTTATTCGAACGAGTTCGCGAACCAGCATAATCGGACCATGGGAACAGGGGTTTATGGGGTAAAAATGGGTTTTTCCCATTTTTTACCCAAAAAACTAAAAAATTCTGCAATTTCTTCCTAAACCCTCTTGTTGAGCTTTAAAAATAAATAATTTAATATATTGAAGCGCTGTTGTATGCCTAACGGTCACAGAGAAAATTTTAAAAAAAGTGTAATTTAAAATTCCCATGTTATTCTTATGGAGAAAATGAAAACTATTGTAATTTACTTGTTTATGGATATAATGTTGATAAAATTTTGCAAATTTATTTATTTCATCCTATACTATTGACATATAGTCAAAAAACACTTTTTACCTTCCCCGTAGCAGCAAACCTAAGCACTCGTTAAATCTAATGTTATTTAAATTGGAAATATATGTCTTATTTATGGGAATATTTTAGTAAAAATGTAATCAGACAAGTTGAAATTCACTTAGTCCGCAGGCGGGGGTATTTATTTATATTTTTACTTATACGTATTTCGGCACTAAGGCCATGATCACAGTATTAGAAGGTATTAGCATTGACTATGGGATACTATCATTGACTACTAAGTCAAAGATACTATAGTTCGGCCGCTTAGAAAGCGACCTCCTCCAGCATTAGCGCGCAGGTCGTTTTCTAAGCGGCCGAACTTTAGTCAAAGGTGTAGGTATAAGAGTATGCAAACAAAAAATGAATAAATTAATAACATATTTTTGAATTAATAGTAAATTTTGATTAATTGATTAGGTGTATGTTTTAACATGTAAATGTATGTGATTCTTCCCTCATATGTCTGATTATTTCATGGATTTAGTTTTTGCTTTTGCATTACATTGAGAATTTGGTCGCCGTGTTCTTTTGAGTGTAGATATGTTTGCAGTGCTTCTTCAATATCCATTTGTTCACCATTTTTCTCATAATTTAGAATTTTGACACGTTCTTCTAATTTGTCATAATTATAATTGTTTTATAATATATGTTCAGCGTACATTGAACGTTGTTTGATTGTATTGTATTGATTGTTATTGTCATAAAGCATCAGATTGTTAAAAAAAAATGTCTAAATTTGGGAAGGGTATTAATCCGAACAAACGTGCTAATCAGATATCAAATAACAGTAATGAAAGCAGTGACTGTTGTGTTCTATCGGCATTAGCAGCCAAAACTAGTGCTGATTGCTGGTATCTTGATTCAGCTTGTACCTATCACATGTCAGGTCAGAGAGATTTACTTCAAAAATACCAAAAGTATAGCAAAACTGGTATGGATGTCATTGTGGCGAACAATGAGAAACTAAAAAGGTCAAGGAGAAGCAACAGTCATGATAGATTCTGATGAGAGAAAAAATACTGATGTTGTCCATGTACCTAATCTATCTATCTATCTATATATTAATAGGCAAGCATGTTTCTTTAAAACCTTTATTCTCAGCTCGTGTGCATCGTAGGGAAAATCTACGCATACCGTTGGAAAGCTATTTTCCTGTAGGTGTGCAGAATCCCTTTATAAATTTAAATAGGCTCAAAGATAAGCACAAAAAATGAGTTTAAAAATTTGAAAAAATTAACATTGATCTTATGCGTTGCTATGCTGGTTACGAAATAACAACGAAATATAAACAGAAAATCAAAACAAATGGAGGAAACTCCAATCACATGTTTTATTTACAGTGTGGGGTGAAAATAGATAAGTGAGTACATTACATATTTTTGGTCGAGTTTCGACCACTGGACGACCTCTCATACTTATTTAATACGCAAGCAGGTTTTTTGTGACAATTACTCCTCCGAAACTACTGAACCAATTGACATGTTTTTGGTGTCATTGGAAAGAGCGTAACGTGAAGTTGTGCAGGAAACTTTCTTTTTAAGGAAATAATTAGAGAGTGAGGCCCTGGGGCCCTTTAAAGTTTCGTATCTATCCATAAGATTAACATGGGAAACAAAATTTGTCATGGAACTCCAGCTGTTGTCAGAAATTAAGAGTGAAATATTTATTGATGGTATCCATGGTAACAAAGAACAAACCTACAAAATTTAAAAATGTAAACAAGCAGAACTAACTGTCAAATTAATTTTGATTTCACAATTTCACACAGCTGGTTCAAACATATTCAATACTGCATGATTATTAGAACAGGAACGGTAGGGATCATAAACATTAATCAAATTTGTCACTCGCCCGTATCATTTTTGTCTATGCCCGAATGTAAACATTTAACATAGATTAAATGTAACTGTCAAACTATATGTTAATGTCATTAGTATGGAATTCTTTCAACATTATTTGTTGATCGAGTTTGTTTCAATATTTTTGAACTGCTGTAATAATATTTTACAGGAAATAATTGTTAGATAAATTCATGGATATAAGTAATAAGATTCTTCAATCTTTGCTGTTATTAAAATTGTGTATCCGCAACATACCTTCAGACTAAGCGAATTTCCATTTACCTGGCTTAATTAATACAAAGATTAATATTCCCTTAAAATGGTCATTTTTTTCCTATTTCAATAACATTAAGTTAATTTTAATATGAGTACTTAAGTTTGCTGCTACAGGGAAGGTAGGTGTGGTTTTGTTGAAATGTTGATAGCTAAGTATGATTGTTATTGGTTTGCAAATCCTGTAATAGGTACTTTACAATTGCTCGAATTCGAGCAACATGTACACTAGATTAAGTTTAAATTTGCTTTCTGTTAGTCAAATGCTAAATAAAGGTCTAACAATGGTTTTTTTCTGAAGACGGGTGTGATGTATACAAACAGGAGGACTTTAATGTATTGGGTCAGCCTTTCGCTCATGCCACAAATGTGGAGGGTCTTTACAAGTTGGACATTGGTCCTGATAACTAAATGTCAAGCAACTTTGCAGGAAATAGTAAAGACACAGAAGATCTATGGCACCGTCGTCTTGCTCATTTAAGTCGGAAATCCATGAAATTATTGAAGGACAAAATGTCAACTGGTATGTCATATTCTGGTCAAGGTTCACCCTGTATTTCTTGCATAAAAGGTAAGCATACTACAACTCCTTATTCTAAAAAGAAGAAGGGAACTCGCGCTGCAGAAATTTTAGGATTAGTACATTCCGACTTATGCGGCCCAGTGAATGTTAGTTCGCATGGAGGAGCTCAATATTTACTAACTCTCACTGATGATTTTTCAAGAAAGACATTCGGCTACTTTTTGAAACAAAAGAATGAAATTGTTTCCAAAATTAAAGAATGGAAATTGCTTGTAGAAAATGAGACTGGAAAAAGATTGAAGAAACTCCGTACTGATAATGGATGTGAATTTGTAAACAATGAGCCAGAAGATTTTCTTAAAGCTTCTGGAGTACTTTTTAAAAGTGAGGTTATGTCGCGACATACAAGTAGGGTAGGCCTGCCAAAGTTTATGTTTTCGTCTTTTGTGTTGTGTAAAATGTATTGTAAAAAGTTGACAAGAACCAGAATGTTTGCATATTTATAATGAATTTACCTCTAGAAGAATGTGCTGAAGATGGCTTTATAAAGCCGAAACAGCTGTACACTGAGTACAAAAATTGGATTGCTTCAAGACGGTAAGTCTTAGATTTATATTATTTGAAAAGCAAATCCTGGTCAGCCAACCACAAAGTACAAAAGTATGGTGTTGACTGCAAAGAGACTTTTTCTCTTGTTGTGAGAAACTGCACATAATAAGATATTCAACGTACCTAAGAAAACATTAAAATAAATTTCGATACTTATTTAGGACACAGACCCCAGCTTAAACGTTCTAAAATCACTTTCAATCTATTCTAGGACATCAATAATACAACTTTATTAAAGAATTTTTTGGCGCCAAGACCTCCTTTTATTATTAATTAAATATATAAACAATAATCCCAACTCACTAGGGGGCCGGTGGGAATTCTGGGTTTAGGGTGGGGGAGATAAAACGTGGTTAATTATGGGGAGAATAGGGTAATTCGACGGGTAAAAGGGTAATTTATAAGTAATACCCCAGCAAGAATGGGAAATTAGTCGGTATCAATGGGTGCATACTTTCCCTTGCCGCCGACGACGACGAGCAGAGCCTACAGAGACAGGAAGACCATCATAATTGTATTGTACCATATGATATAAATAAAAACAATAACAAAGTAAAAATAAAGTTGTTTGTTTATTTTATCCTACATATTTAGTCAAAAAATGGCTTTAAAAATATTTAAATAGGTCAATAAAAAGTGGTGCAACATCTATCACCTGTGTGAATAGCCTATCCTTAAGTTACCTCTAAAAACGTGAAGTTAAGTTTTCAGTCTTCTTTTGTTTGAATATTGATAGTTTTATATTTATTCAAGTTCATTAACATAAACATAAACAGATCATAACCTATTTCCATGAAAAATAAAAATATTTAGACACGATATATCGAACCGAATCTATATCGATATTTCTGCAGACATATGTTACGAATACATAGAGAAAACAAACTCCTCAATGAGTATGGAATTAATAGATAAATAAACATATCTATGGAATTAACCAACCCAAGTTGTAACTCGTTTATCGTGTTTACAGTAGTTCATGTTGGTGACACTGGGTGCGCTGGTATCTAAAGAATCTGATTTATTCATAGGGTTATTTATTTTTTTGTTATTTAGTTTCATGGTTTGTACTTTAATGTTTGGTCGTATATCTGGTAACGAGTTCTCTTATAAAACCGATTTATGAAATCATACAACAAGTTTGGTTGGTTTGGTTAGTTTAGAACAGTTTCATTTCATAATGAACAATAATTTTTTCCTCATGAAATCATACAGCAAGTTTGGTTGGTTTGGTTAGTTTAGAACAGTTTCATTTCATAATAAACCATTATTCTTTCCTTTGGAAATCATACAGCAAGTTTGGTTGGTTTGGTTAGTTTAGAACAGTTTCATTTCATAATTAACAATTATTTTTTTCTCATGAACTCATACAGCAATCTTGGTTGGTTTGGTTAGTTTAGAACAGTTTCATTTCATAATTAACAATTATTTTTTTCTCATGAACTCATACAGCAAGTTTGGTTGGTTTGGTTAGTTTAGAACAGTTTCATTTCATAATAAACCATTATTCTTTCCTTTGGAAATCATACAGCATGTTTGGTTGGTTTGGTTAGTTTAAAACAGTTTCATTCAGTGGCGGTTCTAGGACCTCGTCAATGGGGGGGCTACCGGGGGGCTTGGGGGGTGTGGAGCACCCCACAACAAAGCAGGGGGGTCCGAGAATTTTCTAAGCCGTTTGGTGGTTGTTTAAAGCCATTTTTAACACCTAAAACCGTGCCCAATCGTCCATAAACTCCCATTTCACTTGTTGTTTGTCATGAGAAAATAGACATTTAAAAATAAATTAAACTATGACGTTTGCATTCATGAATTTCAAAACACACTGTAGACTACGGCCATATCCTCCTAAAAGCCGTTGGGTGACTTTCTACAACCAGTTTGAACGCCTAGAACTGTGTGCAAAACCTCCGGTTTCACCATTTATTTGTCATGAATAAGTAGAAATCTTTAAAACTAACTATGACGATTGCATTTATAAATCTCAAAACATATTGTAGGCTACGGCCATATTTCCCTAAAAGCTGTTTACTAACTTTCTAAAGCCATTATTAATGTCTATATCTGTGTCCAACTGTCCTAAAACCTCCCATTTCACCTGTTATTTTTGTCTTTGTCATGAGCAAGTAGACATTTTAAAAATCAAACTATGGTGAACTTGCGTTCATGAATTTCAAAACATAGGCCTATTGTAGATTACGAAGCCATATCACCTAAAAGCAGTTTGGTGACTTTATAAAGCCATTTCTAACGTCTAGAACTATGCCCAATTGTCCTAAAACCATCCATTTCACCTGTTATATATGAAAGCAAGTAGACACTTTTTTAACCTTATACGTTTTTCTCCATTTCATAGATCTGTCACAATTGTATAGTATCGAATTCAGTAATAGCATTGACTATATAAACTTTAACACTAGTGTTTGTATATTCAATGGTAATAGACTATACTGGTGCTGCCGCTGAGATTGCTGATTGATGCCCATGTAAAGTTAGTTAGCTAGCAGACAATTTGACAACTAACTATGGAACATCAGGAAATCAGCTGTTTCCCCGTCCTCGCAACAGCTGACTGCTGTAAAAATTGTAATATTGTTTTATTAGCTGTGCTATATTGTCCACAAAGTTTATCTATGTGGAACTTAATACTACTCCTGTCATCGCTTATTAAGTTTAATAAAAACTACATTGATGTCCATTTTATGACATTGTGTTAAGGACAAAATGTATGTTTAAATTTATTTTTCCAGGGTCCAAGGGGGGGAGCTTTAGCCCCTGTAGCCCCCCCCCCCCTTGGAACCGCCACTGGTTTCATTTCATAATAAACCATTATTCTTTCCTCTTGAAATCATACAGCAAGTTTGGTTAGTTTAGTTAGTTTAGAACAGTTTCATTTTATAATGAAAAATTATTCTTTCCTCTGGAAATCATACAGCATGTTTGGTTTGGTTAGTTTAGAACAGTTTCATTTCATAATTAACAATTATTTTTTTTCTCATGAACTCATACAGCAAGTTTGGTTGGTTTGGTTAGTTTAGAACAGTTTCATTTCATAATTAACAATTATTTTTTTCTCATGAACTCATACAGCAAGTTTGGTTGGTTTGGTTAGTTTAGAACAGTTTCATTTCATAATAAACCATTATTCTTTCCTCTGGAAATCATACAGCATGTTTGGTTGGTTTGGTTGGTTTAAAACTTAAGTTTAACTCTTTTTTGGAGAAGAGCAAATTATCTGATGAGCAGATTTTTTTGCTATGTTCAACCCTTCCCCATCTAAGACCACCTCGTCAGGACTTTATATTCGTGAAATGGGACTATCGAGCGCAACCATCGTTGATTGGTACTCGTTCACGAGAGAGGTTTACATTAACCACATGGTAGATCGCTCCGAAAAGATAGGAGGACCGCTGGCAATCGTTCAAATTGATGAAGCTAAGTTCGGGAAACGAAAATTTAATAGTGGACGTGCCATCGAGGGTCAGTGGGTGTTCGGGGGGATCGACATGGAAACGAAAAAGACTTTCCTCGTTCCTGTCGAAACATGAGACTCTGCTACACTACTGGCGTTAATACGAGAGTGGATCCATCCTGGGACAACCATCGTCAGCGACTGCTGGAAAGCCTATGATTGTTTGTCCCAGGAAGGGTTCAATCATCTCAAAGTGAACCACTCTCTCAACTTTAACCCTTTCCGCTCAAGCGGCGGGGGAGCCCCGCCGTGCGTCATGGCCGCACGAACTCTAATGTCGGGCTAGGCCCGCCGTCGCTATGACAACGTACTGTACTTTTATTTGGACATACGTAGTTATTTATTTCGCCGCTAGGGTTGATGTTTGACATCTGCTGCCATCTGGGGAATTTTTTCAGAACCGTTTGAACAAATATTCAATGCTCAATATTAAATCTTAGAGCTTATGTCAGTCGTCTTCACTCGTTAACTGAACTGCTGTCTGTAGCGGCAGCTGACTGACTGCACGGCAGCTGTTTACTAAATGTTGCTTGGTTTGTTTACTGCCGTATGTAGTTGGAGTGTTATTATCGAATTGCGTGCTTTACTTTTACTTTTTATTATTGTTTACATACAATCAGATATTTTCAGTTAGTTGTTTATTTTCGTGTTTGACTGAACTGTTATGATTTGAGTTAGTTAGTTCTTGTTACGTAAGCCCATAAAATGGATGAAGACGGCGATGATTCGTTGCTAAATCGCAAAATTGCTGATGGAACAAGTAATATAAGTGATTCTGATATAGCTGGTTTGTTATTTGAAGACGATTTATTATCAAATAGCAGTTCAGATCCAACCGATCCAGAATTAGACGACGACGAAAATAGTGATGAAGATGGTGATAATAATAGTGATCCCGATTTGCCGATTGAACATATTGATCCATTTTATCTTCAAGATGATGTTAACTTTGGGACATTAGATGACATACCTGGAATACATAATGTAAGTACCGATTTGCCTGTTGAACATAGGCCTATTGATGATCAATTTTTTCAACAAGATGATGTAAACTTTGGGACATTAGATGAAATACCGGGAATACATAATGTAAGTATCGGTGGGCCTACCGAATTACCTGTAATTACTGAACCAAGCTGTTCCAATATTTTGAGTCAATCAAAAAGACTAAAACTTGACAGACCGAGACCTAGCTCTATCCCAGTTTGTACTGAATCAGGACCTTCTTCACAATCAACCAAACTTACAACAGGTAGACATTTGCGTGGATCGAGAAAAACTAAAGTCTCAAAAACCAAAAAGAAGTCTAGTCTTAGCACACAGGGTAAAAAGGCTCGGCCTAGGCCTATCCAAACCAAGAACAAGCCTAATGAAGATCATAACTATAGGACTTACACAAATACTGACCAAGATTTCCCCCACTTCCCTTACACTTTGGAATCTGGCTACAAACCCCCAATAGGCTACAAACCTAATAGCCCATTACAGTTTTTTCAATTGTTTATGACAGATGAACTTTTAGAAACTATTGTTACTGAGACAAATAAACATGCTAAGGTTGTCATTTCTAATAAGAGGCCGTTGCAAAAAAATTCAATCTGGCACTCGTGGACGGATGTAACGTTAGAGGAGATACGAGCATTCATCGGAGTGGTTCTAAACATGGGACTCAATACTAAACCCTCGCTGCAAGACTACTTTGCACAAGATTGGCTTTATAATCAGCCATTCTTTAGCCGTGTATTTTCAAGAACAAGATTTTTTCAAATATTTTGGACTTTACACTGTTCGAGTACTGGTGGTACCCAACCAGCAGCCCGATCACGAGGGGACAAGCTAAAAAATATAATTGCTTACCTTCAGACTAAGTTTACAGAATACTTTGTCCCTCCATATGAGCTTTCTATGGATGAAAGTACAATTTCGTTCAAAGGAAAAGTGTACTTCAAGCAATACAACCCCAAAAAACCAATTAAATGGGGTCTAAAGGTTTTTGTTGTATCTGATGCCAGGTCAGGATACATTTTCACGTTTGAGCCATACTATGGCTCAGCTACATCGCAGATATTACCTTACCCTGACCTGCAATTCACTACCAGAATTGTTTTGCTGTTGGCACTAAGAGTGAGGCAAGTATGTGGGCCAGATTGCGGTTTCCACATATATACTGACCGATTGTATACAAGTTTGTCATTAGCTCAAGAGTTGCTAAAGATGAAAATGCATCTCACTGGTACAGTTAATTCAAATCGTCAAGGTAATCCCAGTAATGTAAATAAGAAAAGGCTAAAGGGTCTTTTGAAGAAACATGAGACAGCAGCCTACCGTCACAAAGACAATGTCTTGGTGTTGGTGTGGCGGGACCAAAGACACGTAATTATGATGAGTTCGTATCATAACTCGGATATGCAATTAGTAAAAAGAAGAGAGAAGGGAAGAAAAGAAGATGAAATTGTGTCCAAACCAGTTGTTGTATGCGATTACAACGAGAGAATGGGAGGAGTCGACACTGCCGACCATTACATTTCGTCCTACATGTTTGTTCGGAAATCTAAAGTGTGGTGGAGAAAACTGTGGTTCTGGCTTATGGAAGTATGTGTCGTCAACAGCCTCCTGCTATACAACATGGACTTACAGAATAAGGGGAAAACTCCCATTGATTCGAAGAGATTTAGGGAAATGCTGATTACTGAACTTGTTTCTGGTGTACGTAACAAATCTTATTCACAGCGAGGTCGTCCTTCTTCAGCTGACCAAGAAGATAGGCTAGATAAAAAACCTCATTTTATTTATGCCAATGAAAAAAGCAACAGCAAGGACTGTGCTGTTTGCAGCAACAGGAAAGCTGGACAGAGAAGAGAAACCGTGTATTTCTGTGCTACATGTGCAAGAAAACCAGGCCTTCACCCAGGGCAGTGCTTTGAACGCTACCATACCCTGAAAAACTATAAGATGTAATGAGGTATGTCTAGTTCTTTGACAAAAACATTGTTTAAATTCTTATATAACTTGTGTTTATTTTATGTTATTATTATTTTAGGCCTATTCTTGTTTGTGATTGAAGCGGAGTAGCGTACAAGCGAGATAAAATATTTAGGCCTAGTTCTTGTTTTATTTATGTTTTTCAGCTAATACAGTTTTGAAGAAAAAATACTTTTTCTCTTTACATCATAAATATTTGGTTTCTAAGCAACAGCAAAATTAATATTGCCTAAAAAGATATTAGTCGCTACAAAAACTGATATTTTCACAAAAACTTTTTTTTAGCAAAAATTCATATTTTTCAATATATTTTTTTCCGCATAAAATTGTGTCTTTTAGCTATGTAAATCACTTCAATATATATATAAGGACATACACAATGTAAATAAAACACTTTTATACTCTTATTTCTATAAAAAAATTGTAAAAAATCTTGTTATTCCAATTTTTTTATTTTCTCCAAAAAAATTTTTTTTTTATGAGTAATGTATAATAAATTTTTTAAATATATATACTGGTTTCTATATCCTAAATATGATCTTTGGTTCATACAGAATTAGGAAAAAAATTACCAGCATTCTACAAATAAAGACAGTATTTGTTTTTTTGGCAAATAAATGAAGTGTGCAAATTTGGCTAAAATTAAATGGAGCTGGTGAGTAAATGGGCCTCCCGTTAATCTGAGTGGAAAGGGTTAAGGACCTAGAGACCGGCGCCCACACAAATAACATAGAGCGGGTTTGGAGAGAGGTTCGGGCCACAATCCCTCGTTATGGAATTTAAAAAAACACTTCTTCGGCTATTTGGCGGAATATCAATTCAAGCAACGCTATCCACCACTGGAGAGGATGCACCATTTTTTTAAAGCTGCTGGACAGCTTTATCCTCTTCAGCATTAATTTCGTGAGTACAATCAAGTGTTATTTATTTTGATTTTATTATTAACTTTTGTAGCACGCTTTTTGATTGCCTTATTCAACTATGTCCTCTTTAAAAAAAAATTACCACCATTACCGGTAGCATAAATTTAATATTTACTTTTAATTCAGTACCTCCATTGTGAAACAGCTGGTGAGTGGTGATACGTAATCGTGCAGTTCTCTGATTGGCTGGTGGTTTCTTCGTCAGTTGTTTGTTTATAACTGTCTCCATGACTCCTGTTGTTAGTTCAAAGTGAAGTAGTGACAAAGTAGGACGTAGCTCAAATTTGTGATTAATTTTCATTCTGTTTGTGTTGGAAAATTGCGTTAGGACATTATTTAGAAAACGGGGTGATTCGTGGTGAAATATGCGGATACCTTTCAATATGTATTTGTTGGACGAATTGATTTTAATTTTCGTTGTAGGCTAGTTGCTGGTTGGCTATTGGCAAACCAAAGACATGGTGCCGTGGGTGCCGATTTTGGTTATCTTTGAGTGAGACAGCAGTAAATTATATGTCGAGTGCATATTCCTTGTGAATTTTTCACGTCGATATAGTGAATCCAACATGCTTGAAGTGTGGAATTGTCTAAAATTTGTGTATATTGAGGTTTTGGAGGAACTGTTGTTAGGGTCGGTTTCATTAAATTCCAGTCAATATTTGGGACTGGAATTGCTTTTCCCCCAATTATTATCCTCCAAAACTTCATTTTATAAACTGTTTACACTTCAGAAAGTGTTTTTAAGCTGGGGTCTGGGTCCTAAATTTTTACCTAAATTTTAGAAACAGGTAAAAATCTAGTTTCTAATGATATACAGACTGTCCCAAAAGTCCCGGACCGGTTAAATATTTTCTAAACGACAACAGATAAATCAATAAGATTTGGTACATCAACACCACACCTAAAAATATACTTTTTTAAGGAAATATCAATTTTTTATCACATCATGGGGAACTCCCGCAAGGAGTCAGAAGGAAATCTTAAATAGAAGCATAGGTTGACATGTACATAAAATTAAAGGTCTTTACTAGCAGAATATAATGCCGCAAATTTGAACTCAAACGGACAACCAAGTCAAGAATGGCAGTGGTTCAAAGATTCATTTAATTTGCATTTGGGGGCACAGCCCTAGGAATCGGGAAAAAATTGTTAACGTAAGCATAGGTCGATATGCACATAAAATTAAAGGTCTTCACTAGTAGATTACAATGCCGTAAATTCAAGCTCAAAAGAACGCCTGAGTAAAAAATGGCAGTTCTTCAAAGATTCAAAATGGCTGGTTCAAGAAATCTTTGAACGGCTGCCATTTCTTACTCAGGCGTTCTTTTGAGCTTGAATTTACGGCATTGTAATTTACTAGTAAAGGTCTTTAATTTGATGTGCATGTCAACCTATGCTTCTATTTAAGATTTCCTTCTGACTCCTTGCGGGACGTCCCCAAGATATGACAGAAAATTGATAGTCCCTTAAAAAAGTAGATTTTTAAGTGTGGTGTTGATGTGCAAAATCTTATTGATTTATCTGTTGACGTTTAGAAAATATTAAACCGGTCCGGGACTTTTGGGACAGTCTGTATAACTTACTATAGAACACTTGGTCACCCTCATCTATAATTAGGCCTACCTCGTTTGTTTATATCGGATTGTTCCTTTACTAGCCCACTGAGACGCTAGTGAATGACCTGGGTGATGTATGCCTAGAGCAGAGCTAACTTGAGGTACAGTTTCTTAACTGGGCTATGCTAATATCGATTGAAACTATCGGATTGAAAATATTGAATCGATATTTTTAAATATATCTATCATTAAAACACGTTCGCTGCGGCATGGAAGCAATCGCCGCCATCCTGGTAATGCCATCCTGGTGGGTGCGATAGCTCCCATAAGCTGCATAGCAGTACGAAATGATTTATTTTTAAGCCAGGATTAGAGCTAGAAACTTGAAACCTCGCACAGCACTGCTCAATAGTATATACTGTATTTTGTTGTGTTGTAGGTTGGTACCTAGTAAATTTCCTCGTAAAATCCCCGTCTGGCAATCTCAAAATCGACTTTGTGTCATGTTTTTATCCCTCCATTTGGCAATACAATTCCAATGGGACCGGCTACGTTCCAAGCAGTGCTGCTATCTGTGGATGTTTAGCGAACTACGTCGACTCTCGTTGTAAAGCAGGACATCCTCGCACGTTATTTACTATTTGTCAGACCGAAATTGGAAAGCCAATCACACGCGGCAATCAGGTTTGTTCGACACTGAGGGCTGCGCCGCACTAGGGAAACGCCCGCCATTTGACGTGCCACCGCGAACGTGTTAAATTAAACTATCATAACCTAACCTAACCAACCAAACTTGCTGATAGTGAAAAATCACATTATGGTTTAACTTACTTATCAAATCAATAGCCTAGTTTCAATCAATAAATAGCCCAGCCCAGCATAGCATAGCCCAGGTAAGAAACTGTACCTCTAACTTGTTTGCAATCAGTCAAGTAAGGAAGTGAACTTATTAGCTAACTCTGATTCGGCAATTTGAAAATCACCTGAATAAACCCCTTGTTCTTAAAAATGTATGATGAAATATATGTAATTACAATACTAAATGTACTGTATTTTGAGTTGAGTTACCTACCCTATAAGATATCTGCTGTTTGCTTACCAGTTCCATCTCCAATAGGTAAATAAAATGCTCCTGACACATTATCATTTATCAGCTTCCCATATTTAGTTGAAAAACTCATTGGTTTCGACAAATACAGTGCGTTACTCAAAACCCTCGTTTTGCATATTTGGGGATGAAATCGAAATACGAACCTGGGAACAAAATTCATAATCTTACTAGCTTCAGCTTCACCTTGTAAGTTGTAAACTAATTGCAATTGCAACAAAACAACAACCAACAACAACAACTTAACTTAGTGTCAAAGACCACGAGTACGAGACCTTGCCGTCAGACCGTCACCGCCCACCTTCGTCTGTCTAGAAACGGGACAGCGGAACAACGGAATTGAAATCCGAACTGAACATCTGATCGCACGTTTCTGTCATCACCGAGCCTGTTTTAAATTACGCGGGAACAAAGTACAGTAGCCGTTTAATGTTAAATATAAGTCTAAATATGTTAATTGAAAATTATTTCTAGAATAATTATTAAAAATTACAAAAAGCTATATAAGTCCAAATAAAGATGAATTACATAAAAATCCTAACTATTATTAATTGTTGTTTACACTGTTTAAATAACAAAAGTATAGAAAGAAAAAGTTTAATTCCATGTCGTTCTAAATTATAGCTTACAGTTAGGCCTATTTTCAGCTGTGAACATTTTAAAACTAGTAACATACCTCGTGTTAAAATTCCTGGTCTTCAAAATAAATTTTTCTTAAAATGTAACAATTTAACACATATATTGATACACACTCACACACACAAATAATATTTACATTTATTTACAACATATTTTCTTCATATTGGAAACTGTAACAACAAAATGAACATAACAATTTTGCTATTTTAAATGAGAAATATCTTATTGTGAATTTTCTATAGGCCTACTTGTTTATTTTGTTTGTTTGTCAGTGTCACAAGTTACTCAGCATGGGTCTACGTTTAAGTTTGTAGGTACCAGTATCTCTGTGAAAATATCTGGGATGTCAGTGTGTGTGTTCAAGTTCAAAAACTTTTATTTCAGTAAAAGATTTCACTAGCATACCACTGGGCCGAGTGAATACAAGTCGTTCAAGTAATCTCTTGTGAATAAAAGCGACTCTTTACTTGCAAGTAAATACTTCCTAAATGAGATGGTATACTCACTGACCTATCGGATATGAGGGTGTACTTGCAAGTATGTACTACATTTTAAAGTAAACATTATACAGTACAAGTATATATATATTATAGGCTATATATGATAAATATATATATTATATTATTGAAGGTCTAAGGCCTTCATTTAAACATGTAAAATGTGAAGGTTTTGCATTATTGAGACTTGTGGATGGATTTTCATTAACAAATAGCTTGAACATAACGAAGGAATACCACAAAGGTTCCATCTTCAACCCAAGCACTATTTTGCGGAAATCACTAGAGTCATACATAATTTAAATAAGTGTATTACACTATACTGAATGTGTTACATGCATTTATCAACAAGTAAATTTAAACAAGCATGGGTTACTGATAACTAGTTGAAAAACAAGTATTTACTCTTTAGGCAAGTATTTGCTGGTGTTTATTCACACCAAATTTATAGGTTTCTGAGGGTATATACTTCCTTGGAAAGGCTTTTTAGAAGTACAAGTAAATACTCATGCTTATTCACTTCTGTTCAAGTAAATACTCAAATTATGAAAATAAAAGGCAAGTAAAAAAATGTGAAGTGCAAGAACTTTAACTTAGAAAATAATAATGTGTCAGCTGTTACTATTTCATTTAATTTATAATTGATGGTTGATTATTACCTAATGATTACAAATAATTAAATAATTTTTTTTTGCAAAGTTTTATTTACAATCTGTTTTAAATTAAACGATAAGTAAATATGATGACATTTATATAAATTAAATAAAAATTGGGGGAAAAATTATTGAGCGGAGCGAGCGAAGCTCTTTGGGATCAACTTCAATGCAACACATAGAGAAACATCACTCAATAACGGCTGAACGCATTTCAGTCAAACTTAACAAAATTACTTAGACTAATTTTAAGATTTTTTTTTAAACAAACAAATTTCAATTAGATAATGCTAATGCAATTTAAAACGAACTTAAAATTTCAAATTTTTAACATTAGGCTTATGTGACTAAAGTAGCCATGACAGGTTTTTTGTTTACAAGAAATGTAAACAAGAGAATCATAAGGTATCTCTGAACTTTCTAGACTTTTCTTTTAAACGTTTTTAAACAATTCCTATGATCTTAATAAATAAGAAAATACCGTTAAAACATTTTTTTAGGCGCGGAATTCACTGCAAATCGAGAAAATATACGGAACTACTTTCTCAATGCGCGGAGCATAAACAAGGAGCGGAGGGATACGGACCGGTGACTACTTTCTTGGGAACCTATATGTATGTGTTGCCAGCTGATTAGAAACAGCCAATGTTAGAAATCAGGATTTAATAAGCGATATATCGAACCGCATCGAAATCGATATTTAATCCGATAATACCGAATACCTCACAGGTTATATTATGTTGAATTACATCGACGGTGCAGTAAGTTATTACACTTAAATAAAACCATAGACTAACCAACACAAGTAGACTTCTCATCCCATTATAAATTTTGAAGCTCGTTTTTCATGTCTAGTTCATGTACGCCACACTAGGCGCTAGTGTCGACGAAATTTTGTTTCTATTATTTTAGGGTTAATTTCTTGATTTGTGCTTTACTGTTTGGTTAAATAACTAGGGGACAATTTATTGTTTATGATTAGATCGTATTATTTGGTTAAACGAGGTTTTAAATGTCTGTATGAACGGGAAACGATTTGTAAAAAAAACACGACCTCTACATAAACCGTACAGAACTAACAATAAAATTGTCTTCAGCTGTTCCATTAGGATGAGAAATCTACTAAGGGAGTATGTTTATTTATGATAAAACGCAGATTGGACACTGATCTAATTTAGGCATGTGGGGAAGGTAGGTCGGGGTTTATGAGTAGCCTATTCGTGACTACATTGAGTGTTTTGAAGTAAGGTTAGATTAGGAAGGTAAAGTGTAGGTTATAAGTAGGTGATCGGGTTGTTTATTTGTGTTGCACCATATAATTTTTATCTTTTGGAATGGTTGGTTAAACGGGGAAACGATTTCAAAAATGCTTGCATATGGTCTTAACAAACCATCTACAGTATTCTAGCATTGACTTTATATAAAGTTAATGATTCTAGAAAATTACTACATAAAAACCAAATGAAAATAACATTTGGATTTGGGCCTTTTGACCATAGCAAAACTAACATATAATTTATGAAATGTGAAAAGTTGTATATCATTAAATACTATTCTGTAATATTAATAATTGTTCGGCAAATCCTCATTTTAATGGCTCGGCTGAAAATGGAATCTGCATTTTGTGAAACAGTAATTTGGTAACAATTTAGTAATTTCAAATGTTGATAACAGTAGTAGCCTATCCTATATAAATACCGTTATTTGATTGCCAAGCCACGGACTATACATACGTCCAGTTACAACCGTAATAAGTAAACCTGGGCTTATAGAAGTACACTTTTAACCACGGTATGGATAATTGTCTAGGCCTGTCCAGAAGTAGGCTTCTAATTTTTTAATTATATTATCTACATTGTATATTTAAGGCATGTCTTCCCTACTTATTATTATTCTGTTTTCACTTAAATCAGCTGAATGCGATATTTACTTATTACTTATGTTTAGGCCTACATTTCAGCCATCTTATTTTATTGTTCAATAAGTAAGTCTTTTTGCAGTTTTTACGTTTTTACACATTGAAATACATGACTGATAATTCAGTTCATTTGAGTCTTTTAAAGGTGTTTTACATTTGAGTCTTACATTAAAATAGCCCTACATTTTTCGTAGGCCTATGTTTTATCTTTGACTATATCATCAATACAACTAGACATTCCATCCCCATGTTAAATTTGTAGCCAGCTTTTTTTATCAAAATCTTCTGTATCCAATGGCCAATGGTATTATTAAGGCCAGTATTGAGTATTAAAATGCCGTCGCTAAATCGTCCTAATAATGGCAGAAGACCTCTACATTCTAGTTACATTACAATCATGTCCTCCATCAAGTGGTATTAACAATCATAAATTATTTCCAGCAAAGAAAGCTGAGTTTAACCGATTGCAAGGGTTGAAATGAAGACCAATGTTTATGTTGCACAGTTGAATTTAAATGTCAAATTTCCTCTCCTGTTGTTATACAATACTCGTTTTTTAATTACTGTTTTTTATGCTTAAATATTTTAACCAATTGTAAGGGTGAAAAATGAAGTCCAATGTTTTTGTTGTAGGCTACAGTTGAATTTGAATGATAAATTTCCTTTCTCTTTTTTATACTTTAATGCCCTTTTTGGATGTTAGTATCAGATTCCAACTACTGTAATATTTTCCTGGTCAAAACTACCATAATGCACTTCTGGAAGAGGTAAATTTGAATTATTATAATGTAAATCAATAAAACCAGCATTAGTAAATAAATCTATTGACTTTTTTACATTTAGTTACTTATACAAATATCAAATCACGTTTGTTCCGCTCAACTGGCTTTCACCTCTCTGAAAGCAACCCTAGGTAAAATGTATTATCTATACTAATATATAATAAACGGTATCAGCATTCTGACACATACTTTCTCCCATAAGTTTGTCAACAACCTTTATCATGTGTAAGCAGTGAAAGTAAATATACGGAAATGGGATTTGTACAATTTTGTTCAGAATTTAAAGGTCTATAACATACTAAATTTTTATCAAAATCGTTCAAACCATTTTTGGAAAAATCAGATTTTTCCGTTATTTTATGGGGTTTTATGGGAAAATAACATAATTTAAAATAACTTTTAAACCGTAATTTTTACACAAATGGGATTTGCACCATTTTGTTCAGCATATAAAGGACCATAACATACTAAATTTTTATGAAAATCGTTCGGGCCGTTTTTGGGAAAATCTAATTTTTCCGTTATTTTATGGGGATTTATGGGAAAATACCCATTAAAAATCAAAATTTCTAAAAAATTGAAAAAACTATAAAATTGTAAGGACCATAACATACTATGTTGAATAAAAACCGGATTTTTTTCTAAAATCCTATTTTTCGTTACTTAATGGGGTTTTTTTTATGGAAAAATAACATAATTTGCCATAACTTTTGAACCGTAATTTTTAGAGAAATGGGATTTTCACCAGTTTGTTCAGGATTTAAAGGGCTACAACATACAAAATTTTTATCAAAATCGTTCGGGCCATTTTTGAGAAAATTAGATTTTTCCGGTTTTTTTTGGGTTTTTATGGGAAAATCCCCATTAAAAATCAAAATTTCAAAAAAATGAAAAAAACGCCTGGAGATACCATGGATTAGAACCTACATACCAAATTTCATCGAAATCGGACCACAGGTACTTACTTTATGTCTCTAGCTCTGTACACATCCAGACACACAGACACACACACACACACACACACACAGACATCACTTCGAAAACCACTTTTTTGGGTCAAGGGGGACCCAAAACGAATATATTCACTCAAAACTCAAACTCGAAAATTTTGACGAAAACAATACTTTCTCCATATACTATGGTATAGGGGGAGAAAGTAAAAATGAGATGGTGTGTGTTTGTGTGTGTCTGCTACTCAATAACGCAAAAACTACTGAACCGACTGGGCTCAAATTGCACACACATGAAGCTACAGTTCCGAGGATACATATAGAACTATACCCGCTTCGATATTGTCCTAGGGCTCTGCCCAGTGGGCTTTCAACAATTTGAGGTGAGAGATTTAAAAGTAAATATTGATTGATGGTATCCATGGTAACAAAGAACAAACCTACAAAGTTTAAAAATATAAACAAGCAGAACTAACTGGCAAATGAGTTTTGATTTCACAAGTCCACACAGCTGGTTCAAACATATTAAATACTGCACGAATATTAGAACAGAGAGGGTAAGGATTATAAATTTAAAATAATGATGTCACTAGCCCGAATGTAAACATTATTTAACATTACTTAAATGGAGCTGTCAAACCATATGTTAATGTTATATTTCATCAGTTACTCCATTTGTTTATGTTTATTATGATCTATTATACTGAGTCTGTTCTAATATTTGTGAAATGCTGTAATAGCTATTTACCTTACAAGTGTAGTAAGAGCGTTTTTACATCACGCAGGTGAATGTTGTGCAACGAGCGGAAGCGAGTTGCATAATTTACCGAAGGTAAAAACTATTATAGACCATTGGAAAGCCCTTTAAATGAGAAAGTTTTTAGTGATATTTGTTAAACTCAGCGGATCTCGGTAACCGAGAAATAAATCGCTGAATGTTATTTAAATTTTCGTTGGTATTCAAAATAATTGTTTAACGAAGAAATTTAAGAAGAAAATTTTTCCGTACCCCAGAAATTATGTGTTATATCTATTAAAAATTTTGTGAGGATTCTGAAAATGACATTTAAACTAACAATTATTGCGTTTTTAACAGAGTAATACAACCTTTTTCATAACAACTACAATAATTTTTGAAAAATCTTAATTTATTTGTTATTCCCTAACGGTTGAGGTTTGGAACCTCAAATGTGCGTCATTATGTCGCCATTACCATGTAGTTTGATACAAAATTTTATTTAACACTTATGACCGGACACCCTGTATATGCATATGTAACGATGCAACAGATTCAATTCCTAGTAATTTATTGTGGGTAAAATAATATATAATATAATACATTTATTGTGTATAATAAAATAAAATACTTCTACTTTGCGTAAACATTTTTGCTATATATTATTTGTAATAATATATTTTTTAAATGTTTAAATAAGTGTTTCTTAAACATCATTGTATTTATACATTTTCAATACGATGAAAGATGAAAGACTGCTTTGACCTATATTTTATATTTTCCTTCAACAAATAAAATTTACAATCACTTAATTATTAATTTATTACTAGTATAAGCAAAGATAAGTCATTATAGCAAAAAAAGTTATAGAAAAGCATTGATTAAATGAAAGGATGGTAAAATGTTTAATGACTGATAATCATAAAACACAGTTTATAATGAAAGGCACTGACTTTATTAGGATTTAGATTCGTTACTGATGTTTTGTAAGACAGTTTTGTCTTACAAATGTCGCATTTGGCCGTGAAATCATCTAATACCAAAAAGTAATTCCACACCTCACCGGTTTTTCTTTTAAGACTCATTGTATCTATATAATTAATACGCTACATGAAACTTTGTCGGTTGAACTCCTCCGCCATTTCTTAACCGAATTTATCCATTGGCGTCTCATTGAAAAGAGCGTGTCGCGTAGATTTGCAAACTGACCTTACATTTTTGAAAAAGTCCCTTGGGCTCTGCCCCAGTGGCTGTTAAAGTTCCCATGTTATCCTTATGAAGAACATAATTGTTTACATTTTGATCAGCTGTATAATTTAATTGCTGTTATTTATTTTTCAATTCAAAGTCTTTTAAACTCATCGGAAATTATGATGACTTTTATTTGTTTTTAAATAACTAATTTACTTCTTTGCAATTGCTCGATTTCGAGCAACGTGTTTACTAGTAATAATTAATCTGATTCTCAATAACGCAGAAACTGAAACTAATGTAAACAAAACAAAGCGAACAGCGATAGGGTGCAAAGCCCGCTCAAAGTACAGTAGTTCGCTCAAAATCCGAAGGATACAGACAGAGAGCAGCACTTACAAGGACGGCGGATACAGCCCAGTCACAGCGCTCCTACAGTCGATATTTTGAACTAAAAGCCTGTGACTGCGACTGCGGCTGGGGCTGGGGAACAGAGACTGTGACTCGCTCAGTCACAGCGCTGCTCGCGCTTCTACAGACGATATTTTGAACTAAAAAGCTGCGACTGCGACTGCAAATGGTGAACAGAGACTGTGACTCCGGTAGCTGCTACTTTTGATATCGTGTCACAGACTGTGACTGCGACTTAAAAATATCGGTGACAAAATCACAGTATGTGATTTATCGCTCATCCCTACGCTGTCCCCGTCCCGTTAGTAGACAGACGAAAAAAAGGGCGGTGACGGTCTGACGGCAAGGGCTCCTGTGTTTATTTTATTGGCAGTTTTACATCCATGAATGTTGTTGGTCTTACCAGATTTCATTTGGTTTAGCAATAGTCCATTATATTTCTACAGATAGCAAGCTATTGTATTTATCAACGTTGAATTCTTCAACTTAAAAATGTCGATGGATATGATACCAAAAGACCTGAGAACTGCTAGAGCATGTTTATTTTGCTCCTTGATAAAGGTAGGCCTAAGTTAGGTCCATCCCTAACTTGTGTGTTAAAACATTGTAGGCCTTTAAACTAATTTAATTATCCTAGTTCTAAGCTCGTTAAAATCTTTGGTAAATATGCATATTAAGGGGCTCATGGGAACCTGTAGTACCTAATTTATAATCATTAGGTTAGAAACTAGATTTTTACCAGAAAACTATGGGCTGCACTTTACTTGACGTCCTACACTCATTCGATTGTTTTTTTCGATTCGATATTTTCATTCGATTGTTTCATTCGATATATCGTTTGGTTAGTTAGGTTAGGTTAACCTTACCTAACTAACCAAACGATATATTGAATGAAGCAATCGATTAATCGATATACCGATCGATATTTTCATTCGAATGAGTGTAGAACGTCGAGTAAAGTGCAGCCAAACTATGGTGTAAATTTTTTTTGCTGTGACAATAATTACACACCAATCATTTTGAATCATTTAATTTTTTTAATGTTGTAGGCCTATTAGAAACTTTGATCTGCACTTAAATATTTATACTCTAAAATTTAAGTTCCCTTAAGTTAATAGCCCAAGTAACGTTTAACTTATTGATTGATTAGATATACCTATATAATTTTAACCCTCCAAGTGTCCATAGTTTAGGCCTTAATGTCCACCTATTTTTGGCGCATTTGCAAGGTTTTATTAAAACGGATCTGAGAAGCTTAAAACAATGTTAATTCTAATGTTCTATATACCATTTTGTTTGGAAAATCATGGGCTTCAATATCATACATAAAACATAAGGAATATTTGTTTCAAAAAATTTTTTTAGGTAAAAAAAGAATTATTTTGGAAAAATTGAAAAAAAAAATAAGTTCGCGCTCAATGAAATTGTACAAATTATAGGCCTACCGTATAAATATTTGAAAATAGCCACTTTGTTCTAAATTTAATGAGGATTACAAATATATAATCATATAGTGAGGTAAGTTATCAAATAAATAAGTTATGAGAGAAAAACGGATTTCAGTACCGTACATAGCGTTTAGCTAAGAATGCATAGCCTAACCATAGCTAGGAATCTGGCTGATAATTTACATCAATATCACTACCTACTTCTTCAGGATCATCAACCAGCCCTTCAAAATCACTTAAATCTTCTTATAATGCACCACGTATAGCCTATCACTACTTTTGATTTTTAACACTAAAACAATGATAAACGTAATAAAACACATCAGTCATCGGTCCGAGGATAACCAAGCTGTTTACGAATACGCACGTCAGCTGTCTGCTACTATTACGATCGGCTCGGAGAACATACAGCGCTGAGACAGGCCTCTGGAGAAAGCTTAGAATATAATGGAAAGAACGATACCTAACTCAATCCAGTTCAATCCGATTCAGTCAGTCATAGAGCCTTCGCCGTAAACGATGTTCGTGCGTCGAAAAATCGACGCGTAACACTACACAAAGTGTGTAGCGCGTCGATTTTTCGACGATGGACCCTCGGAGGGTTAAAGTAAATATAAGCCTAGGCCTAAGTTACATTAACAACCCACAATTCAACAGGTAAAAATGTCAAGTACCCTACCTAAGTTGACCAAAGGCCTATGGAAACATTTTAGGTAGGACTATTACAAATTGACACTCTTCTAACCTAACATTACAGTCCTATGCTATTAGCAAATTCGTAATGCCGATGGATTCCAGGTAGGTTCACTCACACACACGCAGGCTCAGGGGATTAGCTGACCGTCCGTATTTCCACCCCGTTAAATATCCTATTGTACTTAACAATAGGAATTAGGCCTACTTAATATTTTTATTTGTAATTCTATTTTGACTTCCTTATCATTTTTGAGCTCTTTAGGCCTATATTATAAAAATAAAAATGATACCAAACAAAATATAATTAGTAGGTCTAAACTGTATAAGGTAAACAGCCCAAACTCCGAACGGTTAGAGGAGGTTAGGTCATTCTATTGTATTTTTATCCTATTTGGTTATATCCAGGCTTGATTAATTGTTTTACAAGGATTTATTATGAACTAATATTAAATTTTATGTCACAAACAACAAGTATCTCCTTTCAAATATTGTAAAATAACGTAATACAAGTGCCGAACGTTTCAACCATGAATAGCCCAATACCGAACGGCGTACGTCCCAAATCTGAACGCTGGTTTCCCAAATCCGAACGAGTCTGGTCTCCACTCTAAACACTGGATTCTTTAAATGGATTCTTTAGTGAGTCGGTGGCTCAGTCGGTAGCGTCGCGGACTTCGGGCCCAAGGCAGCGATGTCGTGGGTTCGGATCCTGGTCACTGCCGATAACATTTTATCAGTACAGTTCACCTTTGTACTGTACCGGCTCACTCCTTGCTTTGCTGTAAACGATCCACGCACGGGCGCTTAGTCTATGTGGACGGGCAAATGCAAGGTTAAAAGAGGCCGCCAACCTCTTTATTTAAAAAAAAAAAAAAAAAAAAAAAAAAAAAAAAATTGAACCACTTTGAATTTAAGTTTTAAATGCCGTTGGTATAAAAAGTAAGATAGCTGATGACGACATGAGCAGTAAGCGACGAAATAACTCGCAGTAGTATCAAACTACTAACTACTACGGCCACGGCACGGCCACCAAGATTATGTGTTTTGCCCAGTCGATTTAACAAAATATACTATAACAACCGACGCACAGTCCAAGGGAAAAAGCAAAGTATTAAACTCATTTTAGTGGAATGCAAGTTACTGGTTTGAGTGACAGTTTTTATTGGAAAATTAAATACAGCAAACTTGAATTAAAAATACACTTATTTACAAATTAAATTATACACAATGTGCAAAAATGTCTACTGACGAGAACGAAACTTAAGAACATTTAACTTTTTCTTTGAATGCAAAGAAATCACGTCCCTCCACAGCGGTTGAAATTTAAAATTATTTCCAAATTAAAATCAACAAACTTAAAATAAAAATACACTTATATACAAATTATACACTATGTAAAAAAATGTCTCAGTAGAAAAACATATGTCATAACTTTTTCTTTGAATGAAAAGAAACCACGTCTTTCCACAGTGGGTGCACTTAAAATTTGGACAATGTCTGTCAAAGGCACATCATTGTCGAAGTCGTCTTCATCAGGCCATACAAATTTGTTTCCTCTTCTACGAAGAAATTTGATTCCGGCTTTGTCGTTTTTAATTGATTTTATTTGGCCAGGAAAATATTGTTGTTTCCCTTCCACATCATAAGGGACGACGACCCAGCTGTTGACCATAAGATTTTCAAGGTCCTTGGGGGCTACAATGGGAATTTCTTCATCCTGGGAGTCACTGTCACTGTCATCGGGTGCTGTTGTCGGTCGTTTATTGTTATTTCCTTCTTGTTTTATTGTTCTCTTTACTTCACGTATCATTTGCCGCCGTTCCTTTTCTTCTTCCTTTTCTCTCTTCTTAGCTTCTCTTGCCTCCATGTACTGTCTGTAGCTTTCTCCCGTAATCGCAGCTGGTGTTGGGTCTCTTTTCTTGATTTTTTTCTTGATGGATGTCGGGGAGGGATATTGCAGGCACCTTTTAAAAGGTGATGGCATACTATTGGATGTGCAGCATTTTGATGGAGTGGTGTATGTTCCTGGTAGGGGCATTCCTTAAATCAAAAAGAAAAAACATAACACTTCAAATAAGCATCTTAATGTAAAAAAACAAAATACTATGAGTTGATAATAGAAAGATATGAATGTTTAACTTAATCACCTCGTTGCGTTGGTCTAAAGTATGTCTAATGAATAAATCCTCTAAGTTACCTGCAGAGCTCGTAGTTTCTGTTTGGCTGCATGATGGCTGGTTGTTCTCAGATGGGAGTTCACGTAGCAATTCAGGATCAGGCTGCTCAGGAACATTGTTTTCAGGCATGCTCTCCAATATATCCGTGACAGACACCTGCAACAATAGGCATGTTAACCATAATAACTTGGATAATAAAAAATATTTCACTATAATGAACACAGGTGGTTGATATGAATTTCTAACAGTGGTATTTAAGGGTTGCTGTTAAGATGCGACCACCAACCATTGCCTTGCATGTTGGTGATGAAGTGCTGCCCCGACAACGTGCCACCACGACAACCCCCAAATCGGATAAATGTGTGGTGTCAGGCTGTTGTGATGGTACGTTGTTGGGGTGGTACCTTTATTTGCTCCCCGTTTTCAACCGTGTAGGATATCTTAACTTTACTTAATTTGTTTTAAGTTGCAGCACAAATGTTAAAATGAGTCTTGCATTTTTTACTTATATTTACTGTGTAATGTAACTTAATCAAATTATTAAACGGGACCTACCTCGATAGATATGCCTTGGTCTGCGTTGGTAAATCCTAGGCTGTCAATGATGTTCTGCAGACCCTGTTCGTCCACGGAAGAGTTGCCGTCTGCAATTATCCGGCCCTCGATGATTCCGTCTTCATCCAGGTCGATTGGAAAGTCCAGCACGTCGTCCACAATTTCTTCTTCAGCAGGTGTTAGGGCTGGTGGCCGTTTAGGGTCCGGAGTTGAAGTTGTAGAAGGGTCAAATGGACGTTCGTTTTCTTTCTCCGACGCTGAAATTTCACTTTTTTTTAGGGTGGTAAGCTCATTTTTGATGGAATTCCATACTTGAAATAATGACTGGTCTTCAACTTCAATTTCTCCGCGGGCAAACTTCTGAACTTTCTCAAGCCCCATCTTAACCTCGTAATAGCTCAGATGAGCTCGGATTTCTTCGGCCTTTCTTTTAAGATTATTTGTCTTTGCAGGTGTAGTAGTTTTTTTGAGGATGAGGTTGTAGTGAACTTTTTCCGGGTCAAGGGTATCCAGACCAGTGGCCTTAAACCCATTCACTACAACCTTCGCATCCAAACTGTCCAAGACTGTTTTCAGAAGAGGTGAAAACTCTTCTCGCTTCATCCTCCTTCCATCATGTTTGAACTGCCAGTCATTAACACAGGTCTTCCACTGTGTTTTTAGTGGCCGAAACACGGTTACATCAAGGGGCTGTAGGAGGTGCGTGGAATTTGGATAAAGGGCTATTACCTCTATGTCATTCTGCGAACAGTATGTTGAGAGATGGAAGCTCATGTGTGAGGTGTGCCCATCGATGAACAATACAATTGGAAAAGCTATGTTTTTCGATTGAAGCCAAGGATGGAAAATGTTCGCAATGTACTCATAGAATGTTTCTCGAGTCATCCACCCATTTTCCGATTTGCCTAGTCCCCAATCGGCAGGGAAAGTTCTGACAATGGCAGGGGGCACTCTTTCGTATTTAAAAACTACCATTGGTGGGGCCATCTCTCCTGCGGCATTGTCATTTACCAGCACTGTCAAACACTCCTTCTCATCGTTGCCAGTTTGCTGGTAAACCGCCTTTTCACCTTTTCTGGCGAGGACTGTCCTTTAGGGCATAGAAAAAACGCCGTTTCGTCGGCGTTGAAAATTAGTCCTTTAGACTCTAGGTAGCTTTTGACCTCGCCGAACCATGCCCGGATGTCTCCCTCTGTGACATTGGCACGAGATGATGTTGATGCCTGAGAGACTCTTTTTGCGATCTCGGGATGGCGGCCAAGGAATAAGTTGAACCACTTGTCACCAGGGACATTGTTTTTGAACGGCGTTGGTCTGTTCAGGTCTTTGATGAGCCGGGCAACACTTTCAACGAGCTGGTCTTTCGTGACTGGAAATCCAGCTTTGCCACGTCCAATGCCCACTGTACAATGTGGCTTTCTTCTTCATCAGATGAAACAGCTGGACGGCCGATCGGGGCGTTCTCCTTATATTTTCCTTTCAGCTTGTCATGCAAAGTAGTCTTTGGGACTTCATACGCTCTCGCTGCCGCGGGTATGGAGTACCCCTCATTCTTGACGGCATCCAAAGCCTTTTCAACGTCTTCTTGCGTGTATCTTTGTTTGGATATCGGTCGGCTTGGAGGAGGCATCTTCCTGCGAACCACAAAATTTGTATAGATACAAGTAGCCTACACATAAAAAACATTAAATAATACTTTACTTTAAATAAATTGTTTAATGAGGTACTGCTACTGAGCATATTAATAAACAAAACCTAAAATAATGCACAAATAATGTTGTCTAACTTAACTGGAACTTAGGCGATGTCAACATTGTTATATTGGAATTCATTCTTTAAAAACAGTCAATTGTAAGCAAATGTTGGACAATTACAAAGTTTTTTTGTTTCCTTGAAATATGTTGCAAGCTTTAGAATAAATTATTTTCACTAAAATACAATATTTGGTTAAAATTACAACTTATTTCAATCATTAAGTGAGCCGTTCGGAATTGGGAATTACCAGACGCCTAAGTCCCGAACGATCGTTCAGATTTGGGCAAACCAAGCTTTTGGCTTGCCTAATTCCGAACGGCTTATAATTAATAATAAAATCAATACTTCTATAATTTATTGGCACTTAAAAATAGCTTTAATGCATACTGAATAGTTTAAAACAAAGAAATATGTAAATGGTTTAGTTTAAGTAATGAAAAAACCTTATCTCACTTACCTTATGTCTTAGACGAAATCGAAGCGTCACTCCCGCCAAACTTCGAAACTCTAACGGTCAACTAATCCACAGCCTTCTGAATCTACGCTTCAAATGTTTCAAAACGGAGTGAAGTTGATTTTTATAGATCGAAAAACGCTGAATACGGTGACAATCGGAGTTTAAACCGTAGTGGACTGAAATTCTTAATATTTCGTTTTGAATAAATTTCGTTCGGATTTGGGCAGTCGTTCGGCGTTTGGGCAGTTTACCTTATTTACTATTTATGTATTGATAATAAACAGTTTGTTACAACACTTTAAGTCGGCCGATTAACATGGGACGAACCACAGCCACCTCTAATATAAGGCCGCGACGTTCGAACTGGCAACGCCGCACTCACCCGCCGCCTGCGTCCGGCACTCGTACTAGGCTATAAACATCAATGAGAGTATTGCTGCTCTGTATCAATGAATGAAAGTATTTAAATTACACAGTTTAGTGGATTTAAGGGTATGGTAAAATAGAGAAATTAGAATTTAGGTTTTTTTATTTAGTGAAAAATTGCAACATACCACAATATGTCTAAAACTAAAATACAGTAGAACCTCTTTAATCCAAACTAATTGGGACCGGAGGTAGTTTGGATTATTGAATAGTTCGTATTACAGAACATATTGTTGTTTTTACATAACAATAGACAAAACATGGCTAAATTGGCTCTTAATTGTTACAGGAAAAGTGAACAAATGCTTTATAAAGTAAAATGCAGTGTTTATTTAATACAGTAGTAAACACAGTTAATAAACAGTACTCTACATTACAATAGAAACAATTACTGTGTGTACGTATACAATAAAGAACTACTGTACTATGTATGGAGTACAGTTCAATGAGGCGTTCGGATTAGTGGACGTTCGGATTACGGGGGTTCGGATTAAAGAGGTTCTACTGTACAAACATAATGTTTTTGGTTGCATTTAACGTATTTTAAGTACGATAAATTTGGAAATAGATGGACTTTACATATTTCCTTTGTTTATTTGATAATCTATATTATCATAATCTTTAATAGCCATAAAATTTGCTATTAATATTATAAGAAACAACCTATACAACAATTATCATAATTATGTTTAAACAAACTTTTAAAATTTCATGTTATATTATTCTTTGATCAACAGCGGACTACAATGTGTAGTAAGATTTCATTTTTTTTAAATTTATACATAAGAATCTCATGGTGTCTGTATGTATGTTATTCAACATAGTAAAAACTCTTAGTCAGACTGAGCTTAAATTTTACAAAATATAACTACTATACCAAGAATGGTAATACAGTAGGACTAACTTATTGCCACTTCAATATTTGTAGAGGATTTGAGATTGTACTAACTTCTAACAATTTGTTCAAATAAAATTAATTTTCAATTTTCAATGGGAATATTATGTTTAAGTCTACCTGAGGAAACCATTAGTTAGCGACAACAAAATTTGAAGTTTTCACTTTTAAGGCATACTGACACTATAAATAATTTATTTTATTTGAATAGTTACTAAGCAAAACGTTTTTCATTTTGTAAACGATTTCAGAAGCTAGGCCTCTCTATATGGCTTTCCACAATATTAATAGAATTGTTTTATCACATCAACATTCAGACTGGAGTCGGAGACTATGATGCTTTGATTGTTAGATGGTGTAGTAAATATTTTTTACTAGTAGGCCTACTTAATAGAAACACCGGTTTATTTCTTCGAAGTGCAAGTTATTTCAGTTATTTTAATCACTTAACAACAGCTTTTATCAATAAGATAGACTAATAAATAAGGAAATGAAATACGGCATTCTCATACCTAAAACTCGCTTCTCGCGTCTATATTTACATGAATCATTGTCTTATTCTTAATTTTTTTTACAAATCTAAGTTCATATTCGTGAAAATGTTTCACACAAAAACGAGAATTAATTGTTTTAAGATGTCTTATTTTACCGAAGAATAGCAGGAAACCATTGTTGCTTAAGCGGCGGATCGCTTAGAATCTTAGAACACTGTACGTATTATTAATTTTTAATTGAGCTTTCGTAATTATTTTTGCATCCAGGCACGTCACATCTATCTGGCATGCTGTAGTAACAAGTTCAATGTCATTACTAATGATTAAGGGTAGTAGAAACGTGATTATGTACGTAGAGTACGCGACTTCTCCATTCACTGTAATGGTAAGACGACCACGCACCAAGACACGGATGCAACGTTGCCACTTTTCGCTCGCTGCGGCCTTGTATTAGAGGTGGCTGTGGACGAACACATGTAGGGGCCTAACTTTTTGTATCATGATAACTAACAATAGGCCAACAGTATCAATTGTTTTCGCAAATAATTATCATCTATTACATTTCCGCTTTTAAGTGGAGTATTCGGTGAGGCTTGAAGACTAATGAGATTTAAAGGCAGGCCACCCCAGCTTTTCATCGGCCGAGCAACTTACCCTGTCCCTTGCGCCCGTGAGTGTGGGGGTGCGTGTGTGCAACGGGACTTGACCTGGCCTTCATCGGTAATTCCGAATTTGCTAATAATACTAGGCTGCACTTCAGTTTCTGTCCTAAATTTACTCACACATGCTGCTTGCACGATTTTTATTTCAGGATTAGTTTTGCCAACAGTGTCATTTAGATACTTCTGATTGACTATAGGCCTAATGAAGGTTTACTAATAAAAAAAAAAATTCTGTTCATATAAATAATTAGAGTTTTGTCTGTTCATTGCTCAAAATTATAAATTTTTAGGTTATTTTTATGTTTTATACACTATAGAAGCCGAAACTAGTCTTATCTCAATTTCTGTCTGTCTATTACGGCCTAAGAGCCATTTTACGCGGCCTTCTCCTGAAAAACGAGAGTACCTATCAAGATCCAAATCATTTTAATGTATTCACTGGATTGGCGAGAGAGTGTCTTAAGCAATAAAATATTACCTCACTACTTTGTAAATAAAATTACGGTCATGGAAAAACCCAATTTTCTGCGATTTTTGTAAAGTTTTCTCCCAATGTTAATCACATAATCATCTATGACATAAACCATTTTCGATCACATTCTGAAAGCTAATCCAAACCAAGTGAGATTGAAAACGTTTTTCCTTACATGACGGATTTAATTAATCGCAAGTAAATGAAAATAGAGATTCTTTGTGTATAAAATTTTTCTTGAGTTTTGATAACTGGGAAAAAAGACCTTGAATCAGTGTTGTATATGGCTGGGAAACTTAAACATTTTTTAAATAAGCGTTACCAATGGCTTACAAAAAAGGGTTCAACTCATTGACGACACTTCAATGGCGGTTATGTAAAGTGTAAAATGACAACTGCAGCAGGTGATTGTAACCAGAGGTTTGCGGATTGTGCTCAACTCGCTTTTCCAATGTGTCTTCTCACTGCTATGTGCTTCAATCGCTGGACCATACAGCCAATAGGCCAATTGCCCATTTCTTGGGTTCGTAGGCCTGGACGATTAGGCTATTCATAACCAAATTTTGATGACGATCCTTGATACCGGCACTTTTACCTAGAAGACATGGCCTACCTAGGCCTACTTACGAAATAAATTTAAAACGTTAAAAAACCCAACATTGGGTGATTTTTTCACATATCTTTCTAATGTTTACTAGACATACCAAAACATGGTTTATAGAATACGTCTTCTATTAAATAACAAAAAGTTGTTGGGATAAGGTTGTTTTTTTCAAACTGTCGCCGATATGTTTACATTAAAAGTTGTTTACAAATAATGCAATTCATGGTAAATAACTTTGAATCCTAAACCAAGAGAGATCAAGAACCTTGGGCTTGATTTACGCATTTAGTTGGTCTGATGTACTATAGTTCTTAACTGTAAACCTTGGTTTTTGGTACTGGCTCTTTTCCTTAGAACCGGTGGTAGCGGCGAGAATCATTTTTATGTACCAACACATCACTGTTTACAAATTAGTTATCGTTGGTGTGTTGCACCTTATTTATTACAGTCGTATTAAATTTAATTGATGACTTACTGTACTGTATAAGTTTTGCTTTTTCTGTCTGGATTCCGAAATGTTAGTTTGTGCTAAGAAAATGATAACGCAGTTGAGTAAAACATTTTTTGAGCAAACCATCATGAATTGTTTTCACTTAACGATGCTTATGTACGGTATCAATAGTTTGTGGCCTGTGTGTTGTAAATTACAAAACTAAATCGTATTTAGTACTTCATATCATATAGTAAGCCATCAGTTTGTGTCATTTTCGGACTAAGCAAATATAAATTGGTATGGTAAAGTTTGGTGGCACTAAAGTATAATGTGCTTTCCTTTGGTTAAAGCGTAGCAAATCTCCTAATTAAATTCTGTATTTTTGTGTGTATGGCTGTTGGTAGTGCATAGCCTATTTCTCTGTCCAAAGCTGCATATCTGAAAATATCAGCATGGAAAGAACCACCCCAGACTTCAATACCATAAGTCATGACTGAGAAAAAATAACCATATAGTAGACTGCAGCTAACATTTCCCAGTTAAGGTGGCTCTAAAGGTCCGCGGCCATAGAGGAGTACAACGTACTGTGTCCAACAAAGTTCCACATAGTTTCAATTTTCACTAGTGGCCGCGCTAGGCGAACCACCCTCTAAACCGGTTTTACGCATTGCTGCCAACAGAAAGGGAATCAATCAATGGTTTCGTAGGGAAGAGAATGAATTCTCGTTGCCACCACCAGTGATAGACTGATGTCTTGGCCCTGGCAGTCGCACCACTACCTCACTGCTTCTTTCCCTTTGATAATCTCACTTTTTGATTTACTGTATCTCCAAACTCAAACAGGTTATTTAGACCATTTTAAATTAATACAAATGTATAAACACTATTATATTTGGTATTTAATTGTATTAATGCATGGTGTTGTATAAGGGATGAAAAAAATAGTGAAGTATTAAACACATATTTATTTATATAAACCGGTTATAAATCATTGTTTGGTTTAAATACATTTTATTAAAAAAAGGCAAATTTTAAAATTAAAACAAAATGTTACAGTTCTCCTAACGAAAAATGTTATATTAAATATGATAATAGCATGTTATAGTGGGTAACAATTGGGCCTGCCGATTTACTGATTATTATAAAAAATATTAAATAACTCGTACGAATGAAAACATAATTTAATTTTGGATTATTTGATTTAACTTATAGCTATATAAATATACAAGTTATCACGCGTGTATACAATAAAAGACAAATATCTTTATTGTTGGATTTAATTTATGGCTATATAAATATACAAGTTACCACGTGTGTATACAATAAAAGACAAATATATTTACAAACAAGGATGAATTTTGGATTGTTGGATTTAATTTATGGCTATATAAATATACAAGTTACCACGTGTGTATACAATAAAAGACAAATATATTTACAAACAAGGATGAATTTTGGATTGTTGGATTTAATTTATGGCTATATAAATATACAAGTTACCACGTGTGTATACAATAAAAGACAAATATATTTACAAACAAGGATGAATTTTGGATTATTGGATTTAACTTATAGCTATATAAATACCACAAGTTATCACGCGTGTATACAATAAAAGACAAATATATTTACTAACAAGGATAAATTTTGGATTATTGGTTTTAACTTATAGCTATATAAATATACAAGTTATCACGCGTGAATACAATAAAAGACAAATATATTTACAAACAAGGATAAATTTTGGATTAGGCCTATTGGATTTAACTTATAGCTATATAAATATACAAGTTATCACGCGTGAATACAATAAAAGACAAATATATTTACAAACAAGGATAAATTTTGGATTAGGCCTATTGGATTTAACTTATAGCTATATAAATATACAAGTTATCACGCGTGAATACAATAAAAGACAAATATATTTACAAATAAGGATGAATTACTGATTAGCTAGCATCTACTCTTTCTTTAATGAATATATATAAAATATGTAAACAACAAGCAGACCTACCAATTTTACGAATCTTAAAAGTCGATAGGGCCATCACTAGAACGTAGCAGTAGAGCAAAAGGAAACCATTAAATATGTAAAAATAAATAGAGTTAAGATTAAAAATCAAGGCTATAAATTAACAAAAAAAAACGGAAAAAACACTAATAAAAACGTTGTAGATGAACAATAATTATAATAATAATATAATTTTACCTTCTAACGTTCCAAAATGGTGTAGTCATACGACGCGTTTCGTCAACACAGTGACATCATCAGGTGATCCGCTATCGCTTCGTCTTGAACATTAACACAAAACAGTCATAACACATATCACGAACACATAATTACTACATTTAAGGACCGATCGGTATTGTCGTCGCTGTGGCCACAACTCGCGTACGCACATGATTAATTCTGGGCGACGACTGCAGGATGGAGGTTTGTCTGTGGTGTACTTTGCACCATGACGTCATTGCTCTTCTCCAGGTGTATTACGGTGTCGAACAATGCATTTCTTTGAGTGTTAATTTTGTCATTCAGTACGTTGTCTGGTTCACATTGTACTGCTCTATAAATTTCGTTACACTCAAGTGTGGACATTAAATTACTTTTCTTGCACTTGTGTAATATTTGCAAATTGTCTGAGATAGAACTGTAATTATGTCCACGTTGTATAAGATGTTCAGCATAGTTCGATTTTTGATTGACTGTTTTCTTGGGGAGGTGTTCTTTAAAACGGGTTTTGAATGAACTCCCTGTTTGGCCTATATAGTATTTTGGACAGTCATTGCAGTTTAATTTATATATCCCACTGCTGTCGAATTTGTCACCAATACTTCCTTTTCTGGGGTTAATGAGATTTTCTAGTTTATTGGATTATTAGAGCAATGACGTCATGGTGCAAAGTACACCACAGACAAACCTCCATCCTGCAGTTGTCGCCCAGAATTAATCATGTGCGTACGCGAGTTGTGGCCACAGCGACGACAATACCGATCGGTCCTTAAATGTAGTAATTATGTGATCGTGATATGTGTTATGACTGTTTTGTGTTAATGTTCAAGACGAAGCGATAGCGGATCACCTGATGATGTCACTGTGTTGACGAAACGCGTCGTATGACTACACCATTTTGGAACGTTAGAAGGTAAAATTATTATTATTAATAAAAGACGTTCCAGTAGTAGGAATGAATTCTAATTGAATCAAGCAAAATTATCCTACAACTACAAAAATATTAAGACGAAACTCATGTGCACGATCGAAAACATAAAGTTTAATAAAACATGTGTTAGTAACAACATCATACCAAGCTACATTAAGGTCAACATAAACTCCAAATCCAATGCAGCCTTGGCTGCAAAAGCAAAAGCCGAGAAAACCTGGCTTGAGGAGGAAATCAAATCACTATACGCCAAAAAAGACAAATTAAACATTAGCCTGTACCAAACACATTTACAACTTGCTGAAATACTAGGACCTAATTCATTCTTAGAATATAAGGATAAATTAGAAGAGAGCTTATCTGAAAAAATTCAAAACAAAAAGTCTGTACAAACCAAGAAATTAGACAAGCTTTTTGAAACTAATAAACCAGCTAACATGGTTTGTGAACATAATTTCTTTCCCAAAGTTCTTAATGAAAGAACAATCAATTTTGACAAAAATGAAATGAACCTATTGAATAAAGGGCTAAAACATTGCATTCCACAAAATCAAACTAGTAAAACCCTAGTCAATGAAATAATTAACACTGAGACGGCCATTCAAAGCATCCCAAGTGCAGATCAGAACACTATTAGAACCCTAATTAATGACAAGATCGTCCGAACGCTCCCTAACACCCAGAGTTACGTTAAAAAACCTAATCCAGATGCAAGGCGAGATAAAGAGGCGCTAAAATCAATCAGAGAAAAATTAACTGAAAATAAGGCCATCATTACCAAAGCTGATAAGGGTAATACATCAGTAATCCTGTACAATCAAGATTATGATAACAAAGTTCTAGAGTTCATTGAGTCCAATAACATTCTGGAGCAAAAGAAAGATCCTACCTTACAGTTTCTCAAAGAAGTTAATGACTGTCTAAATCAAACAAAGGAGCTATTAAATGATGGTGAAAAAAGAAATTTCAAAACAATAAAACCCTACGCACCAAACTTACGTGGCCTACCTAAAGTACACAAAGATAATATACCCATACGTCCTTTAGTTAATTATACTTCAGCTCCAGCATACAGAACTGCCAAGAAACTCGACAAAATTATCAGGAACAACATCAATCTCAATCCTAGTCACAGCATAAAAAACAGTTTAGAACTTGTGGAAAAGATAAGAGACATACCAATCGCTCCAGGTCAAACTTTCTTATCTCTAGATGTAGACAATATGTATACAAACATCCCTGTAGACGAATCCATAGACATTTTAAGAGTTAGACTAACAGAAAACAACAGCCTAAGCGTTACTAAAATTAACGAGCTGTGCAACCTAGCGAAAATAGTAACTAAACAATACTACTTTAAATTCAATGACAAATACTACATCCAGCAAGACGGACTAGCGATGGGGTCACCATTGTCAAGTGTGCTAGCCGAAATATATTTAAATGATTTTGAGAATAAACACATTATGAGCCAGAATAACAAATACAGGAAATGTATAGTATACTACCATCAGTACGTTGATGATGCCATATGTTTGTTTAAAGGAAATCAGAGACAAATCAACCTTTTCACCAAACATCTCAACGCCGCTCACCCAAAAATAAAGTTCAAAAACGAAATTGAATCTGACAACAAAATAAATTATTTGGACTTGACAATACATACAAACGAAAACAAGCATCAGTTCAGCATTTTTCATAAGCCAACCCAGTCCAGCCAAACAATACACGCAACTTCCAACCATCCAGTTTCCCATAAAATGGCAGCCTTTAACTCATTCATACATAGACTAAACCAGATACCTATGACCAACAGAAACTACAACAAGGAACTAAATTTAATAAAATATATCGCACAAGATAATGGCTATGATAGTAACATAATTGACAGGATAATTAAGAAAAAGAAAAAATCCCATGCCCCGAACACTCCCAAGGAGAAGAAGAAATTCGTCACACTAACATACAACAATCGGCTGAACTACAAAACCAACAATATATTTAAAAAACATGGTTATACAGTTACTTACAGAAATTCCAATAAACTAGAAAATCTCATTAACTCCAGAAAAGGAAGTATTGGTGACAAATTCGACAGCAGTGGGATATACAAATTAAACTGCAATGACTGTCCAAAATACTATATAGGCCAAACAGGGAGATCATTCAAAACCCGTTTTAAAGAACACCTCCCCAAGAAAACAGTCAATCAAAAATCGAACTATGCTGAACATCTTATACAACGTGGACATAATTACAGTTCTATCTCAGACAATTTGCAAATATTACACAAGTGCAAGAAAAGTAATTTAATGTCCACACTTGAGTGTTACGAAATTTATAGAGCAGTACAATGTGAACCAGACAACGTACTGAATGACAAAATTAACACTCAAAGAAATGCATTGTTCGACACCGTAATACACCTGGAGAAGAGCAATGATGTCATGGTGCAAAGTACACCACAGACAAACCTCCATCCTGCAGTCGTCGCCCAGAATTAATCATGTGCGTACGCGAGTTGTGGCCACAGCGACGACAATGCCGATCGGTCCTTAAATGTAGTAATTATGTGTTCGTGATATGTGTTATGACTGTTTTGTGTTAATGATCAAGACGAAGCGATAGCGGATCACCTGATGATGTCACTGTGTTGACGAAACGCGTCGTATGACTACACCATTTTGGAACGTTAGAAGGTAAAATTATATTATTATTAATAAAAGACGTTCCAGTAGAAGAATGAATTCTAATAATTATAACACGACTTATACCAAAACGTTGTCGGAAACAATGAATTTTTAACTAAGAAAAGGTAACTGACTGGTCAAGTTTTGATACAACGCTCAAAATACACAACATAAAGAAAATCAAAGAAGCAACTAAACCTCATTGCTAGAACATACAATTAAAGCATAAAATATATACAAAAAAGTAATATTTCCAACCGGGCTATAATAAAATTTAAAGTCACTAAATAAAAACCATGTTGTATATAGCAAATAATTAAACAATTACAATTATTGGAACATGGAAGAACACTTACATAAAACACATTAAATATTTAACAAACGCTCAAAATATGTAACATAAAGAAAATCAAAGAATCAACTAAACCTCATCGCTAGAGCATACAATTAAAGCATAAAATATATACAAAAAAGTAATATTTCCAACCGGGCTAAAATATAAATTTAAAGTCACAAAATAAAAACTATGTTGTATATAGCAAGTATTTAAACAATTAAAATTATTGAAACACGGGAAAACACTTACATACAGCACATTAAATATTAACAAAAAGCCCCTGAAAGCGTCTGCAAATCATTTTAAACTAAATCGTATCAGTTCTGTTAGATTTCTTCCTCTGTTCTTTGTCTTGTTCCATGGCCTCAATTATGTAAGGAGGATTACGGATGAGCATCGATCGGGTCTGCCTAGGATCGACAAGCTCAGGCAGCAAGCAGTCCATGTAGAAATTCTTGAGTTTTTCTTCCATGTTGTTGCTCCAAAACTCGTCGTCTCTCTCAATTACTGTAAGCGCACGACTTGTTTGCGCGTGGCCCCTCCTCCGCCTCCTTAGCCAGGAGGGACCCCCACCACAGCTGGGCGCTTGGCGATCTGCTACTAGTCGCCCTAAAAATGTTGTCTATACTACTTCTACTCCCAGCGGATGCGTAACACCAACACACGGCACCTGTTGGTCTTATATTTCCATCGCTTCTCTGTGAATGGTTTGTCCTTTTTTACGGGTGGTTGCCATGATATTAATCTATGTTAGCCTAGCCTGACACTTGTTTAACCCATGGCTTAACAATCACTCAATAATTACTCAACCGCACTACTCATCTAAACTAAACAGAACAGTCCAATAAACTGACAGCCGATAGAACACGATAGAATACAATACTCTTCCGGTCATAAAATAGTGTCATAAAATACTTTACGTACGACATTAAGAGACCGACTTTCGTTTTATCAACTTAGGGATATAAAATAAATAACTGCAAGCCATTAACCGTTTCAAAGGGTGTTCGGAAAACCCGTCCTATATTTTAAGGTGTCATTTATTGTACATAATATGAAAATAAGCAAAAGTTTCCATAATGATATGTACTAAGCCTTATGGTTTTCTGTTTATAGGTAGGCTATATCTGTATGTGTTTTTACATAAAAATACTATACTACTACTTAAGATATCGCCTTATACTACTATACCTTATACTACTTAAGATACTACTATACTATTACTTAAGATATCGCCTATAAACTCTAACTATAAAAGTTAATAATTTACACCTAAAAAGTCAAACTTTACAATTAAATTGGAATATAAGCCTAATATGATTTTACCGTTTGGTGTAGGCCTACATTTAAATAAGTAAAAAATTATAGTTATATCAAAATAAAATACTCTACTACAGTACCAAAACAATAATATAGAACCCTTAGTAATTACATTGTATGGTACTTGAATTAAATTCAAATTTAAGTTCTAAAAAAATGTACGCAAAAAAGGAAAACGACGCCAACACAGCGCTGGTCGAATGTTTTTAGAAAGCGTAGTCCTACCAATGCTACGGAAACTTTGGCTGCGTGGTGGGAGATTGGTACCGCTCTCCCCCCGCGCACCCGGCTCGCAAACAAGTCGTACGCTTACAGTACTTCTATCCTAATTCCTTGAGGTGTCCACATGATGAAATGACAATATTGCCGTCGTGTGACATGGAGTTGTCCTTGGACTTGATAGAAGTAATTGTGGCTTGTGTTTATTCCTTCCACTTTAGTTTTATTTTTGTTTGTATGCCAAAACATAAATTTTCTCAACATAATTCCTTCCTCCGGGGTTAGATTACTGCAGGATGCTGGACATTTTATTTCGACTATCCCGTTATCTCCAATAAGACCGTCGGGTGTTGCTCCGAGGTACGGCGTGACTCTATCAACAAACAACCCATACTTGTCAACCCTAAGCCCAGTCTTTTCCTCGAATTCGGTACAGCTTTTCCCTCATTTTCTTTTCCATACAACATTGATGGAGTCTGGAGATCTCTGTACAAGAGACTTTTAACTAAGCCCTCGCAGCTGGTAGTTGTCCGTCTCTTGCAAACAGTACCAAAATTGGACGCTGTTAGAAGTTTTCTTCGTTCTTCTTTCCATAATCCACTCCCAGCCTGCAACAGTCTAATTTCATTTTTGCTAAAATATTCCCATAAATAAGAAATATTTATTCCCTATTTAAATAACATTAGATTTAACGAGTGCTTAGGTTTGCTGCTACGGGGAAGGTAAAAAGTGTTTTTGACTATACGTCAATAGTATAGGATGAAATAAATAAATTTGCCAAATTGTATCAATATATATCCATAAACAAGTAAACTACAACAATTTTAATTTTCTCCATAAGAATAACTTAAAAATTTTAGATTACACTATTTTTGAATTTTCTCCGTGACCGTTAGGCATAAAACAGCGCTTCAATATACTAAATTATTTCTTTTTTTAAGCTATACAAAACGGTTTAAAAAGAAATTGCAAAAATGGGGAAATCCCATTTTTACCCAATAAAACCCCCCATAAACCCCCGTTCCCATGGTCCGATTATGCTGGATCGCGAACTCGTTCAAATAATCGTAAACTTACAAGTTTGTACCAAATTTCATCAAAATCGGATCATTTTTGCTCGAGTTATCGCGCTCAACACATTTAAACGGATGGTGTTTTTGGCCTCTAGGGACCTCAAAATGAAAAATTAAATTGGTCCCGGGTCCAGGTCTTACCATGAGTACTACGGTAAAACGTAAAAATCATACTGTTTTAAATAGCAATAGCATACTCTAATACATATTTGTAGGTCCACTTTTTTACGACATAAGAAAAAGAGCTAAAAGATGACAAACACCACCTCGTCATATAGTATTTGTAATAGATTTGTAAAAATATTTTACAATACTTTGTATTGATGGTTTTTTTTCATAATTTAATTATATCTATTTTGGAAAATGTTTAGCTTTGGTACTATTTTTAACAGACTTTCCCACTACCAACAAAAGGTGGAGGTTCTCAATTTGTTTGTGGCGATGTTTTTTATTTTCTATGTATGTTCACCAATTTCTCTTTGATTCTTTTACCGATCAGTGTGGTTCCACCACCAAAATAACCAGGAGAGTTTCTATTTGGTACCTTATATATTATGTTTAAGTATAATATTTGTTTCTGTGGAAAATTCTGAAAACCTTAAATATTCAACATTTATTTTGTTTACATTTGTGCAGAGAAGGCAATAAATAATAATAACATTCCTACAGCTGTTAGTTGAAACCATTTAAATGAAGCTACAGACAATTCTTCATGAAACATTTGCTTCATATTGATCAATAAACTATTTCTTGCCATGGAGCCTAAATGAATTACATTGAGAAAAATGCATTTTGTTTTGGTTACTATAAAAAATGTATTTTAACGTTTGACCTGATTTGTGTATACAGTAATTCTGTTTTTATTAGTATTGAATATTCTGACTTACAAAAACATATATGTTTCAGTGAATAGCTGTATGATATTGACAAATAAAGGTGTATTGTGAAAACCAAAGAATTCGTAAAACAGGTCTAAATATAAATTAAATGCAATTATTCCTTACAGGACCTAAGAAGTGTGACAGTGCATAATCGTCAATTGTCTTAAAAGTGTTACTATTTTAATTACTAAACATGCATTTGCAGATGTGGAATGTTTATTGATATTCTCTACCCAGTTACTATATTATATCAATACTATTATGCCTGCTTCGGAAAGTCCTAGAGGAAGATGATTTGCAATTTCGACTAGGCTATATCTTGATCAAACAAAACCACCTACATGGCTTACACCACTTTTAGCTGAACCAATCTTTCATATACATATTTCATTTGCAGATGTGGAATGTTTATTAATATTCTCTACCCAGTCACTATAACATATCAATACTATTATGCCTGCTTCGGAAAGTCCTAGAGGAAGATGATTTGCAATTTCGACTAGGCTATATCTTGAGCAAACAAAACCCCCTACATGACTTACACCACTTTTAGCTGAACCAATCTTTCATATAATATTTTCCAAAGGTACTATACGTGCTAACGACCAATTTTCCACTTTTGAGAGATTTTTTAGTGCTGGTGGCCGAGGAATAACTTTCATATTGTTCCAAAAGGCTTGAGACGTTACTGTATTTCTTTTTATAATGTAGAAGTACACCGATTGCAGGAAACGATGATGTCTGACATTTCAATGTATCTAGAAAAGACAGTTAGTTTTTCATCAGGCCTAATGTAATGGACAACTCTTTCTTTCTTAAGGAATATCTAAAAATGTTTATTTTCATACCCATTGATTATGTAACCTGAACAGGTGACTCAAGCAGTTTTAAAATAATGATTGTTCTGTGGATCTTTTGATTGTTTCAAACAGTTTTGCTTATCAAAAAACCTCTAGTAATTAATACATAAAAAATTATACAGTCACTAAAAATCATGAAATAATTTATTTTCGTAAAAAAATACAACCGACTTCAAACGCTCTAAAAAGAATGAAATAATTTCAATAAAGTAAACTTTTGTATTAGGCAAGCTCACGTATTTCAAGTCGGCGCAACTCAAACTGCAAATATGATTCAAATTAAATATTGTGTGTGTATTTTGAAAATCAATAAATTGTAGCTGGATAACATAAATATATAAAAAACATACTGAACTGTTTTGTTTATATAATAAAGGAAATATTTTCTTGTATTTTATGTTTACTTCAGAATAAATGCATTATGAAAATAACACACACAAAAAATGTTCTATATGAATAGGAAAATAATTTAGTTTGATATTATGATATGGAAAAGAAGCTAGTTTAGTATTAAAACGTTACTTTTCCAAGTTAGAAACATTTAAATGCGTTATAATCTTTTTAAAGATACTCGTTAATACCACTATAATGCCAATCTCTGATTACGGTAATAAAATAACACTTAACGCATAACTATGAAAAAGACATGCAGATTAACACCTTTAGTCACCCAACACAATAATATAGATAGTCACCTGCAATATAGACACCCTCTTTCAATTTTGTATCAAAAATCATCATAGAGCCGCGCCGACTTAAAATACGTGAGCTTGCCTAATACAAAAGTTTACTTTATTGAAATTATTTCATTCTTTTTAGAGCGTTTGAAGTCGGTTGTATTTTTTTACAAAAATAAATTATAAAATCCCGTTTGATATTCCCCTTATGCCTTTTCTGTTATCAAACGGAATTTTGAAATAAATAGTTCAGCAAGTTTGGTTAGTTTAGAACAGTTTCATTTCTTAATCCTACATGTTATAACATAAACCGTTTTACAACCGTTATAACATGAACATGAACTGTTTTTTGTCTAAACAAAAACAGTTACCAATTTGTAATTTATGTGTTTGAAGATATTAAAACAGAAGGAATATAGTTTGTAAAGAAAAAGAAATTTCTATATATCGAGAGGAAAAAATCATCGATAATAATGAATGTTGCCTTTAACAGAGAAGTACTCTTGTGCTAGCATGCTTTGTTTCAAAACATGTTTTTGTTATTTTTTTTTCTCTTGTAAATTTCATAGGCCTAGGGCCTATTCTATTTTTTTATCATTTAAATTGTAAGCAATTTTGCTAATGTACCTACTTGCATAAGGGTCTTCCAGCAAAAAAAAATATTAATAATAATTAAGATGCTTGATGGAGGCCTTGTAAGTTAGGTTAAACCTAATTTAATTTTTTTAAAAGGGAATAAATCTGACTGGGATGTTTTATTGATGTTATAAGTAAACAAATATTTTAGTTAACTTATAGAATCATTTTGCATTTTTTACCAATTAGGGTAAAATTATGGTAATAAGTGAAATTCTCGTTTAACTGATTTAACTTCATTGCTGATGTTTGGGTTAATGGACGTAGAACTAATCTTAGGCCTAACATAAGTACCATTAGACGTACTACTAGTATTGTTAAAGAAATTCTCGTTTAACTGATTTAACTTCATTGCTGATGTTTGGGTTAATGGACATAGAACTAATCTTAGGCCTAACATAAGTACCATTAGACATACTACTAGTATTGTTAAACCTTACTAACTCCTAATGAAGCTTTAAGGCCTCAGGGTACAATACGAGCGGCGGCACAGAAAACGTACTACTATAACCCAGAATGCCAACCGCATGGTAAAGAGTATTAAGCGTTTTGAGAGAGCTTTGCCTGTCAATCCGTAGGCAGCGCCACCAGCGTTGCTATGCTGAGTGCATGGCAACGCTGGTGGCGCTGCCTACGGATTCACAGGCAAAGCTCTCTCAAAACGCTTAATACTTTTTACCATGCGGTTGGCATTCTGGGTTATAGTAGTACGTTTTCTGTGTCTGCGGTGGTGGCTACGATACAAGCGGCACATTTATAACGCTCATGAGATTTCCCCAGTTTTATGAGTCAGTTTAGTCGGAAATGGTAAACTAGGCTTACCTGCAAGATGTATTGCAACTATTGTTGCTATCTGACAATTTTTTGCCTTTAAAGAAAAACTTAGCTTTTAGAAACCCTTAAACCCTAACTTGGTCCCATAATTTTCTGGGGACTGAAGTGTTTGAAAACTTCCGTGCTGGACATTCAACAAACATTCCCTGGACTGCACCTCTCGTATCGCATGTTTGCTGCTGTTTCCCTGTCATTTTAGGCCGAACTGAAGCATGACTCACGTGAGCGGCGTTTTTGTGAAAATCGGTTTTTACTTGGAACCATGAGCAGCGCTGAGCAGTGCCGCTTACCGCCGCTCGCCGCTAGACGTATTGTGGCCACCCTCAACAAATTTACTCGCAAATAAATGAGACCCGATGTCAGAGCGGGCCCGCTCGCCGCTCGTATCGTACTCGGGGCCTAAGACTAACTTATAGGTTAGGCTATCGTTCTTAGAGATGTTCCATTCAAAGTTCAATTACTGCCATGTTTTAATTGTTTTCAGACTTTTGATCAATTTGAATTTGATGGGTGTGATAACTGTGATTCATTTTTGAGAATGAAGAATAATCGAGATAATGTATATGACTGTACAAGTTCAAATTTTGACGGGTAAGTAGGTTAGAACAGTTATTATATTCTTCCTTTTTCTAACACTGTTTTCTATAACTCCAGCTAAAAATTGGCTAATGAGTGTGAAAGCTGATTTATTTCTCACATCTTTATTTTGGGAGCCTACCAGTTGCTCTTAACAAATCACTTTGTCTTCAGGCTATGTCTTTTTAAATGAAATAGGTAAATTTTAAAATGAAATAGGTAAATATGAATACCCTGGTCGTCTTGTAAAATCATCCTAAATTATTAAATACAAGAATCGCCTCCACCCACAAGAGAGTCGACTGTAATTTGACTTTGGACATGGGAAATGGAGGCAACAAGTAGGCGGCACAAATTGGGATAGCTTGGAGCACTTGCCGTGGTTGAACTACCATGCTGGAGGCTGAGCCAGTATTTCCACCTGAAAATACTATCTCTGTTGAGCACTAGATACACTGTTTGTTAATTCAGTCAGCAGTACAAAGCCCTGTGTAGTGGATTTTTGAAATGAAATTAAATGAATGATCGCACATCTCTCTGTCATTATAGTCTGTGATGGAAGCTGGAGCTCACTATAGCTCTGAGTCAGATTACAATTCCCTACATTAAGGGTTCTGTGGTGATGTGATGTGTCAGGAATGTGGCTATTGAAGTCATCAGAAAACTGGCTTGTTGAAGACTGTAGATAATTCAACACGGACTGTGTATCCACCAGATTGCTGATGGTCCTGCTCAACAGGTGAACTGTAGACAGGGATTAATGGAGGTGAATGTGGCGCACCCCAAGGAGAATTTATCTTGATACCCACTCCAGAGATCTGCAGTATATTCTCCTAGGATCGACATTTGTTGATAGCCAGTTGTAATTTATCAACAAACTCTGTGTGAGTCAGTCCTTTCCACAGTGGTCTTCTGCTTGTCCTTTGATCATTTGTTACAATTACTATTTTTGCATTTGTGTTTTTTTTAATTAACCATTTTAGTTGCAAAATGTAAATATGATCAATGAGATCTCGCATGCAGCCCATTGGAGAGCAAATAAGTCTGCAAAGTTTTTTCCCCTTTAAAAACCTTTTTTAGCTCTTCAAAAGCTTGGTCATAATAAGTCACAGAGGGCTTACTATCATAGGCTGGCTTGGATATGAGACTAAAAACTGTTGCCTCATTCTTATTTACCTGGAAAGCCAAAAAGTCACTAAGGCAGTTGGAGGGCTGAGGTCTGCCAAATTCCTTACGGAAAGCAACAGCCACACCCGCTGTCATGTTCCTGTCATGATGTAGATCTCTTGATATTGTGTGAGCGAAAGCAGTTTCTTGGTCATTTCTACATTTCTCAAGGTACTCCCTCATATCTGCCTCAACCAGAGCAATGTTGTTAGCATGCTATAGCTCTTCAGCCAGAGAAGTTGTCTTGAGTCCCTGTATTTTAAGTTTTGCTTGTTCAGCCCATCAGGTTGTCCAGACTCCCACAATAATATATTACTGTTGACTTTCACATAGACTCCATTATAAGATATCCTAACAGTAATATGTTTATTATTTATGAGATTTTGTTTAAGTAGATTTCTTACTTAACTTATTTTCAGAAAAAAAAACTTTTGTCATTATTATGGCCAGTACATTAGATTTTTGTCGCATGTTCCCGCAACTTGAGTCACTACCATTCTTGATTACATAAGCTAATCCCCACGCCCACTGTCACAACACCCCGTGACTACATCGGCTATCACACAAATGCAGATGTTGGTACGTCAAAAAGATGTTAGGGCAGGCAGACGATCATTTAACTCCTTTTCATTCCCAAGAAGTAACTATGTAAAAATCAAAGTGTGCATGTTTGTCTGTTTTTACATAAAAGGGATACAAAAATGCAGCACATTAATGAGTTTGATTATTTATAAGGTTATGGGAAACGGTATTTAAGTTTAAATTTCATTTATGCTGATCCACCTGTCGCGGAGCAGAGTGACCAGCAGACAACTGCTTCTGATCGTGCCTAGGTCTCCCAGTTGAGTTGTGCCTGTCTTACACAGCCTCTGTGAAACAGCATATAAATACAATATGTGCGTCACCTCAGGGCGATTGTACACAAATAGAAGTCATCCAGGTTATCCCAGTCATGTCCGTGTTAACCCAACCAAAGTTTTTTGGTGTTCTACACTGAAATTATCAGTTAAATTCTTTGTTACTTCTTGTGAAATATAGCTATGTACAGAAATAGAAGTCGCCCAGGTTATCCCAGTCGTGTCCGTGTTAACCCAACCAATGTTTATGGGGATTCTACACTGAAATTATCAGTTAAATTCTTTGTTACTTCTTGTGAAATATAACTATTGTTTTGTTCCAGTATGATTGCCCTTATGAGTCCAGAAGATAGTTGGGTAGCTAAGTGGCAAAGAATCAATAGATTTACTAAAGGGATCTATGCCATTTCAGTCGCTGGTAAACTTCCAAATGGTGTGATTCGTGACCTCAAGAGCAGAGGCATCATCTACAAACCAAGAGACACGAGCCTGAGATAAACTACCTTGAATGCTCTTTATGCACTATACTAAATATCCATTTGGCTTATTTAATTAAAACACATTTCTTGATATAAAATATAGAATTTTTGTAAGCAATACAAATTAATCCTTTTCTTTCTTATTGAGTGTTTATTGAGTGTTTCTTTCATCCCCTATTCTCAATTTATTGGAATTATTAAAAATACTGACCCTTTAAGTGAAAATGTTGGCCAACAATGTTTCCAAAAATAGTCTGATAGCTTTTTAGCTAAATTTTTGTTAGGTAAATTAGAATTAGGAGTCCAGGTAATACAACCTGTTGCTCCTCTTGTCCAAAATGAACACACTCAGGTGAAAATTAATTACTTTTAGTTCTGCTCATCTAGTTAAGTTATAGAACTGCTGCCATTTGCAGTTGGATGATGGTTTGCATTTTATTCATCTGTGGAGTGTGTTAGTTATAGTAGTTGCTCGCCATGTGACCAGCCCTGAAACAGGACACTAAGGAAGGTAATGTCAAGGAAGTAATAGAGTTATTTTTGAGCTTAGTGAGCGAAGATCTTTGGGATCAACTTCAATTATAACGGAGTCATACCTAGGTCCACCGCCGTATTCTTAAATTATCAAGCAATAACCGCCGAACATATTTCAGCCAAACTTGCCAATGGTATTCTGACAAATAGTGGGAATGATAATAAATACATGTAAACAAATATTAATTAGATACTGATGATACGAGCTTTTATGTTTGAAGTAAATACATAAATTAGTAAATTAGTTAATAAAATAGAACTGAACTTATTTCATGAGTCAAAAACTAGAAACAAAAACAATGATAATAACAACTTAAAAGTCAGCTGCAATTAAACAATGTTACAAACATATCACTTCTTTCCACCAAGTTTAGGCTTCTTCTATTAACCTCCTCTGTGGCCTGAGCCCTGAAGGTCCTTATTGATCTTCGTAGCTGAGGAGGGACATTGGGATGTTGTGAAGCTACTGTAGGGATTGCTCTAGGGCTAGGAAATACAGCTGGTGATCCATGGTTTTCTGGATTTTTTATTTGAAAATCTGAAGAGGACAGTAGCTGTGGTAATTGTTTAATGCAGAGGTCGTCTTCCTCTTCCGATTCATTGTCTTGGTAGCATTTCCGAATTTGACTTGTATGTCTTTTAGTGTGTCCATTAGAATCAATCAATGTGTTCCTACCTAACTGTCTAAGTATGGTTCCTATTTTCCATTTTACTTTCTCTTCAACAAAAGTACGAATGTACACTTTACTCCCAATGGAAAAGCCTCTGGATTTATTATATCGCAGCACTTCAGAAGGTTTATCTCTTGTGAAGGTTTGATAAAATGTAATTTAGTTTGCAGATTACGACCCAAGAACAAAAATGCAGGTGTTTGTCCAGTTGCAGTGTGAGGTGTAGCTCGATAGCGAAATAATGTCCTCAAGTTGTCTGTGAACAAGCTAGGCTTTTTATTGTACTGTAATTTGCTCAGAGCTCTTTTAAAGGTATCTAAATTTTTCTCCACTTGTCCATTAGAACTTGGGTGAGCTACTGGAGTCGTAATATGTTTGATGTTATTGTGCAGGCAGAAATCTTTAAAACCTTGTGAAGTAAATGAAGTTCCGTTGTCTGAGACGATTGTTCTAGGTATTCCATATTTACACAACAAATTCTTGAGCGCTTCTACTGTCTTTTCTGTTGTAATAGAGGACATAGGTACTATTTCTGGCCATTTTGAGAAAGCGTCAATCACTAAGAGAAACATTTGTCCATAAAAAGGTCCAGCAAAATCTAAATGAATTCGACTCCAAGGTTCACTTTCTTTAGGCCAGTTTTCACACATGACCCTGAGCCTCAGACTTCATTCTGACCATGCCATTGTGAGATTCATGCAAGTAGTCCATTATGTAAGTGCTGTATTTAGGAGGAATAACAGTTCTTATTCCCCACAGAAGACAGTTATTATGTAGAGTCAGTGCATCTTTCTTAGAAAAGTAAGGCCTCAAGTTCTCATCTGGACAATTAGTAGGCCAACCAACTTTTACATAGTGCATCACCTTCTTGCGATTTCAGTACAAGTAATGGGAATCTCGGACTGCACTTCTGTTTGAATTGTCGCTACTATTGTATGGTGTCTCTCATCATTGGAATCAAAAGAATTACAGTCGGGACCACATAAGTTTGCAGTTGGTGGCAGCCAATCACAAGACAAGGCTAGTGCGACGTTGCCACATCGCCCATTGACAACACTAATTAAAATATACTAAGCAATAGTTTCAAATCAGCTGGTATTATTAGATTTGGCAACACCGCACCGTTCTCATTGGTTCATTCAAACCCATATGGTAAATAAATAAATTGGTTCTATCAGATCAGCTTCTACAAGCCTGTCGATTTCCTCGCACACTTTGTCCTTTATTGGAAACGGAACTGGCCTTGCCTTTTTGTAAATAGGAGAAGCGTCTTCCTTTAAAATTAAGTGTGCCGTGAATTTTGTACAATGGCCGCTTTTGTTACAAAAGAGTTCCTTATTATAATCAATTAATTTACTTAAGCTCATTCTTGGAAGTGAACTTTGAAACCCTGACCTTGAAATGTCACCAACTTCCTTGAAACCCATAAAGAATCAATTTGTAATGAATTAAGTGACAATTTGTTGATTTTAAGCTCCTTGATCCTGATTTTAAGTCTCTACCTAAAAGATCCTGAGTGCCACCTTCACCAACGTACAGCTTTAGCTCTCTTTTGGTTTTGCTGAATGCCACTTTAACTGTTTGTTCACCAATCAAGTTTATGCAATGACCACTATAAGATGTCAGTTTTGTATTTGGATGTAACAAAGGAAATTTTCCCAATCTTTCCCAAGTTCGTCGACATATAACAGAAACACAACTTCCTGTATCTAGTTGTATATTAATTAAAATACTATTGATACAGATAGAAACCCAAATTGGAGAAAATACACTCACATTATGACACTGAAGACCAAGATAAAAAATAGCTTCATTTGTCAACTTAGGTGAACAATCAAGTATGTTAGAGTCGATAACGGTTCTAGAATCTCTTCCTTTTTCATTTTCAGTGAAATTTACTCGGCGGTTGTACGTTCCTTTTCCATCTCCACCAATTTTTTTGTTTTGAAAATCTGTTCTACTTTTAATTTTGCAAACTTTTGCCAAGTGACCTTTTGTATCACAATTATTAGGTACATATTGCATTTCTAAATCTACATTGTTTCCTAAAATGATTACCACCACAAGAATAGCATAAATAGTTTGAATTTGTAATTAGAACCTCTCCATTGCTCTTCTCATAATCGGAAAATGAAATCAGATTTTTCTTTGCTGAAGTGGTAAAAACTGATCTTAATGTTCTAGCGAATTCAAGTACAGTATTGAAATCTGTGTAATCTTTCTGAAGTAAATTATCTCTAATAGAATCTTCATTTATGCCCATTATGAGTAATGAGAGCATGTAATGCATGTAATGAGAGCATCTTGATAAAAGTCACCAGGCACCAGGGAAATCACAACTGCTGGCTAATTCTTTTAAGTTATTTCCAAAGGTGGACAAGTATTCAACACCTTGCTTCAGTGAAAAGAATTTTACTCTTTCGGTAACTTAAAACTTTACTGACTTGAAATGCTTTACCAAAAGTTCATAAAGTTGTTCATAAGTGAATTCACTAATTTCTTTTGGCTTGCACATAGTTACAAATGTTTTAAGAACTGTACTATCGAGGCAGTCAATGAATAAACATCTTTTAATATCATCATTTGTAATGTTGCCCAAACATAAATTTGCCTTGAATTTAATATTCCAAACATCAATATCGCATGAATTAAGGGTTAAATTTTTCACATCTAGGTTGACTTACCAACATAGGATTATTAAGAGTTGCTGGTAATGTATCTTCAGACATTATAATGAATTAGACTGTGGAATTGAATAAACTAATGAAATGATAATGAAATGAAAATCCTTCTTTATGTAAAATATATGTATATAATAATGTCATTATCATCTTCAACGTCAATTTTATTCGATTTTAACTTGTAAGCGTTCTCGCTTGCATTGCTAACCTTATTGCGTGTAAGACAAACATTCGCAATGTGTCCGATCTTATTACACTTCCTACAAAATTCATTTTTAAACTTGCAAGTATCAGCTTTATGTTGAGCACTGCCGCATCTGTAACATTTACCTCTTAAATCTTGAAAGGTAATATGCGGTTTGATTTCATTTCTACTCTTTCTTGTTAACCCAGGTTGTTTACTCACATAGTTAACATCTTTAGTTTGTTCTGTAACGTAATGAGAGTACTTAGGTTTTATTGCATAACTTTCCAGTTTGGATTGTTCAATAGAAATAGCCATTTCTACCACTTCCTTAAATGATTGTTTATTTCCTTTTTCCTGAAGAAGCCTAACTCTCACTTCATTATCTCTTAATCCTCAAACGAATTGCTTCTTCAAGATCACAGACTGAATGTTCACAGTTGTAACACTTAAAGTCACAGTCAATTGCCAAACGTTTTAATTCTCGAGCGTACGTAGAAATTCCCTCTTCAGTATCTTGAACTTTACTGATGAACCTATTTTGATTAGCAAGTACACTTGGAGTAGGTTCCAAACAGTTTTGCAGTATATCTGATAGTTCTTCATACGATTTGTCACCTGGTGTCTCAGGAGCAATTGTGTCACATAATGCCTGATGCATTTCGGGTGTAAGAGTACTAACAAACAGTTGTGTTTTGGTTTTCGGCTCTGTGATTTGTTTTAGATCCAAGAAATTTTTAAACCGCATTAGGAAATTCCGAAAGGTTTCATTTTCTGTGTAGGGTGTGAAACTCACATTCGGTATGTTCAATTTATAAGGATCATTTAATTCGCTAGAAACATTCCTTTCAACTTCAGTTTGCTTAATAGTGACAAAGAATGGTTGTAATAAAGCTCTTGCCTCGAGGTATGTTTCCTCTACATCTACTGTATGCGATAATCTTCTTCTCTTTCAATTTCATCTTTATTGTCTGTAGTTGTTATAATCTGTTCATGTAACACGGTGAATCTTTTCCAAGTTTCATCCAGTAGAGTTTGTCTGCCCAGAGCATCGTATATAGATGAACCTTTAGTTTTCAGCACATGTAAAGTCCTTGTAATTTGTGATTTTATGATTCCTCTTTGCTGTTTTAATTTTCTAGTTTCATTTTCATTTTTATCACTCGTCGCCATTGATATATCTTCATAAAACATACAAAATACACGTAAATTAATTAGTCAACTTTATTCCAGAACTAATTCAACACAAAAGATAAAATGTAAACAATAACAATAATATCAACAATAATCATCTGATTATTTAAGCATATGACAGTTAATTACTAGAAAACTACCAAAGATGGGTTTAAATTGATGTTGTTTTTTTTTTCAATACCTTCAAAATGATACGTCATTTGACATATGTTTCTATTTTACTTTTTTGATTTACATGGCTACCTACATAAAAAAAATCATTGAAAAAATATTTAGTTTAAACAAATTTAACATATCACATATAATATTAAAGCAGAACTCACAAGGATTAAGATTTTTCAAACAGAACGAAAATAGGTTTAGTGGTTTTCTCAGGGTATTCTGTAAATATCAATTAATATTTTCAATCCAAATGGCCGCCATTTTGAAACGGATAAAGATAAAGGAGTTGTGTTTGCACTAAATTGCTTGTCTAGTCTAGAGCTATAAAACTATGCATAACATGACATATGTTTACATTTGAAAAGATTCGAACCCACGACCCCCATTTTCTCGAACACCCTGTATTTTAAAAATATTTTTACGTTGTTCCTTAGGTATGAACTAGTGAGGAAAAGTTTTGTCTGCAATCTGTTTAGGACAGCTTAGAAGACTCACCCCGTATATGGTTGATACTATGGAGTTGTCTTTTTGGATTTCGTTGGAATTATTTTAAATGTGACAAAAATAATTTTATTTTGGATCTAAGTCCATGTTAGATATTAGCCAATGTAAGATTTAAATAGATGCCTCAATATATGAAATATATTGCCTTTCCGGATTTACCAAAAGGATTATGACCAGTTAAATCAATAAAATAAGAATTTCGCTGATTCATTGTTGTTTTGTTTAAGCATAGTTTATTTTTATTTTAAGCCGAACAACTCAATTGTATCTGTTTGTCTGATATGGGTGTAGTTGTTTGTTACGCTTAAACACCTTATTTGTTACTGTAAAATGTTTAATGGTATCGTACTTATGAAATGGTGAGGTGGCGTTAAGAAATTTTTAACTAGGGTAGAAAGGAGTCCTCAATTTAAAAAAGCAGTTTTCTGCATGTTAAGTGGTCCGGAAATTCTTTATTTACGTCAACGTTTAAATTTGTTTCAATGTTTAAATCCTAAGGCAAACGAGTCTTAATTAACTTTTGTCACTACAGTTCGTTCCACATGACAAATTTTACGAAAAAGTCAGTAACGTGAAAGTAGTTGAAATGGAGTCACGCAATCACTTTTTTTGTACAGTAAACCAATTTTTATTTTTATGTATACATGTATATGTCGTATAAACATTCTAGAAAAGTTTAATTCATTGTAAAAATTCTTTTTCAAATAATGTGTAGGCCTACACGTTTCGTGTAAACAATTTATTTAATTTATAAATGGTTTATAAAAATGTTTTACCTATATTATGTGAGGCGAATGTTGCCCCCACCTTATACAGTAGCCTGTCTAAAAAAACTATAACGTCTTCAACTAATATAATGATAAATTTATACATACACCACTGTTTTGGTATCTTGAACTTTTTGGGCTGACCCATACGTGGTCAAATCGTCGTTAAAGTCGGTTGAAAACTGTTTAAATATACAATTTCAAGCTCGGTGTTTGTAGCTAAGCCAGTCTAGACATTGAATTAAATCCATCTAATGCCTGCTCTAGAGTGCCCTGGGCCTGGGGCTCAGGTCCTTGGAAGTACTAATCCTATTCATAGTTTTTGCCCAGCTTGCTATGTTACACACCCCTATCTCCCCTTCCCTACTTCCTTTTACCCACAAAACCTTTTAAATTAACCTATAGGGAATCTTTCTGGGACAACAGACTTAGAGCTACCCACGTTCCCTATTGTTTGTTGCGGAGGGTAAGTTCCTCATAATCGCACCAGGCCGAAAGTCCTACACTCGACGACGGTCGACGGTTGATTTCGCTTCGCTACGCAAGTCAAATGAACAACTACGGTAACTAAGTAAAAAAACCGTGTCAAATAACTAACTTTATTGAGTTATATTAAATCGAAAAGATTGCCGAAATTTATTCGAATATAGTTTATTAAGAACTACACACAAAATAAGTCTGTGGTACAAGAATCAGATTTTTTAAATTTGTAATAAAAAAGCCTTTCATTAACATAAAAAAGCATGCAATTTTTTAAAGTCGAGTATGAGTCCTGAACTTTGTTTCGTCCAATAATTTGACACTTCAAACAGCAGAGGTTAAGAGGTACAGCTCCTGCTCCCAAGATTCTCAAGTTTTATGATTATGAGAATAGTTTGAATAATATATTTATGAAAATATACTTATTTTCATGGAAACAGAAGGATCATTACAATGTATAATATTTTCGAATAATGTTGATATGGTAGCTTTATGTTTACAAATTTGAACTGATAAACAAATGTTTGGATCAGGATTTTAATAGATTGTAAAAACTAAGAATTATGTACTGGTGCAGTTTTAAAAATTTAACTGGCTCAATGTTTACACTTTTATTGTGTTTTAATTCAATTTATAAACTAAATTTCAACTATACCTACTTTTATTCTGTCCAGAGGTAGCTACTAATTATATTTTCTTCTATCATCTACTTCACATTCGCTTTTTTAAATTTACAGAAATCTCCTTAGTAGTTGTATATTTACAACACTGCTTTAATTTGACTATGGAGAATATCACAAAACTAAGATGCGAGCAAATCACTTTTGTATCTAAAATCTGTAACGTAACTATGTTTCTTAACTTGATGTTTTAAATAATGATATAATTTAATGCAAATACATACACGTTTTGAACTATGGAACGATTTAAAATAATTACTGTTATGTATTTCGTTGTTGATTTATATTAAAATTGGTGAAATTTGTGCCCTGTTTAACAATAATAGTGGTAGGCTTTCTAACAAAAGGTAATACAAGTTTTCCATTAGTTTATTTTTGCTTATTATTGTAATATATACACACTGATCTGCAGGTAAAGATTGAACTTTGAAAAAAGCTCATTATATTATTAGCTACGGTAAAACATATCAATTATATGTGAAATCAATATAAACTGTTTTTAGCGAATTTCCCATATAGGAAATATTAGCGAATTTTCCGTATAGGGAATAAGCTATTACCGTAGTACTCATGGTAAGACCTGGACCCGGGACCGATTTTTTTTTCGTTTTGAGGTCCCTAGAGGTCAAAAACACCATCCGTTCAAATTCATATATACTAGCAGAGTACCCGTCCTTCGTACGGGGTTGGCATATAAGTATCAAATGCTTATTGCAGTTATGGGTGAGGGCATGGTTTAAGAAAGTTTGGTTCTTTTGTTCTACCACTGCCCCTGAACCATAGAAAAAAGTAAAGGTCTCATTGTGTACCACAGCTTTTTGTTGCTAGTTGGATCAAATTAGCTGTTGTCATAAATGCAAAAAAATAATAGTGCTGCACCCTGTAGGTAAACCATAAAACCTGTTAATGCTATTTAATATCATAGAACTAACTTGTGCATTTGAAAAAGCTGACAAAATTCTTTAATTATTTAATTTATTGATATATTTTTATCAGACTTGGCAAATTTATTTATTCTCTTCTAAGGTAATAGTATTTTCCTAAACTCACACTTCATAACCCTCCCTGTCGCAGCATAACCTAGATACTCGTTAAACCTAATGTTATTGATTTAGATAATTAAAAATATAGTCAAACAAATGGAAATTCGCTTAGGCTGCAGCTGTGCTGCGGGGGGGGGGGGGTATTATGGAATTGTAATTGATGTAGAAAGAAGACTTTGTGGTAGTACATGAATAACTATAAGCTATATAAGATACTAGTCACCTGAGGTTACGAAGTTTAAGGAACAGCTGTTTGCCCTATATAACAAAACAAAAAAATCTTGATTCGTCCCACTACTTGGTTCACCATTACAAAAAGTTAAAAAATCAGTATAGACGTTTAATAAGACAAAGTCAGAGGACACTTTAAAGAGAATTGAGGGTTCAGACAATAAAGCAAAAACTATATGGAACATAATAAATCATAGACGACCATCTACCAAAACGAATCCCACAGAAATAATTCTCAAAAATGATAGTGGCGAAGTCATCAGAGACCCCAAATGCATTTCCAATCAGCTTAACAACTTCTTTTCAGATACGGGTAAATACTTAAGACATACTTCATCCAATAATACAGATATTAATAAAAGAGCTGTTGGTTCACTCTTTTTACGTCCAACTAGCGAAAAGGAAATTTTAAGTGTCATTAAAAGTCTAAAAAATAAAAAGTCTTCAGGGGCTGATGAAATATCTCCGTATTTACTTAAAAAGATTGCACCATATCTGATAAAACCCCTATGTCATTTAATTAACACTTCATTCTCTAGTGGATCGTTTCCCCAAGCGCTGAAGGTGTCAGTGGTCAGGCCTATATTCAAAAAAGGAGATCCAACGCTTTGCAATAGCTATAGGCCCATATCAGTAGTGTCTGTGTTTTGAAAGATATTTGAAAAAATCATGGTGATAAGGCTGTGGGATTTTTTCAGGACAAATAATATCATATCCGAAAACCAGCATGGATTTACAAAGGGCAAATCTACCACTTCAGCGATGTTTAAATTAATAAACAAGGTGGTTTGTGAATTAGATGCTGCAAACTATTCTGCTGGTTTATTTTTTGACTTAAGCAAAGCCTTTGACATGGTAGACCACAACTTATTGCTCAAAAGAATGAGCAATGTGGGCGTGAGAGGATTGGCTTTGGATTGGGTCAGGTCATTTCTTTGTGACAGGAGTCAATATGTAGAGATAAGGGCAGTAGATGAGGCTGGGTGTGTTAGATCCTACCCTTCTGCTGATAATTCTGTTGCAAGGGGGGTTCCTCAAGGCTCCGTCCTGGGACCAGTCCTTTTTCTAATTTTTATTAACAACCTTTCTTCCTGCACAACATCCTCCAATCTATCATTGTTCGCCGACGACACCTCTCTTTCGATTTCTAGCTCTGATTTTCTCAATTTAGAACAAATTAGTTTTTTGGAAGCAAACAGTATAATCCAATGGTTTGACGACAGCTCATTGAAAATTAACACAGAAAAAACACAACTCATTAACTTCCGCTTATCAAATCGCTCAAATGGATTCAGTCTCCTTCTCGACGAAACCAAAGTTCATCCAACACCAAATGTCAAGTTTCTTGGATTGATCTTGGAGGGATCATCTCATAACTCCAAGGTTTCACAACTCCAAGTGATCATAACTCCAAAGTTTCATAAGTCCAAGAGATCATAACTCCAAATTATATTTAATCCAAAGTTTCACAACTACAAGTACCCGAAAAGGGATAATTTCATTACTCCAAGAAAAATATAAGCGCAAGTGATCATAACTCCAAAGTTTCATAAGTCCAAGTGATCATAACTCCAAAGTTTCATAAGTCCAAGTAAAAATTAAACCAGAGTCTCATAACTCCAAAAGTTGAGTGGAGTCTCATATCTCCAAGTGGAATGTGTAGTACAGTCAGCGCCACAAGTTCCTGCGCTGTCCGCTCCGCTGTAATACTGTCAGCAGCCGTTGCCGCATCATTGTACAGTATCTATATACCTACCGTCGCCTGTCAAACTATTATGTAATTTTGTTATATACTTACAGATTAATTAATTGCTATACTTCTTACTTCTATGCTAAAGGGACTTTAACCTTTAACTACTCGCGCGGGTTTTACTAACGTATGTACTCGCGTGGGGTGTTTTTGACACCCCGTTATTACATATTTGTTATAATTGTATTAACACTAATAATTGGTAAATAACCTTTTTTGTTGTTATTTAAGTTTATTAAAACGTTTTTATTAGCTCGCTTTCTTGTCCGGTACAAATTTTGCAATCAATTTTATACTAACTTTCCGATGAGCTAGAGACTTGAAACTTGAAACATAGCCCACAAATGGAAGACAATGCAATATAATATCATTTAATTTTCATATTTCCCTTGGGCTACGCCCCATGGGCTTGGTTTTATTTTACTGTATACTGTTTCCAATATGAAAGAGTTATTTATTTTAAGTTATACAATGTAAATAATATATTTCTTTTACCAACTGCAATTTGTGTGTGTATTTGGTCAAGTTTTGCATATAAACCATTTGTTGTATTAAAAAATATGTATTTTGTCATTGAACTGTTTGATATTGAATAACTAGCATATGTACTACCCGGAAAATATATAATTTTTAAAAGATTATATTATGTCTGTGAATGGTAAAGGTATTATTTTCCCCTAAAATGTACTACTAAAAAAACAGTTTTTAGGGGGGGATCGTAATACACACAAGTTTTGTGCAAACAAATTTATTTATATGTCAAAAACACTTGTTTGTTATCGAAATAAATGTAAATAAAAAATGTCCTTTCATTACTTTTAGAGTCTTTCGCAAAAAGAACAACATTACCTTATATAGGTAGGGCGGAGGTCGCCTCCATGAAGAATGAGGCAGTGAAGGCACAGCCAACCGGCGTGGCCCAAACTGGGCCCGGCTCGGTCCCTGCTCCGAAAAGGTCGCGGCCCAAAAAGCCCAGGACGGAGGCAATCCTTGTCAAACCCTCAGGGGGGAGATCTTTTGCCGAGGTCTTGGGCGTAATAAAGGCCAAAGCTAAACCGGAGCAGACCGATATGGAGATTAAACCTCCACCCATATTCATCCCGAACGTGTCTAATATCAAACAAATGATAACATCAATAGAGTCAGTGATCCCTAGACATGAATACACTTACAGGTGCATAAACGGTAATAAGGTCAAAATTTGTCCATTATCCATTGACTCATATCGAAAACTAGTTCATAAATTGACTGAGCTAAAAGTTCCGTTTCATACATTTCAAGTAAAACAAGACAGGTCTTTCAGAGTGGTTCTGAAGAATATGCATTTCTCAACGGACATAGATGATATCAAATTATCAATTGAGGAAAAAGGCCATAAAGTACGTAATGTATCAAATATAAGGGACTTTAAAACTAAATCACCACTTTCCCTGTTCTTTGTGGACTTAGAGCCTAGCCAAAATAACAAAGACATATATAATATTCAATATTTGTTGAATGCCAAAATCGTGTTTGAACCACCAAGAAAAAGATCAGAAATCGTCCAGTGTAAAAAGTGTCAACAATATGGGCACACAAAGGGTTACTGCTGGTATCCATTTCGCTGTGTGAAATGTGGTCAAAACCATGATACCTTGATTTGTACAAAACCTGTCGCTGAACCACCAAAGTGTGCTTTGTTTGAAGGGAACCATCTAGCGAACTACAAGGGCTGTGCAATTTATCAAGAAATCAAACGTAAAATCAACCCTTCGCAAAAGTTTTTGAAGGAGTCGAGAACTGCAACTGGGTCAGCTCGTGCTGAAGTGTCAAGTAGATCCTTCACTGCTGATAAACCTGATGTTACACATCAAACTTATGCTCAAGCTGCTGCCACTCCTAAATCAGCACCAAATGTGAGTAGTGAACGATCTAGCTCCAACAATCTTGAGCATACAGTTACCTGTTTTATTGAAAAATTTGAGAAGCTAATATTACAACAAACCCAACAAATAGGTACCCTCATGAACCTACTAACAGCTGTCATTAACAAGTTGAAATGAACTCCCTCCTAAGAATATCACTTTGGAATGCTAATGGCTTGGCAAACCACAGCCAAGAACTTAAGTTATTTATCACTCAACAAAAAATAGATGTATGCCTCATTTCTGAAACCCACTTCACTGATAGAAGTTTCTTCAAAATTCCTGGTTATATTGTCTACTTTACTAACCATCCAAATAATAGAGCTCATGGAGGAACTGCTGTACTAGTGCACAAAAAACTAAAACACTATGAGCTTCCTAACATGCAAAATGATTTCTTACAAGCCACGAGTATTGTTGTAAAATGTGGCAATAACGCCTCTCTTACACTCTCGGCAGTCTACTGTCCTCCACCTCATGCAATAAGTAAGGATCAATTTAGAGACTTTTTCTCAACACTTGGGCCAACATTTATTGCGGGTGGGGACTATAATGCTAAACACACACACTGGGGCTCAAGACTAGTAACTCCAAGAGGCAGAACTCTTTACAGAGCTATAACAGAAATGAATTTGGATTGTGTATCTTCAGGTTTACCTACTTACTGGCCAACTGACCGAAATAAAATACCGGACCTACTGGACTTTTTTGTAGTTAAAGGTATACAATTGAACTACACGAATATCGAATCATCCCTTGATCTTTCTTCAGACCACTCCCCTGTAATCATAACTTACAGTACTAGTATATGCTTGAAGGAAAAATCCCCGTCGTTGTGTAATAAGAATACAAACTGGGATTACTTTAGGACCCTTGTAAATAACAGTATTGATCTTAAAATCCCGTTACGGAATGAACATGATGTGGAAGAATCAATAAATTACTTCAACACTACCATACAGAAATCAGCCTGGGAAGCAACTCCAAAATCTAAAATCTGTGTCTCAAAATCAAATAACTACCCAATTTATATTAAGAAGAAAGTAGCAGAAAAACGTAGACTACGGAGAATTTGGCAAAATTCACGCGACCCTCTTGATAAAACTCGTCTAAATCGTGCAGCTCAGAAATTAAAACGATGTTTAGTGGAACTGAAAAATACATGGTTTGACGATTTTACGAAAAATCTAACCCCAACTGAAGCAACCGAGTATTCTCTTTGGAAGTCTACTAAATATATTAAACGTCCAGTTCAACATGTACCTCCAATTCGGAAACCTGACGGGTCCTGGGCTAAAACCCCTGAAGAAAAAGCGAAGGTTTTTGAAGATTACTTTTCTGATGTATTCAAGCCTATTACTCCGAATCCCAATGACGAAAGTGAAATTTACGAATTTTTGGATGCACCAAATCAGATGTCACTGCCTATAAAATCTTGCACTCCTTCAGAGGTTTCAAGAATAATTTTTAAGGAAATTAACCCCGTGAAAAGTCCTGGGTACGATCTCATCACTGGAAAAATTTTAAGAGAACTACCTCGTAAAGCCATTATGTTGTTGACATTTATATTTAATGCTATGTTACGATTGGAATATTTTTCTGTTCAACTGAAAATTGCACAAATAGTTGTTATCCCAAAACCAGGCAAACCACCTAATGACGCATCTTCTTACAGACCCATAAGCTTGCTTCCTATAGTATCAAAGTTGTTTGAAAAGGTAATACTTAAAAGGTTAACCCCCACTGTTGATGAATTAAACTTAATACCAGATCATCAGTTCGGCTTCCGCAAACAACATTCTACCATTCAACAAACCCACCGATTAGTGGATATTATAAAAAACACATTTGAGAAAAAACAGTACTGTTCTGCTGCATTTTTGGATGTCCAACAGGCGTTTGACAAGGTGTGGCATGTCGGACTTCTGTTTAAACTCAAAACGTCTCTCCCTCACTCTTTGTACAACCTTCTAAAATCATATCTGACTAATCGATCTTTTCAAATAAAATTCGAAAATTCGTTATCTGATCTGAAGCCGATAAAGTCTGGAGTACCTCAGGGGAGTGTTCTTGGTCCCTTGCTATATTTGATATATACAGCAGACATCCCTATGGTCCCCAACGTCACAGTTGCTACGTTTGCTGATGACACCGCACTGTTGTCGAGTCATGTGGACCCTCAAGTCGCTTACATAAATCTACAAGCTGCCTTGACTGAACTCCAGTATTGGCTTAAAAAGTGGAGGATAAAAGTCAACGAAAACAAGTCCAAACATATTGTTTTTACTCTGAGAACAGGGTACAATCCTCCTGTAACCATTAATAATGTAGCCTTAACGGAGGCAGACAGTGTAAAATATTTAGGTCTAACTCTTGACAAAAAATTAAATTGGAAATCTCATATCTGGTGCAAGAGACAGCAAATGGAATTAAAACTTCGTAAACTCAATTGGCTACTAGGTACGAATTCAAAATTATCATTGGCTAACAAAATTTTACTGTATAAAGTTATGATCAAACCAATTTGGACATACGGAATTCAACTTTGGGGGACCTCGAGCAAATCCAACATCGAAATTCTTGAACGATTTCAGGCTAAGGCACTGAGAAGAATTATTGGCGCACCCTGGTTCGTATCCAACACTACAATTAGGAATGACTTCAAAATTAAATCAGTGAAAGAAGAAATTACAGACCTTAGCAAAAATTATCAAGAAAAATTAGAATATCATCCGAACAGTCTTGCTGTTAATCTGCTGGACAATAGTCAGTGCATTAACAGGTTAAAAAGTGTTGTGCATGTGCTGGACCTAAGCTACAGATTTCTGTAAATGTTTAAATGACTGATCAAATTTTTGGCAAGACTTGTTGATGAACAGGTGCTTGCTTCCTGACATTGCTTGATATATGTTTTACTTATTGTTCTCATATTTGAAGTTTGAACAGATTGTAAAATAAATTCTGATAAAAAAAAAAAAATAATAATTGTATTAACATTAATAATTGGTAAATAACATTTTTGTTGTTATTTAAATTTATTTTACTGTATACTGTTTCCAATATGAAAGAGTTATTTATTTTAAGTTATACAATGTAAATAATATATTTCTTTTACCAACTGCAATTTGTGTGTGTATTTGGTCAACTTTTGCATATAAACCATTTGTTGTATTACAAAATATGTATTTTGTCATTGAACTGTTTGATATTGAATAACTAGCATATATGTACTATCCGGAAAATATATAATTTTTAAAAGATTATATTATGTCTGTTATATTATGTCAGGTATTATTTTTTCCTAAAATGTACTACTAAAAAAAACAGTTTTTAGGGGGGGGATCGTAATACACACAATTTTTGTGCAAACAAATTTATTTATATGTCAAAAACACTTGTTTGTTATCGAAATAAATGTAAATAAAAAATGTCCTTTCATTACTTTTAGAGTCTTTCGCAAAAAGAAAAACATTACCTTATACAGGAACTTGTACTTTTTACGAAACGTTAACACTCACGTGGGGAGTTGAAAACACCCTATACTTTGTAATACACATGTATTACCAAGTGAACACTAGAGATCGCACGGGGACTTTGGATGAGAAACGTTCACAGTTTTAACTTTACATTTCAGGTAATTTACACTAGGTGTACAATGCAGTTGTCTGCTTGCAATATTGAGCAGATGGCAGACATAATAATCAAATAATTTTCTAAAGTCAATGTTACATATGTTTCTCGTAAATGAAATGCATACTTGCAGTATCCAATCTCATTAGTATATATTTTGTTTCAAATGAATGAAATGTCTAATTTCGTTATTCAAAGTCAATTACAAGTCTGGTTCAATTAAATGTATTGTCTACTTCAAAGTATATATGTTTCATCTGGTTCTCATAAATTAAATGTCTATTTGCAGTAGCAGTATCCTAAATCAATAGTACACCATCAGCTTCACAAAAATGAGAAATTTACTTGCAGTATCCAATGTCAATGGTCCATTTGGTTCACATAAATAAGATGCCTATTTGCAGCATTCAAAGTCAATGATACGTCGGGTTCACTTAAACGAATTGTTTACTTGAAGTATACAAACTCAATGGTACATATCGTTCACATAAATAAATTGTCTACTTGCAGGATCCAAAAAAATGGTTAATTTGATTCCCATAAACGGAGTGCCGATTCGCAGTATATTAAGTCAATGTTACGTCTGGTTATGTTCACGTCAATGGAATGTCTACTTGCAGCATCTAAACTCAGTGGTATCTTCGGTTCATATTAATGGAAGTCGTAATTATTGCAGTACCTATTCTGCCTAAGTCTGCATTATTTAATTGTAAGTCTAGTTCACTGAAATGGAAAGCCTACTTGGAATTGCAAGTTAAATGGAAACATAACTCAATGGTAGGCTTATATTTGGTTAAAATGTAATGGATATTTAGATTATTTAAAGTCAAAGGTGTTTCAGCCTTATTCCGGCGACCATAATTATTGGTTGTTTTCATTTTGTAGTAAATTATGCTCAATGATATTAATCTTATTGTTCTTCACTTTTTCTGTGTCCTATACGCTAATGCACTTTTTAAACGATTCTTTGACTAACATAATGTGGCTACAAGTGGAATAAAATTGTAGAATACACTAAAAACCATATAAGATGTTGAAAAATGATCAAATATTTACAAGAAATGTTTATTATACGGAACTGTTAGGTACGTAGTCTATGAGTTGAGTCTTAAACTCGTCGGAACTTATGACTTTCATTCGTTTTCAAATAAGTTATTTGTTTTTGAATAACTACTTGACTTCTTTGCAATTGTTCGATTTTGAGCAACATGTACACTATACATTAAAACGTCACAGAGTGATTTATTTCACGATGCTAATCAATAACCATTTGACATATTTTCATGATTTTTGTGTTGCTAGAAACATCGTTACCCCTAGGACTGCCAATAATCGATACCCTATGTTTCAGTTCGAAAGACTATGACAACATACCTTAGTGTAGCAATAACACAAATAAGGTCCTCGATATCAATGCTTCTGTTTCATTCAATAAGATGTTTTATGACATTTCTTCAACTTGAGTCATGCCTATTTATATGTTACGAGTAATGTCCAGTGGTCGAAACTCGACCAAAAATATGTAATGTACTCACTTATGTTAATGTTTCACCCCACACTGTAAATAAAACATGTGATTGGAGTTTCTTCCATTTGTTTTGATTTTCTGTTTATATTTCGTTGTTATTTCGTCACCAGCATGGCAACGCATAAGATCCATGTAAATTTTTTCAAATTTTTAAACTCATTTTTTGCGCTTATCTTTGAGCCTATTTAAATTTATAAAGGGATTCTGCACACCTACAGGAAAATAGCTTTCTAACGGTATGCGTAGATTTTCCCTACGATGCACACGAGCTGAGAAAAAAGGTTTTAAAGAAACATGCTTGCCTATTAATATATAGATAGATTACTATATACATTACAAATAAAACTGTGAGCAATACTCTTACAAAACTTGTACAACCTTTTTTTGTCCGAACATAATCCCCCAGATGAACATATTTCCTAGCATCAAAAACATATTTTTTCAAGTGAATAAAACAAACGCCAATTAATTGCATTGCCCAGCTCTTTCATTAAATAAACAGAATTAAATTATTCAAACTGCGAAAGCATAACAGACGTAGCCCGTTGAAATCGGCCTATGGGGACCTGAGAAATTAGTCCATACCTATAATACTCAGCAAATATGCACATTCTAAGCTCAAGTTTGATGTGCAGTATGCCTATATTTTTATTTGGTAAACTGCCATAACCGTTTACATTTAATTTGATTGTATTTATATGCAATATTTATATTTTAACTAGCTGTGTACCCGTTCTACGCACGGGGATCTTATAATATTCAGTTGAAACCTTCTTATATAACGAACAGCAGTTGGTTTGCATATTTTAAGATATGCTGGCCAAACTATTATACATAGCTTCATTTTATGTTGTTTTTTGTTGTTCCGGATCGGTATGACAATCAATAAAAGGTTAAATTACCTCTGTGTCTGCCGGTCGATCCTATAACGGTAGGCTTACTTTTATTTTTACTATCTGATCTCGTTTGCATGGCTCAATCACGTCCTGGTTGAAGTTCGTTCGCTACGCTCACTCACCTGTATGTTGGAGCTCGTTCGCTGCGCTCACTTTCCTTCAGGTTAGCTCGTTCGCTACGCTCACTTGCCTTCAGGTTAGCTCGTTCGCTACGCTCACTCGCCTCCAGGTTGCAAATTAGCTGTTGTCATAAATGTAAAAGAAATAATAGTGCTAGTGCTGCACCCTGTTGGTAATCCTTGTAACTTTAATGCTATTGAACATCACAGAACAGAACCAACTTGTTTAATTGAAACAGCTGTTAAGATTCAATAATTTCATTTCTCATAAGGTTAACATGGGCTTCCAGAAATTCCACGTCAAAAATCGACAAAAACTTGATTTTCAAGGGTTTACTGTTAAATATCTAACTGTCTCATATTCGATGAAATACGTCTAAAACCATCTCATATATGTATAGTATTTGGAAAATAAGTTTCAGGCGGGACAGTGCTATAGTTATTGAGGAGTAGTTGTAATAAAGTGCGTATTTTAGCGTTACCAAGAGAATGACAGATAGACAGACAGACAGACAGACAGACAGACAGACAGAAATTGAGATAAGGTTTGATTCGGTTTCTCTGACCTATGAAATGTAAAAATAACCAAAAAGTTCATTATTCTAAGCAATGTACAGACAAAACTCTAATTTTATTTATATAGATATACAGGGTGTTGAAAATGTCTGGAACCAACATTATATCTGGTGAGTGGTTAAAGGAAAACAAATGATATTTTGTGTACGGATATACTATGGTTTTACCTATCTTTTGGTGCCTTATGAAAATTTTTACCACTTATAGGGAACGTCCTGTGGAGGATGCAGTAATAAGTTTAAATAGAAGCCTATGGTAAATGATACATCATTTTAAAGGCCATTTTTTTCTGAGTAAGGAGCCACAAGTTTCATCTCAAAAGGACCACCCTAGCAAAAATGACGACTGTTTGAAATTTAAATAACCACTTATAGGGAACGTTCTGTGGAGGATGCAGTAAAAAGTTTTCATTGAAGCCTATGGTAAATGATACATCATTTTAAAGGCTATTTTTTTCTGAGTAAGGAGCCACAAGTTTCATCTCAAAAGGACCACCCTAGCGAAAATGGCGACTGTTTGAAATTTAAAAATTCCGTTCCCTATAAGTGGTTTTTTAAATTTCAAACAGTCGCCATTTTTGCTAGGGTGGTCCTTTTGAGATGAAACTTGTGGCTCCTTACTCAGAAAAAAATGGCCTTTAAAATGATGTATCATTTACCATAGGCTTCCATTAAAACTTTTTACTGCATCCTCCACAGGACGTTCCCTATAAGTGGTAAGAATTTTCATAAGGCACCAAAAGATAGGTAAAACCATAGTATATCCGTACACAAAATATCATTTGTTTTCCTTTAACCACTCACCAGATATAATGTTGGTTCCAGACATATTCAACACCCTGTATATTTATATTAATATTTTTTTTATTATATTATATTTATTTTTTATATTAATATTTATAGGCCTTTCTTACTTAAATTTACATTTTTTAAACGGGCAGTTCAGAAGACGGGGCACGGAAGCCACGTCATGTTGGTAACATTGACAATTCGAAGTAAGCGGCAGGCAGGTTGCCAGTATGGATACTAAAAAAGTCCCACACGCCCCTGCTCGCCCCTCCACGCAACTCTCCATCAATTCCAGAACAAGAAAGGATCCATAATGTCATATGGGTTCAAGTTATGACCAAATGTTACAGGACCACTTTTGTTAGCTGTATTGTTCTACACCTTTTAATTTTCTAACTCTTCTCTAGAGTCATTATTAAAAGAATTAATAAATATTTTCGTAATGAGCGACATTTCCTGCCTGTATGCTAAACGAAACGTGATACGTAGATCCATATAATTAATACACGAACACGAAGTTTGTCGGTTGAACTCCTCCGTCATTTCTTGACCGATTTTATCCATTGACGTATCATTGGAAAGAGCGTGTTGCGTAGATTTGCAAACTAATCTTGAACTGGATTTTGAAAAAGTCCCTTGGGCTCTACCCCAGTGGCTTTGAAGGTTCCCATGTTATCCTTATGAAGATCATAATTGTTAAAATTTTGATCAGCTATATAATTTAATTGCTGTCAATATTTAAGCTGCATTTCAAAGAAAATCGTCCTACAAAAATTAGATCTTTAAAAAATAAATCATTGAAAGAACCCATTTGCAAATTATTGAAACATTAAAAGTCATAGAACGCCCCCTAGTAGAAGAAATAGAGATAATATTTTTTTAAAGAATTAACTATCGTCATTAGCCTGTATAATGAAGAACACCTACAAGATTCAGATTCCTACAAACTATGAACGAGGATGTTAGCTGAAGTGCTACAAATTTTATTAGGAAACATGGACTTAACTTTGTGATCATTGCAGAGGAAAACCCTCTAAAGCCAAATAAATCTGGTACGTCAATGACATTAATCTATGTTTTCATAAAAGTCAAACAATTTTAATAATAGCCTATGAAAATATCCAAGAGCCCCTTACTAACATTTTACTGAAGGCTTTTAATTATTATTCATATAAGGCTAAGGGAAACAAAAATCAACTGAACGACAGAAGGTCTTTAACTTTGCATTTTCTCACTTAAATATAATTAACGTTATTGCAACTAAACAAAAAATACACCAATTGAACAAATAAAATTGTGACAGACAACAGGAAGTCCTTATGGTGATGAAAACAGATTCTATCCTTATTGAAGAATGAATGAAATTTGTATACTTACTGCTGGCGACAAGGGTGGTAGCATGCATAGGTTTATCAATAACGAAGATAAACATGGACAACCTTATGCGGCTATATATATTTTTAGGAAATGTTGATTACTGTTATGTACATCGTGAGTATCTCCATATGATACACACCAGTAAACTTTGAGTTGACTCTTTTAAACTCATTGTAAATATTACTGTTATTGTTTTTGAAACAATTTCTGTAATACCAGTACCTTAGAAAGAATAAAGAGTTAAGGGACCTTTATAAAAGACCTGATATTGTAGCTTTAATTAGAAGCAGGAGAGTCAGATGGCTTGGGCATGTTAGAAGAAGAGAAGAAGGCAGCATTATAAGAAGAGTGTGGAGGGGAAAGCCTGAAGGAAGACGCCCACTGGGGAGACCGAGATTTAGATGGGATGACCAGGTAGCTGAAGACATCGGAAGACTGGGCGCAGAGTTGGACGAGGCAGAAGATAGAGAAAGATGGAGGCACCTTGTTGGCGAGGCCAAAAATCTCCTTGGATTTGTGTGGTCACAGGAGTAAGAGTAAGTAAGTAATACCAGTACCTTGCAATTGCTCGAATTTGAGCAAAATGTACACTAGTTAGTATTGGTAACAGATTCCTTACTCTCATAAACATATGGTTTGACGGCACAAACAAATTAATTGGACAATCCGTTCTCTACAAATTATTTAAGTATCATCCACTTATTAGCGCTTGCAACATAAATAGCTCCATAATATCATATTTTAATTTGTCAACAAAATGTAACAAAAAATGAACGGATGGTGTTTTTGGCCTCTAGGGATCTCAAAACAAAAATTAATTCGGTCCGGGTCCAGGTCTTACATGAGTACTACGGTAATAGCTTATTCCTTATATGGGAAATTAGCTAAAACACACAACTGATATTGCTTACATATGTTGTGTATACAATTAAGTGACACTCAAGGCCCATAGAGTTTGGATGAAGAATTATGTGTTCCAACTAGGAAAACAAAGAGGTGTGTGGTCTCTGTTAAAAATTTTTAACATTTGCCCGTCCACATAAGACTACAGATCTGTGCGTGTAACGTATCCAGCAAAGCAAGGGATGAGCCAGTACTACAGTACGAAGGTGAACCAGTACTGATAAAATGTTTGCGGCAGTTAACAGAATCCCACTAATTTTACTATATACTTTCGATTATTATTACTATTATCTCTCTTGTGAGGTTTACAAAAATAAATTTCACTGGCTATTAGAATAGCCTACATTAAATTATGTTTCTTAAATAAGATCCTTCTTGTGTCTGCTTATTTATTCTCCTTATTGGTATGACAAGTATTAGCTATATCTATATATTAATAGGCAAATATGTTTCTTTAAGGCCCTTTTCTCAGCTCGTGTGCATCGCAAGGAAAATCTACACATACTGTTAGAAACATATTTTCCTGTAGATAAACAGAACAACTTAATAAATTAAAAAAATGATGAAAAATAAGTACGAAAACGAATTTAACATAAACAAAAAACTAACATTTGGATTATGAGTTAAAATTCTGGTGACGCAATAACAACAATAAATATACAGAAAATCTAAACAAATTGAAGACTGGTACACAATCATCACATGTTTGATTTTCAGCGCGGGATGAATATAGATAAGTTCATATTTTATTTGGATTGTGGTCGAGTTTTGACCACTGGACGACATCAATTCTTATATTAAAGTACTTAACTCATTAAGGTACTTAAATAATACCTAAATGATAAATACCTTATATTTAACTCAAATAAAACAATCTGGTATTAAGTATAGATGTATTTACTCAAAAACATATTTCTATGACAATTTAGTCTCGAAATCCAAATGTTTTTTCTTGATATCTATAGATTATCCGCTTGTTTGGATCATACAAATCTAGATAGTATTTTTAAAATTTTAAATATGGTATTTTTTTTATTAAACCCATTATGCACTACAGAAATTTTGCGTACAATTTACTTTGCTAACATACACTCTCATATTTGTTACGGAATAAAGATTTATGAGGGAACAAGTAATTGTAACTATAATCAAATGTTATATTTACAAATGAATGCTACAAGATGAAACCTTAACGTGGATTAATCCTGTGTAAATTTTTTCCGAAAAATAGGAGATGAAAAATAGTGGAAAAAGGCACTACGACTTATTTGCGTTGTGCATCACGAATATTATGTAGAAAAAATTTTGAAATTTCGTACATACAGCTGAAGAAGTTAAGACTAAATATTTTTCATAGTTTATAAATTTTAAAACGTGAACTAATACCTCGTGTATTTCCTTAATATTGTTGTTGGAAGACGGCAATTGCTAAAATAAAATACCGTGCGCGTAAACTAATTCATTCATACCTCGTGGTGGTCATCTAAGTCGATTATTGGACAAGCTAAAACACACAACTGATATTGCTTACATATGTTGTGTATACAATTAAGTGACACTCAAGGCCCATAGAGTTTGGATGAAGAATTATGTGTTCCAACTAGGGAAACAAAGAGGTGTGTGGTCTCTGTTAAAAATTTTTAACATTTGCCCGTCCACATAAGACTACAGATCTGTGCGTGTAACGTATCCAGCAAAGCAAGGGATGAGCCAGTACTACAGTACGAAGGTGAACCAGTACTGATAAAATGTTTGCGGCAGTTAACAGAATCCCACTAATTTTACTATATACTTTCGATTATTATTACTATTATCTCTCTTGTGAGGTTTACAAAAATAAATTTCACTGGCTATTAGAATAGCCTACATTAAATTATGTTTCTTAAATAAGATCCTTCTTGTGTCTGCTTATTTATTCTCCTTATTGGTATGACAAGTATTAGCTATCTAAATATATAAAAGGCAAAGCCCTCACTGACTCACTCACTCACTCACTCATCACTAATTCTCCCACTTCCCATTTACCTAGGAAGCTGAAATTTGGTACACTGATTCTTTAGGCATTAAATAGGAAAACTAAGTAGTTTTTATTCTGATCGGACTCTCGGGCTCCGCCCCAGTGGCTCTGGAGTTTCCCATGTTAACCTTATGATTTTTCATATTTAAAAGGAATTAATGAATCTTAACAGCTGTTTCAATTAAACAAGTTAGTTCTATTCTATGATGTTCAATAGCATTAAAGTTACAAGGATTACCAACAGGGTGCAGCACTATCATTTTTTTTTTTTAATTTATGACAACAGCTAATTTGCAACCAAAAGGTGAGTGAGCGTAGCGAACGAACTTCAACCTGGAGGCGAGTTAGCGTAGCGAACGAGCTAACCTGAAGGCAAGTGAGCGTAGCGAACGAGCTCCAACCTAAAGGTGAGTGAGCGTAGCGAACGAACTTCAACCAGGACATGATTGAGCCATGCGAATACTTATGAAGTTAAACGGGGCAAAGCCCGAGGGTACAGCTAGTATCTATATATTAATAGGCAAATATGTTTCTTTAAGGCCCTTTTCTCAGCTCGTGTGCATCGCAAGGAAAATCTACACATACTGTTAGAAACATATTTTCCTGTAGATAAACAGAACAACTTAATAAATTAAAAAAATGATGAAAAATAAGTACGAAAACGAATTTAACATAAACAAAAAACTAACATTTGGATTATGAGTTAAAATTCTGGTGACGCAATAACAACAATAAATATACAGAAAATCTAAACAAATTGAAGACTGGTACACAATCATCACATGTTTGATTTTCAGCGCGGGATGAATATAGATAAGTTCATATTTTATTTGGATTGTGGTCGAGTTTTGACCACTGGACGACATCAATTCTTATATTAAAGTACTTAACTCATTAAGGTACTTAAATAATACCTAAATGATAAATACCTTATATTTAACTCAAATAAAACAATCTGGTATTAAGTATAGATGTATTTACTCAAAAACATATTTCTATGACAATTTAGTCTCGAAATCCAAATGTTTAGACCTATCTATAGATTATATCCGCTTGTTTGGATCATACAAATCTAGATAGTATTTTTAAAATTTTAAATATGGTATTTTTTTATTAAACCCATTATGCACTACAGACATTTTGCGTACAATTTACTTTGCTAACATACACTCTCATATTTGTTACGGAATAAAGATTTATGAGGGAACAAGTAATTGTAACTATAATCAAATGTTATATTTACAAATGAATGCTACAAGATGAAACCTTAACGTGGATTAATCCTGTGTAAATTTTTTCCGAAAAATAGGAGATGAAAAATAGTGGAAAAAGGCACTACGACTTATTTGCGTTGTGCATCACGAATATTATGTAGAAAAAATTTTGAAATTTCGTACATACAGCTGAAGAAGTTAAGACTAAATATTTTTCATAGTTTATAAATTTTAAAACGTGAACTAATACCTCGTGTATTTCCTTAATATTGTTGTTGGAAGACGGCAATTGCTAAAATAAAATACCGTGCGCGTAAACTAATTCATTCATACCTCGTGGTGGTCATCTAAGTCGATTATTGGACAAACTAAAAGTCTTACGAAAAAATGTTTAGAACAAAAATTGAAGAACATGTTATCATCTATACTTTTCTCGCTGAAAGTTTTCATCTGACCAAAAAATAAAAAAAATCCTCGCTCACTTACTTTTTCATGTTTACATTGAACAACCTTTTCATATTTTCCATTATTAAACATTAATCATCTGCACGAACTAAATTGTATTTATATAGTATTAAACATCAGTTTACGCAGAATTTAAATATGTAAATTTCATCCTCTCACTATTTGTATTACAATTTAGACAAACGTGCAAAGCGACAGGGAACGCACCACTTCGAATAGTCTCGCCAACATCGGAAACTCTCTTCCAGCATGTGTACTATACTATACTATTCGTATTTGCTGGCAGCTATACCCGTGCCTTGCAACGGGGTCAGTATGCAAAAGAGTTAATGCTGGTTATATGAAAATGCGAAATGGTTTCACTCCCTACCATTTATTTTAGAACCGAAATTGAACTGTATTACTTAACTTGATAATAGTAATAGTACTTTTTTGTTACTCGTACTGTGAATACTTATTTTGGCTACCACATACATACACATACATACATTGGCATACAAAACCAATGATATATTTATATTTAAGGTATAATAAAATAACTTGTTTAATGGTTTGGATGGTAAACGAAAAGCTATCACAATAGTTCCAAACCTGTCAATAGGGTAGTTTTCTAACATATTTTAGCGAAATTACAATCAGGCAAATGGAAATGGATCGCTTAGTCTATAGGTTTGCTGCAGCAGGAATATTAAATTACTGTTTACCCAAAAATAAATCTAAAACATAATTCTCACACAACTCAGAATAAGGGCCTAGGTTGATACGGCAATGATTGTAGAATCTTAATTACGGTATTTAATATATGCATGAATAAAATTTCTTTTTGCTATGAAATATTCCCTGTAAAATATTATTACAGCATTTCACAAATATTAGAACTTAAACATAAACAAATGAACTGAAAGAATCATATACTAATGTAATTACATTAACATATGGTTTGACAGCTCCATTTAAGTAATGGTAAATAATTTTTACATTCGGGCTAGTAGTGACATCATTATTTTAAGTTTATGATCCTTACCCTCTCTGTTCTAGTATTCGTGCAGTATTTAATATGTTTGAACCAGCTGTATGGAATTGTGAAATCAATATTCACTAGTGTCCCTGTTGCTCGAATTCGAGCAATTGCGAAGCATTACAGGCGACTCAAAGATTATGGAAATACTCACGATCTACACAACAGTTAGATATAATCAAAATCTTTTGTAAATAGCTTATCTTTTTTCAAAAAGCTGATCTTGTTTTTTAGTTTCTACAAATTTTTCCCTGTCATAGCCGCATTAGGTTGTCTATAATAACGATTATAAATGAAAAAAAAAACATTATTTCTTTTCTTCTACTTGGTTGTGTTCTATGACTTTTTCTATGTTTCCATTGTTTGCAAATCGGTTATTTCAATGATTGCTCAAGAAATGTAGCATATTGTTAATTCAGTTTTATTTTTAGCCTATATCAAATTGTCCAGGATTTCTCGCTTTTTTCCATTGTAATAATTTCACCAACCCAAGTTTCGTCTACAGATGCAATACGCCAAAGAATATCACCTACGTAGGTGACAACAATCTCCAAGAAGTGGTAAAAAAAGCAGAAACCAAGCCATACAATAGATATAAGTTAACTACATAAGAAATAATTTTAAGAGTTACTGTCATATTAGGATTTTCCACTGATTTGGTAATAGAACATTATATTGCAAAACATGACACGATGCAGAATAAAATCGATTTTAACTATGGTTGCTTTCAGAGAGGTGAAAGCCAGTTGAGCGGAACAAACGTGATTTGATATTTGTACTGTATAAGTAACTAAATGTAAAAAAGTCAATAGATTTATTTACTAATGCTGGTTTTATTGATTAAAATTATAATAATTCAAATTTACCTCTTCCAGAAGTATTATGGTAGTTTTGACCAGGAAAATATTACAGTAGTTGGAATCTGATACTAACATCCAAAAAGGGCATTAAAGTATAAAAAAGAGAAAGGAAATTTATCATTCAAATTCAACTGTAGCCTACAACAAAAACATTGGACTTCATTTTTCACCCTTACAATTGGTTAAAATATTTAAGCATAAAAAACAGTAATTAAAAAACGAGTATTGTATAACAACAGGAGAGGAAATTTGACATTTAAATTCAACTGTGCAACATAAACATTGGTCTTCATTTCAACCCTTGCAATCGGTTAAACTCAGCTTTCTTTGCTGGAAATAATTTATGATTTAAGCATTCTTGATGGAGGATATGATTGTAATGTAACTGGAATGTAGCCATTATTAGGACGATTTAGCGACGGCATTTTAATACTGGCCTTAATAATACCATTGGCCATTGGAAACAGAAGATTTTGATGAAAAAGTTGGCTACAAATTTAACATGGGGATGGAACATCTAGTTGTATTGATAGTCAAAGATAAAACATAGGCCTACGAAAAATGTAGGGCTATTTTAATGTAAGACTCAAATGTAAAACACCTTTAAAAGACTAAAGTCAACTGAATTGTCAGTAATGTATTTCAATGTGTAAAAACGTAAAAACTGCAAAAAGACTAACTTATCTATAAGTATAAAAGAGGATGTTTGTATATATATATATATATTTGTTTGGCAGTGATAAACTCAGACACCGCTGAACCGATTGTCACGAAACTTGTTACATACGTGTAGAATTTCATGGAATAGGTTTATACACCATCAATTTCGTGATCCGTCCAATCGGCTCCGCCCCAGTGGCTCTGGAGTTTCCCATGTTAACCTTTTGAGAAATGGAATTAATGAATCTTAACAGCTGTTTCAATTAAACAATTTGGTTCTGTTCTATGATGTTCAATAGCATTAAAGTTGCACCAACAGGGTGCAGCACTATTATTTATTTTACATTTATGACAACAGCTAATTTTTTTTTAACTTTATTTAATTTACAATCTGTTCAAGTTGAACAATAAGCAAATGATATAAATAGTAATACAAAAATAACTTGAAGAACATGAGCTAGTGATTGACCACCGTCAACACTAGCTAACAAAGAGAATTTTGATAACACTTAGCCGAATCTGAATGGTAGGTCCAATATCGTAACTTATGTCGCTTCAGTCTGTAAATAGTGTTGTGATTGTCCAATAAATTAAGTGCAAGATGATTTGAATGATTTTCCAATTTTATAATGTATTTTTCACTAGATTTTGTAATTTCTTCTTTTACTGTTCGAATTTGAAGATCATTGTGAAGTGTTCTGTTGGTAACAAACCAAGGAGCGTTGACAATTTTACGTAATAATTTTGATTGGTAACGTTGATTAATTTCAATGTTTGAGGTACTTGCTGATCCCCAAAGCTGAATACCATAAGTCCAAATTGGTTTTAGAACTGTTTTGTACAGTAACAATTTATTTTGTGTACTGAGTTGTGATTTAGATCCAAGAAGCCAATTAAGATTAGTTGTTTTTAAATTTAGATGTTGTCTTTTAGTCCAGATATGTGCCTTCCAATTAAGCTTTGCATCTAAGTGCATGCCCAAGTATTTTATTTCTGTTACTTGAAGGAGGTGAATATTGTTCATGGATACTGGAGGACATGTAGCCTGATTTAAGGTAAAAGTAATGTGTGCTGATTTATTTTCATTAATTTTGAACCTCCATGTTTTAAACCAATGAGAAATTTCATCTAAGTTTAGCTGTAAATTTGCTGTAGCTTGAGCTATGGATTGTCGTGGACAGATAAAATTGCCGTGTCATCCGCAAATGTAGCAACCATAGTGTTTACACTTTCTGGTAGGTCCGATGTATAGAGAATATACAAGTATGGTCAAAGCACGCTTCCTTGGGGGATTCCTGATTCTATAGGGTAAAGGTCAGTTAAGTAATTTTGATGTTGAATTTGGAAAGTTCTGTTGGTAAGATATGATTTTAAAATAGGAAAAACTGAATGGGGTAGTAACTTCTTAATTTTGAATAGCAAGCCAGAGTGCCATACTTTGTCAAACGCCTGACTGACATCAAGGAAAGCAGCAGAACAAAATTGTTTGTTTTCCAAACAGTTTCGAATTGTATGAACAACCCTATGGACCTGTTCCACGGTGCCATGTCTCCGTCTAAACCCGAATTGGTGTCCTGGAATGACGTCGTCTTCTTCAAAAAGAGCTTGTAGTCTTTTGAGGAACAATTTCTCAAACAACTTAGACACTATAGGCAAGAGATTTATAGGTCTGTAGGAAGTGATTTCATGAGGAGGTTTTCCTGGTTTTGGTATGACAATTAATTGGGTTTGCAACCAAAAGGTGAGTGAGCGTAGCGAACGAACTTCAACCTGGAGGTGAATTAGCGTAGCGAACGAGCTCTAACCTAATGGTGAGTGAGCGTAGCGAACGAGCTCCAACCTAAAGGTGAGTGAGCGTAGCGAACGAACTTCAACTAGGACGTGATTGAGCCATGCGAACGAGATCATCTTGAAAATAAAGAAGTTAAACGGGGCAAAGCCCGCGGGTTACAGCTAGTTGAACAATAAAATAAGATGGCTGAAATGTAGGCCTAAACATAAGCAACAAGTAAACATCGCATTCAGCTGATTTAGGTGAAAACAGAATAATAATAAGAAGGGAAGACATGCCTTAAATATACAATGTAGATAATATGATTAGAAATTAGTAGCCTACTTCTGGACAGGCCTAGACAATTATCCATACCGTGGTTAAAAGTGTATACTCTATAAGCCCAGGTAATTAATTATTTACTTATTACGGTTGTAACTGGACGTATGTATAGTCCGTGGCTTGGCAATCAAATACCAGTATTTATATAGGATAGGCTACCGTTATCAACATTTGAAATTACTGAATTGTTACCAAATTACTGTTTCGCAAAATGCAGATTCCATTTTCAGCCGCGCCATTAAAATGAGGATTTGCCGAACAATTATTAATATTACAGAATAGTATTTAATGATATACAACTTTTCACATTTCATAAATTATATGTTAGTTTTGCTATGGTCATAAGGTCCAAATCCAAATGTTCTTTTCATTTGGTTTTTATGTAGTACAGTAATTTGCTAGAATCATTGACTTTATATAAAGTCAATGCTAGAATACCGTAGATGGTTTGTTAAGACCATATGCAAGCATTTTTGAAATCGTTTCCCCGTTTAACCAACTATTCCAAAAGATAAAAATTATATGGTGCAACACAACCTAAACCGTGTGCTCCCGCTATCTCCGCGTTCCGCCACCTCCGAACCCAAATCTGTCCCGCCACCTCAGAATTCTAGAGTGACCCTTATAATACCGTCATTGCCTGTGTTGGTAGCTGTCATTGCATCCACGGCTGCAAAGCCCCGTGGATGGAAGATTTAATGAAAATTTAACCCGTGGGTTAGGTTAGGTTAGGTTAGGACGGAAAGTTTTAACGCATGTAGTAACCGAGGATTATAGGGGTCACTCTGAAATTCGGAGGTGGCGGGACACGGAGGTGGCGGGACGCGGAGATAGCGGGAGGTAACCGTAGGTTATAAGTGAAGCGTGTTACTATAGTTTATAGTAACGGTACTGGACTCATAGGATCGTTAAGGCTCAATATAATCAATCTAGTGTTCCTACCCCCTCCCCCGTTCTCCAGCAATCAGCTGATCCTTACCATCTAATGCGTCGCCGCTGTGACGCAAGCGTCACATAAGTAGGTGATCGGGTTGTTTATTTGGTTACCTCCCGCTATCCGATCACCTACTTATAACCTACACTTTACCTTCCTAATCTAACCTTACTTCAAAACACTTAATGTAGTCACGAATACTCATAAACCCCGACCTACCTTCCCCACATGCCTAAATTAGATCAGTGTTCAATCTGTGTTTTATTAATAAGTGTAATAACTTACTGCACCGTCGATGCAATGCAACATAATATAACCTGTGAGGTATTCGGTATTATCGGATTAAATATCGATTTCGATGCGGTTCGATATATCGCTTATTAAATCCTGATTTATAACATTGGCTGTTTCTAATCAGCTGGCAACACAAATAGGTTCCCAAGAAAGTAGTCACCGGTCCATATCCCTCCGTTCCTTGTTTATGCTCCGCGCATTAAGAAAGTAGTTCCGTATATTTTCTCGATTTGCAGTGAATTCCGCGCCTTAAAAAATGTTTTAACTGTATTTTATTGTTTATTAAGATCATAGGAATGGTTTAAAAACGTTTAAAAGAAAAGTCTAGAAAGTTCAGAAATACCTTATGATTCTCTTGTTTACATTTTTCTTGTAAACAAAAAAACCTGTCATGGTTACTTTAGTCCCATAAGCTTAATGTAAGTTCGTTTTAAATTGCATTAGCATTATCTAATTGAAATTTGTTTGTTTAAAAACCATCTCACTATTAGTCTAAGTAATTTTGTTAAGTTTGGCTGAAAAGCGTTCAGCCGTTATTGAGTGATGTTTCTCTATTTGTTACATTGAAGTTGATCCCAAAGAGCTTCGCTCGCTCCGCTCAAAAAACCCATTGCAAATACTGTACTTCATTTTGAAAAATTCAATAAATCACAATTTAAATATTAACAGCTGTTTGGCTGTTTGTGTAGAATTATGCATATGGTCGTAATGTGAACAAATCTGAAGAGGCGACTTTAAATGCTTCTGGGACAGAGCCCCAAGGGAATTTACCTCGTTCCTCTTTTGATGGCTCATCTATAGACCAAGACCTTTCTTTAGAGACCCCTACCAAGTTTCTACGCCCAGCCGGTCTCTCAAATTAGCTGGGACAAACCCCCAGTTTTTCCTCCATAAGAATAACATGGGATGGGAATTCAAAGGCCACTGGGGCAGAGCCCCAAGGGAATTGATGAATAAATGATTTGATTTGATTTGATGTGAATTAACCACGTGTTTCTTTTGATGGCTCATCTATAGACCAAGACCTTTCTTTAGACACCTCTACCATAGATAAAACATAATGTTTTATCTATGCCTCTACTGAGTTTCTACGCCCAGCCGTTCTCTCAAAATAGCTATGACAAAGAGTTCAAATTAATATATAGATTTGACACACTGAGCTATAATTCTAACTGGAGGTAGCACTGAATGTCAAAGATGCGTGTCGCCAGCCGCCATGTTTGCGTGAGGTGTGAGTTATAAAGAAGCCATGTTATTGGATAAAAAAACTCACTGCTATACCAACCTAGTTATAGAAGCAATGTTATTGCTATGATAAGAAAACTCGCTGCTATACCAACCTAACAAAATCAGCGACACGCTTTCGACAGACTTCTGCCATGGCAGTGCTACCTCCAGTTATAATTTTAGCTCAGTGATTTGACAGTTAGTTCTGCTTGTTTACATTTTTAAACTTTGTAGGTTTGTTCTTTGTTACCATGGATACCATCAATCAATATTTACTTTTAAATCTCTCACCTCAAATTTTTGAAAGCCCACGGGGCAGAGCCCTAGGACAATATCGAATTCGGGAATAGTTCTATATGTATCCTCGGACCTGTAGCTTCATTTGTGTGCAATTTGAGCCCAGTCGGTTCAGTAGTTTTTGAGATTATCTCATACAAACACACAGACACCACCTCTTCTTTATAATAGTATAGAAGATGTGTCCGTTAGCGCGATAACTCGAGCAAAAATGATCCGATTTTGATGAAATTTGGTACAAACGTGTAAACCTACGTTTATTCGAACGAGTTCGCGATCCAGCATGATCGGACCATGGGAACGGGGGTTTATGGGGTGTTTTATGGGGTTAAAATGGGGTTTTCCCATTTTTGACCCAAAAACATAAAATTTTGCAATTTCTTTCCAAACTATTTTGTAGAGCTTAAAAAAACAAATAATTTAGTATATTGAAGCGTCATAATGCGCCTAATGGTTACGGAGAAAATTCAAAAAAATTGTATATTTAAAATTCTCATGTTATTCTTATGGAGAATAAGTAAACTGTTGTAGTTTGCTTTTTTATTAACATATTTTGCCCAAATTTGGAAAATGTTTTTATTTCTTACTAAACTATTAACATTTTACATAAAAAAAAACACTTTTACCCTCCCTGTTGCAGCAAACCTAAGTACGCGTTAAACTGATTCTATTTAAATAGGGAATAAATGTGATATTTTTAAGGAGACATTTTAGTGTAAATCCAATCAGGCAAATGGAAATTCGCTTAGTCTGCAGGTTTGCTGCGGCGGGGGTATTTTGCTTTACTACAGTGCTTTATGTTGTGCGATTATTTTTCCTTATTTACTTTATATGTACGTTTATGAACGAAATAAATGTTTAAGAAAGCTTATCATTTGAAAATTGAATCATATGGGTACATTATTTCCATAAATGCATCAGCGCCTCATATAATTCGTACCAGGTAGTCTTATAAGTTAGAGCCTTAAAGAAAGATTTTTGTCAAACTAAGAGTTTCAATTGAGTTATGTTCCTGAAACCAAAGGGGAATGTGTAACTACTTTATACAACAGAATTCAAGATCAAATTTTTTCGCTTCAGTGTCTTTTCCGTTGCGAAGCACGGGTACAACAGCTAGTTTTATATAAAAGCATTTCAGTTCAAATAATTCCATACAAAGGACGGTGTTTTCTAAATATAATCGTTGATAGCTACAAAATAAAATGAGAAACTGTGCCCAAATTTATAAAATGATGTATCAGACGTAGTCAAAATGTAAATCACGTGACATAAATAAACACCTACATAATTATTAGGCACAAATAAATAAAGGCATAAATAAAGGTACAATGCCCTAAAACAACAGTTAGCTATGGCTTAAAAGGAAATAGTCTAAGTAACAAATCTAGGGAGACAAAAGTAAAAATATGCTTTATCCAGGCGTAAAATGATTCAAACCCATGAGCATTTAAAAATAAGTAAACAAACTGTAATAACTAATAAAATACCCCCGCCGCAGCAAACCTGCAGACTAAGCGAATTTCCATTTGCCTGATTGGATTTAAATCAAAATGTCTCCTTAAAAATATCACATTTATTCCTTATTTAAATAGCATTAGTTAAACGAGTACTTAGGTTTGCTGCAACAGGGAGGGTAAAAAGGTGTTTTTTTTTGTAAAATATTAATAGTTAAGTATGAAATGAATGCATTTTCAAAATTTGATCAAAATATGCTCATAAACAAGCAAACTACAACAGTCTACAATTTTTTCCATAAGAATAACGTGGGAATTTTAATTTAACATTTTTTTTTTAATTTTCTCCGTAGCCATTAGGCGAATAATAAATTATATCAATATACTAAATTATATTTCTTTAAGCTCTACAAAATGGTTTAGAAGGAAGTTGCTAAATTTTATGTTTTTAGGGTCAAAAATGGGAAAAACCAATTTTTACTCCATAAACCCCCCCCCCCCCCCCCATAAACCCCTGTTACCATAGTCCGATCATGCTGGTTCGCAAACTTGTTTGAATAAACGTAGGTTTATACAAAATTTAATCAAAATTGGATGACTTTTGTTAGAGTTATCGCGCTAACGGATACATATAAATACTCGGTATACCTATATATATATATATATATATATATATATATATATATATATATGAATTTGAACGGATGGTGTTTTTGGCCTCTAGGGACCTCAAAACAAAATAGTAGATTGGTCCCGGGTCCAGGTCTTACCATGAGTATTACGGTAATAGCTTATTCTCTACAGGGTGAATCTCCTAAGCTGTCCTAAACAGATTACAGACGAACGGCTTGACATACAGAGATGAAACAAACCTTTTCCCCACTAAAGGCCCGTTTTGCCAGAAGCGTCTGATGCGTCCGACGCTCAGCGATGATCGCTAGAGCGATAATCGCTCAGCGTCTATCGCTCGGGCCTATTTTGCCAGAGGCATCTGTTCCTTGCGATTATTTGATCAGTAAGTGGTTTACTTTGGTGGCAAAAGGAGTGTTTCTGAAAATGACCTGTAAAAAGTAAATAGTAAAGTATTTGTTAGCTGAGGAATTAGACGATGATGAGATATTAGATATGTTGTGCAAACCTAGGGAAGAAGTGCGTACTATGTTTTTAAAGAGGCCTGAAGAGGGATATCTTAAATTGTTAATTGAAAATCAATTAACAATTGACTTAACAGTCGTGTGCTGAAATGTCTTCAATCGGGTTTTCATCTTCTTCACTATTGAACCCCCACTTTGTTTGTGACATGTCACTAAACTTGAAAACACAACTTATTTAAGGAAACAAAAGTTAAGTCAACAACTAAACACGTGCTTATTCCAGTAATAATCGCTAGCGACTGCGTCTCCGTCTGCTCCAGGAGCAGTGGTCCGCGTCAGACGCTAGCGTCTCAGTTACAGACGCTTCTGGCAAAATAGACTAACCTAAAACAATGCAAAGCAGTGTGCAGCGATTGACGCGGAGCAATGGACGCTGAGCGTCAGACGCACGAGATGCTTCTGGCAAAACTGGCCTTAATTCATACCCAAGGAACAACATAAAAATATTTTTACCATTTTTAAAATACAGGGTGTTCAAGAAACTGGGGGTCATGGGTTTGATTCTCAGAGTTTTCAAATGTAAAATTATGTCATGTTATGCATCATTTTAAAGCTCTAGATTAGACAAACAATTTAGTGAAAACAGAACTCATTTATCTTTTTCCGTTTCAAAATGGCGGCCATTTTTATAGAAAATGTTGATACTTACAGAATACCCTGTAGCTCGACAACCACTAAACTTATTTTCGTTCTGTTTGAAAATTCTTAATCCTCGTAGGTTCAGCTTTAATTTGATATACGACAAGTCAATATTTTAAAAACAAAATATTTTTTCTATGATTTTAATTTTTTTTAAGTTGGTAGCCTTGTAAATGAAAATTTTTAAATGGCAACATATGTAAAATTGTGTATAATTTTTAAGGTCTTGTAAAAACAAACAATTTTTAAATTTAAACCTACCGCCTATCTTTGGTCGTTTTCTATTAATTAACCCAAAACTCCAATTGCCCATATAAAACCCATGTTAAATGCACAGTATCATGAGAATAGTGTATCTGCATCCACCAATCTTCAGTACTGCACGTTTAACATGGGTTTTATATGGGCAATTGGAGTTTTTGATTAATTACTAGAAAACGACCAAAGATAGACGGTAGGTTTAAATTTAAAAGTTGTTTGTTTTTACAAGACCTTAAAAATGATACACAATTTTACATATGTTGCCATTTAAAAATCTTCATTTACAAGGCTACCAACTTAAAAAAAAAATTAAAATCATAGAAAAAATATTTAGTTTTTTAAATGTTGACTTGTCGTATATCAAATTAAAGCTGAAACTACGAGGATTAAGAATTTTCAAACAGAACGAAAATAAGTTTAGAGGTTGTCAAGATACAGGGTATTCTATAAGTATCAATATTTTCTATAAAAATGGCCGCCATTTTGAAACGGACAAAGATAAACGAGTTCTGTTTTCACTAAATTGTTTGTCTAGTCTAGAGCTTTAAAATTATGCATAACATGACATATGTTTACATTTGAAAACTCTGAGATTCGAACCCATGACCCCCAGTTTCTTGAACACCCTGTATTTTAAAAATGGTAAAAATATTTTTACGTTGTTCCTTAGGTATGAATTAGTAGGGAAAAGTTTTGTTTCATCTCTGTATGTCAAGCCGTTCGTCTGTAATCTGTTTAGGACAGCTTAGCAGACTCACCCTGTATATGGGAAATTTGCTAAAAGGACATTTGAATGCTTGGATATTGAATATTGAAGTATGTGACTAAAATCTAGGCTGTAGATTCATTTTAACATTAATATAACATGGTACCAAGTGGAGGTTATAAAGAAATTTATTGAAAAAAAAATTACAGAAGAGTTTTTCAAATAACCAGATCTATTACTTAACATTAAATAGCAAAACATTGTTGATAGCAAATGTTAAAAAAATATAGTTAACTAGAAAATATTTGAGTATTCTGACACATTTACAAGTGTTTTACATTCCTATTACAAAAAAACTATAAGGGTAGTGCAGGCAGAAATGATTCATTGTTCAACGGTTTATCATTGCCTGGTTACATTGAAGGCAAAATATGATACCAATGCTAAAATATAGTCAGGAAAAAAAGCCTTAACCGGAGGAGTGTAGCTGCTCCCAATAAAAATACAAGTACGCTAAATACAATTTGGATAAGTGACCAACAATATTTTGCCATATTACTTTAAACAGACGTAACAATAAAAAATAAAAAAATAAAACAGTCGTGTTCCCACTGACTTTGCGATTTAATAATCATCATTACCAATAACTTTTCTGAGAGGTTTTTTTTGATAACCACTCACTGTTTATGTTAGACTACATAGTATAGTAACAAATATTGTTGTGATTTTATCTTTAGAATTGAGTTTAGGGCGAATTTTGTTAAATTGGTCATTATTCATGTTACCAAAATCTATGAGGTTTTCAATAATGAAAAAAAAAATTTTAACCAGCTGGCGCCAGTAAAAATTATTACCATACATTAATCCATAATGAAAGCCCATTTTAATAAGAAGGCAATTAACAGCTGTTTTCCAGACAAATCAATGCATTCAAAGTCCATAAAAACAAAGTAGTGTGGCAAAATAGTATATTATCTTAGACTACTAGTCTGGAAAATAGGTGTTTCTGGGACAAGTATGGTTTTTCCCCGGTCGACTAAGTTGAATGCAGAATTATCATACGGATCCAGTAAACGCATTTTGGATGAGTGACGTACAATATTTTTTGCAATAATATTTTGGAAGGATTGAATATCATTAAGTACAACCTAAAGCCTATATTATAAGTTCAATTAGGCCTAACTGAATTATATAATTTAAAATGGTTTTAAGGTCAGGTACTTGCAATGAATACAAACTCTTTAAGAAGCAAAATGCTTCTGGAGAATAGTCAGACTGGAATATTGCCGCCGAATTGAGCTTCGCGCGGCCACTGCTACGTTTCTAAGCAGATTCTTTGTCTCACTCCTTCACTCAGTCAGCTGACTTGACCGCGCGCTCGCGATAGTCTACCTAGCAACCACTGCGGGAACTATCGAAAATTCAAATATTTTCAGACTGAATTTTTTACAAAGGCATTGCGTTTCTTAAAGGGTTTGTATTTGTATTGGGTACTTGTCACTTGATTTAAATTGACAGGAAATCAAGCAAAGCACAGTAATGCACTTTATTATCACTACGGTACTACTATTTACTGTAAGGACTGCTGAACTGGACTGGACACAGCAAACTGGAAAGACTTGAGACTCCTGTCACAACACAAATTATATAATTAATTGATAGTAAGGTCTTACCTTAGCAATCCTATTTTGTTGATCCGAATTTAATATCGGACCCGAAGGTCTATCATCAGTCGGAGTCTAGGTTGAACAAATTTCTATAGTAGAATCCACCTGTTGCCGGCAAAGTATTCCCTAACTAAAGTGAGGTTTTCCTACACTTAAAAAACCATGGTTTTTATCCCTAATTGTTGTGTTATTTTCGTGATGTCTATAATATGTATTGTTTTATATGTTTGAAACTTTCTACGAAACCCAACAGGTGGATTCTACTATAGAAATTTGGTCAACTTAGACTCCGACTGATGATGGACCTTCGGGTCCGAAATTAATTTCGGATCAAGAAAATAGGATTGCTAAGGTAAGACCTTACTATCAATTAATTATATATATAGTCCAGTCAATGAATGATCCAAAAGTAGGTGTAGAGTGCGTGAGCAGGTAACTAAGCGATTCCTTCAGAAACTTGTTCAGGGGGCTTAGGGTGTTAACATACCAAAAGTCCTGACTCCTAGGTGGTGAGCCAGGGGGTGGAGGGGGGGAAAAGGTACGCATTTTGGGTTTTTTGATTATATCTCGAAAACTATCAACTTTTTGTATACTATAGTAAATTATAAAATTGAAGAAGATTAAATTTTCTACAAGAAAAGTATATAATGTGTTTATTTTGGTTCAACAGATTACGAGTTATAACTTATTTAATTGATATATTATTAAAATACTCCTTCCATAAGAAATACATGTAAATTAGTATGCGAAATGGGGCGAATCCTATCCGCCCAAAGAAAATATAACTGATATTCTGGAAATATTGACAAAATTTCCAGTAATTTGACACTTTAATCATGAAATTTTGTCAAAAATTAAAGCGAGGGTGAGCGTTTAAAAATGGGATGATTTAAGGTTTTTTTTTATATTTCCAATAAAAAAACACCAAAACTCGAAATTTTGTTACCTCGCCCTCGCCTTAATTTTGGATCAATTTTAATGATTAAAGTGTCAAATTACTGGAAATTTTGTCAAGATTTCCAGAATATCATTTATATTTCCTTTGGGCGGATAGGATTCGCCCCATTTCGCATACTAATTTACATTTATTTCTTATGGAAGAAGATTTTAATAAGATATCAATTAAATAAGTTATAACTCGTAATCTGTTGAACCAAAATAAACACATTATATACTTTTCTTGTAGAAAATTTAATCTTCTTCAATTTTATAATTTACTATAGTATACAAAAAGTTGATAGTTTTCGAGATATAATCAAAAAACCCAAAATGCGTACCTTTCTCCCCCCCCTTTTTCCCCTCTCCACCCCATGGCTCACCACCTAGGAGTCAGGACTTTTGGTATGTTAACACCCTAAGCCCCCTGAACAAGTTTCTGAAGGAATCGCTTAGTTACCTGCTCACGCACTCTACACCTCATTCCTTGACTGGACTAATAAGCAATCCAGAGGCTAAAATGATTGACAAATTATATCTCCCTATTGCACAAATATCAGACAAAGAACTGATTGTTCCATTATTATCAAAATTTTTAAAGTTTTAGAGCCGCAATTTTACATTGACATTGAAGAAGAAACTTACTTGACCTATTGGCCTATTTTTACAATAATAGTTCTTTAGAACATCTAGTTAAAAACAATCATTTGTTAAATATGTAGCTATTATATAAGACTAGGTTTCTACGAGAGAAATTATTAAAGCTATATACCTGAATTAACAAAAGTCAAAGTTAATGAAACAATTTACTTTTAATAATATCTAAAATATCTTCTAGCAGCTCTTTTCTATGCTGACCTTTCAACATGAAACTTATAGCCTCCACCCTTTGTCTGGGCGTCATCGGGGAGGTTAGTGCAAACTTGACAACATCCGTGCCAATGTTGCCAAGCATAGGATATTTGTAGCCGACACTTAGTGCCCAGTCGTATACCACACAACACGTTTTATAACTTAGACTATGATTCATGACAACAGAAAGAATGTTCGTTGCTAGATCCGGAACGAGAAATCGGTCTGAGGCAACAATAAGATCTAAGAGTGTCTGAATATTTTTAGGAAGAATGCACTCACAATATGTATCTATTATCCGGGAAAAATATGTAACACAATCTGCAGAAATGTCAGTTAATTTAACTTCTGTTTGATCAGATTCCCTAAACCCTCCACGAAACATTGCTTCAAACACAGGGGAGTTATTGCATAGAGTGGATTTATTTGCAGAAACTGTTGAGCCATCGTCTAATAGAAAAGTTATGGTGCCTTCTTTCCTTAAACTGCCGACATTGCAATGAGAACAGATGTTGGTTGGTTGCTGAGGGTTTTTCACATTCAAAGTATGAAAGAGAGCATGAAGACTTGCCACTGCATCATCTTGTTTGTTTTCTAATGCATCCATCAAGTAGTTGATTGCTTGTCGCTTGAATAGCAGTTTCAAAAGCAGATCTTTCTCACTAAAACAGAATTTTTAGTAAATTTGATTAAAAAGTTAAGAGTTACCTACAAAATTTGTTCTAAAATTCTCCAACAACAAGTTATAGACTTTTAACTTTGGTGTCAACACTTTTTACAATTCATTGAAAACTCAAGAAGTTGTAGGCGGTGTTCTACGAATCTCAATGTAACAATTCAACTTGATGCGGCATAGAGCACTCCATCAGGTACACAAACACCTTTTTAAATTACCAGAGTTGTACTCTATGGGGTGATGTAATTAAAGATCACATAAGACCAATAGATGGAGCACGTTGGCCGCAACCTGAAGCAAGGATATTTCACTCGTCTGTATCAAGATTGGAGCTGTCGGCCCTGATGAGCCCTAGTGACAAGGGCTACTAATAAAATTTTAATTGCTATTGTAATAGGAGGGGTCAAATATTGTGAAAGGAAATGTTTGGCAATGTTGTGCGGCTGAAAGTGTTGTTAAACTATAACTTGTTGTGCTGACTTATATTGATATAAGGCTGTTGATATAAGTCGGTCGGGTTACTTGATCAGGGGGGTCAGTTTTGTGTGGAGTGGTAGTGTGCTGTACTGGAGGACAGGGTCATACTGGGGAAGCATCTGTTCTAAGGATTTTTTTTTCTAAATTTGAGTTTAGAGTCTTTTCCCAAATTGGGGTTTCTGTTTTCTGAAAAAATTCTGAAAATCTACAAATTAATTCATAATGTGTAGTTCTGAATATAGTATTATGTTGTATTGAAGTTTGATTAAGTTTTGGTGTTTGGTTTATATTGTACGAAGTCATAAACAACGCTCTTTTACGTTCTGACTGTCATATTAATTTTTATAAACAAGTTAAAAAATGTTTTTTTTTCATATAAATATGTAGAATAAAACGATGAAAGACTTATGTTCTCAGTGTTTTTATAAGTAGTGTGGTTACTTTTCTGTATAGCTCCAAACTCAATGCTATTCTTTGTCCCGGGTTAGAATCCAGCCTCCCCAGGCTTGCTGTAAGAGGCGAGTAACAGGGGGTGGGAGACCCTTACTTTCTCTGAAGCCAAGTTTGCTTCTCATCTTTGGCTTGGTCCACAGAATCTTATGTCATTATTTTTATTTTTATTTGTTCAAACCCGTTTTGGGTGTTTTCCTCCTTCTTTTCCGTCTAGCGCGCACTGCACTATACAGCCTTAGGAGTGCCCTACCTGTGCAGAGGGGCTGATTTGTGCCTCACACTGACAATGGGATCTCTTTGGTGTGTCGTCAGGGAAAAGGCCCTTTGGGCCCTAGTTGGTGGTGAGGCATGGCTCTACCACAGACGACCACAGATATGTCAGTTTTTCTGGTACAAGGCAAACAGAGGAGGCCGGGCCCCAGGAAACTGGGGTAGGGTTTATGTCACCGAGGGTACACCCATTCCCATTTATTCTGGGCCGCTACTTGCCGCTACTCGATGAGCTGGCAAATACTTTTATGGTTTCCTTAACTGAGGAAAGTACGGAGGGCTTGCTTGTTGTTGTTGGTTGGTGTCGGCCATCCACGCTGGGTCACGCTCATAAGAACTGCCAAGTCTAGTCTTGATTTCTTTGTAAGAGAAAGGAAGTGGCGTAACAGAAGGGCCCGCAGGGCCCGCAATGCGGGGGGCCGAGGGGCCCGTGAAACTGCTAGGGGAAACCGGCGAGAATAGAGTCCCGTTAGACGAGTGGGGCCGAAAAATTGGAGTTCATTCTTATTGAAATGAAGTATCAATCATTCAATAATTGGATTGAACAAGTAATAACATTAATGTTAATAACAATATGTTGTCATCATTTAATTTTGTTAGGCCTATTCAATGATACTGAACTAAGGCATGGTGTAAGTAAAAAACATAGGTGTGCTATTCCCGTAATATGCTGACGTTACCCAGATTGAACTCTCGCCTCAATCCTCTTCCCAACATTAAGAGAGCGGACGCTAAGAGGAGCAATTAATTTTGATGTAAGTTTTGCCTTTGGGTTAGGGAGAAGTGTGTCAAATCTAATCCGAATCTTCCTATTCAAATACAACTCTGCTAGAGACTTGCCTGATGCCAAAGGTGTTGCTTGATATCTGAACATAATGTTTTGTAGCTTTGTGGTGATTGGGGTTGGATCATCGGCAGCAGCTTTAAGTCTTCTCTTTAAAGTTTGTATATTTCGTTCCGCCAGACCATTTGTTGCTGGATGGTTAGGGGCGGTAAGTTTTAGGAAAATCCCACGTTCTTTGCAGTAATTGATGAACTCTTCACTTTTGAATATAGTTGCACTGTCCGAGACCAAGAACGAAGGGTACCCATGGACCGAGAAATCAATCAATCAAATCAAATAAAATCTTTATTCAATATTAGTACTCTGAAATAAAAAATGTTTTGTAAAATGTTTACAAGTAGTGCCATGGTCGTCACTGAGGAAGGAGCATTTCAAAGAATGCGAACTTCTGCCCACTTTGATTTAGCATCTACACACATGAGGAAATAATTTCCATCCAATGGTCCGGCATAATCAATATGCACTCTTTCCCAGTTATCATAGGGCTGATCCCATGGATGTACCGGAGCTATTGGTGGTTGTGACAAACTTTAGCACAAGCTACACAGCTTTTCACTAGTATTCCTATTTCTTTGTCTATACCTTCCCAATTTACATATTTTCTAGAAAGCTGTTACATTTTAGTAATTCCAAGGTGTGATTCATGAAGGTCATTTAGAATTATATTTCGAAGACGTTAGGGAATTACGACTCGATCTGATCGGAAAAGTATGTTGTCTGAGTCATGTAAGGGATATCTTTGCGACTATTTTTCAGTTCATGCAAAAGAACTTGTAGCTCAGGGTCTTTTGCTGTTTCTTCTTCGATTGTTTCTGCGGTTATCACTGTGCTGGAGATTTGAAGCAAGGTTTCTGCATTGATTGTGTTTATTTCTTTGTTGAATGTTAGTTCAGATGAAATTGATGAGTGAACTGGGCTTCCGAGACAACAGTCTACGAGTGAAAATTTAAAAACGTACGTTTTCAGGAAAAGCACTTTGCAAATTCTTTTCCCCTTTTTTCAAAACTTTTATTATTTTTTTATTTCATTATCATTTGAAGTTTCATAAAATGTCCATGGTAACGCAATATCTTTGGTAGTTTCTTTTTAAAAGAGCATCTTTAGTTGAAAAACACAAAATCCTGTCACGACCATAATGGACGTTTAAATGAATATTAAAAATAGTTAATATTATTTTTATAACTATGTTTTGCTATAAACTAATTTACTTTTATGACCATTATACAATAAAAAGGTCACTGAGCTTTTGGTATATTTGGTCTTTCTAGAAAAAAATAAAAAAACTCAAAAAATTGAAAAAAAGCCAATAAAATCTTTTTAAGTTTGTATAACTCCGAAGAAACTTACCTGAGACCCGAAAAATCGTTATGTTTGTATAGAGGTGTGCTTCTTTTGTGTATAAAACATTGAAATATAACGATATTTTAATTTTTGAAATTTTTATGATAGAAATCATAAACGTGATGGTCAGGGACAAGCGGTACGGTCGTGAATTGTCTGGAATAATCTAAATCTTTCTAAACAATCCTTCAATTATCCTGTTAGTTATAATAAAAATATGTGTTTCAATTGAACTAAACTGTTCAATTTACAATTATATTAAAGTTATTGTCACGACCAAACACACTATAATCCATAATGCTGGATTGGTCGTGAAAAAACCCGCGATGGTCGTGAAACTTTGGTCGTGAAATTACGTGTTATTTGGCTCTGTTCTGGCGGTAGCCCTGCACCTCATGTTCGAGGATACAAAGTGGACTTCTACGTTAATCTAGCAATTGAAATATCTTATAAACAAAAATTAACACCATGTCTACTTCATCGAATGACTACGTACGGTCATGGACACACCAAAATTACAAAAAACACAATCTTTCCTTTATTAATCTTGTAATTCCTCCTTTCAACTCGAAACGACCGGCACTACAATCCTGACGTACACCCCGAACTAGTCTCTAAAACCAACTGACTCCATCGACGCCAGGCTTGCCACTGTCGTGCTCCAAAGTTGAAAATTTTTCCCAAATGGTCGTGACGCCAAATCGAGGGACAGACTTATTTTGTCATGGTAGTCAGTTTGTAATGACAATAAAATTATAACATGCTCCTTTTTTGTAAGTTTAATAACCATTGATGACATATAAATATAGCTTTATATATTTCGGCATGAATAATTAGTCTAAAAACAGTGTGAAAGTTGGAAAATGTACCCTAGGGACACGTCATGGTCGTGAATTTCGAGACTTTAAAAATACGAAAAAAATACCTAGAACCTATTTAAAACCAAATAAATGTGTGTAACATGTTGCCCCCGTCCCAAAAAATATTAAAACACATAATAATAAACTAAAAATCCAGTATCTACGAAGTAAAAGGTCAGGGACATGAAAACGTACGTTTTTAAATTTTCACTCCCACGTTTTCGTTGTTTTTCCCTTTCTTGCATCGAACTGTATAGTCAAGACCACTGAGGAGTGAAGAATAACGCAATAAGCGAGATGACGTCATTCGTGGTAGGGCACGTCCTGGATGAAAGATATGTGACAATGGTTCATTATCGGTGACAAGAGTGAATCTTTTACCAAAAACGTAATTGTAAAAATGGGTGACTGCATAGATGATTGCTAGAGCTTCTCTATCAAATTTGCTGTAATTGGTTTCAGCCTGATTCAATGCTCTGGATGCATATGCAATTGGTCTTTCTTGACCATCGATATCATTAATGAGTGTTGCAGCAATTCCAGTTGGGCTAGCATCTGTTGTGAGAATAACTGGTTTTGATGGGTCGAAAGGAATAAGAACTGTATCACTACAAAGTTCAGATTTCAGATTCAGAAATGAGGCTTCAGCAGCAGCTGACCAAAATAATTTTTCTCCTTTCCGAAGCAAACATCGTAGTGGATGGGTTTTTGAAGAGAAGTCAGGGATGAATTTTGCATAGTATGTAACTAAGCCAAGAAAGCGTCTTGACTCATCAACGTTTCTAGGGCGAGGCATCTGAGTAACTGCTTCAACCTTTTTAGGGCATTTTTGAATCTTATTTAATGACACCACAAGTCCAAGGTAATTAATTTCTCCTTTTAATGAATTTCTAATTAATACTTTCCTTGAAGAAAACACATTTTGTTCTGTTAAGATGAAGATCATTTTTCTTGAGACAATCCAAACATGCAATGAGGTTCTACATACACTCTTCAAGAGTTGCTCCATGACAAATGATATTATCAAAGTATGCTTCTACCTTTGATAATCCATTAAACAGTTGTGACAAAATTTGATTACAGTAGACTCCCTCTAGTTCGGCCACCTTGGGACCGGACCACTGGCCGGACTACAAAACGGCCGAACTAACCGGATATAGTAGATTCTCAATTATCCGAGGTAATGGGGGGGGGGAGACCACGGATAACTAAAAACCACAGTTAGTCCAACATGGCATAATCATATATTACATACCCATAAAACACCTAATACTGTATAAAATGGACGTTAATGTGATAATTAATTTGCATTTTACATAATCAAAATACAAATAATAGTATTGCGCAATCGATCGATATGTTAAGTCATTAACCATGGTTCTGTAATAAAAACTGTAACGTTTAAAATCACGCTTAAAACGTTTGGGGGTGCAAGGATTTAAATAAAAACACCATTTGGGAGTGAAATAAAACCCGGCCGACTACATGGTTATGGTTTGCTGGAATCTTGAGGACTGGAGAGCAAGGAAACTTTTGGATCGGCGGTTAAACGTAGAGGGAAAAGTGGCGTGATGGGTAGTAGCCAATCCGAGAGCATTATTGAAATCATACGATATGATGTCACAGTCGCCTGATCACAGTCAGGACACAAATGCAAAACATATTGCCAACTCTTTATAACACAAATCCAAATATCGTAAAAATGGCAATATTATGGTACATTATTGTATACACTACAATATATAAATATATATATATATAACGGTATATATAACACCTCCCTTCTTAACATCTTGACTCATAATCATAATATGATCTTGAAATTTAAATGATTTTTTATGGATATAATCCATAAAACCCGCGTTATATGGACCGCGTAGTAGGTTTTCTAACTCTTTCCGGAAACGCTTAACAATAGTCTCAGCTGCTCTAGGTCTGGTGGGAGAGGGAGATGGAACAGCTGGACTGGGCATCCTGGGTAAAGAGTGACGTGGAGGAGGGGGGACATCCCGCCAGCGTCCTGCCTCGTGACGTCGGCTTCCATCAGCTGTGGCTGCAACGGGCTCCTGGGGCTGGATACACCACGTGACTCACCTATTGGAGTTGCCACTGCTACGGCTTGGCTGTCTGCTACTGTTGGTATTGGAGTGGGAGGGGTATCAACAGGGATCAGCTGATCTATGTGGCATTTCCAAACAATGCCTGAATTTAGACTAACAGTATACATTGTTGGACTTATCTGCTGCAATATGGCTCCCTCTATCCATTTGTATTCAGCTCTATAGTCTCTTAGTAGAACTAACTGATTGGTAAATAAACATTTAGTTTTACTACCTTGGGCATACATTTTTTGTTTGTTTTGCTGTTCCTCTACATGCCTACCTAGATCAGGTCGTAAAAGATCTAATCGTGTTCTCAAGTTACGATTAAACATAAGCTTAGCTAGTGTCTCGTTAGTTGTTAGATTAACTGAGTTATGGTAATCAAACAAAATTCTGCTTAACCCATTGGCGCCGACTTACGAGCGTTACTCGTACGGCCGCTGCAGGCCCGGCGGCCGACTTACGAGTGCCGCTCGTGTCACCGCTAGGCAGCGCCATTAGTTATTTAGTTATTATTATTTTTCGCCCTTTTAGTTTCTTTTTACTATTATAATGTTTATAAATATCTTGCTTCTTGATTTGCGTATTTACTCTTTTATTTTAGCGAATAACAAACAATTTTGTGTTGCCATGGAAACCACATATCACCAAAAATCAGCTGCGCTAAGGTAAACAAACAATTTAAAAAAAATGTTATTACTTATAAAAGTACACAACTTTTGATTTTTCTACGTAGGGAATCGATTGAACTTTATAATAGTAGTGTTATTTGGTGTCTGGATTAATCTTGGAATTTGTATATCAAGTTTACTTTCAAAATATTGTTTTTAAAATTTTTATTTTTATAATCTTTATATATATATATATATTTTTAGTTTAGAACTTTGACTATCCAATTACCACTTTTCTGTAGACAATTTTACTGTGAACAAAATGGTGAAAGAATTATTAATTTATTACCTAAGGTTTTCTTTCTATAGCAGTTAGAGTAAAAGTCTACAAATTCGGTAAAATTAATTGCCGCCAGAGGGTGCTGCAGGTAGCGCATTAATTCCTTCCCCAATGGGTTAAAGCTAGGGATATCAAATCAAATCAAATCAAAAATTCTTTATTTATTTCATGCACATAAGTACACATAAATAGTGTCAAACAATTACATTAAAAATACATCAGTCTCCGAACCTTAACTATTAACATAATTTGTCCGAAATATACTTTTAGTTCTTTTGTGAACAAAGGTGGAAAAACTCATCCAAAGAATAAATTTGTTTGTTTATTATGAATTCTATGAGTTTCTTCTTACATTTTTCAATATTCTTTTCAGACTTTATACTTTTTGGTAAATACATAAAGAATTTCTTTCCCGAATATGTTTTTTTCTCGTAAAATTTTAATCTATGATAATTTGGGATTGTTTCATTTTTATGTCTTGTATTGTACTTGTGGCATATGGAAGATTTAGAACTTACTGCCTCATTTTTATAAATTAGTATGCAGTCATAGATGTATTGTCCATAAACTGTGGGGATTTTAAGATTTACAAAGTGTTCCTCTTTGGCTGATTGATCATCATTTAGTTTAAGAATAATTGTTATAGCTCTTTTTTGTTCTTTTAAGATACTGTCCAAATTTATTTTCCGTGTTGCTCCAAAAAGACACAATCCAAAACTTATGTGTGAGTGAATATATGAAAAATAGATATGACGTAGTGTCTCCGATCCACAGTATAACGACATTTTCCTAATGTATGACATGTATGACCTGGCAACGCTTTTCATCTTTACTATCCCCATATGACTCGAATGCAATTCTTTCAAAACATTGTAACGATTTTCGTTACAATAAATCTGTTAGAAGAGTTTGATCTAGATAAATTAAAAATTTAACATTCGCAGACGGGTTTACATGTTATGTAGGTGAGCTGACGTTCAAGGACAAAAGACAAGGCAATGGTCACCTATTCATGCGACGGAGGGGGGAATTAGTTTCATGGTTTGCAGACAGATAGAGTCGCTGTAGGTGTACGCCGAAATTAAATTAGTTAGTGCAGACTACGGTAAATGCCCACATTCGTCATTGTACTGTATGTCATGTTGGTCGCATCTGGAGAAGCAGATCATCTTACATGTTATAACCCTCAGAACGAGGTAAGATTTTAAGGAAATTTTAGTTTATTTAAAAAAATTACAAATTTATTCCAGGAAAGAGCGTTAATATATCGAGAAGTGCATTGTTAATTGTTTTAAGTGAATGTTTTAAGTGAATGTTTTAAGTTGCAGAGTAGTTTGAATAGACAAGTTGTAGATTGCAGGATCATACCACGTGGTGGCAAGATAGAAAATGTATAATTTTGTAATTTTAAATTCCATCTAGGCACTCAATCTTTAGTTTTAAGTAATTTGAAGTATGTATCATGGGTATATTATTAATTTCTGAGCTTAATTTGTACAGTCTGAATCATGTTAGGGTAATAGCTTCCTTTCAAAAGTATGTAAATTAATCGAAGTTTATTTAATTTAATAATAATTTGAACAAATGTGTCACAAAATCCGAGTAATAAGTGTATTTTATAATAGAAAAATTCCCATAAAATAAAGATGACAAATTAGACGATTTTATTAAATGGCCTTGATAAATGTAGTATACTAATAATAATTACCTTTGCACTGGAATGGTTAGATATTTTGTACCTATCGTGAACTGGGAGGAGTATATATATATTGTATACAGCAGTGAGTGTGATTACTGAGAATGGCGAGTTTCCACAGGGTTCACGTCTACCCCTGGATCTCAGGCATTAGGCAGGCTATTGTACTCTACGGCATCGGGAGGAAGGCCTATCATCTTTGAAGGTCTCGTCTTCAGATCACTGATTTTCTTGGATCTGCGCAGACTTCTACATATTTTCAAGCTAGATGCTCCATGGAGATCACACGTCTTCAGTCCAGGATACCACGTCGCGGGATGGAAGTGATGAGTACCATTCCAGTGCAGTTTATATTGATTTGGGGCCTAGTTTATGTAATTTTAGTTGGATTTTGAGGCGTAAAGACTTAGAGATAGTTTGTTAGAGTGTGTTTTATGAGTTTTTGTGTATGAGAGGGGAGAAGTTACAGGGTACTTTAATTTGTTTTTAGTAAGTGATTATTTTATTTGAACAGAGAAAAATTACTCGGAGTTTCCAAGTAAAAGAGTCAAAATTGTAATGTATTTTATGGTCATATCTAAAATTCTATAATTTTTTGTAAACATTACGAATTGTTGTAATAAAAATCTTTTTCAGGAGTAAACTGTTTTATTTTGCTTCCAATCTATGTTCGGGTGCATACTGTCTCACTATTGATGGCTTTAAGCTGAAGAGTAGCATCTCTCATAATGAGTTAACTGTAGTACATAAAATATGAGGGACGTAACAAGTTGCGCCACTCTGCTAATCAATGTGAGTCAGACGTTATGCGGTTCGAGCACGGATTGGAAAAAATAAAAATAAAGTAACACAAAGGCATCATTATGGCATTTAATGTGGATCTGCTCCTCAAGGACGAACTTTTGTATGAGCTGCAATGGAGGGGGTTACCTGTGACAAGTGACAATACTGTAGCGACTTTAAGAAAGCGGCTTAGGAAGGCATTAAAAGACGGGCTGCCCACAGATTGGAATAATTTGACTATTTTAAGAGTTTCAATCGAGATTGACAACTGTAGAGAAAAGCTAGGCGAACTTAGGGAGATTCTCGAGGGAATAGGTGGGGTTAAGGAACCGGTTCATGTACATAGGTTGAAAGAAAGGGTTTGTCATCTTCGTCGTAGGTTGAGTAATTTGTTGGAGAACGGAGAAACGCGTTTGCCAAGTGAAAATCGCAAAGTGGTAGAGGAGTGGTCAAGGGAAACTGTTAAATGGGAGACGTTGCTTAGTAATAAAATGGGGGAGTTAGATAGTAGTGTATCGCAGGATATTTTGAGAAAATTAAGCGAAAGCCATGAAGTAGAGGAGAGTAAGTTGGAAGTTGATGTTAGTGAAATGTGTAATGATGTTTTTAATTCGGACAATAGTTCAGTGAAAGCAGGTCCGTCCAAAGAAATCGATAGTGTAGTTAGCGAAGATAAGGGGCCAGCGACCTTAGTTAAAGAATGTAGTAATGATAACCAACAAAGCAATGTAAACTATGTTGGGGAATGCTCAAATCAATCCTCACTCAGTCAATCAAGTAAATTGTTTACTAAGTTAGTAAATCCTTTAGAAAGAACCTTAAGGGAAATTCCACCAAACACTAACGGTCTTGATCATGTTAAGCTGCTAAGTTTCATCACTGTTATAAATAAGATTAAGCAGTATGGTAATTTAAAGGAAGGTCAGTTATTAGAACTTGTTTCTAGTTATGTAAGTGAACCTTTACTTGGGAAAATAAATGGTCTTGTTAAAAGTGGATCGAACCTTCAGGACGCGCAGAAAGCATTATTAAAATACTTTATTCCCCGCGGACTGTACGAGAAACTTAAGAGGGACATGGTACATAGACCACAACGTGCAAATGAACCTTTGGCGATGTATGTGTGTGATATTAAAAAGAACGTTGAGACTCTGATGTGTGAATATTCGGAGGATGAGTTAATCGAGATTATCATTATGGGAATAAACTCTAGTGATAGGAGTAAATTAGTGTTCCAAGGTTTGCCTAAAACGGTCCAGGATCTAGACAGAATGTGTATGTTCGTGCAGAACATAGATTATATCGATAAAGAGAGAGACGAGAGAGTAAGCAATCAGGCGCGAGGTAGTTACGCTAGTAAAGGTGTGAATAATGTGTCTGAATCTACAGAGCGAAATGTTCGTAACGATGACCGCCCTGTTTGTTTTTATTGTTCAAAACCGGGACATCAGATAAGAAACTGTTGGCAACGTAACAGCAGGGGGGGTTATGAGGGGACTGATAGAAGAAGTTTTTTTAGAGGTGTAAATAATAACGGGGAGAGTACCAGTGGGGAAAATAGGAACCAGTCTGTGAGTCAAAATCCGGAAAACTAATCAGTCGGAAGAGTGCCTTCCAAAAAACAGGTCGTGGGAATATGAAAAAGTTAATAAATAGAGTGCGAAGTACAGATGGTTATGTAAATAGATTAGATGTCAAGGAGCATTTCAAATTTGAGAAAATTAAATTGAGAAAGAAAGAGAGAAAGGAGAAAAACAAACTCTGGTTTAAGACCAAGAGGAGTATTTATAATTTGCCCACGGTAGGTATAAGTTTTGGTAAAAACTTTGTGAAATGTGCGTTATTGGATACTGGTTGTTCTGTAAATATTTTAAAGTCAAGTGTATATGAGGAATTGGAAGCTAGGAAATTAATTCTAAGTTTCTCTATAGAAAATATTAGCTGTAGCACAGCTACAAACGAACCAGTCGAGATAATCGGAGTTTGTCATGCTAAGATAAGAATCCAAGATAAGACATGGGTAGTGCGGTTTGTAATAGCGAACAAAATAAGCTGGGATGTCATATTAGGTATGCATTTTATGGAGAAAACAGGATTACACTTAAACTTAAGAGAAAATCAAGGGTATTTTGCATTTGACTCTGGGAATGTATTTAACTTAAATGTTGGTATTAAACCTGTTAAGTTGTTGACGAATGAAGGCACACAGGAATTGAAAATTGGGTGCGAAGCGCTTAAGGAACAGATAGTTAAGCTAGTAGAGGACAATTCAAAAGTTTTTACAAATAAGATAGGGAAGGCGATTGATTTTGAGTGTGAAATAAAACTCAAAGATATAAATCCTGTTAAAATAAAGCCTTATCCAGTGTCACCACCTAATATGAAGGTTATGAGGGAGATAACTGATTCCCTTTTAAAACAGGGAATAATCGAGCCAAGTTTATCATCGTATTCATCTCCGAGTTTCCTTGTAAGTAAAGGGGAAGGAAAGGGTTATCGCTTGGTTACAAATTTTAAGGAGTTAAATTCTAAAATCGAGCCGATTGTACATCCCATTGGAGAGCTCCATGGATCATTTAATTATCTCAGCGGGGCGTCTATTTACACAGTTTTAGATTTGAATAATTCTTATTATCAAGTTCCTCTAGACAAAAAAAGTAGACACTTAACTGCCTTCAGCACTCCATATTCCTTGTATCAGTATACTCGGTGTCCTTATGGGTTACATCTAGGATCTGGGCTTTTATCAAGCTACTTAGACAGAGTCTTTTCGGACATGAAATTCATAAGTGTGATATCTTTTGTAGATGATGTTGTTGTGTTTTCGAAAACCCCGGAAGAACACATAGAACACCTCACGGAGGTCATAGCACGTTTATCGAAAGCTAATCTAACAGTAAATCCGAGCAAAGTTCTATTTGCAGCTGAGGAGATCAGTTTTTTGGGACATAGAGTATCTCGTAACAGTCTAAAAATAGATCCGGACAGAACCAAGGCGATTAGAGATTATAAGAGCCCGACTAATTCCAAGAACTTGAGTAGATTTATCGGGATGATAAATTTTTACTCCAGATTTATAGAAAATTATGCTATACTGTGTGCTCCTTTAAATGAGTTGAGAAAGAAAAATGTAAAATTCAAATGGACGGAGGAGTGTGAGGTAAACTTTCAAAAGTTAAAGGAAGGTATTTGTAATCCACCAGTGTTAAGACTTCCCAACTATGAGTTGCCTTTTATCCTGCAAACGGACGCTAGTCAAGTTGGTTGCGCAAGTGTTTTACTACAAGAGGTAGATGGTGTCAGATATCCGATTCATTACTACTCCAAAAAGTTTACGAAACAGGAGTTAAACCTAACAGTTTATGAAAAGGAGGGATTAGGGATCGTTTTATCAATCCAAAAGTTTAGGAGCTATTTGGAGGTAATTCCATTTTATCTTGAGACGGATAACCAAGCATTATCATGGGTTTTGTCGCACCACAACAAACTGGGAAAACTAGGGCGATGGACCGAATTAATACTTGGCTTGCCTTTTAAAGTTAAACATATAAAGGGGAAAGATAACAAAATAGCAGACTGTTTGTCGAGAATGTTTGAGGGATACCCTACAATTGAGGTGGAAGAAAAGGTGACGGACGATGAAATTAGTAAAATGAAGCAGTTTGTAAATAATTTAAGTGAAGTCCTCAAACCAAATAAAATAGCTGTGGTGTCTGATTACCCTCTAGCTTTTACTGACCTACAAGAGCATCAAGCTAAAGACGACGAAATTATGCAGGTAATGAACAAGATAAAAAGGGGAGAAAACCTAACACATTTTACCATTCAAAAGGGTGTATTACTGTTTAAGCCTCCTAACAAAACAAAAGGGAGGATTGTTGTGCCAAGTGCGTTAAGAAGGATGATATTACATTATTACCATAATAGTGTTAGCACCGGATGCCATTTGGGTATCTCTAAAACAATGAACAAGATTAAGGATACTTATTATTGGGAAAAACTACTTGATGACGTAAGAGACTATGTGAGGCAGTGTGAAACGTGTGGTCGATCAAAGCAAGCGCAAAGAGTGTACCACGGGGAAATCGTTAATTATCAAAGTGATAAGCCCATGGGTAAACTATACGTTGACATTGCGGGGAGCTTTCCCAGGAGTAGAAATGGTAATAACATGTTACTAGTTGTGGTGGATGATTTCACCAAGTTTGTTTGGCTAATACCCCTCAGAGATGCAAAAACATCCAGCATCATCAGGGCGATCGAAACGCAAGTTTTTAAGCATGTAGGGACAGCGGAAATGTTGGTTACAGATAACGCTAGTTATTTCAGAGGAAACGGTTTCAAAAACTTTTGTTTCAAGTATGGAATAAAGTTACATAGAATAGTAGCATATAACGCTAAGTCAAACAAAAGTGAAAGGTATATCAAAACTGTAAAACAGAGTATGGTGGCACTGCATCATAACTGCCATGATAAGTGGGATAGCAACTTGCACTATATACAACTGGCACTTAATACTGCGGTAAACGAGGTGACAAAACATACAGCGTTTAGGTTAATGTTCAACTTTGAACCAAACTGTAGCTTGTCGGCTATGTGGAGAGTCAATGACTTGATAGGTGATCACACGGATAAGGAGAATGTTAAATCAAAGTTTAATCATGCTATAAGAAACCTGAGATTAGCTCATGCAAAGACAAAGCAGCGGAGATTGTTAAAGGAAGGAGAAAAACATCCATTCAAGTTATTTGATGCTGTTTATGTTAAACTTCATCACTTGAGCAACAAGGCTGCTAAGTTTCAGGCAAAGTTAGCGTTAAAATGGTCAGAGAAATATAGGATAATACATTTTTTGACGCCGGTTACAGTTCTGTTACAGAAGGTGGATGACTATAAGATTATTAGAAGGGCTCACGTAGATCAGTTAAAGAAAGCTTGGTAATGAGTGCACCTGTTGTAAATAGTAGTATCTATTTAAGTCGATATTCAATAACAAAGGAAGGGTTTATGTATATATATTTTTTTACTTTTACTTGTTTGTGAAGCCTGGATCTCCTGTGTAATCGAACGCCGGGTGGAGAATTATCAGCGAAGCCTGAGGTCTTAAGATTAAAACCTGAAATGGAACGCGAGTTTGAAGCTTGTGGGTGAAGCGTGACAGTATGATTGTAATGGAACGCAGAGTAAAATATAAATAAAGAAAAGGGGAGGAGAATAATTGGAATAAAAAAGGGATAAAAATATACAGTTTAAAGGTAGATAATTTATACTTAGGACGCACTGGCGTTAAGTGATCAAAGGTCTCGACATGCAGGGATTTGGAACAATTTAAAAATCCGTCTTCGATTTACTATGGTTAATCTGGTAATGAAATGGTTTCATGGCCAGGGAGCTACTTTCAAGATCAGAAAAGGGGAGACAGCTATAGGGGATCATAGTGTACAAGTTGAGTTAAAAGTGTGATATATTATCATTTCATGTTTTTGGAATGTTCGCGAGAAAATAGCAGTTTCCTTAGTTATTAGAGTAGCAACAGATGTATAAAATGTCTTGTGAATACCTTAAATTGAAAATGTGTTGTAATATAGTAGAAATAAAATTAATTGTTGTAATGTTGTAAAAGACCAGTTAGTGGAAAATAAATTATATGATAAACTATGATAATAAATCATTTAATGATAATAAACTATGATAATCAGACCAGTATAATATGAAATAGTAAATATTGACTGAGTGGGACTAGAATATTCCGATATCAGGCAGAAATCCTGATAAGGGCGCCTTATCGCGGGCCGAGAGCCGGCGAAGCGACTAGCGTCATGGAACGTAGAGATTATCCTTACATAAGGAGAGGTGATGATTTTATGTTTGAGGTAAAATTTTTTTTCAACACAAGTTTTTTTTGTAAATAAAAAGTCGTTTTATGGGTTAGGAGGAAAACGAGATTTTATTTTAAAAGGGGAGATTTGTAACGATTTTCGTTACAATAAATCTGTTAGAAGAGTTTGATCTAGATAAATTAAAAATTTAACATTCGCAGACGGGTTTACATGTTATGTAGGTGAGCTGACGTTCAAGGACAAAAGACAAGGCAATGGTCACCTATTCATGCGACGGAGGGGGGAATTAGTTTCATGGTTTGCAGACAGATAGAGTCACTGTAGGTGTACGCCGAAATTAAATTAGTGAGTGCAGACTACGGTAAATGCCCACATTCGTCATTGTACTGTATGTCATGTTGGTCGCATCTGGAGAAGCAGATCATCTTACATGTTATAACCCTCAGAACGAGGTAAGATTTTAAGGAAATTTTAGTTTATTTAAAAAAATTACAAATTTAAAATTTTTTTTCAACACAAGTTTTTTTTGTAAATAAAAAGTCGTTTTATGGGTTAGGAGGAAAACGAGATTTTATTTTAAAAGGGGAGATTTGTAACGATTTTCGTTACAATAAATCTGTTAGAAGAGTTTGATCTAGATAAATTAAAAATTTAACATTCGCAGACGGGTTTACATGTTATGTAGGTGAGCTGACGTTCAAGGACAAAAGACAAGGCAATGGTCACCTATTCATGCGACGGAGGGGGGAATTAGTTTCATGGTTTGCAGACAGATAGAGTCGCTGTAGGTGTACGCCGAAATTAAATTAGTGAGTGCAGACTACGGTAAATGCCCACATTCGTCATTGTACTGTATGTCATGTTGGTCGCATCTGGAGAAGCAGATCATCTTACATGTTATAACCCTCAGAACGAGGTAAGATTTTAAGGAAATTTTAGTTTATTTAAAAAAATTACAAATTTATTCCAGGAAAGAGCGTTAATATATCGAGAAGTGCATTGTTAATTGTTTTAAGTGAATGTTTTAAGTTGCAGAGTAGTTTGAATAGGCAAGTTGTAGATTGCAGGATCATACCACGTGGTGGCAAGATAGAAAATGTATAATTTTGTAATTTTAAATTCCATCTAGGCACTCAATCTTTAGTTTTAAGTAATTTGAAGTATGTATCATGGGTATATTATTAATTTCTGAGCTTAATTTGTACAGTCTGAATCATGTTAGGGTAATAGCTTCCTTTCAAAAGTATGTAAATTAATCGAAGTTTATTTAATTTAATAATAATTTGAACAAATGTGTCACAAAATCCGAGTAATAAGTGTATTTTATAATAGAAAAATTCCCATAAAATAAAGATGACAAATTAGACGATTTTATTAAATGGCCTTGATAAATGTAGTATACTAATAATAATTACCTTTGCACTGGAATGGTTAGATATTTTGTACCTATCGTGAACTGGGAGGAGTATATATATATTGTATACAGCAGTGAGTGTGATTACTGAGAATGGCGAGTTTCCACAGGGTTCACGTCTACCCCTGGATCTCAGGCATTAGGCAGGCTATTGTACTCTACGGCATCGGGAGGAAGGCCTATCATCTTTGAAGGTCTCGTCTTCAGATCACTGATTTTCTTGGATCTGCGCAGACTTCTACATATTTTCAAGCTAGATGCTCCATGGAGATCACACGTCTTCAGTCCAGGATACCACGTCGCGGGATGGAAGTGATGAGTACCATTCCAGTGCAGTTTATATTGATTTGGGGCCTAGTTTATGTAATTTTAGTTGGATTTTGAGGCGTAAAGACTTAGAGATAGTTTGTTAGAGTGTGTTTTATGAGTTTTTGTGTATGAGAGGGGAGAAGTTACAGGGTACTTTAATTTGTTTTTAGTAAGTGATTATTTTATTTGAACAGAGAAAAATTACTCGGAGTTTCCAAGTAAAAGAGTCAAAATTGTAATGTATTTTATGGTCATATCTAAAATTCTATAATTTTTTGTAAACATTACGAATTGTTGTAATAAAAATCTTTTCAGGAGTAAACTGTTTTATTTTGCTTCCAATCTATGTTCGGGTGCATACTGTCTCACTATTGATGGCTTTAAGCTGAAGAGTAGCATCTCTCATAATGAGTTAACTGTAGTACATAAAATATGAGGGACGTAACAAGTTGCGCCACTCTGCTAATCAATGTGAGTCAGACGTTATGCGGTTCGAGCACGGATTGGAAAAAATAAAAATAAAGTAACACAAAGGCATCATTATGGCATTTAATGTGGATCTGCTCCTCAAGGACGAACTTTTGTATGAGCTGCAATGGAGGGGGTTACCTGTGACAAGTGACAATACTGTAGCGACTTTAAGAAAGCGGCTTAGGAAGGCATTAAAAGACGGGCTGCCCACAGATTGGAATAATTTGACTATTTTAAGAGTTTCAATCGAGATTGACAACTGTAGAGAAAAGCTAGGCGAACTTAGGGAGATTCTCGAGGGAATAGGTGGGGTTAAGGAACCGGTTCATGTACATAGGTTGAAAGAAAGGGTTTGTCATCTTCGTCGTAGGTTGAGTAATTTGTTGGAGAACGGAGAAACGCGTTTGCCAAGTGAAAATCGCAAAGTGGTAGAGGAGTGGTCAAGGGAAACTGTTAAATGGGAGACGTTGCTTAGTAATAAAATGGGGGAGTTAGATAGTAGTGTATCGCAGGATATTTTGAGAAAATTAAGCGAAAGCCATGAAGTAGAGGAGAGTAAGTTGGAAGTTGATGTTAGTGAAATGTGTAATGATGTTTTTAATTCGGACAATAGTTCAGTGAAAGCAGGTCCGTCCAAAGAAATCGATAGTGTAGTTAGCGAAGATAAGGGGCCAGCGACCTTAGTTAAAGAATGTAGTAATGATAACCAACAAAGCAATGTAAACTATGTTGGGGAATGCTCAAATCAATCCTCACTCAGTCAATCAAGTAAATTGTTTACTAAGTTAGTAAATCCTTTAGAAAGAACCTTAAGGGAAATTCCACCAAACACTAACGGTCTTGATCATGTTAAGCTGCTAAGTTTCATCACTGTTATAAATAAGATTAAGCAGTATGGTAATTTAAAGGAAGGTCAGTTATTAGAACTTGTTTCTAGTTATGTAAGTGAACCTTTACTTGGGAAAATAAATGGTCTTGTTAAAAGTGGATCGAACCTTCAGGACGCGCAGAAAGCATTATTAAAATACTTTATTCCCCGCGGACTGTACGAGAAACTTAAGAGGGACATGGTACATAGACCACAACGTGCAAATGAACCTTTGGCGATGTATGTGTGTGATATTAAAAAGAACGTTGAGACTCTGATGTGTGAATATTCGGAGGATGAGTTAATCGAGATTATCATTATGGGAATAAACTCTAGTGATAGGAGTAAATTAGTGTTCCAAGGTTTGCCTAAAACGGTCCAGGATCTAGACAGAATGTGTATGTTCGTGCAGAACATAGATTATATCGATAGAGAGAGACGAGAGAGTAAGCAATCAGGCGCGAGGTAGTTACGCTAGTAAAGGTGTGAATAATGTGTCTGAATCTACAGAGCGAAATGTTCGTAACGATGACCGCCCTGTTTGTTTTTATTGTTCAAAACCGGGACATCAGATAAGAAACTGTTGGCAACGTAACAGCAGGGGGGGTTATGAGGGGACTGATAGAAGAAGTTTTTTTAGAGGTGTAAATAATAACGGGGAGAGTACCAGTGGGGAAAATAGGAACCAGTCTGTGAGTCAAAATCCGGAAAACTAATCAGTCGGAAGAGTGCCTTCCAAAAAACAGGTCGTGGGAATATGAAAAAGTTAATAAATAGAGTGCGAAGTACAGATGGTTATGTAAATAGATTAGATGTCAAGGAGCATTTCAAATTTGAGAAAATTAAATTGAGAAAGAAAGAGAGAAAGGAGAAAAACAAACTCTGGTTTAAGACCAAGAGGAGTATTTATAATTTGCCCACGGTAGGTATAAGTTTTGGTAAAAACTTTGTGAAATGTGCGTTATTGGATACTGGTTGTTCTGTAAATATTTTAAAGTCAAGTGTATATGAGGAATTGGAAGCTAGGAAATTAATTCTAAGTTTCTCTATAGAAAATATTAGCTGTAGCACAGCTACAAACGAACCAGTCGAGATAATCGGAGTTTGTCATGCTAAGATAAGAATCCAAGATAAGACATGGGTAGTGCGGTTTGTAATAGCGAACAAAATAAGCTGGGATGTCATATTAGGTATGCATTTTATGGAGAAAACAGGATTACACTTAAACTTAAGAGAAAATCAAGGGTATTTTGCATTTGACTCTGGGAATGTATTTAACTTAAATGTTGGTATTAAACCTGTTAAGTTGTTGACGAATGAAGGCACACAGGAATTGAAAATTGGGTGCGAAGCGCTTAAGGAACAGATAGTTAAGCTAGTAGAGGACAATTCAAAAGTTTTTACAAATAAGATAGGGAAGGCGATTGATTTTGAGTGTGAAATAAAACTCAAAGATATAAATCCTGTTAAAATAAAGCCTTATCCAGTGTCACCACCTAATATGAAGGTTATGAGGGAGATAACTGATTCCCTTTTAAAACAGGGAATAATCGAGCCAAGTTTATCATCGTATTCATCTCCGAGTTTCCTTGTAAGTAAAGGGGAAGGAAAGGGTTATCGCTTGGTTACAAATTTTAAGGAGTTAAATTCTAAAATCGAGCCGATTGTACATCCCATTGGAGAGCTCCATGGATCATTTAATTATCTCAGCGGGGCGTCTATTTACACAGTTTTAGATTTGAATAATTCTTATTATCAAGTTCCTCTAGACAAAAAAAGTAGACACTTAACTGCCTTCAGCACTCCATATTCCTTGTATCAGTATACTCGGTGTCCTTATGGGTTACATCTAGGATCTGGGCTTTTATCAAGCTACTTAGACAGAGTCTTTTCGGACATGAAATTCATAAGTGTGATATCTTTTGTAGATGATGTTGTTGTGTTTTCGAAAACCCCGGAAGAACACATAGAACACCTCACGGAGGTCATAGCACGTTTATCGAAAGCTAATCTAACAGTAAATCCGAGCAAAGTTCTATTTGCAGCTGAGGAGATCAGTTTTTTGGGACATAGAGTATCTCGTAACAGTCTAAAAATAGATCCGGACAGAACCAAGGCGATTAGAGATTATAAGAGCCCGACTAATTCCAAGAACTTGAGTAGATTTATCGGGATGATAAATTTTTACTCCAGATTTATAGAAAATTATGCTATACTGTGTGCTCCTTTAAATGAGTTGAGAAAGAAAAATGTAAAATTCAAATGGACGGAGGAGTGTGAGGTAAACTTTCAAAAGTTAAAGGAAGGTATTTGTAATCCACCAGTGTTAAGACTTCCCAACTATGAGTTGCCTTTTATCCTGCAAACGGACGCTAGTCAAGTTGGTTGCGCAAGTGTTTTACTACAAGAGGTAGATGGTGTCAGATATCCGATTCATTACTACTCCAAAAAGTTTACGAAACAGGAGTTAAAACTAACAGTTTATGAAAAGGAGGGATTAGGGATCGTTTTATCAATCCAAAAGTTTAGGAGCTATTTGGAGGTAATTCCATTTTATCTTGAGACGGATAACCAAGCATTATCATGGGTTTTGTCGCACCACAACAAACTGGGAAAACTAGGGCGATGGACCGAATTAATACTTGGCTTGCCTTTTAAAGTTAAACATATAAAGGGGAAAGATAACAAAATAGCAGACTGTTTGTCGAGAATGTTTGAGGGATACCCTACAATTGAGGTGGAAGAAAAGGTGACGGACGATGAAATTAGTAAAATGAAGCAGTTTGTAAATAATTTAAGTGAAGTCCTCAAACCAAATAAAATAGCTGTGGTGTCTGATTACCCTCTAGCTTTTACTGACCTACAAGAGCATCAAGCTAAAGACGACGAAATTATGCAGGTAATGAACAAGATAAAAAGGGGAGAAAACCTAACACATTTTACCATTCAAAAGGGTGTATTACTGTTTAAGCCTCCTAACAAAACAAAAGGGAGGATTGTTGTGCCAAGTGCGTTAAGAAGGATGATATTACATTATTACCATAATAGTGTTAGCACCGGATGCCATTTGGGTATCTCTAAAACAATGAACAAGATTAAGGATACTTATTATTGGGAAAAACTACTTGATGACGTAAGAGACTATGTGAGGCAGTGTGAAACGTGTGGTCGATCAAAGCAAGCGCAAAGAGTGTACCACGGGGAAATCGTTAATTATCAAAGTGATAAGCCCATGGGTAAACTATACGTTGACATTGCGGGGAGCTTTCCCAGGAGTAGAAATGGTAATAACATGTTACTAGTTGTGGTGGATGATTTCACCAAGTTTGTTTGGCTAATACCCCTCAGAGATGCAAAAACATCCAGCATCATCAGGGCGATCGAAACGCAAGTTTTTAAGCATGTAGGGACAGCGGAAATGTTGGTTACAGATAACGCTAGTTATTTCAGAGGAAACGGTTTCAAAAACTTTTGTTTCAAGTATGGAATAAAGTTACATAGAATAGTAGCATATAACGCTAAGTCAAACAAAAGTGAAAGGTATATCAAAACTGTAAAACAGAGTATGGTGGCACTGCATCATAACTGCCATGATAAGTGGGATAGCAACTTGCACTATATACAACTGGCACTTAATACTGCGGTAAACGAGGTGACAAAACATACAGCGTTTAGGTTAATGTTCAACTTTGAACCAAACTGTAGCTTGTCGGCTATGTGGAGAGTCAATGACTTGATAGGTGATCACACGGATAAGGAGAATGTTAAATCAAAGTTTAATCATGCTATAAGAAACCTGAGATTAGCTCATGCAAAGACAAAGCAGCGGAGATTGTTAAAGGAAGGAGAAAAACATCCATTCAAGTTATTTGATGCTGTTTATGTTAAACTTCATCACTTGAGCAACAAGGCTGCTAAGTTTCAGGCAAAGTTAGCGTTAAAATGGTCAGAGAAATATAGGATAATACATTTTTTGACGCCGGTTACAGTTCTGTTACAGAAGGTGGATGACTATAAGATTATTAGAAGGGCTCACGTAGATCAGTTAAAGAAAGCTTGGTAATGAGTGCACCTGTTGTAAATAGTAGTATCTATTTAAGTCGATATTCAATAACAAAGGAAGGGTTTATGTATATATATTTTTTTACTTTTACTTGTTTGTGAAGCCTGGATCTCCTGTGTAATCGAACGCCGGGTGGAGAATTATCAGCGAAGCCTGAGGTCTTAAGATTAAAACCTGAAATGGAACGCGAGTTTGAAGCTTGTGGGTGAAGCGTGACAGTATGATTGTAATGGAACGCAGAGTAAAATATAAATAAAGAAAAGGGGAGGAGAATAATTGGAATAAAAAAGGGATAAAAATATACAGTTTAAAGGTAGATAATTTATACTTAGGACGCACTGGCGTTAAGTGATCAAAGGTCTCGACATGCAGGGATTTGGAACAATTTAAAAATCCGTCTTCGATTTACTATGGTTAATCTGGTAATGAAATGGTTTCATGGCCAGGGAGCTACTTTCAAGATCAGAAAAGGGGAGACAGCTATAGGGGATCATAGTGTACAAGTTGAGTTAAAAGTGTGATATATTATCATTTCATGTTTTTGGAATGTTCGCGAGAAAATAGCAGTTTCCTTAGTTATTAGAGTAGCAACAGATGTATAAAATGTCTTGTGAATACCTTAAATTGAAAATGTGTTGTAATATAGTAGAAATAAAATTAATTGTTGTAATGTTGTAAAAGACCAGTTAGTGGAAAATAAATTATATGATAAACTATGATAATAAATCATTTAATGATAATAAACTATGATAATCAGACCAGTATAATATGAAATAGTAAATATTGACTGAGTGGGACTAGAATATTCCGATATCAGGCAGAAATCCTGATAAGGGCGCCTTATCGCGGGCCGAGAGCCGGCGAAGCGACTAGCGTCATGGAACGTAGAGATTATCCTTACATAAGGAGAGGTGATGATTTTATGTTTGAGGTAAAATTTTTTTTCAACACAAGTTTTTTTTGTAAATAAAAAGTCGTTTTATGGGTTAGGAGGAAAACGAGATTTTATTTTAAAAGGGGAGATTTGTAACGATTTTCGTTACAATAAATCTGTTAGAAGAGTTTGATCTAGATAAATTAAAAATTTAACATTCGCAGACGGGTTTACATGTTATGTAGGTGAGCTGACGTTCAAGGACAAAAGACAAGGCAATGGTCACCTATTCATGCGACGGAGGGGGGAATTAGTTTCATGGTTTGCAGACAGATAGAGTCGCTGTAGGTGTACGCCGAAATTAAATTAGTGAGTGCAGACTACGGTAAATGCCCACATTCGTCATTGTACTGTATGTCATGTTGGTCGCATCTGGAGAAGCAGATCATCTTACATGTTATAACCCTCAGAACGAGGTAAGATTTTAAGGAAATTTTAGTTTATTTAAAAAAATTACAAATTTATTCCAGGAAAGAGCGTTAATATATCGAGAAGTGCATTGTTAATTGTTTTAAGTGAATGTTTTAAGTTGCAGAGTAGTTTGAATAGGCAAGTTGTAGATTGCAGGATCATACCACGTGGTGGCAAGATAGAAAATGTATAATTTTGTAATTTTAAATTCCATCTAGGCACTCAATCTTTAGTTTTAAGTAATTTGAAGTATGTATCATGGGTATATTATTAATTTCTGAGCTTAATTTGTACAGTCTGAATCATGTTAGGGTAATAGCTTCCTTTCAAAAGTATGTAAATTAATCGAAGTTTATTTAATTTAATAATAATTTGAACAAATGTGTCACAAAATCCGAGTAATAAGTGTATTTTATAATAGAAAAATTCCCATAAAATAAAGATGACAAATTAGACGATTTTATTAAATGGCCTTGATAAATGTAGTATACTAATAATAATTACCTTTGCACTGGAATGGTTAGATATTTTGTACCTATCGTGAACTGGGAGGAGTATATATATATTGTATACAGCAGTGAGTGTGATTACTGAGAATGGCGAGTTTCCACAGGGTTCACGTCTACCCCTGGATCTCAGGCATTAGGCAGGCTATTGTACTCTACGGCATCGGGAGGAAGGCCTATCATCTTTGAAGGTCTCGTCTTCAGATCACTGATTTTCTTGGATCTGCGCAGACTTCTACATATTTTCAAGCTAGATGCTCCATGGAGATCACACGTCTTCAGTCCAGGATACCACGTCGCGGGATGGAAGTGATGAGTACCATTCCAGTGCAGTTTATATTGATTTGGGGCCTAGTTTATGTAATTTTAGTTGGATTTTGAGGCGTAAAGACTTAGAGATAGTTTGTTAGAGTGTGTTTTATGAGTTTTTGTGTATGAGAGGGGAGAAGTTACAGGGTACTTTAATTTGTTTTTAGTAAGTGATTATTTTATTTGAACAGAGAAAAATTACTCGGAGTTTCCAAGTAAAAGAGTCAAAATTGTAATGTATTTTATGGTCATATCTAAAATTCTATAATTTTTTGTAAACATTACGAATTGTTGTAATAAAAATCTTTTCAGGAGTAAACTGTTTTATTTTGCTTCCAATCTATGTTCGGGTGCATACTGTCTCACTATTGATGGCTTTAAGCTGAAGAGTAGCATCTCTCATAATGAGTTAACTGTAGTACATAAAATATGAGGGACGTAACAAGTTGCGCCACTCTGCTAATCAATGTGAGTCAGACGTTATGCGGTTCGAGCACGGATTGGAAAAAATAAAAATAAAGTAACACAAAGGCATCATTATGGCATTTAATGTGGATCTGCTCCTCAAGGACGAACTTTTGTATGAGCTGCAATGGAGGGGGTTACCTGTGACAAGTGACAATACTGTAGCGACTTTAAGAAAGCGGCTTAGGAAGGCATTAAAAGACGGGCTGCCCACAGATTGGAATAATTTGACTATTTTAAGAGTTTCAATCGAGATTGACAACTGTAGAGAAAAGCTAGGCGAACTTAGGGAGATTCTCGAGGGAATAGGTGGGGTTAAGGAACCGGTTCATGTACATAGGTTGAAAGAAAGGGTTTGTCATCTTCGTCGTAGGTTGAGTAATTTGTTGGAGAACGGAGAAACGCGTTTGCCAAGTGAAAATCGCAAAGTGGTAGAGGAGTGGTCAAGGGAAACTGTTAAATGGGAGACGTTGCTTAGTAATAAAATGGGGGAGTTAGATAGTAGTGTATCGCAGGATATTTTGAGAAAATTAAGCGAAAGCCATGAAGTAGAGGAGAGTAAGTTGGAAGTTGATGTTAGTGAAATGTGTAATGATGTTTTTAATTCGGACAATAGTTCAGTGAAAGCAGGTCCGTCCAAAGAAATCGATAGTGTAGTTAGCGAAGATAAGGGGCCAGCGACCTTAGTTAAAGAATGTAGTAATGATAACCAACAAAGCAATGTAAACTATGTTGGGGAATGCTCAAATCAATCCTCACTCAGTCAATCAAGTAAATTGTTTACTAAGTTAGTAAATCCTTTAGAAAGAACCTTAAGGGAAATTCCACCAAACACTAACGGTCTTGATCATGTTAAGCTGCTAAGTTTCATCACTGTTATAAATAAGATTAAGCAGTATGGTAATTTAAAGGAAGGTCAGTTATTAGAACTTGTTTCTAGTTATGTAAGTGAACCTTTACTTGGGAAAATAAATGGTCTTGTTAAAAGTGGATCGAACCTTCAGGACGCGCAGAAAGCATTATTAAAATACTTTATTCCCCGCGGACTGTACGAGAAACTTAAGAGGGACATGGTACATAGACCACAACGTGCAAATGAACCTTTGGCGATGTATGTGTGTGATATTAAAAAGAACGTTGAGACTCTGATGTGTGAATATTCGGAGGATGAGTTAATCGAGATTATCATTATGGGAATAAACTCTAGTGATAGGAGTAAATTAGTGTTCCAAGGTTTGCCTAAAACGGTCCAGGATCTAGACAGAATGTGTATGTTCGTGCAGAACATAGATTATATCGATAGAGAGAGACGAGAGAGTAAGCAATCAGGCGCGAGGTAGTTACGCTAGTAAAGGTGTGAATAATGTGTCTGAATCTACAGAGCGAAATGTTCGTAACGATGACCGCCCTGTTTGTTTTTATTGTTCAAAACCGGGACATCAGATAAGAAACTGTTGGCAACGTAACAGCAGGGGGGGTTATGAGGGGACTGATAGAAGAAGTTTTTTTAGAGGTGTAAATAATAACGGGGAGAGTACCAGTGGGGAAAATAGGAACCAGTCTGTGAGTCAAAATCCGGAAAACTAATCAGTCGGAAGAGTGCCTTCCAAAAAACAGGTCGTGGGAATATGAAAAAGTTAATAAATAGAGTGCGAAGTACAGATGGTTATGTAAATAGATTAGATGTCAAGGAGCATTTCAAATTTGAGAAAATTAAATTGAGAAAGAAAGAGAGAAAGGAGAAAAACAAACTCTGGTTTAAGACCAAGAGGAGTATTTATAATTTGCCCACGGTAGGTATAAGTTTTGGTAAAAACTTTGTGAAATGTGCGTTATTGGATACTGGTTGTTCTGTAAATATTTTAAAGTCAAGTGTATATGAGGAATTGGAAGCTAGGAAATTAATTCTAAGTTTCTCTATAGAAAATATTAGCTGTAGCACAGCTACAAACGAACCAGTCGAGATAATCGGAGTTTGTCATGCTAAGATAAGAATCCAAGATAAGACATGGGTAGTGCGGTTTGTAATAGCGAACAAAATAAGCTGGGATGTCATATTAGGTATGCATTTTATGGAGAAAACAGGATTACACTTAAACTTAAGAGAAAATCAAGGGTATTTTGCATTTGACTCTGGGAATGTATTTAACTTAAATGTTGGTATTAAACCTGTTAAGTTGTTGACGAATGAAGGCACACAGGAATTGAAAATTGGGTGCGAAGCGCTTAAGGAACAGATAGTTAAGCTAGTAGAGGACAATTCAAAAGTTTTTACAAATAAGATAGGGAAGGCGATTGATTTTGAGTGTGAAATAAAACTCAAAGATATAAATCCTGTTAAAATAAAGCCTTATCCAGTGTCACCACCTAATATGAAGGTTATGAGGGAGATAACTGATTCCCTTTTAAAACAGGGAATAATCGAGCCAAGTTTATCATCGTATTCATCTCCGAGTTTCCTTGTAAGTAAAGGGGAAGGAAAGGGTTATCGCTTGGTTACAAATTTTAAGGAGTTAAATTCTAAAATCGAGCCGATTGTACATCCCATTGGAGAGCTCCATGGATCATTTAATTATCTCAGCGGGGCGTCTATTTACACAGTTTTAGATTTGAATAATTCTTATTATCAAGTTCCTCTAGACAAAAAAAGTAGACACTTAACTGCCTTCAGCACTCCATATTCCTTGTATCAGTATACTCGGTGTCCTTATGGGTTACATCTAGGATCTGGGCTTTTATCAAGCTACTTAGACAGAGTCTTTTCAGACATGAAATTCATAAGTGTGATATCTTTTGTAGATGATGTTGTTGTGTTTTCGAAAACCCCGGAAGAACACATAGAACACCTCACGGAGGTCATAGCACGTTTATCGAAAGCTAATCTAACAGTAAATCCGAGCAAAGTTCTATTTGCAGCTGAGGAGATCAGTTTTTTGGGACATAGAGTATCTCGTAACAGTCTAAAAATAGATCCGGACAGAACCAAGGCGATTAGAGATTATAAGAGCCCGACTAATTCCAAGAACTTGAGTAGATTTATCGGGATGATAAATTTTTACTCCAGATTTATAGAAAATTATGCTATACTGTGTGCTCCTTTAAATGAGTTGAGAAAGAAAAATGTAAAATTCAAATGGACGGAGGAGTGTGAGGTAAACTTTCAAAAGTTAAAGGAAGGTATTTGTAATCCACCAGTGTTAAGACTTCCCAACTATGAGTTGCCTTTTATCCTGCAAACGGACGCTAGTCAAGTTGGTTGCGCAAGTGTTTTACTACAAGAGGTAGATGGTGTCAGATATCCGATTCATTACTACTCCAAAAAGTTTACGAAACAGGAGTTAAACCTAACAGTTTATGAAAAGGAGGGATTAGGGATCGTTTTATCAATCCAAAAGTTTAGGAGCTATTTGGAGGTAATTCCATTTTATCTTGAGACGGATAACCAAGCATTATCATGGGTTTTGTCGCACCACAACAAACTGGGAAAACTAGGGCGATGGACCCAATTAATACTTGGCTTGCCTTTTAAAGTTAAACATATAAAGGGGAAAGATAACAAAATAGCAGACTGTTTGTCGAGAATGTTTGAGGGATACCCTACAATTGAGGTGGAAGAAAAGGTGACGGACGATGAAATTAGTAAAATGAAGCAGTTTGTAAATAATTTAAGTGAAGTCCTCAAACCAAATAAAATAGCTGTGGTGTCTGATTACCCTCTAGCTTTTACTGACCTACAAGAGCATCAAGCTAAAGACGACGAAATTATGCAGGTAATGAACAAGATAAAAAGGGGAGAAAACCTAACACATTTTACCATTCAAAAGGGTGTATTACTGTTTAAGCCTCCTAACAAAACAAAAGGGAGGATTGTTGTGCCAAGTGCGTTAAGAAGGATGATATTACATTATTACCATAATAGTGTTAGCACCGGATGCCATTTGGGTATCTCTAAAACAATGAACAAGATTAAGGATACTTATTATTGGGAAAAACTACTTGATGACGTAAGAGACTATGTGAGGCAGTGTGAAACGTGTGGTCGATCAAAGCAAGCGCAAAGAGTGTACCACGGGGAAATCGTTAATTATCAAAGTGATAAGCCCATGGGTAAACTATACGTTGACATTGCGGGGAGCTTTCCCAGGAGTAGAAATGGTAATAACATGTTACTAGTTGTGGTGGATGATTTCACCAAGTTTGTTTGGCTAATACCCCTCAGAGATGCAAAAACATCCAGCATCATCAGGGCGATCGAAACGCAAGTTTTTAAGCATGTAGGGACAGCGGAAATGTTGGTTACAGATAACGCTAGTTATTTCAGAGGAAACGGTTTCAAAAACTTTTGTTTCAAGTATGGAATAAAGTTACATAGAATAGTAGCATATAACGCTAAGTCAAACAAAAGTGAAAGGTATATCAAAACTGTAAAACAGAGTATGGTGGCACTGCATCATAACTGCCATGATAAGTGGGATAGCAACTTGCACTATATACAACTGGCACTTAATACTGCGGTAAACGAGGTGACAAAACATACAGCGTTTAGGTTAATGTTCAACTTTGAACCAAACTGTAGCTTGTCGGCTATGTGGAGAGTCAATGACTTGATAGGTGATCACACGGATAAGGAGAATGTTAAATCAAAGTTTAATCATGCTATAAGAAACCTGAGATTAGCTCATGCAAAGACAAAGCAGCGGAGATTGTTAAAGGAAGGAGAAAAACATCCATTCAAGTTATTTGATGCTGTTTATGTTAAACTTCATCACTTGAGCAACAAGGCTGCTAAGTTTCAGGCAAAGTTAGCGTTAAAATGGTCAGAGAAATATAGGATAATACATTTTTTGACGCCGGTTACAGTTCTGTTACAGAAGGTGGATGACTATAAGATTATTAGAAGGGCTCACGTAGATCAGTTAAAGAAAGCTTGGTAATGAGTGCACCTGTTGTAAATAGTAGTATCTATTTAAGTCGATATTCAATAACAAAGGAAGGGTTTATGTATATATATTTTTTTACTTTTACTTGTTTGTGAAGCCTGGATCTCCTGTGTAATCGAACGCCGGGTGGAGAATTATCAGCGAAGCCTGAGGTCTTAAGATTAAAACCTGAAATGGAACGCGAGTTTGAAGCTTGTGGGTGAAGCGTGACAGTATGATTGTAATGGAACGCAGAGTAAAATATAAATAAAGAAAAGGGGAGGAGAATAATTGGAATAAAAAAGGGATAAAAATATACAGTTTAAAGGTAGATAATTTATACTTAGGACGCACTGGCGTTAAGTGATCAAAGGTCTCGACATGCAGGGATTTGGAACAATTTAAAAATCCGTCTTCGATTTACTATGGTTAATCTGGTAATGAAATGGTTTCATGGCCAGGGAGCTACTTTCAAGATCAGAAAAGGGGAGACAGCTATAGGGGATCATAGTGTACAAGTTGAGTTAAAAGTGTGATATATTATCATTTCATGTTTTTGGAATGTTCGCGAGAAAATAGCAGTTTCCTTAGTTATTAGAGTAGCAACAGATGTATAAAATGTCTTGTGAATACCTTAAATTGAAAATGTGTTGTAATATAGTAGAAATAAAATTAATTGTTGTAATGTTGTAAAAGACCAGTTAGTGGAAAATAAATTATATGATAAACTATGATAATAAATCATTTAATGATAATAAACTATGATAATCAGACCAGTATAATATGAAATAGTAAATATTGACTGAGTGGGACTAGAATATTCCGATATCAGGCAGAAATCCTGATAAGGGCGCCTTATCGCGGGCCGAGAGCCGGCGAAGCGACTAGCGTCATGGAACGTAGAGATTATCCTTACATAAGGAGAGGTGATGATTTTATGTTTGAGGTAAAATTTTTTTTCAACACAAGTTTTTTTTGTAAATAAAAAGTCGTTTTATGGGTTAGGAGGAAAACGAGATTTTATTTTAAAAGGGGAGATTTGTAACGATTTTCGTTACAATAAATCTGTTAGAAGAGTTTGATCTAGATAAATTAAAAATTTAACATTCGCAGACGGGTTTACATGTTATGTAGGTGAGCTGACGTTCAAGGACAAAAGACAAGGCAATGGTCACCTATTCATGCGACGGAGGGGGGAATTAGTTTCATGGTTTGCAGACAGATAGAGTCGCTGTAGGTGTACGCCGAAATTAAATTAGTGAGTGCAGACTACGGTAAATGCCCACATTCGTCATTGTACTGTATGTCATGTTGGTCGCATCTGGAGAAGCAGATCATCTTACATGTTATAACCCTCAGAACGAGGTAAGATTTTAAGGAAATTTTAGTTTATTTAAAAAAATTACAAATTTATTCCAGGAAAGAGCGTTAATATATCGAGAAGTGCATTGTTAATTGTTTTAAGTGAATGTTTTAAGTTGCAGAGTAGTTTGAATAGACAAGTTGTAGATTGCAGGATCATACCACGTGGTGGCAAGATAGAAAATGTATAATTTTGTAATTTTAAATTCCATCTAGGCACTCAATCTTTAGTTTTAAGTAATTTGAAGTATGTATCATGGGTATATTATTAATTTCTGAGCTTAATTTGTACAGTCTGAATCATGTTAGGGTAATAGCTTCCTTTCAAAAGTATGTAAATTAATCGAAGTTTATTTAATTTAATAATAATTTGAACAAATGTGTCACAAAATCCGAGTAATAAGTGTATTTTATAATAGAAAAATTCCCATAAAATAAAGATGACAAATTAGACGATTTTATTAAATGGCCTTGATAAATGTAGTATACTAATAATAATTACCTTTGCACTGGAATGGTTAGATATTTTGTACCTATCGTGAACTGGGAGGAGTATATATATATTGTATACAGCAGTGAGTGTGATTACTGAGAATGGCGAGTTTCCACAGGGTTCACGTCTACCCCTGGATCTCAGGCATTAGGCAGGCTATTGTACTCTACGGCATCGGGAGGAAGGCCTATCATCTTTGAAGGTCTCGTCTTCAGATCACTGATTTTCTTGGATCTGCGCAGACTTCTACATATTTTCAAGCTAGATGCTCCATGGAGATCACACGTCTTCAGTCCAGGATACCACGTCGCGGGATGGAAGTGATGAGTACCATTCCAGGGCAGTTTATATTTATTTGAGGCATACACTTATATGCCCTTGCTTAACCCTTGTGCGTGCTAATTGTACAGAGCTTCTGCGCCTCCTCATCCAATCTTAATTGCATGTACGCCTGACTAAGATCTATCTTACTATAAAAATCACCCTTTTGGATTTAATTGAACAAATCTTCGATTCTAGGGAGGGGGTAGTGATCAATCTCTAAGTAGGAGTGTAACCTTAACGTCACCGCAAATTTTTAAGCTACCATCTTTCTTTAAAATAGGTACAATAGGTGTAGCCCACTCTGAACTTTTAACTGGGTACAAAATGTCTTCATCAATCAACCTAGAAAGCTCTTGTTCGACTTTAGACTTTAAAGTGAAAGGTAGAGGTCTAGGTTTGCAATACTTAGGAACACAATGCTCTTTGACATGAATTTTAACAGGATCACTCTTATATCCACCCAATTTGTCTGTGAACACCTCTGGAAATTCCTTAACTAACTGGTTTAATTGTTTCTCAAAGTTTTGCTCCTGATCAGATTCATTTTTGCATTTAGTGACATACAAATTGTTTGATTTAAAAGAGATTTCAACATTAAGAGCGGATAACCAGTCTCGCCCCATCAATGGGTGTGAACCATTTTTAATTACAAACAAATCAAGGTCATTAACATTAATTCCCTGGTAAGATACATTTACCTTAATTTTACCTACATGTTCAATAGGTGCATTAGTGTAAGATCGGAGTAATAAATCACTCAGTACAAGCTCTTGACCTTTCAAATACTCATCATAACAATTCTCACTAATAACACTAACTGAAGCGCCAGTGTCAACTTCAAAGTTAAGCATTTTGTTTTGAACGTTTACGTTAATTCTGACAGGTTCAATTTGTAATCTATTAATGTTATTTATTGGTCCAGGGCTAATTTTGAAAAGGTTAGAAACATCGTACACTTCATCCTGGGTTTGATCTGACTTATTAGTGCCTACAAAGTTATATTTCCTAGCGTAATTCCTGGAGTTATTAAAAGGTCTAGTGTTCTTAGGTTTATTTAACAAACATGAGCGACATACCTTAGCCAGGTGGTTTCGCTTACCACAATGGTGACACACACATCCATGGAAACGACACGATCTACTCATGTGACCTGTTTTGCCACAACAATAACACTGCACTTGGGAATGTCCACTAGTGTTGGGCTGATGTTGATGTTGGTGTTGGTTGTGTGTCACGTGACCTGGAGCACCTCGGGCTGTAGTAGTCGCGCCATCCTTGGATCCTTCCTGCTTGGCAGTGGACCCATGCCGATTCTGCGCCGCCAACCGCTGCACTCTGCCGTTGTGTGGACCTGCTCCAATCAAACTTGCCGCGTTCCGCTCTGCCGCTTCCGTTGACGTGATGAGTGTAACTGCCTTCTCGAACGTTAGGTTTGACTCTGACAAAAGTTTCTGTTTCGTTGATTCATTGCGAATTCCACTCACGAGTCTGTCTCTTAAATAATCGGTTAGGTTTGTCCCGAACTCACAATGTGTCAACAGCTTTTTTTAATTAGCCACATAGTCCGCAACCGATTCGTTCCATTTGATTTCTTAGACTGAACTTAAAACGTTCCGCAATAAGGTTGGGTGTAGGATACAAATGTTCTTTTATAAGTTTTACTAGAAAAATGTTCAAAAGGAACAATCTGAGGAGTTGGAGTTTAATTACCAAGAGCTGCAGCCAAAACATTCATGAGTCATTCAAATTGTTCTTCATTTTAAGTTAATGTTTAACAAAATAAAATATCTTGAAAATAATAGAATAAAACAAGAATTGGTACTAGTTTTTTATCAAATTGTCGCCAACTGAGATTAGGGGTGTGCGAATAGTAATTTTTGGGTTCGAATCGAATACTTCATAATATTTTTGAATATCGAATATTACTGAGCGAATATTTATGTTATTATGATAAGATTCCAAACAATTTTCCAATCACAGTTTTGGAACCCTACTAAGGTTAATAATTCTGATTTTAACCAATGTAACATTTTAAAATAATTGATTTTTGCCCTTACCTATTTTATTTGTTATTAGTACAAAATGGGTACAGTACAGGGCTTCCAATATTTTTCTCATTTTATTTAATTGATATTACTATAAAAATAAATAATTTCCTACATTTATGGTTTTCTAACAACAATTACAGTATCACACATTATCAACACCTTTGGCTCCTAACATGATTATGTCAAGAAAAAAACGTTTAAGATAAAGGCTTAACCTATTTTACAACTAAGATAGGTCATAGCATGTCATAGCCATAATAAAGTAGTTAAAAAGTAGGTAAAGCATTTTTAGGAATAAACATGTTTGCAGCAACATTTTGACAAAATAATGTAACACAACTGGTTACTTTTTTCCAACCAACACAATAATGGGTTGTTTATTTTAAAATTTTAAATACATATAAATGCATTCAGTTAGGGGTCTGCGGTGCACCGAGGTACTAGCCTAATTACCTAGCGTAGTTGGTTCCGGTACAGATTATAACAATTAATCACTTTCAATTCACTGTCGTTGGTTAGGAGCACATAAAAAGGTTTATCAGATGAGTCTTCCATATATATAAAATCCAATGTATGTTTGTTTGTCCTTTATGGACTACGAAACCGCTCGACAGATTGTAATGAAACTTTCAGGTATTATTAAGCATTATTCAAGGATGGTTTGTGTGAAGTTAGGTGCAGATCCGTCAAAAGGGCTCTGCCCCAGTGGCTCTGGAGTTTCCCATGTTAACCTTATGAGTATTCATATTTAAATGGAATCAAACAATCTTAACAGCTGGTTCAACTAAAGAATTTGATTCTGTGATGTTCCTTAGCATAAAAAATTTAATAGGTTTACCAACAGGGTGCAGCACTATTATTTTTTTAAATTTATGACAACAGCTAATTTGCAACCAAAAGGTGAATGAGCGTAGTGAACGAACTTTTACCTGGAGGTGAGTTAGCGTAGCGAACGAGCTAACCTGAAGGCAAGTGATCGCAGCGAACGAGCTCCAACCTAAAGGTGAGTGAGCGTAGCGAACTTCAACCAGGACGTGATTGAGCCATGCGAACGAGCTCATCTTGAAAATGAACGAGCATTTGACATAAAACCACATTAGGACAGGACGACGTCTGTCGGGCCAGCTAGTAAATTATGAACATCCTAAACAATCATCTGATAAACCTTTTTATGTGCTCCTAACCAACGACAGTGAATTGAAAGTAATTAATTGTTATAATCTGTAGTACCTCGGTGCACCGCAGACCCCTAACTGAATGCATTTATATGTTTTTAAAAGTTTAAAATAAACAACCCGTTATTGTGTTGGTTGGAAAAAGTAACCAGTTGTGTTACATTATTTTGTCAAAATGTTGCTGCAAACATGTTTATTCCTAAAAATGCTCTACCTAATTTTTAACCACTTTATTATGGCTATGACATGCTATGACCTATCACAGTTGTAAAATAGGTTAAGCCTTTATCTTAACTGTTTTCTCTTTACATAATCATGTTAGGAGCCAAAGGTGTTGATTAGGGATGGACGGGTCCCGAAATTTCGGGAATTTTTCGGGAAAAAAATATTCCCGATTATCGGGACGGGATTACATTTGACTCGGGAATTTTTCGGGACGGGATTTGGTCCGATCGTCGGCGATTTTTCCGCTTCGCGAGTGCCGATAACGCCGTTATTGCGAGCGATAGGTCCGCGAACGCAGGAGAGACGAAGTCATTTCGACGATTACGACGTGACCGCGGAGTCATAACGACGATCGCGCCGTGGCCGTGATTATTGGACCGACGATCGCACCGTGACCGCGAGTCATAACGACGATCGGGCTGTGACCGCGGAGTCATACCGACGATCACGCCGTGACCGCGAGTCATACCGACGATCGCGCCGTGACCACGGGTCATACCGACGATCACGCTGTGACCGCGAGTCATACCGACGATCGCCCTGTGACCGCGGAGTCCTACCGACGATCGCGCCGTTACCGCGGAGTCATACTGACGATCATGACGTGATGGCGAGTCATACCGACGATCGCACCGTGGCCGTGGAGTCCTACCGACGATCGCGCCGTGACCGCGAGTCATACCGCCGATCGCGCCATGACCGCGAGTAATACCGACGATCGCGCCGTGACCGCGGAGTCCTACCGACGATCGCGCCGTGACCGCGAGTCATACCGCCGATCGCGCCATGACCGCGAGTAATACCGACGATCGCGCCGTGACCGCGGAGTCCTACCGACGATCGCGCCGTGACCGCGAGTAATACCGACGATCGCGCCGTGACCGCGGAGTCCTACCGACGATCGCGCCGTGACCGCGAGTCATACCGCCGATCGCGCCATGACCGCGAGTAATACCGACGATCGCGCCGTGACCGCGGAGTCCTACCGACGATCGCGCCGTGACCGCGAGTCATACCGACGATCGCGCCGTGACTGCGGAGTCCTACGGACGATCACGACGTGACCGTGGAGTCCTACCGACGATCGCGCCGTGACCGTGGAGTCATGCTGACGATCGAGACGTGATCGCGAGTCATACCGACGATAACCCCGTGACCGCGGAGTCATACCGACGATCGCGCCGTGACCGCGAGTCATACCGACGATTGCGCCGTGACCGTGAGTCATACAGACGATCACCCCGTGACCCGCGAGTCACAACTTTCTATAGGTACCTGTAAATTGTTACCCATTTTTTTGTTTTTATAGATCAGTGCCACAAATGGTAAAAATTGATTTCGTATGTCTTTTTTGGTAACTGCAATACAGTACTTTCTTTTTATGCACAGAAAAAAATCCCGTCCCGTCCCGTCCCGAAAATCGGGAAGGAAATAAAAATCCCGTCCCGTCCCGTCCCGAACTAAAAATTCAATCCCGTCCATCCCTAGTGTTGATAATGTGTGATACTGTAATTGTTGTTAGAAAACCATAAATGTAGGAAATTATTCATTTTTATAGTAATATCAATTAAATAAAATGAGAAAAATACTGGAAGCCCTGTACTGTACTCATTTTGTACCAAGAACAAATAAAATAGGTAAGGGCAAAAATCAATTATTTTAAAATGTTACATTGGTTAAAATCAGAATTATTAACCTTAGTAGAGTTCCAAAACTGTGATTGGAAAATTCTTTGGAGTTTATCATAATAACATAAATATTCGCTTGGTAATATTCGATATTCGAAAATATTATGAAGTATTCGATTCGAACCCAAAAATTACTATTCGCACACCCCTACTTACTAGTTGCTACTCAGACAACACTTTCAGACGACTTATTTCGTCATTCTACTGTAGTTCACGTTACAAAAAGTAGATCCTAATATTAACTAAGCTAAAAGAATATATTTAAAATTTATACAAATAGATATCTGTCTGATAAACTAATACAAACTTAATTGCTGCTAAATATAGGCCATTGTTAATTAATCAAATAAGAATGGTTGACAGGACAGTCTTGTGTTTCCATGCCAGTAGGTTGCAGTAAGCCTATCGTATTGGAGCATTGTAAGCTAGCCAGCTGAGCGGAGGGATTTTAATAATCACACAACAAAATTATCGTCCTTGAAAATGGTCGTGTTCGTGAGTAGAGTTAAGGAAGATGTCATAATATGCTGACGTTGCCGACGAAGCATAACACCCCGTTGGGATGAAATAAAACAACACAATACCATGATTTATTTGGTTGAAATTAGAGATTATTTCTAGGTTTGTGTACTATTCGAATGTTCGAATATACTCATTCAGATCGAGTCGGGCTCGAATACTTAAGTATTCGTTCAACTATTCGAACTTTCGAATATTCGCACACCCCTAACTGAGATGACTCGAGTGGAATATTTGAATCGTAAAAAGACAGAGAGTTGAAATAAAAGTAAACTGTGTTGTATTAAATCAGAACAAAAAAATAAATATCATTGAATAAAAAATATAACAGGTTGCTATGATGACAATTAGCTTCATATGTTCATAACAGAATAGAATAGAATAGAAATCTTTATTTGCCATTGACTTTATACAGTGTGTAAATTAAGTCTGGCACACATCTTTTTTTCTATAGTAGATAGAAAAAATCAATTTGCGGGCCTGATTAATAACAAATGTCAGGCACTTTTTACAAATTTTGAAAATAAAAATTCCTTAAGGGCAAGGGGGGGTGGGGGGCAACTAAAAATTTTCAAATGACAACCCCCATCTTGTGACCCCTCAGTTTAAAGGTCATTCGAAGACAAATCCAAAGATGTGTCTGAAAATTTTTTTTTGCACCCTATCCAAGATGGCGGTTTAAAATGTACTTAGGGTTGAACGGGTAAATTAGGTATGGCACACATTTCTTATCTTTTTTACTCTTTGTAGATAGAAGGAATTAATTTGCGGGACTGAATAAGAACAAATGTTTGGCACTTTTTCATAATTTTGAAAAAAATCCCCTTAAGGGTAAGGTGGGGGTGGGTGGTAACTAAAAATTTTCAAATGACAACCCCCATCTTGTGACCCCTCATTTTAAAGGTATTTGGAAGACAAATTTAACGATGTGTCTGAAAAAAATTTTTTTGCATCCTGTCCAAGATTGCGGCTTTAAATGTGCTTGGGGTTAAACGGGTGGGATCTGGAACACAATTTTATATTTTTTGCCATTAATAGATAGAACTTATCCACTTGTGGGACTGAGCCAAAATTAGGCACCTTTTTATTTATTTGAAAAAAATCCCTTAAGGGTAAAGGGGGGGGGGCAACTAAAAATTTTCAAATGACAACCCCCATCTTGTGACCCCTCATTTTAAAGGTATTTGGGAGACCAATTTAACAATGTGTCTAAAAATGTTTTTTAAGCACCCTGTCCAATATGGTGGTTTAAAATGTGCTTAGGGATGAACAAGTAAATTAAGTCTGAAACACATTTTTATTTTTTTACCAAAAATAAATTTATAATAGATTTGATAGTTTATATCAGAAAAAACTTGGACAATAGGACGAACTGCAATAAACAAATTTATTGTAGCTCTTATCACTTAGTGAATGAATCTGATAATCGAGATTCCAGGTTTGGACGTTGCACTCACTTGGAATTCCTAACCTCTTTCTTAAGACTGCAGGCTAATCAGGTAACAATCTTATCAGTTTTTCCTTATTCCCCTTCAGTCTGTGTAGGTAGTTTCTTTGGAGTAGTCGTAAGTACATCTTTTATTATTTTTATTTTTACATGGCTTTGTTAACAACAAAACAGAAGATATACTTGTCATTGTTGGCTATGGAGATAAAAAACGGACTCAACTTGAAGCGTGTGATATTTTTAACAACTTGCACCATGATCGCCAAATTAATCGAGCTACAGTATCTAAGATATGTAATAAGTTTGCTGAAACGGGGGATGTTGCAAGTAAACCTAGAAGTGGTAGGCCAAAATCTGTACTCACTGAAGAAACGAGACTGAATATACTTCTTAGCGTTGAAGAAAATCATCACACATCAACACGTAGGATTGGAAATGACTTTGGGATAAGTCACATGTCGGTTCACAAAGCCCTTAAAGCCGAGAAATTTCATCTTTTTAAGGTTCAGTTAATTCATGAATTGAACGAGGACGATTTTGACCGCAGAATTGAATTCTGTGAACTCATGATGCAACGGTGTACTTTGGATCCAATGTTCAAAAATAGAATTGTATTTTCAGATGAGGCTTCATTTAGTCTTCATGGCCACGTGAACAGACAAAACTATAGGTATTGGTCTCCTGAAAATCCGCATTGGACTCAAGAATGCCATACTCAAAATCCCCAAAAAATCAATGTTTGGGCAGGCATTGTCGGGACCAAATTAATAGAGCCATTCGTGATCGAAGGAAATCTAAACGGAAACTGTTATCAGGAGTTACTGCGAGAGTCGATAGTACCGGCCATTGCCCATGAGTTTCCTCCGGAAGACGAAGAAAATGTTGTCAACAAGAACATTTGGTTTCAGCAAGATGGCGTACCACCTCACTATAACGCTGAAGTCCGAAATTACTTGGACAAAGTTTTTCCAGATCGGTGGATAGGGAGGCGGGGAGCTATTGAATGGCCTGCCAGATCACCCGCCTTGACGCCGTTAGACTACTTTTTGTGGGGCCACCTAAAAAGTAGAGTATTTGTAAACCGCCCAGAAAACATCCAAGACCTCACAGCAAGAATAATAATGGAAGCTCGATCTATTAATGAAGAAACGCTGTCCAGGGTGGTAAATGAATTTTACAATCGGTTGGGGCTCTGTCAAGTTTCTCTTGGGCATCAGTTTGAGCATTTGTGAATATTAACAAGTACGTAAAGATGATTATTGCAATTACATTTATTATTTAGTTTAGGAATTCTATTAATTTTGATGGCAATTGTGTTTTTGTTGTTATAGGGTTGTAGTATTATTGTAATTATTTGGTATTCTATTTTATTGTATTATTTGGTATTCTATTTTATTGTATTATTTGGTATTCTATTTTATTGTATTGGTAATCAATTTTTACACTATCAAACATTAGAGTATAAAGGAAAAAAAGGTGTTCCAGACTTAATTCACCCGTTCAACCCTAAGTACATTTTAAGCCGCCATATAAGACAGAATGCAAAAAAAAATTTTCAGACACATCGTTAAATTTGTTTTCTAAATACCTTTAAAATGAGGGGTCACAAGATGGGGGTTGTCATTTGAAAATTTTTAGTTACCCCCACCCCCACCTTACCCTTAAGGGGATTTTTTTTCAAAATTATGAAAAAGTGCCAAACATTTGTTCTTACTCAGTCCCGCAAATTAATTCCTTCTATCTACAAAGAGTAAAAAAGATAAGAAATGTGTGCCATACCTAATTTACCCGTTCAACCCTAAGTACATTTTAAACCGCCATCTTGGATAGGGTGCAAAAAAAAATTTTCAGACACATCTTTGGATTTGTCTTCGAATGACCTTTAAACTGAGGGGTCACAAGATGGGGGTTGTCATTTGAAAATTTTTAGTTGCCCCCCACCCCCCCTTGCCCTTAAGGGAATTTTTATTTTCAAAATTTGTAAAAAGTGCCTGACATTTGTTATTAATCAGGCCCGCAAATTGATTTCTTCTATCTACTATAGAAAAAAAGATAAAAAAATGTGTGCCAGACTTAATTTACACACTGTATAATGTCAATGGCAAATAAAGATTTCTATTCTGTTATGAACATATGAAGCTAATTGTCATCATAGCAACCTGTTATATTTTTTATTCAATGATATTTATTTTTTTGTTCTGATTTAATACAACACAGTTTACTTTTATTTCAACTCTCTGTCTTTTTACGATTCAAATATTCCACTCGAGTCATCTCAGTTAGGGGTGTGCGAAGAAAAAAAGATAAAAAATGTGTGCCAGACTTAATTTACACACTGTATATGTATTAGCAACAGTCAAGAATATAACTAGTCAAAGGTCATAAAACATAAAACTTAAAAGCTAAAATACAATTTTTTTTTCTCTAAAAACTCTGAGAGGGAATAAAAGGGAGTTTTTAAAAGCCAATTATAAAATTGTTTTAAAAACATTGAGTGAGTTGGATATGATTGAACGATTTTACTGAGTTTATTATATATTATCTGTGACATCACTGGCTTTTTAGAGTCAAATTTAATAATAAAAAAAACTTCTTTTTATATTAAAATTGTTTCTTGTATTGTGACTATGGATCTTGTTACATAAAGTTTGAAAGGGTAATTTTTTAAGGCTGTAAGTGTAAACCATGATATCATATATGTACAAATTAATAGCTGTTTGGAATTTAAGTTTAATAAAAAGAGTTTTACAATGAGTAACAGGATGTTCATTACATATAATTCTAACAATATTTTTCTGAATCAGTAAAATATCCTGAATTCCTGAACTGCTTCCCCAAAATATCAAGCCATAGCGATAAATACTTTGAAAAAGGGCAAAATAAGACATTCTTACATAGCTACTGTCAACAAGTGTGATCAGTCTTCTAACTAGATAAACAACGCGAGATAATCTTGTAGACAGATAATCTATGCGATATAATCTAACAGCCACCCACTACCAGTACATTATTTTTAATGTCTTAGATGGTCAACCAAGACAATTTGACGCGTTTCGGCAAGAGCGTGTTCGGTGGATCACCAAAACTGAACGTGGCCAGATTGACCAAAGCCACCCATGGGGAGCATCTGGCGTGGCAAATGCAGAGGGATAATTTACATCTATTATGGGGCTCGGCTTGCAATAAGTCTGTGCCTTGCAGGAGAGAGTGAGATAAGCGACACGTATGCTGGTGGACTGCTAAAATTGCGGATTTGCATCAAGCTGCCTTAAGAGCTGGACATTTTCCGTCATGGAGGGCCCACTAGTACAGTCAAGTAGTCAAGTCCCTCTTTCCGGCTCACACCCTGCGCCTGTGGAGGGCGTCCCACTACTCAGTCATCAGAAGGTGGAGACAGCCTCTCTATGTCTATGTCATCTGCCTACCAAACAGTGTCTGAACCCGCTGTCTTGGTGGAGTATTTCCCGTAAAACTTTTGGTGGGATAAAGGAATGTGATTTATTAGCAGTGTGGGAAGGATCATGCAAAAATAGAGGAGGGCATCTGCACCTACCAGCTCTGGCAGGAAAGCTGGGATCAGGGGTCCCGGGGACGCTGGACCAGGAAACTGATTCAGAGAGTCCAACCAAAGGTTGATCGAGAAATTGGGAGATATGGATTATTACATCACCCAGTTTCTGAGGGGTCACGGATTTTTCGGTCATACCTGTTCAGGATTGGCAAAGTCATGTCACCAAATTGCATCAACTGCCCGGGCACTACCGATACTGCGGAACACACTTTCTCCCACAGCCCGGTTTTGGGAAAGGCCAAGCCTGGAAGCTTTACAACATGTAGTACTGTTGTCGGTAGATACGGTAATCCTGATGATGACGGAGGGTGAGGACAATTGGACCTTTGTGTCACAGTTTGTCCAAGGTTTTCTCCGTCCCAAGAAGCTCGACCTTGACTGGGATGCGGCCTGGGTCATAAAGGAATTGAATGCCAAAAACTATGCAAGCCCTGAGGGCTTAGGTCACATGTTGGCCTGACCTGAAGTAATGTGACAAACAATCGCAGGTCTGTGTCCAACAGAGTAGAGGGCATACTTGGGAATAACGAATAGAATTTCTAATGAATAGCAATATTCGTTAGTTTTTTCAGCTAACTTCTATTTTATTCGTTAGTTTTTTAAAAGTGCTGGAAATAACTTCTACTCAGTTAGATTCATAGCTAACGAATAGATAATATATTCGTTAGTTTTAAATTGTTAGATTTTAGGGCAGGCAGAAGTATCTCAAATACGGGTAATTTATTTTGTGTGATCAGTGAGGGTTGCGTGCGGCCATGAGGGGTCAGCGCCCTTGTTGACAAAAAACGCGGGGGGTGGGGAAAGAGAAAGTCAAAGTCCAGTTGCTTTGGTATACACAGTGGGTTCGTGGAAGGGCAGTGACGGCCAATAACAACACCCCAAGCACCGAAGGTGGGAAGGGGTGATTTTTGTTTGGTGATTATACACTCAAGTTATTATAAGTGTCAAAACATTGTCCTCAGTTGATGTTCATTATCTGACTGTGACAAGTTTTAAGTAATTTATTTCTGTTGTTACTACAACTATGTAGGTTTTTTAGTGAGTAGTCTGATGAGTTCAGATCACTACTGGTGTACGTAAAAGCATTTTTACCCCTTTCCCGTTAAAAAAGCTTCAAACTTGAGTGTCTAAACTTGTATCTAAATTGTATCAAAAGTGAGAGTCTGCCTGCACAACGTGACTTGGCGCGGTGGGAAACCCATCTTGTATTTTTCAAAATACACCCAAACTACATGACCTATCAAATTGTTTAAAGCTAGAACTAGAAAACTCACTCTTTAGCTACAGTATTAATTATTTTTTTAACTTACCTGACCATAAATAAAAAAAGGTATCATTCGACAAACTTTTTCATGTCATATTTCAAAAATCAAATGAAAGAACCAACTTTATTTGAATATTCAAAATATAAAATTTAAGTTTTCAAGCTTTTAATTAGGAACTAATAGTGTCCAAGACTTATTGACTTTACTCATCAAAAATTTCAACCATATACCTTTACTCTAAGTAGGCTAGATGCCGAGTTATTTGGAGGGGGAACATTGAGTTTTTGCACCGTTTTCATAAACATCAAATACTTGCTTAAGATGGCTGACTGTGCTTCAGTTGCTAGAATGTTAGTTGGATAGGTGTGCTCCTTTTATTGGTCTTATGTTATGATCGGATGTAACACAATATCATAATACAATTTCAATTTGTGCAAAATGTACAAGTTTTGAAATTACTTTTTTTGCAAATATAGTTACAATAAATCACGTTCTTTTATAATGATAGTGTATACATGTGGACATGTAGTAATATTTTTTTATATCTACCTGATGACATGAGGTATGGATAGAGAGACCAGCAGTTTGACACTAGTGTCTGCCTTGAGTAATCGGTATGTGATCTCTCCCTCCCCAAGACCAGTTTGTGCCAGGGTTGCTACCTCTCCCAACACACGTGTCCCTTCCCCCAATATCCTTGCACACTCCCCACAACTCTCATGGTTTGGACGACACAGCCGACACTGTACCTCTAACACAAACTGGTCATCTAACAATTGCCGGTAGTAGTTCTTATTCCTGTTTAAACACACAAACAATATGTTATTGGCAAATAATCATCACATTGTTGGTTTATTTAGATGTTTTTAGGTTGACACAACTGATTTTAAATTTTGTATGACCACAATTGTAAAAGTTTTACAGTTAGTATATACTTGATAATCTTGTACGTAAAAGATTAAAAACTTTGTCGATCTCAAGCTGAATGTAATAAGTTTTTTGAAGGTTTGTTTCCAAAATATGAATAGATTATGAATTCTGATTATTCTGACGAATAAGTAGTAATAGTAAGTAGTAAGTAGTAGTAGTGGTAGTAGTAGTAGTAATAATAGTAGTAGTAGTAAGTACTTAGTTTATAGGCTACAACTTACTTAGCAATGTTGCACAGTAGTCTTCCTGCACAAGGATTTGCATCCCTCACCAAGCTTATGTAGTCAATCAGGGTGGATATAGTCCCTTTGTTGACAAAATCTTGAATGGGGATTGACACATAGTTGGTGATGTGGTACAAGAAAGATAAAATCATTTCTTCTTCTTTTACTTCGCCTGAATCATCTTCAACCTAAACAAAGATTACATTTACAAAAATTTTAAAACTTAGGTCCATTTTTATAGATTTTAAATTAATCCAAAGTAACTATTCCACCACTTAGAAAACAAGAAACAATAGCATGCAATATCATGAGAGACCTACAATAGTGTTACTGTTGCAGCATAAACCTTGATATTTAGACAATGTTTGGAATTCCATTTTACATATTCTACGTTAATGTGCTTAAAAACAAATACACAATAACATTTAACGTTTCATTATTTAATTCATTCATTATTTTTGCGAATTTAAAAAATTTCAATTTACGTGACCTACTTTAAGAAAACTAGAGTAGGCCTACTGATCAAGATTCTAATGGTTTTATTGTATTCACTGGATTAGTTAGAGAATGTCTTTAGCTATAAATATGGCCACACTACTTTGGAAATAAAATAACAAACGCTCAACTACCAATTTAGTGTGATTTTTATCACTCTTAATATTTACTATACATAGTTTGTCATTTATCAAATAACAATAATCTGTTTAGAGAATACGTCATCTAACAAACAGTTGTTTGGATATAGATTCTTCTGAAAGATATTTTATTTTGTTTAACATTAACTTAAAATGAATGAAGAACAATTTAAATGACTCATGAATGTTTTGGCTGCAGCTCTAGGTAATAAAACTCCAACTGCTCAGATTGTTCCTTTTGAACATTTTGATCCTAATAATGATAAATTTAAATCATACCTGTTGCTCAAAATCGAGCAATTTTCAAGTACCGGTATTAGGCCCCCCATACACGTAACGATCGGCCGGCCGGCCCGGCCTGAACAGTCCACGCCGGCCGGCCGATCGCTACGTGTATGGGGTCGTCGTCCGGCCAACCCCCGCCTTCAGGCCGATCGTTACGTGTATGGGGTCGCCGGCAGGCCACCGGAAGGCCGACAGTACAGTAGTAGCATTATTTCTGTTATTTACGTTCATTTTTAAGGTCAGGCACGGTCATTGACATAACCTAACTTTATTTTCTGTTCAGTCTTTGTACTAATATAACTACGTGGACTAATCAGCATGTGCTAGCCTTTATAGAAGAATACAGAAAACATGAATGTCGGCGGAAAGTCAAAACAAAGGCATACCACAACAGGGATTTAAAAGATCCAGCTTATAGCAAGTTAACAAAAACGTTTTTGCCGTACGAAAACTGACAGCACACTTGCCACTAGGCGGAGAAATTTCAGTCCGGCCGGCAGGCGAATCGTTGAGTGTGGGGACCCTCCTTTCACAGGCCAGACTGTTCAGTTTGGCCTTCCGGCCCTCGCCGGCCGGCCGATCGTTACGTGTATGGGGGGCCTTATACAGAAGTTATTTTAAAACTACAGTAATAACGGTCATAATTTTCGATGAGTTTAAAAGACCCGACTAAATACTTATGTAACTAATTGAAATACTCACGCTATTTAATAGCGCTTTGAAATAATTAACGCTTCTTGTAAAAATATTTTAGAATTTTTTGGACCCGACCTTATTTTTTAGTGTTTTCTACAAATGTTTCCCAACTTAAAGCTATTACCAGTTAAACATTTCTTGCATGTATTTATTTGATCTGACTTTAGTTAGGTTTACTTTATTATTGTGACAACATGAAGTGTCCATATTCTTCAGGGGTTTTTTTTTTACTTCCAAAAAGTTGCTTAGCATAACTGGCAAAAATGATTCATCTCCCCAAGTGATTGTGTACCTGGATTCCTTACTGTGAGACCAGGCCTCTCCTCTACTCTTCCCATACGTTTAAGATTTCCTATTAATTGTCTCATCCTCCTGTTTTCAATATTTCTCCTTTAAACTCAAGAAATTGTCTGTTCTTCCAACAAAACTGATTGACTGTTTGGATTTGTCTATAACCTCCTAAATATTACAAACATCAATATTTACTCCCAAAAAGCTGGTTAGTTTCTTTTTGTATACAGCTGTTGTTTTATTTTTTATTTTGATTTCAATGTAATTCTTATGGGGAAAATGCAACCTTTGAGAGCGTCTCGTGCCCTTAAGGGTAAGAGTTTTCAAATTCTAAAACCTTTATGCAAAACTACGAATTGAGAGGAATTATTTGACACCTCAAACGTTAAAAGCGATCCAGAAATAACGGAGGAATTTTGTAAAAAAAAAAAAACAGCCCTCACGTATTAATATAAGAGATCCTTATAGCACATGTCTCCAATTTCAGTATAACCAGCTGTTTCAAATATTAGTGTCAATTTTAAAGTATTCATCTGTTCAAATGTAAACAAACATTTTCCCCTAAGAATAACATGGGAACTTTGAAGGCCACTGGGGCAGAGCCCTGATGGAATTCCCAAGTTTTTTTGTTTGATGGCAAAACTATGCTAAGACCTTTCTAACGACACCTTGGACATGGTGATCGATAGCACCACCGCTCTAAAACAATTATGACAAAAATATGCCTAGCGTATTAAATATATAGATTAGGAACGTTTTGAAAATTATTGCAATTTGAAGAACAGACTATATGAAATCTCAACTCCTGTGCTCATCTATTGGTAAGGAACAAAAAGACTTAAATTTTTCAAAATTAATCGAACATTTCACAGTGATGTTGTCGCCTTCAGTATCTCATATTGTTGCACAACACTATTTCCTCAGTGTTTCACAACAGTTACATCAATCTATCTCTGATTTTGTCACAGTCCTGAATAGTAACCTGAATGATTGTAATTTTTACACTTCTTGCAATGATTGCGAAAGTAAAATTTTAATTGTTGATGAATTTCTTCTTCTTAAAGCTACTCGTTTAGGAGTTACAGCATGGTACACCTTAAAAAGAAATACCAAGTGTTCCAATATTAAAAGTTAGCTGCCATTTTTGAAATAGCAGAATCAATATTTTTAACGTAATTTATAGTATTTTTAGAATGTAGATTCGATTTTAAGACATTTATTCTTTGCATTCTCTCTAACTAGGGTTGGGTGAGTACTCGACCTTCGAGTAATTACTCGAGTTTTTTCAAATACTTGACTTCGAGTCGAGTAGTAATTACTACTCGAAAATTCGAGTCGAGTAGTTATAAATAGTGCCACTTCACGATTTTCTACACCCGTATTTAATAAATTATATTTTGTTTTGTGTTGATGCCTTATTTAAAACCCATTCCTACAAAAAACAGCTATCTAAACTCATATAGGTTAGACCAGCGTATACCAAATATTCAACAAACAACCATCGTCATTCGGCAGAGCTAGCAAGAGGACTACTTAAGACTTTCACTTTCCTACAACAGCCAACAATACATCTCGATAACGATACAGTAAGTTGAAATAAAGCATTGAATGAATCTATCGAATTGCAATAGTCGATAGTCAACAAGGGAGTCTCGTGACTAGTATAACAATGGCAGACGATTCTTGAGGATAAGATATTATAAAGTACAGAATCAGATTTAGTTTGAACTGTCATACAAATATTTTATACCAAAATATAGAAATACAACAAATAAAGATAACCTATTAATTATTGCATAATATTTTTTTCTCTTTAATCGGTATTGGTGTTTAGTCTTACAAATCGATAAGTTACTGCAAGGAACATCGATGCATCTGAATGACGCAATCTCATTGGGTCTTAGCATAAAGAAAAGATCAGTTCCACTTCAAACTCAGTTTTGCCAGATGGACGATAATTTTTGTACTTTTACAACTGTGGTATTGGCGTAAACAAACTAGGCCTATAAGTATAATTTTCTAATGAGTTTACATAAAAATGATTTAAATTAGTCAAACTATTCACTTTTTTTACAAAATAAAAGCTATAGCAATTTTATGATAATTTTGCCGACATTCACCATAATGGTGTAATGATAAATATGGCAACGTCAGCCCTGCAAAACAGCTATTTGATGGGAAAACAAAGCAGAATCAGAATGAGCAGACTGAATAGAGAGAGAGAGGGGGGGGGGGAGAGAGAGAGAGAGCAGATAGATATGGTGACGGCTGGCGTAACAACAAAACAATGGATTGGAGTGAAGTTATGTCAACGTCAGTTTTGAATGTTTTTACTTTGAAGTGAATTTGTAACTTAAAATAAAATTGATTTTGTTAGTGGAAGTTTAATAGAAAGTAAAATAAACATATTCTGTTTGTGATTTTGATTGTGCAATTTTCAATCTGGTGGCAGAAACATGACAGTTTGAATTGTAACTTAACCTAGAAAGATGTGAGTTTATTAAAGAAAGGCCAAATAGGTTATAGGCCTACCGGGCTACAGTGAAATGTGTTTTAATTTTAAATTAAGTGTTTAATGTGGGATTTTATTTCAAGATAATAGGCCTACTACGTTTTTGTTTGATATTTTCAGTCTGTCAGAGACGAGTGACTTGATCATTTTTATAAATGTGAAGAGGATAGCCCTAGTACCCATAACCTTCAAACTTAATGCAGATGAAGTGCTTATCCAAGTGATTATTTTAAAATACCTAATTGCATATTGATGTTTTTAACTTATGATACAATATGTAGTTTGATATTTAAGTTTTCTGTATTATAAATAAATTTATTTTTACAAATTCTGTTTCTTATTTGAATTGAAATTAGGGTATTCTTAAAGTTACCTTATTAAGTTAGTTACCCAGGTTGATTTATCATGTTAGTGAGGAGGAATTAAAGGCAAGAAAAAATAAAACACACAATAACAAGTGATGTGTAGGCCAAAATTTAATGCTGCAGCCAAAGGCCACATTTTTTATTAGGCCTAAGGTAAGAGGTACTAATAATTAGTAACCATTAGTGATGGTCAAAACCAGAAATTTCAAATCTCAAAATCGAAACCGAAACTTTAAAAATCGAATCCCGAATCTCGAATCTCAAAACCTAAACGCAAAACTTTTTTACTTAGCTGTTTACAAAGGTCAAGGTTACAAAAAATACACATAATTATAAAATGTTAAGTATGCAATCAAAACTGAAATAGATTGACTCCTGACCGTGACATAGCATAAATATGTAAATGTGACTGATAATCTTAAAACCCAATACAACATAATTTTTCACAAACAACCAACAAAAAAAAATTAAACTTCTAACACCAACATAAACATGAATATTATATTAATTAGAACATTTAGTGGTCAATATTTCTTTGTGTTTAGTAAATATTCATGTGGAACTCAATTGTACCAGTTATAGTACTTAAGATACCTTTTAAGTTCAGAATAAAATTTACTTGTTTCATTACTGTTAATGGTGATGTTTGCTCTGTTGCTATCAGCTTGTTTGGAAACAGTGTTAAAACAATAACAATGGCACAAAAAAATGTTTCAATTTCAAAACTTTTGAATCTTGAAACTTGGTGATCGAATCTCGAAACCGAAACTTTTCCCAAGTGTTGATGGTTTTGAGATTTGAGATTTGGTTTTGACACATCACTAGTAACCATATAACTTAGAAAATTTGGTATACTTAAACTACCTACCTATTTAGGCCTAGGCAGGGTTTAGGCTAGGATGAAATTTGTTTCAGCAACATGCTGCAAACTCTCAGACAACTAAGTTAACTGTAGAAAAAATATTATTCAATAACTTAAGCATTTAAAACAAAAAGTTCCAGTAGGCTAATATTACGTTTGTTTGAACATTACATCTTTCAATTTTATTTGTAGAAAATTTGCCATAGGCCTAGCCTGCAAAACAATGTAGCATTTTTAAGTTGTGAATAGCAAGATGCTAAAAATACTACCGCAGCTTAAACCCTGGGCCTAGGCTTACTTAAAGCGCAACTACTCGACTCGACTTGATACTCGAGTTTTTACTCAAATACTCGACTCGACTCGAATTGAAAAATCACTACTCACCCACCCCTACTCTAAACTTACTAGTTTAGGAGCTACAGGATGCATAATGTAAACCAACAGCCTTTTTCTCTTAGGTGTAACACGCTTTTACTCCAAAACAAGTAGCTTTAGAGAAAAAAGGTCAAGAATAAAATCGTTTTTAAATTGCATTTACATTCCAAAAAAATCATAAAATACAGCGTGTTGCATAAGAAATAACAAAGTTGGTGGCCACGTTGGAAAAATTGTGACATATTTTTAAAATTTGAAACCATCCCAAAAAACTCTTAAAATTCTTAAAAAATAAAGGGGAGTACCACCCTGTATAATACGTATTATATTACTACCAACTGAATTACTAGTTTATGGGCCAAAGAGTTGAATTGTTAAACAGTTCTACCTTTTGTTGTACAGTAAAGTCATCATCAGGCAGTCGAGGAGTAGGCTCTAACTCATCTTCACTGAGGCACAGAGGAGAGTAGACACTGACAGGTGAGCTACGAGGTGAACAGTCGTCACTGAGAGGCGACCACATCCCTGGGGCTCCTCCTCCGTACTGAGGAGACATACCACTGCTACAGGGTGACACACTGCCAGCACTGTCACCAACACTCACACACTTGTCATGACTACGGCCGACCTTGCTGACAAACTCTGCCAGTGTCTTGATCAGGGTGGCCACTAGACCATTCTTTAGCAGAATCTGACAATCCAATGCCAAGATTAAAATTAGGCTTAGACAAGCATAAATTTATAAGAAATGTATATTACTATTGTATCACCAAATGGTTTTTAGTGTGGAAGTGGGTATATCCCAACTCAAATATGAGTGAGAATGTTTTACTTAGGCCTAATCAGACTGTTCATAAAAAAATCAGAAAAAATGGGCCTAAAGATTAATGATGAGAAGACAAAATATATACACTTCACGAGACAGCCAAATGAAGTGAGGACAAATGAAATTAGTATAGATGGACATACTTTTGAAGTTGTTGAACAATTTAAATATCTAGGGGTAATTATATCAAGCAGCAATAGTGAAGAAATGGAAATAAATTATAGGATTGCTCAGGCCAATAAATGTATGTATTCTTGTAAGAAATTGTTGACTTCAAAGATTCTCTCACATAAAACGAAAATAAAAATATATCATAGTATAATTCGACCAGTATTAACATATGGAGCTGAAACTTGGATTTTAAATAAAAAAGAAGAAAACAAAATGATTGTTTTTGAAAACAAAATTTTAAGAATGGTATATGGACCAATACAAGAAAATGGGGAATGGAGAAAAAGGCATAATAGGGAGATAAGGAATATGTACAATGATTATGATGTAGTAGCACACGTGAAAGCAAGGAGAATAAGGTGGGCAGGACACGCACTACGGAGAGAACGAGGTTCACTACTAAAAGAAGCAAGTATAGGAAAGCCAGAAGGGAAACGACCATTAGGAAGGCCCAAGAAGAGATGGTGGGATAGTGTTTCCAGGGACGTCAGAGAAGTGGGGGCAGAAGTGGAAGAGGCAGAAGATCGAGAGAGATGGAAAGCAGTTGTTGGTGCGGCCAAATCCCGCCTTGGGCATAAATGGCCATGGGAGTGAGTGAGTGAGTAATAGAAGAATATCTGGAAATGCTATTTTGTACTTAAAATATTGTGTACAGTATCATTAATAAGAACCATGAATGACAAGACCAAACATATAATTCATAAACAGTTATTTGTCAGAGACATAATCAAGAGAAAACTAGTTGTGCTGAATTACGTTCCAACTTCCAGGATGGTAGCGGACATTTTGACAAAATCACTTAGCAAAATCAAGCATGATGGTTTCATGACCGACCTTGGTATTACCTCAATGAAGGATCAAGATTAAGGAGGGGTGTTGGAATTTATTTGTAATCTTGTCATTGCCTTCTTGGTATTAAGTTTAAAGCAGCTGTCATGTATGATATTATATGCCATGTGTTTGCTATGTTTATTATTCGTTGTAAATAAACATCATTCCACTATGGACTTTAGAAACCATATTGTGTAGTCATTTTACTCCTAATTATTATAAAGGAAAACCAATTATAAACAAGTCATTACACTGATGAAATCGCAGAAGTGTTTACCACAAAAGATCTACCAATACGATTTTAATCTATAATATTAAAACGAAACAGTGTTTTTTATTTCACGATTCTGAATCAACCACTCGACGGATTTTCATGATTTTTGTGTTGAATGAAAGATAATTTTGAGAACTAGGGAATGTCGAAGCCATAAATTTAGTTTAGGGTCCCAGCTTTTTAGAAATTAAGTTTTAATTTTTAAAAAGTCTAGCAGCCGACGCTAAGATTTTTAACTAGCTTTTGGCATAAAATAATTTGCTTAACATAACAGCTGTAAACATCCAGCTTTTGTGTCACAAATTCAGCATTTAGATTAAAATATAAAGACATACTTAGGGTTGACTTATTTATACTATGTGTAATGCAAATCATTGATACGTTCAATTCTTCTGTAAGAGGATGACAGATTAATTAAATTATACATAGTAAAATACTAGGATGTTCAAATAATTTTTTTAAGCAATCTTTGTAATCTTCGATTTGTTTTAGAGCAATATAATTTGTTTTAACTAACAGCTGGTTAAATATAAACTATGGAACTATGAGGTTATTTTATTTACTCTTATTTTGTCATTGATTATAGGAAATAAGTAAGATTAGTAAAGATAATTAGACCACAGTTTAAAATAGTTTAGACCAAAATTAATTAAACCACAGTACAAAATCGAGGCTCTGTACACGAGTCTTAATAAAAAAGGATAAATGCAAATTATTTTACTATTCCACTTTTCGAGGAAAGAATAGAAAAATAACAATGTTTACATGTTTTAATTCTTCATGGTAGCTTTTTGTTTACAATTAATGTTTGTCTGCTTTAACTTTGTATGGATTAGGCCCGGAAATATTGATGTCATAAAAATAAGATCAAGAATAATCAGGGATCACGATTTTAAATTACCACCACAACCTCAGCCGAGTTTTATACAAAGATTGAACACAACGTCAACTTTGACCTAGGATACTGCATTAGACAAACCATCCTTTTATAAAATCGTGTTCAGTGTGGTTACGTTTGGGGGTGCCTATCAGCGCCCCCAAACGTGAAAATATCACTTTTATTTCAATTATGAATATATTGTAGTTTAAATTAACTAATATAGGAAATTACGATGTACACTTATTCAATGAGGGTAGGTAATTATTAAGGATAGAACTGATAACGGTATGGATAATAAACATTGACAATTACGTCATTAGCTTTACTAGCGTGTTTACTTGTTTACTTTTTATATTCCTGCTACATGTGACCAGTTCTTTTAGTAATCGTGAGTTCTTTTTTTTTCTAATGAATGTTATTTGAACCAAACAGCTGTTTCAAAACAAACTGTTATTGTTTTTACTTTTCTTTGTTTACACTTATTTATTTAGCAATTAATGCAGTGAAAATGATATAAAGGATAGGTGTGACGATTTATGTGTACTGTGAATTTTATTGGATATTATCGTTTTATTTTAGGTCGTTTCTATTCATACCTGCTGGAAAATGTGTATAGTAGTTGTATTGTGGTGATAATAATTATGGAAGAGGCAGGTATGCTATGGAAGGTGGTATCGTTGACTAAGTCTATACACTTCTCAATTGACTATTACTCTCTCTACTGTAGGCTACTTATAATTAGTGTGCGTCTGTACGAATCGGCTGCAAATCTCACTTCAACGCTTTTCACATCGTAAAAATTGCAGAATTGCTGTTTTATTGTAAAATTATCGGATTTAAAATGCATATTGTATAGGCCTATGATGGAATAAAAACATATTTGGTGACACAACATTTGTTTACAAGATGATTTTTCACATTAAAACTGCAAGAAACTTTGTCTTTATATGTGTAAATTAGCTGATCTGAATTGTACACGGTTTTAACTGACTACTGAATTCCCGTACGTAGGACGGGCTAACACCTCGTACTATTTAAAGGTACGAGTTAAAGGTAATACTATTTACTAGGTTCCACCTAGTAAGACTTATTATTTTACAACTATTGGAAAATCATTCAGATGATTCACATGATCAAAGGATGTGGCAAAACCATGCACAATTACCAGGGAAGGTTCAATGAGATACTTACATATAAACTTGTATCATCATAAAGAAAGTTGTTAAGAGCTTTCATTGCTTTGGCCTGAATAGATTTGCTTTTTGTCGACTGAAGGAGTTTCAAGAGTATTCCCAAGCCACCGGGACAGTTACGAACATGAGCTCGGCCAATAGAGTCTTGGCACAATAAGCAAAATATCATTGCTAGCCCTGCAACATGACAAGACATATTTATTTATGTATAAAAAGTTATGATTAGTTTCAGTTATACTAAGTCCATTGGGAGTGTTGCTGGAAGTCAAATGTCCGTTATGTCAAATAATTTATACTTGTGCCAATAGGTAAAAAATTACAATGTTTGCAGTGTCTGTAGGTCAAAATCCCATTGAGTCAAATAATAAATTCAGTGCTGAAAACATAGTCTTTTTTGAAACTCCTAATCTCATAACAGGGCTGCGAGACTTAGATCCAGAAATTATTTTGATAGCATTCGTCAATTCAATTCCGCCATTGTCATGCTCAGCCCCGAAGCTCATTTAGATTAATGGATCACACATGGGACTACAATCCATGACACGTTTTACCACCGAGTGGGTCCTCTAACTACTAAAAAAGGTTGTGATTTGAAAACACACAGCATTATTGGCATGACGTCAACGATAGAACCCAACAGTGCATGAAACAAAATTCAAAAAAATTTAATGAAAATCTCATGCGGGAAATAGGGCCACACCTTGAAAACACCAACACCTATGTCCAATCTTTTAAGATTGTGGCAGGAATTTGTAGGGACAAGAACTCCAAGCAGTCAAGTGAAGTTCTTAATGTACATAATAAAAGACAAAGGAAGTGACTTCTGTCCCTACAAAGATGCTAACTGTACAGATTTCGTAGCTATTTTTAAAGATGAAAACAGAGAACCACCTGACCAAACAAATCATATAGTTGTTTTTCATAAATAATGTTAGACGCCTATCTTCTCTATATCCGTTATTAGATCCACTTCTGTTTCCAACCAGAGATTTTAGTTTGGACCCCTCATTAAAACATGCTCAAAACAGAACGAGCATAGAAATAATTTGACAATGCTAGAGTATGCGTCGTACCAGTTGGTGTCAAGACAGGGATTTAACTTGCTACATAGGTCTGAAAAGCTCACTTTAGAGTGGGTGGTTGACATGTACGTGAGCGTAGAGGGTACCCGCTTACAGTAAGAGATAAGCAAAGCAGTCTGAGATCGGATCTATATTTAAATATTGTAGATTACTTATATAATTTTTTACAACATAATATTTTTCATGTTTTAATAAACAGGGTTAGGCAAAAGTCTGTATCCCCCCAGTTAACTTTTTAACACGTTGCAGTAGGAAAACCAAACTTGACACATATTTACAACATAAGAAATTGCACTTTTTAAACAAAGTCACAACTTTGCCCCAGCCCCAAAAATGGGGTATTTTGGGGGCAGCCCCAAATTTTCAAAAGTAAACACCTATCATGTGACCCCTAATTTTAAAGGTTTTATCAAGAGAAATTGAATGGCACAAACCAGAGGGTCAAAATGGCAGCCATGTTAATTATTTAACGTGGACAACCCCAGTTAACTTTAAAAATTTAATATTTTAATACTGACCAAAAGGTAAATTCTCTTTATTTATTTTTATAAAGGTATGCTGAGTTTAGTTTTCCTGCTATAACCTGTTAAAAAGTTAATAGGCGATATTTAAAAATGACTGCCATTTTGATTAGGGGTGCGATATTGACCTCTAGTTTGCGCCATTTAATTTGTCTTGAGAAACCCTTTAAAATGAGGGGTCACATTATAGGGGTTTGCATTTGGAAATTTGGGGCTGCCGGGTACAAGTTCTAACTGAAATGAAAAAGTGCATTTTTAAATGTTGTAAACATGTGCCGAGTTTGGTTTTCCCACTGCGACACGTTATAAACAGCGAACACAGAATAAAAATAGAAGGGCCATGTGGTATATACAACCATTACTAGGATTGTCGCCAGTTCCGCCATCTTTGGGGCGGCATCAGGTTGAAAATAGCGCTTAGGAACGGAGAATTTTGTAGTGCGCGCTTTTCATTAATACCGCTGTTCGACATACTTAGAGTCAAGATAAAAATTTGAAACTCAGCACAATTAAACTATTTTAATTGTGGATCCTAATGGTGTAATTAAAAGTATTATTTTAACTTCAATGCAATCTTAATACCTAATTGAAGTTGACTGTTTGCAGTAATTTTTAAATCGTGACATGAAAAAGTTACTCAGTGAGGAAGTTTTTTATTTTTTGGTCAGGAAAGTTTCGTCTGTGGAAAAGTTTGAGAGCATGAGTTAAACCTTAACATATGTTTTTGGGGGAATTTTACGATCTTTGGTAATTCAAATAAATAAAGTTGAAGAGGGAGTAATATCCGTCCTACGGTGCGGCGAGGACCAGGCGCTGAGCGCTGCCACTGCAACCAGGTTGTTGCATAAATAAATACAAACTAAATATACGTAAATAAAATAAAATTTATAATAATAATAAATTTCCATGTGATACAGGCATGTGAATCGTAAATGGAGTATTGCAACTTCATGCATAAAAATGAGATCATGGAAATACAAAGTTTGGTCGTTACCGACGTGTATTTATTTTTAAATAATGGTTTATTACTGTACTGCGTAGCTTATTTTAGAAGCTTGAAAAATATGTTAGCTTTATACACAAACTTACAGCCTTACTATTCAACCGATTAAAACCTCTCTTCTTTTAGTTTTGAGATTTGAATGGCGGTGCAATCTTACAGTGACGTATCTTTTACAAACAGATTTGATTAAAAGAAGTATAATATGGCTATGTTCAAATTCCATTTCAAAACAGTGCTCTCCTGTTTTGAGGCATTTGCAAGACGTACAGTATAAAGTAAAACATAAAACAAGCAGGGTGTGTGCGACTATGCCAACGAATACGGTACGGTGTGCGCACACCACTACAGTGACTCATCCGCAGCGGACGCCATCTTGGTGGCGGCAGCAGTGTAAAAGTGGCGACAGCTTTCGTCTCGAGGTAGCCCTTCTATTTTTATTCTGTGTTCGCTGGTTATAAACTTTACTGGGGGTGTCCAGACTTTATCTTGCATGCTCATCTTAAATTAAAATGGCTGCCATTTCGATTAAGGGTGTGATATTGACCTCTGGTTTCCGCCATTCAATTTCTCTTGATAAACTCTTTAAAATGAGGGGTCACATGATAGGTGTTTACATTTGAAAATTTGGAGCTGCCTCCAAAAAAAGCAATTTTAACCTAATGAAATACCTATTTAAAAAAAAATGTTCAAAATGTCCTTTCCATTAATAAATTTTTTCTCAATTTTCCTAAATACTGGAGCCTAAAATTACCTTTATGCAGGCTATAGGTACAAAATGACTCTAAATTACTTCCTTCTAAATATTTAGCTAGAACTTAACAGGCAACTTAGTTTAACAAATTCAAAGAGCCACTTTTCTTTCCAAGGTTGGTAACCTATATTAAATTTAACACTTCTGGTATGGTATATATTGTTTTGATTTGTTGTGAAAGTGTTTTTTGTACAAATAGGCCTAGGCCTAAGTTTTATTTTCTTAATCCCTTAATATAACGAACCTACTCTAATGAAAAATAATCAGTTACAAAAATTGAAATAGGGATACCGTATTTTGTTTTAAAAATAAAACTAATGAAGTAGCCTTATTTAAAATGAGGTACCGATGGTACCGGAACCGAGAATCGATTTTGGTTAGGAACCGGTACCAGTACCAACAATGAAAAAGTGGTACCTACCCATCACTATAATTAACCCTAGCAGTGGCCAATGTAAGAAGTGTGGAATGGCCAACTTATTTTGGCGATTGTGCAGACCTTTTTTTTGAAAATTCGTAAAAATTCAACCGTTGAAATAAACCTAGCCAATCTCATATTCATTTTGTTTGGAAAGAACAGGAGAATATAGAAATAGTAATATAATAATGGTTTAGAAAGTGCTTTTTTTTTCTTCGGTAAAGTGAAAAAAATTTAAACATTTTTTTTTTCTAATGTAACCTGTATCAGGGTGTCTACCAAATTTTCCAAATGAAATTCACCTCTTTTTCATGACTTTTCCCGACTATTTTGTTCAAAATTCCCGACTTAGCGTTATGTTTACACAATACTTGTTGCTTTCCCTGTGAAAATCAGAGTCACCATCTATATAAATAAAATTACAGTTTTGTCTGTACATTGCTTAGAATCATGCAGTTTTAGCGAATTTCCCATATAGGGAATAAGCTATTACCGTAGTACTCATGGTAAGACCTGGACGCGGGACCGATTTTTTTTTTCGTTTTGAGGTCCCTAGGGGCTAAAATCACCATCCGTTCAAATTCATATATATATATATATATATTTATATATTTATATATTTATATATATATATATGTGTCCGTTAGCACGATAACTCGAGCAAAAATGATCCGATTTTGATGAAATTTGGTACAAACGTGTAAATCTACGTTTATTCGAACGAGTTCGCGATCCAGCATGATCGGCCCATGGGAACGTGGGTTTACGGGGGGTTTTATGGGGTAAAAATAGGTTTTTCCCATTTTTGACCAAAAAAACATAAAATTTAGCATTTTCTTTCCAAACCATTTTGTAGAGCTCTAAAAAACAAATAATTTAGTATATTGAAGTGTTATTATGCGCCTAATGGTTACGGAGAAAATTCCAAAAGTTGTAAATTTAAAATTCCCATGTTATTCTTATGGAGAATAAGTCAACTGTTGTAGTTTGCTTGTTTATGAACATATTTTGATCAAATTTGGAAAATGTTTTTATTTCTTACTAACTATTAACATTTTACAAAAAAAAAAACAGTTTTACCCTCCCTGATGCAGCAAACCTAAGTACTTGTTAAACTAATTCTATTTAAATAGGGAATAAATTTTATATTTTTAAGTACACATTTCAGTGTAAATCCTATCAGTCAAATGGAAATTCGCTTAGTCTGCAGGTTTGCTGCGGCGGGGGTATTTGGTTATTTTTACGTTTCATAGCCTAAGAAAGCCGAAACGAGTCTTATCTCAATTTCTGTCTGTTTGTCTGTCTGTCCATTCTGTGACTCCGTCTGTAACGCCAAAATGTCATTTTACGCGGCCTACTCCTAGAAAACTAGAGTACCGATCAAGGTTCTAATCATTTTTCTGTATTTACTGGAATGGCGAGATTGTCTTTGGCTATAAAAACATGGCCTCGCTTCTTTGAAAACAAAATAACGAACCATCAAAAAGCCAATTTTGTTCGATTTTTGTCAAATTTTATCCCAATGTTTACTATTACTTCTATGAAATAACGATCAGCTGTTTGGATTAGTTCTCACTTCTAGCTGTCACTGATATGTTTACATTAAAAGTTGTTTACAAATACCGCAACCATTTTTTTGTTAGCATATCCAAACCAAGTGAGATTAAAAACGTTGTGCCTTACTTAACCGGTTTAATTAATCGCAAGTGCAACGATTGTTCTTGAGTTTTGATAACCGGGGAAAATACTGCGAATCAGTGTTGTATTAGTGCTGGGAAACTTACATTTTTTTAACCATCGTCACCAATAGCTTACACAAAAAAGGTTTCCACTCATTGACGGCGCATCAAGGACAGTTGTGTAAAGTGAAAAGTAAAAAATCACAACTGCAGTGGGTGACTGGGTGATCGTGGATGTTGCTGCGATCGTGGAAGATCTTTCTGACTTCGCTGTGATCGTAACAGAGGTTTAACTTACAGATGTAGCTAAACTCGCTTTTCCAATGTGTCACTTTGGTTTCTACTTACAGTACTTACATTTCGACAACGATATCGGTACTTTTCCAAAACTACAAACGTCCAAAACCCCAGATTTGTGCGTTTTTTGTCACATTTCCTCCGAATATTTGCTAGATATACCGATTGTCGTTTAGAGATTACGTAATCTTTTAAATCTTCTTTGTTTGGATAAAGGTGGTTTCTTCAAACTGTCATTAATATGTTAACATTTAAAGTTGCTTACAAATAATGCTATTAATGGGAAATAACTTTGATTTTCGAAAACTAAAGAAAACAAGGGATATTAATAACTTTGGTACTGCACCGTATTAAGTGACAGTTTTTTTTATTCAACCATAGTGAGTGTTTAAAGCTTTACATTGTTAACGTTACATGTTACATGTTTCGTGGCCTGTGTATTTATTTATTTGCCAACGGATTAACACACCAATTTTACAGTTTGATTAGGCCTAAAGACGATTATCATAAAACTTGATGACACTATCAAAACTTTCAAATAGGCCTAATTATTTTGTTTGTGATTTGCTTTGGTTAAAGCGTAGCGAATCCCCTAATTCAATTTTGTATTTGTGTGTGTATGTCTGTTGGTAACGCATTAATGTCCTTATTTCTCAGTGTTTCGTGGAAAAGACAAGAGCGCCTTTCTTAATGAAAATTTCAACCCGAATAAAGTGAATTAGTGAGTCGGTGGCTCAGTTGGTAGTGTCGCGGACTTTGGGCCCAAGGCAGCGATGTCGTGGGTTCGGATCCTGGTCACTGCCACTAAAATTTATCAGTACAGTTCACCTTTGTACTGTACTAACTTGCTTTGCTGTAAAGGTTCCACGCACGGGAGGTTAGTCATGTGGACGGGCAAATCCAAGGTAAAAAGAGGCTGCCAACCTCTTTTTTGAAAGTAAAGTATAGTGTGCAGTAGTGAGGTTAAGGTAGTATTTTAACTACTTTTAACGAGTGTCAAAAGTAACTTTCAATTACAGGCCTACATTAGGGCTATGCCTCATAGATCTATAAAGCAATTCCTTTTACAAATGCAAGGTTAAAAGAGGCCGCCAACCTCTTTTTTAAAAGTAAAGTAGTAAAGTAAAGTGTGCAGTAGTGAGGTTGAGGTAGTATTTTAACTACTTTTAACCAGTGTCAAAAGTAAGTTTCAATTACAGGCCTACCTTAGGGCTATGCCTCATAGATCTATAAAGCAATTCCTTTTATCATTAAATATAACACGATCGGGTGACATTTAATTGCGAAGCATTCGTTTTGGCTTTGAAACTGTCAGATATTGTATTTGCGAAGGTTTATATGTATTTCTATACAGTAATAGTTTTTCCAACATATCTGGAAAAATGCACACTAAATATGCAAACCAACTCCTGTTCTGAATAAAGGTTTCAACTTACTACAAGATTCCCGTACGTAGAACGGGCAAACAGCTAGTACTTCATAAATTGTAAGTGTGATGGCAATGTGATGTAGTCTACTTTTTACTACCAACACTGTATAAGCATTTGTTTCAAAACCATAAGTTATGTATTGTCGGGACCACGTAAGTTTGCAGTTGGCGGCAGCCAATCACAAGACAAGGCTAGTGCGACGTTGCCACATCGCCTGTTGACAACACAAATTAAAATATACTAAGCAATATTTTGAAATCAGCTTGTATTATGAGATTTGGCAACACCGCACGGTTCTCATTGGTTCATTCAAAACCATATGGTAAATAGGCTCCTCCCTCAACTGCAAACTTACGTGGTCCCGACAATAGACTAAATCGATTATGACTAGACTAATCTATTGATGGAAACAATCGATTTCAATCTATTGATTGAATAGTAGTGAATGAAGTATGGAGTACGATTAAGGTCTCATATTTGACCAACGAGCTTAATTAATACTTACTGGCTTACATGGTTGCGATGCGAGCTCGATGGAGACTTTAATTTACAGACAACCCTTGTATATAGCTAGACTATAACTTACAGTGCTCAATTGAGGACGTGAGTCTGGTAACAACAGCCTCTACAAGACCATCCTTAACTAGTTGCAAGCGTGCCATGTCCAACAAGCACAAGTTGTAGAGACACAAGTTGGCCAAGGTCTCCCCTGTCTCCTGCACCAGTAGACGGAGGTCAGAGCGACCACCCTGCACCTACCAACAAAATACACTCATTACACTTTAGCAGCAAGTAGGCCAAGGTCTCCCCTGTCTCCTGCACCAGTAGACGGAGGTCAGAGCGACCATCCTGCACCTACCAACAACGTACACTCATGACACTTTAGCAGCAAGTAGGCCAAGGTCACCCCTGTCTCCTGCGCCAGTAGACGGAGGTCAGAGCGACCACCCTGCACCTACCAACAAAATACACTCATGACACTTTAGCAGCAAGTAGGCCAATGTCTCCCCTGTCTCCTGCACCAGTAGACGGAGGTCAGAGCGACCATCCTGCACCTACCAACAACGTACACTCATGACACTTTAGCAGCAAGTAGGCCAAGGTCACCCCTGTCTCCTGCACCAGTAGATGGAGGTCAGAGCAACCATCCTGCACCTACCAACAACTTACACTCATGACACTTTAGCAGCAAGTAGGCCAAGGTCACCCCTGTCTCCTGCACCAGTAGACAGAGGTCAGAGCAACCATCCTGCACCTACCGACAACCTACACTCATGACACTTTAGTAGCAAGTAGGCCAAGGTCTCCCCTGTCTCCTGCACCAGTAGACGGAGGTCAGTGCGACCATCCTGCACCTACCGACAACCTACACTCATGACACTTTAGCAGCAAGTAGGCCAAGGTCTCCCCTGTCTCCTGCACCAGTAGACAGAGGTCAGAGCAACCATCCTGCACCTACCAACAACCTACACTCATGACACTTTAGCAGCAAGTAGGCCAAGGTCACCCCTGTCTCCTGCACCAGTAGACAGAGGTCAGAGCGACCACCCTGCACCTACCAACAACCTACACTCATGACACTTTAGCAGCAAGTAGGCCAAGGTCTCCCCTGTCTCCTGCACCAGTAGACGGAGGTCAGTGCGACCATCCTGCACCTACACACAACTTACACTCATGACACTTTAGCAGCAAGTAGGCCAAGGTCACCCCTGTCTCCTGCACCAGTAGACGGAGGTCAGTGCGACCATCCTGCACCTACCAACAACCTACACTCATGACACTTTAGCAGCAAGTAGGCCAAGGTCTCCCCTGTCTCCTGCACCAGTAGACAGAGGTCAGAGCGACCACCCTGCACCTACCAACAACCTACACTCATGACACTTAAGCAGCAAGTAGGCCAAGGTCTCCCCTGTCTCCTGCACCAGTAGACGGAGGTCAGTGCGACCATCCTGCACCTACCGACAACCTACACTCATGACACTTTAGCAGCAAGTAGGCCAAGGTCTCCCGTGTCTCATGCACCAGTAGACAGAGGTCAGAGCAACCTTCCTGCACCTACCAACAACCTACACTCATGACACTTTAGCAGCAAGTAGGCCAAGGTCACCCCTGTCTCCTGCACCAGTAGACAGAGGTCAGAGCGACCACCCTGCACCTACTTTAGCGGCAAGTTTGTGCATTTAGTCAGAACACATAAAATTATAAAAACTAGAGTGTACGGGCCGGAATTTTAGTCCCGGACTTTTACCCCACTTCATTAGGTCAGCTCAAAATGTACGGCCCGGAAATTTTAACCCCGGAATTTTACCCCCTGGCCAGATATAGAAATAAGTGAGAATGATAAGTTTTCTTCTTTCAGTTTTAATTTAATAGTAAACATGTTATTATTATCCTATCGATATTATTAGCCTATCTGTACTACATCTGTGCATGGAAGCCCACTTTGTTGGGTGACTGTAGGAAAAGGCATATTGTGATATTGTACAACAGAATCAAAATAAATTGTATTTCCACGGTGGTATAATAAATCGTTTAAGAAATGTTCACCCAATCATATATATTAAAACGTGACAGGGTTTTTTATTTCACGATTCTTAATCAACCACTTCACGGATTTTCACGATTTTTGTGTTGAAAGAAAGATAATTTTGAAAACTAGGGAATTGCTATGATACCATTTGCTTAACGTAACAGCTGTAAACGTTCAGCGTTTGCGACACAATTTCAGCATTTGGATAAAAATGAAATACTAGATGTACTATTTTTTTGTGTGGTTTAAATAATAATAATATTTGGTTAAATCAACTGTCCGAGTTTTCACTTGTCCGAGTTTTAAAATTATTTAAAAAATATCAAAATATCAACTGTCCGAGTTTTCAACTGTCTGAGTAGGGTCAACATCAAATGTGACACTGCGCGCCGAGACTAGCGTGTCTAAGGCGCCTGGTCAGAAGCCGATGTAAGCCTCTTCTGCGAAGGAGTCAGCTAGGAGGATTAAACATTAAAGAGAGGACACGCTGTAGTTTCGTTGAAGCCAGCGTACTGGGGAGGGGGAGAGGCAGCGCTACTCTCCTGCTCCCCCTCTCATACTGCGTTGTATGGGTTACTGGGAGTGGGAGATTTGGTAACAGAAGTATCAATTAACTATTTAAAACTTCATCATGCTACGAAAATTAAAAACTTAAATTCTAACCACAATATTAGAATATAAAATAAGTTTTAATCCTTTAAAAGAATGATAAACGCACTTTGGCGTCAGAAGACGCGATGATTGTTGAACATTTTACACTTTTTACTTGAAGTTTCTTTGGGCTAACAGATCATATATAGTTGAATATGATATTAAAAAATCTAGAATTTGATTGCCAAGAAATTGCTTTACTTTTTATGTTTGTAATTTAATTGTAACGGCTGTTGGTGTAAAAAAAGTTAGAGCGGCTTTACATTTTTTCTTAACTTTAGCTATTTAAAATCACCTGACTAGCACATAAATCCCTTAAAACTAGTAAAACATGGTATTAACAAATCGAGAGAACTATGAAAAATGCAAATTTAAAATGTATTTCACCACCCGAATTAAATTTTTCATTTTAACCTCTAATAAGTAAGATTGTTTTATGAACTGGAAAAATTAAAAAAGATTTATTGTAATTATTTTTCTAAATACCACTCTTAAATATAGCTAAATATATATTTTTTATTTCGCGAAACTATTAAGGAATACGAATAAATTGTTAATTTGTATAGATACATCATATTTTTTTCAAAAACGTAATTAAAGTAATGATATGTTCAAAGTCCAGGCCAATTCTTTCAACTTTGATCTTCAGTAATAAATAATAAACATTTGTTTTTATAGAAATTATAGACACCGTTCGATAGGAAATTTAATTTACTTTAAGAATGCCATCGGTGAATAACACAGGTGTTATGGTTTAGCGACAATTTTAATTCGAAACAGCGCGCGTCGCGTTTTTCCCTATCTCTCCCATGTTATAGCCGCGGCTTTTTGCCACTCTACGGCTCCGTGTGCCCCTCTAGTGTTCTGCTAAAGCTGGCTTCACCGCAACATGTGTATTCCTATTCGCGTGCCCTCTCCTTAATGTTTAATCCTCCTAGGGAGTCAGGCATTGTGCGAGCCGCGAGAGCCCCTCATGTCGACTTAAGAAACTGTTTACTTTCCCCATAGCAGCAAACATAAGCACTCGCTTATTTATGGAAATACTAGCAGAATACGGTACCCGTCCTTCGTACGGGGTTGGCATATAAGTATAAAATGTTTATTGCAGTTATGCTCATAAGCTTTCTGATTGCAATGGGGAAGGACACAGTTTGATAACATTTGCTTCTCTAAATTTAAGGTATACTATAGTATTACACATCTACCATAGCCATAATGTTCTACCACTAAAAAAATATTATTAAAAATTCTCAAAATATCACAAATTATTCATGAAATTAAAAACAGAAACATAACTGTAATCAATCCTTCATTGACAGTTCTCATTGTGTATCACAGTTTTATAAATGCAAAAGAAATAGTGCTGCACCCTGTTGGTAAATCTTATAACTTTTTAAGGCTTTTGCATATCATAAAACAAACCTTTTTATTTGAAACAGCACACTAAATTTGCTACGCTCACTCACCTCATAGTTATCTTGCTCTCTGTTTTTATTTATCTGTATCTTTCTGTATATATTGGGATAAATAAACGTATTTCATTTAATTTCACCTTTAGGTTGGAGCTCGTTCGCTGCGCTCACTTGCCTTTAGGTTAGCTCGTTCGCTACGCTAACTCGCCTCCAGATTGAAGTTCGTTCGCTACGCTCACTCACCTTTTGGTTGCAAATTAGCTGTGTTATAAATAAAAAAAAAAAAATAATAGTGCTGCACCCTGTTGGTAATCCTTGTAACTTTTATGCTATTGAACATCATAGAACAGAACCAACTTGTTTAATTGAAACAGCTGTTAAGATTCTTTAATTCCATTTAAATATGAGTACTCATAAGGTTAACATGGGAAACTCCAGAGCCACTGGGGCGGAGCCCGACAGCCCGATCAGAATAAAAACTACTTAGTTTTCCTATTTAATGCCCAAAGATTCGGTGTACCGAATTTCAGCCACCTAGGTAAATGGGAAGTGGCAGAATTAGTGATGAGTGAGTGAGTCAGTCAGTCAGTGAGTCAGTGAGGGCTTTGCCTTTTATATATACAGTCCACTCTTGGTAATTCAAACACTTGATAATTCAAAACATTCGATAATTCAAAATGAAGGCTCAGTCCCTAGAGAATCTCTCAATATTTCAAATTTTTACCATGCATTTTGATACACTCGGTATCAAAGTTTCGTCGGAAAAACACGCTATAATTCGAAGTAACTCAGTATTTCGAAGTTCGTCGGTTGACACTCTATAATTCGAAGTAACTCAGTAATTCGAAGTTCGTCGGTTGACACTCTATAATTCGAAGTCATGCTGTAATTCGAAGTTTCGTCGAAAAAACACTCTATAAATCAAAGTCACACAGTAATTCGAAGTTTAGTTGGCAAAACACTCTATAATTCGAAGTGATCTCTTCCTGTTATAACAGGAAACTATACAGTACAGTACATCCTGTTCCCATGGTAGGCTAGTGTTGGAAGTTTTGATGTTTGTTTGGTTAAGCCCCGTTTCCATCAAACATTTTCTGCTCAAAACATTGTTCTCAGCTAAACTCACAACAAAGTTGGAGTAAAATGTTGAATGGAAACACTAGCATAATGTTTTGAGCAGTGTTGGCCAACAAAAAGTATTGGCAGCCGTTGCAGCTGACAACATTGTTGTGAGCTGTGCTCAAAAGGTAATGGAAACGGTGTCCAGCTGCCAACATTGCTGTGAGCAGAACTTGCGCATGCGCACTTGCTCTGTAGTTCCAGCACATCCACCGCAGCACCATCGCACCTCTAGCCTAGCAGACGGGTTAAACACCAACAACACCACGTGTTTTTGTTTATGGTGAAACAAAAACATTCTTGACATTCTTGTGTCGTGTCGGTGTATCTTGTTGTGTTGGGCTTTTGGACGGTATAGTGAGGCCATGGCGATGTCAAGTCAAGATTGGGGAAAAGACGAAGTGTTAAAGTTGATATCTTTGTATGAAAGTGAGACAGTGTTGTGGGATGTGTCTAAGCACAAAAACTAATAAAACTTTAATTTGACTCTAAATTCTGTGTACCTACTGTGAGAACATTTGGACATTAATGAAACATATTATCTTCTCGACTAGAGCCAACATTTGACCAGATCTTCTTTCAAGACCTTAATAACGTCAAAGTGGTAACATAACTATAGTTCAGTGTTAAAAATTTATACCAAAAGTCCATTATTTTCTGTTGTCAAAATTAAATTAATAACCCATATACAGTCCACTTTATTATTTCTACAATAACCTTTTGATTACGCTACATCTTTTTAAATAATCAGTAACAAAAAAGTTTTTCCAAATCCTGTCTAGTTCTATAAACCATCTGTATATATAAATCATATTTATTTACAAACAAACAATATAAACAATGGTTAAGTGTTTAATGTATTTTGAAGTTTGAAAATGGACTAATGTCCGAAACATGTCACTTCTTTTTATAAAATATAATATTCAGGGTGCTCAGTTGTACTTATTTACTTAAATGTTTAATATATCAGCAGCCCTAATAAGTGAACACATAAATTAAAATATATATATTTATATGTTTATATACAGGGTCAGTAAAAAGTGTTAGACCCCCTGTTATTTTTTTAACGGCCCATACTAGAAAAAGTAAACTCGGCACACCATTATGGCATGTTATGAAGTACTTTTTGGGCATAACCGCCACTTGGTGTTCATCCCCAAAATTAAAAACATAAACATAACTGTAAACAATCCTACTTTGACAGTTCTAATTTTACATCACAGCTGCTTGGTTGAAATTAGCAACCTGTTGTCATAAATTTAGACAATTAATAGTGCTGCACCCTGTTGGTACACTTTGTAACCTTTTAATGCTATTGATCATCACAGAATCAAATTGTCAAGTTGAAACAGCTGTTAAGATTCTTTAATCTATACTTATTTAATAGGCAAGCAGGTTTTTTGTGACTATTATTCCTCCTAAACTACTAAACCGATTGATATGTTTTTGGTGTCATTGGAAAGAGTGTAACGTGAAGTTGTGCAGGAAACTTTCTTTTTAGGGAAACAATTAAAGAGTGAGGCCCTTTAAAGTTTCGTATTTCTCCATACGATTAACATGGGAAACAAAAATTGTTATGAAATTCCAGCTGTTGTCAGAAATTAAAAGTGAGAAGAACATAAGTTAATTATAAACAGTCAACAAGTTTTCTAATTCAACAGTTTGCTACAAACATTTACTGACTTGGTTGTAAGGAAATATTTACTATTTAAATTGGAGTTGCCGTAAATATTACAATGAAAAAAAGCGAGAGAGCCTGGATAATTTTATATACTAAAAAGAAAACTGAATTTTTTAAGAACACTGCTTTATTTCTTAGTAATCATTGAAAGAGCCGATTTACAAACTATGGAAAAATAGGAAAGTCATACAACACCACCAAGGAAAATAAATAGAAATTATGTTTTTTTTTTAGAATTTATAATCGTTATTATGGACAACCGAATGTGGCTATGACTAAGGCTATTTGTAGAAAACACAAAAAAACAAGATCAGCTTTTTTAAAAATGATAAGATATTTTCAAGAAATGTTGATTATATATATCTGTTATGTACATCTTGAGTATTTCCATAATCTTTGACTCGAGTTGAATCTTTTAAAGTCATTAGAAATTATGACTGTTAAAATAACACCTGTAATACTTAGTAATTGCTCGAATTCGAGCAACACAGACACTAGTTCCATTTAAATATTAGTACTCATAAGGTTAACATGGGAAACTAAACTCCAGAGCCACTGGGGCGGAGCCCTTTTGACGGATCTGCACCAAACTTCACACAAACCATCCTTGAATAGTGCCAGAAAGTTTCATTACAATCTGTCGAGCGGTTTTGGAGTCCATAACGTTTAAATATATATACAAACTTCCTCTTTTAGCGAATTTCCCATATAGGGAATAAGCTATTACTGTAGGTCTCATGGTAAGACCTGGACTCGGGACCGATTTACTTTTTTGTTTTGAGGTCCCAAGAGGCCAAAAACACCATTCAAATTTATATATACTGTATATATATATATATTTTAAATATTTAAGTAAATAAGTACAACTGAGCACCCTGAATATTATATTTTATCCATGTTTGCCTCCTGGATTGAATAATAATAATAATAATAGGTTAAATACCTTGTATACGTCCTCAATCCAAGTCGTCTTTTAAAATGACTATAGTTTCGGGGCCAACAGCCCCATTGTCAAATTTTCTGTCTTGTTAATTACTGTTTGTAGCATTGGTCAAACGTTGAAGTACACATATATACATACACTGACACACGAAACATTTATACATACATTTAATAAATGTTTCGTGTGTCAGTGTATGTATATATGTGTACTTCAACGTTTGACCAATGCTACAAACAGTAATTAACAAGACAGAAAATTTGACAATGGGGCTGTTGGCCCCGAAACTATAGTCATTTTAAAAGACGACTTGGATTGAGGACGTATACAAGGTATTTAACCTATTATTATTATTATTATATTTTATAAAAAGAAGTGACATGTTTCAGACATTAGTCCATTTTCAAACTTCAAAATACATTAAACACTTAACCATTGTTTATATTGTTTGTTTGTAAATAAATATGATTTATATATACAGATGGTTTATAGAACTAGACAGGATTTGGAAAAACTTTTTTGTTACTGATTATTTAAAAAGATGTAGCGTAATCAAAAGGTTATTGTAGAAATAATAAAGTGGACTGTATATGGGTTATTAATTTAATTTTGACAACAGAAAATAATGGACTTTTGGTATAAATTTTTAACACTGAACTATAGTTATGTTACCACTTTGACGTTATTAAGGTCTTGAAAGAAGATCTGGTCGAATGTTGGCTCTAGTCGAGAAGATAATATGTTTCATTAATGTCCAAATGTTCTCACAGTAGGTACACAGAATTTAGAGTCAAATTAAAGTTTTATTAGTTTTTGTGCTTAGACACATCCCACAACACTGTCTCACTTTCATACAAAGATATCAACTTTAACACTTCGTCTTTTCCCCAATCTTGACTTGACATCGCCATGGCCTCACTATACCGTCCAAAAGCCCAACACAACAAGATACACCGACACGACACAAGAATGTCAAGAATGTTTTTGTTTCACCATAAACAAAAACACGTGGTGTTGTTGGTGTTTAACCCGTCTGCTAGGCTAGAGGTGCGATGGTGCTGCGGTGGATGTGCTGGAACTACAGAGCAAGTGCGCATGCGCAAGTTCTGCTCACAGCAATGTTGGCAGCTGGACACCGTTTCCATTACCTTTTGAGCACAGCTCACAACAATGTTGTCAGCTGCAACGGCTGCCAACACTTTTTGTTGGCCAACACTGCTCAAAACATTATGCTAGTGTTTCCATTCAACATTTTACTCCAACTTTGTTGTGAGTTTAGCTGACAACAATGTTTTGAGCAGAAAATGTTTGATGGAAACGGGGCTTAACCAAACAAACATCAAAACTTCCAACACTAGCCTACCATGGGAACAGGATGTACTGTACTGTATAGTTTCCTGTTATAACAGGAAGAGATCACTTTGAATTATAGAGTGTTTTGCCAACTAAACTTCGAATTACTGTGTGACTTTGATTTATAGAGTGTTTTTTCGACGAAACTTCGAATTACAGCATGACTTCGAATTATAGAGTGTCAACCGACGAACTTCGAATTACTGAGTTACTTCGAATTATAGAGTGTTTTTCCGACAAAACTTTGATACCGAGTGTATCAAAATGCATGGTAAAAATTTGAAATATTGAGAGATTCTCTAGGGACTGAGCCTTCATTTTGAATTATCGAATGTTTTGAATTATCAAGTGTTTGAATTACCAAGAGTGGACTGTATATATAAAAGGCAAAGCCCTCACTGACTCACTGACTGACTGACTCACTCACTCATCACTAATTCTGCCACTTCCCATTTACCTAGGTGGCTGAAATTCGGTACACCGAATCTTTGGGCATTAAATAGGAAAACTAAGTAGTTTTTATTCTGATCGGGCTGTCGGGCTCCGCCCCAGTGGCTCTGGAGTTTCCCATGTTAACCTTATGAGTACTCATATTTAAATGGAATTAAAGAATCTTAACAGCTGTTTCAATTAAACAAGTTGGTTCTGTTCTATGATGAAAAGTTACAAGGATTACCAACAGGGTGCAGCACTATTATTTTTTTTTTTTTATTTATAACACAGCTAATTTGCAACCAAAAGGTGAGTGAGCGTAGCGAACGAACTTCAATCTGGAGGCGAGTTAGCGTAGCGAACGAGCTAACCTAAAGGCAAGTGAGCGCAGCGAACGAGCTCCAACCTAAAGGTGAAATTAAATGAAATACGTTTATTTATCCCAATATATACAGAAAGATACAGATAAATAAAAACAGAGAGCAAGATAACTATGAGGTGAGTGAGCGTAGCGAACAAACTTCAGCCAGGACGTGATTGAGCCATGCGAACGAGCTCATCTTGAAAATTAAGAAGTTAAACGGCCGCGGGTACAGCTAGTATATATATATATATATATATATGTGTGTCCGTTAGCACGATAACTCGAACAAAAATCATCCGATTTTGATGAAATTTGGTACAAACGTGTAAACCTACATTTATTCGAACGAGTTCGCGAACCAGCATGATCGGACCATGGGAACGGGGGTTTATGGGGGGTTTTATGGGGTAAAAATGGGTTTTTCCCATTTTAGACCCTAAAATCATAAAATTTTGGAAATTCTTTCCCAAACCATTTTGTAGAGCTTAAAAAAAATAATTCAGTATACTGAAGCATTGTTGTATGCCTAAGGGTTACGGAGAAAATTCAAAAAAGGGCAAATTTAAAATTCCCATGTTATTCTTATGGAGAAAATGAAAACTGTTGTAGTTGACTTGTTTATGGATATATTTTGATCAAATTTGACAAATTTATTTATTTTATCCTATTCTATTGACGTTTGGTAAAAAAACACTGTTTACCTTCCCCGTAGCAGCAAACCTAAGCACTCGTTAAATATAATGTTATTTAAATTGGGAATAAATATTTCTTATTTATGGAAATACTAGCTGTAACCCGCGGGCTTTGCCCCGTTTAACTTCTTAATTTTCAAAATTATCTTGTTCGCATGGCTCAATCACTTCCTGGTTGAAGTTTGTTCGCTACGCTCACTCACCTTTAGGTTGGAGCTCGTTCGCTACGCTCACTCACCTTTAGGTTGGAGCTCATTTGCTGCGCTCACTTGCTTTCAGGTTAGCTCGTTCGCTACGCTAACTCGCCTCCAGATTGAAGTTCGTTCGCTACGATCACTCACCTTTTGGTTGCAAAATGACCAAATTAGCTGTTGTCATAAATGTAAAAGAAATAATAGTGCTGCACCCTGTTGGTAATCCTTGTAACTTTAATGCTATTGAACATCATAGAACAGAACCAACTTGTTTAATTGAAACAACTGTTAAGATTCAATAATTCCATTTCTCATAAGGTTAACATGGGAAACTCCAGAGCCACTGCGGCGGAGCCCGAAAGAATTTTTGAAATAATAATATGCCTATATGTTAATCGGGAATGTGAGCTATCATCATGCCAAATTTCAGCCCAATCCGACCAGTATTTTTCGCGTTCACTTGTCACAAACATACATCCATACATCCATACATCCAAACTTTCTCATTTATAATATTAGTAGGATTTGAGTAAATATGTAATCAGACAAGTTGAAATTTGCTTAGTCTGCAGGTTTGCTGCGGTGGGGGTATTACAAATATAGATAAGCATACCTACTTAAATAAATAGTGGCATACAAAGACACATAAAAAATTGTGTGCTCACCTGAATAGCGAGGCCAGAAGACTTTAAATTTGTTGTGAATGTTGCCAAGGCTTTTAAGACAGCAGTTTTAACGTCATTATCTTCTGATACAATGTGAAATGCCACAGCTTTTACTGCTTCCATTTTCAGCATTTCAATTCGATATTTAGGTACTTCCCACAGTGATCTGTACACAAAAAATCAAGTTAGGTATGACTCATTTATACCAAATGTCAACATGTTACTTACAGTTTGTTTCGAGTGAAAAGCTATCTTGTGCATCTTACATTTAGTATGTTTACAAACCAGTTACAAGAAATAAATGAAAGAACAATATAAAATAATAAGTCCATTCAATAGTAGATAGAATATTTCAACATGACAAACCGATATTATCCCTGCCGGTGCTAGGACAATCTGTTCACTAAATGGAGCCGTTTGCATGTGCATGCGCACTTGCATATTTTTGTTTGTTTTTTGTTTGTGAAATGAACTATAAAACAGTTGAATTGATACCAATTTTTGTTTCCGTTTGCCAAAACGCTAAATACATCAAAGACATAACAACAGTGTCAGATATTTTGGGTAACACATTTAAAGGAGGTCAATACAGAATAAAAAAAAATATATGAATTTTAACAGAATGGTGTCATCTAGGAACATCAAAACAAATAAGTAAGTCAGTCCCGGGTCCATGTCTTACCATGAGTAGGGTTGCAATATGGTAATTTATAAAAAAAGAGGAGATTTTTTTTAGTTGACGTCCCCCACTACAGTGGATAAAAATTTACAGTCTAGCAAAATTGTATACAACATAGCACAAACATAACAGAAACGTTATGTGTCATACACATAAAAAAAATTATGTCACTGGCCCGAAATGAAACACGTTTTTATTAATTTTTAAATGGAACTGTCAAAAAACGCCCAAGGCAGTTGTTACGGCTATTAGTATTGACGTCATTTGTCTATGTTTCCATACCGTTTCTGTTCAATATTCGTGTTACATTGTCAATATTTAAATATCGACACGCGAAAGCATACAATTTGCCTCTTGCTTGTCACATCTCACTAAAAATAACAAATAACGTAAACAAAACGCTCTCTGCCTGCTAGACTCGGTTCGGCTTTGGTAGTGAACACGGATACCTATGGACTGACCGGCAGATGCAAATTGAAGGACTGGGAACAATGAAACAGACGGGTCGCCGGAATTCTACCCCCGGATATTTACCCCCATGAAAAAACACCTACGTCATAATTTTGACGTCACATGTCTGGGGGTAGATTTCCGGCCGCAAACTTTTAGGACAGATAAATTATTACCTATTTATTTCAATCAACTCACATTTCACAGTTTACTTAACAGTTGTAATTAATCAAAATACCAATAAACCTGACACCGGAATTTTACCCCCGGAAATCTACCCCCAGAAATCTACCCCCGGACATCCACCCCCAGTGGTCAAATCAGAAATGTCCAACCCAGGAATTCTACCCCCCGTGGTCGGCCACACTACGTAACGGCCAAGATTGATTGTTGTAATTGATTTTATTAATTGGTTTAAAAATGTAAATAATCAACGGCTCTTTGGTTAATCATCTGTTTGGAGAATACGACATCTATGAAATAACAAACAGCTGTTAGGTTTGATAAAGATTATTTTTCTTGCTGTCACTGGATATGTTTACATTAAATGTTTACAAATATCGCAACCATTTCCTAACACTTATAGTAAGAAAATCCAAAACCAAGTGAGATTACAAACGTTGTGCCTCACATAACGGATTTAATAAATCGTAAGTGCAATAATGTGTAACTGTATCATTCAGCGTTAACCGATGATTCTGTGTGCGTGTATCAAATTCAACTTGAGTTTTGATAACTGGGAAAAAGATCCTGAAACAGTGCTGTATACGAAGTTTTGCCTGCGTATCTGGAAAAATGCACACTAAATATGCAAGCCAACTGCTGTTCTGGTTATAAGAAGGTTTCAACTGACTAAATGATCCCGTCCGTAGAACGGGCAAATAGCTAGTTGTAAGATATAGGTACAGTATTACTTTGAATGAGCAATTCTTGTATATTTCTCGGATCTCGGAAATGGCTCTATGACTTTTATGAAAATTTGTATTTATGTGTAGTTTTGATTTTAAAATGCACCTATGCAGTTGTATTTTGTGTAGAAACGCAAACTTTATAGACAATTTTATTTAAAAGTTGAAAATATTTAACATAGGGCCTTATGAGTTGCCATGTTGGTTACGAAAAATAACAACGAAAAAGTAAATTGCAAAGAAAACAAATAAAAATAAAAAGAAGATTTTCTTTACTTATTACTTATAGCCCAGTCAATAAATGTTTTTTAACGCAACTAAATGGTGGAAAGCTGGATTTTTTATATGTGATAGAACCACATGAGAGGTGTATTTTCCGAAAAGTCCCCACATATACCCCTTGAGCTTTCCCCCCACCCCCCTCCAAACCTAGAAATTGCAGTGTTTTACTTAATTGATCATAAGTCGAATACTATGTAAGCTATCGAGCTGCATTTTGTTTTGTTTTATTTCTGATTAATTTTCCTACAACTTTTGTATTTATAAAATTTTTCTAAAACCAATACTTAAGGGAGATAAAAAATTTAAACTTCGTTAAAATCTTTGTTTCAGAGTACAAAATTTTGATTTCCTCTACATATTTTTCTAAATATAAATAATACGCAAATATGGTTCAAACAAAAGTTTTAGTTCGTCTTTCAAGGTTTACAAACGTATTATTGGTTAGTCATCTAGGTGAACTGGTGAAGAGCTGGGCGTCGGCAAAGTGAACACATGCACACTAGTTGAGCACCTCTGCGCTGCGTCGTCGCATCTAGTCCAGTCAATAAACGCACAAACTGCCCTTTTTCGTAGCCAAATAGTGGAAAGCTGGATTTGTTATATGTGAAAGAACAACTTACGACGTGTATTTTCGAAAAATCTCTTATTTTCCACCTTGAGCTTCCCCCCCTCCAAACTTGGAAATTGCAGACGTTAACTTTATTGGATGTAGTTCAAATTATACACATGCTATTGCATTGAAATTTGATTTGTATCCTATACTCTAATATGAGCAATGTTTGCTTGTATGTATGTATGCTTGCACCAAGATCTCAAAAACGGCTCCGACGATTTTCTTCAAATGTTGTAAATAGTTTATTCCTGGTCTAAAAACGAGTTCACTGCAGTTAGAACTGCAAACAAAAATCTAATTACGTAGAAAAATGAAACTGAAAGTCACATTTTTTTAACATTAGTCTTAAGGGTTGCTAAGACTTAATGACCATGCTATGACTTAAAGACCATGTTGGTTGAATTAAATAACAAGGAAAAAGTAAACAAAAGACTTGTAAGTTGTAACATGTGTTCATGGAGGCATCTACCCACAGTATACTAGCAAATTACAAAATACAGTACAAAAGGAAAAACATCAGGTGTTACTATTGAGCAAAGATTATACTGAAGATTACTCGATACATTGTAGTCAAGGGTAGCAGTGTGGAGTGTGGGATCTGTTTATGACGATTAGATTACGGTATCTGCAATCCTTAAATACTATGGGAAGGCGTAGGAAGTGATGAAGGAAGTAGTGAAGGCGAGCAGTCCGGAGTGTGGGAACTGTTTATGACGATTAGATTAAGGTATCTGCAATCCTAAAATGCTATGGGAAGGGAGGGAAACTGGTCCACGACGCAGGAAGTGATGAAGGAAATAGTAAAGGCGAGCACTCTGGAGTGTGGGATCTGTTTATAACGATTAGATTAAGATATCTGCAATCCTAAAATGCTATGGGAATGGAGGGAAACAGGTCCGCGACGTAGGGAGTGGTGAAGGAAGCAGTAAAGGAAAGCAGTCCGGAGTGAGGGAACTGTTTATGACGATTAGATTACGGTATCTGCAATCCTAAAATGCTATGGGAAGGGAGGGAAACTGGTCCACGACGAAGAAAGTGATGAAGGAAATAGCAAAGACGAGCAGTCCGGAGTGAGGGAACTGTTTATGACAATTAGATTACGGTATCTGCAATCCTAAAATGCTATGGGAAGAGAGGAAATAGGTCCGAGACGTAGGAAGTGGTGAAGGAAGCAGTAAAGGAAAGCAGTGTGGAGTGTTGGAACTGGAAACCGTTTGTAGCAGTTAGATTAATGTATCTGCAATACTGAAATGCTATGAGAAGGGAAGGAAAAATGTCCAAGACATAGGAAATGGTGAAAGAAGTAGTAAAGGCTAGCAGTGCGGAGTCTGGGCAATGTTTGTGGCAATTATATTAATTTATCTAAAATACTAAAATGCTATGGAAAGAGATGAAAACAGGTCCACAGCGTAGGAAGTAGTAAAGTTTAGCATTGCAGAGTGTGGGAACCGTGAGTGGCGGTTGGATTGATGTATCTTCTATCCTAAAATGCTATGAGAAGGGAAGGAAACTGTAGTATATGCATATTGATTTACACATTTAATATTTGTATTGGCAACAGTGATGTTCACTTGAATTTGAATAAATTAATACCATTGGTTGAACATTAACCAATCACCGATAGCGTCCTATTCCCCACCTGTCCCGTATGATGCTTCTCCTCGGTCTCAGTTGCCCGCTACCTACACCGGCTTCACTATGTAACGCTCCATCACTCCTTTAATGTCAACCGGCGGTATTCAGTTCATTACAATGCGCTCTCTTATTTCACCCCGGTCTTACGAGTGCTTTAACCCTTCCCGGACGGGCGAAATCGTGACATAGGACGGGCAAAAATCATAGGAAAAAATAAAAATTAATTTCCTTTTTTTGTGTTTTATTATACGAATATACATAAAATAAACACAATGGAACACTTGATACTGTCCAAATAATTTTTTACTCGTTTTTATTTGAAAAAAAATTATGCGGATATATCCGCTCCCCGTCCGCAGATGAGTAGAAAAGCTGCGGATATATCCGCCACCCGTCTTTGAAGATATGACTATGACAACGTTAGGTAATAAATAAAGAACAATATGTTGTTGCGTTGTTTATTATATAAAACTGTTTCAAGAAAATAACACTTCAAGAAAAAGTTGAACTACAATTTCAGTTTTCAAAAAGTTACAAAATCATTTTACGGGGTTTACAAGGTGCCTGTAAATAGTCCATTCTTATAAAACAAGAAAAAATAACAATAATTTCAGTTTTCAAAAGGTTACAAAATCATTTTACGGAGTTTACAAGGTGCCTGTAAATAGTCCATTCTTCTAAAAATAGTCTTTTTGGGTGTGGTACACCTCAAAACATGTGTCTGGATGTAAGTACGGTTTTTCGTCACAATTTATCACATGTTTTACAAAAGTACACAGTTTCCTTACGAACTTTGTTCTTTGCACAAACATGACATCTGAAGGACCCCTTCGGTGATTTGCCCATAACATGGAGTTTTCCGTTCAGCCGTTGAATATCATTTTTCGGTCGTCCTGGTCGTCTTCTTGTAAAATTGCAGGTCTCCTGAACGTAGTCTCTTACTAAATCTTCCACAAGGCTAAGTCTAAACTGTTTGTGAGACATTGCTACTCTGTTGTTGTCTTCTTGCAAGGATTTATATAGAATATAAGAGTTTATAGTAGACACTTCAAGGAGCCAAAAGAAAAGTTTGCGATACCATTTTTTAGTACGCCTCATAAACTGATAACTAGATATCACGTGGTCAGCACGATCAACTCCACCCATGTGTTTAGTGTAATCTAAGACAACATCAGGCTTTAGAACAGGAGGTTTATTTGGCCACTTGCTGGGCTTCTCTGTCATCTCATTCCGGCTTATTTTGTGTTTGGTTGTAAGCATAGTTACCACTCTTTTGTCCTTCCAATAAATAACACCCAAGTCTTTGTTTCTTCGTGCTTCTACATCACCACAATTGAGCGGTTTGCTTAGTGTTGGCATTTCCTTTCTATTATTCATAACCGTTCCCGTAACAAACATATTTTTCTTCAGCAACTCTTTAGCCAGTTCAGGGCTATTGTAGTAACGGTCGACGTATACATGGTGACCAGATGGAGGGTCCAGGGGATCTTTTACTAAAGAATCGCAGAGTTGTAGAACAGTATTTGTTGTTTTCAAAAGCTCATCCTCGTTACCATCACTTTTACCGTAATATGGGCTAAAACTGTAAATATACCCATTCAGAGCATCAGAAAGAACAAACACTTTTAGCCCAAATTTTACAGGCTTGTCGGGGTTGTAAACTCTGAATGAAATCTTGCCCTTGAATGAAATAGTGCTCTCATCCACTGACACATACGAGCTTGGCGTATAGAATAGTTTACATTGCTCTTGAATTGTGTTCACAATATTTCTTATTTTGAGGTCACGTGCGCTTCCCTGTTCATGACTAAAGTGTCAAAACAGCATCAGAAACCTATCTCGAGTAAAAACATCGGAAAAAAAGGGCATCTTGTTTACCCAGGACAATGAAAAGTAGTCCTTTATATCAGGCAACGGGTGAAGTCCCATATTCAGTACAACCCCGAGAAGAGCTCGGATCTCTGTGGTTGTTGTATCAGCCCAATCCTTTTGTTTCCTTTGGTTTTGAATAGGCAAACTTTGAGCATATAGGTTGGTTTCATCACAAATCAATTGTATTAGATTACTATGAAAGTAAAGTGAAAAGAAATCAATTGGTTTTGAAGTGAGATCAAATTCTGTAGGCAGATTACGACCGTAATTGCAGTTATAAATAGGAATAGTACTTACAGGTCCACTGTCACTGTCGGTCACAAAAGCATACTCCTTATCCCACTTCATACGAAGGAGTTTAGCTTTAGTTAGATTTGGTTGTTGTGCCTCTGTAGACCTCTTTTTAGATGGCTTTTTAGAGTTCTTTGCAAATGACTTTTTGGACGCCATTGTAGATTCATTGGTTGAACTATGAAGGCTTTCTTTTTCCGAGTCAATAAAACTTGAGGCATTCCCAATATCGTCCTCACTAACTTGTTCATCACTAATACTTTCCACTTGAACCACATTACATTCATCTTGAGGAACATCAGCGTCTTTGTCATTTTCGGATACAAAACCATTCACTATATCAATATCATTTCCATCGATATTTGCATTATTTACATCACAACTACGCACAGATATGTTGTCATCTTCGTCCAATTCCATCCCATCAACAGCAACATCACCCTCCGAAAAACTCTTGTTCAATAACTCAATAATATCACCAGAAAAACTAGTACTATTTACGTTATAAGCCATCGTGCATCACTATCTCATTCTGCTAGACAGACAACTGTAACGTTTGGCGCCAACACACAGACAACGTGGTTTTGAGCGCGAAACGTCGTGGGGGGTGTAGGAGAGGTGGTTGGTGTGAGTGAGAAAGGGGCGGCGCGGGAGAGAGGGGCAGCGCGGGAGAGAGGGGCAGCGCGGGAGAGAGGGGCAGCGCCTGAGAGAGGGGGAGTGCAAGAGAGAGCGCAGCCATGGATAGAGCAGGAAAGTGGCGCCTTGGTACCGCGAAACATCTGGTTACTGTTTAGGTACCTGCCAGTCTGTCTGAAAAGAAGGCGGATATAACCGCTTCCCGTCCGGAACATAAAAAACCATAGGCTGATATATCCGTCACCCGTCCTTAATCGCTAATGACTTATGCGGATATATCCGTCACCCGTCCGGGAAGGGTTAAGTAGTGTTAAGAAATAGTTCAGTGAGTACGAACATTTCATTTTGGCGACGAGGACGTTTACGAATTCACGGTGTTAGTGCGCAGTGTAAGGACTGCCGCCATCGTAGTGTAACTAGTGCGTTATTAATTTGAAATATAATACTGTAGCGGTATAGTAAGGTATATCGGCTAAAGACGGTAACTACAAACATTTTACTTTATTTTTCTACAACGGTGTAGCTGTATTCATTCGTATTTTAGTGAAGTGAATTTTCAACGAGTGATATTTTCGTATGTCGGAAGTGACCCAGATGCCATTATTCATAGACGAGCTGTTCGGCGCAACGAAAATGGCGGGACTCGTCGGTAGCATCAGCGCGTATGACGCGGCGGAAGAGACATGGTCGTCCTACATCGAATGGCTTGAAATTTTTATCGATGCGAACGATATTAAATCGGAGAAGAAATTGTCTACGCTATTGACAGTAATGGGACTAAAAACTTACAATTTAGTCAAAAATTTGTGTGCGCCAGGAAAACCGACGGAAAAAACTTTTGAAGAAATCGTTCGGCTTGTGGAAACGCATTTAAGCCCGAAACCTTCAGTAATCACAGAGCGGTACAAATTTAATTTACGTCATCAGAGAGAACACGAGACGATATCTGAATACGTCGTGCAGCTTAAGGAGCTTTCAATGTTCAGTGATTTCAAAGATACTTTAGCAGAATATTTACAAGACAGATTAGTGAGCGGATTATGGAGTGACGCTATCAAGAAGAGACTACTTGGCGAAACCGATTTGACGTTCGAGAAGGCAGTGGCCATTGCTACCAACATGGAGATGACCGACAGGGAGATGGCGACGCTGACGGCGGCCGGGACCACAAGCAGAGGATACACACTGAACGCACGGCGGAAGGCGCTCGCACCACGTTGACGACACCGAGCAGACAACAACAGCACCACCATCAAGTCCGTCGGGGACATTCAAACTTCAGGCGGGAGGAAAGAAGTGGAGTGAGCAAGAAAGAAGTGACGTGTTATTGTTGTGGAAAACCGAATCATAAAGCCACAGAGTGCCGATTTTGCGGTTATAAGTGTAACAAGTGTGGAAAAACCGGTCATTTAGCGCAGGTTTGTCAGTCAGCTGGGGGTAAGTCACTACCAAATTTTTCTAAGTATAGAAATAAGAGAAATTACAAACAGAACTATGTGGACATAGACGAGTCTGGAGAATGCAGCAATGAGATGTTTGTGTCTAATCAGGCCAGTAAAGAAATGTTACCTAGAGAACAGTCGGAAGGGACTCACGATTCTATAAGCATTTATTCATTAAACAAAGCTGATGTGTGCAACAATGAAAGAGACAAACCTATTACTGTAGATGTCAAAGTAGAAGATAAGTTGATTAATTTTGAAGTTGATAGTGGAGCCTGTGTTTCTTTGATTAATGAGCAGTGTTATAAGGATAATTTTAGTTTTGTCAAGTTGCAACACACAAATTAAGTATTAAATTCTTATACTAATCAACCAATCGTGCCGTTGGGCAAAATGAAAGTAAACGTTATGTATGAGGGAACCAACAAAGAATTGAACTTGTACGTAGTACCTAGAGGAGCTAATCCCTTGATGGAGAGGGATTGGATCCGTGACCTTGGGGTTGTAATTAAAATACCTAAGCAGTGATCGTGTAAGCCCTAGCTATAGTCAAAATCAGTCCTTTGGTAATTTGGGGGATATTGAATCCAATGTTGCTAGTGACCTTTACAAAAGATTTCCAGATGTGTTTACAGACAGCTTAGGTTGTTATAAAGGCGAACCGGCTAGCTTAGTACTTAAAGAAAATGTTGTTCCCAGATTTCTAAAGCCCAGCCCAGACCAATCCCTATTGCTTTAAACAACAAAGTTGAAGCTGAGATAGATCGATTGGTGGAGGAGGGTATTTTGTCGTCTATAAGTAACAGTGAATTGGGAAGTCCGGTTGTTCCGGTAATTAAGAAATCAGGGGAGTTGCGGTTGTGTGCAGATTTTCGGGCTTCCTCGCTAAATGACTCATTAATAATAAACAGACACCCGATACCCCGAATAGATGATCTTTTCAATACCTTGCAGAAAGGTAAAACCTTCTCCAAGATCGATCTATCCCAAGCTTACCAACAAGTACGTCTAGACGAACAGTCAAAGGAACAGTCAAAGAAAGAATCAAGAATCAAGATCTTTATTGTCATTGACCTTTTACAAGGAATAGACATAGTCAACAATAGAAATAAAAACTAAAGCTATAAAATACAGTGGGTTCTAAATTAAAAATTAATATTAACATCAGAAACTAAGTACCCTGTTATACAGTAATATGGATTTTGGATGAGCCACTCAAACATTTTAGACTTAAACCTATTAAAAGGAACCTGTTTTGCTGCTAGACCTAATTTATTAAAAAACCGTATGCAATTTATTTTATGGCAGTTATCTGTTTTGGCCAATCTATGAGCAGGGATATCTAGATTGGATTTGCCTCTTGTATTGTAAGAGTGTATACTCTCTCTACAAGTGAATTGATGAAGATTGGCTTTAGTGTAGAGGAGTATGTGAAAAATATACAAATTTACAACGGTCATAATTTTAAAGTCTATAAAAAGAAGTCGACAGCTATCCACAGGGCCAGCCCCACAGATTGTTCGTATGACTTTTTTTTGTAATAAAAGAATTTCATGGGTGTGGGGGGAGTGTCCCCAAAGTATAATCCCGTAAGAAATATGAGATTGAAAAAAACCAAAATAAGTAATCCGAAGGTATTCATTACTAACAAAATCTCTGAGTTTCCAAATTAGATAATTTACTCTGGACATTTTTTTACAAGTGATTTCTATGTGCTCTTGCCAATTTAATTTTGAATCAATTTGGAATCCTAATAATGTTACAGATTTTAATTCATTGTCAAGTGGGGATAGACTCAAAAGAATTTTCTGTGTTTTTTCTTGATTACACGTCAATTTATTTGAAGAAAACCAATTTAGTGCTGATGTTATTGATTCATCGATATAATTAATACGCTACATGAAACTTTGTCGGTTGAACTCCTCCGCCATTTCTTAACCGATTTTATCCATTGACGTCTGATTGGAAAGAGCGTGTCACGTAGATTTGCAAACTGGCCTTACATTTTTGAATAAGTCCCTTGAGCTCTGCCCCTGTGGCTTTGAAAGTTCCCATGTTATCCTTATGAAGAACATAATTGTTTACATTTTGATCAGCTGTACAATTTAATTGCTGTTATTTATTTTTCAATACAGTGACACGCATTGAATGCATTTATTTACTATTTGAGTTTGTGTAAACATGACCTCCAAGACGGATCGTGTTAGTATGGTTGTGTCTTAAATTTGTGTATTTATCGTTGTTTTGTGTCGCTATGACGGATCGTGTTAGTATAGTTGTAACTTAAATTTCTGCATTTATCGTTGTTTTGTGTAGCTATAATTCGTTTATTTATTGTTTTTTTTCTTTTAAATGCCTCCAACGCGTCGACAACGAAACAGTCAATAGGCGTAATCGTGATAACGATCGTAGCTACAGAAAAGTGGTGCGTAATAGGCTTAACTCATCACAGTCAGCACCTGACCCTGGACGATCTCAACTATTAGGTTACAAATGCACTACCCCAAAATGACTTTTCGTTCTCAATTGGCGCTCTATCAATGACCTGTGTTGCCTGTACAGCGAGGCATTTTGAGAAGGAGAAAACCGGCCGGAATGCTTTAGGTTTATCAATAACGAAGATAAACATGGTCTGAGTTACACACCGGTAATCTCTTTTAACCCCATTGTAAATATGACTGTTATTCGTTTTGAAATAACTCCTGTACTACTTTGCAATTGCTCGAATTCGAGCAATATGTACACTAGTTAGTAATTAAATCAAGCTCATGGATATCTCTATTTGTTGCAATCAAAGTTGTGTCATCAGCATATACAACAGTGTCTACATCAACATTCCTCGGCAGGTCATTTATCGAGATTAAAAACAAGAAGGGTCCCAAAACCGAGCCCTGTGGAACACCTACTTCAACCAGTCTTAAGTTAGACTGACTGCCTCCAACAGATACATACTGCTTTCTATTAGTTAAATAGGATTTTAAAATTTTTAAAGTTTCACCTTTAATACCATAAAATTCAAGTTTTTTGAATAAAATATCAAAAGGTACAGAGTCAAAAGCTTTTGTAAGATCAAATAAAGTTAATGAAACAGTTTCTTTATTTTCAAATGCATTTAAAGATTTATTAATTACTTCTAAGACAGCTGCAGTTGTCGATTTACCCTCTTGAAATCCAAACTGTGAATTTGTCAATAAATTGTTATTTTCAAAATATTTATTCATTTGTTTATGCATGAGACATTCAAAAATTTTGGAAAAGATTGGCACTATTGAAATAGGGCGATATTTACTAGGAAGATTTTTATCACCTTTTTTATATACTGGAATAGTTTTAGAGATTTTGAGAAGGTCAGAGAAATAACCAATTTTCAAACATTTACTAATACAAAAAGCCAGAGGCTCACTTATAAAATGAATTATTTGTTTAATACTATAATTTGAAAACCAGTAATGATCCATAGCTTTTGAATTTGAGAAATTAGCTACAGCATTGTTAACCTCTTGCCATGATACCTCCCTCCATTGGAAATGTAATTGTCCTATAGGGGGAGTCCCCAGCAACTCATGCGCAGGTGTGTTGGTGAGAGGGATTTCTTTTTCTAGCTCATTAACACATCCTTATATATAATTCTGTAAGACAACATTTTTACCAGAAAATTGTGGACGTCTGGTAAATCGCAGAAAAGTGGGAGGGGTCTTAAATTAAAGGACTTGACCCCAGGGACTCGGGAAAAATAGCAGAATTCCCATAAAGTTACCAGAAAACGAGATATAACGTAAAATGTTCTCCATAAGAATAGCATTAGAAGCCATTTACTGCTGATTTTTGTTTACTTCAATACAGCTGATCGTGATTTATCATCAAGCCAGTACGCAATGTTAACAACAACAATTGGATTACTATTGCCAGTCAATTCTGCAATGTACTATATAAAACCATGGATAACGTTACCTATAATAATTAAGACTTTTTAGTTACGTTATAGAATGTGGAAATAACTGATTTTACTGTGAAACTTTTCAAATTTGTGTATTTTTAACATTTAACATGAAATAACCACATTGACTAAATAATTAAGATTCAAGAATAGGACAAATTCTGTTTTGTTTTTATTTCAAATCATATGTTTTGTAAAGTTTAATCAATATTTTGTATGAAGTTGAATAACCTCAACGGCTACTCTTAGAAAATAACCTGGGAATAAAGATGGAATAGGTTCGTACAAGAATAATATATTTGTTAATTAAGTATTAAGTAAGTACCAATTGATAAGTTCCAATGGGAGGAAAAATAATATTGTTTGGAGATTTTAAACAGGCACTGTCTGTTGCTCGCAAAAGTGTTAAGAATCAGCCGATGATTATGCCTGATTTGATAGAATTGTAACGTCAATCGAACCCAGAGAGCACAGAATAGATCGCACCTTTAAGAGGAATACCACCACACAATCCAATTTCACATACATACCAAATTAGAACAACATTAGCTACAACATATATCAAGATATATGTTGTACCATATAATTGGTTGTCATTCATTGCTGTCATACACACTGAACTACAACGCACGGCGGAAGGCGCTCGCACCACGTTGACGACACCGAGCAGACAACAACAGCACCACCATCAAGTCCACTCATATACAACCAAGGTAAGAAAGAATGATAAGGTAAAGAATGATTTGTTTATATTATTGTAGATTGCTCTTGAGTATAAGAGATTTTCCTTTTGAGAAATTTGGCTCAACTACTAAATTGTAGTTTTTTTATGTTGATCAGAAAAAAACTAGGGTTAAGTTTGGTCAATGGGATGCCTTTACTTTACACTAATGTCGTTAAACCTCAACAAAAGGAGTATTAACTGTGTAGGGATGCTAATTTAGCGGGTTTGGCCACGAACTATGCTTACCTCAACACACCTGTATTTGCACGAAGACAATTTCCAAATAATTCCAATCAAAGAAACCTTTTTTCATCACCATAAACCATAAGACCAAAGCGACCTTAGTAAATCAGTATTTATCCACAAACAATTATGTTTGCTGCCTTGAGCAGAGTTAAACCCATGTAGTGATTCGAATGATTTATTGAAAATAACATCAACAAAGGCAAACAAATACAAACAGCAAACTGTTTTTACACAAAATATATTACGTACAGGAATATCTATTCTGACGCATAGGATAATATATTTCTTAGTTTGTTTAAATATTAGAATAATTTGTTTTATATTATTGACTTTTTTAGGGACTTATGTCCCTACAAGCCACTAGTTCAATAAAATAGTTATTGAGATTGTCAGCATCCAAAACCTCCGACTTAGTTGATGTAGGAGAATATTCATGCGATATAACTTCCCAAGCAGCCTTGCACCTGTTGGGGGCCTTATCAATATATCTTTCAAAAGCTTGCTTTTTGGCTAATTATCTACTATAAGTACAACTAAAGCGTTATTCAAGTACAACAGAATTCCTTATGGTGTAGCCTCAGCCCCTGGAATTTTTCAAAAAATAATGGAATCAATTCTTACAGGTATTGCAGGTGTTGTATGTTTTTTAGATGACATTTTGATCACGGGCGAAAATAATGAGGTTCACAAAAAGAGGTTGAATGAGGTGTGTAGTATACTAAAATCAAATGGGCTAACTGTGAGTAAACGGAAGTGTGAGTTTTTCCGTAAGTCAATAGAGTATTTAGGACATGTGTTAAGCAAGGATGGACAAAGTACATCTCCATCTAAAGTCAATGCCATAGTAAATGCACCCACTCCCGCTAATGTCACACAATTGAAAGCTTTCTTAGGGATGGTAAACTATTACGGTAAATATGTACCCAACTTGTCAACTATTGCATCACCATTGTACAACTTATTGAAAAATGATAGTGCTTTTGAATGGACATTCCCTTGTAAACAAGCGTTTGAGTTAATAAAAAGCAAACTAGTGTCCGCACCCATACTGGCTCACTATGGCCCTAACTTACCTGTACAGTTGGCTACAGATAGTTCAAATTATGGCTTAGGTTGTGTGTTGAGTCAAGTACAGAAAGATGGTAATGTTAAGCCAATTTGTTACGCTTCCCGCACCTTGTCCAAGGCCGAGATGGGATATAGCGTCATTGATAAGGAAGCACTAGGTATTGTGTATTGTGTTAAAAATTTAACCAATATTTGTATGGTAGGAAATTTGTCTTAATTACAGACCATAAGCCTTTGTTGTCCATTTTCGGACCTAAGAAGGGGTTGCCTACGTACGCAGCCAGCAGACTTCAGCGCTACGCGCTCTTTGTAACTAATTGCGATTTTGACATTAAGTACGTGAGGTCAGAGGCGAATGCCAACGCCGACTGCCTATCTAGATTGGCCTTGAGTATGAGAGATTTTCCTTTTGAGTCAGACGATGTAAACTATGTTGGCACATATTTGCAATACATCCAAGAAAATGACATTCCTGTTAATTTTAATAATGTAAGAGAAGAGACAAAAAGGGACATTGTGTTAAACAAGGTTTTAGGTTATGTTTTGTATGGCTGGCCAAACTACGCACCAAGTACTGATGCACATCTAAATCCCTACTACCAGCGACAAAGTGAATTAGCTGTTGAGAACAGTATTATTGTTTGGGGGCATAGAATAGTGGTTCCTCTAAATTTACGGAAGTTGCTTTTGTCAGAATTACATTGTGGGCATCTCGGAATTGTTAAGATGCAAACCATGGCCCAATCGTACTTTTGGTGGCCTGGTTTAGATGCGGATATAGAGAATCTAGCCAACAGCTGTTCACTCTGTCTGATGGTACATCAGAGCCCTGCTAAATGTAACTTACATGTGTGGGAACACCCCAAAAACATATGGGAACGCCTACATGTTGATTTCTTGGGCCCTATTAATAGCAAATTGTACTTATCATAGTAGACGCTCACAGTAAGTGGTTGGAAGTAGAAGAAGTGAGCTCTAACGCAACAAACTATTGCCAAGCTCAGACCACTATTTGAGAGATTTGGTCTTCCCCACCAAATAGTTTCTGATGACGGACCACCGTTTACTTCTTTTGAATTTAAAGATTTTTTGAAATGTAATGGAATCACACACACATTGACACCACCATTTCACCCAGCTACAAATGGTCTAGCCGAAAACTCTGTCAAAAATGTTAAGAAAAGAATTAAGCTAGCTATTATGAGCAACGACAGTGTAGATTTATCCTTGTGTAATTTTTTGTTAGCTTATAGAAATTCTGTGCATTTAACCACCAACGAAACCCCTGCAAAATTGATGTTTAATAGACCCTTAAGGTGTAGGTTAGATTTGATCAGGCCAAACCTACCACAGTTTGTACATGACCGACAGAGTAAGCAGATTGGTAATTATGGCGGAAGTAAAACAAGAGTTTTATGTGAGGGCCAACCCGTGATTGTAAGAGACTATAGGGGCAGGAACAAATGGATTTCAGGTGTAATTTTAAAACCTCTAAGCACTGTGTCTTATTTAGTAAAGTTGGAAAATGATGTTATTTGGAAACGGCATATCGATCAGATAATTGGGTTAAATAGTGGGATTGCAACAGCTGTACCGGAGGTGAACTTAGATTTGCTGCCAAAGGTATCAGCTGAGTTATCTGAGAGGGGGAAATCAGCTGTGGAAATCACCCGACCTATACCCTCTCCACAACATATGAGTCCAACAATAGCCACTCCCACCAGCTCCAACAAACGCCGCTCCAGTTCCTTTTCTCCCCGCCCCTCCAGTTCCAGTAACCGTCATTCCACCACTCCACGTGTACCTGACCACAGCCAAGGTGACGTCATTTCCGCACCGATCCCGCAGCGGGCAGTAACAGCTGATGATAGTAAACAATCACCTGTCAGATCTGAACGTAGATACCCAGTCAGAGAACATAGACCAGTAGAGAAGTTGAACTTGTAAATATTATTGCTGCAATCTTTACTGTACCATTTATGATGTACGGTGTTTTGTTATTGGTTTAGGGATATTTTTCCTAATTTTATGTGTTTCAGTTGTATTTGTTGTGTGTACTATTGATTTGTTCCATTGTATTTGTTGTGTGTACTATTGATTTGATTACCGTACTGTTTATGTTTTTGTCATGTCTAATCCACTGTAGATGTTCATGTTTAAACTTTTAAAATTATTACTTTTATGTCAAAAAGTTAAGGGGGAGGAAATGTAGTATATGCATATTGATTTACACATTTAATATTTGTATTGGCAACAGTGATGTTCACTTGAATTTGAATAAATTAATACCGTTGGTTGAACATTAACCAATCCTAGCGATTAACCAATCGATAGCGTCCTATTCCCCACCTGTCCTGTATGATGCTTCTCCTCGGTCTCAGTTGCCCGCTACCTACACCGGCTTCACTATGTAACGCTCCATCACTCCTTTAATGTCAACCGGCGGTATTCAGTTCATTACAATGCGCCCTCTTATTTCACCCCGGTCTTACGAGTGCTTTAAGAAATAGCTTTATGTGTTAAGAAATAGTTCAGTGAGTACGAACATTTCAGAAACAGGTCCATGACGTAGGAAATGGTGAAAGAAACCATTAATAAGGCCAGCAGTGCAGAGTGTGGGAACTGTCTGTGGCAATTATGTATCTGCAATTCTAGAATGGTATAGGGAAGGAGGGCAAATAGATCCACGACGTAGGGAGTGGTGAAGGAAGTAGTAAAGACGAGCAGTGTGGAGTTTGGGAATGGATTAATCAATCTGCAATACTAAACTGCTTTCAGAGCAAACTAATGATTTTCCCCGAGCAAAGCTCGGTCCCCAGCAGGTACTTATTTATAGTTAGTTTATCTAAAAATTTTGTACTAAAGGTATTTTTCTAAAAAGTATTTTCAAAGAGATTTAAAATTTTAACTTTGATAATGTTTATGTTTTAGGGTACACAATTTTGTTTTTACCCTCTGTATATTTTTTCCAAATAAAATACGCAAAATGTGCCAGAAACAAAATTATAGTATGTTTTTTAAGGTTTATAAATATATATTTGGTTTGTCATCCGAACAAACTGATGAAGTGTGGGCGTCGGCAAAGACAGCGCGTGCAGGCTTCTTAAAGCATCCGCGCAGCCCTGCCCGTCGATGCATCGTGCCCCAGTCGTAAGGACCGGCACAGCTTAGTTCTTAACTGTTTCATTCAAATCCTAAGACTTCCTAATGTGTAGCCTAATTTTACCAAAACAATCTGTTTCCAAGCTAAACCGTGACTAAATGAAGCACCTCAAGGGTTAGCTTTCTGCTCTGCCATGAGTTGTAAGCCTGTGTTAAAAAATATCACGAACAACGTAGAAAACTGTCGGTAATATTTATAAGCCATTTTCAATCATGGTAAGAAATACAAATTAAAACTAACTTTTTTATTAAGTCTACATAGAGGAGATTTTAAAACACTTAATAAGCGCCTTCATCTTTATTAGCGATGTTAAACGTTTGCATAATGTCTACCACAAACCAATAAATAACTATTATGCTGACTTATTTTTAAGATAACATGAAAACAATCAAATATTAGATAACAGAACGTCACCAAAATTCACAGTATGGAGTCTCTAAAAATTATTGATCTCGACCACGAATTTGTTAAATGAAATGAAATTAAATATTACTTTACTATCACAAAACATTTCACAGATCCAGCGTTAGCTGGTGAAACAGGTGATATTGTCAGCCATCCTAAAAATTACATAATAAAACTAAAATCCACATAGCTTAAACTAAAATATATTTACTTATCATTTAAATAATCAGATATGTTATAATAATTTTTCTGTAAAAGGTATCGTTTGAATTCAATTTTAAATTTTGAAATACTGTTAATTTCTTTGAAATTAGTGGGTAGACTGTTGTAAAGCCTTAATCCCATAGGCTATAATAAGGAGATCTTTCATATAAACATAGGCAATGTCTTGGATATTGAAAATTTTTTAAGCGTGTAGGATACGGATGATGATTTGTTTATCATTGTACATTTGATAATCAATTTTAAAATTCACCATCATTTTAAATATATAAAGTGAAGGCAAAGTTAAATCTCATATTTAGCAAATAAAGCTCTGCATGAGGTTCTTTTAGGCATAAATGATAAAATCATTATAAATTTCTTCTGAATTTTGAAAACTGCTTTGGAATAAGAAGTTGCTCCCCATAATTCAATCCCGTATTGCAAGACAGAAAAGAACATTGCATAGTACACTGTGAGTTTAGTTTTTAAATCTATTACATTTCTCAAAAGATACATTTGAAAGCAAGCCATACTTAATTTACCAACTACCATTTTTATGTGTGTTTTCCATGTTAAATTCTTATCGATATCTAAGTCCAAAAATGTTGCATTTTCAGTAAAGGATATAATATTATTATCATAAGATAGTTCAACAGTGGAGTTTTGCCTATCCTGAATTGTTTGAAATAACATCACCTGTGTTTTAGAATTATTAAGTTTTAGCCCGTTGGCTGTAAACCAATTAGATAAATTAAGAATAGAAAGACTGATTTCTTGTTAAAGATTTTGCAAATTATTTGATTTAACTATTGCTGTAGTGTCATCAGCATACAAGATAAGGTTAGACGATACATTTTGAGGTAAGTCATTATGAATTAAATAATACAGTAGAGTCATAATTAAATAATACAGTCTGGATAACTCAGCCGTCACCTGGCTCAGAAAAGTGATTTTTTGAGTCCAAGTTAAACACGGGCTCAAGTCAAGGCATTTGCAACTCGTACCAAGGATTTGTTGTACTATATCTGATGACTTAATACCTACTTGAAAAATAAATGTAAATAAATAAGGCAGCTAAAAGGAATAAAAATTGTATTGTTCTTATTTTTAACCCTAGTTCACGATAACCCGGCATTTCACAAACTCGGCACCCTTCCAGTCCACATTACGCCGAGACTGTGGGACTCTACTGTATTTAAGTTTACTCATTAATATATTGTAATTTACACAATCGAATGCCTTGATCACAGAAATAAATAAATCATTATTTTTGAAATATGAATAGATTTGGTTGTAAGCAATTTTTTCAAACATTTTAGACAAAGACAAGCTGCTACACCCGTGCTTTGCAACGGGAAGAAAATGTGGCCTAGAGAGCTATTAAAGTGGTGCTGATGTGATTTAGTTCTATTCTATGATTTAGTTTTTTAAAATATAAACAGATTTAAAACAAAAGAGTAAACCTACTTACTTTCAAACCCCTACTTTTGATGTTAATAGATCCCTAAGAATATGACAACATACCTTAGTGTAGCAATAGCATCAAATATTGCTTCATATTGATGCTTTATGAATGACATGTTTTACCATTTTTTTTTTTCAATTTTAATCAAGCCTCTTCACATGTAGCTTACTATATAAATAAAAAAATGAAACTTTGAGCAATTCTTTACAAAACATATACAACCTCACTTTAAAACCAAACATAACCCTCCTCAGTCTACATAAAGCAAATATCTTATTCGAGTAAAAAAACAAACACCAGTTCATTGTATTGACCAGCTGTTTTATTGACTAAATTAAATTCAATCATTTAAACATTGGAAGCATGCCAGGCGTAGCCCTTTGGAAATCAGCCTGTGGGGCAGAGCCCATAGGAAATTCGTCCATATCAATACTTTTCGGCAAATCTACACACTCTAAGCTTCATTTTGATGTGCCATATGCCTATATTTTTATTTGGTAAAAGACCTTAACCGTTTACATAAAATTTGATTGTATCACTTTATTAATCTAATAGATAGATGGGAGTATTGAAATAGGACGATAGTTATCAGGGTCCATTACTGAGCCTTTTTTTAAAAGTGGTTTCAGCTCAGCATTTTTTAATTGATAGGGAAGAATTCCTTCATCAAAACATTGATTGATTACTAGACACAGAGGCTCTGCAATATAGTTTATGACATTTTAATTAATTCAATAGGAATTTCATCCCATCCAGAAGATTTTTTTTTTTTTAATTTCTAATGGTTTTTTATAATTTCTAAAATCGATACATGTCTGAACTGAAATTTCATCCTTATATTATTACTAGTATTATTAATCAAATTAGTTGCAGTGTGTAAGCAAGGCATACAATTTATATTTTTGTTAATGTTACAAAATTTATCATTGAGAAAATTTACCACATTTTGTCCATCTTTTAATTGCTTGTCTCCGACATACAAATCAGGGAAATCCAAATTGTTGGATTTCAGGACTCAAAGTTCAGACTTCACAACATTCCACACAGCTTTGCTCTTATTATGTGAAGATGATATAACTTTACAATTAAACATTTTCCTAGCCTTATCACAAACAGCTTTAAATATTTTTCTACAGTATAGTTTTTGTGATACTTTTTAAAATTAACATCTTGAACAGTTTTGGCAATAGTGCTTAGCTCTCTTTTTCTTTGACTTGATATTTTTATACCTTTAGTCACCCAGCTTTTCCTATATTTATTTTTGGGTAGTTTGTTAGTGTAAAATTTAAGAGGGAAACATTTATCAAAATTTACTAACAACTGATTTAAAAAATTGTTAAAATTAGTTTGAGTATCTTCTTGAGGCAATATGTTCCAATTAACTCCTGATATGTGTTGATAAAAAAGCGCTTTATTTTGTTTCGAAAATAATCTTTTTTTGTACTGTATTTTTTTGCAAAGTGCAATATTTCTTGAAATTTCAATAAAAAGTGCCCTGTGACCCGAAACAGTTCAAGGTTCATTTTAGATCTTGTATTCTGGTTAAAAACAAAGTTGTCATTAGTTAAAATATTGTCAATGCATGAGCTTGTATTTATAGTTATTCTAGTTGGAGAACGAAAATTAATTGTAAAAACGTACATACTGATTAAGTTTAAAAACCTAGTTTTATGGCTGGGTGAGCTGCAGGTTTCTAAAATATCTATATTCAAATCACCTGCTATACAAATCTGATAAGTTTTTACACATTTTTGTAGCTTAGAAAGTAGCAATTCTAATTTATCTATAAATATTATAAAATTATTCTCATATGGAGTTCTATAGATTGAAACAATGGGAATGTTGCTGAAAGTCAACAGTCCCGGAAGATCAAATAATTTATACCTGTGCCGCTAGGTCAAAAACTACAATGTTTGCAGTGTCTGTAGATCAAAAGTCCCAGTAAGTCAAATAGTACAGTCCAAGCTAAAAACGTGGTCTATGTTAAAGCAATTGACTTATTGGGAATTTGACCTAATGCAACAGCAGTTTTAATATAACGAAATACGGTAAAATACAAGTTTAGTTTCGCTGAGTCAACAGTGCCGGAAGATCAAAAGCAATAAAAGTGAACGTCGATTCAGTGTGAAGTAGACCTCCTGCAACGCTTACTACACCAACAAAACTCGCTTTTAGTTACTTCGTGTTTTGTCATAATTAGAATAGAGCTAAAATTATCATATTTGGTACATAGCTTATCTATTAATGCTTCTTGCCAACTGTTTGGTCAACACTGTAAATAGGTATAAAAAGCCTTTCGTCAAAATTTGTGGCATGAAATACACGCAAGGACGATCTGAAAATTTCTGGTTATTATATACGCTTGTAAAAGGAGATCCATTTAATTTTAGAACTATTTTATGAGTTATAATGTAGTCTACAAATAAACTGTGTAAATGTATTACGCCTCGGAAGGGTTGAAACCTGTCCAAACTATAGTTCGGCCGCTTAGAAAACGACCTGCGCGCTAATGATAAACCAATGCTGGAGGAGGTCGCTTTCTAAGCGGCCGAACTATATCATATATATTATTAAAACGTAAATGGGGTTTTTTCACATTCTGAATCAACCAGTCGACGGATTTTCATTATTTTTGTGTTGAAAGAAAGATAATTTTGAGAACTAGGGAATGTCAAAGCCATAAGTATAATTACGGGTCCCTGTTTTTTAGAAAATAAGTTTTAATTTTTAAAAAGTCTACCAGCCGACGCTAACCTTCTAAGCTAGCTTTTAGTATAATGTACAATATAATTTGCTTAACATAACAGCTGTAAACATTCAGCCATTTGTGACACAAATTCAGCATTTGGAAACAAATTTAAAGAAATATTGAGAGTTGACTTATTTATACTATGTGTAATGCTGACCATTGATACATTCAATTCTTAGGTATGAGGATGACAGATTAATTAAATATGCATAGTAAAATAGTAGGATGTTCAAATTATTTTTTAAAGGAATCTTTGTAATCATCGATTTTTAGCGAATTTCCCATATAGGGAATAAGCTATTACCGTAGGTCTCATGGTAAGACCTAGACCCGGGACCGATTTACTTTTTCGTTTTGAGGTCCCCAGAGGCCAAAAACACCATCCGTTCAAATTCATATATATATATATATATGTGTCCGTTAGCGCGATAACTCGAGCAAAATTGATCCGATTTTGATGAAATTTGGTACAAACGTGTAAACCTACATTTATTCGAACGAGTTCGCGAACCAGCATAATCGGACCATGGGATCAGGGGTTTATGGAGGGTTTTATGGGGTAAAAATGGGTTTTTCTAATTTTTGACCCTAAAAACTTAAAATTTCTAAATTTCTCTCTAAACCATTTTGAAGAGCTTAAAAAACAAATAATTTAGTATATTGAAGTGTTTTTGAATGTTCATTGACTACGGAGAAAATTTAAAAAATTGTAAATTTAAAATTCCCATGTTATTCTTATGGAGAATAAATAAACTGTTCTAGTTTGCTTGTTTATGGATATATTTTAATCAAATTTGGCAATTTGTTTTATTTTATACTAAGCTATCAATATTTCAATTGAAAAAACACATCTCAACATCTTCCCCGTAGCAGCAAACCTAACTACTCACTAAAATTAATGTTATTTAAATAGGAAATAAATCTGAAAATTTATAGGGAATATTTTAGTAGAAATCAAGCCGGGTAAATGGAAATTTGCTTAGGAGGCAGGTTTGCTGCGACGGGGGTATTTTTAGTCCCATATAATTTGTTTTAACTAACAGCTGGTTGGATGTAATATTGTTCTATATAACTATTAGGTTTTTGGCGAATTTCCCATATAGGGAATAAGCTATTACCGTAGTACTTATGGTAACACCTGGACCCGGGACCGATTTAATTTTTCGTTTTGAGGTCCCTAGAGGCCAAAAACACCATCCGTTCAAATTCATATATACAGGGTGATCAACTCAAGGAGGCCACCATTGGGAAATCGGAAACGGTAAGAATTAGAGAAAACTTTAAATGGGGGACATTTAGTTTTTTTATCATGTTTTCGGATAGAATATGCAATTTAAAAACTTTTTTAGCCTTGAAATTTTTTTGATAAACCCACTAGTTTAGGAGTACAGCCTATGGAAAAATGACTTCCGGTGTACATTTTACATCATGTAGCTCCTAAACGAGTAAGTTTAGAGCAAAATTGCAAAAAGTAAATTAGTCTTAGAATTGCATCTACATTCCTTAAAGACTATATAATAAAAAGTTTTCCACTTTTCAAGTTTGCCGCCATTTTTTAAATAATTTAATTCATATTTTTAATTAATTGTATGGTCTTTTTGGTATGTGGATGCAGTTGTAAGACTTTTTTTACTCTTCACATTTTTGCTATAAACGTACTTGTTTAGGAGCTACATGATGTAAAATGTACACCGGAAGTCATTTCTTCATAGGCTGTAAATCCTAAACGAGTGGGTTTATCGAAAAAATGTTTGGGATAAAAAAGTTTTTAAATTGCCTATTCTATCCGAAATCATGATAAAATTTAGGGTGTTCCAAAAGAAATTTCAAATTTGGCCGTCATTTTGGAAAATGGCAACTGAATAAAAAAAAAAAACTAAAATCATATTTTTAACTGCCACAAAAAATAGAGGAATGTCCCCCATTTTAAGTTTTCTCTAATTCTTACCGTTTCCGATATCCCAATGGTGGCCTCCTTGAGTTGATCACCCTGTATAGCCTATATTTATTTATATATTTTTTTTCCGGGGGGAACCCCAGGACCCCCCTCCTTGTTGGGGGGCCTACACCCCCCAGGCCCCCGGTGACCCCCCCCCCAAAATATATGTCTAGGACCGCCCTTGTCTTCTTTACCTATAAAACACATGGGATACATCCTTTCTTAACTGATCACGTAATGCGTGATTTTCTATAAAGTCTTGGAAAAATAAAAGATAAAATAGATAGAATACAGGTGTACTGTATGTGGTTTACACACAAATATTCATCAAACTGTGTGATATTTTGTTATTGCAATGAACAATTTGGGAGTATCGTATTGTTTAAGTCGATGGAAAATCTCTGTTGATCCTGTTTTACAAGCAAACCAAAAAGATACAGTACAGTAGTCACCACTCTATGCGACATATTCTAACCAGAAAATTGTTATCGTATGATTCTATAAGCATTGGTAGGATTGCAAAGTACTACACAAACATTATTTCAAGGGTAATAACACTTACAATTTCCGCTGACTTTAAAAGAGTCAACTAAAATATTATACTAATGGACACACAACTAAATAGAACAACTAATGGAAATACTCACGATGTACATATAACAGTTCGATATAAGCAAAGAGTATACACGTCAGTAGATACGTGTATTAGTCCAGGAGCTGAGGGGGGTTGAGCATGCATGAAAGTAAAGGGTGTCCCAGTAAGAACGCCGGATTTGAGGAGCGTCTTATCCTTATCTGTATTTCAATAGGAATTCCCAAATTATCAGCGATGTTATCAGTATTAGGTCCCATTTGTAGTTATGAATCGTTACACGACGGATCAATGCGTGATCATAGTTAAAGTGCACTACAAGCACGGAAGCTGCGCACTATTTACGGCCGGGACAATGCACCAAATGATCCATCTGTCCGAAGATTGATTTATAAGTTCGAATAAATGGGCTCAGTTCTATTCTGGGGATATTTATAGTCGCTTGTTTTCTCCAATAATCCTCAACACATCCAAGACTTGAAAGAGGAAATGATTCGTGCCATTAATGGAATTCAACAGGACGTGTGTGAAAAAGTGATGGAAAACTTTGTCAAGAGATGTCGGGCCTGTCAGTATTTAGCAGGTTGGTACTTACAAGACATAATACTTAATTACTAATAGGAGATACTATGCTTTAAGATTCATGTTTCATATTGTAAATTTAGCATGAAAATATATGGTTTGTTAACATTTCAAATCCGGCGTTCTTATTGGGACACCCTTTAGTACGCAATGTTATTGCTGATTATTGTAATATGGACTGTGGTGATCAAAATTACGTATGTCGCCTATTTCAAAAGTGGTCGATAAGGTGGGGGGGGAGGGGGCAAACATGGCGGTTTGCACTATGCGTTAAAACGCTGATAGTTCGAAAACGGTAAAAGATAGAACATCGGTTAAAACGTCGTTGTAATCCTAACAATGTGGAAAACAATAATGGTCATTGGGTCCGAGGTCGTATCTCTATAAATAAACAAGTTATTGTGTAAAATATGTAAAAATGGACTTTTCGTGTAGATTTTTTACCGAAAGTAGAATTAATTTGTGAGTGTCGCAAAGAAGTAATATCAAATATCTTTGCTGATAGTTATAATATGGACTGTGGTGATACAAAATACGCATGTCGCCTACTTTTCAGGTGGTCGAGAACTTGGGGGGAGGGGGGCAAAGATGGCGGAACGCGCTATACATCGAAATGACTGTAGCTCGAGAACGGTACGAGATAGGACATCGGTTAAAACGTAGTTTTAATCCAAAAAATATTACCAATAGAAAAGGTCATTGGGTAAAAAGTCGTATCTTAACTAATAAAAAGGTTATAACAATAATAAGTTTAACAAAATCTACATCGTACAGCTATTTTTTTCGAAAATCGTATGGATTGTTGATAAATAATAGTGTAATTACTTAATTACTCGGCTAAATATTAACTAGATGCATTTTATTATAAGAAAAAAATATATTATTACGAATACATATGGTTTAAAATGTAAAACACGGGCTCCAAACGCCTTGGGGTTCGTCCGTTAGGTTGCGTTATAATTGCTGCTGTTTTTAAAATAATGATTGCTTGTATTTTGTATTTCATTATATACTGAGTATATAAATGAAATAATGATAAATAAATAATCAAACAAATAAGATAATAATTAAATATGAAATATAATATATAGTACAGTCCAACCTCGGTATAACGAATCTGAAGGGACCGAACTGAATATTCGTTATATCAAGGATTTCGTTAAAACGAGGTTTGTTATATTGAGGTTAGGTTTGCAGGAATTTCGCTAAGTCGAGGTTCAGAACCAGCATCAGTCAATATAGGTCGGGATTGGACCTCATTAAAACAAAATTAAAGTAGCATATGCTACAATACTTTACAGTGTACAGTGTTTACATTATAAAGTAGAACGTCGATTGTCCGGGGTAATAAAGGGAAGGGATCTTTAATGTTGCGCAATAATGACATTTCTAGTCAATGACCTTGGTACAGGTTACGAACAGTAAGTTTAAAATCGCAGCTTACTCTAACCCACCTAAAACCTAGCCAAACACTGTATTGTATAGCAATAAACCACGTAAAGAACAAAACAAAACAGTAAGAGTTTTGTAAGCTACTGCTCGTGATAGACCGGTAGGCTACTTACAATACAGTACTGATTTAAATCACAACAGAGGAATGTCGATACTGTAATAATCATCAACTGTAGCATTGCTGTTGCCTTAGTTTCAAAAAATTGTATTTAAAATAATAAAAATATTAGATAAGTCGTTATAAAAGTGTATAATTATAGCCAACTTAAATATAATAAAAACACTTGTAAAAGGAATGTTAAGATAACAATGTTGCTATTCTTTCTGTTTGCTTTGTTCTTCTATTCTTTTTCTTTCTTAGGTTTCTCTTCATTCAAAAATTGTACAATTCACCATATTTACATATCACCCAATCACATTTTACTAAAAATTACGTCGTCATCAGTCCTCAGTGAATGAAATCAGTTCTCAGCTGTAACAAAGCGCGCAGCGACGATAGCAGACAGACAGGGATGTGTAAAACGGAGCAGACGAATGTTAGCGCAATCATTGACGTCACCTTTCCATTTTATTTTATGAAGAAACTGATTTTTCAAAAACAATAATGGTGGGAGGGGTTCGTTGTATCGAGGGAGAAACGTAGACAATTCGTTAAGTAGAGGTTAAATTCGCTATGTAGAGGTTCTGACAATGATAAATTCGTTATATTGAGGTGTCTTATTTTAGCCAGGATCATGAAAAATTCGTTAAATCAAGGTCGTTGTTACAGTTTGTTCGTTATGTAGAGGTAAAATATACATTGTGGTCTTATGGAGAGTTCTAGGGGATTTGAAAAAATTCGTTATATCAAGGAATTCGTTAAATCGAGGTTCGTTATATCAAGGTTAGACTGTAGTTTAATTCCATTGTAAATATAAACACCATAAACTTTAAATTTCTTGACCGCTCTCATGCATTAATTATATATAGATGTATATACATTTGTATCAAAGAAAATATTTACAATTTTTTATTTGTATTACAGGTGCTAAGAGAAATTAATAAGGTACCTATTTAAATTCAACAAATAATATGAACAGCCAGTGTAATTGTTATGGATTTATGGATAGAATGAAGAGATTTGCCGTATTTTTTATTATAAGGTATTTACTTTTGTAGTAATGTTTTTTATTTCATATAACTGTATTAAATAAGAATCTGTTACATAATCATATTGTAATAACCTACAACATTATAATAATTAAAATTGGATTTGTAGTGGTAGTCAGTATTATGCATTTGATTGCGGCGAAACCCCAAGTATTATATGTAGTTTGGAGGCCGTGTTTTACATTTTAAACCAAATGTATTCGTAATAATATTTTTTTTTCTTATAAGAAAATGCATCTAGTTAATATTTAGCCGAGTAATTAAGTAATTACACTATTATTTATCAACAATCCATACGATTTTCGAAAAAAATAGCTGTACGATGTAGATTTTGTTAAACTTATTATTGTTATAACTTTTTTATTAGTTAAGATACGACTTTTTACCCAATAATCTTTTCTATTGGTAATATTTTTTGGATTAAAACTACGTTTTAACCGATGTCCTATCTCGTACCGTTCTCGAGCTACAGTCATTTCGATGTATAGCGCGTTCCGCCATCTTTGCCCCCCTCCCCCCAAGTTCTCGACCACCTGAAAAGTAGGCGACATGCGTATTTTGTATCACCACAGTCCATATTACAACTATCAGCAAAGATATTTGATATTACTTCTTTGCGACACTCACAAATTAATTCTACTTTCGGTAAAAAATCTACACGAAAAGTCCATTTTTACATATTTTACACAATAACTTGTTTATTTATAGAGATACGACCTCGGACCCAATGACCATTATTGTTTTCCACATTGTTAGGATTAGAACGACGTTTTAACCGATGTTCTATCTTTTACCGTTTTCGAACTATCAGCGTTTTAACGCATAGCGCAAACAGCCATGTTTGCCCCCTCCCCCCCACCTTATCGACCACTTTTGAAATAGGCGACATACGTAATTTTGATCACCACAGTCCATATTACAATAATCAGCAATAACATTGCGTACTACTTTCATGCATGCTCAACCCCCCTCAGCTCCTGGACTATATACCCAATGATATAAGCAACGGTTCTTGCAATTTATTGCTTATTGTTTTTTAGAGTTTTTTTCGGACTTACTCTGTTTTCGGACTTACTCACACTCGTATAAGGTTGTCCACGTTTGTCATTGATAATGTAGCCATGTTACACCCGTTGTCACGAATATGTTTACAAGTTTTCCGTCTGTTTTTGAATAGCGATACATTTTTCCACATACTTAAGAACCACCTGATTTTGTGCATTACATGTTCGTCTCAATTTTATTTGCTTTAGTAGGCATTCTTTTGGTTGATGAGGACTTCAATAGGTCCTTTCAATGATTGCTCATGAAATATAGTACTTTGTCCATTAATTTTTATTGTTTGGTAAAATTGATTAAATTATCCAGCAAACCCAAAGCGAAATAGTAAATATAGTATTTCAAACAAATCAGTAACATGTTAATAATGTAGCCTACATTATTTCCTTGAATTGCATAACAGCAATTAATTGAGCTGATCTAATATAAATAAATCAATATGTTCTTCATAGGCATAACATGGGTTCTTTAAGAGCCACTGGGGCTGAGCCCAAGGGATTTAAACTAGGTGTACAATGCAGTTGTCTGCTTGCAATATTGAGCGGAGCCAGCATATTAATTCAATGTCAATGATATATTTGGTTCGCATTATAAATAGAATGCCTATTTGCAGTAGGTATCCAAAGTCAATCTTAAGTCAGGATTAAGTGAATGAATTGTCTACTTGCAGTATCCAATGCTAATGATATATTTGGTTCGCATAAATGTAATGCCTATTTACAGATTCTAAAGTCAATGGTACGTCCGGTTCACGTAGACGGATTGTTTACTTGTAGTATCCAAACTCAATGGTACATGTAAATGAATAGTCTACTTGCAGTATCCTAAATCAATGGTCCATTTATTTTGTTCACTTAAATAAAATGCCGAATTGCAGTATCCGAAGTCAATGGTAGGCTTAGGCCTACTTCTGTTTCGTATATATGGGATGTCTATGTACAGTATTCAAAGTCAATGATACGTCGGGTTCATGTCAACGAATTGTCTAATTGCGGTATCGAAACTATGAGTGTTATATTTGGTTCACCTTAATGGAATTCCTATTTGTAGACTGCAAATAGGAATTGCAGTACATATTCAAAGTCTAAATTAATGGCACGTCTTGCTCACATAAAATACTGTAAAAGTTATTTACAGTATCTAAACGCAGTATGGTGCATTAGCTTAGTTCTGGCAACCCTTATGGTTATTCATTTTGTAGTAAATTATGCTCAAGGCTATTAATCAAAAGCAAGTCAATGATGGAAAAGTAGTATAAGAGAAGTTATAAAGTCGATGATAAGAGCTTCGCTACGCTCTGCTCAATAATTTCTATATCCTGCAAATGAATCACAGTAACCCTGTGCGATACCTGCATTATTATAAGCCAATAACGATTATTATTTGAGATCCCAAGTTCGAATCTCCTCGGTGGCCTTAAAGTTTTGCTTCTGATTTTGTTAGAATATGATTTTCTCTTAACTTCACTGATCAGTTTTTTTTTTATCTGAGACATTTATAACTTAATTTTGTGATAAGAATGCATTTTTTATAAATACATTAACTTTTTGTTTGATAATAATTTCCTAACAGCAATAACTGAGATAGGCTTATCGATTTTTAAAATTATCAATTCGTTCAAGTATAACCCTATAACTTAGGTCTAGTTTTATTTTAGCAGTTAAAAGTAAGAAATATATTGTCAACCACTTTTAAAATTTCCCTTTAGTGCAATAAAATTTTTCAATACGACTTTAATGTAGACTAAAAAGAATAAGTGAAAACTTTAGGAATTGGTTTACCCACCGGTACGTTTCATTACATTTATCATAACATCAAAATAAGCAGTTTGCTTAACTTGAAACCTTATTTTTCCTAGTAGCTGGAACCTATATATTTTTCTAACTTTACTTTAGACTACTAAATGGCAATGTTTAAAACTATTTGTAAGTTAGTATCACAGAGTAAAGCGAGGTGGTAGACAATAGGTCTACTGGTAGGCATATTTGCATTAAAAACGACGTTGTGACATCTTCTCATGAATTTGACAGAGGAGCACATTGATTATAATGGAGGAGCATATAGGCCTAATTTCATTGGTGATTAATTCTTGTCGAAGTGCACACAGCAATATTAGTGTTAATCCTTTGGGATTTTATTGTCTAAGTTACACCATTTAGTTTTAAACCTTATCTGTAAACCAAGAGGTTGTGATTTCATTTCGCAAAATTATTTTGTATTTTTAGCTACAGGTACATTTTTTACAAATTTACTTGCAAATCAAGGGCATTGTGATTTTTGTCGGTATAATTATGTTGTAGTGTTTTTTTAATGACCTCGTTTTAATTTCTCCTTCTCCACGCAACATAGGCTTAGGCCTAATTAGTTGACTATTCATTGTTGTTAAAAAGAACATAACGATTATACAATTAAATATAAACTTCATGATTTTAATCACTCAATATAGAACTGATTGTTAATCAATTCGTATTACATGCAATTAACTAATATGCTCTTTAGTATTCATCACATTTTTTCTTTTGTACTGTATTTATAATGTGGTAGATTTGTTGACTAACATATGTCGAGGCTCTTGTTTACTTTTTAGTGTTGACTCGCAAATAATGTCATGGCAACCAATTAACCCATAACGCCCATGTTAAATTTCTAAAAGTTTGCATTCATGGAGGAAAAATTCCTATGGTCCGATTTGTACCATTTCAGATTTATACCTTCCCATGGTTGGGTACTATGACTGTGTTAAATTTCGTGAAGATCGCTTCAGCCGTTCAGGAGGAGTATTTGTAAAACAAAAGCAGGAGTGTAGTATAAGAGCTTCGCTCGCTTCGCACGCTCCGCTCAAAAACGTAAGGTTGGTTTGCAAATGTACATGACACGCTCTTTCTGAGACATGAATGGTCAAAATCGCCTAAGAAATGCGGAGGAGTTCAATGGAAAAATTTCGTGTTGGCGTTATACAGTATGGTTGAAAAGTCCTGCATTGGCTATATTTTTTTAACAATATAGATAAAGTAGTGAGACTTGGTATATCAATAATAGCCATAAATATCTACTGTCTTAAGCTATTATCACTTTTTTATCCCTTAAGGGGGATAGACCACAAAGACTAAGACAAAATTCTTATATAATTTTAATACTATTTTACCTGTTTTTGAAATGGCGACCATACAAATGTATGCATTTTAAGCCAAGTATGAATGGAGATGAGTGTGTGATGAGTGGAGCGATCTTGTTGTCCTGTTAGTGACTAAGGCGGACATAATCCTTAGACACAGCTGTTAATTAATAGTCCATACAGTCAATAGCAGCAGAGGTCAAGTTTGGTATCAAATTAAAGGTTTTATTCATAAAAATACATTGCCGCAAACCCAAACTCAAACGATGATGATGATAATCATGTTAATGATGTAGCTAAAACGTATCGTTTGAAATTTAACAGCTGAAAATAAGTGAAATAGAAAAGGTTTTGGTTAAATCCATCAAATTGTAATTGGCACTTGTGATCCCTCCCCCTTCGGTGTCATGTATTCCTCTCAATCAGTTCAAACCTAGGAGGATTAAACATAAATGTTAATTAATGTTAAATCCTCCTAGGTTCAAAACTGAAACACCCAGATCGAAACTCGCCTGTCGTTATTTTAACATCGCCATATTTTTTTACTATATTTTTCAAAAAAGGAAGATTATATTGATTTACTTTGGATTTTAAAAATGTGAACGTTTTATTTTATTAAAGATTTATGGTGATACGTAAATATTGTGGTGTGGTAAAGTAGATTATATCGTAGTTAAGTGTTAAATTTTGAAATTTTAAGGTGAATCGAGATGAATCTTTTTAATAACATGGGTCTCTCCTACCTTAACATACATACCAAGTTTCATAAACATCGGTTGGAAAAGTGTAAAAATAAATATTTGTATGTAAAAAATACAAAATGGTGGATATCTGGTTAACAAAACGATTTTGGAAAAAATGTTATCCTTCATTTTCTGTTTATTTTGACCCAAGGAATTACTAGGTAAAGTATCTCCCCACTCTTTTTTAACACCCTGTATATGATGTATTCTTATTAATATAAGTGAAAAGTGTAAGCTGGTAATACAGAAAGATCTTTTATAAATAATGTGAATGTACTGGTGATCTGTATATTCATCTTTTTCTTGTCCTTAGAACTGTAAATTAAAAGTCCACTCAACAGTCGTATCGTACGATGTAGTTCTTTCCATGCGTTGCGAAATGCTAAATTTGCCGTCCTCTTCAACCCAAGTTATCTATTGAACCACTGATTGTAAAAAAAAAATATATATATATATATTTTACGCATCACACTTTTGGCTACAACTTTGCCACAGACAAAACCTCTCTAACCCAAAAACAAAACAAAATCTCGCGTGCTAACTTTTTCATGTTAGAAATCACGATTTAAAACTATTTCACCATACATATCAATTTTTATTAATTAGATCGGTAAATAGTTTAAAGTTCCAACAAAATAGTCATCGAGTAGGACTAACCAAGAAGCTCTGTGTCAATTTTCAAAATTTTAGCACAACTTTAAGTACACCAAAACACGAAATTATTGAAGTCATGCGTCGAGAGGACTATCGTTGTTTTTAACAGATTATACTTTTGACCTTCCGACACTGTTGACTCAGCGAAACTGAACTTATATTTTATCTTATTTCGTTATATTAAAACTGCTGTTGCATTAGGTCAAATTCCCAATAAGTCAATTGCTTTAACATAGACCACGTTTTTAGCTCGGACTGTACTATTTGACTTACTGGGATTTTTGATCTACAGACACTGCAAACATTGTAGTTTTTGACCTAGCGGCACAGGTATAAATTATTTGACCTTCCGGGACTGTTGACTTTCTGCAACGCGTCCGAAACAATAATAACATTCAAAATAGGTATTTAAATACTACTAACTTCAAAAATACTTTCTTCATTGTATATATATAAATCTGTCATTTCTTTAAAAACATAATCAAGTTTCAAAAGTATGCATGTACCTCCCCTTGCAATTGAGCTTCTACAATAATACTTGATAACAAATTTATTTGATTGTCCTGTAAACAATGCTCATTCAAACACACTACATCAACATTTGAATCATCCAAAAATAAGTGTATATCATGCAGTTTTTTTTACCAGACCACCCTGAATATTCAAGTGCATGATAAATGCATTTTTCTTATTTGCACAATAGGTTTGACCATATTCCCACTTAACACATTTTTTATACAGATCAAAATGACACTCTTTGCAATTTACACAGTAGTTATCTTGGTCTAAAAGGCTTACATTAGAGTATTTATCAGCATTTAAAAAAGATGAATTATTATCAACATTTAAAAGAATTATTTCTCTGTGGTAAGATACATTTTCTCAAATTTCTCTTTGTTTAGTAGTTAATGTATGATTGGATTGGATTCTTTTGGAAACTCTGGATAAGTTTTAACACATGATATAGGCCTACTCTTATCCTTAAAGCTAACCCCCTTCAAATTTGATGACAATTTGGTATTCATAAAAAAACTACTATTATTTAAAGACATTTAACATGGTGGAATTTGAATATTTACACTATTTACACTCTCTAATTCGCCACTGCTCTGCTTTTTAACACTTCCCGGAAGCTTGACCACCAGTGGTGTAACAGAAGGGCCCGCAATGCGGGGGGGGCCCGGGAGCTGAGGGGCCCGCGAACCGGTGAGCAGGAAACGGTGAGCAGAGAGGCCCGTGAGACGAGTGGGTCCGAAAAATTTGGGTTCATTTTTATTCAAATGTATTACCATAGATAAAACATAGTTTCTTAGTAGATTTCCCATCCTTATGGAATAGCTGAAGCCAATTTTATTGTTAGTTCTGTTCGGTTTTCTTTAGATGTCGTATTTTGTTAACAATTTGTTTCTATTATTTTAGGGTTAGTTTCTCATTATTTGTGTCTCTTGGTTTGGTTATATAGCTAGTGGACGAGTTATTGTTTATTATGATTAGATAGTTTTATTTGGTTAAACGAGGTTTTAAATCAATGAAATAACAAGAAACAAATTGTAAACAAAACACGACATCTACAGAAAACCGGACACAACTAACAATAAAATTGGCTTCAACTGTTCCATAAGGATGGGAAATTTACTAAGGGAGTGTGTTTTATCTATGGTATTACCTATCAATCATTCAATAATTGTATTGAACAAGTCATAACATTAAAGTTATAATAATATGATGTTATCGTTTAATTTCGTTAGGCCTCTTTAGTGATAACGAACTAAGGTAACAAATTTCACATTTTATAACGTGGGTCATTGATACTTATTTTCGTCACCGGGAAATATTTTACTTCTCGGTGATTTCGTACCATTGACTTTAAATCTACACTAGACATCCTATCAAGTACTAAAATCCATCGCCAACGATTTCAGCCGAACTAGTAGAGTAAACGCTCCATGCAGTGTCGCTCCTGGCGGCGGTGGCTTGAAACTCGATCTTGCTCCTCCTCCAGTGCAGCGCGCGCACACGTAGTGGCATGACGTAACCGACGTGCGTATGCCTCCCCCCACAACCCTCTCAACCCTCCCCCCACAACCCTCTCAACCCTCCCCCCACAACCACTGCACCTGCCAGCCACCCACAGACGGCCCGGCGAATGCGCTCTGCTTATTCTTTGCAACACGCCGCCGGTGTTTTTACTCTTCCACGAGCCCAAGCATTGCGCTCGCCCGATCGCACACCCATCAAACATACCTACCTTGTATAAAAATGTAGTGGTGTCAGTCTGTATGTGTGTTACTAATAGGCGCATAAACTATTGAACTGACTGGGCTTAAATTTTTAAATTAAAGATTAAATTTAAGATTTTAAATTAATCAAAACAAAATGGTGGTATCCACTACTTACCAGATTTAAAAGTCATAACTTAAACGTTTTTATTAAGGCCATAAAAGTTTAATTTTGTTTCTAAAAGCGTTGGTGAATGTGTATAACTATTATATGCAACAGATGTAAACATTAAAATGTTTCTATTTTGTGTCCTCTTCCCGTTGCAAAGCATGGATACAACATCTAGTAAAGGATATGTTAGGTTTGAATGATTAGTTTAATGATGTCAGAACGCCAACGTTAAATTATGTGTGCTGTGATGTTTATTTTCGCTTTATTTTATGGGGTTTCTATTCAGACCTACTGGAAATTGTGTACAGTATGAGTAATTGTATTGTGGTGATAATAATTATGGAAGAGGCAGGTATGCGATGGAAGGTGGTATCGTTGACTAGGCCTATACACATCTCAATTGATAATTACTCTTTCTACCGTAGGCTACTTACGATCAGTGTGCGAATTAGTCGCAAACTCACTTCAACGCTTTTCACATCGTCACAATTGCCGTTTTATTGTAAAGTTACTGGATTTAAAATGCATATCGCATAGGACTATGAGGGATAAAAACATATTTGGTTACGCAACATTTGTTTACAAGATGTTTTTTCACATTAAATCTGTAATAAAATTTGTCTTTATACGTGTAAACTAGCTGTTCTGAATTATGCACAGTTTTGATTGAGTACTTGATTACCGTACGTAGGACGGGCTAACTCCTCGTATTTATTTTAATTAAATTTTGAGAACAGAGATCGCAATAGGATAACGCGCGAAACCGTTTTGGAGGGGGCGAAGAACCTTCACCTTCAGTGCATGTGCATGAGCATGTCAAAACTCTTAGCCTTGAGACTATTCTTCACCACGTTGGGCCGTTGGGGGTGAGAAAACCATGTTCTTACTGCTGACATAGTTACATTGTTGCGTTGCTCTATCGGTTAGCTGTGGATGTAAGTGATACTTGAGCGATACATGCAATATTGTTCTTTGTGAAGCGGAATGTAACTATTGTCATTGGGTTTATATCTACACGTTATATTGTTTAGTTTTACGTTATACGTTATCAATTATGTCTACAGCAGTACCAGTACATTGGATTGTTATTCTGCAATGGGTATTAGCATTGATTAGATAGGGCCTAAGTTATTTATTTATGATTATGTTACTATGTTAGAGGGATGTCTTGAATCATACTCCAAATACTATTTTACAACAGACAGACACTCCGTTTGCCTTTTATCCAAACTATTAAAAACGGTTTTTTTTATAGTTTGGATGCATAAATATTATATGCAATCTACTATGTTATATTTATAAATAATAATATTAGGCCCCCCGTACCTAGTTCTGAATCCTTTTGAGGTTTGTTGAGCTTGTCGTTTAATGCTGAATCGTACTTTTCTATTTTTTAAGAACAGAGTTCAAAGGCTCGAGTAATGATCTGCCAGCAAGATCATTGATCAGTCCCCAAAATAATTTAGGATTTTAACTGTACTGGTTGAGTCTTTCCTTGTAAAAATCTCTTTTGGCTCTTTTTAATAGACTGCTTAGGTTTTGTCTGTAATTCCGGTAATAAGTTTTGTAGATTACCATTAAATGGTTAACGGCGTGCAGCTTTACTTAATTTGTCTCTAGTACGTATTGATGTGACCAAACTGTCTGTAATCCACGGTTTAATTCTCTTACGTCCATACGATCTTGTAGTTAATTAATTTTTATGGATTTTTTTTTGAAAATCTAAGGTTTTTGTAAAAGAGTTTGGAGCACAGGTTGACATCTAGACAGCTTAGGATAGGTCCCAGTCGGTCTGAGAAAGATTTTGAGTGAGTAGGGTGTGATCAAGGTAAGTTTGAGGAGGTCCGGTTGCAGTGTGAATGTTGAGTGTGTGTGCATGTGTGTATGCAGTGTCATGTATAGTGAGGGCGGTGGCATCGGGTGGCATAGTGGTCGCCGGTTGGTGGGTGAGGCAGTGTGCAGTATAGCAGCGCGCACAGCAGTCATGTCACAGTACCGTACAAATATGTGATCAATGCAGGAGGCAGTGTCCTGTGTAACTCTAATCGGTCTGTCCACACACTGTACAAGGCCGGAGCCAAGTAAACTGGGAAGTAGAGGTCAATTAGTATATCCTTGCTCAAAAGGTTTAAATTCATGTCACCCATAAAAATGCACATTTTGTTTCTATCTATGTTCAGATATTAAGGCTCAAGTTCACTAGTGAATTGTACTGGATTGGATTGCTGTCGAATGTTCTGTAAAGTGAAAGTAAATTAATGTTCTTGTTGCAGTACACTAAGTCCAGTGATAACCCATGAACGTCCCCCAGAGTGATTTGTCGTGCAGTCGCTGTTAGTGATTTGTTAGTAAACACAATGATAACATCATTGCGGTTACGTTGAGTGGTAGTCATGTGAGTGTCAAACCCGTCGATGTTCGTCCCCACCTCTCCCCTGCCAAGTGTGCTACAAACATTTACTGTCTTGGTAGAAATGAAATAATTACTATATTTGAATTTGGCTTGGCGTAAATATTTACAATTGAAAAAAGCGAGAAAGCCTGGACAATTTGACATACTACAAAGAAAAGCGAATTAACACTGTGCTGCATTTCATGAGCAATCATTGAAAGAGCCGATTTGAAAACTATGGAAACATAGGAAAGACATAGAACGCCACCAAGTAGAAAAAATATAAATAATGTTTTTTTTAGAATTCATAACCGTTATTATGGACAACCTAATGCGGCTATGAGTGGAAAATATTTGTAGAAACACTAAAAAAAGCAAGATCAGTTTTTGAAAAATGATAAGATATTTACAATAAATGTTGAATATATCGATCTGTTATGTACATCGTGAGTATTTCCATAATCTTTGTGTCGACTCTTTTAAAGTCATCAGAATGATGACTGTTATTCGTTTTAAAATAACACGTGTAATACTTCGCAATTGCTCGAATTCAAGGAACAGGTACACTAGTTACTTAAGAATAGGCTTAAGGCCTATTCTTTAGAAGGTGGCCTAATAATTAATTATTGTAATGATTATTACTTCATCAAATTATTTAATAGATATACATGTTTTTAAACACTTACAATTTGCTACTTATAACTTATTTTCTGCGTCATACGGTATTTGATGTTACATAAAATATATGAAGCAAATGATTATTGTTCTACAGATTTTCCTGATAATTTTATCAATGCTAAATGTTCTTTGCTTCCCTTTAAAAAAGCATTGAGAACGTACTGTAGTTTCATTTTAAGATCATTATATTTTAGGTGTTACAAATTCCTTAGATGTTCTAAAGTAAGTAACAATATGATCAAATTACATTTTTACTACACTACTATGAGTTGGGCTGTTTTCGTTATGTGTTTATAATTACAAGACTGTGTACAGAGTCCTTGCCACACTAATAACTATAAATGATATCATGTAAATGAACTTGATTATTATTAGACTTCCTCTTAAACAAATTGGGTACTTTCATTTCAGACGGTGAAACTCATTGAAAAAATGACCTCAACAACAGCTTTGGGGGTTTGTTCTTTGTTACCATGGAGACCAATCGATATTTACTATTGAAACTCTCGCATCAGAACTTTGAAAGCCCGCGGGGCAGAGTCCTTGCCCCTAGGTTAACATTGAAGCGGAAATATGGCTATGTATCCTCGGAGCTGTAGCTTTGTTTTTGTGCAGTTTGAGCCCAGTTGTTTCAGTAGTTTTAGCTCATACAAAAACACAGCCAGACAGACACAACCTCTTCTTGGTAATCGTTTAGATAAATATATAGTTAAGCATTCAATCTATGATAAGTTTCTTTGAAAATGAATTTCTCTATGTTATGTTTCATACAAATTATCAGTGTTGGGGAAGCTACTTTTAAAATGTAGCTAGCTACAACTACTGCTACATTTCCAAAAAAGTAGCTTAGCTACAGCTACAGCTACAGTTCCGAAAAAGTAGCTAGCTACAACTACAACTACAATGAAATGTAGCTACAGCTACAATTTTAGCTACTTTTCCAAAGACGTTAAGTTTTATTCCACGCACATTAGGTAAATGTAAAATTAATTGCAACTAAATTTTTATTGAACAAACATTTAAAAAAATGTCAGTATTGTATCTAACATTACTTGGAAAACAAATTATTCCTAGATTGTATTTAATTTGTTGGCATTATAAACCTAACATTACAACAACAGAACCAAATAGTTGGGTGTCCCATCATATTTAGTAATTATTTTTAAATATTGCATCATTTTTAAGCATCTTAAAATGTAATTTTCATTAAGTTCAAAGGACATACAACCAAACTATATTTTAAAAGCTAATTTTATTAATTTAATATAGATTCATTTATAGATGTTTTATATCAACAATTAAGACCAATAAACTGCAAAAAGATTATTTAAAAATACTTATTGTGTTACAGAGACTAGCCTACTGAAATTGGAGTTTATTGCCTTTCTTTACTTTTAATGTTAAAAACAACATTGCTATAACTTTTAAAGTGATAAATTACTTATTCTACGAATAGCACTTTTCAATGTCAAGAAATCGTCCTTTATTGACATTATGCATAGGGCAAATTGTGCTTCAACCTGGTTGGTAGAGAAAACAGTATTCAGCAACTTATCCTGAAATCGGCTTTTAATTTAAACATGATGAAATTTGTAAAGTAAAAATAACATGTAGGCCTACTTGGCTATGTAACAAATTGGCTATAGTAGGCTTGTTCTTGCAAGGACTAAACAGATATATTCATAATAATTGAACTTGGTATTCGTCTTAAACCATAGCCTCAGTCCTATACAAGAGCTGTTAGCAGGAGCAAACTATGCTATTTTTTCAATGTAAGTTTCATGTTATATGGAGATTTTTTCATTACAATTATCATGTAGTCTAGGCATATCTTAAATCTCATCAAGTAATTTCCTCTTTGCTAATTTAGTAAACCTTTGAAAAATCTTCGTAATCTAACCAAGGAAGGGCTTGTGATGATAAACCACAATCAACAGCTGAAGCAAAGGTTGATAGACCAGCTTTCTCATTATTTCAAGGTGTGTTGGTTTCCATTAAACCCCAAGTTGAAGCATTATCGATATAATAAAGAAACTAAATTGATTACTAATTCCCCTGTCCTGTCAATCACTTGCAAGCATTCAATTCAATAGCTTCTCTTGTCACCGGTACCGTTAGTTTAAACGTCGTCTGCATCTAGCGATTTTATTTTATCTGACAGTAATCATAGAGTAGTAAATTAAGGAAATGAGAGCCAAAAATGTGGATAACACTCATTTAATGAACTCTATGTCCACACAACGTTGTAATAGGGAATAAAACGGCTGCAACCAGCTGTTTGAAGCCAAGAAAGTAGGCCTAATTTTTTTGAAAATCTCAGTTTGAAAGAGGTTGTTTCATGTAAGGTTGAGGTTATGATAAAAATCACTATCTCAAACAAATGTTAATGTAGCGAGAAAAGTAGCTAAAATTCCGCTACAACTACTATAAAAATGTAGCTAGCTACAGCTAAAGCTACAAAATCTTAAAAGTAGCGTAGCTACAGCTAACGCTACAAAAAAAGTAGCGCGCTACTGTAGCGTCGCTACTTGTAGCGCGCTACTTCCCAACACTGCAAATTATCGTATTTTTTTGTGTGAATCGAGTATTATTTTGTCAATTGTTGTAAATATCCATCGACGACGAACCCGTAAACCCACGTACAAATATCATAACATATCTAGGATTAGGCCTAATTGTCCATTAAAGACCCAACCTCTTTTGGTTTTATAATCGTGTATAATTTTAGTAAGGTTATCTGATCTAATTCGTTGCCCACTAACGTAATAAATATTTATTGTCAAATTATTTCTATATAGGCCTAACAAAACCAAAATTGTTATTTTGCCTACATCGTTCTTATTAGGATAAAAATTGCAAAGGGCCGTTGTGCTGATAAATGGTTTTTATATGTTAAGTAGTTTAGAAAAATAGAATGAATTTACTGCAACATTAATTTAATGTTGGTTTCAAAAAGAATTATTGTTTGAAACCCGTTAGAGTTTGGTGTCAATAACAATTTGCCTCTGTTCCGACGTGTTGTGGCCACACAGCTGCATTCAGTACTCGCATCGGAGTCGGATCTAGTAACTAGCGTAACTAGTGGCATAGACTTTGGCCCCTCGCCCACTATACGATTTCGGTCGTACGACACTGTGTCGGAACGACAACATTTCAACAGTGGACCATTGGATCTTAAGAGAGCTCGCCCACTGTACGATAATCTCACGACTACGACAAACTGTCGTGAAGCAGTCGTCCTAAGCAACACAAGGGAGTATGTTTTATCTATGCTAATGGGTAGTGCAAGTGCCAAGTGTGGTGTGAAGAACAAGATATGAATGAATGTCAGTGCAGTGTTAGTGTACACCGCCGGCGGGCGGCGGACGAGCGCAGTGGCAGTGGCAGCGGCTGACGTCACGGGAGGGGAGTGAGAGCCGTAGAGCGCGCTATCTTGTAGCGAAGAAACGAACTAAGACCGAGCGCTGCGCTGTCTTTCGGAGGGTCAGATCAACTAACTGAACCACCGATTCTGGCTCAGATCCGCTCACTATGGCTGAGCCGATTCAATAGGAAGTCTAGTGTAGATTTAAAGTCAATGTTTCGTACACTGCTTATGTCATCTGCAAACATTTTGAAATATTAATTTACCTGGAGCTGGAGTCATGAACGTTAGCTGGGGCTTTTATTATTGTATTATTTTATATTTTAGTTTTGCCCTGATATTGATTGTATTTTGTTAAATACAATATATTGCTACTCCTGCTGACTTTGTTAGCTTATATCTTATTTTACATCACAATTAACCAATACTAAAGACATATATGTTTAAACACTTGAAATCCATTCAAAGATAAAATAAAAAAATGCAATAGGCTATTTTAGCCTGTGATAAAGTACGTCAATCTTTTATATTAACCAACTTTTAGTGTATGGGTTGATTATAACATAACCAAAGATTAAACTAACCTATTAAATAAATACTTTAATACTTTACTTTGAAATAGCGACCATACGAATGTAGGTATTTTAAGCCAAGTATGAATGGAGATTGGAGATCAGTGTAGGATGAGTGGCGCAACCTTAGTCTTGATAGTGACAAAGGCAGACATATTCTTCAGACACAGCTGTTCAAGGGGCCTACTGCTTATAGAGGAAACCGAACCGCATTTTTGCCTTGTAATTAACAAATTAGTCTAATTATCAGGATAGCAAAAATGGATAACATGTGTGATAAATTAAATGTAAAACCTCCTTGATATAATCATTCTGATACGGATGATAAAATAAGGAATTTTTATTTTATTACAAAACTATTTACAAACGCTATAATGATGTAGTGATGTAACTTTTTGATAAAACCATGACTGAAATACTTAACACTCCATTTTATGAAACACTAGCTGTACCCGCGGGCTTTGCCCCATTTAACTTCATAAGTATTCGCATGGCTCATTCACGTCCTGGTTGAAGTTCGTTCACTACGCTCACTCACCTTTAGGTTGGAGCTCGTTCGCTGCGCTCACTTGCCTTCAGGTTAGCTCGTTCGCTACGCTAACTCGCCTCCAGGTTGAAGTTCGTTCGCTACGTTCACTCACCTTTTGGTTGGAAATTAGCTGTTGTCTTAAATTAAAAAAAATAATAGTGCTGCACCCTGTTGGTAATCCTTGTAAATTTTATGCTATTGAACATCATAGAACAGAACCAACTTGTTTAATTGAAACAGCTGTTAAGATTCATTAATTCCTTTTAAATATGAAAAACCTTAAGGTTAACATGGGGAACTACAGAGCCACTGGGGCGGAGCACGAAAGGATTTTGGGATAATAATATGCTTTAATGTTAATCGGGAATGTGAGCTATCATCATGCCAAATTTCAGCCCAATCCGTCCAGTAGTTTATGCGTGATTGAGCAACACACACACACACAAACACACACACACACACACACACACACAAACTCACAAACTTTCAGATTTATAATATTAGTAAGATAATCCATAATTTGTTTACTACTCTATCTATGACTAATCTGTTTGATAATTGTAAAGGTGGTCCTGGTCCAGAAATAACTCTGCGGGGAGGGGGGGGGGTGTTTGATTATGTTATCGGTGGTCTAAAAATAACTCATGAGAGGGGGGCCCAAAAAAATGTTTGCAGGGGGGCACTTCACTAAACTGAAGATCACCAGGAGTGACTTTTGGACTGGCAGGGTTACTAGTGGAGGTTGGGCTGTTATGGGTCGGCTTAGGTGAAGTTCCAAATTAGTGCCGTAAAGCAGATTCGTAATGCATAGCTGCCAATTTTTACGAAAAAAAAAACACAATTTGATTGACACATCTACACATGTTAAGAAAGCAACTTTGCATAATCTGTCTGTATGTATCCCGTAAATAGTCTTGCCTGCATGTAAGGGGACACAAATATAGTTTTTTACTTACTTATTTATAACTTTTGGATATATGCCTTATTGCATTAATTAATTGGAAAATAAATAAAAGAAAATACCTCTAATAACACTTAAAACATAAATTTACACTTATAACGTTACTCACAAAACCGTAAATATACATAAAAAATGATTAGTGGTGGTAGATTTTGATTGGACACTCCAATCATTGTCAGACCCATAGGCAAATTGGGTCATTTTATCATTGGGTTCAGTATGTTTCTTACCCAGCTTAATGTAATGTAATATCCATGTATATTATTGTCAATAGGTGTAGCCGTTGACAGAAATAATTAAATATATTATTATTTCAAATGAGAAACGAGTTAAAACTAACAATACATTTAAGAAATGTAAAAATGGTTAGGTTTCATCTAATTAGTATTTTTTGCAGTTTACTGTTTAGATCTTAACTGAACGCGAGGCGCAGTTAGTACGAGGCATGTTTTTTAAGTAAGTACCGTTTTTAAAATTCTCCGTTCCAGCGCTGCGATTGGCATTTTGGACATTTGCGCTGTATATGTGCATCTATTGGCAAGTCCTAGCCGGAAATTCGACAACAATCGGCCGTGTTTACATCCGGTATCGAGCATTCAAAATGGTGCCGCCAATTGAGACTGCCGCCGACTGTGAAGTGCGCGCTGTAATGTTTTAAAGGTGTGAAAGCCATTGAAATTTGTCAACAGCTTAGTGAGGTGTATGGCGAGAACATTTATGAGTGACGGAATGGTACAAAAGTGGGTAAGGGCATCTAAAGACGGTCCCACCAATGTTCATGATGAGCAACGCACTGGGTACTGGGGACAGTGACGCTGTCCAGTGCGTTGCTCATGATGGACGTTGGTGGGGCCGTCTTTAGATGCCATTCTGTGTTCGCTGGCCCTTACCCACTTGCGTACCATTCCGTCACTCATAAATGTTCTCGCCATACACCTCACTAATCTGTCGATAAATTTCAATGGCTTCCACACCTTTAGCACTTAAAACTCTAATTACAGCGCGCACTTCACAGTCGGCGGCAGTATCAATTGGCGGCACCATTTTGAATGCTCGATACCGGATGTAAACACGGCCGATTGTTGTCGAATTTCCGGCTAGGACTTGCCAATTGATGCACATATACAGCGCAAATGTCCAAAATGCCAATCGCAGCACTGCAATGGAAAAATTTAAAAACGGTACTTACTTAAAAAACATGCCTCGTATAAATCTTACGGAACAAAGCTAGTCCCATTAGTGGTAGATAATGGAAAACACATTGTAACGTAAGGAAGAGCAAAGAGTATGTTTATAGTGATTTTTAAAGTGTTTATTAGGCCTAGTGTTGTATACCTCAATCTATCAAACTTCTGTTGGTCAAAGATGAAGAAATCAAGTAGCCTATTACAAGTATTGCAAGTATTAGTAGGTAGATATTAATTTATCTGAACCAAAACTGGTTATAAAAAAGTAAATGAATGGGTTCCATCTAAATAACAATTGTTTTTGCAGTGAGTTAATTAGAGTTATAGTTAATCAGTTTGATGAGCGCACTGCTCTGAAAAAGTAAACAAACAACAATCTCAGTCAAACCTTGGTTTTGAGGTTTATTTCTGTTTTAATTTATTTATTATTGTAATATATTTTTTTATTGTTATAAACTAATGGTATTGTTTTAAAGGTAGGATTGATGTTTCATCCTATTTCTTTTGGCTGCACTTTACTTTACGTCCTACACTCATTTGAATGAAAATATCGGTTATTTGATTGTTTCATTCGATATATCGTTTGGTTAGTTAGGTTAGGTTAACCTTACCTAACTAACCAAACGATATTTAACTTATCGAATAATCGATATATCGATCGATATTTTCATTCCAATGAGTGTAGGACGTAAAGTAAAGTGCAGCCATAGTTTGAATAGGCTTATTGCAATAAAGCTCAGGTAATTTCAACAGGGAGTCATAAGTTACCGGTACTAACTTACTGGCCTATTTTTAAAAAACTTACTCTTAACTTACCCTAGCCTTTTAAAAAAAAAACTTGTCGACCAGGCTAATGAAATAATCGAAATATTGAATAATCAATTATTTCATTCGGTTGTTCTTGACAACAGATAAGTTACGGAAGTCTCTTTACACACTGTCTAACTTAGATACTACTCTAAACTAAGTTTTGCTTTTCATCAGCACCAATCCTTGTTCTCCCAATCACCTAAAATGTTCTATAAGACGTGTTTAAACTGTTCCTAGACACCAAAACTAACTTTCTCAAATGACTTTTTTGTTGTCGAGGCTTCCTACAATTTCCCTACAACTACCCCCCTACAATTTCATATTTATCAGCAATAACCTCTACCATATAACTTAGGGGACCAGTGGGAATTAGAGGTTTTGGGTGGGGGTAAAAGCTCTTGATGTAGTCTTTCCTCAGTTAACGGCATATTGCCAATGCCACTTTAGGCACATAGCGGCATGCCGATGATTCTGAAATATTGGTTAGATCGCCGGCTTCCCGCAAAAGTGTTCCACTTGCAAAAAAGCGCAACGCTACCAACACTTTCTTCCACAAAGGTAACCTAGTTCACCTTGTGAAAGTGCCTTCCAAACTAGGCCTTATCAATTCAATTAGTTATCTCACCGTTTTTTTTTTTAAATCTATACCTATCCTTGAATTCATCCTCACTCAAGTCATCAAATGGAATGTTTTCCCGCTCACGACGAATTCGCGGCCCACAAAAATGGTAAAAATCATGATAATCAATGTAATCCATAATCACCTTAAACTTTAACACACAAAAATGGCTTAGGTTAAAAGTGGACGACTAAAATTAATCCTACCCCTATGCAGGATAAAAATCTAGCATGTTTTAGTCCGTGAACTATAGCATTATTTCTTTAGTTCAGACTTAAAAACTAGTTCTTGACTAAGATTAGTCGTTGACTTATAAGTACTCAAATCAGAAAGATATTTTTCTTAGTCCAGTACTAATATGAGCTTTAGTCTAAGACTAGCGCTAATACCTGAATCAGAAACCCGCCCTAAGTGTTTTACAATCAAATGATCACTTTAAAACAAAATTTTAGCATGTAAACGTAAGTTCCCCAGTAAAACGCCAAGTATTAATGGCAATTTGAATTTGCCGCCATAATCACCGCTAGCGCTCCTAGAGTCCCGCCAGAGCCATTAGTGTCGCCAAGACGGATGGATATAGAGTGGATTATGCAGTGTTTGTCCAGATTTCATTTTTCATTTAATCGCCAAATAATATCGATTGAGCTATGTGTTGTTGTTATGTTTATTGTCTGTCAGGTCCCTAACATCTATTAACTTATTATTTATGCTAATAAAAATTATTCTAACAATGAATATATTAACAATGAATATATTAACAATGAATATATAAACTATAGTTTTTGTGGTGCACTGTTGTCACAACGATTGTTTACCGCCATTTTAGCTGTTACAACGGAACTATTGACAAAGACGGCCTAATTCGTCAGGTGTTACGCTAATGCTCAGGTCGCTGACGTTATTGCTCTTAATAAACGTTTAACTCAGGTCGCTGCAGGGCCGGATTTAGCATTTTTGCACCCCTAGGCCCAAATAATTTTCCGCCCCCTAGTCTGATCACAGTTACTTTCCTTCAAACCTTTCTTAAAAACTATATCATGCCCATAGGCCTAAGTTAATTGCTTGAATACCACTCCTTGTCCGAATCATTGCAGGTTTTTTTTTAAGAATTGACTTGTTTAACCTTAACAAAATGCTGTCTTGAACACTTTTAGCAGTTTTGTGCTTTTAATAAATGCTCACGTTTGTGGCTGTAGGACTGAAACAAAACAACTCAACCTACCGAGCATTCCTGCAAAAAAACATGGCCATTGATTCCAATTCCGGGCCCAAAAACATGAACTCCATACAGTATGTGATACCATATATTAAAAGTGATTAAACATTCACCTTTAGTATATTTGTCATCGTTTTGGATTAGCTGAAAACTATTCTTGTTATTTAAGGAGTATGTTTTATATATATTTAAACCTAGTTTATCCAAAATAAAACGATCTAATCATCAACAATAGGTCGTCTCCTTTTTATATTACTACAAGAAATTAAAACACACATCATAGAGCTAACCCTAAAATAATAGAAACAAAATTACGTCAAAACTAACGTCCAGTGTCTCCAACATGAAAATTTTAAATTAACAATGTCATAATAAGTCGACTTAAATTATATTTAATCTATGGTCATACTGCATCTAGGTTATAATTCCAAAGTAAAACAAAGCAATATTCTGGCCAACCATACCGATCCTTTAGGTCTGAGGAGAAAATGACAGCATTAATGGTGCTTTGGAGGGAATAGAATTTTTTTTTAATCTAATGCAAACTTAAATATTTTTATGCAAGATTAATATTTTTTGTTAATTTTAAAGGTAAATTCATCGTTGTTTTAATACATTCAACACAACGTATTATATACTTTAGCTTGATCCTGCAGATTGTTGTAAACTAACCAAAAGATTAGTTAAACTTTTGTTTTGTGAGGTGAGGGTGGTAACAATGTCTAGCACGCATGCGCCCTTATTCACTCTGATCAGTAGTGCCGAGCCCGAGCCAGCATAGTGGCAGTGCAGTGGCAATACGATGCGTACGCCTTGGGCGCTCGTCAACGTCAACATCCCTACAGCCTGCTCCCGTATAACCAATGTTCTTTACCAATGTTGTAACGAAATTGATGCGTAATTCTGAAAAATAGTTTAAATTTCCTAACAATTATTCCTCTTATGAACTTCAGAATCACAATGCTTTATTAGGCAGAGTTTTTTGTCAACTATGACTATTTAATTTTTAGATATAAAAAAAATGTCCTCTCGGCCGTGCGCCCTCTGGGACCTTGCGCCCATAGGCCCGAGCCTACCGGGCCTATTGGGAAATCCGGCCCTGGGTCGCTGACGTTATTGACCTGATGTTATACTGTACCTGATTATTCTTTGTTTCATCAAAGATCCAGTAGATTTAGATGTAATAAGTGTGTAATTGTTTTACCCTTCTTTGTTTCAAATTAATATACTTTCTTACCAGTACTTTGGTGATGACAATGTTATATGTCTATGGGTCAGATCCCTAACGTTTTTCTAACATCAGTAATATAACTAAACAAGATAATTTGTACTAAAAGTTGTATTGTATGAAAATGACTTGCATTTGCAGTAAATACTACTTCTTTACTTCCCTGAGTGCCATAATTAAAGCCTAAAAAATGTCTGTTTTGCTAGCACCACATCAGGTCACTAATGCCACATCAGATCGCTAACGCTCACGAAAATGAATATAAAATGAATTTTAAGAAATACATTATACTATTGATGTATTATTTTTAATGGTTTGTTCTCCCTTTGGTCAAAGTAGTTAAAAATTAGTATGAAAAATCTTTTTACATTAAATATTCCAAATTTTTTTTCAAAAACTTGTACATTTCAGATTGTTCCCGTTATTACTGTTTAATTTTTACATACCGTATGATAAAACATTTTAATTTTAATTATGATAGATCCATTATTCAGGAAACAAGTTAGATGTTTATAAACATTTGTTTTTAATTTTCAATGGAATTCACTATCTTTTTCAGACTTTTAAAAACGTTAGCGACCTGATGTTGTCTTTGTAGTTGATAAGACAAATATTCATTAAAAAATAGGATAACTTACATTGAAGCTCTGCTATGGTTAGCAATGTGTAATGTAACATTTTGTTTATTATTGGGTCAATAAAGTATGTATTTTAACAAATTAATTTGTTTTCTGTTTTCATTTTCTCTCTCAATTTGAAATCCACCTGTACAACTTGCAAGCGAATTTCCCCATGATTTTTCTGGTGGCCGTAGAGAATAAATGATTTTGATCGGAACAAACAGTTTCTGTCCCCTACTCTGGGTATTATTTCACGTTCCATACTCATCGTAAACTCAATTACCACTTTCCTTCAGATCGATCAGGAAAATAAACACATTTTTCAAGAATACAAAATTTACATTGTAGTTCAATGTATCAGTGTACTCGCCATCTCAAGAAAGTAAAGTTTAGTACTGCTGAAGTTTCCGTCCCCTACTATTATTGCACGCTCCATACTCTAACTAAAACTCAATTACCACCTTCCTTTGGATCACTTCGCAGGAAAAGTAACACATTTTTCGAAAATACAAAATTTAAATTGTAGTTACACGTATCTAGCATACTCGCCATCTCTAGAAAGTAAAGTTTGGTACTGCTGAACGTCAAACACTGACCTCGAGTAAGATTCATCACCTATTATAAAATGTTAGTATGATTCTCACTCATTAGCAATTTTCTGTAGGCTACAACTTGCAAGTGGATTTCCCTATGATTGTTCTGGTGGAAATAGAGAATAACTTTGCGCAGTGGCAATATCGTAACCAATGAAGTTCAACTGAGGTGTGATTATTGCTAATTGAAAACTTTATAGAGAATAAATTACATTGATCGAAACAGTAAGTTTCCGTCCCCTACTATGGGTAAGCCTATTATTTCACATTCCATACTCAAACTCTATTACCACACATTATTCAAAAATTACAAAAATTACACCAAAACATAGGCTACAAATAATGTTCAAATACTTTCATAAATAATACATTGTGGTATAAAATGTCAAAAAAATACCCTTTTCCTTGTTTGAAATCGTGTTAATTTTTAACAGGAACTCCTTGATTAATCATTACATACTGAATGTGAGGTTATAAAAATAATAACAAATCTCTGACAAACATTAAACAGCTGACGAATCTTACTAATATTATAAATGTGAAAGTTTGTGTGTTTGTTTGAAGTTCAATCACGCAATAACTACTGGACGGATTGAGCTGAAATTTGGCATGATGATAGTTCACATTCCCGATTAACAAATAGGCATATTTTTATCTCGATAATCCTTTTGGGCTCCGCCCCAGTGGCTCTGTAGTTCCCCATGTTAACCTCATGAGTATTCATATTTAAAGGGAATTAAAGAATTTAGTCAGCTGTTTCAACAAAAAAAGTTGGTTCTATGATATGCAAAAGCATTAAAAAGTTATAAGATTTATTAACAGGGTGCAGCACTATATTTTTTTGAATTTATGAAAACAGCTAATTTGAACTAAGCAGCAACAAAAAAACTGTGATACTCAATGAGAATTAACTGTCAAAGTAGGATTGTTTACAGTTATGTTTATGTTTTTATTTCATGAATAATTTGTGATATATTGCGAATGTTTGATAATTTATTTTTCTCTATTGTTTAGGTGAAGTGGTAGAACATTATGGCTATGGTAAATGTGTAATAGGCTACTATAGATTACTGTAAATTTAAAGAAGCAAATTTTATCAAACTGTGTCCTCCCTCATTGCAAACGCAAAGCTTGAGTATAACTGAAATAAGCATTTTATACTTATATGCCAACCCCGTACGAAGGACGGGTACTCTGCTAGTAATTTATAAACTGTGTATTATATTGTTCAATAAGAATTGTATTGACTCGACCTTTGAAGGGCTGTAGGTCGTACCCCTTAGAAAAAGTGACAATTCTAAAGAAGTTCGGCAAATCTATGCATTATCCCCTTTAATTTCGGATCGGACCAGTAATGATTGAGAAAACCTACTTATTTAACAATGTATTAAATATAAATATATAGATATAGGATGGGACATCTATTGAAGCACTAATATAATTCAAGATACAACTCAGGTGTTCAATGATCAGTATGCAACATAATTAAAACTTCTACACGAAATGCTGGAAGGACCAAATTATATTTTCTTACCACGAAGGACTCTGTAACCTTTCCCGGGAGGCAGCAGGTGTTCAAATTAGTTTTGAATAGTTTTGAAGCCCTAATCGAAATATCCTTTTTAATTATCATTTTACGCTGTGCTAGATCTTAAGCTTTAAAATGACACCTCAATCGTAAAAATCTGCGAAGTAGGTCGGGTGAAAAAGGGCTGTTACAGCTTATTGAATTAGGAAGATAGACATTGTTAAACAATACAACGACATATTGCATGCTTAATACTGGATTTTACTTAGAGGGTAATGATTAACCGTAGAGTTGATTTACATAAACCAAATAATAAAAGCAATTAGGCCTACAACAAATAATCTTGGCCGATACGTAGCGTAGCCGACCACAGGAGGTAGATTTCCGGGGGTAGAATTCCGGGGTCGGATATTTCTGTTTGACCACTGGGGGTAGATTTCTAGGGGTACATGTCTGGGGGTGGATGTCCGGGGGTGGATGTCAGTGGGTGGATGTCCGGGGGTAGATTTCCAGGGGTAGATTTCCAGGGGTAGATTTCCGGGGGTAAAACTCTGTGGTATGGCAAATTACTTTATAAGCAAACAATTACATGTTTGTGATTATTTAATAATATATTGGAGGTAAATTTCCAGTCGAGCGGGCTGTTTCTCGACCGTGTATAGGCCCTCGTTAAGTCAAAATTATGTAGGCGTTTTTTCATGGGGGGTAAATATCCTGAGGTAGAAATCCGCTACCCCAAACAGAAGATTAACTAAAGACGTTGCTGGCCAAAGTGAAACTAAGGAATGAAAAAAACGTTTGTACCTTCAAGAGTTACATTTTTAAGTCGTTGCATACCAATATTTGCGATCACAAACATTTATTTTATTCCAAAAGTGCCGTTATACAATGTATTTTAATAGAGTAAAAAAAGAGGAGATTTCTCACTTTTTGCAGAAATCTCACGGAGCTAAATTTTGAATGTCAAAATCCGGTAATCTCCGGGGAAATCTGGGGATATGGCAACCCTAACCATGAGACCCTTGGTACACTAACTTAATAGCTTTATTCCCTATAACTTAAGGGTAATTTGCTAAAAAATGAGATGTATAAGTTACTGTACAATTTTTGTAACTTAGTTGATAACTTTCTCATTACCCTAGAGGGAGATAATTAAAACTTGACTGTGGTACCTAATTAATTACTTACCTCAGAGCTCTTATTGCCATCTGTTGAGTACTTAAAGATGAACTTGTATTTAATACATTGACCAAAACTGGTGTTATGTGCTGTTCATGAATTTTGTCCGCAATTTTGTAGGATTGAGTGAGATTTCCTATCAATCGACATGCTCTGCTTTGGATACTGTCTTGATTTATATTTTTCAATATTGGAATTATCAAAGGAATAGCACCATATGAAACTACCTGGAACACACATTACCTGTTAGTAAAAAAAAAAAAATTTTGACATACCATACCTAATTTTCCTAACTTAATGTAAACTAAAGTAGGTACCGGTATGTCATACAAATTAAAAGAGTTAGTTCAATGCAGATGCATTTTTGATACCTGCAAAGATTTCTGTGGTTGCATTCGTTTAGAATACCCAGAAACACCTGTGCCGATTTTAAATGCAAAGGTTTAAATTCCGCACCAGGCAACGGACAAGTAAGTCCAACCATGACGTAACGCGGATGAATACGACAGCAAAGGACTCGAATAGGGCCGTGGGCACTCGCCACTCGTAGTAAGTCGCCATAGCGTCAACAGCAATGGCCGCGTCGTCACGGGTGTAGGATGATTTTATTATTATCTTAATTCGTAGCTAGGAAATTCACGTTCGGGTGAAAATTGTACGTGCATCAAATGATCGCAATTGTCTAAATTTCGCTGAACTGCAATTGGGGGTGTGTTTTATTAGTTTTAAGTCGAGACAGTTGAGATGCCGGATTGATTGTTTGCGTTCGTGATGAAAATTCGTACATGCATCAGATTGATAGCAAATGTCAGTTTCTAAGCGAGTCGTAGATTGTCGTGACGGTATTTTCAATTGAATCAATAAACGCCAGCTCGAAAAACAAGAATTAATAAGTCCTACACTGGAAAAAAACCGTGTCGTTAAATTTCGCTCGGTCAGACAAATACTACGAGTCAGATTTTAAATGTTCGTCCGTGTGAATCTTTCGTCAGTGCGAGTGTAAATGTGTCGACATGTGTACGTAAGTAAATGTTTTGTGTTATTTGTGATTTAGAAATAATTTAATACTGCCAATCTGCCATTTTTTCACAGGTACAGTTCATTTTTACAAGTCAAAAATCATGTCACAGTTGGTCTGAGATTTTCATGTTTCACTTGGTCTGCTTAGAGCACATGGTCACAAAATTCTGAAAAGTGTTTTATTAAATTTGTTATGTTATACAAAGAGTTTAGGCTGAAATAGTAATTCTGGTCAAATGAAAATTATTTATTAAATTGAATTGAAATAGCCAATTAGTTTTATGAGTAGGCCTATTGATTATCTGTGATATAGTATTAATTTTATGTTCTATGTAAGGGCCAAATTCTACCATCCTCAGTGTATCTATTTATAACATTTTGTATTTCATGTATGGAAATAATTTTGAACAGAGTATCACATTTTTAATAGTGAGAATTTTTGATTGTGTAAAGTAAATAGGAGAAGCAAAGTACTGGGTCGAAGGCTAGGGCTGATAAAGGGTTACAAGGATAGACTCCCATTAAATTCATAAAGAATCAATATTAAAAAAAATATCAAATAATCGGCTTAGAAGTCGATTGGCCCCGTTGCACTGATCAACAAGGAGTGATGTAAGTCAGTTTTGTTTACAAAACTACATAATATTCCCTGTTGTATTAAATTGTCAACTGGCCAGTTGGTAAACACATGAACATCTTTGGGGAGTCTGGTGACCTAAAATAAATATTAAAAATCATCAAGCTAGGTTACCCGAGGCTTTGTGTTTCAAAATGAGAAAACCGCCAAATTGAACTTTTAGCTTACAATCAACTCTCTCACTCTCTCAAATTATGAATTTATTGTGTACAAAAGGTAACTGTATTATTTATATCATGGTTTATTATTTTAATCAATACACAGTATTTTTACAAATCCTCACCTTTTCATTTGCCTGTGTTTCAGCTTATAATTTTAATATGAATTTTAATGGTAATCGGCTTAACCGAACAAAGTATACATAGTATACTCAAAGAATCTTGATGAACACATTTTATAAATATATTTTGATAAAGCAATTTTTACAAGTTCATCTTATAATTTTATTTATTTATTTATTTATTTTCCAATAATCACATAACATCATATTCAGACAGGTGATTCGTCATTGTTACAATAATTTATAGTCTCTATTCTAAAACTATTACTAAAATAAATTTCATATGCTGAGCCTTAACATCTACACAGCTTCCATATATTCCTAAAATGAGAAGAAGGCCTTCTCCTAAAGAAAGTTTTAGCAAATTTCCCATATAGGGAATAAGCTATTACCGTAGTACTCATAGCGAATTTCCCATATAGGGAATAAGCTATTACCGTAGTACTCATGGTATGACCTGGACACGGGACCGATTTTTTTTCATTTTGAGGTCCCTAGAGGCCAAAAACACCATCCGTTCGAATTCATATATATATATATTTATATTATATATTTATATATATATTTATATATATATATATATATGTGTCCGTTAGCGCGATAACTCGAGCAAAAATGATCCGATTTTGATGAAATTTGGTACAAACGTGTAAACCTACGTTTATTCGAACGAGTTCGCGATCCAGCATAATCGGACCATGGGAACAGGGGTTTATGGGGGGTTTTATTGGGTAAAAATGTGTTTTTCCCATTTTTTACCCTAAAAACAAAAAATAATTTAGTATATTGAAGCGCTGTTGTATGCCTAACGGTCACGGAGAAAATTCAAAAATAGTTTAATTTTAAATTCCCATGTTATTCTTATGGAGAAAATAAAAATGGTTGTAGTTTACTTGTTTATGGATATATATTGATAAAATTTGGCAAATTTATTTATTTCATCCCATACTATTCACGTATGGTCAAAAAACACTTTTTACCTCCCCCGTAGCAGCAAACCTAAGCACTTGTTAAATTTAATGTTATTTAAATAGGGAATAAATATGTCTTATTTATGGAAATATTTGAGTAAAAATGTAATCAGACAAGTTGAAATTCGCTTAGTCTGCAGGTTTGCTGCGGCGGGGGTATTTTTAACTTCTTTTTGAATTTAGGGAATGAATCAGTGTCCCTAATTGAAGAAGGTAATTTGTTATATATTTTTGGGCCCATGTACTGAGGAGATAAATGGAATACTGTAAGTCTGTTTTGAATTGGTTTTATATTGTTTTTAAATCTAGTCTTATAAGGATGTTCATGTTGATCTTCGATGAATGTGTCAAAATCACTTTTAACCATTAAAGCCAGTTTAAAGATATAAGAACTATACAAAGTAAGAATTTTAAACTGAATGAAAAACTCTTTACTGTGAGTAATTCGAGACACTTTGGCTAAGACTCTAACTGCTCTTTTCTGGAGGATAAAAATTTGTTCGGCATGAATAGAAGAACCCCATACTGTTAAACCCTAATACATGATGGAAGAAAAATAAGCGTGATATACTGCTGATTGTGTGTCTAAATTTGTAGTATGTCGAATTACCCGAAGAACAAGTATAGCTGATCTGAGTCTCTTTGATAGATTCTTAATGTATGTTTGCCAATTAAGTTGTCAATCTATACCAATTCCCAGGTAATTGACCGAGTTTTGAGAATATATTGATATTTGGTTCAAATTTACAGCAATGTCTCGATTCTCATTAGCAACTGAAAAGTGAATTAGTTGTGTCTTTGACACATTCATAGATAGACCATTTGCTATTTTAATATCAAGTTGGTGATTTTAAGAGTAATCGGCCTAACCGAATCAAGTATATATTAACATCTTGGAGGTTATACTTTAAATAAATATTTTCTGAACAAACAGATTTCGTAAATGTTTGCAATCAATATGTTCAATCTTATATTATTTGTAATATTCCAGTTCTACAGAGTAATGGCAATAGGTCGGATATAGCCTATATCGATTTTTTTCATTCGAATGAGTGTACGACGGATATTAAAGTGCAGCCGCATTCAGCCTACAACTAAATAATGCTGCTATTGGTTACTGATTTTTGTTGCCCAAAGTAAAATCTCGGTTTTTAGAAAGGGAAAGAGTTTCTGGAATGGCAGAGGATAGATAGGAGGTGTCGAAGCTCCTAAATTTCAGAAATACATCACTCCTAACTACCCCTAGTTCTAGAAATCTAAGTTCCTAAAAGCCTATAACATAATGGCTTCAGATTCAAAGTGATGATGGGTGTGTAAAGAAAAAAAGATGTTAAATGTGGGCCCTTGTAATTAAATACCTCAGAAGTCCTTGGGGGGAGATCGGAGAGATCTAGCAGATGTCCTCCTTCACACCTTCTTCAGCTTAACTCTAACACTTCTTAGTATCTAGTAGATGTGTTTGTTTGAACACTCTAGGGTCAATCCATTTCAAGTGGTCCAAAGGTGGTTGCTTCAAGATTTTTAAATTTTTTCATATTTTTATACTTGAAAGTACATATCATTAGAAGTGCAAAAATACAATTATTTTATTTTTATGTTATTTTTCTACTGTATGGCGGCCATTTTTTTGTTGGTCGAATGCCCGTTTTCAGAGCTCTGCGTTAAATTAAATATCTCCGGTTCTACTAATCCTAGAACATTAAAATAAAAACCAATCTCTTTAGAAAGATCTAAACTTTAATATGGTAATATGGTTTTGCACTTATAAAAAAATATATAGGTCTAATTACCTGTTTAAAGTTTAACGCAAGGATGTTACAAAAACAGATTTTTAACAATTTATTTTTACATAAAGGCAATTGACTATGTGTTTGTTATTTTTTTATCTGATAGTTATAGGTGTGTACTCCAAATTCTCAAAGTTTCAGGTTGTGGACTTCCATAGGGTTTTAAATAAAAAATTTCAAAATCTTAAGATTTTCAAAATTTCAAAAGTTTGATGCTAAATATCTCTGTTGGGCATGAAAATTAAAATTTTAAATTTGGCTCAGGTATAGTACTAAGTAAGGGTATTAACCTGTAATAATTTTATTTTGTGGACTCAACTGGTTTTAAAGTTATGAAACATATTGATTAGTGTTATGCAATCCTAGTGTACCGGGAAGCCTATACTATAACTGTCTTTCCAAAACCAGCTTTATCCATTGGCGTCAGAGCAAAACTAACTTTATCCATTTGTGTCAGGGCAAAACTTACTTTATACACACTTAAAACTTACTTTTCTCAAAAACTACACATATTAGGACAAAAAGGCATGCAATAATACAAAAAGTTACATATATCTTCCACTTCGGATGAAACAAAACATAAGTTACCTTAATAATTCACTGTCAGGATAGTTAATGAAACCTTTTGGCGAATTTCCCATATAGGGAATAAGCTATTACCGTAGTACTCATGGTAAGACCTGGACCCGGGACCGATTTACTTTTTCGTTTTGAGGTCCCTAGAGACCAAAAACACCATCCGTTCAAATTCATATATATATATAGCCTATATTTATATATGTGTCCGTTAGCGCGATAACTCAAGCAAAAATCATCCGATTTTGATGAAATTTGGTACAAACGTGTTAATCTACATTTATTCGAACCCATTTTTGACCCTAAAAACTTAAAATTTAGCAATTTCTTTCCAAACCATTTTGTAGAGCTTAAAAAACAAATAATTTAGTATATTGAAGCATTATTGTGCGCCTAATGGTTAGGGGGAAAATTTAAAAAAAAACTGTAGGCCTAAATTTAAAATTCCCATGTTATTCTTATGGGGAATAAATAAACCTTTGTAGTTTGCTAGTTTATGAACATATTTTGATCAAATTTGGAAAATACATTCATTTCTTACTAAACTATTAAGATTTTTACGACAAAAAACACTTTTTTACCCTCCCTGTTGCAGCAAACCTAAGTACTTGTTAAACTAATGCTATTTAAATAGGGAATAAATGTGATATTTTTAAGGAGACATTTTAGTGTGAATCCAATCAGGCAAATGGAAATTCGCTTATTCTGCGGGTTTGCTGCGGCGGGGGTATTTTTTTTTTCATTTCCTGAAAATTTTGAAAATAAGGATAATAATGTGAGTTTTGTAATGGACCGCCTCTTTTGTACTGGTGGCAATTAAGATATTGTGAGTATTTTGCTCGGCGATTTTTGTAGAAGGCAGCCTGGGAGTGGCGAGCAACAAGTCTGTCTTATTTTGTGACTCTACCTAACTTATCATTTTGAAACAAGATACTTTTTGCCAAAGTATTATTAATGCACTTAAAGCTGTTTGAATTCTTAAGCACTGAAAAAATTAACGCCACCTAATATATTGTACAGTTACATTACTGTGTTGGAGTAGAGTAATTCACCGAGTATATTGTTGTACATTTTGAAGACGTTGTCTATTGCAATACTGAGCATATGTTGGCTGACAATACAGATTCTGAATTGTAAATTGAAAAACTTGTAATTCGTCCATTAGTTAGATATAATGATGTATTGTTAAATGACGTTTCCTATTAAACATTTAATTTTGATTATCAGCAAGTTAGTGTTTCTTTACCTCAAGTTTACTTAATACTTGAAATGCTCGTTTTATGAGGTAAAGTGAAAATTGTCAGATAAATTGGTGGGGGAGGGTAGGTTTAAATAGACGGCAGCATAAATTGGGGGAACTACTCAGTTTGCCTTGGGGGGGATGGGCACCTCTGATTTATTGAAAATATCAACGTATTTTCCTTATCCTACTCAATGACAATGATCGTGACATTATTTACGTTTCCCGACCAATATTACGGCCGGGAGGGCGCAACTGTTTTGTATGCCTAGGGGCACCGTTTGGCTAAATGCAGCCCTGGGTAAGTTATGGGCAATTATTTAATATGTCTACAAAGGAATATCGTGTATATTTTGGATGTCTACTTACAGTTTTTTTAATGCTGAATCCAAAAATGCAATCAGTTTTTGTCGGAGAGATTCCTAAGTGGCTGTAAAACGAAGGTTAAAATTACGAATCTAAGGTTCATTGAGCGGTACTGATGGTAATATGGCGTGGTCTGGACGGGTCCGAATGTGGACTGAGGACTGAGTGAAGAGAGCAAACAGCTGTTTGTACTCGACTTAATGCGGAATGAAATCAATTTGTTTTGAAACCAAATAATCAGTTTTTATTTAGGCATGTGAGGAAGGGAGGTCGGGTTTTATGCGGATCTGTGACTGTATTAAGTGTTTTGATGTGAGGTTAGATTAGGAAGGTAAAGGTTAGGTTATAATGAACTCATTAATTTTATGCTACTTCCTTAATTTTATGTTCCAGACTGTTTTTGCACAATTATGTAAATGGTATCATTTATTAGTTGCTGATACATGAAATTATGCACCGTGGCACGTTTTCACTTTTAGGCACAATGGGATTATGTACTATCGGATTATGCACTGTGGCACGTTCATTAACAGACGTTGAGGGTTGGAATGAGGACAATCATGTCGCCAGTGGCCTAGCTTCTATTAAGTTACTGTTTTTTTAACGAGAATAAATTATATTTTTTTATACTTTATGTTGATGTGATTAATCGTTTATGTATCGTAGTTGATTGTATATTCTAAACGCCATCAAAGTCCATTTGCTTTTATAAATCAAATTAGGCCCATTGCATATTGTAATTCTGATTTTGCTCTCACGTCATCGTGTATGGTTTTATCTGTTTAGTATCGAATGTAAACAACTAACAGCTGTTTCCACTCCACAAACCTTCCTCCCCTTTCAGTGTTAGTCGCCACCAGAACTTGGACTCGTCCAAACCACAAATATGTGAATTACTCAACAAAACTGAAGCTTGATATTAATTATTTAACTGTATTGCCACTTATTACCTTATTATTACCTTATTACCATCTTCTTGGCCGTTGACCCATCGTATAATGGGAATAGGCTGTGTCTGCGTAAAAAACTACTTATTTATTTCCGCACATATGTATAAGACTCACAAGTTTAAAATATGTAAAAAAACATAATTTTAGTACTCATGGCGGTCGCTATGTTCTACTTCAGCTCATCCAAACTACCTTCCAGGAATTCCTTTGTTGAGAAGTAGGGATTTTTACGGAAAAAATTTCCAGTGGTGGTTTTAAACTTTCTGCTGGCGAGGGTCTTAGTGGCAGCTGGGAGTTTGTTGAAGAAACGGATGGCGCTTCCAGGGAATGAGTCCCTATTTCTACTGAGGCGAGTGCGAGGAACATCGAGTTGATTTCGGCCTCTTGTATTGTAGTTGTGAATGTCAGCCCTAGCCACCAGGCCCAGTTCATTGTTCTTGATTTCCTGCATGCATGCCCATATGTAGTGGCTATAGATGGTCAAGATGCCCAGGTTTTTAAAGATGGGTTTGCTATGCTCATGGCGATGGCTGCTTGTTATAATGCGCACAGCTTTCTTCTGGAGCTTCAAAACTCTGGCTGCCCCAGCAGCGTGTCCCCAGAGATGTATGCCATAAGAGATGTGACAATGAAACATAGCATAGTACACCATAACCAGGTAGGAATCTGTAACACACTTCTTCAATCTCCTCAGTAGAAATATGACACGAGCCAGCTTAGTGCATACATGTTTGACGTGATCGCTCCAGTCCAGTGTTGAGTCAAGGTAGAAACCCAATAGTTTAACACTCCCACCGATGTTGTTTGGGGTGCGTGACAGAGTGCAGGTCAACCAGTTTGTCTTGGTCTCATTTAGTTGCAGTTTGTTTGCCCTGAACCACAGCTCCACATCTTTCAGATAATTTTTCGCTAGTTCCTCTGCAAGGAGCGGTGTTTTTCCTCTGGTATACAAGGTAGTATCGTCAGCAAACAGCACAAGATTTCCATGCCACCCCAAGTCGTTAATAGCAATCAGGAAGAGAAGTGGCCCGAGAACTGAGCCCTGAGGGACTCCGTGCAGAACCTCCCTTTCTGCGGATTTTGCACCCTTTAAGTCAACCACTTGTCTTCTGTCACTTAAGTAGCTACTAAGCATGGAGAGAGCTTTACCTCTGACACCAAAAGCGAAAAGCTTATTAACAAGGATTCCATGGGGAACACAGTCGAACGCTCGACTCAGATCACACAGTGTAAGAGATACTGAGTCGCTGTCTTCAAAAGCGTTTGCGATTTCATCAGCAATGACTGAAACTGCTTCAGTAGTAGACCTGCCCCTCCGAAAACCGTGCTGCGAGTCACTAAAAAGGTTGTTTGACTCAAAGTAATTGCAGGTTTGTTCCTTTATTACTATCTCGAGAACCTTGCCGAGGACAGGTACCAAAGAGATAGGCCTATAGCTAGCCAGAATGTTGGGGTCTCCCTTTTTGTATATAGGCACTGTCCGTGCGATCTTCATGAGTGCCGGAAAAAAACCCTGCTGCAGGCTGTCATTGATAGCTAGGGTGAGGGGTGCAATGATGACATCCGCTACTTCCTTAAGGAGCCTGGTAGACCACCCATAGTAATCGCGGCTCACGGTGCTCTTAAGCCCATTTATAATCTTCCGGACCTTTTCCTCATTTACTTTAGTCCAAACGGTCTTACTAAGGTCGGGCTGAAACTCCGGCATCCGATCTTTCAAAATGTCCAAAGGGTCAGAGGGAGCATCAGGGATACTGGTAACTATGTCCGAGACTGATGAAATAAAGAAGTTGTTAAATTCATCGGGACTTGCAGCACAGCGCATTCCTTCAGTTACCATTTATGGAATACCACTTGGGACCATGTGATACCACTTGGGAATCTCTCAGACTAAAACTTATTGCATTTTTTTATTCAGCTTGGAAAATACTGTAAGTTATGTAGAAATCTAAAAATTACATGATATCCCATTGTAGACATACTAAATAATTACCAACCAAGCTAAGTTAATTTGCCTAATGGCATCTACAGGTTAGGTTAGGTAAAGTTAGATTAGGTTAAGTAAGGTTAGGTTAGGTTAACCTAATAATCAAGGGTATAAAGAATATATATTCACCAAATAACCTCTAAATCGCTCCCACAGACAGCAGCACCTACGGATCCTCCTGATGCCGTTGTTCCTGTGACTAACGAACTTTTACGACCGCGCTTTTTCAGACGTATCTCCGTTAATATAAATCGGATCTTGTAATTTTTTGCATATTCTTGTTCAGCTCGCTTTACCGGTTAATTTGAGTATACACATGAGGAAAACGGTGCTTTTCCGACGAAATGACAATCATTTTTGAATTCAGGACGTAATTTAGCATAAGAATAGTGAAACAAAATTTTTTTAGCAACACGTCCGTGATCGATATAATTACCCATTTTTTCTTAACTGTACATCTGTTGTTAGAATTTTAGGCGTTTATAATTTTATTTGGCTGCACTTTACTTGACGTCCTACACTCATTCGAATGAAAATATCGATAGATATATCGATTAATCGATTGCTTCATTCGATATATCGTTTGGTTAGTTAGGTAAGGTTAACCTAACCTAACTAACCGAACGATATATCGAATGAAACAATCGAACGAAAATATCGAATCGAAAAAACAATCGAATGAGTGTAGGACGTCAAGTAAAGTGCAGCCTTTTATTTTATAAACAGAATTTAACCTTCATTCAATTTTTTCATTATCAGCAAGTTTGGTTGGTAAGGTTAGGTTAAATGACTAACTTAGGTTAAGCCTAATCTACATCCGGTTACATGACTCGTATCCTCTGCGAAATTCTAAGGTAGGCCTATGAAATTTGAACTCACCTGGTCTCGGCACTCTTCTTGTAGGCAACAGTTGGCTAGTATGCTCAGTGACACATTCAATATTTTTTCATTGGGCTTGTTAAGTAGCCTTACAATGTGTTTTAACCCCCCTCTTTCTCTTAACAGCTTGACACCCTCAGCATCTTTAATTACATCAGTTCTGATCTGAACAAGATGCTTGTAAACTGATTGTGATGAACATTTTTCAAGTTGGCTGATCAATTTTACAATTCCCACTGATTGTCCAGTTTTAGACATTTTTTAATCTTGCGGTTAAAGTAATGTAGGCAGCTTTACAATTCAATTTAGGTAAAGAAAACCAGGCATATTCTAGACCTAGTTTAGGTCTGTGTCTTAGTGTGTGTGTGTGCGTGTGAGTCAAAAGTTTAGTTAAGTATGTTATTGACAGTCTACTCTAAAAAAGATAACTCTAGGAATAGAATTTTTCATCTAGGCTAATGTGTCTAATCGTTTCACGTTGTAAGGGTTAATTGGTTGCACTTTAGTTTGCGTCCTACATTTACTATTATACATTATAATAAATACAACGAAAATTATAAGTAAATTCTGTATTCTTCAGCAAAACAAAACATTAGTTGTTTTGTTATCACTGTTGTTACTGTCATACTGTCTGTCAGTTCAGTGTACCAGACTGAAGTTGGCTGTCGAGCATCTGACGAATGCTAGGCCTAGGCCATAAAAGTGCCAGGACGAAACAATAGGAACACTCGCATCAACTTACAACAGACCAGCGCTTGGTCCTCCTATCTCGTTGCGAGTAAACATTGTACGCAATGTATCATCGGTTCTTTCATTAGTTCTTTGCTGTTATACATTAATAAAGTTAAGTATTTTTAAGTATTTAAGTAATTTTTATTGTATATAACAGGTTGCGGTCAATGACAGTCTACATGACTTTTAATTTGGGTGATAAAATTTACCCGAAAAATAGTTTGTGTTACAATATAACTCACAACAGTCTTATATTGGACAGGTCAACGCCTTGTATTGGAAACTATTTCCTACAAAAGTCATAGAAAAAACGTTACTTTAATGTATGCGCACAAGCTTTCGGAGAACATTCCAATGCGGGAATTTCACGATTTTTAATCCTAGGTTTTTTGACTTCAACAATGCATCATATTTGTTATATATAATATTTTTTCATGATATAAGTGACATATAAGTCAAGCTAATAGAAAGGAATTCAACATATTAAACGACTTACACAATTACCTACGTGGTGAGAAGTGTTATATTAAAAAAGATCAATTATATTTTCATTACTGGAGGACCATGGAAAAAGCTTGCTGAATATGGCGCGATAAGTGATAGACGCATCTGTACGGTGAGCTAATAGGCAAAATAATTCTAATATTGAACAGCTTATAGCTTCAACGACTTACACAATTACCTACGTGGTGAGAAGTGTTATATTAAAAAGATCAATTATATTTTCATTACTGGAGGACCATGGAAAAAGCTTGCTGAATATGGCGCGATAAGTGATAGACGCATCTATACGGTGAGCTAATAGGCAAAATAATTCTAATATTGAACAGCTTATAGCGCAACTACCTAGGTGGTGAGAGGTGTTGGATTAAAACATATCAATTACAGTAATGGGGACTAGAATATAAAACTATTTTAACTTATTTTCATTACTGTAGGATTATGGAAAAAGCTTGCTGAATATGGCGCGATAAGTAATAGACGCATCTAGACGGTGAGCTAATAGGCAAAATAATTCTAATATTGAACAGCTCATAGCGCAACTACCTAGGTGGTGAGAGGCGTTGGATTAAAACATATCAATTACACTAATGGGGACTAGAATATAAAACTATTTTAACTTATTTCCATTACTGGAGGACCATGAAAAAAGCTTGCTGAATATGGCACGATAAGTGATAGACGCATCTAGACTGTGAGCTAATAGGCAAAATAATTCTAATATTGAACAGCTCATAGCGCAACTACCTAGGTGGTGAGAGGTGTTGGATTAAAACATATCAATTACACTAATGGGGACTAGAATATAAAACTATTTTAACTTATTTTCATTACTGTAGGATTATGCCCATGTAGCACAGATGGTTGGGCCAACGTTGGTAAATTGTGGAGCCACACAGTTGGCCAACGGTAGAAATGTCACCTCTTTAAACTGTTTTCCAGCCAACCTTTGTCCAACAATGGCCCAACCAAAATTATTTCACACAAAATAATAAAGATTTAGTACGAAAAGCATAATTATTAGTTGAGTAAATTGATTAAATAGTTCATAAAAACAAATTTTGAAAAAAAGCTGGAACAAAATTTTTTGGCCCAGACGGGTCTCGAACCCGGGTCCTTCGACTTATGAGCCTCTTACCTTACCACTGAGCTATCTGTGATTGTTGATACAGAGAGTTTTCAAGTGGTGAAACAGTAGCCGACAGTTGCAATGGTCGCAATACTTCAAACATTTTTGATACTACACAGTATAATATGATTCTGTTAATCTGTTAAGGCATCATAAGTAGTTATTTTTTTTTGGAGTTAGAGAGGATACTGGTATTTGAATATAGATTAATTAATTACCGTTAGATTATTAATGCTATTATAATTGACTGTTATATGATTAATTACTCTTTACCCTTAAATTGTTGCAAATAAGTTAAAGAATATTAATTTAAAAAATATTTGCATTATTATAATTATTAAAATTCATTGTTGTAGCCCCGGAACTGTAATATATAAAATATCTGGTTTTACAATACCTTTATCAGTTCCAAAAACTTTTGGAAACTTTTGGAACTGATAAAGGTATTGTAAAACCAGATATTTTATTATAATTATGTTGTGAAAGCTAGACCCAGAGAATGAAAGTTGTGTAAACTCAACTATGGACCATCGTTGGTCCAACAAAAGTATCTTTTGTTGGTCCAACGGAGTGAAAAACGGTTGGACAACGGTTGGCTTGATGTATGATACCCAACAATGCATATTAATGTATTTCATTAACAATGAACCGATGTTGGTCCACAGTTGTAAATATTGGTTGGCCCAACTACGAGATATACAGTTGGACAACGGTTGGTTGGTTGTGGAAGCTCCAACCAACCATCGACCAACTGTCCCACAGTTGGCCAACGTTGGCCCAACCATCTGTGCTACATGGGTGGAAAAAGCTTGCTGAATATGGCGCGATAAGTAATAGACGCATCTAGACGGTGAGCTAAAAGGCAAAATAATTCTAATATTGAATAGCTCATCATAGCGCAACTACCTAGGTGGTGAAAAGTGTTGGATTAAAACATATCAATTACAGTAATGGAGACTAGAATATAAAACTATATTAACTTATTTTCATTACTGTAGGATTATGGAAAAAAGCTTGCTGAATATGGCGCGATAAGTAATAGACGCATCTAGACGGTGAGCTAATAGGCAAAATAATTCTAATATTGAACAGCTCATAGCGCAACTACCTAGGTGGTGAGAGGCGTTGGATTAAAACATATCAATTACACTAATGGGGACTAGAATATAAAACTATTTTAACTTATTTCCATTACTGGAGGACCATGAAAAAAGCTTGCTGAATATGGCACGATAAGTGATAGACGCATCTAGACTGTGAGCTAATAGGCAAAATAATTCTAATATTGAACAGCTCATAGCGCAACTACCTAGGTGGTGAGAGGTGTTGGATTAAAACATATCAATTACACTAATGGGGACTAGAATATAAAACTATTTTAACTTATTTCCATTACTGGAGGACCATGGAAAAAGCTTGCTGAATATGGCGCGATAAGTGATAGTGAGACGGTGAGCCAATAGAATAAATAATTTTAATATTTAACAGGTTACACTGCAACTGTTAATACTGTTAAGTGGCGACCATACATAGTAGGATCACCCTACTATGTCACCCTACCTATGTGGTGAGAAGTATTACATTAAAACATATAAATTACTGTAATTTTGATTATATACACTGAACGATATCCCTGAAAACATAGTAGTACGAATTGTAGTACAGTATGTAACAAAATATAGATACTCCAACTATGCAACCGTGGTGAACAGGTTATTTTTTTGAGTCCGCACCGCACGAGTCGTGTAGTTGGCCATTTAAGTATGGAACAACTAGATTCGACAATAAACACAAACCTGGTTGTTAGTTGGCCTCTTGGGTGAGAGTCACTAGGTATCTGAATCATAAAATCAATTATAATTTTCACACAAGGGTATTTGTATTTTTCGTTTTTTTATAATTTTTTATATTTTACTTAAAAGCTATTGTTTGCTCAATCAAACCGCACACAGGATTCTGTTAGCCCATACTGGGAAGCTTTGCCTCCGTCGTTGATCTCATAAAAGCTAACTGCATACAATGCATACGCCATGCATGGAACAGCCCTACGGAGCAGGGCTTAGCCCTGCATACAGTGTGTGGCCTTAAAAACACCTAAAAAAAATATTAATTTAATGCTTCTGAATAAGTCAGTGCTATCGGTGGATAATCATGCAGAATGTGTTACAGATGATTCTTACAGGCATACTTCGGTTTTTCAGTAGATTTCTAAATTAATTTTTAGTATAAATACACAAGAACTGTTTTTAAACACAAAATCAATCTTATGAAAGTTGCTGTTGACCTTAACATGGGGATGGAATGTAAAGGTACAGGCTCCTCTAATTTCACCCCACGCTGCAAATAAAACATGTGATCGTAATTTCTTCCATTTGTTTTGATTTTATATTTATATTTCGTTGTTATTTCGTCACCAGCATGGCAACCCATAAAGCCCACGTTATTTTTTTTAATTTAAAATCCATTTTTTGTGCTTATATTTAAGCCTATTTTAATTTTTAAAGGGATTCTGCACTTCTAGAGGAAAATATATTTCCAACAGTATGCGTAGATTTTCCCTGCGACGCACACGAGCTGAGAAAAAAAGTTTTAAAGAAACATGTTAGCCTATTAAGAGTCTTCAATAGCAAAGTGGCCACTCAAACGCGACCTTGCAACCCAATTCTGGCGGCGCTCTGACAGAGCGCCGCCAGAATAGGTAGTTCCTACAGAGAATAGGTAGTTCTACAGAGCCTCTGTAGAACTACCTGAAAGCCTTTTCCGGTATTAGGCTGGTTTTATGCACCGCGACAGTCGCGCCACGTCTTGCGGCTGACCAAAATGTCACGTGACAGCGACACTTTTTTGTCGCGTAAACTCACATCCGGTGGTGGGGGAATTAAAGAAATCAGCCCGTTCTCAATCCAATGTGGTGTGTTGTGTTTGTGATGTAGAAGTGATTATTAAGTTGTTTGAATATAGACTCTGTAGTGTTGTACACGTTAATGACAAAATCCCAGTTATTTTAACAACACATACAATTTACAGTTGGAATTGGGTCAACCCTCTTAAAAATGTCATTACATAATAAAATGATGTAATTTATATTACAAATAAAGGGTAAAGAACTCATTTATATATTAGTTATTAACATTAATCAATAGAAATATATGGAGAATATACCACGTGGAGTATGAAAAATACTACTGTCGCGCCGCGACTGTCGCGGTGCATAAACGTGCCCATTTGATCCAATAGAACTTGAACCGCGCGCGACACATTTTTTGGGGGTAGCGGATTTCTACCCCCGGATATTTACCCCCATGAAAAAACGCCTACGTCATTTTGACGTCACGAGGGGCGGGGCTTATACACGTTCGAGAAACAGCCCGCGACTGGAAATCTACCCCCGGACATCTACCCCCAGACATCTACCCCCGGACATCTACCCCCAGACATCTACCCCCGGACATCTACCCCCGGACATTTACCCCCGGACATCTACCCCCGGAAATTTACCCCCGGAAATCTACCCCCCGTGGTCAGCTCTGCCGTGTATCGGCCAATATTCATTATGTTGTATAATTGATTTTATAAATTGCTTTATAAATTGTTTTAACATTATCCATATTTATAATTCAATAAGTTGTAACAGTACTTTTCAACCCGACCTACTTCACAGATTTGTACGATTGAGGTGTCTTTTAAGAGCTTAAGATCTAGCGCAGCACAAAATGGTAATTAAAAGGATATTTCGATTATGGCTTCAAAAGGTTGACCAACTTTTACAAACACTATACAGTAACAGTTTAAAAGTGAAATGTGAGTAGTACTCATCAGATCAATTTTTAAGTCAGGTTGTGAAAACATGAATAGATCGTCTGCAACTGTAAACAGGAGATGAAAAAGCTATGAAAATAATATATTATTGCGCACTTTTCACATGGTCAAGTTACATCGTACTGAACCATTGTTTTTACACACATTTCTTAAAGGATAAAGTGAATAAACCGTGGTGAACTTCCGGTTTATTCAATGTAGGCCTAGTAGTAATAATTGTTTAGTAAACTAAAACTCATTTGTAAACTGTTAAATTGAGAAAGAGGATCAACAGTTTTCATCAATAAAAGTCAGGTGTATAATGGCAAATTTTCCATATCACCTAGTAGTAAAAAAAAAAATAGTTTCTAAGATTTTAGATGCGTACTAAGAAAGGATTTTAAAGTATTTTCTCTTTAAGACTTAAAATAAAAAAATTATTCAAATTTAATTTTTGTATTTTGTATTATAATTATATTTTGTATCATATTTTGTATTATAAATATATTTTTTATATTTGTAATTTTTCATCAATAAAAGTTAGGTGTATAATGGCAAATTTTTCATATCACCTAGTAGTAAAAAATTTAGTTTCTAAGATTTTAGATGCGTACTAAGAAAGGATTTTAAAGTATTTTCTCTTAAAGACCTGAAATAAGACAATTATTCAAATTCAAAATAATGGCCACATTCAATTTTTTAAGCATAGCCTAATAAATCTTTTATATCTTATCTTTTAATACATATATACGCCTAAATACCCCCATTGCAGCACATTCGTATATTCAGGGAATCTATAAAGTCTTATTGGAAAATCCTGCCTTAAAACAAAACTTGTCAACTTATTTCCATAAATAAGTGTTCAAAAGATTCATTCATAAGAATACCATATAGGAAGTGAATATGCAGGTTTCCTGCCAGTAAAATGTTAAAATGAGGAATTTAATGTAATATACAGAACAGAATTAGGTGAAACCCGTCGACATTGACGGTTACTTTCAAGGCTTATGATAATTCATAATATGAATTACATATATTATAACCATGTTATATTATATGTTATATAATATATGTTATTATATGTTATATGTTATATTATAACTGCGATAAATAGATTGAAGTAATACAAATTTTGAGCATTTAGCTCTTTAGCTTTTTTGATGAGTAATAAGTGTAAAAGCAATAATGACTATTGCGTTAGTTACAAAATATGGTTGATCATTCAATGAATAAAATAATTCCCATACCGTATGTCATAAGAGTTATAATTAACCGGTTTCTCTTCTTTTTGAAGAACCATTAAATAGTATTAAAATCGTATTGGTCAATCTTTTGTGATAAACACTTTCGATCCGCGCTTAGCATGCGCCGTTAGCTGTTACTGTATGTGAAAGTAACAATGGGGGGTTGAAAAGGACTGTTACAACTTATTGAATTATAAATATGGATAATGTTAAAACAGACATCGACATATCGCATGTTTACTACTGGATATAAGAAGGTAAAGCAATTTATAAAATCAATTATACAACATAATGGATATTGGCCGATACACGGCAGAGCTGACCACGAGGGGTAGATTTCCGGGGGTAGATTTCCGGGGGTTGATGTCCGGGGGTAGATGTCCGGGGGTAGATGTTGCTACGCACCATAAAGCTTTCTATAGACTTTCATAAACTTAGGCCTACAAAATTCCTTTGGCTATTAAGTTAGCCCACATTGAACTTGAAGTCATTTCTTTCTTAATAAAGATAATTCCTAATTTATGTTTTATTTCTGTCTAATGAGGTAAGTCTTTGTCTTAATCTTATAATTACAATGAATTATTTTAAGAATAAATAGATTTGATAAGTTACAATATAAATTTATTAATGAAATACAAATATTAGATAAGTTGTTGGTTGAATTAGCTACAGGGTAAGTTAACAATGATGGTAAATTTTCAAAATGGTGGGGTTCCAAAGTGGATGAAAAGATTCTCTAGGCTTAGACCTATATTGGGTTGGTTTCTTCTTAAGTACTATAATTAATATTTGAATAGGCTATGAACTCTTAATCTCAGGGAGGGGTGGTCGTGCCGGTTCGAATGATATATTAGGCTTCTTTAAAATGTAGATAATTTAATTTAGTTATTGTTCTGAAATAAGTTAAGCTAGGTTCATGATGCTATTAATATAATAATGTTAATGTCCAAAGAAAGATTCCAAATGGTTTCACTGAATTTAATGAAATAAAATAGAATTTGAAGATTAAATTTTGAATAAAAGTTCAATTTGAAATATGTATATATCTTGATGAGTTGAGTTAATTTGGCCTAGTAGGCTATGCTGATTAAATGTCCAATGAAGATTAAATTTGTCCTTAGTTAAATAAGATGGATGATGGTTACCAAAGTTGGAGTGTCTGTCTTCTTATAAATTGGTACTCTTCAATGCACTTGTCCAATACTTTTGGATGATGAGAAATTTAAATTTTAGGTTTTACTTTGGGATTATGAATTTTAGTTTAAATTAAACACAATTTCCAATAGAATGATGTTCACACTGTGAAGAGTTGGCAGGATCTGGGGAGAGGCAATGGTAGAAGCTCAGGAAGTCCATGTCCATTGTTGAAGTGATGTACAGGATAGGTATGGAGAGAATTTGCATAAATATTATATTGTAACATAAAATAGGATGATGTTTCTGTGGGGTGATGGGATACTATATAACATTGAACAAAATTGGATAAAATAACACATTAACAAGGAGGAACATATTAAATAACTGATAACACATTATCAGGGGCATTAACAGACATTATGGGAGAAAATATACAAAATAAAAGAGAAATTAATGTTAATGATGAATGAATGACATGTAATATTACAAATTATCCCCACAGAAATCTGTATGCTATGAAATGAAATACAGATTTCGACAAAATATGAAATGGAATCATGAATCATTAATATGAATGATACTTAAAGATAGGTATGAATAACATTAAATGATTGATTTTCTGGATGATAGAACATTGGGTGATAATACAACAAAATTATAATCTAAGTTAACAAATGTGTAGGACAATAACATTAAAATGGGAAAATAGAATAGAGTGTTCATGGCCTGGCATGGGAAGAAAGGGATATTATAGCTGTTGTTCCATACTGTTCAATATCAAATAACTTTATTGTTTCTTTGTTATTAAGGAGATCACAGTTTATTAGTAAGTGAGTATTGTCCATAAACTTTATCACCTGGGTATTAGTTTATGGAAAACACAATTTAAGGGGTCACACACTCGCGATTAAGGTCCATGGCACAATTTGGTTAGAGATGATGATGCACAAAAGTCTATTGATGGATGAAACACATGATGAATCTTGCAGGTTTATGAAGTTTGTATGCAATTTCATTCATTTTTTATGACATCACTCTTTCCTTTAACTCTAAATATATCACCATTAGCCCCAATCAATAGATTATCTTCCATTCTTTTAAATACATAGTTTTCTGGTATATGGTCTATTGTGTGCATGTCGTGTATAGAGAATTTTGCTTTTGCATTTCAATATAGGTGTCTTAGGAAGTGTTTTCCACTCGGGTGTCAAGTTCGCACCTGGTACCTTTTCGAGCTATGACGTCATCAAAATGGTGGCCATTGATTTTTTTAAATCGTATATTTCGCAAACTATTTGTCGGATCGGAATGAACTTTTTTTGTTTAAAAGATAATTTTAAATGCTACCTGTTTTAAATTTACACATTTGTTGTATGTTTAGTACATTCTTCGTAATTTTGCAAAAACCTGTATTTTTAAATATTTTTGTGTTATTTTTGTTTGTAACGTTTTATTGATACAATTTATCAAAAACCACCAATGAAAAACGTTGTAGAACGTTTAAAAATCTTTACAAAAATACCAAATTCGATATGTTTTACTCAAAAGATTACGTCAAGAAACTAGATAAATCTCATAAAAACACCAATTTTGGCGCAAAAACGCCTATTAGTCCGGCATCTAGGGCAGTTCGCAAGTCTTATAAAGACAGTTTTACCATTCAATGTTGATGTATGTGTCTAAATAAGTGTTTTCAACTCGGGTGTCACGTCTGCACCCACTGCAGTTTCCGGTTATGACGTCATTAAAATGGCGGAAAGGGCTATATTAAAAATAACTATATTTTACATACCATGTATCGGATCGGAATGAACTTTTGTTTGTTTGAAAGATAAGTTTACATGCTATCTTTCTTACGTTTACACTTTTGATGTATGTTTAGTAAATATTTCGTAAATTTGCAAAAACCTATATTTTTATACATTTTTGTGTTATTTTTGTCGATAACGTTTTATTGATACAATATATCAGAAATAACTTAAAGACAAAGTTGTAGCACGTTAAACAAGCTTTACAAAAATACCAAATTCGATATGCTTTACTCAAAGGATCACGACAAGAAACTAGAAAATCGTACAAAACAACCTAATTTGGCGCAAAAACGCATATAAATCCGACATCGATGGCTGTGTTCGAGTCATATATAGACAGTTTTACCATTCAATGTTGATGTATGTGTCTAAAGAAGTGTTTTTAACTCGGGTGTCACGTCTGGACCCACTGCAGTTTCCGGTTATGATGTCTTTAAAATTGCTACATGTTACGATTTCACCAACTATTTTACTTAAAATAAGACCATTACCTTCTTTAATGCAAATAAAAGCACAACAAATCAATGTAATTAGTCCATAAGAATGTTTCCACTATATAAATACCCCCGGTGCAGCAATCCTGTCGACTAAGCGAATTTCCATTTGCCTGGATTGATTTTCAATTAATCTATTAAATTAACATTGTTTAAGAATACCTAGGTTTGCTGCTTAAGGGAAACTAATAAAGTGGATTTTTTATTAAAATATTAATAGCTTAGTACTGGATAAATAAATCTGCCAAGTTTGATCAAAATATATCCATAAACAAGCCAACTACTACAGTTACAATATTGTCCATAAGAATAACATTGGAGTTTTAAATGAAAAATGTTTTTATTTTCTCAGTAACCAATAACCGTTCAAAAACACTTTTACCGTTCAAAAAACATACAGTAGAACCTCTTTAATCCGAAACCCTGTAATCCGATTGTCCACTAATCCGAACGCCTCATTTCTGTACTCTATACACAGAACAGTAGTTTTTTTATTGAATACTGTATTTATTGATATACACACCGTAATTAATTCAATTGTAATGTACAGTACTGTTTATTCCCTATGTTTACTACTGTATTAAAAAAACACTGTATTTTACTTTATAAAGCATTTTTCACTTTTCCCTAGCTATTGTTATGTAAAAACAACAATATGTTCTGTAATCCGAACTATTCAATAGTCCAAACTACCCCCGGTCCCAATTAGTTCGGATTAAAGAGGTTCTACTGTAGGTACTCTTAAACAATGTTATTTAATAGATTAATTGAAAATCAATCCAGGCACTTAAAAACACTTCTTTAGACACATACATCAACATTGAATGGTAAAACTGTCTATATATGACTCGAACACAGCCATCGATGTCGGATTTATATGCGTTTTTGCGCCAAATTAGGTTGTTTTGTATGATTTTCTAGTTTCTTGTCGTGATCCTTTGAGTAAAGCATATCGAATTTGGTATTTTTGTAAAGCTCGTTTAACGTGCTACAACTTTGTCTTTAAGTTATTTCTGATATATTGTATCAATAAAACGTTATCGACAGAAATAACACAAAAATGTATAAAAATATAGGTTTTTGCAAATTTACGAAATATTTACTAAACATACATCAAAAGTGTAAATGTAAGAAAGATAGCATGTAAACTTATCTTTCAAACAAACAAAAGTTCATTCCGATCCGATACATGGTATGTAAAATATAGTTATTTTTAATATAGCCCTTTCCGCCATTTTAATGACGTCATAACCGGAAACTGCAGTGGGTGCAGACGTGACACCCGAGTTGAAAACACTTATTTAGACACATACATCAACATTGAATGGTAAAACTATCTTTATAAGACTTGCGAACTGCCCTAGATGCCGGACTAATAGGCGTTTTTGCGCCAAAATTGGTGTTTTTATGAGATTTATCTAGTTTCTTGACGTAATCTTTTGAGTAAAACATATCGAATTTGGTATTTTTGTAAAGATTTTTAAACGTTCTACAACGTTTTTCATTGGTGGTTTCTGATAAATTGTATCAATAAAACGTTACAAACAAAAATAACACAAAAAAATTTAAAAATACAGGTTTTTGCAAAATTACGAAGAATGTACTAAACATACAACAAATGTGTAAATTTAAAACAGGTAGCATTTAAAATTATTTTTTAAACAAAAAAAAGTTCATTCCGATCCGACAAATAGTTTGCGAAACATACGATTTAAAAAAATCAATGGCCGCCATTTTGATGACGTCATAGCTCTAAAACGTACCAGGTGCGAACTTGACACCCGAGTGGAAAACACTTCCTAAGACACCTATATTGAAATGCAAAAGCAAAATTCTCTATACACGACATGCACACAGAACCCTAGTCAGGTCCTGGACTACTGGTAGATTTCTTATAAATTGTTTTTTGGCATCCCGACATTTTTCTTTTTTATTATAAGTTATAGTCTGTTCTTTTGTAACACAGTCAGTGTCATCAATGACAGGTTTAACACGTAATAACCTTTTATTATTAAAACTAGCTATACCCACGGACTTAGCCCCGTTTAACTTCTTAATTTTCAGGATGAGCTCGTTCGCTACGCTCACTCACCTTTAGGTTGGAGCTCGTTCGCTGCGCTCACTTGCCTTCAGGTTAGCTCGTTCGCTACGCTAACTCACCTACAGGTTGAAGTTCGTTCGCTACGCTCACTCACCTTTTGGTTGCAAATTAGCTGTTGTCATAAATTTAAAAAAATAATAGTGCTGCATCCTGTTGGTAATCCTTGTAACTTTAATGCTATTGAACATCATAGAACAGAACCAACTTGTTTAATTGAAACAGCTGTTAAGATTCATTAATTCCTTTTAAATATTATTAAAAATCATAAGGCCAACATGGGAAACTCCAGAGCCACTGGGGCGGAGCCCGAAAGCCCGATCAGAATAAAAACTACTTAGTTTTCCTATTTAATGCCCAAAGAATCGGTGTACCGAATTTCAGCCTCCTAGGTAAATGGGAAGTGGGAGAATTAGTGATGAGTGGAGTCAGTGAGGGCTTTGCCTTTTATAAGTATAGATTCCAATTAGTCCAGCATCTATAGGGGGTTGAGTATGCACTGAAAGTGTAACTCTTTTTGACTTTTGATTGTTGTTGGGGGCATCTTGGAGATGACAAAAACCGATGTTGTCGCCCTCCCAGCAGGTGCACAACTTGGGGGGGAGGGGGGGAAGGTGCTCTGAGACGCGTTCTAGAAAATCGCTTATATCTCGTGAACTAGACACGATAGAAACAATCTCTAAACGGCATTGTATTACCAACTTTATCTGCTTTAAAAAAATATCCATGAAAAGTCCAGTATCTATGATATTAGTTGAGTTATTTAACAATTTATTTAAAAATTTGAATAAAAACCCCTAAAAAACGTTAAATTATCCATTAAAACCCTTTCAAAACAACAAAGAGTACAGTTTTTCATCATGCATAATATGTTTTACACGCTAAAGTGACTTTATATGGTAATTATATCAAAATACTACAAGGTTATGCGAGATTTCCGATGAAGCGGCACGGTGACGCGGATGACGCCGCTTCGCGGCAGAAATCAACGTGTAGTACAGACTTGTAAAAATTTGGTATGTACCGAAAGTATAACGCATTTTGACTTTTGATTGTTGTTGGGGGCACCTTGGAGATGACAAAAACCTATGTTGTTGCCATTCTAGCAGGTGCACAACTTGGGGGGGAGGGGGGGGAGTAGCGCTGAGGCGCGTTCTAGAACATCGCTCATATCTCGTGAACTAGACACGATAGAAACATGTTTTAAACGGCATTGTATTACAAACCGCATCTGCTTCAAATATTGTAGGACGAAAAATCCCATATCAATGATAATAATTGAGTTATTTAACATGTTATTTGAAATTACAAATTTAAAGTCAAAATACCGTTTATCTACCTATATAACTCTCATAAAACAATGAATAGTACCGTGTTTGGAGTGCATTCTATGTTCAACACACGAATTACAAAAAGTTAAGTGGGCTGTGCTTTCCTTAAAATAATATGTACGGAGTTCTCGAGTTAGCGAGAAAATAATTATAAGCTGTTTTTAACACTAGACGATTTTAAATATAAAATTTAAACAAAAATCTAGGTACAACTACCAAAGAAAATGCTTCATTTTGAAATGTATACGGTTTTTTTTAAAAGAATATTAAAATAGACTTGGAAATGCTGTACTTCATTTTAAAACTTAACTACCATATAAACTGCACATAAGAAAACAATGGATACTATTTCGGTCATCTTGTTTGAAACGGTCTTAATGATGAGAATTTCTACAATTTTCAAAACATTTGCATTTGGAGCAGCAGGATTAAGAAGAAAAGGAAGCACCTGCAATGACACCTGCTACATAGAAATCACAACTAATCCATCTGCCGTCAAGGACATTAGTAAAATGCCTTGAACACCAGGCAGCTTCAAATTACACCTGTTACGGTGTAGTGCCCAACTATATTTTTGGGAAAAGTCCTTGACAGCAGAAATAGAGCCTTTAGATCTATTCCATTACGGATTTTTCAAAGACAGCTCAGGAAAATTGCGCCCCCTTCTTATGACCCTGCCTCCGGCTCCTACAAATTTGCTAAAGCTATGTATATGCAAGACTTATTCTAGATCAACTTGTAGCTGCTTTTCAAACAAGTCATCCTGCTGCTCCTACTGAAAATGTTTTGAAAATTGTAGAAATCCTCATCATTAAGACCGTTTCAAACAAGATGACCGAAATAGTATCCGTTTTCTTATGTGCAGTTTATATGGTAGTTAAGTTTTAAAATGAAGTACAGCATTTCCAAGTCTATTTTAATATTCTTTTAATAAAAACCGTATACATTTCAAACTGAAGCATTTTCTTTGGTAGTTGTACCTAGATTTTTGTTTAAATTTTATATTTAAAATCGTCTAGTGTTAAAAACAGCTTATAATTATTTTCTCGCTAACTCGAGAACTCCGTACATATTATTTTAAGGAAAGCACAGCCCACTTAACTTTTTTGTAATTCGTGTGTTGAACATAGAATGCACTCCAAAAACGGAACTATTCATTGTTTTATGAGAGTTATATAGGTAGATAAACGGTATTTTGACTTTAAATTTGCAATTTCAAATAACATGTTAAATAACTCAATTATTATCATTGATATGGGATTTTTCGTCCTACAATATTTGAAGCAGATGCGGTTTGTAATACAATGCCGTTTAAAACATGTTTCTATCGTGTCTAGTTCACGAGATATGAGCGATGTTCTAGAACGCGCCTCAGCGCTACTCCCCCCCCTCCCCCCCAAGTTGTGCACCTGCTAGAATGGCAACAACATAGGTTTTTGTCATCTCCAAGGTGCCCCCAACAACAATCAAAAGTCAAAATGCGTTATACTTTCGGTACATACCAAATTTTTACAAGTCTGTACTACACGTTGATTTCTGCCGCGAAGCGGCGTCATCCGCGTCACCGTGCCGCTTCATCGGAAATCTCGCATAACCTTGTAGTATTTTGATATAATTACCATATAAAGTCACTTTAGCGTGTAAAACATATTATGCATGATGAAAAACTGTACTCTTTGTTGTTTTGAAAGGGTTTTAATGGATAATTTAACGTTTTTTAGGGGTTTTTATTCAAATTTTTAAATAAATTGTTAAATAACTCAACTAATATCATAGATACTGGACTTTTCATGGATATTTTTTTAAAGCAGATAAAGTTGGTAATACAATGCCGTTTAGAGATTGTTTCTATCGTGTCTAGTTCACGAGATATAAGCGATTTTCTAGAACGCGTCTCAGAGCACCTTCCCCCCCTCCCCCCCAAGTTGTGCACCTGCTGGGAGGGCGACAACATCGGTTTTTGTCATCTCCAAGATGCCCCCAACAACAATCAAAAGTCAAAAAGAGTTACACTTTCAGTGCATACTCAACCCCCTATAGATGCTGGACTAATTGAAATCTATACTTATAAAAGGCAAAGCCCTCACTGACTCACTCATCACTAATTCTCCCACTTCCCATTTACCTAGGAGGCTGAAATTCGGTACACCGATTCTTTGGGCATTAAATAGGAAAACTAAGTAGTTTTTATTCTGATCGGGCTTTCGGGCTCCGCCCCAGTGGCTCTGGAGTTTCCCATGTTGGCCTTATGATTTTTAATAATATTTAAAAGGAATTAATGAATCTTAACAGCTGTTTCAATTAAACAAGTTGGTTCTGTTCTATGATGTTCAATAGCATTAAAGTTACAAGGATTACCAACAGGATGCAGCACTATTATTTTTTTAAATTTATGACAACAGCTAATTTGCAACCAAAAGGTGAGTGAGCGTAGCGAACGAACTTCAACCTGTAGGTGAGTTAGTGTAGCGAACGAGCTAACCTGAAGGCAAGTGAGCGCAGCGAACGAGCTCCAACCTAAAGGTGAGTGAGCGTAGCGAACGAGCTCATCCTGAAAATTAAGAAGTTAAACGGGGCTAAGTCCGTGGGTATAGCTAGTTTTAATAATAAAAGGTTATTACGTGTTAAACCTGTCATTGATGACACTGACTGTGTTACAAAAGAACAGACTATAACTTATAATAAAAAAGAAAAATGTCGGGATGCCAAAAAACAATTTATAAGAAATCTACCAGTAGTCCAGGACCTGACTAGGGTTCTGTGTGCATGTCGTGTATAGAGAATTTTGCTTTTGCATTTCAATATAGGTGTCTTAGGAAGTGTTTTCCACTCGGGTGTCAAGTTCGCACCTGGTACGTTTTCGAGCTATGACGTCATCAAAATGGCGGCCATTGATTTTTTTAAATCGTATGTTTCGCAAACTATTTGTCGGATCGGAATGAACTTTTTTTTGTTTAAAAGATAATTTTAAATGCTACCTGTTTTAAATTTACACATTTGTTGTATGTTTAGTACATTCTTCGTAATTTTGCAAAAACCTGTATTTTTAAATTTTTTTGTGTTATTTTTGTTTGTAACGTTTTATTGATACAATTTATCAGAAACCACCAATGAAAAACGTTGTAGAACGTTTAAAAATCTTTACAAAAATACCAAATTCGATATGTTTTACTCAAAAGATTACGTCAAGAAACTAGATAAATCTCATAAAAACACCAATTTTGGCGCAAAAACGCCTATTAGTCCGGCATCTAGGGCAGTTCGCAAGTCTTATAAAGATAGTTTTACCATTCAATGTTGATGTATGTGTCTAAATAAGTGTTTTCAACTCGGGTGTCACGTCTGCACCCACTGCAGTTTCCGGTTATGACGTCATTAAAATGGCGGAAAGGGCTATATTAAAAATAACTTTATTTTACATACCATGTATCGGATCGGAATGAACTTTTGTTTGTTTGAAAGATAAGTTTACATGCTATCTTTCTTACATTTACACTTTTGATGTATGTTTAGTAAATATTTCGTAAATTTGCAAAAACCTATATTTTTATACATTTTTGTGTTATTTCTGTCGATAACGTTTTATTGATACAATATATCAGAAATAACTTAAAGACAAAGTTGTAGCACGTTAAACGAGCTTTACAAAAATACCAAATTCGATATGCTTTACTCAAAGGATCACGACAAGAAACTAGAAAATCGTACAAAACAACCTAATTTGGCGCAAAAACGCATATAAATCCGACATCGATGGCTGTGTTCGAGTCATATATAGACAGTTTTACCATTCAATGTTGATGTATGTGTCTAAAGAAGTGTTTTTAAGTGCCTGGATTGATTTTCAATTAATCTATTAAATAACATTGTTTAAGAGTACCTACAGTAGAACCTCTTTAATCCGAACTAATTGGGACCGGGGGTAGTTCGGACTATTGAATAGTTCGGATTACAGAACATATTGTTGTTTTTACATAACAATAGCTAGGGAAAAGTGAAAAATGCTTTATAAAGTAAAATACAGTGTTTTTTTAATACAGTAGTAAACATAGGGAATAAACAGTACTGTACATTACAATTGAATTAATTACGGTGTGTATATCAATAAATACAGTATTCAATAAAAAAACTACTGTTCTGTGTATAGAGTACAGAAATGAGGCGTTCGGATTAGTGGACAATCGGATTACAGGGTTTCGGATTAAAGAGGTTCTACTGTATGTTTTTTGAACGGTAAAAGTGTTTTTGAACGGTTATTGGTTACTGAGAAAATAAAAACATTTTTCATTTAAAACTCCAATGTTATTCTTATGGACAATATTGTAACTGTAGTAGTTGGCTTGTTTATGGATATATTTTGATCAAACTTGGCAGATTTATTTATCCAGTACTAAGCTATTAATATTTTAATAAAAAATCCACTTTATTAGTTTCCCTTAAGCAGCAAACCTAGGTATTCTTAAACAATGTTAATTTAATAGATTAATTGAAAATCAATCCAGGCAAATGGAAATTCGCTTAGTCGACAGGATTGCTGCACCGGGGGTATTTATATAGTGGAAACATTCTTATGGACTAATTACATTGATTTGTTGTGCTTTTATTTGCATTAAAGAAGGTAATGGTCTTATTTTAAGTAAAATAGTTGGTGAAATTGTAACATGTAGCAATTTTAAAGACATCATAACCGGAAACTGCAGTGGGTCCAGACGTGACACCCGAGTTAAAAACACTTCTTTAGACACATACATCAACATTGAATGGTAAAACTGTCTATATATGACTCGAACACAGCCATCGATGTCGGATTTATATGCGTTTTTGCGCCAAATTAGGTTGTTTTGTACGATTTTCTAGTTTCTTGTCGTGATCCTTTGAGTAAAGCATATCGAATTTGGTATTTTTGTAAAGCTTGTTTAACGTGCTACAACTTTGTCTTTAAGTTATTTCTGATATATTGTATCAATAAAACGTTATCGACAAAAATAACACAAAAATGTATAAAAATATAGGTTTTTGCAAATTTACGAAATATTTACTAAACATACATCAAAAGTGTAAACGTAAGAAAGATAGCATGTAAACTTATCTTTCAAACAAACAAAAGTTCATTCCGATCCGATACATGGTATGTAAAATATAGTTATTTTTAATATAGCCCTTTCCGCCATTTTAATGACGTCATAACCGGAAACTGCAGTGGGTGCAGACGTGACACCCGAGTTGAAAACACTTATTTAGACACATACATCAACATTGAATGGTAAAACTGTCTTTATAAGACTTGCGAACTGCCCTAGATGCCGGACTAATAGGCGTTTTTGCGCCAAAATTGGTGTTTTTATGAGATTTATCTAGTTTCTTGACGTAATCTTTTGAGTAAAACATATCGAATTTGGTATTTTTGTAAAGATTTTTAAACGTTCTACAACGTTTTTCATTGGTGGTTTTTGATAAATTGTATCAATAAAACGTTACAAACAAAAATAACACAAAAATATTTAAAAATACAGGTTTTTGCAAAATTACGAAGAATGTACTAAACATACAACAAATGTGTAAATTTAAAACAGGTAGCATTTAAAATTATCTTTTAAACAAAAAAAGTTCATTCCGATCCGACAAATAGTTTGCGAAATATACGATTTAAAAAAATCAATGGCCACCATTTTGATGACGTCATAGCTCGAAAAGGTACCAGGTGCGAACTTGACACCCGAGTGGAAAACACTTCCTAAGACACCTATATTGAAATGCAAAAGCAAAATTCTCTATACACGACATGCACACAATAGACCATATACCAGAAAACTATGTATTTAAAAGAATGGAAGATAATCTATTGATTGGGGCTAATGGTGATATATTTAGAGTTAAAGGAAAGAGTGATGTCATAAAAAATGAATGAAATTGCATACAAACTTCATAAACCTGCAAGAAAAAATTTCATTAGAAGGTCTTTTAAAGTATTAGGTATAAATGAAACTGTACAAATAGATTCAATTGATATGCAAAACTATGCTAGAGAAAATTCTGGCAATAAATATAGTTTAACTTTAATAGATACATTTTCTAAAAAAGCTTATGCTGCTCCACTAAAGAATAAGATGGGGTTGGTGGTTACAGAAGCCATTAAAACCATTCTACCAAAGGGGGTTAAAAACATTCAATCCGACAATGGAACAGAATTTTTTAATAAATATTTTAGCAAACTAATTAAAAACTTAAATATTAATCACTATCACACTTTTTCTACAACTAAGGCTGCAGTTGTAGAGATGTTTCAGAGAACTTTAAAGAATTGGTTATATAGGGAATTTAGTGTTCAGGGGAGTTATAAATGGTTGGATTTACTTCCAAAGTTAATTCGAAAATATAATAATAAAGTGCATAGATCTATAGGAATGAAGCCTAACCAAGTGAGTATTAAGAATAGAAAATATGTGCATGAGAGGTTGACTTCTAAAGTAGTGCAAGTTAAAAAGCCAAGATATAAGGTAGGTGATAGTGTGAGAATTTCCAAGTATAGACATGTTTTTAGTAAAGGATATACCCCAAATTGGACAGGGGAGCTATTTACAGTAGCAGAAGTTAAGAATACAAAGCCTGTGACTTATATCTTGAAAGATGCCCAAAGTTCGTGTGCAAACCTCGCTCGATTTTGAGAATATACATGTGAATGGATGTGGATTTGAAATATTAATGAAGTTTTACAATGGTATTGAACATTAATATAGGCTTGTATAGGCAAAGATCAGGGTCTTAAAAAAAGTGGCCAAAAATAATCCCCATAAGAATAACATGGGGAAAAACGTGCCTAAAGTGACGTCATAACATTAGTTTGCCACTACTTACGTGGCTTAAAATACCTACTTTGTATGGTCGCCATTTCATTGAACAGTATTAACAGTATTTTTACTTTAAACCAAAAATATTAAATAAAATCATACTTTCATAATTATTGCAAATCTACATGAATTACACTTTCCAATGACCCATTAATTAACAAAATCGGTCCAGTAGAAGTCTTGGAAATACTCAAAAAAGCAGCCAAAAGACGCACCCAAACAAAAAGTGTGAAAACACTGGTTTTAATGTATTTCTTATAGAAAACATGTTTTTTTTAAATTTTCGACCATAAGTCATAACAGAAACAAACTTTCATAATTATTTGCAAATCTACACGAATTAAGCTTAAAAATGACCCATTAATTAATAAAATCGGTCGAGTAGAGCTCTTGATTTCGTTGTACAAAGATTTCTTAAAACTGAATTATATATACAGTATATATAGAATAGATGCTGTGACCTTGAGTTCACTGTTCAGAGTTGTGAGTGTGACGATTTATCAGTAACGGATACATTGTAGCCGTTACTATTCTCTGAGACATGTAACCGTTACTTCGAAATAGGTATGATACTTCAAAAACTCCCCTCTGATAATGGAAATGAAGACAGTCAGGCAGAGGTTGAGAGGTCGAATGGTTGTTATTAAATACCTATTCAAATTACACAAATTTTGTGCAACTAGTGGGCGAACTAGTTTAATATTACTATACACTGGAAAAATGTTTACGCACGAACCGCGGTAGGCGAGTGTGGAAAGTTTTTCGAATGCATCAAAGGCAGTTTGCACTCGTTACACATTATATTTTTCCTACAGTTACTATAAATAACTAGTGGCTTGTAGGGACATATGTCCCTAAAAAGCTCAAATGTACACAAATAATTGTAATAGTTAAACAGACTCAGAATCAAATTATCTATTTTTTATCCGTTATAATCAACGGTATTGCAGTTGACTTTTTTATACAGGCCACTGTTATTATACTTGTATTGTATACATTTTGTTGATTTTTATCACAAACATATCAAATAATATAAATATTTGACTAAAATACTAAATACTATAATATTTTTGCGCAATAATATTTAAGACGCATAAGACATTTTGAAATTTATTCTTGAAGCAAATGTCAGAGTATTGTATTATGGTCCATTGTATAAAAAGGTTGTTTAATAGCTATTTACCTTACAAGTGTAGTAAGAGCGTTTTTACATCACGCAGGTGAATGTTGTGCAACGAGCGGAAGCGAGTTGCATAATTTACCGAAGTGATGTAAACACGCTCTTGCGTAACGTCTAAGGTACAAGATTTTACCTGACCCGACAATATACAGGAGGTTACGAACAATATTTTTCATTATCCATTTCATTCATCTTCTAACAGTAACGTTCATTTACAAACAAAAGCTAGGTTAGGAAAATTCTTCAAAACATAACAATAAAATTCAAGCGCACAGCTGATTTCTAGCGTTGAACGTCTCCATAGAGGTATATTTTTTAAGTTAAGCACTCAATGTTATTTAAATGGGTTTCATTACATCACCGAGTGAGTTTTTTTCAACTTTACATCACTCGAGAAGTAACGAAGTTGTATACATCACGCTTGGGATAGGGAAGTTTTACATGGCGGGTTAGGTAAACCATTTTTTGTCTCTTATATTAATGTAAGGAAATAACAATGCAACAATTAATTATGTTAAATTATTGACACATGTATCAGATGATGCATACCGGCAACCCTATTACTGACATAGCAGCAAACCTGCAGACTAAGCAAATTTCAATTTGCCTGATTGGATTTACACTAAAATGTCTCCTTAAAAATATCACATTTATTATTGTATTCCCTATTTAAATAACATTAGTTTAACAAGTACTTAGGTTTGCTGCAACAGGGAGGGTAAAAGTGTTTTTTTGTATGTTAATAGTTTAGAAATAAATAAATGCATTTTCCAAATTTGATCAAAATATGTTCATAAACAAGCAAACTACAACAGTTTATTTATTCTCCATAAGAATAACGTGGGAATTTTAAATTTATTATTTTCTAGAATTTTCTCCGTAACCATTAGGCGCATAATAATGTTTCAATATACTAAATTATTTTTTTTTAGCTCTACAAAATGGTTTGGAAATAAATTGCTAAATTTTATGTTTTTTGAGTAAAAAATCTGAAAAAACTCATTTTTACCCCATAAAACAAACCCATAAAACCCTGTTACCATAGTCCGATCATGCTGGTTCGCAAACTCATTTGAATAATTGTAGATTTACACGTTTATACCACATTTCGTCAAAATCGGATCATTTTTGCTCGAGTTATCGTGCTAAATGTATATATATACTGTATATCAATTTGAACGGATGGTGTTTTTGGCCTCTAGGGACCTCAAAACTAATAAGTAAATCGGTCCCGGGTCCAGGTCTTACCATGAGTACTTCGGTAATAGCTTATTCCCTATATGGGACCTTTATTTGTCTTTTCATATTTGACGAAGACAATTTGCAATATTTCTATCAGGGAAGCCTTTTTATCATCATCAACCAAAAGACCAAAAAGCTACCTTAGTAAACCAATATTTATTCGCAAACATGTTTGCTGATTTTAGCAGAGTTAAACTTCTGGAGTAATTTGAATTATTTATTGAAAATAACGTCAACAAAAGCAAACAAAGACAAACAACAAACATATTGTGTAAGCGGTGAGAGTAAATATACGGAATTGGGATTAGTATAATCTTGTTAAGAATTTAAAGGACTACATACAAAATTTTTATCAAAATCGTTTTGGGCCAGTTTAGTGAAAATCCGATTTTTCCGTTATTTTAAGGGTTTTTTTTATGGGAAAATAACATAATTTACAATAACTTTTGAACCGTAATTTTTACAGAAATGGGATTTGTACCATTTTGTTTAGAATATAAAGGACTATAACATACCAAATCTTTATCAAAATCGTTCTTGCCGTTTTTGGGAAAATCCTATTTTTCCGTTATTTTATGGGGTTTTATGGGAAAATTCCCATAAAAAATTAATTTTTTTTTAAATGAAAAAAACTATCAAAACTTTAAGGACCATAACATACTATGTTAAATTAAAACTGGAATTTTATTCTAAAATCCTATTTTTTTTTATTTTACGGGGTTTTTATGGGAAATTAACATAATTTACCATAACTTTTGAACCGTAATTTTTAGAGAAATGAAATTTGTACCATTTTGTCCAGAATTTAAAGGGCTACAACATACTAATTTTGTTATCAAAATCGTTCAGGCCATTTTTGAGAAAATTCGATTTTTCCGGTTTTTTATGGGGTTTTATGGGAAAATCCCCATTAAAAATCAAAATTTCAAAAAAATGAAAAAAACGCCTGGAGATACCATGGATTAGAACCTACATACCAAATTTCATCGAAATCGGACCACAGGTGTAGTCCCTAGCTCTGTACACATCCAGACACACAGACACACCCACACACACACACACACACACACAGACATCACTTCGAAAACCACTTTTTTGGGTCCAGGGGGACCCAAAACAAATATATCCACTCAAAACTCAAACTCAAAAATTTTGACGAAAACAATACTTTCTCCATATACTATGGTATAGGGGGAGAAAGTAAAAAACAACTTGGTTGTAATAAAAATAGACTTGAAATGAAATAAAAAGTACATTGTTCTCACCAGGCTGACAAAAGACAAGTTACAGTGATCTGAAGCACAAAAACAACCATACTGTATGTACAATAAAAGTGTCCTTTAAAATTTGAATCTGAGAAAATAATTAGGGCCTCATTAGGCAAAGCCTGTGGTTGAGGTTCCTTTACTTATAAATTTAATGTATACACAGAGCGATCAGATAGATATAAAAACAATACTAGTAAACAACACAATGGTCTCATTCGAAATCTAAACCTAAAAACAATAAATGAGAAAGACAAATGATTATTCAAAACACCTGCCACATATGTTTGATTCTTATTTATCATGTTTGTTATCTCTGGTTTGATAACTCGAAACCACGCACTGCACTAGTGCCACCAGGCGGCTGATAGCCCCAACCCAAGGGCCGTCATAGCACACTACATACAATGTATAGACCCTGAGTGGCATAGCCCGCCAAAGTGCGTCCTTAACTGCTAAAAATACAAAATAAGATTCTCATTTAAGATTCTAATTTAATAATATAAATAATTCATCAATATCTTCCAATTGTGAAAGCCATTTCTTTACCTTATTTAAAAACACTTTTTTGTTGATTATTAACATTTGTACATTTTCAGGGAGTTTCTTGAAAAATTTTAGTACTATAAAACCAAATGTTTTTGTAAAAAAGGTGTTGTTGGGCTTGGAAACTAAAAACTGGTTAGGATTTCTGAGCTTAAGTATATATTCATTTTCATTCCTGGGTATTTTCTTGTAAACTGAACAAAAGAGATTCGAAGCTTTAAAAACATACAAATATTTTAAAAGAAAGATTTTGTGCTGAATGAAAAGAGGTTTTGAAGGTTCAAATCTATTTTTATATGATATTAATCTCAAAGCATGTTTCGGTTGAATAAATAATGGTTTTAAGAGTCATAAGTACTACCCCAGAAAACCAAGCCGTATTCTAGCCTACTTTGAATCAAAGCAAAATATAACATACGCAAAATTTGAGTATTACTTAGATTTCTTAAAAAATAAAAATATCTTATTGAATTGTTGACTTTATCTTTGAGCTTTTTGATATGAATTTTCCAGCAAAGTTCTGCATCTACATGAAGTCCCAAATACTTAATTCTATCAGTCTGATCTACAGTAGCACAGTTTAACATGCAGGTTGTCTGTCTACTCAAGCAAAGTGTACATTTAAATTTAATAGGATCTGTAAAATTAAAGGATTTTATGAGGCTAAAATTAATGTATTTGGTTTTTTCAGCACTCAGTAAAAGACGATTGACAGTGAACCACCATTTCAGTGCCTCAAGGTCTCCATTCATCGCATGTTGAACTGACTTCCAATCGCGTTCAGAGTAACATAAAGCTGTATCATCAGCAAAAGAGGTTAGCTTACCATTAAATTTACCTTCACAAATATCATTAATAAATACAATAAATAATGTTGCCCCTAACAGATCCTTGAGGCACCCCACTCTTAATAGTTCCCATTTCACTAAGAATAGAATTAATTCGAACACATTGTTTCCTGTCAGAAAGATAACTTTTAAACCACTCATGGGAAACACCTCTAATACCAATATTAAACAGCTTGTCCAGCAGAATGGTGTGGTCAACTGTGTCAAACGCTTTTTTTTATGTCAAGGAAAAGCCCACTCACTTTTTTCCCCTCATTTACACCTTCATTAACATTTGTCATAAAATTTAGCAAAGCATGTTCAGTGAGCAGTTCTAAATCCAAATTGATTTCCACTAAAAAAATTTGTTTTATCTAAAAATACTAATAATTTGTTCTTCATAATTTTTTCATATATCTTTGAGAAACATGACAACAGAGATATCGGACGATAGTTACTACATTTCGACTTTACTCCACTCTTAAAAATTGGTATTATTACTGCATTTTTTTAACTTGTTGGAAAAACTCCAGTTGTTAAACTAAAATTAATGACAAATAAAAGAACATTAGTAATTTCCGGAAAAATTTCCTTTATCAAGCTTGCATTTATGCCATCAATTTCAGTAGATGTATTATTTTTTAATGTGTTAATTACAGCTAAAAGATCTGCAGGGAAAACAGGATCAATGAACATTGTTTTGACTTGAAATGAACTGGGGAACTTGTGTTTCTATACTCTAATAAACGTAGATCAACCTGAGATGTATGATCGTTCATTTTCAGATTTTCAACAATTTCTAAAAAATAGTTATTAAATTCATTCGCAACTGCCAATGAATCCTCAGTCAGTACACCATTTATTTCTAATCTAAGAGCGTCATCTTTTTTCTTTGACTGACCTGTTAACTCATTTACTATTTTCCACGTTTCCCTCGAATTACTACTGCATTTTTCAAACCTTTTTTTGTAGTAATCCTCTTTTAAATTCCTTATTTTATTTTGAAGAGAATTCCTATATTTTTTGAAAAGTCTTTTTAGATTTTCATTGTTTGGATGACGCTTCATAAGCTTAAAAATATGATTTATTTTTTTGATCTTAGAACATAAAATCATTCATCCAAGGTTTTATTTTATTAAAAACTTGTTTGTTGTAATTTTTTTTTACTTTACTTTGATCTAAAAAAACTCTGTAACACTAACAAAACAAAAAAATTCTCAAACGCTATTGAAGCATTTATAGCTTCGTATACAGTAGTCCAATCGGCGTCAGCTAACAGCTGTTTCAGTCTCAAGTAGTCAGTACTCCAGCGTGGCGCGGGGGAGGGAGGGGACATGACATTGAACAAAGACTGCTCTCAGAGTTTTCAGAATAGGGGCCTACTAATGATATTTCTTGAGCAAAGTTCGGTCCCCAGGTACTGTAAATAAATAAAATACCAAATGTTTATCTAAAACACAGTTTATGAGAAGATACAAATAGTAGAGTGAAAATTTAAAAACGTACGTTTTCAGGAAAAGCACTTTGCAAATTTTTTTCCCCTTTTTTAAAAACTTTTATTATTTTTTTTATTTCATTAGCATTTGAAGTTTCATAAAATGTCCATGGTAACGCAATATCTTTGGTAGTTATTTTTTAAAAGAGCATCTTTAGTGGAAAAACACAAAATCCTGTCACGACCATAACGGACTTTTAAATGAATATTAAAAATAGTTAATATTATTTTTATAACTATGTTTTGCTATAAACTAATTTACTTTTAAGACCATTATACAATAAAAAGGTCACTAAGCTTTTGGTATATTTGGTCTTTCCAGAAATAAATAAAAAAACTCAAAAAATTGAAAAAAAAGCCAATAAAATCTTTTTAAGTTTGTATAACTACGAAAAAACTTACCTGAGACCCGAAAAATCGTTATGTTTGTATAGAGGTGTGCTTCTTTTGTGTATAAAACATTGAAATATGACGATATTTTAATTTTTGAAATTGTTATGATAGAAATCATAAACGTGATGGTCAGGGACAAGCGGTACGGTCGTGAATTGTCTGGAATAATTTAAATCTTTCTAAGCAATCCTTCAATTATACTGTTAGTTATAATAAAAATATGTGTTTCAATTTAACTAAACTGTTCAATTTACAATTATATTAAAGTTATTGTTACGACCAAACACACTATAATCCATAAGGCTGGATTGGTCGTGAAAAAACCCGCGATTGTCGTGAAACTTTGGTCGTGAAATTACGTGTTATTTGGCTCTGTTCTGACGGTAGCCCTGCACCTCATGTTCGAGGATACAAAGTGGACTTCTAGGTTAATCTAGCAATTGAAATATCTTATAAACAAAAATTAACACCATGTCTACTTCATCGAATGACTACGTACGGTCATGGACACACCAAAATTACAAAAAACACAATCTTTCCTTTATTAATCTTGTAATTCCTCCTTTCAACTCGAAACGACCGGCACTACAATCCTAACGTACACCCCGAACTAGTCTCTCAAACCAACTGACTCCATCGACGCCAGGCTTGCCACTGTCGTGCTCCAAAGTTGAAAATTTTTCCCAAATGGTCGTGACGCCAAATCTAGGGACAGACTTATTTTGTCATGGTAGTCAGTTTGCAATGACAATAAAATTATAATATGCTCCTTTTTTGTAAGTTTAATAACCATTGATGACATAAAAATATGGCTTTATATATTTCGGAATGAATAATTAGTCTAAAAACAGCGTGAAAGTTGGAAAATGTACCCTAGGGACACGTCATGGTCGTGAATTTTGAGACTTTAAAAATACAAAAAAAATACCTAGAACCTATTTAAAACCAAATAAATGTGTGTAACATGTTGCCCCCGTCCCAAAAAATATCAAAACACATAATAATAAACTACAAATCCAGTATCTACGAAGTAAAAGGCCAGGGACATGAAAACGTACTATTTTAAATTTTCACTCAGTAGCAAGACCAGTGTTTGGAAAGTTCTCTTACAAAAAACTTACAAAATGCCAATGGTGTATAAAACAAAAATAAACAAATGTTTAACCATTCAGATACAAAATAATAAAAACAGTAGAGTAACAAGATCTTAATCTAATACTAGTCTAATAGTTCAAGAACTGGTTTTTTCTCAGGGGTGATTTCACAGTCAGATTCATTTGACTTTCTTTTCACATTAGGTTTCACATCTCCATTTGCTGGAGAACCATGAGGAGTCCAAGTCTTCAAAGTATGCAGCATTAATTTTGCTGCCTCAACTTTTGCTGCCTTCTTAGAATGTGACCATCCACTTTCAACCTTCAATTCGCCAATAGAACATGTTGCTTGGAATAACATATTCACTTCTTTCTTCTCTTTAGCTTCATACACTGGAGAAGCAAGATCCTTTTTTTGGCATAACATGGATAGTTCTTGTACTGGAGACATTATTTCTTTTGCCCGCTCCTTAGACTTGATTAGGTCATTATGCCATTTGTGAACATCAAAATGTTCAGCAACTTTGAATGCTGCCATTTCTTTGGCCTCTTTCTTCGAACGACCTTGACCAGTTGCTGAGAATTCTTCTACAGTACATTCAAATACAAAAAGGTCACCTTGTTTCGGTAGCTCAGCATACAATGGGGCATTTTTAGATCCTTTAGAGCAAAACTCATTTAGTTTAGAAATCGAATTTGTATTTACATTTTCTTGATTTTTTACAGTTAAAGTACATGACATGTTTTTATCCTTAATTGTTTTTAACATTTCTTTAGCTGCATTTTGTTTAGCAAACTTTTTTGAGTTACCAGTGCCATAGCAAACGGAATCTTGCAACCTGCAAGTAAACTTAAAAATATTTCCTTCTGTTTGATCCAAATATTCTGGTAAACCAATATGAGCTGTTTGGCAATGTTCTTGCAATTCACCAACATAATTTTTTGTTGGAGTCTCCATTCCTGTAACAGAAATAATATGTATATTACTAGATAACTCCTTGTTCAAAATCAAGCTAAACTAAAACTTGTAATAAAACAGGGTTGGTACGGTCAGGGAAAACCTTGAAAACATGGAAAAGTTAGGGAATTTTGTTGGCCTAGAAAAGTCAAGGAATTATGAAAAAATTCTGGAATTTCTCCTGAAAGACTACTTTTTTACAGATATGCTACGTTTTGCTCTAAACAGGTTTTTGTCAGGGTGATGACTAATGTCAAAAAGAACGACATAAGCACTGATGCACATTTTTATATTGATAGTTAGTTATGAGTACGGGGGAGGAATCGATAGGTATATTGAAACAAGTTTTGTATTTGGGAGCGATTAAACAAGTTAAATATTTAAATTTTTTCTAATATTTCTTGATTTTGATTAGTCGATATCAACTTACGGTATAGCTGGAAAAAGTATAATATCAGTCTGGAAAACCTGGAAAAGTCAGGGAGTTTTATTTACCAAATTTAGTACCAACCCTGTAAAAGAATAAAGAACGAAAACATAAACATCTAGACCTCAATCAAAGAATCACTCTAAAGTTAATTTAAGACTTATCTACAGGGTGAATAAAAAGTCAAGACCCCCCCATCTAATATTTTTCCAAGTAAATATACAGAGATATCCTTTTGGGGGTCGTGCAATCTTAGCAGGAAGTTTCTTTTCATGATTTTGAAATTTTTGAGTGTCCCCCAAAAGGGGGGATTTGGGGGGTAACTCAAATATTTTAAATGTGAACCCCCTTCAAGTGACACCTCATTTTAAAGTGTTTACAAAAACTTAAAGAATGGTGAAAACTAGAGGTCGCTATCTCTTCTCTGACCAAAATGGTAGCCCGTCAAATGTTGTGGAAAATCAATGGTAAAATTGGTTCGTAATTGTAATATTGGCTACCATTTTGGATAGAGAAGAGATAGCGAACTCTGGTTTTCACCATTCTTTAAGTTTTTGTAAACACTTCAAAATGAGGTGTCACTAAATGGTCTGCCATGATTTCCTCTAAATTGTTAGAAATGTCTTAGTTTCAGGGTAAAAATAATATCCATGCTAGCCACTGTACTGGAAAATTCCAGGACATTTATTTGTTGATGTGATTTTCAATAAGTAATTTGAATCACTCCATAGGTTTAACTCTGCTAAAGGCATCAAACATATTTAATTGTTTGTGAATAAATACTGGCTTATTAAGGTAGCTTGGGTCTTGTGGTTAATGGTGATAAAAAGGCTTCCCTGATAGGAATTTTGGGAATTGTCTTTAAACTGACTGAAAAAGCAAATAAAGGTGTGTTGAGGTAGGTTTAGTTCTTAGTCAAAGCCACTAAATTAGCATCCCTACCCAGTTAATATTTCTAAGTTTATACTCCTTTTGTTAAGGTTGAACAAAATTAGTGTAAAGTAAAAGCATCCCATTGACCAAACTTAACTCTAGATTTTTTTCTGATCAACATAAAAAAACTGCAATTAGTGTAAGTTTATGGAAAGTAAATAAAGAACGTCTTATAACACTTAAAACATATATTTAAGCTTATACTGTTACTAACAAGACGGTAAATATACAAAAAAGATGGTAAGTGGTGATCGATTTCAATTGGACACTCCAATCATCATCGGACCCAATAGGCGAATGACAAAAGAATCTTGAATGGCGTCCCTACGTTTATCCTATTGGCTAACAGATTCAAGAAATACGGAGTTTCAATAGCCTACAGGACTCAGAAAACCTTGAGTAAAATACTGCATCCAAAAATAGAAGATTGTAACAAATTCGACGCTTTGGGCATCTATGAAATCAATTGTAACGATTGTGAAAACTTCTACATTGGACAGACTGTGAACTTCGTCAACCGCTTCAAAAACCACATATCTGCATGGAGGAACAATAAACCGGAAAGATCAAATGTCGCACAACATCTGTTACAAAATGAACACTCAATAGGAAAATCGGAGGATAATCTATGTATTTTGAAGGATTGTAAAAAAGGATATGTAATGAATGCTTGGGAAGAATTGTATATTTATACGGAAAAATGTAAAAATAGAAATAAGCTGATTAATGAACAAGTAAATTTCGACTCCAGTTGTAATTATAAATACCCCCGCCGCAGCAAACCTGCCGTCTAAGCAAATTTCCATTTGGCTAAATTGATTTTCAATTGATCTACAGTAGACTCCCTCTCATCCGGACACCTTTTAACCGGACATTGGTTTAACCGGGCTACAGTCGACGGAAATGACATCTCTTTAACCGGACAATTATTATCGGCACATTGGTTTAACCGGACTAGATCGGCAGGAAGTGGGTGGTACTGTAACGACTGTTCCCGTGGGAAAGATTTGATACCAGTGATCACATGTCTAAATACAATGCTCTCCTAAATTTAAGTAGAATATCACCGTAAACGGTCCATTTTAATGAGTTTTTGGGAATGTCGGCTTAACCGGAAAAACCGTTATCCGGACTGGCCTCAGTCCCAAGGAGTCCGGTAAGAGGGAGTCTACTGTATTTAAATAACATTAGGTTTAACGAGTACCTAGGTTTGCTGCTACAAGGAATCTAATAAAGTGTGTGTTTTAAGTAAAATAATTATTGCTTGGTATTAAATGAATATATTTGCCAAATTTGATCAAAAGATATCCATAAACAAGCAAACTACAACATTTTACAATATTCTCCATAAGAATAACATGGGAATTTTTAATTTACCATTTTTTTAGTTTTCTCCGTAACCAATAACCGTACAAAAATATTTTGATATACTGAATTGTTTGTTTTTTAAGCTCTTTAAGAAGGTTTAGAGAAAAATTGGAAAATTATGTGTTTTGAGGGTCAAAAGTTAGAAAAACCAATTTTTACCCCATAAAATCCCCCATAACGATGGCTAATACCAAGCAGAGCCCCTTTTCTGCCAAGTAGTGGAAGCACTATACTGCCAGCACCAGTGGTGTGGAAGCGAAGGTATTAGCAAGGGTTGCGCTGGTACTTCCCCGTAGTGTAGGGGGGGAAACGCCTTTTCGGTGGGCTTGGCACTGATAAGGTAGGCTAAAGTCAGACAACCCGAACCCGGTCCTCCAAGGATATGTGGGGGTTGAGCGTCGGGCCAACAACTCACCTCGGAAAACAACAAAGTTCAGAAACACCAACACAAAGCCTCGGAGAATGGACGGAATAAAAGGAATCGACAATGGCGATCACAAATGACAATGAGATTAGGCACATGGAATACAAGAACATTAGCAGTACCCGGCGCAATCGACATTCTCTCAGAAGAACTTGGTATATATAAAATGGATTTGGTGGCACTACAAGAAACTCGTTGGCCGTTGGCAGGAAAGCTGAACACCAAAGACTATGTAATCTACTACAGTGGAAATGATGAAGGAAGGTACCAAAGAGGAGTAGGCTTTGCTGTAAGCAAAAAGATAGCAAGTGCTGTGATAAGTTTTGAAGCCCTAGGCGAGAGACTGTGCAATATTAGGTTTAAAGGTAGATTCAAGAATATATCAATAATGAGTGCCTACGCTCCTACAGAGGACACAGACGATGACGTCAAAGACGCTTTTTATGAGCTGTTAGAAGAAGAGTGGGGAAAGTTATCAGGATATGACACAAAATTACTGATGGGAGATTTTAACGCAAATATAGGCAGAGAACAAATATGGAAGGAAGTTGCAGGACTAAATGGTTTACACACAGACAGCAATGATAATGGAGTAAGGCTACTAAGCCTAGCTACTGCTTGCAACCTGAAAGTTATGAGCACATATTTCCCGAGAAAAGGCATCCACAAAACTACATGGATCTCACCAAATGGTCAGGTAAAAAATCAAATAGATCACATATTGATAGACTGTAGACATTCTAGTCAAGTACAAAACGTACGTAGCATAAGAAAAGCAGAGTGTGGGTCAGACCACAGCCTAGTTCTAGTCAAATTATACCAAAGAATACAAATAGAGAAGAGGAAAGGAGTACCATCAGTAGAAAATATAGATATTGATAGACTTAGAGATAAAAGAATCCGGACCGAATTTAAGCTTAAATTGTCATGCCGTTTCCAAGCCTTAGACACAGTGGAGCAAGAGGCAGAAGTGGAGGATTCAATAGAAAAGAGATGGGAAAATATAAAGAAGACCGTACGAGAATGTACCAAAGAAGTTTGTGGCAAAAAAGAAAGAAAAAACAATAAACCTTGGTTTGATAAAGAATGCAAAGAGGCATTTTTGAAAAGAAGACAAGCAAAGGGAATTTGGCTAAGAAACAAACAAGATATAGATTGAGATAGCTACCAAGAGCAAAGCAAGGAAACAGTTAAACTATTAAGAAAGAAAAAACGAGAATGGATCAATAATATTCTGGAAAAAGCAGAACAAGATCGAACAGCAAACAACTCAAGAGAATTTTATCGTGCATTAAGATTTTTCAAAAAAGGATACACACCTTCACCTGTGGGGATCAAAAATAAAATGGGACAAGTTGTAATCCAAAAGGAAGACGGACTGAGAGTTTGGCGAGAATATTTTAAAGAGCTACTAAATGGTGACCTGCAGCAGGAAGAGGAAGAACAGGAAGAAGTCTATCAGACCGTACACCCCTGGATTCCAGAACCACCCATACAAGAAATAGAAGAAGCAATCAAGAGCTTAAAAAATAATAAAGCCCCAGGAGAGGATGGTATAACTGCAGAGATTTTAAAAGCAGGTGGCTTTTGTCTAGCAGAAAGAATCCACAAACTAATACTCAAGGTCTGGAGAGAAGAAACAATACCCAAGGAATGGAAGGAAGCCCTAGTTGTACCAATTCACAAAAAAGGAGACAAAAAAGACTGCAATAACTACAGAGGCATATCTCTCCTAAATGTCACCTACAAAATACTTTCCAAAATAGTTCAGAGAAGACTAGAGGAATACACAACAGATATTGTTGGAGAGCATCAAGCAGGATTCAGCAGAGGCAGATCAACGACGGATCAAATCTACATTCTTAAAGAGTCAATAGCAAAGTAATATGAATTCAACAAATCATTCTGTTGCCTCTTCATTGATTTTTCAAAGGCTTATGACTCCATAAATAGAAAGAAGTTGTGGATAAACATGGAGCATCTAGGTATACCAAAAAAACTTATAGAACTAGCAAAATTGAGTGTTTTAGGTTCTAAGTGCAAAGTTAGAGTAAATGGAGACGTATCGGAAGACTTTGAGGTGAACACGGGTGTGAGGCAGGGAGACGGGGTATCTCCATTGCTGTTCAATTTAGCCATAGAAACAGCCCTTCAGGAGATAAGAAAGACAGAAGTAGGGATTAAGATAGGAACAAACATAAACTTGCTAGCTTTTGCAGATGACATAGTATTAATTACACATAATATAGAAGAAATGAAAGATGTAACAAAAATGCTTATTGAACATACAAGAAAAATGGGACTATACATAAATGAAGAGAAAACCAAGTTTATGACATGTGGAAGAAAACAAGATGATGACCAACCAAGATACCAAAATAACAACTACATTGAAATTGAAGAGTATAAATTTAAGATAGTAACAAATTTCAAGTATTTGGGAGTCATCCTCACTAGCGATAATGATGAAGAGCTAGAAATACAAAATAGATTAAACCTAGCACAAAAAAGTTTTTCGGCCTGTCACAAGTTACTAACTTCAAAAATAATATCCCACACCACCAAACTCAGGATTTATAAGACAATCATCAGACCAGTTCTCCTGTATGGTTCAGAAAATTGGATCTTAAGCAAGAAATCAGAAAGGAAAGCTATTGTATTTGAGAACAAGATTTTGAGGAAAGTGTACGGACCGATTTTTGAGGATGGACAATGGAGATCGAACAATAATATGTCCAATTAGCAATAATATTTGACGCACATTTTCAGAGTGTAAAAGATTCATTTTTTCGTCAAAGTGCTTAAAATGACGACTTTGCAAGTATAATTTTACCCGGACCCCCCTTACCGCTGGGGGGTACTCCATACCCCCAAACCCGGTGAGCGTAGTTAAATAAGGCCTCGCAATTATGTATTGCCACAGGCCTCACATTTTATAAAGACGGCTCTGATACCGCGAGTCCAAGACTCCACTGCGTATTCGCCCACCTACAATTGCTTGTTTGTTTCTAACCTCAAAGCTCAAACTCTTATGCCGGGTTTTCCTAGACGCGGAAGAGGAGCGCGGAAAAGCGATTAACATGGCATTCCGCTCCGCTTCTAGGAAAACAGTAACATTAAATTACCTAAGACAAGAGGAGTCCCGCTCTCCGCGTTCCTCTTTCCGCGCCTAGGAAAATCCAGCTTTACATCAACTCATAGTCGTTTCGTGATGTCCGTTGTGAGTCGTAAATTCAACGTTTTAGTAATTTAGTTCAGTGTAGTTGTTACGTTTATAAAAAATAAGTTACTTGCAAAACGTTTGATATCGATATATTGGATGTTGGGTCTATTGACGCTGATTTTCTATTGATTTTTTTGGGGAGGGGAAGAAAATTCAAATCTCGCCCCGGGTGTCTATGACCCTCTTGTCGTAACTTGTGGTAATTCTGAAACAACTGACTGGCTAAAGAGGGTGGCACCGAAGCTGGCGCTGGGAAGTGAGGGGAGTATGGAGGTCATTGTAGCAGACTATAAGGATCTGTTGCGCACGACCAAAGTGCTCCTACGCACTGACAGGCGCTTGGCCAAGGTCGAAGCCTCTAAAGTGTTTGTTCAGATTGAGCGGCAAAATCCTGGTGTCACGACAAAGGACTGGCGCGTCATTGGTGGGAAGAGGAAGGATGATCATCAGATTCTTGTTCTTGCTATTGATGAAATGAATGCGCAGGTTCTGAAAGATCGTGGCTGGATTATCTATCTGGGTCTGGGGAAAATACAGCTCAGAGTTATCTCTGGTGCTCCCTCTGATGACTCAGGTCCTTCAAGCGAACCTACAACACAGTAAGGCTGCCACGGCTGTGTTCTGTCTGAGCACGGTTAAGCAGTCCTTAGATTATGCCTTGAATCAGGAACCCTGGATCAATAATTTTAGAATTGCGGGGATGGGAACTATAAAGGGTAGTATCTTCTCTGCATCTGTACCACACCCTAGAACTTGCATTTGGGTTAAAGAGGGGCTAAAATGTAATCCAGTTCTAGAGCTTTGTTCGAGGGACGTAACAGTAATTAAGACTGTATGTACTAAATCCAACATAAAACTGCTGCTGGCCTCTGTTTACATGCCACAGGGCGACGATGGACTGTTCCCATCGGCCGAGGTCAGAAGATTGGTCGACCTCGCACACGAGTCTGGATCCGAACTCGTGATAGGCTGCGACTCCAATGCCCATAATACGGCCTGGGGATGCAGGGACACTAACAACCGAGGTAGGTCACTTCTAGAATACATAGCTTCCTGCGGCCTACTTGTTGCAAATGTAGGCTCAGAACCAACTTTTTTAAGCAGGATAGGCCAATCAGTAATTGATCTTACCCTGTGTTCGGCAGGTATGGCTGACAGGATTATTGACTGGTCAGTGTCCCTTGAGCCATCCCTGTCTGATCATAGGCACATTGTCTTCGGGTTGGGGAATTTCTGCGGCGAGGTTCGCTTATTCAGGAGCCCAGTTAAAACCGACTGGGCATCCTTCAGAGCGGACCTTCGGGGCAGAATTGCCTCGAACCTTAACACATCTCCTATAAACACAGTTGATGCGCTTGACGAGGCGGCAGATCGTCTAACTAGGTGCATAGTTACATCCTTTGAGGATAATTGTCCTTTGAGCAAGGGAAAGAGTAACAGGGCTAGTTGGTGGGGTCCTGAACTTGCCTCTCTTAGGAAGAGAGTAAGGGCCCAATTTAGGCGAGCAAAGATAACCAATAATTGGGATATATACCATACAACTCTCACAGAATATAACCATGCAGTACGTAAGGCCAATAGGCTTTCATGGAAAAATTTTTGTGGAAATTTAGAGAGTATCAAGGATACTTCTAGAATACATAAGGTACTTGTTAGAGACAGGCATGTTACTTTGGGTGCCGTTGAGGGACCGGATGGTGTAATGGCTTTTGAACCTACCGAAATACTAAAGGTTATGGTAAAAACTCATTTCCCTGGTTGTATTGTTTCTGAAGTGCAGCAGGAGGAGGTGAGTCCAGAGCGGCCTAACCTGGGCCGTCGTGCCACTCATTCTATGTGGAGCACTGCTTGCCGCATAGTCACCTTCAGCAAGGTAAGATGGGCTGTTGGCTTATTACGACCCTTCAAATCGCCGGGTCCTGATGGGGTAAGGCCTGTTTGTTTGCAGGAGGGTCTTGATACAATTATACACCCACTCTGTAAACTTTTCAGAGCCAGCTTAGCCTTAGGACACATTCCCTTAGGGTGGTGTAATTCGCGTATCGCATTTATTCCTAAACCAGGAAGGGATAGTTACACTGACCCTAAGTCATTCAGACCCATTTCTCTATCTTCTTTATTTCTTAAGATCCTAGAAAAGTTGGTCTCAAGATATATGATGGATACAGCTCTTAGGACAAATCCTTTACATATTAATCAGCATGCTTATGTCTCAGGAAGATCATGCGAGACTGCGTTGCACCAACTTGTAAGCAAGATTGAGAAAGCTCTAGAGAGCAGTGAAGTGGCCCTGGGTGCCTTTCTCGATATTCAAGGTGCTTTTGACAATACTGGTACTCCAGCGATTCTTAATGCGGTGAGAGCAAGAGGTTTTCACGGTATAATATGTAGATGGATTGAATCCTTGCTTCTCAGTAGGAAGGTTAGGCTCTCACTCCACAATGATACGATCGAGGCAAGAACTACTCGAGGATGTCCTCAGGGGGGGGGGTTCTTTCTCCTCTACTTTGGAATTTGGTAGCAGACGACCTTATAAGGACCCTCAACGAAAGTGGGGTTTTCGCCTTAGGTTATGCTGATAATGTTGCAATCCTTGTGGTTGGAAAGTTCCACGGAACCATAACTGACCTTATGAATAGAGCTTTAAGGGTAGTGGACCGTTGGTGCCAGGAAGTTGGGCTCTCTATAAATCCCAGGAAAGTTGTTATGGTACCCTTCACAAGAAGGAGGAAACTGGATGGGATCGGCCCACTAAGACTGCAGAGTACTGTAATAGAGCTGCAGAATCAGGTGAAGTATCTTGGTGTAATTTTGGATAGATCACTTCACTGGGGACCACACCTTCAAAAAGTCATTGAGCGTGGCAAATGGTCCCTTATGGCATGCAGGCGGATGGTAAGTGGCACATGGGGGTTACAGCCCAAACTTATGCACTGGCTGTATGTATCTGTTGTTCGACCCGCCCTTACATATGGTTCGCTTGTGTGGTGGCCAAAGATGGAATCAACTATAGCTGTTAAAGCCTTAGCAGGAGTTCAGAGGCTTGCTCTTATTATGATAACTGGGGCAGTAAGTAGCTGTCCTGGAGCGGCACTTGACTGTCTGCTTGACATGCTACCTATTGACATTTATATTAAGGTGGTAGCAAGTAAAACAGCCCAACGCCTTAGATGCGAAAACTTATGGATAGCCTCAGGGAACAATAAAGGGCACTCTAAAATTGTTCAGGTGGTACATAATTATGAATTGGACTTACCTTCAGATCACATGTCCAAAAAATACTCCTTTGGAAAGCCTTTCAAAGTACTAATACCAGATAGGAAGGATTGGTCTGGCGGAAAAGGACCTATACCCACAGGTGACTTAGAATGCTATACTGATGGTTCTAAGATCAAAAATGGGGGCACTGGAGCAGGTGTGCATTGGATGAATGGAGGCACTGGCATTTGTCTTCCAATGGGGGTGTACCCAACTGTCTTTCAAGCGGAGGTCACTGCCATTCTAGTTTGTGCTCAAGAACATCTTAACAAAGATATCAGGGACAAAACAATCAATATCTTTACTGATAGTCAAGCGACCTTAAAAGCATTAAACTCTTACGAATTCAACTCCAGGCTCGTGTGGGATTGTCTTGCTTCTGTGTCTGAGTTGGGTAGGAGAAATGACCTTACGCTTTGCTGGGTACCAGGACACTCAGGCATTAAAGGAAATGAAGCTGCAGACAGATTGGCAAACACTGCCTCTGCGACATCATTGTTAGGCCCGCAACCCTTCTGTGGCATCTCACGAAACAGTGTATGTTCTGCGATTGCGTCATGGGCCAAGGAAAAGCATCGCAAACGCTGGGTCGATGTTCCCCTTCTTAGGAGTCAGCAAGCTTACTCTGTTTAGGCCTTCCAAAAAGGTTGCCTGTGACCTCTTGAGACTAGACAGACGAAGAATTAAATTAATTGTTGAACTGATAACTGGTCATGGAAGATTCAGGAAACATCTACAACGGATGGGCTTATATGATGGTGAACCGATCTGTAGGTACTGTGATAGGTCAGAAGAGACAGCTGATCACTTACTCTTTGATTGTAATAAGCTCTCTGACGCTAGATCGATAACTCTTGGAAATATGGCTAGAGGTAGATTTCTTCCTGAGGATGAACTAATTGGGAAGCTACAGGCATTCATTGGGCGCCTCAACTTGTAGGTCAACAAGAAAGCAATTAAGTATCTGGTGTGTGCAATAATTCGATTTCGGATGAAGTGCTTTAAGGTCTCGACCTGCCCCTGTTAGATAAGATAAGATAAGATGACCCTCAGGGCGGCCCTGGTCAGGAATAAAATTTTCCATCAAATCTGTTGGGGTGTTTTCCGAAATTAACACCCCTTCACCCCCAAAAAACTCCCACTACAATTTTATAACATTTCTGGAATTTCAACGTGTTTTTAACAACTGTTTAAAAATCATAACTCAGCTAGGCTATTAATAAATACTTCAATATTTTCTTTTTACAGCCTCATATCAGAAACAGTACTCCTTTTGCCACCAAAGTTAGTTGACCTCTCACTGATTCAATAATCGCAAGTAAGTTAACAGATGTTTCTGGCAAAATAGCCCCGAGCGATAGACGCACCAGACGCTTCTGGCAAAACGGGCCTTTAAGATGTCCTCTACCTGGTGACCATTTGGGTATTATGCAGTGCGGCCGTATCTTTCCGTAAAACAGCCACCAATAGATTTCGGTATGCGCAGTTTGTTATTTTAAGCCCATTTTGTATGACCCTCCTGTGTTGCTGGTATATGACCATGATACTGACACGTGCATTAAATTGTCCTATATCTCGTGACCATATGGGTAATACGCAGTGCAGCCGTATTTTTCCACAAAACGGCCATCAATAGATTTTGGCGTGCGCAGTTTGTCATTTTAAGCCCTTTTTGTATGACCCTCGTGCGTTCCGGGTATATGACCATGATACTGACGTGTGCATTAAATTGTCCTTTATCTCGTGACCATATGGGTATTACGCAGTGCAGCCCGATTTGCCCGAAACAGTGTTGTTTATTGATTTTTACAAGCGCGGGCACTAAGTGTAATTAGTGATATGGTTAAACTTATTGGTAGGTTCACACAAGTACCTAACTTTGCTACTGTCAAATGTGGTGGTCAGGACCTCAGTGGTTTAGTCTGCCCGAACTGGAACTTTAATCCCTCTGATGAAATTCATGAAGTTAAAGAAGAATTAACAGCGTATAGCTTAATGAGACAGCCTTAAGTTTAATCAATAGCCTACCGTAGGTATAGACCATGAGCCACCAATATGAAACCCTCCCCCCCTGTGGGAATTTATGACTTATACTTTTTTTTGTTGGTATTAACTACCAGATTAAGAATTCAGTTGTTTGCTTCTTTTAAATTACAGCGTATTCCGGAAATAAAGAAAAACTGTTAAATTTAAAAACTGTTTTATTTCAATTACAAAAGGGTAGCCTGTGTTAATTACTGGTGCAATATTTTTTTATAAACTTCTTCAGTATGTATTCAAAGGCTTCAAATGAAAATAAAAAAGTTAATAAAATACCTCCGCTGCAGCAAACCTGCAGGCAATGAGGATTTCAAATTGGCCTGAAACTGAATTGATTTTCAATTAAATCTATTTAAATAACATTTCAGGGTGTCTAGTTTATTTCCATTATAAAATTCAAGACTAATTCCAGACTTTTCAAGACAAATTCCAGATTTTTCAAGACTAGTTTTTTCCACAATTAGTGGGTGTTGAAACCATAATGTATCGATTCTCGATTCTTGATATCGATACAATTTTTATAGCTTAACCAAATTTTCTAAATAATACTACACCAACTCTTTGTCTTTGTCATAAAGTAGTATTATGATAATGTGGTGTTTAAAGTAAAGAAATAATGCAGCAATAAAAAGTTCTAACTAGCAAATTTGGTTTTTTTTATCATGAAATCTTCCGCGTACCTTACATTTAGACATCATCATTGACTGCAGCGATTACAGAAACGTGATCGTCTTCGTCCGCGATCACGACAAAATCATGAACATTTCCCGCGGCCGTGTATACATCTTCGTCGTCTCCCACGGTCACGGAAGCTTTATCGTCATCTCCCGCGGTCACGGAAACGTCATCGTCGTCGTCCGCGATCGCGGCAAAATCATGAACATTTCCCGCGGCTGTTTAGACCCGCGGTCACGGAAACCTCATCGTCATCTCACGCGGGCACGGAAACGTCATCGTCGTCGTCCGCGATCGCGGCAAAATCATGAACATTTCCCGCGGCCGTGTAGACCCGCGGTCACGGAATTGTCATCGACATCTCACGCGGTCACGGAAACGTCATCGTCATCTCCCGCGGTCACGAAAACGTTATCGTCGACGTCTGCAATCACGGCAAAATCATGAACATCTCCCGCGGCCGAGCAGATATCATCGTCGCCTCCCGCGGTCACGGAAACGTCATCGACATCTCCCGCGGTCACGGAAACGCCATCGTTATCTCCCGCGGTCACGGAAACGCCATCGTTATCTCCCGCGGTCACGGAAACGTCATCGTCATCTCCCGCGGTCACGGAAACGTTATGGTCGACGTCCGCGGTCACGGAAACGTTATGGTCGACGTCCGCAATCACGGCAAAATCATGAACATTTCCCACGGCCGTTTAGACATCATCGTCATCTCCCGCGGTCACGGAAACGTCATCGTCGTCGCCTTTGTTTTGCGGCAAAGTCATGAACATTTCCCGCGGCTGTTTAGACATTACCGTCATCTCCCGCGGTCACGGAAACGTTATCGTCGACGTCCGCGATCACGGCAAAATCATGAACATTTCCCGCGGCCGTGTAGACATCATCGTCGTCTTCCGCGGTCACGGTAACGTTATCGTCATCTCCTGCGGTCACGGAAACGTCATCGTCATCTCCCGCAATCGAGGAAAGGTCATCGTCGTCTCCCGTGGTCACGGAAAGGTCATCGTCGTCTCCCGTGGTTTCGGAAACGTCATCGTCGTCGTCCACTATCGCGGCAAAATCGTGAACATTTCCCGAGGCCGTGAGGACAATCATCATTGGCTTTCGCGGTTACGTAAACGGAAGACGACGATCGCGGCAAAATCATAAAAATTCCCGACTTTGAAATCAAATTTAATACTAAATCCCGACTTTTCAAGACCATTTTAAAATTCAATACTAATTCCCGACTTTCCCAATTTTCCCGACAGATGTAACGAGTACCTCTAGGAAAGAGATTTTAAGAGATTCTATTTAAATTAAATAAATTTTATTGAGAAACTTTAGACGTAAATTTTACTGGAATGTAGGGTTCCAGTAAAATTAACGTCTAAAACTTAGTTTTCCTCATATCAAAATCGGATTTGCGACAATAATTTTATTTTTTAAATCTCTTTGAAATAATGTGCTGATTGATATGGGTTGCCATTTAAAAAAAGTTAAGTTACTCTCAGCAATCCCGTTTGTGGGTGGGGGGTGAATTTCAAAATTTCACCAAAAAGAACCTTACAATACCCTAGAAACGTGTATTGAAGCTTGTTTGAATTTATGCATATTTGTGCTGAGACCATTCATTATTTAACAGGTTAACCCGTTGTTCCTTATTTTTACCATTAGCTACAATTTTTTCCCGATCCCGTGGGATCTTGATTTTGGACCTCTCATTAAAAACGGTTCTCCAAATCCCCTTCTCTCTTTCAATGTTTTTAATAGATAGGCTACATCTAAATAGGTATCCGTAATAAAGTATATCCTGCTGAATTTCGGAAAACGGCTGAAGGCAATCTGTGCTAGTTCACCAGAGATTTTTGGAATATTAGTAAGAACCTAAAAGTAAGCCATACCGTCAATTACATACATACATTCTTCAATCTTGGGAGGTTCGTCTACTATATACCCTTGTTCTCCAAAGCATGGAGCAGTTTGGCCTTTTCTGTTTTTGTTGGGCATCCATCGGCAGTGGCTAATGCCCATGGTACTGGATCTAATGGGTAAGTCATCAGCTTCTCAAGGTTAATATCACTTTCCTGGGACAGCAGTAAAACTCCAGAAAAATATTTATTTTAGCTCTTATCTCAACTAATCTGTTTGCATGCAGCTTTCCCTAGATTATCTACGTTGAGTAAATTGTCTTCTACCGATTCGGGTACAGGTCTTCCAGCTGATAAACAGACCATTGCATTGCAGACCGATGCATTGTTCAAAAGCATCAAGTACAGTACTTGCAAAATACTTTGCTCACTTCGTTTCATTTCATTTGCTTGCATGTCACTGTGAGAACAATCTGATGACTTCACCATACTTGCATTTTCAAATTCTAACTAGCTGTGGGCCCGTCCTACGCACAGGAATCAACTAATCAAATCAAATCAAACTAAAAAATCTATACTAAAGTACCCATGCTGCACTGCAGCGTTAAAATAATTATCATATCTTTACCTTGCGTTTGCTTGAAACCCGTCCGATTTGAATAACTAATATCTTAAATGAAGCCGTATTTCACTGAAGGTTCTTAGACTAAAATATATAGGGTTATATTATATAATTATAAATGGTAAAATACCGTACAATTTAAATTGAATTCGAATTAAAAAATATATCAAAATCTATGTTTTTTGGTCGAGTAATAAAGTACCGTAGATAAATATACGATGATGCTTGATGTTAAATATATGTGTGCATAGGCCTACTACCAATTTAAGACCTCAATCATGAAGATCGGACGTGTAGAAGAGCCAAAGAAACTCGGAAAAGAAAAAAAACAAATTTTTAACTCCCTTTAGAAATACATGGGGTCAAATTTCATTTACGTATAAGCCGAGTGGGACTGTCGATAAATCCCAGTACACTGATGCTTGATGTGAAATCTGTGCGTGCATACCTTCAATTTGAGACCTCAATAATGAAAATCGGGTGGGTAGAAGCGCCAAATGAACTCGGAAAAGAAAAACCAAATTTAACTCCCATAAGAAATACATGGGGAGAAAATGTTGTTTACGTATAAGCCGAGTGGGACTGTAGACAAATATATGCCGATGCTTGATGTGCAATCTGTACGTTAATACCTTCAATTTGAGACCTCAATCATGAAAATCGGTCGGTTAAAAGAGCCAAACGAAATCGGAAAAGAAAAACAATTTTTTTAAGTACGGTATAGATACATAATATATACTATATTCTAACTATCATGATATTTTCGTGTTTTCTGGAACATGCTGTAATTCACAAGTGGCAAACACCTAAAATCTGTAGTACGTGTCAATACGAGCACAAAAATGTATGGTATTTCAAAAATTCCCACCGGGGGAGAGGGGGGGTATAGACCAGCCTCCGCTCTAGTAGGCCTACCATATAAGTTAAACTCGTGATATAGGCCTATTATCGAATGAAGTATTAGGTAATTAAGTTCAATTACATATTTTATTCAATAAGTTATCCATAAGGGGTACAGTTTCTTAACTGGGCTAGCCTACGCTAATATTACCTTAGTGAAACTACCTATCGAATTGAAAATATTGATTATGAATCAATATTTTAAAATATAAGTTATCTAAGTTATTATTAAATTAAACTATCATAACCTAACCTAACCAACCAAACTTGCTGATGGATGGTGAAAAAAATTGCATGAAGATTTACTAAGTAGGTAATCGAACGATAGTTCCAATCAATATTAGTGTACCGTACCGGTAGCCCAGTTAAGAAACTGTACCCTTCATAAAAATTGCTGTATCAAATGTGAATGTAGTGAAAATTCACAAGTTGGGCCTTATAGGCTGGTTAGGCTATCCCATCCCAAACACACTTCCTGAAGTGTGAAATTCACAAATTGTTATGGATATAATTTGAGGAAAAAATAGGTAAACAGGTTATTTGCGGGACTGTACCCAATAATTAGGCTACTTGGTGTAAAATAAATCATAGATGTGCCACAAATCATTCAATTGTTTGGGCCAGGCTAGTAAAATTAACACAGGCATAACTTAACACGATTTACATACCTAATAATAAATAATAAGAAAGGCAGGCAATATCGTATTCGTAATATCTACCGGTTAAGTATTTAATGGTAGAATCGAGTCAATAATATTTAACAATCAAGTGAAAAAAAACACCTGGAGGCGAGTTAGCGTAGCGAACGAGCTAACCTGAAGGCAAGTGAGCGCAGCGAACGAGCTCTAACCGAAAAGTGAGTGAGCGTAGCGAACGAACTTCAACCAGGACGTGATTGAGCCATGCGAACGAGCTCACTTATGAAGTTAAACGGGGCAAAGCCCGCGGGTTCAACCAGGACGTGATTGAGCCATGCGAACGAGCTCACTTATGAAGTTAAACGGGGCAAAGCCCGCGGGTACAGCCACGGGCGCCTTTAACTACAGGCCGCGGCCTGGCAGAATTGGCAACGTCACAAGTGATGTTGTTCAGTGACAGACATCCCATAAGATAACATGGCAGACAGGTGACATCAGCTCATTGACCCTAGGAGCGCCCTGGCCTGATTAATGCAAAATTGCTCGGCGCCCTGGCAGTTTTGGCCATTTTGCAGGTTTTTTTTTAAAATTCGCAGTGCCTAAAGTATTGTTGATAACCTAGTCATATTCATACTTGTTTTGTTCAGAAAAGAAAGGAGATTTAGAATAAAATAAAATTTCAGCAATCCCTGTTGGTGGTTTCTTTGCTAAATGTAAAAAAATAAAAAATCTTTCAATTTTTCAGAATAATTTTCAAAAGCAGAGGCCTAGCGTTTTTACACCAAATTTTTTACAGACATTCTAAGCCTATATGAAATGTAGGAAATTTATTTCCCTACGTGGAAATGTGATTGATTTGTTTTAAATAATATAATTTTTTTACCAAAATTATGGGGAAAAATACGGAAAATGGGGAAAATCTACGAATTTGCGCCGAACATTTGAAACATTAAAAATATAACCAGATGTATATACAATTTATATACAAAAATTGTTATATTACTAGAAAACAATACATGTATTCAGAATAATGTCATATTGTACCAAGTTGTGACTTTTTTATACCTTTATATGACTTAAAAAACGAAATTTTAGTTTTTCCAAAAACGAAATTTTAGTTTTTCCAAAAACAAAAATTTGTTTTTCAAAGTTAGGTCTAATTTTTGTACTTTACAATAATATGATAAATATTACATGTATTTATAGGAAATATATTTCTGAACAAGAAAATATACATATATATACAGAAATATAAACAAATAAAAGTTCCAGAAGCATTATTCTGGCGTGAGACACACATACGATTGTAGGCTAGGCTATGATTTAGGCATAGCCTATGGCATAACCTCAAAACAATCATCATTTCAATAACACGAATTTTGACATAAATAATAATACTCACCAGGCGTAATATGGATAAATAAATACTACTACCCACTACTACTAACTCATACACCACTATTGTCAATACACTTCTTTTACACTAAAACACTAACCTCTGATGAAAATTAGCACAGATAATAATGTAGCAGTATTTAGATTCCGGCGAGCAGATCGCAAACAAACAACTTGTTTTTCTAGTTACAACAGAACTAATGTGTCACCTGAATCTCAATACTGAAAGGCACCAAAACATAGAGATAGAACGTTTTCTTAGCTTCTATTCCTGATTTAGAAACCATGGCGTTTTGGGCAAAATAGCCTACTGGCAAAACAGCTGATTTCAAAAATAACTATTTCAGACTTCCTAACCTCATATGACAAAGTTCTCTACACGAAAATAAAGAACAACTCAAGTTCTTTCCAAAGTCAATTTTTCGTATTACATAGTATTTACTTATTGTTCAATATATAATAGAACAGATTGTAAAGTAAATAAAACAAAAAAAAAAGTTCTTTCCAATGGTACCAGCCACTTCCTGTTTAGGGCGTTTAGGCCAGTGTTTAGGACAGAATTATTACGACTTGTACTCTTGTACATTTATTTCAAGATAACGTGTTTTACGAGATTTTGCCGACCGCGACTCGAAAATTTTACGCGCGCAAAATATTGTTCAAATTATAATAAGGTTTATATTGATCTGTTGGTGCTACGAGGTTCGATTATATATGAAAATAAAAGTTCAGAATCTCTACTTTCCAACGGTATCAAAATTATTACACTTCTGGATCATTTTCATTGCGTAATAAGCGTTTGAAAAAAAATGTCCCAATAGCCTACTAGTCGGCGATTGGGCGCCGAGCGCACACATCAATTCGCCGACTTAGTCGGCGAAAGGCGCCAATAGGGTTGATTCGCACTTTATTTATTTAAATTTATGAACATAAATTTATTAAAATATTGAAAATGAAACATACAGAATTGAAAACCGAAACAATATGAATTAAAATCTATATCTGTACATTTTTAGCGCAGTCGAATATTGTCATGGTCCAGTAACCAATCTTTCGTAAATACACAAATACCATTAGCTACTTCCAAACAAAAACAGCTAATACAACACCTCTTGCGACGTTGCCAGTTCGAAGGCCGCGGCCTGGAGAAAGGTGGCCGTGGTACGGGTACAGCTAGTGCATTATTATTTTAAAAATTGCTAAAATCAATTCTAACGATAATACTGAAATAAAATATCGATATTCCGATAATATCGGAAGTCTTATATCGATATAAAAATATCGATATGTCCGATATATCGAATATCGATACCAAAACCAAACATTACTTAGAGATTGAGGTTTGAGTTTGAGGTTTGAGATTGAGTTGAGAATTGAATTGAGGCGAGCGTTTCAGGGCAGGAATTGGACTAGCCTACTGCGCATGCGCAAACCGTAAAATTGAGCTGATCTCAAATGAACGACTCTCACACAATTGAAGCAAAAGAGTTGTTTACTGTTCTGTCGTTCTGTCTTCTGTCTTCTGTCTGCCCCTGCCGTGCCCCAGCGATTGTAGTTTCAAAGTCTTTAAGCTGTGTTTTTTTTTAAATAATTTGAGGTTTTATCGAAGTATCGTATGTTTTGAAGTCGGATTTAAGTGTATAAAAGAAAGAGTGTTTATTGTTATGCGTTCTACCGTGCCATCCCCGTGCACCCTTGTAAGTTAAAGTTAGTTTTTATACTGTAGGCCTAATCTTTAAAAGTATTTGTTGTGTTTTGTTCCAAGTGTTGTCCAAATAAAACAAGGATACAGTTTCTTAACTGGGCTACACTAATATCGATTGAAACTATCGATTCGATTAGTAAACTGCGATTTTATTTTTCACCATCAACAAGTTTGGTTAGTTAGGTTAGGTTATGATAGATTAATTTTATAATAGACATTATATTTTAAAATATCGATTATTAATCAATATTTCAATTTGATAGTTCCAATCGATATTAGCGTAGCCCAGTTAAGAAACTGTTGTACCCCTGTAGGGTCACACAGTTAGGACATGCTTAGGACTACCGACATTTCCCATAAACATTGCAAAAGGACGAATCTTATAATTATATAAGAACTGTCTAGGCTGTGTGGTAAAAGGCACTTACAAAATAAGTTACCAAGCGGTGTAACTTTCATATTAGAAACCCTTGGGTGAGTTGTATAAAGGCCTAATGTTTAGGTTGACACATTTAAACCTATAGCCTGTAAACCATTAACTGTTTGGAAAAAAGTCTATGCCGTATTGGCTAGGCTTTGCATTACCCTGGCGTAGGGCAAGGCTAGGTTCCGCTATCGATAGACAGACCTACACTATAGTACCCGATTAGGTTACTATATTATATTGGGTCTCTCACTCTTTGGCAGTTACCTGAGGGAACATTCATTATTATCGATGATTTCTTTTCGATATAAGCTTATCAATATTTTTGTTTTACTTCTTCACGATTCATAACTTATTCCTTTTGTTATCTTCAAACACATTTAAATTATCTATTAATTTAGAAGTAGGCCGAACCTTGTTTAGGCAAACATTTAATAGCCTATTTTATTGGATTATAAAATCGAACTAAGCTAAGTTAATCTAACCTAAGTTATAACATAACTAACCAAACTTGCTGTATAGGCTATGTTACCGTTTCAAAATTCTGTTTAATAACAGAAAAGGAATGGGGAATGGCTGTTTAACGGACAGAAAAATAAAATTTTGATATTCGAAAAGAAATTATCTATCTATATCTATACTTCTATACTTCTATACTATTATATAAAAATCTCATGGTGTCTGTCTGTATGTGTGTTACTAATAGGTGCAAAAACTACTGAACCAACTGGACTTATATTTTACAAAAATATAGCTACACTACCAAGGACCATTATAGGACTATTCACATTTCGATACTGACCGTAGGCTTTGCCCCTTTGGCTTTAAAAATTATGAGGTGAACTTTTTAAAAGTAAATATTGATTGGTCTCCATGACTGCGATGAGAACACTAACAATGTTTGTTTACATTTGCTTTGACATTTAAATGTAAACAAGAAGAACTATTAAACTGCAAATTTCACAATTTCAGACAGCTGATACAAATAAATTAAATATAATATTTTCCATAACTATGAGGTAGGTTTATTTTAATCTAACCTTTTATCATGGATTATTTATTCTAAAACTATGTCAATGATTATGGAAAGAAAGATTCTATAACCGTTGCTGTATCAACTCCGGCTCTGCTTTGGATTTAAAAGGGTCTAAGTTATGAAAATAATGTTATTGATATGTTTTCATGGAAACAGTATAAAAATTACAATGTATTGTTGCGGGCTGGACAGGTTCTTACAATAAAAACTTGGCGGTTTTATATTACTTATTTATTTACACGTATTATTCTCTATTTACAAATATTAAAATTACCTAACACCTAACTAACCCTATCTAAACCTAGCTAATGCCTATTCTAATTTACAATGTTTCTACTTACAGCTAGCCTCTACAGGATTTATCACTACTTCTGTTACAACACTGTCACTACACTGTCACTAGTGTCACTACACTGTCTCTACACCGTCACTACACTGTCACTACACCGTCACTAGCACTAGCACTGGTCACAGACACGCGCTTGCTGCGACGATTCTCGGAAGGCTCAACTCAACTCAACTGCCGTGTGCCGGAAGACGGTCCCTTATATAAGTTTGCCGTGGAACATTCTGGAGACCCCTGGTAGCCTAGACAAAGGTGTTTACGCCGTAGAATTGTAGAAGGTTCTAGGGCCCCTATTGAGGTAGTACGTTGACATGGGTCTATTGTCTATCAGTGGTGCGCTAGGAGAAACCCGTGTAAACAAACAACCCTTTTGAGAAATGTTTAATTTTGTTTCTAAGAGCGTTGGGGGTTGTGTAACTATTATATGCAACAGATGTAAAGATTAAAATGTTTCTATTTTGTGTCCTTTCCCGTTGCAAAGCACGGGTACAACATCTAGTCTTTAATAAATGTTCCCTTTAACAGGAAAGTACCCATTCTTTACATTATACACTTGCTACTCATACACACATATAGTCTCTAACTTAATAAGAATGCTGTAACCGTTTGAAAGAGGCATTTCCTCGCGCTGTTGTAATAGTCAGAATATTAAAACATCGTTTGTTTAATTTAAATAGCAGTTTGTTTGAAATTATTTAGAGTAACATGGCCATGAGAAACATGCTATTTGAAACTCCAACGACAGGAAAATATACGTTAAGTTTTATAAACGATTAAATTGTAGGCTAGTTATTTGTAGCGGCCAAAAACTGTTGTCCCGTTACCTACTTTTAGGAATAAACAATCTGTCCTCTACTTAGTGATGTAAAAATCATTATACAGGTTGTTATGGTCATATTATTATAAAGATCAAAATAACTAGGCCTACAATTTATTCTTTAGTTGGTGTAATTTTGATGAAACAAATAACAATACATTTACAGTCTTCATTTTATGCTAGAATGTTTTACTATAAACAATGTAGGCTATTAAGAACTGCAGTAAAGTCCTTTAGAGAACCTGCAATATCAGTACCTTCAATACCTTCAATATATATTGGGTGAAATATCAGTTCGTTATACAAATAGTACTTTATATTATTCCCTGCGATATAAATTCCGATTTTTGTTTTGAGTATTAAAGGTACTGTATCGTGATATGAATATTTAAAGCCATAGATTCTTTTCAAATAGACTTTCACACTGTGCTGTGGTGGTTAAACAGGTTAGTTCAGTTTGGTTTAGTTTATGTTAATAAAAACCAGGTAACACCTAAATAAATACAAATTGTTCCAATAGCATCATCATTGGGTTGGGTTAGTGTTGTACAGTTTTCTATCAAAACTGATTGTCAAAAGCGCCAAATTATACCTAGTCGTGTCTTTTCATGAGTAACTTAGCTTATAGAAAAAAGCTAAACGTTTTGTTAATGATACCTTGTTTGTTTATAAACTATAGGCCTACCACTTTCAAAAGAACCTGCGCAGAACCATGGCTGTCTCGCGCATGTAGGGGTGATGGTGGGGAAGGGCCTGGAGCAGTGGTGGGGATAAGTCGTTGGGGCGAGGTGTCTTTCCCCACCACTCTGACTGTCCTGCTGTCCTGCATGCACGACTCATACAGGTGCGTGGTTTTTTTCTATGTGGTAGGCCTATAAGCTAACATAACCTAAACGCCGCAATGGTCTGTAAAAGATTGGCGGGTGGTCCTCTTTTTAAAAAGACCCATAGGCTAACAGATTAATAAGCAGGCCTATTTCTTAATCAATATATTTTATATAAATTTGAAGCTATTGTCAGTAGGCCTATTAATTTATAGAAATTGAAAATTTGATAGGATAGTATAATACATTAAACTTTCTCTGCAGAACTTTACCCCATAACATTGCTGTTGCAGTGCAATGTAATTTTCAGAATCAGTCTTCTTCGCTTTGTATTTAGGCTAAGTAAAATTGATTTTCCTTGCTGCATATTAGGGAACATTATTACTATGTTTAATAGCCATGATAAGGTACAGTAGACTCCCTCTTATTCGGACACCTTTTAACCTGACATCGGTTAAACCAGACAACACTCGGTGGAAATTACATCTCTTAAAGCCTATTTTGCTTGGAGCGACTGTAGCGATAGTCGCACAGCGATTATCGCTCAGCTACTATAGCTGACAAGGCGGCCGTTTTGCTTAGAGCGATTGGTTTTCGGTTGCACAGCGATTTTTCATAGTTAGTTAAATATCAGCACTCACAATGGTGAAGTCATGAGTGTGAATTGTAAGTCATTAAAGCGTCTCCTCGGTGAGGATTTAGGAGACGAGGCTCCACTCGACCCTAGTGGAAGTATCAATGGACGATCAATTGAAAATACATAGTGATGCGTAGGATTAGGGACGGATACGTATCACTAGAGGTCACTAGATAGGACATAAATAGAAAACTGTAGTGATATCTATGAAAAATATATTTAATAAAAAAATAGTGATATCAATAAGAGTACATGAATGTCGAAAAATAAAACCTGGAGTCTAAATTAAAAAAAAAAATATTCATACAAAAACTGACACAGTATTAACGCCCACACTACGTAAATAACACATAACAACTTGGACCAGTCAAGCATTTTATATTTAATAAATTTGAATAGACGTAAATTACCTTAACAAATTTAAACAAGTCACCTGTTTCTACTAAAATTTAATTTAGAAAATGAAATTAATGTGTAATGAAATATAGCCAAAACAGTAGAATCGTAACAGCACATGAATAGAAAAATTAATGTGAACAAAAAAGTAAATTATGGTTAATTTAACCCCTATTATGTGCCTACTGAGTGAACTGCACTGTTTTGAGGTTCTGCGCATCAGTCGCGGCGCGATTATCGCTTAGACTGGTCCCCGGGGCAGTGGTCCACGACTGTAGCTAGCGACTCTTGCGATAGTCGCTCCAAGCAAAACAGGACAACGCAAACTCCGTCAGAGCAGTGCCCGGCTACTATCGCGGAGCGATTATCGCCATGCGACTATCGCTGCAATCGCTCCAAGCAAAATAGGCCTTTAACCGGGCAATTTTTATCAGCACATCGGTTTAACCGGACTAGGTCGGCAGGCAGTGGGAGGTAAGCATTACTGAAACGACTGTTCTTGTGTTAAGGATATGAGAACAGTGATTATGCTCTACTACATTTTAGTCAAATACTGTATATACAGTATGCATTTAAACGGTCAGTTTTAATGAGTTTGTGGGACGTCAGTTTAACGAGAAAACCCATTATCCGGACTGACCTCGGCCCCGAGAGTCTGGATAAGAGGGAGTCTATTGTAACTGTAACTATAACTGTACATTTAACTATGTTATAGTGACACAAAAAAAAAATATAACAGCCAAAACTTCATGCAATAACCCCATAGTACCACATACAATATGTTTACTAGTGTGAACTACGCTGTACATTTAACTATGTTATAGTGACACAAAAAAAAAATATAACAGCCAAAACTTCATGCAATAACCCCATAGTACCACATACAATATGTTTACTAGTGTGAACTACGCTGTAGGCTTCACATTGAATGTGTTGCCCATGTTTATTAAATTAACCTAAAACAGAGTTTTTTTTGTTACAGAGTCATTGATTGAGGTGCTGGTGAACTGATTGAAGACTTAAACATATTTTGTTATTAGTGTGAGGTGTGATAGTACAGACTGTTGTGATAAATTACCACTGTTTATGATTTACTTTATATGTTTTAAAATAAATGTTCTACATAAACTATTAAAATTGAATGATCATTTACAATGCCACTATTTCCAGCTGTAATAATTTTTTTTATACTTCTTTTAATTATTTTTTACTTTGTTTCTAAACATAAGTTCTGATGTAGTCAATATTTGCATAATATGCACTTTCAAAAATATAAAATAGTAAACACAACAGCTTTTTATATACCATTGTTATTATTTATTGGTGTTTTTGTATTGCAATCGTTAAGTTGCATGCGTAGTTGCAGATGCATTGGTCTGTTTAAATGTATAAAGGAACTAAAATAAAATCTGAAAATTCCAGACTAACATAAAGATTATTCAAACAAGGTTGAAGTATGTAAAAAATTCCAAAAACTCTTATTTTGAATTTGGTAAGTTTAATTTGATACCAAATATCGTTGACCTTATTTCCTATATTTTCTCAGAATGGTATTTCAATTTATTTTATAGTTGCAATGATTCTGCTCCACTCAAATTCCAGGGCATGGACTGCAATCAATATCTGCCAACATCAAATTCGAGAAAATCTTAAAATTTGTTAACTCACTTGTATATACCGTATAACATTTAAATACAACATGAAAAATAATAGGATTTCCTGGAATTTTTCTAAAATGTTTGAGATCATTCTCAACATCCCAGGCAATTTTCTTGAATATACTCAGATCATTCATAAAAAATATTCTAAGAAAATTTTTATATAGCCTAGAAATCTGGAGAACATTCTCAGAATATTCTGGAAAAGTACTATATTCTGAAAAAGTGGTATATTCTAAACATATTAAGTTTAAATTATTAATTTTGTCAAGTATGACAAAATAACTTGAAAAATACAAAAAACAATGTTTTTAGAGTAAAATACCCCCGCCGCAGCAAACCTGCCGACTAAGCGAATTTCCAGTTGCCTGAATTGATTTTCAATTAAATGTCTTAATTAACATTAATTTTTATGAGTACATAGGCATGCTGCTACAGGGAGGGCAAAAAAGTGTGTTTTTTAGTGAAATATTAATAACTTAGTATAAAATGAATAAATTTACCAAGTTTGATCAAAATATATCCATAAACAAGCAGACTACAACATTTTACAATATTCCCCATAAGAATAACATGGGAATTTTAAAATAACAATTATTTGAATTTTCTCCGTAACTAATAATAGTACAAAAACACTTTGATATACTAAATTATTTGTTTTTTTAAGCTCTTTAAGATGGTCTGAAGAGAAATTGGGAAATTTTGCGTTTAGAGGGTCAAAAATTAGAAAAACCCATTTTTACCCCATAAAACCCCGTTCCCATGGTCCGATCATGCTGGTTCGCGAACTCATTCAAGTTTATCCCGCCTTACACCTTCAAACCAAATTTCATCAAAATCGGATAAAAATTACTCAAGTTATCGTGTTCACGGACATATATATATATATATATATATATATATATAAATCTATATATATATACATATATAACAATTTGAACGAATGGCGTTTTTGGCCTCTGGGGACATCAAAATGAAAAAGTAAATCGGTCCCGGGCCTAGGTCTTACCATGCCACCTACGGTAATAGCTACTTCCCTATAGGGAAATTCGCTAAAATGGGAAAACTCAATTTTTAGTCCATTCCCATAGTTAGTATTAAAGTAACGAATAGGTACTTAAAATGCAACGGATGATGGGGGTGACAGAGATGACTGACTCAAGTCGTCAATCGTCACGGAGGTAGCTATACTAACAGCAGAACTGAAACTGAAACTGAACTGAACTAGTAAGTTATGACCATGACTCCTGAGTCGACTCGTTGAAGACCAAATACAACTGAATTGGTTCTTTCTGGCGCATGCGCAGTAGACTAGTCCAATTCCTGCCCTGAAACGCTCGCGAATTGAGACGGTGATGACTGATCTGAAACTGATAGCTACCTTCAGTCAAGCCAAGCCGTACTACTTGGTTGGTTTCGCGACGAATCTAGTAATCGTGGTTAGAATTAGGACGTAGACGGGAATCAAGTGGGTCGAGTTGAACTTTAACCGTATTAAAATTAAACATTTTTTCTTTGTGTTTCATAGTACAGTAATATTAAAATAATAAATAAAAATAAGTAAATAGTATGCAGCCTGGTATGGAAGATACCGTCATAGAAAATATAGATGGTGTGCCTGTAATTCGAATTCGAAAAGAACTATGGAAAAATCCACGAACACCGGTAAGAGAGAAACGACCGATTTGGACAAGTGATGAAGTAATCAGAATGATTCAAATAATAAAAGACAAAAATATTCTTTCCCTTTTGTATGGCGGGAAATATAGAAGAAACGATGTTTTCAAAGTTGTTGCAGCAAATTTAAGAAGAATGGGCTACAATAGAACAGCAGAGCAAATAAGCACCAAGTGGAAACACCTTCGTCTTACTTATGCCCACGCTAAGGCGGAATTAAAATCCGGAATATCCACCGCAGGACAAGAATGTGCATTTTATGAACAAATGGATGACCTACTAGGAGATAGGCTTCATATTGTTGGCATTGATGCCCCAGGTCAGTGAAAATATTTTATTGGATTTGGTGCTAGACCTATTAAGTAGATAAACATACTCCCTTAGTAGGCTAGATTTCTCATCCTTACTGAACAGCTGAAGACTATTTTATTGCTCTTTTATGGTTTACTGCAGAGGTCGTGTTTTGTTTACAATTTGTTTCTTGTTATTTCAGTCATTTAAAATCCTCATTTTGGTACAGTTTCTTAACATTTTCAAATCGATAGTTTCAATCAATAAGTAGCATAGCCCAGCTAAGAAGCTGTACCCCTGGGCTATGCTAATACTGTACCGAACCGATTGAAACTAGCAATTCAATTAGTAGGCTACACCTTAATGTGATTTTTTCATTAGGTATCAGCAAGTTTGGTTAGTTTTCTAGCTTAGGGGTAAGTTAACACTTTGCCCTCGAAAAGGCAAAGACTTGGGGGGGGGGGGGATATTGACCTCAGCTGTTTCTAAATCAGCTTGTCATTGTTTACTCAGCGCCGTGCCTCTAAGATTGTACGGCCAGCACTACTGGCCATTGTAGTTTCTCTGTTAGGTTGGTCACCATTCTGCCAACCCAGCTACATCAGCTTGTATCAAGTATTTTGTTTATGTCAACTATGGTAACTTAACCCTCCAAGTGTCCATAGTTTAGGCCTTAATGTCCACCTATTTTTGGCGCATTTGCAAGGTTTTATTAAAACGGATCTGAGAAGCTTAAAACAATGTTAATTCTAATGTTCTATACCATTTTGTTTGGAAAATCATGGGCTTCAATATCATACATAAAACATAAGGAATATTTGGTTCAAAAAAATTTTTGAGGTAAAAAAAAATATTTTGGAAAAATTGAAAAAAAAAATAAGTTTGCGCTCAATGAAATTGTATAAATTATAGGCCTATAAATATTTGAAAATAGCCACTTTGTTCTAAATTTTATGAGGATTACAAATATATAATCATACAGTGAGGTAAGTTATCAAATAAATACCTAAGTAACGAGTGAAAAACAGATTTCAGTACATTGCGTTTAGCTAAGAATGCATAGCCTAACCATAGCTAGGAATCTGGCTGATAATTTACATCAATATCACTACCTACTTCTTCAGGATCATCAACCAGCCCTTCAAAATCACTTAAATCTTCTTATAATGCACCACGTATATCACTACTTTTGATTTTTAACACGAAAACAATGATAAACGTAATAAAACACATCAGTCATCGGTCCGAGGATAACCAAGCTGCTTACAAATACGAACGTCAGCTGTCTGCTACAATTACGATCGGCTCGGAGAACATACAGCGCTGAGACAGACCTCTGGAGAAAGCTTAGAATATAACAGAAAGAACGATACCTAACTTGATCCAGTTCAATCCGATTCAGTCAGTCATAGAGCCTTCGCCGTAAACGATGTGACACTACACAAAGTGTGTAGCGCGTCGATTTTTCGACGATGGACGCTCGGAGGGTTAAGGGCCAAGGTTTTACACATTTGAAACTAAAGATAAATTAAAATTATAAGTTTAAGTCTAAGTTTAATATTATTATATTTTATTGAAAGCTAATGAAATAAGAAATAAAACTAACCCTCCGAGCGTCGAGAGTCTACGGGTAGACGAACAAAACCCCCTGTGGGGCATCGAGCATCTAGACGCGTAGACAAACACGCAGTGTTCCGTTCAATTCGTTCTAAATCCAATTCGACGCAACGGGACTTGATTGATATTGGTATCACCGTTTACGGCAGAAGTTGGGCTTTCTCCCAATGTCTGTCTTGAGCCACTAAACTGTATGTAGCGATCGTAGCGCAGCTGTAAACTTTGTCAATGTTTTGTTTGTTGACATTGACAGTTGCTTGTTTACTAACACTTGTAAATGGTGGATTGTTGTTTTAGATGTCGTGTTAATTCCTAAATATGGATTGTAGTGACATTTGTGATTGTTTATTTGAGAGTGGTGATGAGTTAGATGATCCTGATGAAGTAGACATAGACAGTGATTTAGAAATAAATGAACCTCCAACATCAGATTCAGACTAGCCTATATTAGCCTATTATCAGATTCTGACCATAAACGTGGCACAGAAAATCACTTTTACTCCTATAACTTTTTGTTAACTATACTTTATCTCATTAAACCCCAACAAGAAGCGCATTGTGTTATCCATTTGAAACTTTAGTGGTGATTTTATAACAACACGATTACCTTCTTTAAGTATTTCAAACTGATTTATATCCACAGTAAAACTAGCTTTTTCTAAAAACCCTCGTATGTGCTTCTGTAGCGATTCCATTGTCCAATGTCCACTGTTAATCACCATAGGTGTAAATATGTTTTCAAAAGTCATACTAGCAGTTTGCACTAAATTATAAATGTTGTTTTCAGAATAAAAACCAATCAACGCTATCTGGTACTTTGAAGTTTCACCTAAATGGATCGGGTGCTCCAAATGGATATTTAACAATGATGTATTTCCCGTCAGTTTTAAAATAGTCATATCTAATATAATATATTAGATATGAATATATTCTTAATTATTTTTGGGTAAACTGTCATATAAATCATTAATGCTTTCTCTTGCGCTTTCTTTTAGTGTTTTATAACGGGTTTCCAATTCTAGGATTTTACTAACAAGTTCGTCCAATTGTAGTTTTACCACAACATCGTTTGCTTCAATGGCCTTACCAACGCCGCTTATTCTCTTATGGTTTTGAATCTAGAGCACATCCACAGTATTAGTTGTGGTAGACTTTTTCGGCACAATGCGTTTTGTTGTTTTGATCACGTTTTTAATGAGTTTTTCCAACTCTAAAAGGTCTTCCTTAATTGCAACATCGTTATTGTCTATGGATTTAGCGACATTGACAATGCGCCTCCCCTTAACACTCAAATAGTTGCCCGATATACTAATGCTATTCACCAAAGAATCGGTTGTTTTTAGATGCCCCATTAGCTTATCCTCTATTTGTTTGAACATTGTTTTAGCTCCGCTTTTGAATCCATTCTGTAAATTTCGTATCTTTTCATCAACTAGAGATTCACTACACCATCTGAAATACTCTGGGGTTCTTGTAGTTAAATCTGTTTGAATCAAAAGATAATCCATGTCTAAATATATACCTTAAAAGGTTTGTTTTACTAAAATAAAAAAAAAAATAAAATACTTTATTATAAAATTATAGAAACCAACATAACCATACATATTTGTTATTATTCAGAACATGTTCAATTTCATTCCAACTCACACCATTTGAAAATCTCCTTAAAACCTCTAAACACAAATGACCACATATTGGCGGATCGTCATATTCCTGGTATCTATTCATATTGTATAATATACCATCGTCCATGTTCACATATTTTTTCAATTCCAACAACGGTGGTGCGTCTCCAAATGAGTCGAAATATGTAACTCGGTTGCCTGTTTTCTTATAACAAGTCCAGTGTGTACCACCCGATTCTAAATTGCCTAGATTTATAATTCCACATTCGTTTTCACGCGGTTTGTTTGGTAAGGCTTCCCTCATAAAAACACCACGAAAGTTTCTTATTCGTAAAACATTAGCCCAACGCTCCAAGTCAGATATTGTTAATGGGCTTATTTTTTTTTGCACCACTCAAGACCCTGTTCAGTTCTCTGTTTATATGTCTAGTCAAACCGGCACCACTTGCATCTTGATCTATCAGAGTATCCAACTCACTATCAATTAATTTCTTAAGCCATGGCACAAACTGATCTTTCAACAGTGACGCGACTTTGCCTTTTATCAGTGGTGATGCAACTTTCTTAAAATATGGAATATTGTTTTCAGCCAGCTCCAATACTTCCCGCAATAAACCGCCATCAATCACCTCCTTCAGTTGGGCATAATCGAAAATCAACCTCACTCCAGTGTTGTTTTTTATGGCTCTTTCCACCTGCTTATGTTGGTCACTATCAAGCGATACTTCAACATTACCGTTTTCCAGCTGTTCCTTGGGGAGATATAGTACCTAGCACATTTGAGCTTTTTGTTAGCAATTCGCAATTTGTTTAGTTGATTCTTCGTCAGGTTTATCTTACGTTTATACCCCATTGTTATTATGCTATATACACACTTTACCAATTCTCAATCGTTTACTTAATTAAGACTCGTTTGCACATTTAAAGTCTATATTACAAGCACATCTATATTTCGATATATAGCAATGGAGTTGTACTGTCGCGTGTGCAAAATAAACACGGCGTCTGAAAACATAAAGACCACAAAAACTAGAAATAAAAGATGGTTGTCTACATCAAAATGTGCAGTTTGCGGCAGTGTGAAACACTCGTTTATAAAGGAGCCATATGAGGTTTTAGAAGCCAAGGAGTTGCACAGGCCGGTTATTAAAAAGTTCATTAAACGCCGAATAGTCACCAAGGGTATCGACGATTTGTGGGCTGCAGATTTATTAATAATGAAGCAGTACGCTAGGGAAAACAAGTGGTAAAGTACATTTTAAATGTCATAGATACATTTAGCAAATTCGTTTGGTCCGAACCTTTAAAGAAAAAAGACGGGGCAGAGTTGACAACAGCTTTCGAGAAGATTATAAAATGAGCAAACAGTGATGGTCATAAAGCACCAAAGCTTTTACATACCGACAAAGGTACAGAGTTTAAAAATAAACCGTTCAACAACATGTTGAGGAGGCATAATATCAAACTATACCATACAGAGAGTTCCCCAATAGGAACACTCCCCAGGAGAGAAGTCCGCAATAATTGAAAGATATCATAGGACATTGAATGAGAAACTTAAAGTAAAATTCCAAGTCCGACAATCCCACAAGTGGTACAATATACTACAAGAAGTCACAGATGAGTATAACCAACACGATTATCACCACACTATTAAAATGAGACCAGTAGAGGTCAACAAAGATAACGAGGCTGATTTATTAAAAATCTACATTGAGCGTGAACACTAAGTTCGTAAAAAAAAACAAGTTCGACCTCGGTGATATAGTTCGTATCCCAACGAAAAAAGATGTGTTTGCGAATAAATGTAAACAAAACTGGACTTCGGAGATATTTACAATAACACGAATTCTAAACACTAGACTTATAGGATCGCCGATCAAAATGGCGAAGAAATTATAGGCGGATTCTATGAAAAGGAACTGCAGAAGACTGCTCTCTGAGTGTCCGACTGGACTTTGAGGACCGTACCCCATTCTAGGACTGTACCCCGTTCTAGGACTGTACCCCGTTCTAGGGCTGTACCCTATTCTAGGGCTGTACCCTATTTAGGGCTGTACCCTATTTAGGGCTGTACCCTATTCTAGGGCTGTACCCTATTCTAGGGCTCTCATCCTCATCCTGCGCTCGAACTGACAAATACATAACTACTAGTTAGTATTAAGTTATTGACAAATTTACTTACTGTTCAAATGTGCCAATTAAGTTAAGTTTAGTGATTTTTAACTCTTTTCTTGATTTTAAATTGCGTTTTTCGGGGTGAAATAAGTTAGGTGCCAAAGGTAGAAAGTGCTTAAAATAGACTAATTTTGGTAATAAGGCAATAAAATGCAATATAACCTAAGTAGTATAAGTTCAGTATTACTAGACACAAAAAATGAGCTTCAAAATTTACGATGGGATTGGATGCCTCCTTGTGTTGGTTAGTCTATGCTTTAACTTAGGTCCTTCTAGCCTCTAGGCTACTTATGAGTCTAGGATAGGGTATCTGATTTATTTTCAGATCCAAATTGAAATCCATTCTCACCTACCCTTTTTATATTTTTTAGTAGGCCTATCCGACTTCATCGTATTTAGGAAAACTCATTAGGGCCTAAGTTATTTTCCTTCTTTCTTATCTAAGTTTACCCTTTGAGTGCTTATTTTTTAGTGTTTATTCACTAAATTGTTCGTCCAGTCTAGAGCTTTAAATTATGCTTATCATGACATATATTTACATTTGACAACTCTGAGATTTGAACCCATAACCCCCAGTTTTTCGTACACCCTGTATATTAAAAATGGTAAAAATATTTTTATGTTGTTCCTTGGGTATGAATTAGTGGGAAAAAGTGTTTTTTCATCTCTGTATGTCAAGCCGTTCGTTCTGTAATCTGTTTAGGACAGCTTAGAAGACTCACCCTGTATATGGACCAGCTGTCGCAATTTTTTATAAAAAAAGAGTATTTGTATTTTCTGCCTTATTTTTTGTAGCTAACATAGTTGATGGTTTATAACAGTTGCTATAAGTTCATATAGGCCTAGTCATAACAAGTTGTTCTATCAGTTTGGGTAAAAAAATTTTGTATTTGTCATAAATTAGTAAATTTAGTTCAGCACAATCTGTCAGTGGCTCATATCAACTACAACCATTTTGATTATAATACCCCCGCTGCAGCAAAACTGCAGACTAAGCGAATTTCCATTTGCCTAAATTGATTTTAAATGAAATCTATTTAAATAACATTAGGTTTAATGAGTTCCTACCTAGGTTTGCTGCTACAGGGAGGCTAATAAAGGTGTTTTTTAATGAAATATTAGTGATGGGTAGCCTCTGGACCATTAAGCAACAATAATAATGGTTTAATTTACCTCTGTCAATATGGTCCTTGCGTAGTTTGTCACTACTGCAGTTTCGTGCTCGTGGAGCACATCATCAGGTGAAGGTCACAAAAAGTTAAAACATTTTCCTTACGTGAAGGTCGTCAATTTAACACACCGAAAAAAACACATAACACACGAACGGTACGAAAAAACATTTGAACTTGGCCAATACATTAAACATTACACACGGGGTCCGGCGCCGGTAGAAGGCAAGTCATGACTGACGTGTGTTGTAGTCGGTAGCCCCTCCGTCCTCACTTCTCTTATCAGAACCTTTTCTTTGGTCTTGTTCCAGGATGTGAATGGCGGTATTATAAATAATGTTTGACTGGAATGATAGTTGTTCGTTTAAAATATGGTTTGGATGTACTTTAGCTGCTCGGTAAATTTCAAATTTTTCGATGGTGTCCATGCACTTTTATGACAAGTCACAGAGTTTTAGATGGAAATATTAGTACCGTAGCTTACTATAAAATAAATAAATTTGCCAAGTTTTATCAAAATATTTCCATAAACAAGCAAACTACAACATTTTACATTATTCTCCATAATAATAACATAGGAATTTTAAATTTCCAATAACCCTTCAAAAACACTTTGGTATACTAAATTATTTGTTTTTTAAGCTTCCTAAAATGGTCTAGAGAGAAATTTTGAAATTTTGTTTTTTGAGGGTAAAAAATGAGAAAAACCAGTTTTTACCCTTTAAAACCCCCCGTAGGCCTAAAACCCTGTTTCCATGGTTCGATCATGCTGGATCTCGAACTCATTCAAGTTTATCCCGCCTTACACCTCCAAACCAAGTTTCATCAAAATGGGACAAACATCACTCAAGTTCACCCACGTTTATATATAAATATATATATAAAAATTGAACGAATAGGGTTTTTGGCCTCTATGGACATCAAAATGAATAAGTATATCGGTCCCGGCTCCAGGTCTTATCATGCCACCTACGGTAATAGCTAAGCCTACTTCCCTATGGGGAAATTCGCTAAAACTGGCAACAACTTTAGTGTGGGCCTATTAATATACTATATTATACATATGACAATTTTGTAGCGGAAGCTGATGAATCCAAGCACGAAGTGAAAGTTGAAATTCACAGCCATGAAAACATGGAACAAGTTATAGAAGATGAAGTTCAATTGGAGTTTAGTGAAACAGATTACAGTCAAGTTGATTTCAGCCAGGTTGAAGTCATTGAAACTGATGCTAGTGTAAATGATGTCAATTTGTCGGGTGAGTATGTGTATACCAATAGGTATCTAGCTGGGCAATGATTATTTGAAGCAAAAATTTTATAAACTTTTAGCTGTAGCAAAAGTACACATACTCCGTATCCCCAAAAATGCTTTGAAATTTTGAACTATTAATAAGTATTTTTATTATATCTGCTGATCCTATCATCGTCCCACTCTAAAATTTTTAAAGTTTACTTACTAGATTATAAACTTGAACATATGTAATACAGGGTGGCGCAGATGGATCGGGTGGTTTTAAAATACTTGTCAAACTGTCAATTTTAAAGGTATTGGATTGAAATAAAGTGCAAAACGTGTAGTTACAATGGAAGTTTATTGAAAAAAATTAGTTAAGTTAGTTTTTTTTAAAATTACATCCATCAAATGCCTTCCTTCTCGAGCGACGCATTCTTGGAGTCGGTCCTTGAGGTTCCGCATTGCTCGCTCAAGCACATCACCAGGAATTGATGTGATTTCGTTGTGAATTGCAGCCTTCACCTCATGAATGGTCCGGGGTTTGTTCATGTAGACCCTTGCTTCAGGAGTTGAAGGCTGCAATTCACAACGAAATCACATCAATTATCAATTCCTGGTGATGTGCTTGAGCAAGCAATGCGGAACCTCAAGGACCGACTCCAAGAATGCGTCGCTCGAGAAGGAAGGCATTTGATGGATGTAATTTTAAAAAACTAACTTAACTAATTTTTGTCAATAAACTTCCATTGTAACTACAAGTTTTGCTCTTTATTTCAATCCAATACCTTTAAAATTGACAGTTTGACAAGTATTTTAAAACCACCCGATCCATCTGCGCCACCCTGTACTAGCAGAGTACCCGTCCTTCGTACGGGGTTGGCATATAAGTATAAAATGCGTATCGCATTTATACTCAAGCTTTGCGTTTATAATAAAAATCCATTTTAAAAATCCAAGGGAAAATTCTTTGTTATCACTGGTGATTTTAATATAGTAGATATTCTTAGCATAAGTGACTGTGTAACCAGACAGTTTCAGGACATCCTCAGGACTTATTCACTCCAATGGTCAGTGAACTCTCCTACTCGTGTCACAGCCACATCCAAAACCGCAATTGATAATGTCATAACTAACGTGCCCAACAGCCTTGTCAGTCACAGTAATTGAAACAGCAATATCCGATCACTTTGCACAAGAAACTGTGATAAGAACTTGCTTGCAAGAACTTGCTTGCCAGAACTAGATCTCCCATCCATAAGTACAAAAAGAGACTTCCGCCCAAGCAATATATCACTTTTAAAAAGAAATCTTTCCATTGAGAATTGGGATTTTGTAGACGGCGTTTCATCGTTCGATGAGGCTTTTAATTGTTTTCACCCCCAAAGCAGAATGGTTCCTACGTGTCTGCAACGGCCTGTGAAAACCTCAAAATGTGTCCGCAAGCGCTAAAACTAAAAAGCTAAATAATGACTTATATACCGGTATATATATATATATATATATATTCACTCTTTAGGGCTACTAGTAATATAGTTAAATAAAATAAGTAAATTTCAATAACTTGTATAGCCTACTTTTAAAACAAAAAACTAAAAAAACTATTAAGGGGTAGGCATAATCAGGTTATTTAAATTTACTTTTTTTTAAATACGTATATATATATACACATACCTTAACAAGTGTTAACAAAGTCTTTAGAAGTAAAACTTTAAATGTACTATAGTTTCTTTATATAAATACACTAGGGATGGACGGGATTGAAATTTTAGTTCGGGACGGGACGGGATTTTTATTTCCTTCCCGATTTTCGGGACGGGATGGGACAGGATTTTTTTCTGTGCATAAAAAAAAGTACTGTATTGCAGTTACCAAAAAAGACATACGAAATCAATGTTTACCATTTGTGGCACTGATCTATAAAAACCAAAAAATGGGTAACAATTTACAGGTACCTATAGAAACTTGTGACTCGCGGGTCACGGGGTGATCGTCTGTAGAACTCACGGTCACGGCGCGATCGTCGTCATGACTCGCGGTCACGGCGCGATCGTCGGTATGACTGCGGGACTCCGCAGTCACGGGGTTATCGTCGGTATGACTCCACGGTCACGGCGCGATCGTCGGTATGACTCGCGGTCACGGCGCGATCGTCTAGACTCCTCATCCCATTGTAAATTTTGAAGCTTGTTTTTCATGTCTAGTTCATGTACGTCCACACTGATCGCTGGGGTAGACCACATTTTGTTTCTATTATTTTAGGGTTATTTTCATGATTTGTGCTTTACTATTTGGTTATATAACTAGGGGACCAGTTATTCTTTATGATTAAATCGTTTTATATGATTAAATGAGGTTTTAAATGACTGAAATAACAAGAAACAAATTGTAAACACAACATAACCTCTACAGTTGGACGTACAGAACAAACAATAAAATTGGCTCCAGCTGTTCCATAAGGATGACAAATCTACTAAGGGAGTATGATTTATATATGGTATGACTCGCGGTCACGGCGCGATCGTCGGTATGACTCGCAGTCACGGCTCGATCGTCAGCATGACTCCGCCATCACGGCATGATCGTCAGTATGACTCTGCGGTCACGGCGCGATCGTCGGTAGGACTCTGCGGTCACGGCGCGATCGTCGGTAGGACTCTGCGGTCACGACGCGATCGTCGGTACGACTCGCGGTCACGGCGCGATCGTCGGTAGGACTCCGCGGTCACGTCGTGATCGTCGGTATGACTCGCCATCATGGCATGATTGTCAGTATGACTCCGCGGTAACGGCGCGATCGTCGGTAGGACTCCGCGGTCACGGGGCGATCGTCGGTATGACTCGCGGTCACGGCGTGATCGTCGGTATGACTCGTGGTCACAGCGTGATCGTCTTAGGACTTCGCGGTCACGGCGCGATCGTCGTTATGACTCCACGGTAACGGCGCGATCGTCGGTAGGACTCCGCGGTCACGGGGCGATCGTCGGTATGACTCGCGGACACGGCGTGATCGTCGGTATGACTCGTGGTCACAGCGTGATCGTCGGTAGGACTTCGCGGTCACGGCGCGATCGTCGTTATGACTCCGCGGTCACGGCGTGACTGTCGGTATGACTCCGCGGTCACAGCCCGATCGTCGTTATGACTCGCGGTCACGGTGCGATCGTCGGTCCAATAATCGCGGCCACGGCGCGATCGTCGTTATGACTCCGTAAATGTGTCCGCAGGCCCGCGTTTCTCGGCGTTTCGTGTCCGCGACAATGTCGCAGCGTCGCTCGTTGTTCTGCTTTGGGGGTTTTCATAAAACACTGATTTACCATCTTGATGTCACTTGTCCATTTAAAAGAAAATAAAACAAAAGCAAAAAAATACAAACAACACTGGATTACTCGTGGTATTCTTGTATCAAGAGAAAAAATAAAATTTCTCTCAAAGATAAATAGAACAACAAACGATGAACAATTTAAAACGTTTTTCAAAAGATTCAAGAAAATTTACAGAAATGTAAATTATCAAATTTCTGGAAATTTCTGGGAAATGTAAATCAGCAGGGAAAGCCTACGATATAAACAAAAGAATTATAAATTCAGAGAATATCTCCAAAACCACATGGAATATTATAAACAACATGAAAAACAATAAAAGAAAATGTAAGCCAATCACACTCAATGTCAATGGGAACCTGACAAGTAGCCCAGAGGCTGTAGCAAATGAATTTAACTCATTTTTCCTGTCTGTTGGGAAAGGAAATACAAACTTAAAAACAGGAATGCCATCAAATAAAAATCACTGGCACAGCCCCGCCTCTTCCCTAGTTTTATCCCCAACCAGCGAAATCGAGGTGGCACTTATCATTCATGACCTCTCAGCTAAAAGATCTGACGACATTAATGGCATATCAGTGTGGGTACTAAAGCAAGTATATTTACCTATTCTAACCCCATTAACAAAATTAATTAACTCTTCTCTTCAGTCTGGAACTTTCCCATCTGCATTAAAATCATCAAAAGTCATTCCAATTTTCAAAAAAAGATGATCCACAAATTTCAAACAACTACCGCCCAATTGCAATCTCACCAGTTCTGAGTAAGATTTTTGAAAGAGTTTTTCTTTTGAGGCTACACAATTTTTTGGATAAATATAATATTCTCTCAGAGAATCAGTATGGATTTAGACCGGGAAAATCCACCATTGATGCGGTAAATAAGTTAATTGAAGATGTCCTCGAGGGACTAGAGAGTCGCAAAAAAGCACTAAGTGTTTTTATCGACCTTTCTAAGGCGTTCGATTGTGGATCATGACATCCTGTTACAAAAGCTGGAGCTAAGTGGCATCCGCGGGGTGCCCCTTCTCTGGCTGAAATCATTCCTCATTGGTAGGACTCAGTATGTACAGGTGTCGGATGGTAAATCAAAGACTTCAAGGGTGTACCAAGGTGTCCCGCAGGGATCAATCCTTGGTCCAGTTTTGTTTCTGATTTATGTCAATGACATCCACTCCTCAATGAACAGTGGGAAGATCATACAGTATGCAGATGACACGACTCTCTATTTTGAATCAAATTCCCAAGAAACCCTTGAAATTGAAAGCTTCATCAACTTGAACGCCTGCATTCAAAAGTTCCAATCCGAAAATTTAAGCACGAACAAATCAAAAACATGTTACATTCATTTTGCACTTTGTCACCATGACGATGAGTCTACACCCACAGTAATGGTAGATGACACCTCTCTAGAGGAGGTTGATTCTATCAAGCTCTTAGGGATGCACCTGGATAAGGCGCTGAACTGGCAAGATCACATTGATAGCCTCTGCTCCAAAATCACAAAAGGTATTTTTGCCTTAAGGAATCTCAAACAGACCTGCACAAAACAAGTTCTAATCATGGCCTGTTATGGCCTTGTTCACCCCCACCTTACCTACGGAATTAGGTTATGGGGTGGTTGTTCCAATCGAGATTTTGAAAGGGTGTTTGTACTCCAGAAAAGAGCCATCAGACTAATTGCAAATTTAAGTCAACATGAAAGAGAGACGTGTAGGCTTGCTTTCAGGGAGCTTGGAATCTTGACCCTACCTTCCCTTTACATTTTGGAGACTGTGGTTTATTGCCGTTTCCAACACTTACCAATTCAAGGCAATGCTATCCACAGCTATGGAACTAGAGCAAGGGACGATTTTCGCACTGTCCAACACCGCACAGCTGCGTTTGCGAAACTCCCTTCTCAAGCAGGTGTCGGTTTCCTTAAACGCTCTTCCTGAGAGACTAAAAAGCCTGGAGAGTTCTCATTTGTTCAAAACAAGACTGAAGAGAGAGTTGACGAATCTTGTGTTCTATGGGGTGGATGAGTTCACTAAATACCGTTGGAGTTGAATTGATTACAAAATTTTCTTCCCCAGGGGTTTAGTTAGATTTTAGTCAATGTTTATTAAAATAATTACTGTTATTTCTTTTGATAGGAGTTTATTTACTGTTATTAATTAAAAGTTTATTCATTTACTGTTTTTACATAGCATATATATACAGATTTTATAAAAAAATACCTACCCAATTTCCGACCTTAGTTTACACAGCTACATATTATATTTTATCTTATTTGTTGCATTTTTTGTATTGACTGACGTTTGCTATACAATGTACAATTGTCAAAAAGCAATAAAGAGATTATTATTATTATTATTACAATGGGAGAGGACACAGTTTGATAAAATTTCCTTTAAATTTACTATAGTATTACACATCTACCATAGCCATTATGTTCTACCACTTCAGTTAAACAATTAAGAGAAAAATAAATTATTAAAGATTCACAAAATATCACAAATTATTCATGTGATTAAAAACATAAACATTAGTGTAAACAATCCAACTTTGACAGTTCTCATTGCGTATCACGGTTTTTTGTTGGTTGGTTCAAATTTGATGTTTTATAAATAAAATACCCCCGCCGCAGCAAACCTGACTAGTGAATTTCCATAAGCCTGATTGGATTTACACTAAAATGTCTCCTTAAAAATATCACATTTATTCCCTATTTCTTCCATTTGCTTTGATTTTATGTTTATATTTTGTTGTTATTTTCATCACCAACATGGCAACCCATAAAGCCCATGTTAATTTTTTTTTAATTTCAAATTCATTTTTTGTGCTTATTTTTGAGCCTATTTTAATTTTTAAAGGGATTCTGCGCATCTACAGGAAAACATCTTTCTAACAGTGTGAGTAGATTTTACCTGCGATGCACATGAGCTGAGAAAAAAGGTTCCAAAGAAACATGCTTGCCTAATCCTACTAATATTATAAATCTGAAAGTTCGTGAGTTTGTATGTATGTGTGTTGCTCAATCACGCATAAACTACGGCACGGATTAGGCTGAAATTTAGGGTGAGGTTCATAATGTCCAAATTTCACAAACTCCAACGTCTAAAATATTAAATAAACAGTGCGTTTCATAATGTCCAAACTTCATAAACTCCAAAACTATAACTTTCAAATAAGCACCGTTTCACAATGTCCAAATTTCACAAACTCCAACGTTAATATATTAAATAAACAGTGAGTTTTATAACCTCCAAATTTCATAAACTCCAAAACTATAACTTTTAAATAATCACTGATTCACAATGTCCAAATTTCACAAACTCCAACGTTTAATCATCAAATAAACAGAGCGGTTCATAACCTCCAAGTTTCATAAGCTCCAACGGTACAGTCTCTGCCAGAAGTCGCTGCAGATGGACTATTGATGTGCCTGCTATCTGACTGTGGCAACCACTAGAGAGACTTCTGGCCCAGACTGTACCGTTGGAGGTTATGAAATTTGGACATTATGAACCACTCTGTTTATTTGGTATCAAAACGTTGGAGTTTGTGAAACTTGGACATTGTGAGACAGTGATTATTTGAATGTTATAGATTTGGAGCTTATGAAATTTGGAGGTTATGAACCGCTCTGTTTATTTAATATTTAAACGTTGGAGTTTGTGAAACTTGGACATTGTGAAACAGTGATTATTTGAATATTATAGTTTTGGAGCTTATGAAATTTGGACATTATGAAACGCGCTGTTCATTTAATATTTTAAGCGTTGGAGTTTGTGAAATTTGGAGTTTATGAAACGCTCCCGAAATTTAGCATGATGATAGCTCACATTCCTGATTAACATTTAGGCATATTCTTATATCAAAAGTCCTTCCGGGCTCCGCCCCAGTGGCTCTGTAGTTCCCCATGTTAACCTTATGAGTAATTACTGTATATTTAAATGGAATTAAAGAATCTTAACAGCTGGTTCAACTAAACAATTTGATTCTGTGATGTTCAATAGCATTAAAAGGTTACAAGATTAACCAACAGGGTGCAGCACTACTATTTTTTTAATTTATGACAACAGCTAATTTGCAACCAAAAGGTGAGTGAGCGTGTAGCGAACAAAATTCAACCTGGAGGCGAGTTAACGTAGCGAACGAGCTCCAACATAAATGAGCCACTCTAATGAGTTAGATCAGACGATTTGTAGGAAATGGGAGCAATTTTGACAGAAATAAATCCATACACGAGATTGTACAAGAATCTACACAAAGTTTTTACACCTGTATTGCTAAATATTTTTTTTATTGCCCGAACGAAGAGCGGGCCAAACAGCTAGTATTAATATATAGATAGATTAGTTTAATGAGTAGGCCTACTTAGGTTTGCTGCAACAGGGAGGGTAAAAGTGTGTTTTTTACATGTTAATAGTTTAGTAAGAAATGAATGTATTTTCCAAAGTCGATCAAAATATGTTCATAAACAAGCAAACTACAACAGTTGACTTATTCTCCATAAGAATAACATGGGAATTTTTAATTTAAATTTTTTTGGAATTTTCTCCGTAACCATTAAGCGCATAATAATGCTTCAATATACAAATTGTTTTTTTTAAGTTCTACAAAATGTGTTAAAAAGAAATTGTGAAATTTTGTGTTTGGCCAAAAATGAGAAAAACCTAATTTTACCCTATAAAACCCCCCATAAACCCTCGTTTCCATAGTCTGATCATGCTGGTTTGCGAACTCGTTCGAATAAATGCAGGTTTACACGTTTATACCAAATTTCATCAAAATCGGATCATTTTTGCTCGAGTTATAGTGCTGACGGACACACATATATATAGGCCTACATAAATATATATATATATATATATATATATATATAAATATAAGAATTTGAACAGATGGTGTTTTTGGTCTCTAGGGACCTCAAAACAAAAAAGTAAATCGGTCCTGGGTCCAGGTCTTACCATGAGTACTACGGCAATAGCTTATTCCCTATATGGGAAATTCGCTAAAAATAATAGTGGTGAACCCTGTTGACAAATCTTATAACTTTTTTAATGCTTTTGCATATCATAGAACCAACTTTTTTAGCTGAAACAGCTGACTAATTGTTTAATTCCCTTTAAATATGAATACTCATAAGGTTAACATGGGGAACTACAGAGCCACTGGGGTGGAGCCCGAAAGGGTTTTTGAGATAAGATTATGCCTACTCTATACGTTTATCGGGAATGTGAGCTATTATCATGCCAAATTTCAGCCGAATCCGTCCAGTAGTTAATTAATGCGTGATTGAACTTCAAACAAACACACAAACTTTCGTATTTATAATATTAGTAAGATAAGATTAAAAACTAACAAAAAAACCACTTAGGACTAACAAAAAATATTTTTGAAATTTTTGAAAAAAAGAATTATTTATTAAAGTAGGTTTAGTTTGTTAAGATTATATCTATTTAAATTCTCTTTAAAATGAACCATTGTACGACTTGATAGGGCAAATAGAACTCATCTTAGAGAATATTTTAGATCGGCACAAACTTTAAAACCACTAATTTTTACCACATTAAAATACATATTTAGATTAAAACAACTATCTAAGATAAATTTAAAAAAAATTATTTGGATTAAGGAAAATATTTCTTTTATGCAACATAATCAAACCATAGATGTTTAAGTTTGAGTGCCTTGTTGATTTCACATGGAATGACCCCTAGTTATTGTGATTGTCTCCCCCCTGTGATAGCTATGATTTAAAATGTGTTGGACATGTTCCTTTCAGACATCACACTTCTTTGTATATGAAGGTTTGGGATATTTGGTAGTGACTGTATTGGGCTGTTAAAATAAATTTATTATTTAATCTCAGAAACAATTGGCCACGAGGAGATGGTGCAAGAGTACATGATAGAGGTGCAAGAACCTCAGTCAGACCTGAGTCAGATGGAGTTTACACAAGACATGGAATCTGAGACTGCTGAGGAGACCTCTCCACCAAAAAACATAAAGAAAAGAAGAATGTGTAAGTATCCGGTAGTCAATCACAGAATATGTTTAAATAGTGTAGTGTACAATATCCCAGGGTGAGGGGGAACCAGTCGACCACACTATTAGCCTCCCTCTTTCAGTCTATTAGGTGGGCAGGGCACAGTTGTGGGTCAATCCATATCAAGTGGTCCAGAAATAAATTAAATGGTTGCTTCAAGATTTTTAATTTTTTTCATATTTTTATCCTTGAAAGTATATATTATTAGAAGTACAAAAATACAATTTTTTTATTTTATTTTTCTTCTGTATGGCGGCCATTTTTTTGTTACTCGAACGGCCGTTTTCAGCGATTTCAGAGCTCTGCGTAAAATTAAATATCTCTGGTTCTACTAATCCTAGAACATTAAAATAAAAACCAATCTCTTCAGAAAGATCTGAACTTTAATATGGTAATATATTGATGGACTTAAAACTAAATATATAGGTCTAATTACCTGTTTAAAGTTTAACGCAACGATGTTACGAATACTGATTTTAAACAATTTATTTTTATATAAAGGCAATTGACTATGTGTTTGTCATGTTTTTATCTGATAGTTATAGGTGTGTACTCCAAATTCTCAGTTTCAAGTTGTGGACTTGCATAGGGCTTTAAATAAAAATTTTCAAAATGTTAAAATTTTCAAAATTTCAAAAGTTTGATGCTTAATATCTTTGTTGACAACCAAATTTTGAATGCTAAGGATATGTTTAACTTTTGTTAAAACAAACCCTTAAAGGAATTCAATACTTTTAAAATAAAATTATTACAGCATAATAGTCTTACTTAGTACTATATCTGAGCCATATTTGAAATTTTTATTTTCATGCCCAACAAAGATATTAAGCATCAAACTTTTGAAATTTTGAAAATTTTAACATTTTGACAATTTTTGTTTAAAAGCCTATGCAAGTCCACAACTTGAAACTGAGAATTTGGAGTACACACCTATAACTATCAGATAAAAACATGACAAACACATAGTCAATTGCCTTTATATAAAAATAAATTGTTTAAAATCAGTATTCGTAACATCGTTGCGTTAAACTTTAAACAGGTAATTAGACCTATATATTTAGTTTTAAGTCCATCAATATATTACCATATTAAAGTTCAGATCTTTCTGAAGAGATTGGTTTTTATTTTAATGTTCTAGGATTAGTAGAACCATAGATTTAATTTTACGCAGAGCTCTGAAATCGCTGAAAACGGCCGTTAGAGTAACATAAAAATGGCCGCCATACAGTAGAAAAATAAAATAATTGTATTTTTGTACTTCTAATAATATATACTTTCAAGGATAAAAATATAAAAAAAATTAAAAATCTTGAAGCAACCCCCTCTGGACCACTTGAAATGGATTGACCTATTTTTGGCTCAACTATTTTGGTACAAACTTTCTAAAATGATCACACAATCAATACTGTGGTTACAAATAGGGGGCCCAGGGGGCAAGATTTTTTTGTTGGGAACACAAGCAACAGACAATATTTGGAAAATATCTGAAATTGCGTGACAGTAGAATCCTCCTTCACTTCGGTTCCCACTCATGACTCATCACTGCCACTGCTTGCACATTATTATGTCACTACTTTTTCCGCCTTATCTTTATTTGTTGGCTAATTAATTTTGTAATGTATTTTTTTCATTACTCAGCAATATCAGTTCCCTTTGTCAAATGGGTGAGAAACATGTTATCAATTGAATTAAGTTACTGTCGTATTTTTGCTTATGATTTTATCTACGTTCAATGAGTTTTATTTTGCATTGTAATATCACACACATTTTCTATGAAATAAGCAAAAAAAAAAAAAAACCAAGTGGCAGTGAGTTAAGAAAGAGGGTGGCAAAAACATTTGGCAGTAAAAATTGTAACAAAAGTTTTTTAAAATAAGTAGTCATTAACCCATTCGCGCCGACTCTTGTGCTGGTTACGTGGTGGCTGGACTGAGCACCGAATCACCCTGGTTACGTAGTCTGTATTTGACAACATTCTGTCAATCCAACAGATAGTGTTGGCGTGTCTTATTCACGACACAACCACAAATTTTCAGTTTTAGATGTTGGCTAACCTGATTGTATCCAAACATTGGTTATGTTGTCAGCTTGATTTGTGATTGTTTTGCTCCACAGCTGGCTAACCTTATTTCAATATCAGCGTTGTGTTGTTTACTTTGTTGTTTTTTTTGTTAAAGATGTAATCATATATATTAAAACGTGACAGGTTTTTTTTATTTCACGATTATGAATCAACCACTTGATGGATTTTCATGATTTTTGTGTTGAAAGAAAGATATTTTTAAAAACTAGGGAATTTTGAAGCCATAATTTTAGTTTAGAATTTCAGTTTTTTAGAAAATAAGTTTAAAATTTTAAAAAGTCTAGCAGTTGACTCTAACATTTTACACTAGCTTTTGGTACAATACCATTTGCTTAACATAACAGCTGTAAGCATTAAGCGTGTGTGACACAAAATCAGCACTTGGATAATAATGACATGCATAGGGTTGACTTATTTATACTATGTGTAATGCTATACTAATTGATACGCTCATTTATTTGCCAAGAGGATGACAGACTATTTAAATATACATGGTAAAATGCTAGATGTTCTAATTTATTTTAAAAGCAGTCTTTAAAATTTTAAATTTGTTTTAGTGCAATATAATTTGTTTTGACTAACAGCTGGTTGAATATAAAAATATTCTATAGAACTACCAGGGTAGTTTATTATTCTGTGATTTTGCCATTGATTATAGGAAATGAGAAAGATTCTATAACCATTGATGTATACAAATTGTGAAGTGAAAGGTAAAACTCACACCACAGTTAAACATAGATACTTTATTAGCCAAGATCCCAAAAGTAAGTCCTCAAGCTCAAAACAACAATACAATAAAAACAAACATCAAATATGCAACATATGATAACAATTATAAAAATACCAAACAGCACATCTTCTCTTTTCTCTTTTTTTTTAGTTTATTTATAAAAATCTGAATCACTGTATCTAAGAGGTGGTTTTACACTTCTTTTAGGTCTGTCATTTTCATTGCTATTGTAATTATGTCCAGCATCAGTTTCAGTTCCTTGGTCTTCTTGGTATTGGTGTTCAAATCTATTTTCACCATTTTCAATAGGCCTATGCACAGCTATTATATGTCTCCTGTTCCTTCTGATCTTCCCTGCCTGTGTATTTATCAGGTAGGACCAAGGATGATTTGATTTATTCTCAACATGTCCATAACGTTTTAAATCTGGAATCCAAACTTTGTCATTTTGATCAAGCTGTGAGAGATCTCTTACACCTTTCCTTACATCGTAGTTTCTCTTATTTCTTTCCTTGATTGAAAAATCCTTCTCTTTAAACTTTTGCAATCTTTCCCTTGTTACCTGTCTGAAGTTATTTATTGACGGTAATGTTGATCGGAGCTTCTCCAACCACATCTCCAGTAGTCAATGCATCCACATAAACCAGTTCAAGAAATCTAGAATAGTAGTCTTGCACAACTAAATACCATTTCGCGTTACATTTCAAAAGGTCAATACCTAAAGACTCCCCGGGATTTTTTGGTAGTTCAGTCAACAGTAAAGGTTATGATTTGTTACTTCTTTGCTCCAAGCAAACTGGACAATTTGTTACAAGTGTAGCAATATCTGTTGAGCAGCCAGGCCACCACACCGATTCATACACTCGCCTTCGACATTTGACAATTCCCATGTGACCTTCATGTATTTTACTCAGTATTTCCTTTCTCAACGATTTTGGAATAAACAGTCTTGTGCCTAAAAGGAGGAATCCTTTACTGATGTTTAGATCAGTCCTGTACTTCCAATACACCGAATTTTTATTCCAATTGTTATTCACAATCCAGGATTTAATTCTTCCGCATTCCTCATCAGGATCCTGAGCTTCTTTGATTTCCTTGAGCCTTTTGTCAGAACAAGGAATAGCATATAAAGAAAGGCCAAATAGGCTATACCGGGCTACAATGAAATGTGTTTTATTTTAAATTAAGTGTTTAATGTGGGATTTTATTTCGAGATAATAGGCCTACTATGTTTTTGTTTGATATTTTCAGTCTGTCAGAGACAAGTGACTTGATCATTTTTATAAATGTACTGAGTGAAGAGGATAGCCCTAGTACCCATAACCTTCAAACTTAAGACAGATGAAGTGCTTATCTAAGTGATTATTTTTAAATACCTAATTACATATTGATGTTTTTAACTTGTGATACAATATGTAGTTTGATATTAGTTTTCTGTTTTATAAATACATTTATTTTTATAAATTCTGTTTCTTATTTGAATTGAAATTATTCTTAAAGTTACCTTATTAAGTTAGTTAGTTAGGTTGATTATCATGTTAGTGAGGAGGAATTACAGGCAAGAAAAAATAAAACACACAAGAACAAGTGATGTGTAGGCCTAAATAATTTAATGCTGCAGCGAACAAGTAGTCTAGGCCAAATTTTTGATTAGGCCTAAGGTACTAATAATTAGTAACCATATAACTTAGAAAATTTGGTATAAGTACTTAAACTACCTATTTAGGCCTAGTCAGGGTTTAGGCTAGGATGAAATTTGTTTCAGCAAAATGCTGCAAACTCTCTGCAAAGACAAAAACTAAGTTAACTGTAGAAAAAATATTATTCAATAACTTAAGCATTTAAAACAAAAAATTCCAGTAGGCTAATATTATATTTGTTTGAACATTACATCTTTCAATTTTATTTGTAGAAAATTTGCCATAGGCCTAGCCTGCAAAACAATGTAAACTTAGCATTTTTAAGTTGTGAATAGCAAGATGCTAAAAATACTACCGCAGCTTAAACCCAGGGCCTAGGCCTACTTAACGCGCAACTACTCGACTCGATACTCGAGTTTTTACTCAAATACTCGACTCGACTCGACTCGAATTGAAAAATCACTACTCGCCCACCCCTATTATAGTCTTACCATAGACTTACCAAAACAAGTAAACTTTAAACCTACATCCCATTGTAAACTTTGAAGCTCGTTTTTTGTGTCTAGTTCATGTCCTGTGACACTGATCACTAGTGTCGACAAAATTGTGTTTCTATTATTTTATAGTCAACTTCATGATTTTTGTTCTTTACTGTTTGGTTATATAACTAGGGGACGTGTTATTAGTTGTGATTAGAACCTTTTATTTGGTTAAAAGAGGTTTTACATGACTGAAAACAAGAAACAATTGTAAACAAAACACAACCAACCTCTAAAGACAGTGCACCGGACAGAACTAACAATAAAACTGTCTTCAGCTGATCCATAAGGATGAGAAATGTTCTAATATAATTGAGTAGGCTATGTTTTATATGTGGTTTTCTTGCTTAAATAGTAGCTTATTGGTATGCAAAAAGATAATACTGCACATTTAATTAATACATGAATTAAAATAACCCTGTCACGTTTTATTGTATGAATATTATATCTTCTCCTATTATTTACTAGTGGTGCTTAGGTGTAGAAATCTAAAAACTGTTTTAAAACATGTAACATTAATACTAAAAAATTCAACACATTTTAGAATTTGGCAACTATTTACTAATAGGCCTACAATGCTTTGGTTTAACTCATAATTCATAACTCATTTATTGAACCAAAATAACAAATACAAAATTTGCATTGGTCATGTCAAATAATAGAACTAAAATTAAAATAAACAATAGACAATGTTGCTTCAATAAGACAATATCAATTACTTCTTACAACAACAAAAAAAACTAACCAACTAAACCCATCAGCGACACAATCTCGAACACTGTAGTAACCCTTGGCCAAGAGTATTTTTTTTATTTGCTTTTTAAAGCTGTTCAAGTCCGACTCCAGCTGAAGGGAGGGAGGGAGGAGATTAAAAAGTTTAATGCCATTGTAATGAAAGTGTCTCTTGAAAAATGTAGTTGAATGAGATGGTAATTTAAGATGAGAATTGTTACGTAGTGAATAGGAATGTGTAAGTGAAGATTGGTATTGGTGTAAGTTTTTTTTAATGAGAATCAAAGTTTCCAAAATGTATATTGAGGGAAATGTTAAAATTTGTGATGAAATAAAGTATTGCCTGCAAGATGTTCTTCTTTTCAAACCAAAGACTGCCCTAACTGCCCTCTTCTGGAGTCGGAAAAGGAAAGACGTTTTCCCACACTCACACCCCCACACCGGCACTGCGTATATCAGGTGCGGGAAAATCACTCCATAATATGCTGTAATTAGAACATCACATTTTGCAAACTTAGAAAGTTGGCGGAGAAGAAAGATTCCCGAAGAAATCCTTCTACACACAGTGTCAATATGGGAATGAAAGCGCAGGTTTTTATCAAGCACCAATCCCAAGAACTTAACCTGATCAGTTGCCTCGCTCAACATCATTCAAAAGGAAATTGTTTTTGTTTTTCCCAGCTGAACTTATAGAAAAATTTACAAATTCAGTTTTTCTGGCATTTAGACTCAATGAGTTGTCCTCGAACCACTGCATCATGGAGCTCGCTTGCAAAAAGGCCTTTATTTCGAGTTCATCGAAATTTTGATCAGAAACCGAGAGCGACGTGTCATCAGCAAACAGACAAATGTTTCCAGAATTTACAATTGATGGAAGATCATTCACAAAGACAAGGAACAACACCGGACCGAGGACTGACCCCTGAGGCACGCCACGAGCAGACTCGCAATGGGGTGAGCGGTAGGTATTCAGATATCCTAAGTCATCCACCCCCATCACAAACTGCTTCCGTCATGTAATGAATTACTTAAACCATTGCAGTGCCAGCCCTCGCAATCCAAGACAAGAAAGCTTATCAAGAAGCAATGCGTGATCCACCATATCAAAGGCTTTGCTCAGATCGAAAAAAAGCCCATTGTATGTTCCCCTGCATCCAATGAATTTACTAAATTTGAGATAAGGTCAGTCATTGCGTCTGTGGTGGTTTTCTTTTTTGTGAACCCAAATTGCTTCTCTGAAATAATATTATTTTTTGTAAAAAATTCTAATAGTCTTAGTAGTATTATCTTTTCAAATACCTTAGATATAGATGATGTTATGGCTATAGGTCTGTAGTTGTCGCAGAGGTGGCGATCTCCTTTTTTATGGAGTGGCTTAATAATGGACGTTTTCAGGGCATCTGGGAACTGGGCACATTCATAGGAGGCATTGATTAAGTTAGCTAGAGGGTTAGATACGAGGTCTGCAACTTCTCTTAACAGGTTTGGTGACAATTCATCTGTTCCAGCCGACCGTTTATTTTTCATCTCTTTTATGATCTTTTCTACTTCGGTCTTGTTTGTTGGCTTAAGAAAAAGGGAATCAGGAATAGGCTTTATATGATTTGGCTTGTCTTTCTTATCTGATGGCATACTAACTGATGTAAAAAAATTATTAAAGACATTAGCAACTTGTTGTGGGTCTTTAATTATGTCCCCCTTTTCATTATGAAGATTGATTTCTTTTGCATTACTACTTTTGTTTGGAAGATTTTCTTTAATAGTATCCAAGATGGCTTTATTTCTATTATCTGATTGGTTTATTCTATCATGAGTCATATCTGATTTTTGTTGCCTTATTTTATTTCTGTAAGTGCGTTTAATCTGCAAGTATTTTTGTCGAAGGTGGTGGTTAGAGTCTAAGTCCTTGGTTTCTACATAAAGATCAAGCATTTGGTTTTTCATATTTATTGTCTCCTTGTCCAGTTTGATTTTACCCTTAGACTGAATTTTATTAATTTTTTGTAATTTATTTGTGAAAGCAACTTAAAGATACCATAAAATTAATACTGTATTAGTTAAATAAAGTTAAGAGGATGACCTGGGTTCTACACTAATAGCCTACGATAAAAGAAATTTACAAGTTGTCTACCACTATTGTGTTATTGTGGCCTACCACTTTATTAATGTATTGATCAATATTTATTTAAATTCAATAGCTCTATTTAAAAATACATTACCGCTACAATGTATTTCTGTAATTACGTTTAACGTGTAAATTTTATCATGATTTATGATTCAATTTAATGATTCATTAAGGTTACAAGCCCAGTATATAAAATACGAACTCAATAATTTTATTTGCAGAAGTTCACAAAATGGTATTTATTCGAATGAAAGAAACAAATGGCGGTCTACGAAAATAGATATTTCATAACATGTAAATGATCCAAATTAAATGTACAGTATTATCTTTTTGCATACCAATAAGCTACTATTTAAGCAAGAAAACCACATATAAAACATAGCCTACTCAATTATATTAGAACATTTCTCATCCTTATGGATCAGCTGAAGACAGTTTTATTGTTAGTTCTGTCCGGTGCACTGTCTTTAGAGGTTGGTTGTGTTTTGTTTACAATTGTTTCTTGTTTTCAGTCATGTAAAACCTCTTTTAACCAAATAAAAGGTTCTAATCACAACTAATAACACGTCCCCTAGTTATATAACCAAACAGTAAAGAACAAAAATCATGAAGTTGACTATAAAATAATAGAAACACAATTTTGTCGACACTAGTGATCAGTGTCACAGGACATGAACTAGACACAAAAAACGAGCTTCAAAGTTTACAATGGGATGTAGGTTTAAAGTTTACTTGTTTTGGTAAGTCTATGGTAAGACTATAATAGGGGTGGGCGAGTAGTGATTTTTCAATTCGAGTCGAGTCGAGTCGAGTATTTGAGTAAAAACTCGAGTATCGAGTCGAGTAGTTGCGCGTTAAGTAGGCCTAGGCCCTGGGTTTAAGCTGCGGTAGTATTTTTAGCATCTTGCTATTCACAACTTAAAAATGCTAAGTTTACATTGTTTTGCAGGCTAGGCCTATGGCAAATTTTCTACAAATAAAATTGAAAGATGTAATGTTCAAACAAATATAATATTAGCCTACTGGAATTTTTTGTTTTAAATGCTTAAGTTATTGAATAATATTTTTTCTACAGTTAACTTAGTTTTTGTCTTTGCAGAGAGTTTGCAGCATTTTGCTGAAACAAATTTCATCCTAGCCTAAACCCTGACTAGGCCTAAATAGGTAGTTTAAGTACTTATACCAAATTTTCTAAGTTATATGGTTACTAATTATTAGTACCTTAGGCCTAATCAAAAATTTGGCCTAGACTACTTGTTCGCTGCAGCATTAAATTATTTAGGCCTACACATCACTTGTTCTTGTGTGTTTTATTTTTTCTTGCCTGTAATTCCTCCTCACTAACATGATAATCAACCTAACTAACTAACTTAATAAGGTAACTTTAAGAATAATTTCAATTCAAATAAGAAACAGAATTTATAAAAATAAATGTATTTATAAAACAGAAAACTAATATCAAACTACATATTGTATCACAAGTTAAAAACATCAATATGTAATTAGGTATTTAAAAATAATCACTTAGATAAGCACTTCATCTGTCTTAAGTTTGAAGGTTATGGGTACTAGGGCTATCCTCTTCACTCAGTACATTTATAAAAATGATCAAGTCACTTGTCTCTGACAGACTGAAAATATCAAACAAAAACATAGTAGGCCTATTATCTCGAAATAAAATCCCACAATAAACACTTAATTTAAAATAAAACACATTTCACTGTAGCCCGGTATAGCCTATTTGGCCTTTCTTTATAAACTCACATTTTCTAGGTTAAGTTACAATTCAAACTGTCGTTGTCATGTTTCTGCCACCCGAATTAAATATAAACGTATTATACAATCTTTTATCTTTTGAGCGTAGTTATTCTTATAAGATAGAATAATATCGTTGCCGATGTAATAGTTCCTCCTTTGCGTTATGCAATAGCGTCAAAAACCAAAGTTCCCGTATCTCTGACAGAATTCCTGGAAAATTCAAGCCACCGTAAAATTTCCGTACAATGCACGGAATTCCTATTGCGTGGACACCCTGGAACTGTGATTTTTCAAAAACAATAATGTAGGGTGTGTGTTATATCGAGGGAAAGACTCGTTAAGTAGTGGTTAAATTTGCTATGCAGAAGTTCTGACATGTCTGATAAATCCGTCATATGTTAAATTTTCTCCGGGATCGTCAACAACTTTTTTGATTAGACTGTATTTTGTTAAACAAGTTTTTAAATTTTTGAAATAACAAGAAACAAATTTTAAACAAAACACGACCTCTAGAGTGCACTGGACAGAACTAACAATGAAGTTGCTGTATAAAACCAACAAATTATTTTATTCTATTTGTAGACAGCATGGCGTCTGAGAGGGACCATGACTCATAGACTTTGTTTAGTCGTCATTGGATGCAATACGTCATTCTCTCTTCCTTCCTATTTTCCTTTCAACTGCTTTCTCCCCTCCCACACAAGGCGCAGTGCTCAGTGCCGCTCACTGTAGGTTGTCACGGCAACCGTGTGTCGTCATAGCGACTAGCCAATCACGCACTTGCACTGCGTTGTAGATTGCGATACAAATAGCTGTGTTAGAAAGACAACCTTATAGTGGTAGTTAGGCTTTCGTATCTCCTCAAAAATTACGATCGATAATCAATGCGTCTTGACTGAGCCTAGGTTCGTGCTTATCAAACCTCAAATGCATGAACAACTTAGAATTGTGGTAACTGCGTTTTCAATTGCGACACAAATTAAGTGTTATTTTAGTTTTGACTTAGTATTAAAAGCTCTGCTCGAACTTCGATCTTTTTCAAAATGCCTCGAGCCGAGCCGAATAATGAAAAGCTCGACTAAAAAGCTTGAAGGTTTGAGTACTCGCACACCCCTAATTTTGATGAAGGAAGATGTATACAAAAATCTAGGTTTTAATTCTATCTGTTTTACGATTAAATTAACTTGATTTTTGATCCACTAGACGAGTTGTTATTTTAGACGATATTTCCAACAGTTTTTATTGTATGAAGTAATTTATAGACAATTATAAGTAGTATAATTATAAGGAGATAATTCTAGTACTTCTGAAATTGATCGTTTCCTGAGCAGTGAGGATGAACTTGTCAGTCAGTAAGACAAAATCGGTATAACAGTACACCGATTTATTACCGTTGGTTACAAATGACGATGAAAGTAGGCCTAGTGGTGATGAAGCAAATTTTGATTTTCAAATTAGTGATGATTGGATTGAGGATGTTGGTTTGTCTTCAAACAATGAGGGAAGTTCTAGGCCTACTCTCAGGTAGGGTATCTCCCAAAATGAGCTGCTGTAAGGCCTAAGAATGTTTTTACCTATGTTATTACTTATAAAAGTAAACAACTTGTGATATTTCTACATAGGGAATCAATTGAACTATATTATATTGTCATTTTGTGTCTGGATTAATCTTGAAGTTTGATTGAATAAAGTTTACTTTAAAAATATTATTTTTAAAAATTTTTTCATTACTTTATAATTTTGTTATATTTTACACATTAAATTATCCAATTTGCACAAAATAAATGTCAACTCATCCTCCACTAGCCGTAGTATAAACAAATACGATAATTTCCGATCCCTCATTGGACGGTGCTTCAAGTAAGAGGATTCCGACCACAGAGCCAACAAATGTAGTAAACAAACCTTAAAATGCTCAAACTTTAAAAGGGATGGTCATTTGGCAACTGTTTGAGATATTTGAACCAACTACAATTATTATCAATTATTTAAGATCCTGATAAAACTAAATTTCAAAAGTCACAGGAAATTGTAATAATGTAAGCCTAAGATACAATCTCAGTAACCTAAACGTTGATACTACAATACACAGACTACAGACATCAAACAAGTACATGGTACACTTCAGGGAACATGTCTTACACCCCAGGGGCACGCAACCACATCAAGTCCAAATTAGAATGTAAGATCTTGCACCAAAATGCAAAAATTACTTCCAATAAGAAATATGAATTACATTTACCGACAAATGAGCCTTCAATTTTTATAGTTTCCAAACATGGTTTTTGATATGTTTTGAACATTATTTAAATTGCAGCTGACTTTTAACTTGTTTTTGCTATTGTTTTTGTTTCTAGTTTTTTGACTCATGAATAAGTTTAGTTCTATTTTATTAAACAAATTTACCTATCAATTTAGGTATTTACTTCAAACATAAAACTGGCGAAGAGGATGATTTTATGGAAAACTTAGAGTGCAAGATAGTTTATTTTTTAGTTATCAATTTCACAGTCTAATTCATTATAATGTCTGAAGATACATTACCAGCAACTCTTAATAATCCTATGTTGGTAAGTCAACTTAGATGTGAAAAATTTAACCCTAATTCATGTGACATTGATGTTTGGAATATTAAATTCAAGGCAAATTTATGTTTGGGCAACATTACAAATGATGATATTAAAAGATGTTTATTCATTGACTGCCTGGATAGTACAATTCTTAAAACATTGGTAACTATGTGCAAGCCAAAAGAAATTAGTGAATTCACTTATGAACAACTTTATGAACTTTTGGTAAAGCATTTCAAGTCAGTAAAGTTTTAAGTTACCGAAAGAGTAAAATTCTTTTCACTGAAGCAAGGTGTTGAATCCTTGTTCACTTTTGGAAATAACTTAAAAGAATTAGCCAGCGGTTGTGATTTCCCTGGTGACTTTTATCAAGATGCTCTCATTACATCCTTCATAATGGGTATAAATGAAGATTCTATTAGAGCTAATTTACTTCAGAAAGATTACACAGATTTCAATACTGTACTTGAATTTGCTAGAACATTAAGTTCAGTTTTTACAACTTCAGCAAAGAAAAATCTGATATCATATTCCGATAATGAAATCAATGGAGAGGTTCTAATTACAAATTCAAACTATTTATGCTATTCTTGTGGTGGTAACCATTTTAGGAAACGATGTAGATTTAGAAATGCAATATGTAGGCTAATAATTGTGATACAAAAGGTCACTTGGCAAAAGTTTGCAAAATTAAAAGGAGAACAGATTTCCAAAACAAAAAAATTGGTGGGGATGGAAAAAAAAGTACAACGAACCAGTAAACTTCACTGACAATGAAAAAGGAAGAGATTCTAGAACCTTTATCGACTCTAACATACTTGATTGTTCACCTAAGTTGACAAATGAAGCTATTTTTTCTCTTGGTCTTCAGTGTCATAATGTGAGTGTATTTTCTCCAATTTGGGTTTCTATCTGTATCAATAGTATTTTAATTACTATGCAACTAGATACAGGAAGTTGTGTTTCTGTTATATGTCAACAAACTTGGGAAAGATTGGGAAAATTTCCTTTGTTACATTCAAATACAAAACTGACATCTTATAGTGGCCATTGTATATAAACTTGATTGGTGAACAAACAGTTAAAGTGGCATTCAGGAAAACTAAAAGAGAGCTAAGGCTGTACGTTGCTGGCACTCGGGATCTTTTAGGTAGAGACTGGATCGAGGAGCTTAAAATCAACGAATCTCCAATTAATTCATAAAAAAGTGATTCTTTATGGGTTTCCAAGGAAGTTGATGACATTTCAAGGTCAGAGTTTCCAATTTCACATCCAAGAATGAGCTTAAGTAAATTAATTGATTATAATAAGGAACTCTTTTGTAACAAAAGTGGCCATTGTACAAAATTCACGGCACACTTAATTTTAAAGGAAGACGCTTCTCCTATTTACAAAAAGGCAAGGCCAGTTCCATTTGCAATAAAGGACAAAGTGTGCGAGGAAATCGACAGGCTTGTAGAAGCTGATCTGATAGAACCAATTGACTATTCTGATTGGGCCGCACCTTGTGTAGTTGTTAAAAAACCTTCTGGTCAAATAAGAATTTGTGCAGATTTTTTAACAGGATTGAATCAGGCTTTAAAGATTCAGAAGTTTCCTCTACCTACACCTGAGGAAATATTTGCTAATTTGAATGGAGGGGAAAAATTCTCAGTCATTGATTCATCTGATGCCTACTTGTCAATACCAGTAGATAGAGATTCGCAAGACTTACTATTACTAGTGATTAATACCATCAAAGGACTTTACAGATACAAGCGACTTTGTTTTGGAATCGCATCCACTCCAGCTATATTTTCTAAAGTTATGTACAACATGTTGAATGGGTTGCCAGGCGTAGCAAACTATCTAGATGATATAATTGTTACAGGGCACAATGATAAGAACACTACACAAATCTAGAGAATACTTTCAATAAAATTAAAGAGTTTGGATTCCAATTGAACAAAGATAAATGCAAGTTTTTGCAAGAAACAGTGACATATCTTGGGTTTGTAATAACTAAAAATGGCTTAAAAGTTTCGGATTCTAAAGTTCAAGGCATTGTCGATATGCCATCAAATGTGAAAGAATTGGAGGCATTTTTAGGGATGATTACATACTACTCCAAATTCATACCAGAATTTTCTAAAGTTTGTTATCCTTTAAATCAACTGCGGAAGAAAGGAGTAGATTGGTTGTGGAGTGACCAATGTAAACGCAGTTTCAACAAATTAAAAGCCTTATTAATGAATGCACCTATACTAACACATTACAATCCAGAGTTACCCATCATTCTTGCTGCAGATTCATCAGCTGTAGGAATCGGTGCTGCAATTTTTCATAGATTTCCTGACAACTCTGAAAAGCCTATTGCATATGCTTCGAAAACATTGACTTCCAATGAAGCGAACTATTCTCAAATAGAAAGAGAAGGGCTGGCCATCATTTTCGCGATAAAGAAGTTTCGCCCATATCTACTGGGAAAACACTTCATTTTAGAGACCGACCACAGACCCTTGCTTACAATTTTTGGATCCTACCACAACTGCCAATAGACTTCAGCGTTGGGCACTGATACTGTCTAACTATAACTACTAGTGGTCGTCCTGTGGTCGAAACTCGACCAAAAATAATTAATGTACAGACTTCTCTATTTTCTCACCACACTGTAAATAAAACATGTGATTGGGATTCCTTCCATTTGTTTTGATTTTCTGTTTACATTTTGTTGTTATTTTGTCACTGTCATGGCAACCCAGTTGGTCCATGTTAATGAAGTTTTCAAATTAGTTTTTTGTGCTTATTTTTTAGCCTATTTTAATTTATAAAGGGATTCTGCACATCTACAGGCAAATATCTTTCTAACAGTATGCGTAGATTTCCCCTGCGATGCACACGAGCTGAGAAAAAAGGTTTTAAAGAAACATGCTTGCCTATTAATATATAGATAGATACATATGACATTTAATACATATCTACAAAAAATTTTGGTCAAGTCGATGGTTTGAGTAGATTACCGTCATTTCAACCTAATTCTTTTGATTCCAATAATGAGGGACACCATACAATATTAGCGACAATTCAAACAGAAGTGCAGTCCGAGATCCCTATTACTTGTACTGAAATCGCTAAGGAGACTGTTAAGGACCCTGTTTTGAAGATTAAGAAGGTTCACTATGTAAAAGTTGGTTGGCCTAATAAGTGTCCAGATGAGAACTAGAGGCCTTACTTTTCTAAGAAAGATGCACTGACTCTACATAATAACTGTCTTCTGTGGGGAATAAGAACTGTTATTCCCGAACTTATATCATGGACTACTTGCTTGAATCTCACAATGGCATGGTCAGAATGAAGTCTGAGGCTCGGGGGTCATTTGTGGTGGCCAGGTATGGATGCTCTAATTGAACAGACTTGTCACCGTTGCCGTGAATGTAACTTGTTTGCAAAAAAATTACCAAGTAAAACACATCTAGTCAACTGGCCTAAAGAAAGTGAACCTTGGAGTCAAATCCATTTAGATTTTGCTGGACCATTTTACAGACAAATGTTCTCTTAGTGATTGATGCTTTCTCGAAATGGCCAGAAATAGTACCTATGTCCTCTATTACAACAGAAAAGACAGTAGAAGCGCTCAAGAATTTGTTGTGTAAATATGGAATACCTAGAACAGTCGTCTCAGACAACAGAACTTCATTTACCTCGCAAGGTTTTAAAGATTTCTGCTTGCGTAATAATATCAAACATATTACGACTCCAGTAGCTCACCCAAGTTCAAATGGACAAGTGGAGAAAAATGTAGTCACCTTTAAAAGAGCTCTGAACAAATAACAGTACAATAAAGAGCCTAGCTTGTTCACAGACAACTTGAGGCCATTTTTATTTTGCTATCGAGCTACAGCTCACACTGCGACTTGACAAATACCTGCATTTTTGTTCTTTGGTCGTAATCTGCGAACTAAATTAGATTTGATCAAACCTTCACAAGAGATAAACCTTCTGAAGTGCTGCGATATAATAAAACCAAAGGCTTTTCTATTGGGAGTGAAGTGTACATTCGTACTTTTGTTGAAGGGAAAGTAAAATGGAAAATAGGAACCATACTTAGACAGTTAGGTAGGAACACATGGTTGATTGATTCTAATGGACACACTAAAAGACATACAAGTCTAATTCGGAAATGCTACCAAGACAATGAATCGGAAGAGGAAGACGACCCCTCCATTAAACAACTACCACAGCTACTGTCTTCTTCAGATTGCCAATTACGAAATCCAGAAGTACATGTTCGGAATTCAGAAAACTATGGATCACCAGCTGTATTTCCTAGCCCTAGAACATTCCCTGCAGTAGCTTCACAACATCCGAATGTCACTCCTCAGCTACGATTTAGAACATTCCCTGCAGAAGCTATACCACACCCGAATGTACCTCCTCAGCTGCTAAGACCAACAAGGACCTTCAGGCCAAAGAGGAGGCTTATTGAAGAAGCCTAAACTTGGTGGAAAGAAGTGATATGTTTTGAACATTATTTAAATTGCAGCTGACTTTTAACTTGTTTTTGTTATTGTTTTTGTTTCTAGTTTTTTGACTCATGAATAAGTTCAGTTCTATTTTATTAAACAAATTTACCTATCAATTTAGGTATTTACTTCAAACATAAAAGTTTTACTGACAACAACTTAGAATTTTTGACAATAGATTATGAGCTAGCTGAGTCATTTCAACGAAAAAATCACAAGGGAGGAGGTGTATAAGTTTTTGTTAAAAATGGCCTTAAGTACAAACCTTTTTTCATGAATAATTCTGCCCTTGATTTACATTTTGAAATTAGTGAAATTGAAACTAATCTTAGCGAAATAGGTAATATTGTAGTAATAGGTATTTATAGATCCCCTAATAGTCAGGTAAATGTATTCTTTTAACAATTTGATAATCTTTTACATAAGTTAATGTCCAAGGGAAAACAGTGAGTAACCACTGGTGATTTTAATATAGACATTCTTAGTTTAAGTGACTATGTAACCAAACAGTTTCAGGACATCCTCATTCACTTCAATGGTCAGTGAACTCTCCTACTCGGGTCACAGCTACACCCAAAACCGCCATTGATAATGTTGTCACTAACGTGCGCAACAGCCTTGTCACAGTGGTTGACACAGCTATATCTGATCACTTTGCACAAGAAACTGTGATAGGAGGTTGCTTGCCAGAACTAGATCCCTTATCCACAAGTACAAAAAGATACTTTTCTCCAAGCAATATTTCCCTTTTATAAAGAAACTAGGTGTTTGCCCGTTCTACGTACGGGAATCTTGTAGTAAGTTGAAACCTTATATTCAGAACAGGAGTTGGTTTGCATATTTAGTGTGCATTTTTCCAGATATGCTGCCAAAACTACTACTGTATAGGAATACATATAAACCTTCGCAAATACAATATCTGACAGTTTTATAGATATATGAGGCATAGCCCTCAGGTAGGCCTGTAATTGAAAGTTACTTTTCACACTGGTTAAAAGTAGTTAACATACTACCTCAACCTCACTACTAATATATAAATAAGTCAATAAATACATAGTCCACAAAACATTTATACGTTGACAACGCCAAGCTTTAAAAATTCATGATGGTTTGCTAAAAAAATCTTTCACTAATTCACAGCACTAATTTCATAGCATAAACTAACATTTTGGAGTCCAGACAGAAAACGCTAAAATTATACAGTAAGACATCAATTCAATTTAATAAGAAATGGCCTTATTTTTAAATAAGGTGCAGCACTAACGATAACTATAGTTGTAAATAGTGATGTGTTTGTATGTAAAAATGATTCTTACTGCTACCACTGGTTCTAAGGAAAAGTAGCAGTACCAAAAACCAACGTTTACATTTATGAAAAGAACTATAGTACTTAAGAACAATTCAAACTGTCCATGTGATCAACCTGTATTATTTGTGTTAATCCGTTGGCAAATATATAAATAAATAAATACACAGGTCACAAAACATGTAACATGTATGTTAACAACGTAAAGCTTTAAAAACTCCCTATGGTTTTCTCAAAAAAACTTTCACTTGATGTGGTGCAGTACCGTAGTTATTATAATCCCACTTGGTTTAATTTTTTTTTAAGTTTTCAAAAATCAAAGTTATTTCCCATTAATAGCATTATTTGTAATTAACAATGTTAACATATTAATGACAGTTTGAAGAAACCACCTTTATCCAAACAAAGGTTTTTTATAAAATATTACGTAATCTCTATTCGATAATCGATACATATATCTAGCAAACATTCGGAGGAAATGTGACAAAAAACTCACGAATGGGGTTTTGGACGTTTGTAGTTTTACTTCCTAAGTAGAAAAAATGTACCGATATCGTTGTCGAAATGTAAGTAAGTAGAAACAAAAAAATGACACTTTGGAAAAGCGAATTTAGCTACATCTGTAAGTTAAACCTCTGTTACGATCACAGTGAAATCAGAAAGTTCTTCCAAGATCGCAGCAACATCCACGATCACCCACTGCAGTTGTGATTTTTTACTTTGCACTTTACACAACTAACTGTCCTTGAAGGGCCATAAATGAGTGCGGAAACCTTTTTGTAAGCATTGGTGACGACGATTAAAAAAATGTAAGTTTCCCAGCACTAATCCCACACTGATTCACGGTATTTTCCCCGGTTATAAAAACTCAAGAACACTCGTTGCACTTGCGATTAATTAAACAGGTTAAGTAAGGCACAACGTTTCTAATCTCACTTGGTTTGGATGTACTAACGAAACTTGATCGGAAATGGTTGCGGTATTTGTAAACAACTTTTAATGTAAACATATCAGTGAAAGCTAGAAGTGAGAACTAATCCAAACAGCTGATCGTTATTTCATAAAATGTAATAGGAAACATTGGGAGAAAATTGGACAAAAATCAAACAAAATTGAGTTTTTGATGGTTCGTGTTTTTGTTTTCAAAGAAGCGAGGCCATGTTTTTATAGCCCAAGACACTCTCACCAATCCAGTAAATACAGAAAAATGATTAGAACCTTGATCGGTGCTCTATTTTTCTAGGAGTAGGCCGCGTAAAATGACAATTTGGCGTCACAGACGGAGTCACAGAATGGACAGACAAACAGATATACAGACAGAAATTGAGATAAGACTCGTTTCGGCTTTCTTAGGCTATGAAACGTAAAAATAACCAAAAACTGCATGATTCTAAGCAATGTACAGACAAAACTGTAATTTTATTTATATAGATCTTACCATGGAAAATGGGATTTTATAGATGGTTTTGCATCAGTTGACAAAGCTTTAGATTATTTTAACAATACATTAATTTTCCATCTTGACGTCACTTGTCCATTTAAAAGAAAACCAAACAAAAAAAATCAAACAAAACTGGGTTACTTGTGGTATTTTTGTATCACAAGAAAAAATATTTTTTTTCAAAGAAAATTAGAACAAGCAATGAGCAATTTAAACTTTTTTTTTCAAAAAATAAAAGAAAATATACAGAAATGTGATTAATGCAGCAAAAGCTTAGGGTATTAACAAAAAAATTACAATTCTGAAAATATCTCAAAAACGACGTGGAATATTATAAATAACACGAAAAACAACATAACAAATCTAAGCCAATCACACTCAAAGTCAATAGGAACCTGACAAGCATCCCAGAGGCTGTAGAAAATGAATTTAATTCATTCTTCCTGTCTGTTGGGAATTATTTATTTTTTCAAGCTCTTTAGGGAGGTCCAGAGAGAAATTAGGAAATTTTATTTTTTGAGGGTCAAAAATTAGAAAAACCAATTTTTACTCCATAAAACCCCACATAAACCCCATTCCCATGGTCGGATCATGCTGGTTCGCGAACTCATTCAAGTTTATGCCGCCTTACACCTTCAAACCAAATTTCATCAAAATCCGACAAAAATTACTCAAGTTATCGTGTTTACGGATACACACACACACATATATATATAAATTTTAACGAATGGTGTTTTTGGCTTCTGGGACATCAAAATGAAAAAGTAAATCGGTCCCGGGCCTAAGTCTTACCGTGCCACCTACGGTAATAGCTACTTCCTTATAGGGAAATTCGCTAAAAGGTAAAAAGGACTCTCCGGAAAGTTATCGCCCAATATCAATCATTCCAGTAATATCAAATTTCAAAATTGTTTGAAATCGTGGTTTTAGATCAGCTAAATTATTTTTTTGAACATAACAATATTGAATAAGTGTTTTGCAATTTGGATTTAGAAAGGGCAAGTGTACATCAGACGCAATAGACAAGTTGATTAATGAGGTACTAATGGTCTTTGAGAGGATGTCACTTGCTCAGGCTACTTTCTACGACCTGAGTAATGCTTTTGATTGCGTGGACCATGATGACCTAATAATGAAATTAAGTTATTACGGTATCGCGGAACTCCACTTTCTTTTTTCAAATCATACTTAAACAATAGAACACAAAAAGTCAATATTGATGGAGAATGGTCCCAAGAATTAAAAATAAAATATGGCATGCCTCAGGGGTCTGTTATAGGTCCTCTGTTATTTTTAATTTGTATTAACGACCTCCCAGAATGTATAACTAGTAAAACTTATTTGTATGCAGATGACACAACTTTTTAAAATATTAATCCCGATCTTAAACAACTTCAAGAGTTAGCTCAAAACTCGATTAATGAAGCCTCTATCTGGTTTTAATCTAATGGCTTCCTCTTAAATAAAGATAAAACTAAAAAAAATAGTTTTTGTCCTTAGACTGCGCAAATAAAATATGTTAGATGGCTATGTAGACAATGTTAAATTTCTTGGTATTTATCTGGATAAGACTCTTTCTTGGAGACCTTTGTAGGTTGTGTGGCTTCAATGTGTGAAGTTTAGATGTTTCTACTCCCTGTATGAATGTGATACATATTGGTGTCTTTTCTGCCTGTAAGTAGATTGTATGGTTTTTATATGTGATGTATGAGTTTTTATTCTACCTGTAGGAATGTGAGAAGAATCAGAATCAGAATGTGTTTAGGTGTGTGTCCTTTATTTAAAAAAATCCCTGTCTTTTCCTGACGTTGTGTCCGTTGGGATCCCTGGATATGGACAGAGATAGTGTACATATACAGGCTTTCAATATAATGGAAAATGTAAATAGTGTAAAATTGTCATCTAAAAATAATTTAACACTATTGAATTTTGTTTCATTAGTCAGTAATCCACCTGGAAGATTTAGAAAATCGAATGAAGGAACATACTCAAATGCTCTGAAGAATTTCACAAAAGAATGGGAATTGATGATGATTAGAGTGGCAGAAAAGGAGCGTGAGCAAGACAGGCTGGAAAAGGAGAAAGAAAAAATGGAGCAACGGAGGTGGGAAGAAAGACTTATTGAAGCTCAATCTGAAGCCATGACTAAAGCCAACAGTGAATTTTTATCAGGTTTGAAAGGATTATTTGATGAGTTAAAAAATTAGTTCTTAGTTTGTTAAACATAACCTTAAGTAATAAATAAAACAATATTGTGTACATGTAAAAGAAGTCTCAAAGGTAATAGGAGTTATCAATTCATACATCAGACCTAAGTTTCCTGCACAGTTAATGATTGTAAAGAATTTAAAAAGTACATATATCCAAATTGTATTTAAAGTGGCCCACACACTACATGTGCATTGCACGCCGTCACAGAAAACGTACTACTATAACCCAGAATGCCAACCGCATGGTAAAAAGCATTAAGCATTTTCAGAGAGCTTTGCCTGTCAATCCGTAGGCAGCGCCACCAGCGTTGCCATGCATAGCAACGGTGGTGGTGCTGCCTACGGATTGACAGGCAAAGCTCTCTCAAAACACTTAATGCATTTTACCATGCGGTTGGCATTCTGGGTTATAGTAGTACGTTTTCTGTGACGCCGTGCAAGCACGTCGTGCCAAAAACAGACAAAACGTGCAAGTGTGCAATGGCACGGTGTAAATCAAAACGAGTTTGATTTCTGGCGTGCCGTGCCAAAGCACGCCGTTCTGACGTGCTAGTGTATAGGCAGTCCCGTGCCACGTGCTAGTACAACCACTTTTGACAGGGTTTGTCCATATAGTCCTTTTTTATTAGTGAATCGACGGCATTTTGTTTTTGGCACGACCATTGAGATTATAACACAATGGATCGCGCGCCGTATGCGATAAGTAAGCCGAGACGCAGTCATTGATCTCTATATAATATACAATAGTAATAGAGCATCATCCTCCACCACAGTATTGTGAACCAAGTGCCCTGACGGCGTATATCTGTACGGCAGCGAGGTGCAAGGTCTGTACTAACCTAAGGCGGCTTAGTGCTGTCTAGTTTCTATTTTTAATGATTAATTAATTATATCCTTAAAACATGCAATGCATTTGTGTGATCTGCATTTAATTTGTACGAACTGACGATGTAATTTAGCACATTGCAGGCTACACTAAAGATCAAGTGTGTGGGCAACAACGTATAATAAAAAAAATGGCACGGTGTGCAATGCACGTATAGTGTGTAGGCCGCTAACATAGAGCCTTAGACGCACAAACAATTTATTTTTTCTTTGTTTTTATTTTGATGTCACCAGAGTCCAAAAACACCATGAGCTCAAATTTATATTCTAAAAAAATTGTCTGTTTTGATTACATTTTGAAAAAAAAAAACATGATTAGTTGTTAAACGAGTTTGTGTTCTTAAGGTAACTTGGTAACCTGTTGCTCGGAATCAAGCAATATTAAATAGGCACTTTTAAAAATATTAAGATCTAGTTGGATAATATTTTTATTTGCAATTATGGTTTTTAGTGCTTTATTTACATGGATATCCCACAGATTTATTTGACTTATTTCATTAAGAGAATTATAATTTAAAATATATACAAAATTAATGATAGCTTTTTACCAAAGCAGACGATTTTGGTGTCATTTTAAAAAGCTTAATTTTAAGCCGACCCCATTGCCTTTATAAAAACACAAATTAAATATTAAATAGAATCATGGTTTTTTTCTCTGCAACTATCTCAAAGAAAATTCATTCTTGTTCCTTGTTTGTACGAATCAATGTTGTGATCTTCATTGTTCATCAAATTCAAATGTCTCATATAGTTACAAAGTTAAGTTGTAAAATGGTGGAAAGCTCCATTTCTTCTTATCTATGGCCTACTATGACTTCTATAAGTTATCATAATTTGTTAATATTTCTTCCAATTGAGTGCTTATACAGTCAGTTAACATTTTAGTGAAGTAAATTAAAGGTTCTGTTCACAAAAAAACTCTTCCAAATTAATTAAGTATGTATAGATGTGTACATTTTGTACTTGTATTTCAACTGTACATTGTTGTAAATATAGTGCATAAACAAATAAACTGATACAAGTTAATATAATTATCAAGCCTTCTTTATTAATCCTTCTTCAATTTAGGATAATGCAATTATGTTAATAATATATTGTAAGATACTGGCCCTGAAAAAATTCTGGAATTTTAAATCTTTTCAGAAAGACAGATCTAAAAATTATCCTAAGTAATATGTACATTTTTACTTTTGTTTGAACTGTACAGTGTTGTGAATTTAGTGTATAATCTTGGAATAAACTGCTACATGGTAATAAAAAATTAAGTCTACCTTATTAATGCTACTTGACAATGAAATGTGTTTCTAAGGGCCCCCCCAAATCTAGTTTAACTCTGATTGTGGTTTAAAATTGTTTAAAAAGTTTAACCTCGGATTCACTTTCCCCAAAATAATTTCTCTGTTTGAACTAGGTTTAAGTTAACCCTCATGGGTGAGGATGGTTTAAGTGGCGATCTATGGGTTAAATCAGGAGATAAGAATAATACAGTAGACTCCCTCTTATCCGGACAATTTTTTTTTTACCGGACTACACTCAGTGGAAATTACATCTTTTTAACCAAACAACTTTCATCAGCACATTGGTCTAACCGGACTAGATCGGCAGGAAGTGGGCAGTACTGAAACGACTGTTCTCGTGGGAAAGATTTGATCAGGTGTCTAAATAAATACAATACTCTCCTAAATTTAAGTTGAAGAGTTTTTGGGTACATTGGTTTAACCGGAAAACCCGTTATCCGGACTGGCCTCAGTCCCGAGGAGTCCGGATAAGAGGGAGTCTACTGTAGCTTGGTTTTGATTGGCTCTTAGCTGACTTGTTACATTCGGCAATGGCAAATATCCTTGTTTGACGTTTGTTCAACATTACCTAAAATAAATTGAACTGGAAATAAATTAGGAAATAGCAAACCAGAACCTATGTAGATAATTCATGCCATAGTTAGGAAGTTAGTCATAAATTAAATTCTCTCTAGTTAGAAGTTATTAGTTAGTCCTGTAAAAAGTAACTGATAGAAGTTATTAGTTAGTTACTCAAATAGTAACTGATAGAAGTTATTAGTTAGTTAAAAACTAACTGATAGAAAATAAAATTAGTTTTTGGAGACGTTTGCTGTTTGTTGGACAGTTGTTTTAAAGGATTTCATATGAAATGAAATAATGCCACATCTTGGTAACTAATTGTGTTATTAATAATTAAACATAGTCACATTGCCTTAATAACTTATTAAAACTATTACTTAACTATCACTAACAACTAAGAAAGCTTAAATCATGTACACTCAACTGGGGCACGTTCCAGGAAAAACAAGTCAATGTTTTTAAACCACATAGTGTCTCTTTCTGGGTAGGAAGGGTAGTTAGGATGTAAACATACCAATAAAAAATAAATCACTGTCACCAGCCAGGCTCAGGCCCACTCAATGTCATAGACCCTCCCCTCTTACCCAGTTTGCAATTCAATGCTTCAATTATTGCAGACAAAGAGGCGGTTTGGGAGCTCGGTATTAGTGCTAGTCTGCGATTAAGAACCGGATATTTCTGGTATTTAAGCTGTCGCCTAGAAAACGGGTTTGGGAGCTCGGGATCAGTTAGGCGCGCGCCTAACTTGGCAGGGATAATCTTGCGCCTAAATATTGTTGGTTTGGGAGTCAAGTAGACTTAGGCACAAGCCTAAGAGATAGACTCTGTGGGTTTGGGAGACCAATTTCGGGACTAAGAGATATATTTTCGTCATAAAAATTAGTGAGTTTAGTCCCCAACTTTAGTCCTGCCAGGGGGCAGGTCTAAGTCAACATCATGCCGGTATTACCTCATTAGCAAGTTAATTGTTTACATATTAACTAAAAGAATGTTGTATTGGAATTTGTTATTAAATTCCGAACAATTTCATTACTCTCAAAGTATATTTGATAAATTTTTTTTTAGGTTTCTGTTGTTCAAAATAAAACAAAAATCTTGCAGGAAGCTAAATTTGTTGAAATATTATGTGGTTTTTTTTTACTGTTAACTGCAATAAAAATATGGACCATAAATAGAATTTCTTTCAACTGAGAGTTTGGTTATAAGCATCCGTACCTTAATTATAAATATTTTATTAGCTAGGAAAAAATTAGCAACCGCATACATACCTACGAAAGAGTGAAGAGATAGTAAACAAAACATAAAAAATACTGCAAATAGCTCACAGTCATAATCGTTTTCTTTTAATTGCGTTGTGATTGAGCTCAGTTCCGTGTCATTGACCAAGTGCTAGTTACATCAAAATTGAGTACCTAGATTATTTGGAGTATAAGAAAACAAATACAGTATATCAATAACCCGCCACAGAAAACCTGCAGACTAAGCGAATTTACAATAACCAAATAGGGCTTTAAATTAAATTTATTTAAATAGCTTTAGGTTTAACAAGTACCTAAAACTACCTACGTGTAGGTATGCTGCTACAGGGAGGGTAATAAAGTGTGTTTTTACCAAAATATTAACAGCTTTGTATAAAATAAATAAATTTGCCAAGTTTCATCAAAATATATCCCATGGTGGAATGGCCTCTGGATCGTCTGAATTAACTATATAGTGGTTTAAATTACCTTGTTACTGTCAAAACGATCCTTTGTAGTTAGTAAGACTACAGCTGTTTCATGCTTCGAATGGAGCACATCATCAGGTCAGAAGAATGTCAAGTAGTCTTCATATTCCTCGCAGTGGAGTTCGTCAAAAGTTTAATAATATTCCTGAACCATGTAGAAAATGAACACCTTTGGTCTGATTCCAACCGACACCTCAATAAAATAATCCGCTATAGCAGATATGTAGATGACACCCTCATACTTTTCAATGGCAACGAGAGACAAATCAGCTTACTCCAAGCATACTTGAATAGATTCCACAAAAACCTACAGTTTACCCTTGAAATTGAAGAAAATAAATCCATTAATTTCCTAGACGTCACCATTACCAGATACAACAGCCAATTGCAATTTAAAATCTACAGAAAACCAACCACCACAGATCAGACGATTCATTCATTATCACATCATCCACATAACCATAAAACAGCTGCATACAATAGTTTTGTCCACCGCTTACTCTCCATCCCAATGAGTGGAACAGATTACAACGACAAAGTAAATACGTTAAAACATATAGCAGTCGCCAATGGCTATAATAGTTCCCTGATCGACAAACTGATAAAAAAAATTCAATAGAATTGATAATAAGCCACAAGATAAGAGTAAAATATACGTAAGTGCGAACTACGGTTTTAGTAAATTGAAACATAATTAACACAACTGAATTTATTGAACTCACAAATCAGACTAAACTAAAAAGTAAACAAAACATAATAATATAAATAGTCATCTGACAGATGTTATAAATAAAACATATGGACTTATTTCTTGATACATAACACTCCTCCCCCCGTTAGGTAGTCCTTCAGATATGCCGGTGGTTGACGGATACGAACAGGTCGAGGACTCATGCTCATTGAAGTGTTTTGGGAGTTTGATCTAGAGACACGTGACCGAACAGGTTGTGGACTCGTGCTCATGCTAGTGGAGTCTTGAATTAAACCAGAAACGTTGAAACCAGCATCTTCTTGATGAGGGTTAATTGAACCTTCTATACCACTAAAGGAATTGCGAGATTGTTGCATCACTGATGGTCGCATTGGTTGTACGTCTGGTGTTCTCATCATAATAGGATTGCAAACCATTGATGGTGTTTGCACTGGAGTGATATGATGTGCTTCTGGTGTTCTCATTTGAATAGGATTCTGGAGTAGTGGGTGGAATGGTGGGTTTACTGGAGATTCAGGATTATCCAAGTGTGAGTTAGTAGATGCTTTTGATGTTTCTGAGCGAGGTCTCAATTGGTCAATATGACGTCGTATTTCAATGCCTTCTTTTGTTATCAAATGGTAGCTCAGCGGCCCGGTTATTCTAGTGACTTTAGCAGGAATCCACTTTGGTCCTCGCTGATTATAGTTTCTTGCAAATACGGAGTCATTTTCTTTAAATTTCCTCTGAGGTGACTGTTGGTAATCGTGAAGCGCTTTATCCAAGATTTTCTCTTCTTTGTCACTTGAAGAATAATCTGGGTGAACTCTGTCTAAGATGGTTCTAATACGCCTTCCGAACAGCAGTTCACTCGGTGACATATTAGTAGAACGATTTGGCGTTATATGAGATGATATTAGGAACTGAGCCAATCTTTTTTGCCAATCTCCTTGAAGTATTCGTCGCAAAGAATTTTTTGTCGTTTGGACCATCCTTTCTGCCTGACCATTCGATGACGGATGGTATGGTGCAACCACGACGTGGCGGATGCCATTGCTTTCATTAAACGATCGAAATTCTTGTGAAGTGAAAGCCGACCCGTTATCAGATACTATTGTGTCTGGAACACCATGTGTTGCGAAAAGGCTTCTGAGGACCTTTATAGTTGATCTTGAATCTGTAGAAGGCACCAAAACTACTTCTAACCATTTGCTGAAAGAATCGACAACAATCAAAAACAACTTGTTTTGGAAGGGCCCAGCGAAATCTATGTGGAGACGAGACCAGGGTTGTTTCGTTTTCTCCCAGGGAAGAACTGTTGCTCTTGGAGGGTTGTGACGACTTTGTTGACATGCTTGACAAGAATTCACTATGTTTTCTATGTCTTGATCAAGTTTTGGCCACCAGAAATAGCTTCGAGCCAACGCCTTTGTTCGAACAATGCCCTCATGTCCCATGTGTAGAAGCTTCAGAGCTTGTTGCCTGAGAGTGGATGGAATGATCACCCTAGTTCCCCAAAGTAAACATTGTTTGTATTGAGAAATTGAATTTTTACGAGAAATGAAAGGCGTAAAGTTGAGATCTGAGTTATGAGTTGGCCAACCACGTTGAGTCCATAATAGTACTTTAGATAGAAGTGGATCCTTTTCTGTTTCTTTTGCTATTATATTAGCGGTAATTGGTTTAACCTCATCGGATTCAATGTATAGCACGTCATTCAAGATCCTTCATTTATCTCTTGATCAACAACATTGGAGGAACATGGAAGACGACTCAAACCATCAGCATTCGGAATAGAAATCCCCGGTTTGTATACAAGATCAAAGTCATATCCATTTAAAAGGATACTCCAGCGAATCATTTGAGGTGACAGTGTGTTTGGTGTTTGTTTATCCACAGTGAAAAGACCCAGAAGTGGCTTATGATCTGTTCTAATTTCAAAATGCCTCCCATATAAGTAATTGTGGAATTTTTTAACCCCTCCAATAATGGAAAGTGCTTCCCTATCTACTTGAGCATATCTTCGTTCTGACTGACTCATTGTCCTGGAATAAAACGCAATTGGAACTTCCTTTTCCCCTCGAACCTGACTAAGCACACAACCAATACCATAAGGAGATGCATCACAAGTTAGTATAAGATGGCTGGAGGGATTGTAATGAGCCAGTATACTATCGGAAGAAAGGAGCTTCTTTGAAGCATTGAAAGCAATTTTATGTTTTTCCTCCCACCGCCATTTAACATTTTTGTCCAATAAGCGATGTAAAGGTTCTGCAACATTGGCTTTGTTGGGTAAAAAACAGTGATAGAAATTAAGTAAACCTAAAAATGCCTGCAGTTGTTCCTTGTTAGTCGGCTCAGGAGCATCTTGAATGGATTTGACTTTGTCCGGGTTAGGACGAATTCCGTCAGAGCTCACAACAAATCCCAAGAAGTCAACTGATGTAGATAACAAAGAACACTTTTCGCTTTGGAGTGTAATCCCTGCATCTCTAAAACGAGTGAATACTTGTCTTAATGTGGTAATCAATTCGTGTATTGATCCTGCTTTAACCAAAATATCATCAAAGTAAGGGATTACATTGTCCAAGCCCGAAAGCAAACCCTCAATAAAATGTTGAAATATAGATGGAGCTGAGCTAATACCGAATTGTAGTCTTTTTGGTTTAAAAGCACCCTTGTGTGTAATTAGTGTCTGAGCTAGTGCCGACTTCTCGTCAATAACCAGTTGTTGATAAGCTTGGGCTAAATCTAACTTAGCAAAATATTTCCCTTGGTTGAAGTTTGCTAAGAGCTGAGAGATTGGTGGAATAGGGTACAGATGATCTTGGATAGCTTTGTTTAACGTTGCCTTATAATCACCGCAAATTCGTATTTTACCATTGCTTTTACGGAAACAACAATTGGTGTGGCCCAATCCGATACCTGAACAGGTTCTAACATTAACTACATTAACATTAACATTAACATTGGTTCCTGATTAACTAACTTATTCAGCTCTTCTTCTACTGGGGCCTGCAATGCATAAGGTAAAGGGCGCGCTCTTAAGTGAATTGGGTTATAATTCTGGTAAATTTTCAGTTCGATTGGAGGTCCTTTAATTATAGCACCCTAAAGAATTTGAAAATACATCGGAAAATTCACTTTTCAGATGTTGAACATCCAGCTGAGCTTTACTAAGAACTTCAGATTCATGACAGTTGATTGAAAGTACTCTGTTTACTTCAATGTTAAGACTTTTTAGCCAATTACGCCCCAATAAACTATTTCTATTACCTTCAGTTATGACTAACGGAAGGAAACCATTGAACTTACCGTATTTCACATAAACATTAGTCTGACCTAAAACACTTACAGGTTTACCACTATAATCCTTGAGTTTCCAAGGAGAAGGTTGCAGTTTACAGTTTTTATGAGAAATTGTATTCCATAGTTCTCCTCCTATGATAGAAACACCTGTACCAGTATCAACTTCCATTAGAACTTTGTGATTATTTATGTTGACAGTTGTATACAGTTCCGGTACTTTAGTGCAGTTAACTTCCTGGACGTATTGAGTTGTTTCGTTATTTGATTGAGGTGGAAACGTTTCTTCTTGTTCATAATTGGTTTCCACTGACAAAACTTCATGAGCCCGCTGTCCCTTTGATCCGTGTTTTTGGCTAAAATATTCTTTGGGGCGTGGTTTCCCTCCTTTACAAACTCGTGCTAGATGCCCAATTTTCTTACAAATATTACAAGTAGTCTGAAGATGGGGACAATCCCTTCTAAAATGTCTTAGTCCACAACCAAGACAAACATTAGGTGTAACAGAGTGAGCTGGATTGTTGTTAAATGCAACAAATTTCCTGTTTGAATGGTCAATTTTATGTGCATTAGCAAAACTTGAGCTACTGAAAGAAAGTTCCTTACTTTGAGTTTGAAATAATTCATTTGACTTAGCTGCAATAACAACATCCTGAAGTTTAATAGTTAGGTTCTTTCAAAATTTTATTCCTTAACTCATCACTTCTAGATCCAATCAAAATTTGCATAATTAATTCCCTATCCAAGTCTTTGAATTCACAGTTCACAGCTAATGTTCTTAGTCGAGAATAGAAAGAGTTAAACGACTCTGATTCTGCTTGATGACACTTCCTAAAATTAAATATTTCAAAAAGGACATTTTTGGTAGGAGCGAAATAGTCAGTTAATAGTTTTATAACATTTTTGTACGTTATTTCATTAGGTTGTGGTAAACTGTCAAAAATGTAAGCCACTTCCTCACCAGCTAGATTAAGTACTAGTGCAGTTTTCCTTACATCAATGGTAATGTCTGCAGCTAAAGCATACCTCTCAAATTGCTTAATCCATGTACCCCAACGCTGTGCGACACTTGCAGGATTTGTATGGGGGTCAAAACGATCAGGCTTATTCAGGGTGTATACCAACCGGGAGAACCGGGAAATAACCTTGAATTTGAAGGGACCTGGAAAAAACCGGGAAAAAGCCGGGATTTTTGGACCGATTCCGGGATTTTTATTTTAGCCCCGGTAGAAGCTTGTTGTCGTAAAATGCGTCTTGCCGCGATTGCGGGCGACGACGATGACGTTTTCGTGACCGCGGGAGACGACGATGACGTTTCAGTGATCGCAGGCTACGACAATGACATCTACACGTCCGCGGGAAATGTACATGATCTGCCGCGATTGCGGACGACAACGATGATGTTTACATGGCTGCGGTAAATATTCATGATTTTACCACGATCGCGTACTTCGACGATTACGTTTCCCTAACCGCTGGAGTCAATGATGATGTCTACACGGCCGTGGAAGATTTTCATGATTTGCCGTGACCGCGGAAGATGACGATGATGATTTCTACACGGCCGCGGGAAATGCTCATGATTTTGCCGTGATTGCGACCTACGACGATGACGTTTCCGTGACCGCGGGAGACGACAATGACGTTTCCGTGACCGCGGGAGACGACGATGACGTTTCCGTGACCGTGGGAGACGACGATGACGTTTACGTGACCGCGGGATCAACGATGATGTATACACTGCCACGGGAAATATTCATGATTTTGCCGAGATCGCGGACGAAGACGATGACGTTTCCGTGACCGCGGAAGACGACGATGATTATGTCTACACGGCCGCAGATGTTTATGATTTCCCGAGATCGCGGACGACGGCGATGACGTTTCCATATCTGCGAGAGGCAATGATGATGTCTACACGGCCGCGGAAGATTTTCGTGATTTGCCGTGACCGTGAAAGACGACGATGATGATTTCTACACGGCCGCGTGATATGCTCATGATTTTGCCGTGATTGCGGCCGACGACGATGACGTTTCCGTGACCGCGGGAAACGACGATGACGTTTCCGTGACCGCGAGATCAACGATGATGTTTACACTGCCACGGGAAATATTAATTATTTTGCCGAGATCGTGGACGACGATGATGACGTTTCCGTGACAGCGGGAGATGACGATGATGTAGAGACGGCCGCGGGAAATATTCATGATTTTACCGAGACCGCGGACGATGACGATGATGTTTCCGTGACTGCGGGAAGCAATGATGATGTCTACACGGCCGCGGAAGATATTCGTGATTTGCCGTGACCGCGAAAGACGACAATGATTATTTCTACACGGCCGCAGATGTTCATGATTTAGCCGCGATCGCGGACGACGACGATGACGTTTCCGTGACCGCGGGATCAACGATGGTGTTTACACTGCCGCGGGAAATATTCATGATTTTGCCGAGATCGCGCACGACAACGATGACGTTCCTGTGACCGCGGGAGTCAATGATGGTGTCTCCACGGCCTCGGAACATTTTCGTTATTTTGCCGTGATCGCGGTCGATGACGATGACGTTTACGTGACCGTGGGAGTCAATGATGATGTCCACATGGCCGCGGAAGATTTTCGTGATTTTGCCGCGATCGTGGATGACGATGATTACGTTTCCGTGATCGCGAGAGACGGCGATAATGTATACATACCGCGGGAGATGTCCAGGACTTTTCTACGATAACGTAAGACTGATGACGTTTACGTCACCGTGGGAAGCGACCACACGACCGCAGGAAATATTCAGGATTTTGCCGCCGTTGATAATGTGTTTATAAAAAATGAAGATAATATTCATGATTTTGCTGCTATCGAGAGAGACGATGTTTCCGTGGACTTAAGTAATGATGATAATGAAAATTATTACTATAATAAGGATTATTACTTTTTCAACACTAGCTCACTGGACTTTGAAACAAATTTGATGCAAGTTTATATTGTATACTTAAGCTGCAAGTCTTAAATTGATTAAAGTTTAAGTGGAACCAAACAAATACTGTACGCGGGAACCTGGAAAAACTTCGAAAAACCAGGAAAAACCTGGAAAAACCCTGGAATTTCACTTTAATAAAATAGTATACACCCTGTTATTGAGATCCATTATCCAATTATCCTCGTCGCCAGTTTAGTAAATTGAAACATAATTAACACAACTGAATTTATTGAACCCACAAATCAGACTAAACTAAAAAGTAAACAAAACATAATAATATAAACAGTCATCTGACAGATGTTATAAATAAAACATATGGACTTATTTCTTGATACATAACAACGGTGTCATACTGAACCACACCTTGACTAAAGAATTGGCTAAGAATGATGTGGTCGTATCTTTCAAAACTAACAATAAACTGTCTACCATCGTCAAAGAACGACAACCGTCTAGAACTAATACAATATACAAAACAGGAATTTACAAACTAAAATGTGACGATTGTCCCAATTTTTACATAGGCCAAACATCAAGATTTCATTAGGTTCTTGACATATGCCAAAGAAAAATTCCAAATTAGCGTATGCAAACCACTTAATTTCGTCCAACCATAATTACACAAATATTGACAATAATTTAGAAATAGTACAACTCTGCAATAAAGGACGATACATGGATACAGTTGTGGAGTTTGAAATCTACAAGGCGTCAAAAGAACAACCACAGAATATATTAAATGAACAATTATCATTCGAATCAAACATCATCTACAACACCACTATTCATATACACAATAAACAGAAAACAAAGGATATCACCCCTGGCACGAAATTTATTTAATTCACCCGAGTAATATCCGTGGGGATTATTCCGTTACCCCGAGCCGTCCTACGCAAATTTGTTTTAAGAAGCACCGCATCAACTCTGGTGATCGACCGAGTTTAATTCTCCCGACACGTTTACTTTGGTGATTACCAAGTATAACGACCGAATCACGTTTTAGTTAAGTTTCTAATTAATTAGGTTATTCGCATTCATCGTAGGTTATTCAAAATTCTAAATTTAACTTCACATATTTTTCGAGTGGCTATGATGAGCACTTGTTAAAGGTAAGCTTAACATTGTAAGTATTATTGTTGTATTTAATATTCTGAGCCAATAAACTCGAAACGATAATTAATTAACAAACACGTTAGAGCCCTGGACTATCTCATTGTAGGCTAAGCTATCTGGACAAATTTAAGGTGTGACAGAATTTCAGGTGAGACGACAATTACGTACTTTAAAATCTAATTTTGTCTCTCAACCCGAAATTTCGTCATAACAGCACATTAGCTATTCTAGATTATTCCCAAGCATTTGACTCTATTGATCATGGATTGTTATTGGCCAAAATGAAGTGCTATGGCTGCAGTGAAAAAGTTGTTTGTTGGTTTCGGTCCTATTTGGAGTCCCGACTGCAGGTTACCAAAATTGGGAGTGGGACATCAGATCCGCTTTGCAAATTGCGTGATGTTCCTCAAGGTAGTTGTTTAGGACCTGTGCTGTTCAATTTGTACACGTCTGACTTGTCCAGAAGTGTAGAATATTGCACAGCACACTTGTATGCTGATGACTGCCAACTACACTTGTCATACAAGCCAGACAAGACATCAGAAGCAATCCGGCTCATCAATGCTGATTTGCACAGCATTTTTCAATGGTCTGTCATGAATGGCCTTGGATTGAATGTTGACAAGTGTGTAGTCATGCATACTGGACCAAACATTATGGTTCAGGAATTGAGTAAATCTGCTATAGAAGTCACCCTTGATAGCATGAGATTGTCTGTTTGTGACACTGTCAACACGCTTGGTGTTGTACTTGACAAAGACCTCTCTTTTTCTAACCATGTCACATCTGGAGTTCAACGCGCAGTGGGTAGACTGAGAGGTCTTAGCAGATTTAAAACTCTACTGCTAGAACATGCCAAAATGCAACTCATGCGGTCCTTGGTCCTCCCAGCCTTTACATATTGCTTTCCTGCATATGGAAACTGTTTAGTTTTTATTAATTAGTTTTAAATAAAGGAGACATTTTTTAGTAACAGTAAAAGTTTCTATTCTCAAAAACATAACAACAACTTATTTGTAAACAGATGTAAGTTAAACCTGAAGAATCATATGTTATTTTAAAAGCATAGAATATTAAATATCTAAACATCTTCCCCTTTGACAAATTCAATTTTTCTTTTTCTGATGAAAAATGAGTTTCTTCTGAATTGTTTTCCATTTTTATATTGCACTACGTATGATCTTGGAGTTTCACCAACTTTTACTATGATAGCTGGCTCCCAGATCTTGGTCCGAACATCTTGTACATAAATGGGATCCTTTTCATTATATACTGTTTCTTGTTTTGTCGTCTTATCATAATATGATTTTTGATTGATTCTTTTTGTCTGCATTTGATCTGCTACATCTTGATGAATTATCTTTGGCTCTAATCTGTCATTTGGAAGAGGTAATTTTGATCTTAATACCCTCCCCATTAGTAACTGAGCTGGAGAATAATCAAGTCCTGCAACAACACTGTTTCTGTAGTTGAGTAGGCTCAAATTTAGATCTGATCCTGATTCTGAGGACGTTTTTATAAGTTTTTTAGCAATACCTACAGCTTTTTCTGCTAAGCCATTGGCTTGAGGATAGTTAGGACTTGTAGTTTGTATTTTAAAATTCCACTCCTTTGCAAACTCTCTTAGTTCGTAAGAATCAAAAGGCATGTTGTCAGCTATCATAATCTGTGGAATCCCAAATCTTCAAAATATTTGGACTAATGCATTCTTCACGGATGAACTGTTTTTACTATTCATTTTGACCACCTCTAACCATCTAGAGTAGAAGTCAACAAGTATCAAGTATATCTTCCCAGCACATTCAGCAATGTCTGCGGAAACTTTCAAGAAAGGAACATTAGGTATCTCGTGGCAAATGAGTGAATCTTTGATGTTTGATCTTCTATATTTCTGACAAATATTACATCTGTCAACAATGTTCTTAAAAACTGCTCTTACTCCGGGCCAGTAATAGAAATTTGAGACAATTGAATTCATTTTCCTTTCCTCAAGATGTGTCTCATGCAGTCGGTTGATAATTATGGGTCTCAGTTTCTTCGGAATTATTATACGGTTTTTGAAATACAGTAAGCCATCATTCAACTCAATGTCAGATCTGATATTAAAATAATGTGCCAGATCTCCACCACAAGGCAATGATGTAGGCCATCCATTTACATAATACTTCACAACTTGTCCCAAAACGTCATCACTTGCAGTTTCTTTTTTGAACTCTTCAAGTCGTTCATCTGAAAAATTTACAATTCCTGTTTCGGTTACACAGTGTACCATATCTAGCATGGTGAGGTCAACTGGCTCATTTGTTTTTACGCCACATCGTGACAAGAAATCAGCTATATACATGTACTTTCCAGCCAAGTACTGTATTTTGAAATTGTAGGGCAATAACTTTAGCCTAAGTCTTTTTAATCTATTATTCTGTATTTTATTGATAGGTTTTTGCATTAGTGACACAAGGGGCATATGATCAGATTGAATAGTGATGTCTTCATGTCCGTATACATAAGCGTGTAGTTTTGAACAGGAGAAATATACTGCTAGCAATTCCTTCTCAACTTGGGCATAACCGACCTCAGCTGAGTTAAGAGACCTAGACGCCATGTAAACAGGTTTGTTGTTTTGTAGCAAACAGCACCCAAGAGCATCTTGAGACGCATCACACTGTATGATTATAGGAGCTGTCATATCAAAGGGAGCAATAATCTGGTCACTAGAGATTAGTTTTTTAATATTATCGATAGCTCTTGAGTGTAGAACAGTCCACTGCCAATGAACATTCTTCTTTAGGAGCTCCCTAAGTGGCGAAGTTATTTGTGATAAGTTAGGGATGAAAGATCGAAGGAAGTTTACCATACCCAATAAACTTTGCAGTTCTTTCTTATTAGAAGGGTTCTTTAGAGCTTTTATAACTTCAACTTTCTCTGGATCGGGACGCATACCATTTTTGCTAAAAATAACACCTAAATATTTAATTTCAGGTAGACAGTATTGGAACTTGTTTATATTGAATTTAATATTCAGACTTCTGGCCCGCTCTAGGACTTTCTTGAGTATTTCATCATTTTCTTCTTTAGAGTTAGAAGCTATGCATAAATCATCAAATAGTGCGTGGAACAAGTGTAAAAATCTTTCACTTCCGGAGACCAGCACCATACTTTGGGAATCGACTAAATACATGTAAAAGAGTGAAAATCAGCCGGGAGGCAAGCTTTAAAATAATTAGGTCACGGGCAGTGACGTCATCAAAATGGCCGCTCAGCCAATAATAATAATATCGCATATCTCGGAAACCACGTAACCGATTTTGACGTATGACATCTTATTTGAAAGGTCTAATCATTATCTATAAAAAAGGTTATTACACCTTTAGCGGTTAAACCAACGGTTTCTTTGTATTTTAGAAAATATTAATTTTTTACTCCCCACAAAATGGGTTTTTGCATTTATCATTTGGAAAAATTTAAATAATCAAAATTTACTTTCCACCGTTGAATCCAGCTTTAAAAGATGAACAATTTAGTATTTTGAATCATCACTCTATGTATATTGGTTACTGAGATATTAAAAGTATGAGACACAGAACACTCTGTCCCCCATGTTATCCTTATGGGAAAAATAACATTCTATATCTCAGTTATTTTTTAACGTATCTTAATACAACTTGGTATGTGGTTTAACCTAGTTGAGCTACTTGATAATGACTATAAAATATTTATATTTTGCATTTACATGGCAGCAAACCTACATACTCATTTCCCATGTCATTCATATGGCGAATATTTATGCATGATTATTTATGAACATTGTACTGTACTTTCTCAGCTTTTCCTTACTTTACAGCTTTAGACCTTTTCGGGAGTTTTCAGGACTCAAATTGACAGAACACTTGTAGGAATTATGATACATTTATTATTCTCAGAACTGTTTACAAAAACTATTGACAAATGACTTCTACTTCAAAACCCCATAGACCAGGGCAATCTATTAGGCGGTCCCTTGACGTCTTGGTCGATCGGCTCAAGACCCCTCTGTCCCGTTTTGCTGTCCTGGGTTCCCCACGTTGGTTCTCCTTCCTGACGCTGTCCCGTCGTAGCGACTCACAGAAGTCCTATCGACACGGCTCCTGCAGTCCTCCAACTGGCTCCGTCTCGGAAAATGCTGAGTGGGTTACTATCCCAAACGCAGCAGCTACCGTCGGTGTTGCCCGTTCCGTTGGCAGATGCAGACTGCCGTCTCTCCCAGACAACTCTTTCTCTTCTTAAATAGTGGAGGTGGGCCTCTTCATCCCCCTCCAGACGGATCCATGGTCCCGGGTGGCAGCTTTTTTGGCCACCGGGGACTTAAACTGAAATAAAACGGCCGGATGCCGGGGCTCAACACGCCAAACAGTTGCACCGGGCTCAAGACGCATCTAGTGCGAGGTGTATCGGGCTCAGCACGCCTCTAGTACTGGGGTGTACCGGGTCTTAGCACGCCTCTAGTACTAGGTTGTCAGGACTCAGCACGCCTCTAGTACTGGGGTGTCAGGGCTCAACACACTTCTAGTGCATACCCCACCGGTGGCGCCTACCGACGGGGTCGGGCCCGGAGGCCCAACATGTCGAAGTCCCCCAAGAATAGATTGAGGTCGTAACTCGTAAGATGCTTGGAGAGTGGGGGTAAGTACCCAGTATCCGCCCCCGGCCGAAAGTACTGGACACTTTTCCCTATTCACTTTCCCTCAGTACTTTTCCCTCGGGTCACTAAGCACCATGCCTCGGTACTTTGGTGTTTTAGCCCATGGTGTTTTACATTACCCAACCTTGGCCTTCTTAAACACTCCATTACAACATATGCTGTCAAAACTTGACGTTAAGCGTCATTTTAATTAATTATCGAAGTATTTGAAATTCCCTGAGTGTACAAGTTTTTCGTATTTTGCAGGTGGATTTTATATCAAATGGAGTGCAACTTAATCTTGTCTTGAAATAGTTCGTGCCTCCGTCTGAATTATTTTCGGAATTTGTCTGGGGGAGATTCTCATCCAAGCATATAATATCAAGGCGTGGTTTTTTTTCTTAGAAATTGAGACGAATCTTTTGACACCTCAAACGTTAAAATTGCCCACAAATAAGGGAGGAGTAGTGTTAACAAAAACGGCTTCACGTATTATATACAATAAATATATAATACAATTTTTTTATTTGTTAAAGGGAAATAACAGAGACGCAAGCCGTATTTCATACGATTCTTCAGTTAAATACAAAGATTAAATAAACAGTCTAATGCTATGTAATAATATGTTTAAGTGAGGAATCCACAGTCCAAAGCCTGAAATGCATACTATTCTTCAAGTAGGGTAGCCACAAAAAAACAATCCATAACTATGTTTTGAAAAGCCCAAAAGATGTTTACCCAAAAATAAAATTACTACGAAAATTATATTCTTCAGGTAACCACTTTAAAAAACTAAACGATCAATAACTATGTTTTAAGAAGCACAAAAGACGTCAAACCCTAGATGAAAATTACTAGAAAAATGTAAACTCAAAAGAAACAAAAACAACACGTTAATAAGGATTTTATCACGTTTCTTATTCAACAAATGCGACAAATTGCCATCATATCTCTTGTCGGTTATCAGTCTGACCAACCCAGGAAAAAAATATTTCACAAAATAAAATTACTAATATTTATAAAAACCCCGTTGCAGTAGACCTGCATACTCAATTAATTAAAATTAAGCTCAACGTCAAGTTTTGTCAACACATGTTCATAAATAATCATGCATAAAACTTCGCGATACGAATAACATGGGAAATGAGTATGTAGGTTTGCTGCCATGTTAATGTAAAATATAAATATTTTATAGTCATTATCAAGTAGCTCAACTAGGTTAAACCACATGCCAAGTTGTATTAAGATACGTTAAAAAATAACTGAGATATAGAATGTTATTTTTCCCATAAGAATAACATGGGGGACAGAGTGTTCTGAGTTTCCTACTTTCAATATCTCAGTAACCAATATACATAGAGTGATGATTCAAAATACTAAATTGTTCATCTTTTAAAGCTGGATTCAACGGTGAAAAGAAAAATTTTGATTATTTAAATTTTTCTAAATGATAAATGCAAAAACCAATTTTGTGGGGAGTAAAAAATTAATATTTTCTAAAATACAAAGAAACCGTTGGTTTAACCGCTAAAGGTGTAATAACCTTTTTTATAGATAATGATTAGACCTTTCAAATAAGATGTCATACGTCAAAATCGGTTACGTGGTTTCCGAGATATGCGATATTATTATTATTGGCTGAGCGGCCATTTTGATGACGTCACTGCCCGTGACCTAATTATTTTAAAGCTTGCCTCCCGGCTGATTTTCACTCTTTTACATGTATTTAGTCGATTCCCAAAGTATGTTGCTGGTCTCCGGAAGTGAAAGATAACTAGGTAATATGTTGCTTGTTCCACGCACTAAAAGTAGACCGTTACTCCTGGAATATCCTCAAAATATCTTGCTACACACTTATGAAATAGTTCAGGCAAATTACTTAAACCAAATGGGCAACGTAAAAATCTATAAGTTCCATATATTGTGCTGAAGTTACAAAGTTGACTAGATTTTTCGTCTAGTTTGATGTGATAGAAGCCATCTTTTATATCTAAGATGCTATAAAATTGTTTATTACCCAATTTTGGAAATAACTCATCAATAGTGGGAATCGTGTATCTCTCTCTAACGATGTACTTATTCAAATTTTGTGGGTCAATGCATATTCTCAATGAGCCATCAGGTTTTTCAACTATCACTACATTTGACACCCATTCTACAGGCTCATTGACTTGTTCAATTATACCTCTATTTATGAGATCATCAAGCTTGTCTTTAAATTTTTTGGTGATTTGCAATGGGATACGCCTAGCTGAATTGGCTTGAGGTACCGCATTATTTGTCAACTTAATAGAACATTGGTCAGGAAAACAGCCCAAACCACTAAATACATCTTTGTAAATATCACATAAGTTTTGTTTGCCATTACAAGCACTCGTATTCAAGTTTACTTTACCTAGGTCATCGATTCTTTGTATCAACCCTAATCTAGTGCATGCTTCAAGCCCTAAGATAGGTGTGGAACTGCCTTTTACTACAATACAATCCATTATATCTAATTTCTCATTCGTTTCTACTTGAACAGTAATCTCTTCCAAAGGTATTATCTTAAAGCCACCATATGCTTCTAGTCGTACCTTACTTTTTCTTAGTTTATATGATAAGCCAGAGTTCTTAATGATATCATAAGGTATTACATTTACCTCAGCACCCGTATCAAGTTTGAAATTGACACGTAAGGTATTGTCTATCAGTAAGTTTTTGAACCATACCTTTTGTTTGACGGCGTTTACCAAGTGTACAGAGTCAATCAAATCAGCCTCGTTTTCTTCAGCCTCTTGTTGTTTTTCATCAATATTATACAAAGGTTGAGGTTTGTCTTTGTTCTGCCTTGTTGCTGGAGCACATTTCTTCAAACAGACGTTGCTGAAATGGTTTGGCTTCTTGCACCAATTACAAAATTTGCCTAATGCAGGACAGGTCTGGTTATAGTCGTGATTCCTTCCACATTTCTTACATTGGTGTTCGGAAATGTTATATGATTTTTGCTTTATCTGGTCAGTACTGAAAAAAGGAACCCGGTCGTTTTCTTTATTTATAATCTTCAGATTATTTTCAGCAAGCTCAATACTCTTGCAATATTCAATAATTTTGTCTATTGGTGCATCATCCCTTAACAAACGTTCCTGGGTTTCTCTGGAAAAAATTCCAAGTGCTATCTGTGCTTTCATTAGTTTAGACTCTTGATCTTTGAAATCACAAATCTTTGCACGATGCCTTAAGTTAGCTAGAAACTTGTCAAATGATTCTCCTTTAATAAAAACTAAACAGAAACAGCATCTCTAAGGAGGATATGGCAAGAGTTCAAAGAATTCAAAATTCTGCTATAAGGTTCATTTTTGGCCTTAACCGCTTTGACCACGTGTCCTCCTTCCGAGATGCTGCAAAGCTCATCCCAACGGATGAAATGTGCAGGAGGCTGACCTGCTGCCTGGTCCACAAAGTGCTCACGCTGGGAGAGGCTTAAGTACAGGGGGGAGATCTGCCTGCGTGATACTCGTTCCGACCGCAGGCTCCACTTTCCTAAAGTGAGGCTTGAGGTTGGAAGAAAGTCATTTTCTTATTTTGGCCCGCAGTTGTATAATGGCCTCCCTCAGGACATAAAGAGCTCCAAATCGTATGGATCATTCAGGGCCGCAATGCAGAAAAACAAATGTAAATTATTTTTAAAAATAATAAATAAATAATTAATAAAATAAATAATAATTAATAATTTAATTAATTAATTAATTAAAATTAATGAATTAAAATTCAAATAAATTAATTTAAAAAATTTTAAATTAATTAATTAATATAATAAATAAATAAATTAATTAATAATTAATTAAATAATAAATTAATAAATGTATATTATTTATGCTATTATTTTTAAATTGTAAATGTTTTTTTTTGTAGTTATTTTGTATATTATATTTCTGTATATATTAGGTTAGTTTAGTTTTAGTTTGACTTGAGTAAGTTTGAAAATCATGTATATGAAACTCGCTTGTAAATAAAGGCCTTTTTATTTATTTATTTATTTATTTAACAATTAATATTACACTTGTTTAGCATTCATCTTAATCCACATACAGTAGAACCTCTTTAATCCGAACTAATTGGGACCAGGGGTAGTTCGGACTATTGAATAGTTCGGATTACAGAACATATTGTTGTTTTTACATAACAATAGCTAAAACATGGCTAAAATTGATCAACATTATTTTTGGGAAAGTGAAAAAATGTTTTATAAAGTAAAATACAGTGTTTATTTAATACAGTAGTTAAACATGGTGAATAAAACATACTGTAAATTAAATACAGTATACAATAAAGAACTGCTGTACTGTGTATAGAGTACAGCAATGAGGGGTTCGGATTAGTGGACGTTCGGATTACGGGGGTTCGGATTAAAGAGGTTCTACTGTATTACATTTCTGGTTTTCTCAGTTTCACAGTAGGCAAGGCATACTGTTTCAGAACATTTAGCAACAGTGGTGTAGTGCCCGGCCTCAATGGTTCTCACTCTTGCTTCTTCAAAAAATCCTATATATTAGGTGACAAGGCAATGTAGAGCGTTATCATACTAGAAATTTTAGGACTACGCCACTGAGGGACTGGTGAACACACTTTTGTCCTGGCTCAGCCAAGGTGTCCCTGGGAAGCAGAATCATTAGACTGGGTAGGACTAAGTATAAGGCAAGGTACAAGGCCACCAACCCAAATACTAGCTCTCACTCACTGTGCATTCACCTCTTATAAAATGCTGTGATGCCCACCCACGTAAAGTATAGAGTGTTTAGTAAGTCAAACAATTTTAATTCAGGAAACACAATGGCAATTTAGGGAAATGAAATAACTGTAAGAAAAATATAAACATTTTATGACATACATTTAGAAAAAAATAACTTTACTTAATAAAATAACCTAGACATCATTCATACTGGATTCATTCCATCTCAAAATTACAACATAAGTAATTAAATAATAAAACCTGAAAGACATTTAAAATCATCGCCATACTTTATATACATAGCAGTCTTTCATACATTTGTGCAAATCTAATTAACTAGGTACATTTTGTTAAATAAATAATAAAGTAATAAATTAACACAAGATGTCATGTATTGTAAACAAAACACCACATAAAATCATTGAGATTTTAATATATAAACAATACAGGAATTTACACTGTGATCATAAACAACTTGCTGTAAAAATGACAAAGGGTTAAAAGTTAATAAAACAATTTTAAATTAAAATACAATTGTTGAGATCTTGTAAATAAATAATGGTTATTGGGTGAAACTGCAAGAAAAGCAATACGCTTTTTTATGTTCCTTTGTTTCAATTTTTCCAAAGCTATATCATTTTACATTTCAGTAATATTAGGTCAATCTTAAAACTAGATTGAGTAAAGCTTTTTTATTTACATTGGTTCTGGTAGGTTTTGTGGTTATAGACAATTTGATTCATATTTTATTCTCGTATTTATCTGTTCAGCCAAAAAGGTTCGACACAAGACTGTTAAACCCTGAAGTAATGGAACCAAAAATGCCATTGTCAGATGCAGGTTTGGGTGCGAGAGGAGGCGGATGGTGATGATAGAAGTGCTGTGGTGGCCGGTAGAAGTTTTCTTGCCTCTGAAAAGTAATCAATGGTTGTAAAATATTGCTATCAATTGTAATTAATTTCATTACTTTTCCTATAAGGCTTAAAATTAAATCATAACTAATTAGTATATTCTTAATTTTAACCTTTTTTTAAGAGGTTGGCTGCCTCTTTTAACTTTGCATTTGCCCATCCACATAGGCCTCGGGCCTGTATGTGGTGTGGAACATATAAAGCACAGGAATGCTTGAGCCGGTACAGTACAAGGATAGCCTGTTTTGATCAAATGTAGTCTCAGATACCTTGATCCAAAGTCCGTATTGGTGTTTCTTATTAGTTTTTCTTAAGATCATCAATGAATACAAAAAACAATATAGGAAGAGTAATAAGAAGTAGTTTTTAGTAAAAATGTAAGAAACCAGTTTTAATTTTTTTAATTAAACAAGTAAGTAATGTGTTAATAGCATATTTTAAAGGCGGCACAAAAGTAACGGAGGCTGAGTTGAGGATGGATGTTCCATAGAGTCACACCACCTGAGTTGTTGTGTTGATGTGGGTACATCTGTTAGCTGGAGAAACACGACGGTAGATAATTAAGGGCATCGGATATAAAACTGTGTTTAATGCTAGAAAAATGGCCATGTAAACTAGCTTAAACTGCTAATGTAGATGCTATTTCAATTTAAACCACATTCATAAAATTGAGAAAAGTCAAAGATCAAGCAAGCCTGTTCAGGTTGCCTTGAATGCTGTCATTCATGAAGACCATCACTGTGCTATAGGCCAGCTCTGTGATATGTCAGGAATATGATGAAGCTCAGTTCAGTGGAGTTTTATCTTAAGATATGCTCATGAGATAAAATGTTCAGTCAAATTTTCCACTTGCCTCCTCACTGACAAGAAAAAAACTCATGTATGATTTTAACTTCAAAAAGAGGACCATGATTTTGTTAGAAAGGTGATTAATTATTGTGTTGATACAAATATACTGAGACAAAAAAACTTTTTCATACTGCAGCAAAAACAGCTGTTTTAAATATACACAGGGTAAAAATTAGCTGTAGTGAACTTTGATTGTAAACAACCGCATGTATTGAAAGTACGGTATGTATTGATTGTTTCAATCAGTAACTGCTTATTGTTGCATTCTGGTCAATAGTTTGATATATCGATAGTATAATGTATGCTAATACAAAATTGTAATAGATCAAATAATTGAATCACTAAACAGTGGCTTGTTTGCATTTGCAAAATATAAAACAAGTCAAGTTTTGAGGGGTTATCTTTATATGTAGCCCAGGCAAATTAGACATATGCTCCCCAAAAAATCGTCTAAAGCTGGAAAGTGTTTACCTTTTGGGGGTCCCAAATAAGAGTCCTGTGAGTTTGCGACGGATTCTGACGTCTGCTTAAGTTTTGGGAGTTGAAAAACTATGAAAATTTTGCACTTTTTTCAGTTTTTCACTTATAAGTCCTAAATGACGAATCCTACGGAAAATGTTGTTCACAGGTATATTTTAGTGCATTAAATTCCGCGTCGATTGATATTAAATAAGTTGAAATCGGCTGAGCCGTTCAGCCGCTGTAGCTTTTCAAAATTGGGATATTTTCCTCAACATAGCAAAAAAGTTAATTATTTGATCGGTTTTCAGCTTACAACTCCTAAATGACGCATGCTATACAAATAAACGGTATAAGCAATCTGACACATACTTTCTCCCATAAGCTTGCCAACCACTTTTATCATGGGTAAGCATTAAGCAATGGGAGTAACTATGATAATTTTGTAGGAAAAAATCACAAAAGTTGTAACAACTTTTGAACTGTAATTGTTACAGTAATGGGGGTTGCATTATTTTGTTTCGAATTATAAGGACTATAAAAAATTATTTTTATCAAAACAGTTTTTTAACCTGATTTTTAGTAATTTTATGGGATTTTTATGGGAAAATAACATAAGTTACAATAACTTTTGAAGCTTAATTTTTTGAGTACTGGGATTTGTACCATTTTGTTCAGAATTTGAAGGACTATAACATACTAAATGTTTATTAAAATCATTCCGGCCATTTTTAAAAAAATCTGATTTTTCCGTTTTGATGGGCTTTATGGAAAAATCCCCATTAAAAATCAAAATTTCAAAAAAAATGAAAAAACCTGGATATACCATGGATTATAATCTGGCTGAAATATTTAGGCGGTTTAAGGGGAAGAACTCTTATCCCCTCCACTGGAACTGACCAAGACAGCTGTTTGCTGTTATGTATAAGACGTAAACAAACCACTTCTATTTTTCATTTTTACCTAATTCATACAGGCCTTATACATGGTTGGAATTAGACGTTTTTTGATTGGAAAAGGCTGATTTTCAAATTATATCCTGGGGGCCTAGGGGGTATTCCATACTAAAATTTCTAAATTTAGGCACTGAAATCTGTGTTTGTAGCTATTATATGTGACGCGAAAAATGTTATCAAATTCGTCTTGATTTAAAAGTTTGTTTAGTATAGCATACACAGTTAAGAAAACCATAAAAAAAACTAACTAAATTACTGTAACACTTAAAAAATATAGCTCTTTTTATAACAAAATATAGGTTAAATATACAGATAAATAACCTGAACTTGAATTTAACAAACAAATAAATGGACGCAATGACGCCTATCACAAACGTCCAGTACGCAAAAGGAGTCCGTGACGTACTAGGTTTCTGACGGAGCATTTTTCTCCCAGTGACTAGATCACTGAGTAACTAAAGACTTATAGAGATCCATCACCATTAAAAAAAGTTGTTATTTATTCTTTTTACCTGCTCGACAGAAAAGTGGATATATATCCACTTTTCTATTTTCAATCGAGCTATAATCACCTATAAACACCACTATACAACCAATAACGATCTCAAAGGTTCATTTCTGCTCATGGATTGGAAAAGTGAGCCCGTGGACTTACGTATTTATAAGTGAGCGAATCAGTGTTACGTTTTCAAAAGATCGCTTTGAAAGCGATCCCGCAGATTTGTTACAGCGAGTCTGTGGACTCGCGGTGACATTTTTTCGGCGTTGTAAACTGCTCAATTTGAGCAATATTAAAAAAATAAAATTAAAAGATCAAAAGGTTACAGCTCAAATTTAAAAGCTATCAAAGCTAAATTAGAATAATATTTTCATTAGCAGTATTAAAAATAATTTAATTAAAATAGTAACTAAACAAAATAATTAATTTCTAATATAACATTATTAGTCATTAAAGTCGTTGATGTTGGTATATTATAACAACATTTACATTATTATTCTACAATCAATATTAACCCTTTGATTGCCACGGTTTTCAATATTGTTAGAATTCGAATCCGTCTGTGCTCTCCATATCAATGTCATCGGTACTGTCGCTGTCAGTTGTGTCGTTCTGGAGATCAACTACGATACGCTGGAAGTTGTCATCACGGATGCCTATTTCCTTTAAAAAGTCCTCTTTCTGAATATTCTCACTGTGTCGCACGCAGTTTTTCCAATCTTCAACGGTAACACGTTTAATAGACTCTTCCAGTAAATTTCTCACATCTTTAATCTTAAAAGTTTTGTTTTGCTCTGCCACCTCCCCTTTCACCTGTGACCAAATGAATTCTATAGGGTTGTACTGACAATGGTACGGGGGAAGTCTCACCACTTCATGCCCCATCCACAGAGCAATGTCATCGATTTCGAATCTTTTATATTCCTTTCTGTGACTTCTGACGATGTTTAATAATTCTCTGACAGTGTGTCTCGGGTTGTGAGGTATCCCTTTGCTGGTTAGCCATTCTGTAATGTCCTTTTTTTTAGTCTTTGAAGAGAGAATTTTTTCTTTCAGTTTTGAGTGATAGCTGGCATTGTCCATAACAACAATACACCCCTCATCTAAGAGTTTCAACATATCTACAAACCATTCTGTGAAAACTTCGTGGTTCATTTCCTTGTGGTAGTCACCTGTACATTTGGACTGAAACACCAGCTCAGCTCCTTCAATGAAACCGTGCTTTGCTGATCCGGTGTGAACAATGATTAATCTCGAACCTTTACCGATTGGGACACGCAAACCACCTTCGTTTGACGAATGTTGCCAAATGTATTTCTTTGAATGATTTTGGTTAATCCAGGTTTCATCCAGGTAAACTATAGGCCGCTGTAGTGGATCTTCTCTTAAGTCATGCATTTTTCGGAGGAATTCTAATCTTGCTGTTACTATGTCGTCTCTTTCCATTAAAAAACGCCTACCATCATTACACTTCTTAAATGTGAACCCACATTTTTTTAAAACCTTCCGCATAGAGTCTCGCCCCCCTCTAAACCCGATTTTATCTCTTAAAACATTCTTCAGTTTATCACAGGTCACATATTCTCCTCGATCATAGAACTCTAATACAGTACGTCGCACGACATCTCTGTCAAAGCCGTCAAGGCCTGTAATCCACTTTTTATGAGGCTTCTTTTTTGTAGATGATAGAAATTGGTTCCTACAATTATTATGTATAGGATTTTTGTTTCCTTCTGCGGTAATTCTTTGAATACTTCGAAGTGATAATGAGCATGCATCTGCAGTAGCTTGTTGTGTGTTTGAGAATAATTCCAATACTGTAACATTTGGATGGGTCTTAACTATATCCTTTAGGTTTTGATAAACACTAAACACTATTTTTTTAGTCTGTACTGAAATATCTGGAGCTTTAGTTGCCATTTCAAATCACACTGTATTACTTAAGTATACAGAAAGCAAACCACATAGTAAACAAAAACATCAACAAATGATTACTCATTTGTTTTGACATTTGCTAACAAAGCGTTATCAGCTGGAGAGGCTATTAGACAAATAAGTGGAGAGGGGGATATATGTAAAATTCCCCTTAAACCGCCTAAATATTTCAGCCAGATTATAGTACCACCTACATACCAAATTTCATCAAAATCGGTCTACAAGTGTGGTCTGTAGCTCTGTATACATCACCTCAGACAACAATATTAGACTTAAAATTACAGATTTGGTCTTACTCTTTTCACAGCTTATTTGATACACCTCTGGATGATCGCCATGGAATAAACCACTATGTAATCATTTATAATCCATTTAAAGGACAGGATCTATGTTGTTACCAAATTTAGTAAAATTTTCCAACTTTAACAATCAATTACCAGTATTGATTAAAAAAACATTTCACACATAATTTTGTGTTTTCCAAACTAACCACAGGTGCATTTTTGTATAGCATGCGTCCTTTAGGAGTTGTAAGCCGAAAACCGATCAAATATTCAACTTTTTTGCTATGTTGAGGAAAATATCCCAATTTTGAAAAGCTACAGCGGCTGAACGGCTCAGCCGATTTCAACTTATTTAATATCAATTGACGCGGAATTTAATGCACTAAAATATACCTGTTAAAATAAGCTGTTCAACTAAGTTAGGAGCATTCCCAACTGTCTCTTTGTGCCATTGAACAGAACAATAGTGTCATCTACATAACGATGATAAAATACCATTTTTTCTCTCAGGCGGTTTTCATCAGACCATAAATGTTTATTCTCAAGGTCGTTTCTCGTATATCTCTGCTAATATGGATGATAACGGAGAACCCATCGCCAACAATGTATTTTGTATTTTGTATTTTGTAAAAGAATTTCCAGTTTTTATTTTATTTCCAGTTTGAAGACAAAATATTTTTACAAAAAGAAGGGTTGGCGATGGGTTCTCCGTTATCATCCATATTAGCAGAGATATATTTCAACGACCTTGAGATTAAACATTTATGGTCTGATAAAAACCGCCTGAGAGAAAAAATGGTATTTTATCATCGTTATGTAGATGACACTATTGTTCTGTTCAATGGCACAAAGAGACAGTTGGGAATGCTACTAACTTACTTGAACAGCTTACATAAAAACATAAAGTTTACTCTCAAAACCGAAAGCAATAAAACACTGAATTTTCTAGACCTTAGTATCTCAAGATGTTCTGACAAAAATAAACTTGTTTTTAAAATCTATAGAAAACCTACAACCACACACCAAACCATCCATAATAGTTCACATCATCCACAAAACCAGAAATTGGCAGCTTATCACAGTTTTGTTAATAGATTACTATCAATCTAGAGGTCAATACCATTAAATATATTGCAATAGCTAACGGTTACAGGAGCAATATCATCGACAAACTAATCTTGAAACATAAGAACAAAAATACAGTAGACCCCCTCTTAACCGACCCTAATGGGACCGGACCTAGGTCGGATGATTCAAAAGGTCGGATAAAACGGGCAATCCCTAAAATCATAACATAATGAAGTGCTATTCATCTGGAATTATATAATCATTATTTTGAAGTCATACTTGCATTATTTATAAAATAAACTACTCTCCTTTTTCATATTGATAGAAATGTCACAAATAAACACATAACACGGTTAAGTCAAATAGACCTACTTTCAGTGAATATATTATAATACTAGGCAAGAGTCAATAAAATTCCTATTTTAATAACTTAACTACTGTAATGTATTAATTAATGCTTTCCAAATACATCGTAATAGAGTAAAGAACCTTTTGTCCTCATTAAAGATACAAGCGACCATTTTGTTTTATTTATAGCCACTCACTGGAGTGGAGGCTCGGGGCACAAAAACTATCTTGACCTTGGAGTTGTTAACACCCCTTCCCTGCCCTCCCTACAAGTTGCATTGTTTGTTTACTCATGCGATAAGATAATCAGTTCTCAAAATCGTAACACACTTTATGATGTTATAAATTTGCCGCACAGATAACAAATCAGATCAGATGTGCTCGAGCTACAAACGATGATGACAAACTGACAATAGGCTATGCTATATTTTTTGTGATCATCACAAAATAACTTATTGTTAGTCATATCCTGTGGAGATAAGGGTATGGTTCAGTTCTCATCGCCGAGCGTGGGAGCGGAAATGCCGAGATTCCTAGAAAGCGGCGGTTAAAACGAGCTGCTCTCAAAGCAAGGTCGGTTAAAAAAAACTGTATTATTTTACGATCAAAGGCGGATAATCCGATTATCGGTTAATACGAGGTTGGTTAAGAGGGGGTCTACTGTAGCCGCATAAAAACAACCTTAGACAGACCGAAATACATTTCTACCGAATTTGGCAGCTATCTCAACCATACATTAAGCAGAGAAATGTCTAAAAACCAAGTTATCGTTTCATTTAAAACTTTGAATAAACTTTCATCAGTATTAAAAGATAAGAAAACAAACCGTGACGATCAAACAGAAAATTCAGGTGTTTACAAACTGAATTGTGACAGTTGTCCAAAGCTTTTATATTGGTCAGACTTCACGCCCATTTAAAACACGTTTTAAAGAACATCTCCCGAAACCATCTGTTAACCAACCTAACTCTGCTTTTGCTGAACATCAGATTAATAACAACCATGAATATACAGATATCAACACCAATCTAGAAGTTCTACAATCCCATAAAGGAAGAGGAAGATTTTAAGATACTATTGAGGAATACAAAATTTACAAGGCCGGCAAAAAACACCCCCAACACATCCTAAATGATAAATCCTCATTTGAATCCAATATAATTTATGAGACAGTTTTAAACATCGACGAAATATTATCAACAGCTGATAACTCGAGGGGGAAGGTGGGGAGAGGAAGACACGGCGTCAGTCTAGACCTACACCCTGTACCCGCCGCCGTGTTGTAAATTAGTTGTGTGGCCATGCATTTTATTTAATTCTCCATATTATGTGAGTCCCCCAAGAGCAGTAGTGGCTTTCCCATAGACAACTTGGTTTTCTAACTAAATTACAAACTACAACTACGAGGGCTATCCAGAAAGTTGCAGACATTTTAAAATAAACCACATACAAAATGAAAAAAAAAAATATTATATACATTTTGAAGCCAAACCTTTAGGCAATTTTTCTACATAATCGCCATTTAAATTGAGGCATTTATCATAGCTTTTCAATGCCCTCTTTAAAGAACTCTACCGCCTGTGAGTTTAACCACTGGTTTACACCGGCATCGAGTTCAGCGCCAGTGTCAAACAATTGCGGAGAGAGCACCGTCTTCATTGCTGGGAACAGATGGTAGTCATTCGGAGCCAAATCCGAACTGTACAGCGAATGATTGAAAACTTCCCATCCAATAACTCTAGGGTACAATTGGCCGTGTGTGGACAGGCGATGTCATGAAAAATCTAAACTTTTTCGCTTAGTTTTCCATAATACTTGTTTTGGATAACACGTCTTATTTTTCAGAGTGTTTTGCAATACCTCTCTGAGTTAATTGTTTAGCTACGTTCAAGAAAGTCTACCAAAATCGTCTTCAAACACTATCGGTTTCTTGGGGGAATGCGTGTGACCCCATTCCACAGACTGCCATTTTGTTTCACAGTTGACGTGCTTTAGCCAAATCTCGTCACCAGTTACGATACGATCAATTACATGGTTTCCACTTTTGTCATACTCTCCAGAATAATGTCAGTGCTGCAGCAACAAAATCTGTGGTATCTAAGTTTACTAACGACTAATTCATGGACTAAACTTGTGAAAATTTAGGAAAATGTTCTGAGAATTCCGTGATTGTGAACAACGATTTTCATGTATTTTTTTATTGATTTTCGCTAGCAATTCATCAGTCACAAGACCTACCGGTATGATGCTCATCATGAACATTGGTTCGGCCATTTTTTAAATCAATGCACCACTACCTCACTCGGCTTTCTCTCATTATTCCTTGGTCGTACACATCAAAAATCTGGCGATAAATTTCAATAGGTTTGTAATTTTTTGCTATCACAAACCTTATCACACCACGCACTTCACAATTAGCGGGATTTACAATAATTGTAGCGCTCATTTCAAAACTCCAGTGCATACAAAGTACAGAAGTCACGATACTCTAGCTACCATGGCTGGTTGCTACTGAGTGTAGGAACTGTAATTTTCTGGATAGTCCTCGTGTTATAAAAGAATAAAATGAATTACTAGGTATAAACACCTAATAAACATCAATGTTGTTCAATGTAGGCCTACAGTTACCATAACCATTACCATTATAATACACTATACAAGGTAAAGTTATATATATATATATAAATACTATATATATGCAATATTTATCTCCTTATGTATAATCACAAAATTGTATTACTTATGCAATGTTTATCTCCTTATATATATATATATATATATATACATATATATATATAAGGAGATAAACATTGCATAAGTAATAAACTTTTGTGATTTAAAGGTGTCAACCCCTGTTTAAATCTATCGCCAGATGACAGATGTCTCTGGAGAAAAGTGTATGGATGTGATCAAATGTACTCAAGTGGATGTGGAAATATGGAATAAGGTCAGCTGTGTATGTCTTAGAGTTTTGTATGAGACATAGACAATAGTAAGGAGGTCTTCCGCAGACAGAATGACAGAGGTATCATCTAGACAAAAGCAAGAAGGCCTTGCCTGTGAAATGTGTTCAAGTGATAGAGAACGTTTCTATGACAGAGGTATCATAGACAAAAGTAAGGAGGTCTTGCCTGTGAAAAGTGCTCAAGTGATAGCGAACGTTTCTACGACAGAAGTATCATCGACAAAAGTAAGGAGGTCTTGCCTGTGAAATGTGCTCAAGTGATAGAGAAAGTTTCTATGACAGAGGTATCATAGACAAAAGTAAGGAGGTCTTGCCTGTGAAATGTGCTCAAGTGATAGAGAACGTTTCTATGACAGAGGTATCATAGACAAAAGTAAGGAGGTCTTGCCTGTGAAATGTGCTCAAGTGATAGAGAACGTCTCTATGACAGGTACCAAAGACAAAAGTAAGGAGGTCTTGCCTGTGAAATGTGCTCAAGTGATAGAGAATGTTTCTATGACAGGTATCATAGACAAAGTAAGGAGGTCAACCATTGATATATTTCAATACCCCAATTAAGGGGTTGACTTCCTAAACCAAAACATATCAATCACAAACCGCAATTGATACTTGGCAGTGGTGTAATCTTTCTTTTCTTCATTCTTCTTCACAGCTACTTTAATGATACCAAACACTAAAAAGTGGTTAGGTACTGGCTAGAATGAGTGGTAGAAGAGGTGGAGAAGTAAAAACATGGTGCTAGTGTTTAGTGTTAGATTTGAACTAGGGCACTCTTGTCATGACAGTTGCATATAGAAAACCTCAATTCGTGGACAACCCTGGAAATTAATTTGAATGCATCAAAAAGTGTTATACATCAACTTATTTTTTAACAGATATCAACAGGCCTACTTGAAAATAAATAAATCCATAACTAGAATAAATTTTGTTGTAAAATGGGACCATGAATTAATTGCATCTCTTAAAACAATTTACAACAGTATACTTTGGTTATGAAGTAAGAAAGTATACACAAACAGTAAAATATGCCTCTTTTGATTTCAATGTGGTGACAAAACACCCAAATCTCATGCCATGACTCATCATACTTACTCCACTAAGAAGAAGGAAACGCGATAGCAGGTGGGTCTCTAGTAGTTGATCTTGAGGAGGCCAAAGAGGATTTCTTCTCATGATCATTTAAAAACATTTTGGGGGAGTTATTCATATCTACCATAGGAATGTCAGTCATCAAAGAGGGTACTGGTATCAGGAAAGATGGCTGGATTTTATGTGAATTTTGTTTATCATTCTGTAAAAAGTAAGGAAGTTAAAACACACCTTCACCAAATTTATACATATATATACACTCTTAAATCAAATTATTAGGATTGTTAAATACCAAAACACCAAGTTGTTTTACTCTATAAAGTACCAGTACTAACAAACTGTCAATATTGATACCAATTATTTATCAATTTACAGTATACTTTGGTTTGTTCAGACTATACAGTATAAATGTTTTTAGTTCAATGTCCCTTTTTGAAAAGGTATAGTATAGACATACTCCCGCATTTAGGCTACTGTATAGATGCAACTGAGTTTTAGATTTGAAAGCAGGAGTGGCAAGTAGTAAAACCTACACTTTGGCTGTTGGTTTAGTTATCAATGTTTTAAATTCAGACAACATCACTCATCCCAACTCATCTTCCATCCATAGTTGAGTTAAAATGTACTTTATTTGCATTCCCATTGCAATAAGAGTGATATATTGTACTGTAAGTTTTATAACCCTTGATAAGGTAATTTAGATGCAAGCTAATCAAGTTGGACCTATAGGCCTTACAAAAAAATTTAAAATGTTAATTCTTTGGCAATACATACATTTAATTTATTACTGTTTAGACTTATACACACTACATTCTTTTGTAAAATTATTGTGTACAATTCAAACTAACCCTACGTTTTTACAGTAACATGGCTTTGACATCGGAAACCTCATAGTTTGGTAAGTTGATGGGTAAAAGAGAAAAATAATAAGGTATAAGGAAAACCGAAACTTTAAAGTTAAATAATTAATTTTCTAACCATTCTTTTGGTTAGAAAACCATTACAAACCGTTACGCCTGTGGTAACGTTATTGAGAATTTAATTCCGTTTTGCTAAACAAATCTTCTATTTTCTTTTAGAAATGTTAACAACTTAATTTGATATGCAAAAGCAGTTAAAATATATGATATGTGGTTAGTAACAAGCAAAATGACAAAAAATCTTCAAACAAACCCAAGCTTTCAAGCTAAAGCTGGATAAAATCAGTTTGGTGGAAGAATTGTAAGTGTGTCTATTTGGACGTGTACTTCCGTTGCAATGAATCACAGAAGGCAATCAAGGTGAGTTAATTTGACCAAACAAGGATAATAAATCTAATCAGCAAAATAAATATACGTATGCTATTGTGTAAAAATAATTAAAATATGTGATACTGTAGTTTGAATTTTGTTTCTAAAATATTTTCTAACACGTTTTTTATTAGTGCAGAAATTATTATAGTAATTTTTTATAGTTATAACACAAAGTTACAACGTTATAACAAGTTATAACATATAACTTGTGTTATATTTGTGTTATAAGTTATAACACAAAGTTTTTAGTTATAACTCAATTCTCAAATAAAAACCTAAACTAAATTAAAAGGGTTTATGCAGCAGTATGAAGTAGCGCAGTAGCGGTTCACGGGTGTTGATGTTTTGAGGACGGCTAGTAGCGCGGAAACTCCCATTTGAAATACATGGCATGTGGGCGATCTGTACTGCACGGTGAACGTGGAATTGATGAGTAGCTTAACTGACATTACTGTATTACTTGGCTGATTGATATAAATTCTCTACCAACCTAAGTAAGAGAATTTTCATCAGTCATGCAGTTTGCATCCAACTGTCCTCGTGGACTGTGTGAAGGCGCTATATAGGGCCGCATTTAGAACCAATGTGGCCCCGGCCTAGGAGGATAAAACGATAAAACATTAATGTTAATCCTCCTAGCCCCGGTGAGTCACACCAGAGAGGGCCCTCTATGCTGATTTAACTAAATGAACATTTTTTTACGATCAAATCGGCGAATTAATAATCTAGGTGGTTAGGGCACTAGCTAATAAATAATTCCATTCTTTCATTGATGCTAAAGAAGGATTCTCATTTAATTACATTTCTTACTAATAGGAGGCTGCACTTTATAGATTTGTTTACTTCTCACATTACATTTGTTTACTTCGAGTCAGGTAAAAAATGTTACTTACCTATAGGCCTCGGGCCAAATCAGATCGGTTCAAAATCAGGTTGCTTTGGAAACTGTAGATTTTTATATAATGTCGATTTTCAAGCCGAGCATTGCCTGGCCTACACGCTTGAGAGTTCAATCACAAAGTCAGAATATCAAGCTCTAGCCGATTTTCTCAGTCCTAAATACAATAATGCCGGATTAAAAGTAAAAGCTTTATGTCCTCCAGGATCATGCTCACGAAATTGAAAGATTGGGCATACACTTTTGCTGTGATCGCGGATATCGACGAGAACATTTCTCCGCAGGTGACGATGACGATATATTTACAATTTTGTCGCAATTGCAAAAAAAAAAATGATTTCACCGTCACCATGGGTCGCGGGAGATATTAGGGATTCGGCCGTGAACGTGGGAGACGATGATGTTGTTATCTGATGATGTCATAGGTTTGGTTGCAACCACGGTAGACTATGATAATGTTTCCATTCTTCCATGACTACGGGAGGTATTCATGATTTAGCCACGATCATGGAAGACGATGATGACGCCTCGGTCGGTGACGGTGCCTCAGGAGACGCCGTGCCAAACTAAAGTGCAAGTTTAGGCGGTAATACATGTGATAATGTTTTTAAGATTATTGGGAGAGGGGGGCCGGGCGAACAAACTTGCGGGGGGGGGGGCCGTGGGCTGGCTATTGTTTTGTTATATTTCCATAAATTTGTTCAATCTAGATTTTGGAGGAAAGGAAATAAACACTTATACATCAGAGAAGCTTATTACAGTAGGCCTACTCTAAATTGGCAATTGAAGAAAATTTAACTGTGAATTATTTTTTCTCACAATAACTCTTGCCATTGTATCAAAACAGCCTAGCTTGAAAGGTTACAACATAAACGTTTCACTATGACAAAAAAACTGTTTAAAAAGTATTAATAACAAAAATATAAATCCGACCCCTAATAATAATACAGAGAGGTTTAAATATTGGAATTTTACAAATTAGTTTTATTGGAAAATGCTGTTATCCTACTAATATTATAAGTGAGAAAGTTTTGATGTATGTATGGATGTTTGTGACAAGTAAACACGAAAAATACTGGTCGGATTGGGCTAAAATTTGGTATGATGATAGCTCACGTTCCCGATTAACATATTTGAAATATAGACTGCAATACGGAAAGTAAATAAAAGAAACGTCTTATTAAACATCTTATTAAACGTCTTACATCAATGTAATCAATAAATGTGTGTTGACATTGGGTCAACACCCAACTACCCAGGTCATTCACCTACTGGGTCTTAATGATGATTGGAGTGTCCAATCGAAATCGATCACCACTTACTATCTTTTTTGTATATATACCGTCTTGTGAGTAACAGTATAAGCGTAAATATATGTTTTAAGTGTTATAATACGTTTCTTTTATTTACTTTCCATAAATTTAATAACACGCACAGTGCTGATCAAGAAGTTATTTAGACTGCAATAAGCATTTTATACTTATACGCCAACCCTGTACGAAGGACGGGTACTCTGCTATACTATGATAAAAGATCAATCAACACCGTTATCGTATTTGTAATAGGTTTTATAGTTTCTTCTTCTCCTCCTTCCCTACTTTTTGGCATAGCATAGTTTAGGATAGTTACACTAAATATATTGTTTATTGCTACTCATTCACAATCATCTAGTAAAGTATAATTATTTTGGATCAAATGAAACAACCAGCTTTTGAAAACGAATTGAACCTTTATTGGTGTTAAGGAAGGGAGGCACTCTCTTTAGAATTAGTCTATCATTGGTCTATCCGTGAGAAGAGGCAAAATGCAAGTGTGCAGATTTCTTACTATCACTTTTATTGATTACTATACTAGTGTCGTATGACTTTGTTTATTAATATAATTATTTTCAGTTTCAGAGCCAATGTTAAAATATGTAGAATGCTTCTGTTAAGATCATAGAACAAAGTACTTGGTACCCATTCAAAATATGATTATTCTATACCTAATGTTTTTATGATTAAAAACTGCATAGTTTAATATGCTTCCCTCCACCTTCCCCTGAACATGGGCAATAGTAAATAGTTTTAAAAAGTCAAATATTATCATTTGTGGCAACACTCGGGGGATAAGTTAACACCATAGATTGTTTAAAATGTATTGTTTTGAAAGTAGTTAATGCCCCAATACAGGAAATCTTAAATAACAGTAAAAGTAAGTACCGGTATGATTATTGTAATTTAGCTAATCATGTAATTTAATATTTTGTTTGTTTAATCTACAGTCTATTATAGTTATTTTTCCTACAGTACCCTGACAAAGTGGGCTTCATTTCACTAATTGTAGTACAGAAAGCTGCTAATTGCTGCATTTACTTACTTTGCCGCAAACACATTTTAATTTTGTCACACACCAGTATTCCAACCAAACAACACAAAACAGCGTGCTTTTATTATCCACATAATCCGTGTACGCTTGGAAATAGGTTGGCAACACTTAAAGATACTACAACTACGATCAGCTGGTGCAACGTTTCCCATTTCGTTCAATGTTTGGATTTAACCTAACCTAAAAACACGTTGTACAGTGTTTGAAAGACTAATTATTTATATGATTTCATTTATAGTAACTGTAGGAAATAGTTATTTGTGTAACTAGTGGGTTAAAGTGGCAGTTTGCACCCGTGTTACTGTTACATATTATATTATTTTTCCTACTGTTACTATAAATCATCCATATATAAATCCCAAAGTAGGCTACCCATGAACTTTTGAGAAAACTAGAAGCCACACCCCCATAAACCATATACAGCACTTAAAATGTTGGTCATGACGAGAAACGTTGCGCAAAACTATCCATTATTTCATAAACTGCCGTTAAGGTCGTAATTCCTTTCTAAAGGGAACTTTCCATATAACTAATGTTAAAAATACCTCAGCTGTACTTATTTGTTTGTTATTCTTTAAATTTATTACATTATTAAAATTAGCTTATTTTCAAGCGTACATGCATAATAAAAGCACGCTGTTATTTTTTGTTGTTTGGTTGAAATACTGGTGTGGGCCAAAGTAAAAACTGTGTGCCAAAGTAAGACTTTCTGTACTATAATCAGTGCAAGGAAGCCCACTTTGTTCATGGTGGAAGGAAAAAACATAGGTGTGCTATTCCCACATATTCTGACGTCACTCGGATTGCAAACAAAAGATCATCTGATTGTAACTGTCAAATTTAGTATGTATTTGTTTTTATTTGATTGTTATTGTTTTTATAATAATCAAAACAAATACATATACTGATTTGACAGTTTTAATCAGATGATCTTTTGTTTGCAATCCGAGTGACGTCAGAATATGTGGGAATAGCACACCTATGTTTTTTCCTTCCACCATGCACTTTGTTGGGTGACTGTAGGAAAAATATAATTTGTAACACGAGTGCAAACTGCCTTTACCCACTAGTTAGGGTATCCAATTAACTATTGTTATCCATATTTTATGTATTTTTATGTTTTGGAGCATGACAAAAAGTACTTCATATAGTTTTTCAATCAGCCTGAATTGTTACCAATTTCCTGTTTGGAATTTAACAACAATAATAATTAATAATATCAGCAGAGAAACATTAAAATGCTTAATGTTTCCTACTGGGGGATAACCTTTAAGTCCAAGCAACTGAAAGGAAAAGAGGGAAATGTTTGGAACACAATTTATGACTTTGTAACTTTGTTTAGTATAGTTAGGAGGTTAACATACCAAAAGTCCCACCTCTAGCCACTGTGCTGTACCATTATTACCATAGCCCTGTGACATTTTTCGGTTTTTTGCTGAAATCTCCGAAACCATGCGTCCAAGCAAAATTATGATCACATACAAAATAAAAACTTATTAAATTGCCAGTAAGTTTGTAATTTACAATTTTTGATATCTTGTATGATTTTCACGTCATTTAGCATCAAAAGTTTATAAATTTATAAAAATACATTTCTTTTTCATTTTTTTCTTCTTTTTGACAAGTTAACTCTTAAAGTATGCACCCTAAAAATAATCGCTGGACATAGGGTTGTACAAAATCAAATTTTCTTCAATAATATACAGTATATGACTTTATATTAGTTTACCTTCTTCCGTTCAGATTTTAAAGCAAATTAGCCATTAGTATAAAAAACTAAATAAAATAATACCCCCGCCGCAGCAAACCTGCAGACTAAACGAATTTCTATTTGCTTGATTGGATTTCCACTAAAATGTCTCCTTAAAAATATCACATTTATTCCCTATTTAAATAACATTAGTTTAACGAGTATTTAGGTTGCTGCAACAGGGAGGGTAAAAAGGTGTTTTTTTGTAAAATGTTAATAGTTTAGTATGAAATAAATGCATTTTCCAAATTTGATCAAAATATGTTCATAAACAAGCAAACTACAACAGTTGACTTATTCTCCTTAAGAATAACATGAGAATTTTAAATTTACAGTTTTTGGAATTTTCTCCGTAACCATTAGGCACATAATAATGCTTCAATATACTAAATTATTTGTTTTTTTAAGCTCTACAAAATGGTTTGGAAAGAAAATGATAAATTTTCTAAAAAAAATTAACCAATTTTTAGCCCATAAAACCCCCCATAAACCCCTGTTCCCATAGTCCGATCATGCTGGTTTGCGAACTCGTTCGAATAAACGTAGGTTTACACGTTTGTACCAAATTTCATCAAAATCGAATGATTTTTGCTAGAGTTAACTTATTGCGCTAACGGACACATATATAAATATATATATATATATTTGAACGGATGGTGTTTTTGGCCTCTAGGGACCTCAAAACGAAATAGTAAATCCGTCCCGGGTCCAGGTCTTGCCATGAGTAGCCTACTACGGTATTAGCTTATTCCCTATATGGGAAATTCGCTAAAACCATAAAACTAAAATTAAAAAGTATTAGAATCTAGTGTTGAGCAAGGAATTTGAAGTCTTGGGACAGCTGTTGAAAACTGAAAATTTCAATTTATCACCTTACCCAGTCAACTAATTGGTTGAAACCACGAATACTAGAAAAGACTCGGTATGGATCATAAACATAAACATATGACGTTATTGGCCCAAAAGTAAACAAAACCATATGTTAATTAATGCTATATTAGTATAGGGGTTTTGTTTACTTTCAGGCCAAAAACGTAATTTGTTTAAATGTTTATGATCCAGACCGGTAATTTTCTAGCATTCGTGGTTGAAACATTTACCATTTAAGTAAATAAAGTAAGTACTGGGCGTCTAAAAATAGCACAGATACCCATTATAGAAAATATATGTATAATTGTGGGCTGCCTTACCAGATTCCTTACACTTGATGATCTATTTAGACTATTGTAATAGGAAACTATGATGCTATAATCAGGTTTATGCATATTAGAGTGTCTCTATGTCACAAATCACAACCATTAAATTGAAACAAAGTTAAATGACATATTTAAATGAATTAACATAAAACATTACTTCAGTGAGTAGCCTACTGAGACAATCCCTTGCTCTATCTTAGTTTGGAAAGGACTACCACCCTCATACTCGTTTTCATTCTCTTTTTCTCCATGGGATCTCTTTTGGAAATAGGTAAGAGTATACAGTACTGTTCTTCTTCATATTCGAAGTCATCTTTCCCAGTGTTAAAATCCTGGTATTTTTGGCATACTTATTGTAGGCTTGCTTTTTTGCCATCGGATTTTGCACTAGCACAGTTTAATGTATATAGGAAGAAAATAATTTTCAAATTATCCTCCAGTGTAGTTTCATACTGACTGTGCTCTGGGACCAAAGGGGTTTTATCGTTCTTTTCACTCATACATCAGAGAAGGCAGGTTATTTCCCAGCCTCAGCTGAACCTTTTGGAATGTCCATAGGAAATGATGTTTTAAAGCTCTATCGGTCGGATAAGGCAAGAGATATCAAGCTTGATGGTAAACATCGACTTAAAAATTGACTTGTACCTGTATAGATTGAGGATGAGGGACACCTCTCTCGCTGGAGCCCATACTGTACCATTCTGATAATTCATACCATAATGTTACCATAGTTTGACACTCGTACCACCATGTTACCACTTAGGTTGGCAATATGTAAAATCAGGTGATATTTCTAATAAAGCAGCTCATGGCTATTTCCCATGACATATCACGCCACCATCACACCACCTTTCCGAACACAGCCTAAATCCCCTCTCCTCACGTCAGTCCACACCATGTCTTAGACCAGTCAACACCATATACCCTTTGCGGCCCTCTGAGCCTTTTAAAATGTAACCAGTGTATTTACTTACAACACCGCATCCCTGACTCCCGACGTACAGTACGATGTCGACGTACTGTACACATACCAAATGAAGATGCAGATTATCTCTACCCTTTGTTTTTGGGTGGTGTTGGAGAGGGGGTATGAAAGACCTTGATGCATTTTGGGCCTCTGATACAACTTTGCATAAGCAATCAGATTTTGTCAAATGCTGAAGATATTTTGTCGTATCCTGTAGAGGCATACAAAAATAGCCTCTAATCCTTGTTGAGATAGTTTATGGTGCGAGAAAAAGAAGTCCCTTACCTTCTTTCTTTCAGAAAAAGAGGATGAAAACGAGTATGAGGATAGTAGTCCTTTCCAAACTAAGATAGGTAAGGATTGACTCAATAGGCTACTCACTGAAGTAATGTTTTATGTTAATTCACTTAAATATGTCATTTATCTTTGTTTCAACTTAATGGTTGTGATTTGTTTCTAGTGCCATATAGACATTCTTATATACATAAACATGATTATAACAACATATTTCCCCATTAAAATAGTCTAGATAGATCAACAAGTGTGAGGAAGCTGGTTAGGCAAGTATATTTTCTATAATGGGTAGGCTATCTGTGCTATTTTAGACGCCCAGTACTCACTTTATCTATCTTAATGGTGAATGTTTAAACCATTTATTTGACTGGGTTGGGTAAGGTGATAAATTGAAATATTCAGTAGTCAACAGCTGTCCCAAGACTTCAAATTCCTTGCTAAACACTAGATTTGTTTAAAATTAAAATTTAATTTTTATTTTTTAATATTGATGGTTAATTGCTTTAAAATATGAACAGAAGAAGGTACACTAGTAAAATCATATCCTTATATATAATACGTGAAGGCGATTTCTACAAAACACTACTCCTCCGTTAATAATGGACGGATTTTTACAAACGACGTGTCAAAATAAAGTATTTTTTTTTGTAGACGCCCCCTTTCACCAATTCCTGTAATAAAAATCCTCGGGCTTTGCCCCACAGGCCATCAAAGTTGGAGTTTCTCCCATAAGATTAACATGGGGGAATCTAAATATTTAATTGGAAACTTTGTCCCCACTAATTTGAGAGAACGGCTGGGCGTAGAAGCTTGGTAGAGGTGTCCAAAGAAAGGTCTAGGTCTGTAGATGAGTTATCAAAAGAAAACTAAGCAAAATCCCTTAGGACTCTGCCCCAGAATCCTTTAAATATCCCTCCACAGATTTGTTTACATTTTGGCCATATGAATAATACTTTTTAATAAAACAGCTGTTCAAACAACACACATTTATTGAGAGTTACTGAATTCTACCAAATAAGTATTTGCAATGTTATTTTCTGATTTTAAAATTGATTTTCTTCTTTATCATGTCATGTTTTGCAATATAACGTTAAATTACGAAATCATGGAAAATCCTTTTATCAAAGCAATTCTTAAATTATTTCTTATTGAACTATCTTATATCTATTGTATGGGTTGGTGTCTGCCTTTTTCACCACTTTTGTCTACATTTTATCATATTATTCTACACATATCAAATATTTATGTAGAAATATCTGCTCTTATCGTGTCTAATAAAATTCAAACATAGAAACCTCGCCTAAAATGGTACCCATCTTGACAAATTATTTGCACCTGCCTATATTACGGACTTTAGCGCACTGGGTTGCTAACATTATTGAAAATAACACAACATTTTGGCTGTAAAATATGGTACAAAGAGAAAAAACTATTTAAGCAGCTACTGTCATGACAGAAAGGTCATATTCCTTTTAAACTAGATCACATAATACTTTACAAGATACGTTGATTAACAATATGTAAACCTCAATATATACAAAACAGCCAATTTACGGTATTTTTGCTTTTTGGAAATGTCCCATTGCTATGTCATTTGTATTATTTGTTGCCAATGAAGTCGCAAGACCATATGAACTAGGAGCCCCCTAACAGTTCAAGAATAAAAGCCAACTTCACTTCATATATTCCACTACACCTAACATTCCGTAGAGAGATTATATTGACAACTTTATGTTATTGATAAGGCTGAGACAACTAACTTACATCCCCCATGTCAAGGAATTCCAGCTTTAACAGTAACCCCACATTCAATTTCTCAAAACTATACTAGAGGGTTCATTCATTGGCACACAAGTACGATATGAACTGACGCGACGTGACGAAGGAATTTTTCAAACTTACACTGTAACAGATATACCTCCCTTTGAAATTAGAATGTCTTCCCAAAAAAAATTTTTTTCAAATAAAATCATACTACACTGATGGAATCACAGAAGTGTTTGACTACAAAAGATCCACCAATACGATTTTAATACTATTTAAAGGTTCTTCCAAAAGAAGAGATACCAGTTAACATACTAATAATAACTCCGATGACATACGGTATGGGAAATATGTTATTCATTGAATGATCAACCATATTTGATAACTAATACAATTAATATCATTATTGTTTTTACACTTATTACCCTTTAAACAATGCTAAATACTCAAAATATGTATATTTCACCCAATTTATCACAGTTAGATGAATTAGCGTAAGCCTTGAAAGTAGCCGTCGATTTCGACGGGTTACACCTAGTAAGTTATATTATTGAAGGGAATTTGATTTTCTACGACCTAGCATTAGTTTTTAGGGTGCATGGTTTAAGAGTTAACTTGTAAAAAAGAAAAAAAACACGAGAAAATTTTTTTTCCCTACATTTACAAACTTTTGATATTAAATAACACAAAAACATACACGATATCGAAAAATATTAAAAATAACTTGCTGGCAATTGAATAAGCTTTTGTTTTATATTTGACCATAATTTCGCTTGGACGCATGATTTGCAAGATTTCAGCAAAAACCGAAAAAATGGTACATTCAAGCCCTCCTCCCCCACAGCACAAGGGCTATACAGGTGGGGACTTTTGTTATGTTAACCTCCTAACTATAGTAAACAAAGTTACGAAGTCAGGAATTGTGTTCCAAACATTTCCCTCTATACCCTTTTTTGAGCATTCGTTGCCTGGACTATATGTAGCTGACAGAAAAATATCATAAAAACTGTTTGAAAACACACTATGAGACATTCAGGTGTAATTTGTTAAATAAAATCCAATAGGCCTACTTGCTTTTTATGAAACACAATAAATTACACACTGTAAATTACTGTACTGTAAAGTACAACACTGGAAATTAATTGAGTAATTTAGGTTGATAGAAAATATATGAATAACTTTAATCACTTTCATTAGTAAATGCCAAAAACCAGTTTCTTAACATACAATCTTTAAAAGTATCATATCTATATTCTATTTGGTCAATATTGCTATCAAATGCACTTTGCCACCCTCTGCCTTTCTCATGTCAAAGTTATTCTACTCTCTACTGGTATTGTGGTGTAGAGAGTATAGTACAGACAGGCGCTAGGTGCAGTTGAGTATGCATGAAAAGAGTCAGAGATTTTGACTTTTGATTTTAGTATTGGGGGCCTAGGTGAGTGTAAAAACCCATGTCGTCGCCTCCAGGGGTGGTCGACAACTTAGGAGTGGGGGCGCAAAGTTGCGAAAAACGTAAATCGGCAAACCGCTTTTAACTCCCTTGTTATTTGAACGTGAGTAAAAGATTCATTTAAATTGACTTTTGATTTTGGTAATGGGGGCCGAGGGGAGTGTAAAAACCCATGTCGTCGCCTCAAGGGGTGGTCGACAACTTTGGGGTGGGGGCGCAAAGTTGCCAAAAACGTTAATCGGCAAACCGATTTTAACTCCCTTGCTATTAAACGTAAGTAAAAGATTAATTTAAATTGACTGTTTGTTTTATTAATGGGGGCCTATTATAGGTGAGTGTAAAAACCCATGTCGTCGCCTTCAGGGATGGTCGACAACATAGGGGTGGGGGCGCAAAGTTGCGAAAAACTTAAATCGGCAAACCACTTTTAACTCCCTTGATATTGAATATAAGTAAAAGATTCTTTTAAACTTTTTATTTTGGTAATGAGGGCCTAGGTGAGTGTAAATACCCATGTCGTAGTTTCCAGGGGTTAAAGTTTCAGGTCTGTATCACTTTTCTAAATGGTTAAGAAACTTACGCCGAAGTAAGTCACTTTCAAGCTTATTCTTCATAAGAATAACATGGGAAACTGTTATAGCCTCGTAACAGTGTTAGAATATTTCAAATTTTGACATTAATCTTACATTTTAGGGGTGAAAGAAAGCAGCTACTAAAAACCATGTAAAGTAAAGAGTAAATTTTAAAGAGGAGAGTACAAAGCATTAATATAAAAAAATAAAATTGATTAGTTAGGAAAAAGTAGAGAAAACCCATTAAAAAAATTGAAAAAAATTTACAAATTTTTGAAAGTAGGGCATTTTTTTTTAGGGGTGAAGGGGTGTGATTTTCGGAGAACACCAAGTAGGGTTTGGTAGAAAATTTAATTCCTGCCCATGAAAATTCTTTAAAATCGTTTCTAGCTCATACCGTTTTTTAGTTATAGCCGTTTAAAAAAACGTGTTTTTTAGTTTTTAGATGTCCGCCATTTTGGATTTTTGGGTGGGTTACAATTTTTAAATGGGAATTTTGGGAATTTCACCGTTAATTTAAGATCAAATACTACAATACTACCAAATTTCTAGTTTCTAGCACGTTTCTAAACGAATCAGATGAGCATACCAAAGTCTTTAAATTTCATAGTTATACTTCATAAGAATAATACTGGGCACATAAAGATTAAGATTAATACATGGGCTCGTAAAAGTGGTAAAAACCTTTCATATTTTGACTTTAAACCTCAGTTTTGGGGATCAAGGAGTAAAGTTATGAAAAAACATGTAATATGTAGAACTAGCTGAACTAGCTGTTCGCGGGCTTTGCCCCGTTTTACTTCATAAGTGAGCTCGTTCGCTGCGCTCACTTGCCTTCAGGTTAGCTCGTTCGCTACGCTAACTCGCCCCCAGGTTGAAGTTTGTTCGCTACGCTCAATCAGCTGTACCCGCGGGCTTTGCCCCGTTTTACTTCATAAGTGAGCTTGTTCGCATGGCTCAATCTCGTCCTGGTTGAAGTTCGTTCGCTACGCTCACTCACCTTTAGGTTGGAGCTCGTTCGCTGCGCTCACTTGCCTTCAGGTTAGCTCGTTCGCTACGCTACCTAGCCTCCAGGATGACGTTCGTTCGCTACGCTCACTCACCTTTTGGTTGCAAATTAGCTGTTGTCATAGATAGAAAAAAAAAATAATAGTGCTGCACCCTGTTGGTAATCCTTGTAAGTTTTTAATGCTTTTGCATATCATAGAATCAACTTTTTAGTTGAAACAGCTGACTAAATTATTTAATTCCCTTTTAATATGAATACTCATAAGGTTAACATGGGGAACTATAGAGCCACTGGGGCGGAGCCCGAAAGGATTTTTGAGATAAGAATATGCCTATATGTTAATCGGGAATGTGAGCTATCATCATGCCAAATTTCAGCAAAATCCGTCCAGTGGTTAATGCGTTCACTTGTCACAAACATACATCCATACATCCAAAATTTCTCATTTATAATATTATTAGTAGGAGTAGGATTTAAAGTAAACTAAGCTTAATACAAAGCATTAATAATATTTCCACACAAAAATTTCTTAGGTAGAAAAAAATAGCGAAATTTGTAACATATTTGAAAGAAATTTACCAAATTTTGAAAGTAGGGCGTTTTTTGAAGTTGAAGGAGTTCGATTCTCAAAAAACTTTCATTAGTGTTTTGTAGAAAATGTAATTCCTGACCATGAAAATTCTTTAAAATCTTTTCTAGCTCTTACCGTTTTAGAGCTATAGCCGTTTAAAAAACGGTGTTTTTTTAGTTTTAGGTGTCAGCCATTTTGGATTTTTGGGGGGGTTGAAATTTGAAAATGGGACTTTTGAAAATTTTACTGATAATTTAAGACCCCATACTACAATGCTACAAAATTTTAAGGCTCTAGCACCTTTATAAACGGTTCAGTGATGAGCACACGAAGTCGACCACTTTCAAATGCTATTCCCTATAAGAATGACATGGAGGGGAAATTCGAGATTTCGGGGGAGTTAAAATATGAAAATGTCACTTTTCAGAATTTCCTTGGGGTTTTAGGCCCAAGACCAAAAAGCGTGCCGAATTTCAACTCCCTAGAAGTGCTCAAACATTTGTATACCTGAGGCAGTTACATATGCGGGTGTATAGTATAAGCACATGCAACTTTGCGCCCCCACCCGAAATTTGTCGACCACCCATGGAGGTGACAACAATGTTTTTTAAACTGACCTAGGCCCCCATTACCAAAATAAAAAGTCAATTTAAAAGAATCTTTTACTTACATCATTGATTTGAGCTTTATATATATAGATAACAAGGGGAGTTAAAAGTGATTTGTCGATTAACGTTTTTCGCAACTTTGCGCCCCCACCCCTAAGTTGTCGACCACCCCTGGGGGTGACGACATGGGTTTTTACACTCACCTAGGCCCCCATTACCAAAATCAAAAGTCAAAATCTCTAACTCTTTTCATGCATACTCAACTGCACCTAGCACCTCGCCTAGTATAAGTATACAGTACCTACATTAGATAACCACAAACTTAAATCCAGTACACAATTAATTACAACAATGTGTCTATTACACCTAAAGCTAAGCATGAAAGACAATAAACTTATGCTATGGTAAATGTCACACTTAGAAGAAACTTCATATCCTACTTATAGGTGTAGAATTTGAAGTATCAAGAAAAACCCATAATAAAATGTATGATAAATTCATAATAAATAATTGATTTCAGTTCTCTAAATTGTTTTCAAGATTTTTTTTAAGGACAACAGCTATGCTACACATAATTGTTTTTCTTGCCATAAAAGTGGGTAAATTAGTTTAAGCTTTTTCTTAGACTTACTGGTATAATTTAAATAAATAAATGTATATATATATATATATATATATGTGTGTGTGTGTGTGTGTATAGCTATAGTTTGCAAGAAAAATATATTTATAACATGGCTACAAAGAAAAATTAGGAGCTCATAAGTTTGAAATACAAAATCTCTTAGATAAATTACTGTATTTGAAATTATTTTATCTTTTTACTACACAATTTTTACAAATAAACAACAGTATCCTGAGTTTTTGTTAACTATGTTCTGTACCTAATGAAAAAAAACCTATACTGAATAGACCTACTGATTTCCTTATTAATATGTATCTGTGTATTGTATTGTTAAATTTCTGGAAATAAACGATTTGACTTTGACTTTAAGACAAAATTGCATTTAAAGGAGTAATATTTTACATTGTAGTTGGCAGTTATAGTGAAAATTATTAGTTCATTTAAAATAGTATTTTATAAAACTTTTTTAGATGAAAGAAGTTGAAGAATTTGTCAGCCGTTTCAACTGCACAAGTTGGTTCTATGATATTAAATAGCATTAAAAGGTTATAAGGCTTACCAACAGGGTGTAGCACTATTATGTTTTTTGCATTTATTACCACAGCTAATTTGAACCAACGAGCAACGAAAATTTGTGGTACACAATGAGAACTTTACTTTTTTCCATGGTTTAGGTCGTAGAACATTAGGGCTATGGTAGATGTGTGCTTACACTATAGGATACCGTATAAATTAAAAGACCAAATTTTCTAAAACCGTGTCCTCTCCCATAACTGCAATAAGCATTTATTCTTATATGCCAACCCCGTACGAAGGACGGGTACTCTGCTAGTTGTATTATAAAGAAGAGGTGGTGTCTGTGAGTCTGTGTGTCTGTGTGTTTGTATGAGATAAACTCAAAAACTACTGAACCGATCGGACTTAAATTGGACAAATATAAAGCTACCACTCCGAGGATGCATATAGAACTATTCCCTCTTCGATATTAAACTAGGACTCTGCCCCACAGGTTTTAAAAATTCTGAGGTGAGAGATTTAAAAGTAAATTCATATTGATTGGTCTTCATCGTAACAAAGTAGGGTCTAACTTAGGGGAGGTAAGATTGAGGCATTAGTTAAAAATTCCTCCGTGAACAGCGCTGTAGTAGAGAGCATTTTGGCAATAAAGGTTTACTAATCGCAAAAATAGTTCTGTTCATAAAATAAAATTATAAATGCCTCAAATTCAATTTTATAATTTTTTTATTATAAAATTACTATCATAACCTAACCGAACTTACCAAACTTGCTGATAATGAAATAATATAAAAAAAGTTTATTAATAGAAAAAATAATTATGTTCATTAAATAAAACTAGAAATTGCTCAATTAAAATTTTATAATGACTTAATAATAAAATTAAACTGTCATAACCGAACCAAACCAACCAAACTTGCTGCTAATGAAAAAATCTTAGTCAAAAAGTTAGTGCCACCAGCGGGATTTGAACCCGGGACTCTCAGCATACAGCCCGGCACGCTAACCACTAGACCACCGAGACCGATGGCTGAACAGCGTATTGTTACGGTAATGGTATCCCTCTGCTAATGAGAAGCCCACAGCTGTCATCGTAACCTCATCTATACCTCCCCTGAGTAAATACCAACAAAGTACAATCTCACAAAGTTTAAAAGTAAACAAGCAGACTGTCAAATGAATAAATTTTGATTTCACATTTCCACACACAGCTGGTTCAAACATATTAAATACTGCACAGATATTAGAACAGAAAGGGTATGGATCATAAACATAAAAAAATGATTTCACTACTAGTCCGAATGTAAACATTATTTAACATTACATGGATCTGTCAAACCATAATGTAGGATTCCTTCAGTTAGGTCTTTTGTTTATGTTTATGATCTATAGCCTACTGAGTCTATACTGATATTTTTTAAATGCTGTAATAATAATTTACAGGGAATAAGTCAGACTCTTATCCTGAGTTTTATGAGAAATATTAAAAACAAATTTTGTGTAAATAGTGATAAGATACCCCTGCCGCAGCAAACCTGCAGACTAAGCAAATTTTCCATTTGTCTGATTATGATTTCACAAAAATAAGTTTGAAAAATACACTATTGACAGGTTTGGAACTATTTTTGATAGCTTTTCGTTTATAGTATAAACCATTCAACATGTTATTTGGTTATATTTTAAAATCTATCATTGATTTTTGTATCTTAGGTAGTCTAACTAAGTGTTAACAGTCTGAGTTAACCCATTGGGGAAGGAATTAATCCGCTACCTGCAGCACCCTCTGGCGGCAATTAATTTTACCGAATTTGTAGACTTTTACTCTAACTGCTATAGAAAGAAAACCTTAGGTAATAAATTAATAATTCTTTCACCATTTTGTTCACAGTAAAATTGTCTACAGAAAAGTGTTAATTGGATAGTCAAAGTTCTAAACTAAAAAAATATATATATAAAGATTATAAAAATAAAAATTTTAAAAACAATATTTTGAAAGTAAACTTGATATACAAATTCCAAGATTAATCCAGACACCAAATAACACTACTATTATAAAGGTCGATCGATTCCCTACGTAGAAAAATCAAAAGTTGTGTACTTTTATAAGTAATAACATTTAAAAAAAATTGTTTGTTTACCTTACCGCAGCTGATTTTTGGTGATATGTGGTTTCCATGGCAACACAAAATTGTTTGTTATTCGCTAAAATAAATGAGTAAATACGCAAATCAAGAAGCAAGATATTTATAAACATTATAATAGTAAGAAGAAACAAAAATGGCGAAAAATAATAATAACTAAATAAAAAATGGCGCTGCCTAGCGGTGACACGAACGGCTCTCGTAAGTCGGCCTCCGGGCCTGCAGCGGCCGTACGAGTAACGCTCGTAAGTCGGCGCCAATGGGTTAACAAAAACGTACTATTATCAAGTAAAGTAATACCATTGACTATATACACCTCTACACTGCTTTAGAGGTGTATAGTCAATGGTACAGTTCAATTTCGTTTCTAAATTAAATGGTAGTACTGTAGTGAAACAATTTTTAAGCCATTTTTAAAGAACAGACAATGACTTTTTTGCATACTGACCCCGTTGCAAGGCACAGGTATAGCTGCTAGTTCTGTTATATCTGTTAGTCTGACAAATTGTACTATTTCTTTTTATACTGCATATTACTGTATTTCTTATGTTCTTTGACGTTGTCTATAGCAATGTAATGTTGGCAAATGACAATAAATGGATTCTGATTCTGACATTATTTTCATATTTATGGGGGATTTTATGGGGTAAAAATTGGTTTTTCTAATTTTTTTACCCTTAAAACATAAAATTTTGCAATTTCTTTCCAAACCATTTTGTAGAGCTTAAAAAACAAATAATTTAGTATATTGAAGCGTTACTCTGTGCCGAATGGTTACGGAGAAATTAAAAAAAAATGTAAAATTAAAATTCCCATGTTATTCTTATGTAGAATAAGTAAACTGTTGTTGTTTGCTTTGTTTATGAGCATATTTTTATCACATTTGGAAAATGCATTTATTTAATACTAAACTATTAACATTTTACAAAAAAAGCTTTTTACCCTCCCTGTTGCAGCAAACCTAGAGTACTCGTTAAACTAATGCTATTTAAATAGGTAATAATTGTGATATTTTTAAGGAGACATTTTAGTATAAATCCCATTAGGCAATTGGAAATTATTCGCTTAGTCTGCAGGTTTGCTGAGGCGAGGGTATCTTTTTATTATAACTGTAAATTAAATCATTCAATTTATTCTTGATATAATAAGAATTATTTGTATTGTATTGTTTGTTCTCTATTTTTTATTCAACCCAAGGATAGAACGGGTACACAGCTAGTTTTATTTTTAAAAAAATATTGTAATTTTTACGTTACAAAGCTTTTTGAATTTTCTTCCTTTCAGATATAATGGCCAACTACAATGTGGCTAGAGCTTAGATCTAGATATACAAGTTAAATAGACATATTATTTTATCTTATAAGTACCGGTTGTAGGAAATTATTATCATACATGTATGGACTCTTCTATGTACAAAGCACACTCATTAATAAATATGTATTTTTATATATCACCTTAATTAGTTTTAATTATTCTAAACAGTGTTTGCTAAACTTGTGCCTGACATCAGCTGCTTAGTCTACTGTGAAGAATAAGTTTATACAGTATACCTTTAAGGATTTAAAATTATTATTTAATGATTAAGTGGGTGTTTTAAGGTATAAATGTAGTTAACAAAAAAATTGAATATGATTTGAGATTATTTATGCCTACTATTAAAAAAATAATAAAACCGTATTTTATAAGTTTGAATCTCTTTTGTTGTTTTATGATTCCAAATAAAATATACACTTAAGTTTTAGAAGTTGATTATATTTTTTTTTATTTATTCACACACCCTTTGAAGATTTGTCAGATAAAACTACTTTAAATATATATACATGCTACATAGCATATCTGTTTATTCCAAATCTGGGACCAAAACAATTTGTTAATATGAAATTTTGTTTTATGGCTTAGGCTTGGGAAATGAATAAGGAGTACAAGATTAAAATTTGTGCTGGTTAATGAACTCAATTTGATGTTATACTGTACAAAATATTAATTTGAATTTTTTCAATTACATTACCGTACCGGTATAAAAAAAATTTTATAACTTGTTTTTCCTAGCACTAGCACATAATTAAGTGATATAATAACAAGCACAGTAGATTGCTACTGTTCATCATAACACACTTGTGACCATACTGCACAGCCAATCAAAACAATGCATTTCTCTGTTTCACATTATGCCGCGATGATTACAATAAGTGATATAATAACAAGCACAGTAGATTGCTACTGTTCATCATAACACACTTGTGACCATACTGCACAGCCAATCAAAACAATGCATTTCTCTGTTTCACATTATGCCGCGATGATTACAATAAGTGATATAATAACAAGCACAGTAGATTGCTACTGTTCATCATAACACACTTGTGACCATACTGCACAGCCAATCAAAACAATGCATTTCTCTGTTTCACATTATGCCGCGATGATTACAATAAGTGATATAATAACAAGCACAGTAGATTGCTACTGTTCATCATAACACACTTGTGACCATACTGCACAGCCAATCAAAACAATGCATTTCTCTGTTTCACATTATGCCGCGATGATTACAATAAGTTATATAATAACAAGCACAGTAGATTGCTACTGTTCATCATAACACACTTGTGACCATACTGCACAGCCAATCAAAACAATGCATTTCTCTGTTTCACATTATGCCGCGATGATTACAATAAGTTATATAATAACAAGCACAGTAGATTGCTACTGTTCATCATAACACACTTGTGACCATACTGCACAGCCAATCAAAACAATGCATTTCTCTGTTTCACATTATGCCGCGATGATTACAATCAAAACATGTGGATGTAGATTCAGTGGCTACTATTATTTTCATACTATCGATTATTTATAATTGTTGGTTACTGTTCAAAATTGTCATTGAATCATTACCCTGAACTGACATCAATAATTCCAATTAATTTCCATTATTAAAAAAGTAATTGTGTTAAATCTCAAAATATAAAATGTTAACTACCGTACCTATTTAACTGGATAAAATATGAAAATGAATAACAGTATCATTTGGCACAAAAATGTAGTTTTAGTGACATCATAGAGTGTTTAAAACTTTTTTCAATGGAGCATTGATTTAAATTTACATTTAAAGTTTAGTTTTTAGATCAAAATATTGACTGAGCTACCATTTAATAATATTATTATGTTATGTAAGTTAAATTGTTGAAGTGAGTATTTCCTGTGTACATTGAAATAATGTAATGTGTATGCACTGTTATCTGATAAACATAAATAAAAAGTGATTTCTTGTTTGTGACAGCAAATATATTGTTAAGAATATTATTTTTTACCATAAGTGTACTTTTTGACTTGATTGATACTACAATTATGGGCATATCCTGCTTGGAAATGTTGCAAAAAGCTGTAGGAGACAGTATATGTTTTTGAGTGACTGAGATTATGGCTCTTACACGGTTTAAAGAAATCAATAATTCCTCACTCGCTCAGATTTACCTATTTTTAATATAACAATGGGGATCAAGGATAATATCTCTGAAAGAATAAAAATTAAAGTTCGAAAATATAAAAAAGAACATTAATTTTATACATTTCCAGTATGTAATCATTACAGTATTTAGAGCTTTAGTTTTATTGGTTCAGTTTACCAGGGTCTCAAGTGGGCCATAGTTTTCCTGGATGGCCGAAAAGCAGAATATTGGTTTTGTATTATTTTGTCCCAAAATTTGATTTACAATGACGAGATCTTAGTGAATATGCAAGTACAATTAGGAATCCGTGTTTGTATATTGTTCAATATGATTTAATTCACAAAAAAGGATTAACAACTTTATTTTAAGTTTGAAACATCTACATAACACATTTTTATAAACAAACTGTAAAAAAACATATATTTCTCTTCACCACCACATACTAGAACGTGCAAGCACCAAGGGTGTATCATTCCCAACAAGTTATGTCATCTGCACCACCACCTCTTTAACTGTACACTAAATGTTAACAAAAAGACCAAACAGACAAAGACAAGAGAAGAAGTGTCATGTTAGTCACAGAAGCAGTTGCAGTGCTAACTCTGGTGTGGTATCTGTCATTAGGAGAGTAGCCATAAGACGGTCGGTCCCCCCGCTCACCTGTGCCCCCCACCACCTCTGCCAAGTCTGGGCGGGGGCGGGGGGCAGCGAGCCAGGGGGGCTGCCATGGGCGGCGAGCAGGTGACATGCCGACACCTACCTTGGACGGAAACAACGTCACGTTGAGTAGTGTCGGGTGTTCTCCGACGACCATCAAGTCCATCTCACGAGGTGCAAAACCATCTGCGTACACCTGGCGCAGAAAATACAAGTTAGAATATGGTAAAGAACATAATTTAAAGGATCAATTTAGTCAATTTACATGGATCCTGAAACAATCTCTGGTTGTTTAAATAGGTAGTAAAGGACATAGATTTTTAAAAAAAGTATCAGAGTTTTCCAGAATTTAAGTTACAGGCTGGTTAAACATCACCTGTTCAGTAAAAATCTTGGATAACCAGTTTAGTACAGCAAAAGGGACAAAAACACAAAATTTAGACCCAGCAAATAAACTCTGGTCATGATTGTTGGGTTTCTTTACGACTGCTATATACTGATTTTTGAAAGTCTTGTAGCCTATTACCTCAAGTTTATAGACGCCTGGTAATAGTATTCTCCAGAATTCTCCATATTTTGTAGTCTGGAAGCCAACATCCCTTCCTTTTACTTTGAGTGAAGCTTTCTCTATTGGGTTTCCATTTTCGTCCATGACAAAACCATGAACACCTCTATGAGCTTCAGCTAAGAACTTCACCAGCGACTAAAAAAATCATATTTTTAACCATTAGAGTATGTAAATAATGAATTATTCATGTTGGATACATTAGCGAGGGTTGGAATGCTCAGCTTTATTTGTTATTATGTAGGGGGATGTAATCATAATTCAGGGTATTCAATTCATGAAATTGTCAGGGTATTCAAAAAGAAAGGTTGAAAACCATAAATTGGAAAATCAAATCATTAAGGATTATTTAAATAACCTAAGCTTGATTGTTTACTTTTGTGAGCATTATATGTTTTTGAAGGCCTCATAAGGTACTTTTAGCGAATATCCCATCTAGGGAATATTAGGGAATTTCCGATATAGAAAATTAGCTATTACTTTAGGTCTCATGGTAGGCCCTGGACACAGGACCGATTTACTTTTTCATTTTGAGGTTCCCAGAAGCCAAAAAAACCGTCCGCTCAATTTAATATACCTACGTGTGTCGGTTAGCACAATAACTTGAGCAAAAATGATCCGATTTTGATGAAATTTAGTATAAACATCCAATAAACCCTCGTTCCCATAGTCTGATCATGCTAGTTTGCGGACTCGTTAAAATAAATGCAGGTTTACACGTTTATACCAAATTTCATTAAAATCAGATCATTTTTGCTCGAGTTATCTAAAAGGCACATATATAAATAAATATTTATATACATTTGTAAATGAAATAAATAATTAAACATTTATTACCCTTTAAGCTATTAATTTATTGAATAACTAACATGTTTCGGCTCTTTTAAGCGGCCCACACAGGGGGGCACTTGTGGGCACACATGTGACGTACGAACAGCTTGAGGAGCATGTGCTCCTATGTGTGGGTAAATGTGCCCATGCTCACGACGTGCATGAGAGGCACCTGGTGCCTGCCACCGGACCTTCGAACATCGTCACAAGTGCGCGAGCTTGTTATGATGCGCGCCAGTCTGTGGGTAACCTCAGCATATGTTCGCGAACAAGCTGCACTGTCACTGCTTATAAATCGAGAACTACTAGGTCTCCGCATGCGTGGTTCACAGTGGTTGTTCAACATTTACTGCCCCATTTGTTGTATTTTATTTGTCCTTGTTTGTTTGGCTATTAATTTCTTTTTTGTGCGGTTAAGATGTCCATCAATGACCAAAGAAAGTTTTGGTCTGAGTTTATCGAGCTTTATAGATCAGAGACGTGTTTGTGGGATGTAAAAAGTGTAAACTTAAAAAAAAAAAAAAAAATACATGCGAAAAAAATATATGGAGCTATTGATGTCAAAATGCAAGGAAGTGTTTCCTGACATTTAGAATGAGTTTGTGAAGACTAAAATTCATTCTTTGAGAGCTTCATATCGACGTGAATTAATAAGCCTATTAAATCTAAGTCTACATACCTTATATTCTAATTATACTTAAAATTACTTAGTTCTCGCTCTTTTTGGGCCTTTAAGTGTATTGTAAACCCGAAAAATATAATAGGTACATTTATCTAATAACTCAGCCATTATTGAAGTAAAATCACGTCTGATGCCTTATTTGAAGGCTAATTTTAATCTTTAGTGACTTTGCTTACAGCTTTAAAAATAGTCCTTACTAAAATAATACAAAATGAAATAAAATATTAAAAAAAAAAATACTAAGGTGACAGTTCAATTGTGTTTATTTAGCAGAGCGTAGCGAAGCTCTTTGGGATCAACTTCAATGCAATCTTTATAACACTTCATCTCAATAACGGCTGAACATATTTTAGCGAAACTTACCAAGATTGCTTTGTCAAATATTTGGATGGTTTAGACGTCACCAATTTCAAATTTTGATAATACCTATATAGTTCTAAAGTAACTCAAAATTTTAACATTGGTCTTATGGGTTGCCATGATGGTTAGAAAATAACAACGTAGCCTAAATGTAAACAAAACAAAGAATCATAGCATATGTTCAAATCAAGCCACGACCTAAACACAGTACAAAGGGAAAAAATTTGGATGATAACAACTGATCAAATAATACAGAGAAAGTCTTAGGTTCACATTTAAGTCACAATTTGGAAAGTACCACTGATCGAATAGATAAAACATATACTTTAATTGGTACAGTATTTAACAGATTTGATTTACGTAGCTAAAAGGTTATAACAAATAACATTTTATCTTAAACAATTCGTAGGTTGAACCACATTCATGGATCAATCTCATATAAATGGCAAACTTAAACAGGTGCACGACGTAGGAAGTACTAGGCCTAATAGCGAGAAGTGCGGAGTGTGAGAAACGTTTGTGGCAGTTAAATAAATATCTAAAATACAAAAATGCTATTGGAAGGGTGGAAACAAGTCCACAACGTAGGAAGTTGTGAGGGAAGTAGTAAAGGCTGGCAGTGCGGAGTGTGGGAACCGTTTTTGGCAGTTACATTAATGTATCTGCAATACTAAAATGTTAGAGGAAGGGAGGGTAACAGGTCCAAGACGTAGGAAGTACTGAAGGAAGTAGTAAATGCAAACAGTCCGGAGGGTGGGAAATGTCTGTGGCAGTTATTAATGTATCTGCAATCTTAAAATGCTATACCGCTGGAAGGGAAGGAAACAGGTCCAAGACGTAGGAAGTGGTGAAGGAAGTAGTAAAATTGAATGCTCCGGTATGCGGGAACCGTCTGTGGCAGTTTGATTAATGTATCTGCAATCCTACAATGCGATGGGAAGGGAGGGAAACAGGCCCACAACTTAGGAAGTGGTAAATGAAGTAGTAAAGGCTAGCAGTGCAAAGTGTGGGAATGCTTTCGGACAGTTATATCAATGTATCTAAAATATTAAAATCCTATGGTAAGGGAAACAGGTCCACGACGTAGAAAGTGGTGAAGGAAGCAGTAAAGACTAGCAGTGCGGAGTGTGGGAACCCTTTGGGGCAATTAGATTAACGCATTAAAAATTCTAAAATGCTATGGGAAGAAAGGGGAACAGGTCCACGACGTAGGACGTGGTGAAGGAAGTAGTAAAGGTACAGTGCGGAGTGTGGGAATACTTTGGGGCAGTTAAATTAACGTATCTAAAATACTAAAATAACTATGGGATGAAAGGGAAACAGGTCCACGACTTAGGAAGCAATGAAGGAAGTAGGAAAGGCCAGCATTGTGGTGTGTGGGAACTGACAGTGTCAGTTAGATTAATGTATCTACAATCTTAAAATGCTCTAGGGAAGGAGGGAAACAGGTCCACGGCGTAGGAAGTGGTAAAGGAAGAAGTAAAGGCTAGCACTGCAGAGTGTGGGAACATTTGTATTTTGTATTATACCTATAAACAGTTTTTCATTTATTGCTTTATTAAAAACCATGAAACATGATTGCTCCGCTCAACTGGCTTTCACTGCTAGTTATAATGATTTCAGTATAACTATTGTATTTGCTGTTGTAGCCCACTATTTGCATTGTCAAGACAGTGGTGCGCGCAAGTGTGAGTGTGGTCACCATTTAAGCCGCACATGTTCCTCGAGCCGCTCACAGTCACTTCACCACGAGCCACGCAAGACACATGCGGGCTAGTGTGTGGGCCGCTTTAGGCCATGATCACAGTTATGAACAAATAGTAAATAAACAGAAATGTAAATAATAATAGGTAAATTATCATATGATTTTGGAATTTTGTCTTGTAACAACATCGGTTGGCTCAGGCGTTGTTTTCTTTTGATTTATTATATAAGATTTTTTAGCATATTAGGTTTTCTTTTTGGATTTGCATTGTATTGAGTATGTTTTCAGGATCTTTTTACGGTGGCTATGTAGAATCTATATATTAATTAAGTAAACCAATTCTTTGCGTCAAAATTGTGGGCGACTCGGAAGTCGTAGAATGACGGGGGAGGGCTCAAATTAAAGGTCTCGATCCCGTAACGGCGTGAAAAATATAGTGAAATCCCAAATTTTAACACAAAATTAGATATAACGTAAAATTATCTCCATAAGAATAGCATTAGAAGCCATTTACTGCTTGATTTTTGTTTACTTCAATACAGCTGATCGTGATTTATTATTAAGCCAGTAAGCAATATTACATTTAGATTACTCATTTGCCAGTCAATTCTGCAATGTAGTGTATACTGTATAAAACCATCAGAAGTAATGTAACCCATGATTGAGAGTTTTCCGTTATAATAGAATGTTGAAATAAAATTATTTTATTGTGCAATTTGCAAATTTGTGTATTTTTATGTAAATTAGTTAGCGTATGATAATTACTGTAGTTGAATCATGTGAGATGGATCAAATCAAAGTAATTGAGCTATTTATAATAACATAAAAAATAAATAGAGTTACAACATTTTAACAGAAAATGTGGTAAAAGGTAAAATAATTTATATCCCGATGAAACACTTCAGTTTTGTTTTTTAAGGGTGTTTGGACGCGAGCAGACACTCGCGGTGAGATGCCGTAGTTCCCCAAGTCGCAACGCGGCGCGCTGGGGGTACCGTTCGGAGGCTGCTGGAACTGTGTGTGTTAGCTGGGGGAGGTTGGCAGGGGGGTGTTAGGGAGGGACAGCCTCACCTCCCGCACCAACGCCACAACCACACCACACCACGCCACTCACTCAGTCCGTCCCTTGTACCTGAGTGCTCTCAACTACGCAAGGCTCTCGCGGCACATGCAGCACCATTAGCCAAGCGAGATAAAAGTTAAAATTGGCAGCCAACGTAAACTCTGTACAGACATTTTTCCAATTGGTCATTATTTATATTATCAGCTTGAAGAATATGCCTTATGGTTTTAAGTTAGGCCTATGTTAATTTTTAAAAGTAAATAAGATGTTCTCTTCTTTATAACAATTAAACACTATAAGAATGAATAAAGGTGTTACTAAACATTGTAACTGAATGCAGTAATGAAAACAGTAAATAATTTTCATTAATTTTAAACAAAACCAATGAGTTCAACCTAGAAAAAACTACTGTATTTGCAAATTTTTAATTAAGGTTTACAATAAAATATGGCACATTTAGGATTCACAAGAGAAATGTATTTCATCAAAAACAAACAATAAGAACAGTGATAATTTTTTCCGTTTACATCGCTTGCGTGGACGTGGTTTTCTAGCCATTATTAATTAATGACCTAATCGTTATTAACAGTTCCCACACTCCGGACAGCTCGCCTTTACTACGTCCTACACCATTTCTTACGTCATGGACCTGTTTCCCTCCCTTCCCATAGCATTTCAGAATTGCAGACACCTTAATCTAATCGTCATAAACAGTTCCCACACTCCGGACTACTCGCCTTGACTACTTCCTTCACCACTTCCTACGTCGCGCATACGCATACTTCCTTGCGTGCATAATAGAACCAAGCTAATTTGTGTTGTTTCGTTGGAATCCTGATGTGCGCCAAAGTATAAACCGTACGACAAAGTATAAACCGTACGGCAAAGTATAAATATGCAGCAATTAGCAGCTTTCTGTACTATAAACAGTACAAGGAAGCCAACTTTGTCGGGAGACTTTAGGAAAAATTAGTTTAATTTGCATTGCTATTATACGCTTACTCCTCAGGGGGCACAGCCCTAGGAATCGGAAGAAAATTGTTAACGTAAGCATAGGTCGATATGCACATCAAATTAAAGGTCTTCACTAGTAGATTACAATGCCGTAAATTCAAGCTCAAAAGAACGCCTTAGTTATCGTTGGTGTTGCACCTTATTTATTACAGGCGTATTCAATTTAATTGACGTCTTAACTGTATAAGTTTCGCTTTTTCTGTCTGGATTCCAAAATGTTAGTTTATGCTAAGAATACGATAACGCATTTTAGTAAAACATTTATTCAGCAAACCATCATGAATTGTTTAAACGCTTTACGTTGTTTATGTATCAATAGTTCAAGGCATATTTTGGTAATTTTTATTATAAATTACCAATCTAAATCGTCTATAGTACTTCATTTCATATAGTAAGCCGTCATTTCAACAGCGTTTCGCGTCATCTTCGGTCCAAGCTAATCTAAATTGTTATGATAAAATTTGATGACATTAACAAAGATTTCAAATACTAATTCTATATGTACTTTGTTATGCTTAAAGCGTAGCAAATTCCCTAATTAAGTTCTGTATTTTTGTGTTTTTATGTTTGTTGGTAACGCATTATTTATCAGTGTTTCACGGAAAGGACAAGAGCACCTTGATAATGAAAATGTCAACCCGAATAAAGTGTTAAATTGTGAGGTTGAGGTAGTACCTTAAATACATTTAACCATTGTGGAAAGTAACTTTCAATTATAGGCCTACCTTAGGGCTATGCCTCATAGATCTATAAAGTATTTTTTAGTTTAATCATTGGATTTAACATATGGACCAACACGATCCGGGTGACATTTAATTGCGAAGCATTTGTTTTGGCTTGATACTGTCAGATACTGTATTTATTTTATTTGCGAAGGTTTATGTAGTTTTGCCAGCGTATCTGGAAATATGCAAACCAACTGCTGTTCTTAATATAAGAAGGTTTCAACTGACTACGATAATATCCCCGTGCGTAGAACGGGCAGCCAGTGGCGGCTGGTCCATAAGGACTCTGGGACGGAGTCCTCCCTTTTTCAACAAAATAGTAAAAAAAAAATAATAACATACTTAATAATAATTTACAATCCTACATTCAATGTACATAAACGTCAGTAGGGTCAATGTTCTTAGGACGGGTAGTAGAGGACGCTACATGTTTTTGCAACAGGTAGTACGCCGGGACGCAGTAGGTATGAGTCCAAACTCCCATATAAACTGCATGGAAATATTCGACCAATCACAGCGCTGCATCAGGCTCTAATGCAACAGATATAGGGCGTTTGGGACTCCGTCCAAACAGTAGTTCAAACTATTGCCACAACAAGCGCTGGGTGCAGCGAGCGATCTCGATCTGTCAACGCAATTATGTAGAGATCAGTCAAATTTTAGTTTTGTGAGGTTATGTTATCGTGCCGTGCCGCCGGTATACTATAGTAGTTAATTAATTAATTAATATACAGTTGTACCTGTACCTCTGTTTCTTTTCGTTTTAAGTGTAGTGTAGTAGTGTGTAGTGCGAATTAATGAACAATGAACATTTCAACGAAGTATGCCAGTGGCGAGGTGGTAAGTTTTGAACAGAGAGTTGAGTTAAAGCTGCTAGGCCCGCCAAAACCTGATTTAGTTATAACGCAATCTCAAAAATCTTGCAAGAGTAGAAAAGGATTTTCTAGAAATTTTAACAAATCTATGTACAACAATGCTGAGTGGTTGTGTGGCTGTAACGAAAAGAATGCTTTCTTCTGTTATTACTGTTTGGTTATGAATGCTAGTGACTCTGTTTGGACTGTTAATGGTGTGACAGATTTAAAAGACTTGGCGGAAAAAGTAAAAAAAACACAAAATTAGTGAGAAACACATAAATGCTAGTATCGAATATGCAGTTTTAGGTAAAGTTAATATAGCAAGCCAGCTGGACAATGCCTACAGGTTAAATATTCAAAAACACAATGAAGAAGTTGCTAATAACAGATATATTTTAAACAAACTTATCGATGCAGTTAAATTTGGTGGTATATTTGAATTAGCTCTAAGGGGTCACAATGAACGTGATTCATCAGACAATCCTGGAATTTTTCGAGGTTTGATTAATCTAATGGCTGACATAGATGTTACACTGAAACAGCACATTGAAAAGGCAAACAATCGAGTATTTGTTGGCCTTTCGAAAACAATTCAAAACGATTTGCTTGACTCGATTTATTCAGTTTGCCATCGACTGATTTCCGAGGAAATTCGCCAAAGCAGTTATGTAGCAATTCAAGCAGATGAAACCACAGACGTAGCTACACTATCTCAATTGGTTTTTATTGTTAGGTATGAATTGAATGGTCAAATTAAAGAGAGATTTATCACTTATGTCAACCCCAAGAGTTTGAATGCTGAGGGAATTAGTGAGGCTATATTTTGTGAATTGCAGAAGCTAGGACTGGATAAAACCCCCGACAAAGTAATAGCCCAGAGCTATGAGTAGGCTACGATGAGTGGGCAACATACTGGCATACAGGCTAGGGTGAAATAAGTTTATAAAAACGCCCACTACGTTCATTGTTATGCACATCAATTAAATTTAATTGTAGAGAGGTGTTCTACTCAAAACAAACAGATTAAGATATTTTTCAGCAATATTGAAGGATTTTCAGCTTTTTTTTCTCAGTCAACAAAACAAAACAAAGTTCTTGACGACATCGTTAAAAAACGCATGCCGAAAAATCCAGCAACTAGATGGAACTACAAATCAAGGATCGTTTCTACAGTACAAAATTACAACCACGAAATTTATGAATGTCTTGGGAAAATTGTTGACGACAACAGTAATGACTACAAAACCATAAACCAAGCTATTGGCCTACAACACATCCTCCAAAGTGAGGACATTATTTATTGGCTTAGATTTTTTAACAAAATTATGCCTCATGTAGATATTCTCTACAATGAAATTCAGCATCGCAGTATTGATTGCATAAAAGCACGGAAATACGTAGACGATTTTAAAAAGGCTATCTCAGAGATAAGGAATTCTCCCAAACCTGATACACACACTGCAAGTGCAGCTGGATGTAGTCGAGACAATGAATCACTACATGATGAGTCATCACAAACCGAACTCGAACCCAAAACAAAGCGCGCTCGCTTTAGTGATAGAAAAGACATTGTTGCTAAGGAAGTGTGCGATGTCATAACTACCGGAATTAACGATCGTTTTAGCTTCCTAGACCATCTGTCAGTTGGTGTGCTTTTTGAGCCTACATTATTTTCCAAATATAAAGATACATTTCCCGAAAATGAGCTGGAAGCTGCTGTAAATATATTTGGTCTTAGAGTGAAAATTTAAAAACGTACGTTTTCAGGAAAAGCACTTTGCAAATTTTTTCCCCCTTTTTTCAAAACTTTTATTATTTTTTTAATTTCATTAACATTTGAAGTTGCATAAAATGTCCATGGTAACGCAATATCTTTGGTAGTTTTCTTTTTAAAGAGCATCTTTAGTAGAAAAACACAAAATCCTGTCACGACCATAACGGACGTTTAAATGAATATTAAAAATAGTTAATATTATTTTTATAACTATGTTTTGCTATAAACTAATTTACTTTTATGACCATTATACAATAAAAAGGTCACTGAGCTTTTGGTATATTTGGTATTTCTAGAAAAAAATAAAAAAAACTCAAAAAATAGAAAAAAGCCTTTTAAATTTTTTTAACTCTGAAAAAACTTACCTTAGACCCGAAAAATCGTTATATTTGTGTAGAGGTGTGCTTCTTTTGTGTATAAAACATTGAAATATGACGATATTTTAATTTTTGAAATTTTTATGATAGAAATCATAAACGTGATGGTCAGGGACAAGCGGTACGGTCGTGAATTGTTTGGAATAATCTAAATCTTTCTAAACAATCCTTCAATTATACTGTTAGTTATAATAAAACTATGTGTTTCAATTGAACTAAACTGTTCAATTTACAATTATATTAAAGTTATTGTCACGACCAAACACACTATAATCCATAAGGCAGGATTGGTCGTGAAATAAACCGCGATGGTCGTGAAACTTTGGTCGTGAAATTACGTGTTATTTGGCTCTGTTCTGGCGGTAGCCCTGCACCTCATGTTCAAGGATACAAAGTGGACTTCTAGGTTAATCTAGCAATTGAAATATCTTATAAATAAAAATTAACACCATGGCTACTTCATCGAATGGAAACTACTACGTACGGTCATGGACACACCAAAATTACAAAAAACACAATCTTTCCTTTATTAATCTTGTAATTCATCCTTTCAACTCAAAACGACCGGCACTACAATCCTGACGTACACCCCGAACTAGTCTCTAAAACCAACTGACTCCATCGACGCCAGGCTTGCCACTGTCGTGCTCCTAAGTTGAAAATTTTTCCCAAATGGTCGTGACGCCAAATCGAGGGACAGACTTATTTTGTCATGGTAGTCAGTCTGCAATGACAATAAAATTATAATATGCTCCTTTTTTGTAAGTTTAATAACCATTGATGACATAAAAATATGGCTTTATATATTTCGACATGAATAATTAGTCTAAAAACAGCGTGAAAGTTGGAAAATGTACCCTGGGGAAACGTCATGGTCGTGAATTTCGAGACTTTAAAAATACAAAAAAAATACCTAGAACCTATTTAAAACCAAATAAATGTGTGTAACATGTTGCCGGGCCCCGTCCCAAAAAATATTAAAACACATAATAATAAACTACAAATCCAGTATCTACGAAGTAAAAGGCCAAGGACATGAAAACAAACGTTTTTAAATTTTCACTCCTTAATAAATTGGAGCTAAGACAAGAGCTATCTGTAATTTATAGCAGGGATAACTTTAAAAGTGCCAAAGGATCGCTGATGTTATTAAACTTCATTTATGAAAATAATTTAACGGGCGTCCTTGCTGAGTCTGTTAAGCTTCTAAAAATTATTTGCACAATTCCCATGTCCAATGCTGAAAGTGAGAGATGTTTTTCAACGCTTAAACGCATAAAAACATTTACAAGAAACACCATGAGAGAAGACCGGCTGAATGCACTAGCAATGTGCTCAATTGAGAAGGGACTTTTAAAAACCCACAATTTCAACGAGCTTGTCATCCAACATTTCTCGGAGCAGAAGGACCGACGGATGAACTTCTGTTTCAAACAATTAAATTAAGGTAGGCCTATGTATTTAGAGTGTTAGTAGTTAGTGTTAGCTTTAATAATATGAGTCACCAATTATTAAGATTGTTCACAGCCCGCAGGGTAGTTACGTTTTGGAGGGTATGGGGGGAGAAGGTTGTATGGACGGGCGGGTAGCGCCAGAGCTATAGATATACGGGTAATGCGGGGTAAAATGCGCGCCATTCTGAGAACAACGTAAACACACCACTACTAATGACGCAACTGCAGACTTGCGCACGCGCAGCGGCCAAAAACCTTCAAAACAAGAGGGAGCCAATTTCTCTTGTTTATACATGCCAATTGATTTTAGAGTTTAGAGGGTCAAAATCCTCTCCCAAAATTCCGAAATTGAGCAGTAAAAATTAAAACTAGCTTTAAAAATTGCAAGTTAAATTATGAAATAGAAACCACAATAGAGGATTCATTGTTATGCTTTGCAATATCTATTCATATTTAATATAGGCCTAGTTCTATTAGGATAATAAATCTGATCTATTAAATAAATTGGTAAAAACTATTTAAAAAATATACTTTACTCTACTCTAGGCCTACTTATGTATACTTGCTCATGACAAACAACAGGTGAAATGGGAGTTTTTGGGCTATTATTGGACACAGTTTTAGGCGTTAAAAATTGCTTTAGAAAGTCACCAAACGGCTTTAAAAATGTCAATGTTCCACACCCCCCAAACCCCCCGGAGCCCCCACCTTGACCAGGTCCTAGAGCCGCCACTGACGGGCACACAGCTAGTCTAAAATAATATAGGCCTACAGCACACCTACTAGAACAACAATTTGAAAGAACATAGCAACCGCAACACTCAATAAGCGGTCAACGCCATGGTAACTAGAAACGTCAAAACTCAAAACTGTAAATATTCGCTGCGGCTGTCAAATTGTGAAGATTTCGCGCCAAACAAGACAGTGTGGGAAGGGCCACAGGTGTGCGAGGTGGAGAGAGGAAAGGTGGGAGAGAGAGCGAAGACCAAGGCAGCCTGCGGCCGTGCGCACTTGGCGTTGACGGCGCGTGCGGGCACTGTAGATGATCACCACTACACTTGCAGTGCCGCGCGTCGACTTGACATGGTGTTACATGTACCAATATTGAGACGGAACTGTTGCACATAGAAACAATTTTAAAATGTCTTTACTCTAACTGATTAAACCCAGATATATTAAAACCACTAGCATTAAGTTTTAGAATTACACTCAACTAATAATCAAGTTGTAAAATAAAAAAATTAAAGAAAAAAAAATTTTTTTAAATAATTTTATTCATTGCTTACATGAAGAAATGTTTAATATGAAAATGTTTTTTTTTATTTCGAAATTCCCAATGGTTTTTTTTTATTGTCAGTACAAAAATACCTAAATATCAGCACTTTAACCCCTTGTAATTATCAAACAAAATTTTTTTTATTTTTTCTAAACCTCGTTTTAGTTTTAATACATTGCAACAAACACATTCCAACATAAAAATCGGAATTTTAATTTTTTGACCAAACACCCTTAAACCATATGTTCACAAAGTTAAATAGCAGTTTACGCAACGATTGCGTTAAGTGAGTCTTTACGACACAAGTAGAAAATTTAAGGCACGAGCATTGGCGAGTGCCTTAAAAACTTCTACGAGTGTCGTAAAGACTATTAACGCGAGTTGCGTACACTACTTTACCTACGACCGTTTTTTAATTACTATCAATCTGGATATAATTACTAACAATCACTACTGATGACTTTTTAGAGAGGTTATGTTTTCATGTATTGTCATTGCCACGGAAAGTGATGCAACAACTTGTTGTATAATCAGCTGATTTCCTGTAATTACGTGTTTGTTAAACTTCGTTAAATATTACATTGCTAGCAGCAATCTTACTATAAATAATATTGTATCAGGTACAATTCGGCAAATATTTCATTTATTTTTGGACTTCCACCAACTTAATTAAGAATACGCGAGTATCAACATGAACAAGTCGGATCAACAATTAAATTGGTCAACTGATCAGCTGATCAGCTGATTAGTTGACGTTCGAAGCATTAATATTTTAATTCTTTTCTCTCAATACTTGAATCTCATTGGTCCGTTACCCTTGTTGATATGAGAAAAACTATGCTGATATGAAATGAAACTATGCTGATATAAAAGTAAACAGCTGTAAAGTGAAACTTTTCAATTCTAAGAACTGGACTGAAATGGCTACTTTAAAAAACGGTCGTAGGTAAAAATTATTTTACTATGTTTACATTTCTTCAAATTGTATAGGTTATTGATGTGTTTTAATTTGACGCTTATTGTAATGTTTAATCAATAATTTTATGAAGTGGAATAATCCCAACTGTTACTCTTAGAAAATAACCTGGGAAGAAAGGTGAAATATGTTCGTACAGGCCACAAGCAATATATTTTTTCACTAGTAATTATACTATGACAAGTTCAAATGGGCGGAAAAGTAATATTGTTGGAAGGAAATTTGTTACTGTTTGTTTCTCCAAGGGAAAAAGGTTTATTTAATATAGCTATGCATGTATAGTATAGATAGGAAAGATATATACAACAGTAAAAGAAGTAAAACATAGAGGTAGTTTCCGTTTCATTACGTTTCAAAAAAAAAAATGCATGTCAATGCTTATGTAAAGTAATTATGTGATTGTTTCGATAACGGGGTAATGGAACCAGTGGATATTAAATTAGGAATCAGTCGATGATAAGCTTTTAAATATAAACATTAAAATGTTTTCCAAACAAAATTATAATGTATCCATATAGAATTAAAAAATATATCATACTTTTCACAATTAAATACGTAAAAATGAGGACAAAGAAGCAAATAAACACTTTAATATGGTCTCAACTATGAACCGACCAAATGTTTAAATAGTCCTACTTTGATAGAATTAGGAGGAAGTTCAGCACATAAACTTACACTTAGAGTAATTTTTATTTTTACGTTGATCAGAAGGAAATCTAGAGAAAGAAATGCATTGTTTGGTCAATGAATGGGATGCTTTTAAACTGATGTTTTTAAACTTTATAATCATGAATTTCCCTGAGTAAATCTCAGAACCTACATACTATTTATACATCCAAAATCCCTCCAAATACAGAAATCTGAACCCTTCATCCTCCATTGATCATCTTACTGTACATTTTAGTTTAATACATGGATATTCCAATTAATTGTACCATTTAAATAGGTTCAGTTATAATATATGAGCTTATTTAAAAACCCTCGTTACTAATTAAACATCAACCTTATAACATATAGTTCAGACAGGCTATTATTTTTTATCATCCGCATGGGGCGACCCTGCTTTTATATTATGCGCTTATCGTATCACCTACTGGGGTTTCATTTGTCCCCATAACTACGCTGTTAGAGGCATCGATAAAAGAGTACCATAAAATCTGGAGCTTGTGAACCGCCTCTAAACACGTAGTTTATTGGACAAGTGAAACCCCAGGAGATAATAACCTACCATTTCATTTCTTGCATGTGCCTAGATGGCAGCGAGCGCCATGTTGACAAAAATATGACTATACTCTGTACCAAATAAAATAATATTAACAGTTTTGAAATGACAAAAACAAAACTATATTTACTAGGTGGCTTTCCCAGAGGCATCCACAAAATTGAGCGGAGTCATCAAGGGTTCATATTATATTGTTTTTGTCATACTGCAGTAAAAGCAGTAGTTTTTAATGTATGCGTTGCGGGTCTAAAGTAGCATTTTTTCTCTTTAGGGAGTAAAAATCGTTTTTAGCCTCTATGGAGTAAAAATCAGCTGTTGTCAACTCAGTTGTAAATTTCTATTGTAAACGATTGCATGTATCGATTCGTGCTTCGTAATAATTTTAACCTGCAGTCTACAGTCTCTTCCCATAGCATTTTAGCATTTCAGATACATTAATCAATTCCCACACTCAACACTGCTCACCTTTACTACTTCCTTCACCACCCCCTACGTCGTGGACCAGTTTCCCTCCCTTCCCATAGCATTTTAGGATTGCAGATACCTTAATCTAATCGTCATTAACAGTTCCCACACTCCGAACAGCTCGCCTTGACTACTTCCTTCACCGCACTTCCTACTTCGCGGACCTGTTTCCCTCCCTTCCCATAGGATTTTAGGATTGCAGATACCTTAATCTAATGGTCATAAACAGAACCCATACCCCGAACAGCTCGCATTTACTACTTCCTTCACCACTTCCTACGTCCGCGGACCTGTTTCCTTCCCTTCCAATAGCATTTTAGGGTTGCAGATACCTTAATCTAATCGTCATAAACAGTTCCCACACTCCGGACAGCTCGCCTTGTCTACTTCCTACGTCGTGGACCTGTTTTCCTCCCTTCCCATAGAATTTTAGGAATGCAGATACCTAAATCTAATCGTCATTAACAGTTTCCACACTCCAGACTGCTCACCTTTACTACTTACTTCACCACTTCCTACGTCACAGACCTCAAGCTAGTGTCGTCATTTGATTATATTTATGATCCATACCGTTTCTGTTCTAATATCTGTGGAATAATCCTATCAGCTATTTCTTTATCTATTGCATTCAAAAGTCAACAGCTAATCATATGTCTTTGTTTATGTGTCAAATACTGCTTCCATAAGGATTATATTGAAACTTTGAGACCCAGTGGGGCAGATTCCTGAGAGACTTTTTTAACGCCATATAGATGTTGGCACTCACCGATATGGTCTTTATCACCATGCAAAATTTGAAAACGATTGATTCAGCCGTCTAGGAGGAGTTTGCGTATTACGAAATGCATAAGAGTCAACGTAAAAGAGCTTCGCTCGCTCCGCTCAATAATCATTGGTAAGAGCAAGAAACATAGTAGATTACTTTGTAGGTTGGTAGACCTAGATGATAACCAGTTTTTAAAGCAGATTGTCAGTTAAGTTCACTAGAGATTAAGGACTGGAAAATAGTGGTTGCTGTAGAAAATTGTAAGTAAATTTTAAATTGTTTTAGAGTAACATTTCAGAGAATTTACTGTAGGTAGTACTTGTAGGAGTCATATTTTGAATGTAAAGTAAAGAAGTGTATAATTTTAAAATAATTTTTAATTTGTTTAACAAGAGTAGAAAACTTGCAAAGTTCAGACAAACCTGTAGATTTTTGTTCTTGAGAAGCACATTTCCACAAATGATTGTAAGGATCTTCAATGCTTCAATCCACATTTAATTATTAGAAATTGTCAATAATAGTTAATATTGCATTTGTTTGGTGTTTTCAGACATATATCAACCACTTCTGGTACCTTCTAGTACGTCCTAGTTATGTCAGAGTCCCGTTGAGCCAGTAACTTAAAGTAAGATCCAACCAATTTATAATTTTAATTTAGTAAGAAAATCAAGTGAAATAATAGTAATCTTATTTACTTTGCTTGAGAGGGGCTTGTATCATTTTTGGGAGATTTGAATAATATATATTATTTTATCCCCCAGCTTAATAGGGTTTATTTCAAATTAAAGTATACTACCTAATTGGCAATCATGGTAGGGTATAACTCTATGACAGCTATTTAACATTTTATAATAATAATATTTGTTTTAGCGAATGTCCCTATAGGAAAGAAGCTAGTACCGTAGGTGGCACAGAAAGACCTAGACCCAGGACCGATTTACTTTTTCATCTTGATGTCCCCAGAAGCCAAAAACACAATTTGTTCAATGTTTGATATACATATGTGTGTGTGTGTGTGTGTGTGTGTGAGTGTGTGTCTGTGACCAAGATAACTCAAATAATTTCAGTCCGATGTTGATGAAATTTGGCATGAATGTGTAGAGCTGGATAGACTTGAATGTGCTTGCGAACCAGCAAGATCGGGTCATGGAACATCAAAGTTACAGTATAATTGTACCTACCAGTTTGTTTTCCTCCCAGAACTTGGGCAGTTCACTGGGTGGAGGGTATTTGCAACAGGACAGCTCCAACGTCACCTCCATGCAGCCATACCAGACATAGTTGAAATCCTGCATACCCCCTGTTCAACAAATACAGTACTCAGTAAACTATAATGACATTATGTTTCATGAGAGATATTTGATACCCCAGCCTCAGCACATCTGCAGACAAATGTGCGCCATTGTCCCCGACTATTTAAATATGTTTCAGATTGTATCGGTCCATTTTAATGCCTTGATATTTTATATTGGTCTTTGGGGATTTATGACACATATATGGGATGCTTTTAGTCCCTGGATTTAACGATTGGTGTATTTAGTACAACACCATATACGGGGTACACCTGTTTTCGTTTTTATTGTATTTGCTACCACGTTCTTATTCGAATCATAGCTGTACCACGTATTTCTCAGTGAAGTTGAGGTTATACTGTGCGTATGTTTTTTCTCAGCAGTTGTGTTTCAGTTGGTTTTTTGTGGCTTTGGGTTTTCGGCGCAAATATGGGACAAGCGGTCAATAGTATAATTGCATTATACATTTGGCTATAGACCGACGGCTCACATTTGCGTAATTTTTTTAATTTATCAAAACTATGGATATAAAAGTAATTTAGTAGGTAGATGTAACAGTTGTTGGAAGCAAGAATATTGCATATCAATTGATTATAACAGGTTTTTATTTTCGGTCTGAGCTACTGACCAATTTAATACCTCCAGTCTATCGGTGACATTCAATATTAGGGTCGGTCTATTTTGATCGCCCATATCCTATTTTGATTGTGCATATATGTGCCGATCGGTAGCAAACATGTTAAGTTATATAATTTAACAAACAGTGTACATTTATATTTTTAACTCTCCAACTGGCAATGGGCAAACTCTGTAGTGGTAAGAAATTTTTGGTGATTTTGCAGTCATATTTTCAAAAATTTATATAAACTAAACCAACAGAGCAAACCTTTTAAAACGTATACTTGAATTGTTCAAAATGAATTGAAGTTCAAACCTCCCAAGTAGCAAAAATCGTTGGCCCAACGTTTCTGTCGATCGTTGGCCAACGGTATGTTTTGGCGATAAGTCTTACGGTTGGCCAACCAACCAATTTTTGCGGAAGGGCCAACCATCCCATTGGGCCTAAACATAAAAAACACAAAATAATAAAGATTTAGTATGAAAAACATAATTATGAGTTGAGTAAATTGATTAAATAGTTCATAAAAACTAATTTTGAAAAAAAAACTAGATAAAATAGTTTGGCCCCAATGGGTCTCGAACCCGGTACCTTAGCCTCACTCCTTACCTCTGAGCTATCTGTGCTTGTTGATTATGAGTGTTTTCAAGTGGTCAAAGAGTAGCCGACAGTTGCAATGGTCACAATACTTAAAATTTTTTTGATACTACAGTATAATATTATTCTGTTAATCTGTTAAGGCCTCAAGTAGTTGAATTGTTTTTCTGGTGGTTGGAGAGGATACTAGTATTTGAATATAGATTATTTAATTACTATTAGTAGATTAGTACTGTTATAATTGATTGTTATATAATTAATTAATCTTTCCCCTATAACTATTAAAAATTTGCTCAAATAAGTTAAAGAATATTGCAAAAAATAGAATTATTATAGGCCTAATTAATTATTATATGTTAAGCAGGTGTTCCCCACTGTATCTAGTATCACAACTTCATCTGACTACATTTATTATAGATCCAAATTTTTACAATATTTGTCCTATATTCTGCTGCCATAACATTTATGTTCTTTTAAATAACTCAATTCGTTAAAATGCGTTTTAGAATGTTTTATACTTAAACCCAACGATTCTTTCCTTTGTAGGGCCAACGAATACAAGTTTCCGTTGGGCCAACGTTGGCAAATCGTTAAAATTTCTGCCAACCATTTCCCAACCGTGCCGACCATTTCCCAACGTTGGGCCAACGATGTGTGCTTCTTGGGCTCAAATTTAGTAACTTTGTGCACAAGAAACAGTTTAAACTATATGTACATATTTACTACTAATAAATATGATTCAAAGTGATAAAGTCACAGTCACACCACCGATATTTGTTGTTGGTAAACAGTCAATAAAGTTCACAAAACCGACTAAAAATAGTGTCTCAAGTTTCTAAAAGTAATGTCACATTTCAGTCAAGGCACAATAAATAATATTCAAACTAAACATTTACAAATTTACCACTACTAATCATGATGCAAACTGATTAAGTAAAATCACACCAAAACTCGACTTGTTAGTCAACAGAGATTGAGGTTAATTAGTCAGACAAATATTAAAAAAAATAAGAGCCGATAAATTCAGCACCAGTGGTGCAATCTAAACAATTAAATACCACAATGCACAGAATGTCATATTACAATAGTGTTTAACCATTTATTTGGAGTTAACCAAAAACTTGCAAAATGTGACCAGGCTTTGGTTATTGGCACTAAGCGTAAATTTGTAAACTAATTTTAATTTAATATTTTTATATTGTTATTTTTGGCACCCAATAGTAGATACTTTGTGTTGTAGAGATGAACCAACAGTACTTAATGGAAAATGAGACCTCCATCACAACAATACTGAGCAGAAATTGAGTAGTAGGCCTATTTTTGTAAGCTGATATTAACTTTTAAATAAAAGCACCTCATGTCATACATACTGGAAAGATCAATCAAATCTTCTTCTACATTTAGATATTTTAGGCTTTTGCCATTTTTTCTCGATTAATAAACAAATGGGTTATTTCTATTTTACCTAACCTCCGTTTGTATAAGACTAAGAACCTCACCTGTAAGTGGGTACCAAGCAGCACCATTGGTGATTCCATTCTTGAATGATGGCATGCCTTGCTTACAGGCCTGACCAAGGTGCATTGTGGGATGGTTGCGAGAGTATGTGAGTGCGAGGTGGCGGAAAACATCGTCGTCAGGAGTAACAGAAGGTGTGGAGGCGTAGCTTTGAAACACTGAAAAAGGTAAAATGGTACATAAATAATAACCTTTTCCATATCTATATATATATATATATATATATAAATTAAATTAGAGTTTTGTCTGTACATTGCTCAGAATCATAAATTTTTAGGTTATTTTTACGTTTTATACGTTAAAGAAGCAGAAACAAGTCTTATCTCTATTTCTGTCTGTCTGTAACACTCAAGATAGCATTTTACGCAATCTTCTCCATGAAAACGATGGTACCTATCAAGATCCAAGTCATTTTAATGTATTCACTGGATTGGCGAGAGTGTCTTTAGCCATTAAAATATGGCCTCACTACTTTGTAAATAAAATTACGGACGTTCAAAAATGCAGTTTTGTGCGATTTTTGTCAAATTTTTGTACAATTTTTATCACATAATCGTCTCTGAAATAACGAAAAGCTGTTCGGATCAAGATTTTTTTTTTTAGCTGTCACTGATATGTTTACAAATGTTGTTTACAAACCATTTCCGATCACGTTTTGAAAGCAAATCCCAATTAAGTGAGATTAAAAATGTTTTTCTTACATAAGGAATTCATTATTCGCACAAGTGCAATATTATTGTGTAACCGTAAATGAAATTAAATAACTAGGCATCATGCAGGTCAGGAACCAGAAATTCTTTGTGTATAAAATTGTTCTTGAGTTTTGATAACCAGAAAAAATACCTTGAATCTGTGTTGTATAGGGCTCTGGGACACTTAAAGATCGTCGCCAATAGAGTAGATTACAAACAAGGTTTCCACTTATTGACGGCGCTTCAATGGCGATTATGTGAAGTGTAAAGTAAAAAAATCACAACTGCAGTGGGTGATTGTAACAGAGGTTTACGGATGATGCTAAACTCGCTTTTCCAATGTGTCACTTTCTGTTTCTACTCACTGTGTGATCCAATCGCTGGACCATACAGCCAATAGCCCAATAGCCCCATAGCCCATCTCTTGGGTACGTACGCCTACCTACTTATTCATAACAACCTTTTCGACGACGATCCTTGATACCGGTACTTTTTCATAGAATACATGGTCTACCTACTTAAGAAATAAAATTATAAATGTCCAAAAACCCAACATTGTGTGATTTTTGTCACATTCAACTGACTACTATAAGATCCCCGTGCGTAGAACCCACACAGCTAGTATTATTTAATATGCTACATTAATCTTTGTGAACAATAAATAAGGCTCTTTTGTTTTAAGATTTAACCCCACATATTATATACCAAAATGTTCGTCTAGGTGTGAAGATTTTAAACTGACCTTACATTAAAAAAGTCCCATGGACTCTGTCCTAGTGGCTTTTAAAGTTCCCATGTTATCCTTGTGAAGAACATTTTATTTGTTTACATTATGATAAGCTGGATAATTTAACTGCTGTAAATATTTTAGTTGCAATTTAAGGAAACTTGTGCTACAATTATTTACTGACTTGTTTGAAATGAAATATTTACTATTTTAATTTGGGTTGGCGTAAATATTACAATGGAAAAAAGCGAGAAAGCCTGGACAATTTGATATACTAAAAAGAAAACTGAATTAACACTGTGATGAATTTCTTGAGCAATCATTGAAAGAGCCGATTCGCAAACTATGGAAACATAGGAAAGTCATAGAACAACCACCAAGTAGAAGAAATAGAAATAATACATATTTTTAAAATTTATAATCGTTATTATGGACAACCTAATGTGGCTATGAGTGGGAAATATTTGTAGAAACACTAAAAAACAAGATCAGCTTTTGAAAAATGATAAGATAATTACAAGAAATTTTGATTATATTGATCTGTTATGTACATCGTGACTATTTTCATAATCTTTGAATCGACTCCAGTAATCATTTAATCTAGCAGCGGTTCCACACATGTTTTTGATTTTTTTTACTTTTCTTATGTATGTATTTAACTTTCTTCAGTGTTAGTATAAGTTTTAATGCTTGTAAAGCTGAAACAGTCCTCTAAGGATTCAAATTGCAAAGCTGACAACTAGACGTTTAGACTAGTCATGTAGAGATGCAATGGAACTGATCCCTCTCTTCTTTTATGAAGATGTTATTTTCTATACATTCCCTACCAATCTCAAAAAGCTTTCCCAGAGGTATATACTAGCGTAGTGTACCATCCTTCATACGGGGTTGGCGTATAAGTATAAAATGCTTATTGCAGTAATGCTCGTGCTCTGCGTTTGCAATGGGAGAGGGCACGGCTTGAGAAAATTTGGATCTTTAAATTTAAATTATGCTATAGTATAATACATCTACCATAGACATAATGTTCTACCAATGCACCTAAACAATAGAAAAATGTAAATTATCAAACATTCGTACAATATCACAAATTATTTCAACATAAACTTAACTGTAAACAATCCTACTTTGACAGGTTCTCATTGTGTATTACAGCTTTTTTTGCTGCTTAGTTTAAATAAGCTGTTAGTTGTCATAAATGCACAAAAAAAATAATAGTGCTGCACCCTGTTGGTAAACATTGTAACTTTTTAGTGCTATTAAATGTCAAAGCACCAACTTGTTTAGTTGAACACCTGGCAAAATTCTTTAATTCCTTTTAAATATGAACGAGTGTGTTAGCCCGTCCTACGTACGGGAATTCAGTAGTCAGTTAAAACCGTGTACAATTCAGATCAGCTAGTATACACATATAAAGACAAAGTTTCTTGCAGTTTTAATGTGAAAAATCATCTTGTAAACAAATGTTGTGTGACCAAATATGTTTTTATTCCATCATAGGCCTATACGATATGCATTTTAAATCCGATAATTTTACAATAAAACAGCAATTCTGCAATTTTTGCGATGTGAAAAGCGTTGAAGTGAGATTTGCAGCCGATTCGCACAGACGCACATAAGTAGCCTACAGTAGGGAGAGTAATAGGTAATAGTCAATTGAGAAGTGTATAGACTTATAGTCAACGATACCACCTTCCATAGCATACCTGCCTCTTCCATAATTATTATCACCACAATACAACTACTATACACAATTTCCAGTAGGTCTGAATAGAAACGACCTAAAATAAAACGATAATATCCAATAAAATTCACAGTACACATGAATTGTCCCACATATCCTTTTAACAATTTCACTGCATTAATTGCTAAATAAATAAGTGTAAACAAAGAAAATTAAAAACAATAACAGTTTGTTTTGAAACAGCTGTTTGGTTCAAATAACATTCATTTGAAAAAAAAAGAACTCACGATTACCTACTAAAAGAACTGGTCACATGTAGCAGGAATATAAAAAGTAAACACGCTAGTAAAGCTAATGACGTAATTGTCAATGTTTATTATCCATACCGTTATCAGTTCTATCCTTAATAATTACCCACCCTCATTGAATAAGTGTACATCGTAATTTCCCATACCTTAATAATTACCCACCCTCATTGAATAAGTGTACATCGTAATTTCCCATATTAGTTAATTTAAACTACAATATATTCATAGTTGAAATAAAAGTGATATTTTCAAAAATAACCACACTGAACACGATTTCATAAAAGGATGGTTTGTCTAATTGCAGTATCCTAGGTCAATGTTGACGTTGTGTTCAATCTTTGTATAAAACTCGGCTGAGGTTGTGGTGGTAATTTAAAATCGTGATTCCTGATTATTCTTGATCTTCTTTTTATGACCAATATAATCCAAACAAAGTTAAAGCAGACAAACATTAATTGTAAACAAAAAAGCTACCATGAAGAATTAAAACATGTAAATTCTTCTTCTTTTCTATTCTTTCCTCGAAAAGTGGAATAGTAAAATAATTTGCATTTATCCTTTCTTATTAAGACTCGTGTACAGAGCCTCGATTTGTACTGTGGTTTAATTAATTTTGGTCTATACTATTTTAAACTGTGGTCTAATTATCTCTACTAATCTTACTTATTTCCTATAATCAATGACAAAATAAGAGTAAATAAAATAACCTCATAGTTCCATAGTTTATATTTAACCAGCTGTTAGTTAAAACAAATTATATTGCTCTAAAACAAATCAAAGACTACAAAGATTGCTTTAAAAAAATAATTTGAACATCCTAGTATTTTACTATGTATAATTTAATTAATCCGTCATCCTCTTACAGAAGAATTAAACGTATCAATGATTTGCATTACACATAGTATAAATAAGTCAACCCTAAGTATGTCTTTACATTTTTATCCAAATGCTGAATTTGTGACACAAAAGCTGAATGTTTACAGCTGTTATGTTAAGCAAATTATTTTATGCCAAAAGCTAGTTTAGAATCTTAGCGTCGGCTGCTAGACTTTTTAAAAATTATATCTTAATTTCTAAAAAACTGGGACCCTAAACTAAATTTATGGCTTCGACATTCCCTAGTTCTCAAAATTATCTTCCTTTCAACACAAAAATCATGAAAATCCGTCGAGTGGTTGATTCAGAATTGTGAAATAAAAAAAAACACTGTTTCGTTTTAATATTATAGATAGATACTCATAAGAATAACATGGTAACTTTGAGCCCTATGGGGCATAGCCATATAGGATTTTCACAACTGTAATTTGCCTATGTGTTTCTCAAGACTATCAAGTACCTTTCTGCAAAATGTCAGCTCAATCGGTCCAGTAGTTTTCACATGATGGAACTTCAGAGTACATACAACCATCCATACTTTCACATTTATAATATTAGTAGGATAACATAATTTAAAGGGCCAAACGCTTCTCAGAAGCTTTTCTACTTCATGCATAACCTCAGTGTAAACAGTTTGTTTGGCATTTTTATTAAAATAAAAATGTTGGGTAAAATCAAACGTAACAAAACCCAGTATAAAAATCAAACATGCTATCCTTGAATGAACATATTTTTATCTGTAATGTTTTATTTATTTATTTATTTTTGAACTTCTGGTAGCCTACGGCCCTTCCTCCTTAATGTGGTTTCTTTAAAGAAAACCCTCGGTGTTGCCTAGTATAAGTTAATAAAATAAACTAAAGACAAACTGAATTGTTTCAAATAAAATATATGTACACATCAATCAATTAACAAAGAAGATTTTAAAGTTTTTTCTTTTAAAAATAAAATAACACAAGCACCTCACTTCATTGTCCAAGCACTATGTTACAAAGCAAAAACAGTAGAAAGCATTTCAAATGTCAGTAACAATAAGGTACTGACAATAAACTACTCTTGCTATTTTGAGAAGTCTAAACCATCAAGGCTTTAGCAATTTAATCAACAAATATTTATAATACAGTTTAAAGCAACACACTCAATCATTACCTGAACATAATGGTGAAGATCTGCATATTCCTTTAGTGCAGCAAATAACAGTTTAGAATAGTATTAGAAGGAAAGTTGAATTAGAATTAAAATCAGTACATACGTTAATTATTTTGGCAGATTATTATTGTCCTTTTTAATAACAGTTATTTTTATAATTTGTTTAAAATGAGAACCACATAACATTCCTAAGAAAAAGATGGGATAATGGTTTTCTCAAAAGTAGACAACAATGAAGCAACTGATTTTACGTTTGTTGTTTTGTTTGTTAACTAATTATTATGCGTGTAAGAAGAATATCTTCATTTCGTCCAAAATGTTCCAAACAATAAATTTAAGTAGACAGAAATATACTATATTTTTTATTCATTTTTTTATGAGGAGGTAAAATACGCACACAGGTAGCCAGCCTAAATAAATTAGGTGTGAGACTCCTGAATATAGATCAGACCACACTTATTAACCCCCCCCCCCTTCTCTAAGACATACAAACATTAAAAATAAAAAGGTTAGGCCTCCTGACATCAAATCATGTTACAAACTGTTAGGTTATGCTAAATTTCATATAATTTCATTTTTACATGAGATAGCTATTAATTTTCTAAGTATAGCCTATAGTAGTCATTAAAATTTTTTTTTATATACATGTTTTTGAGTTTTCAGTCATATACTTAATCGTTTTTACTTTGTTATGACTCTTTAAAAGTTGGAGATTATTTTACGTATATTTTGACTATTTTTGGCTATATAAAAAGTTGAGTAAAATGTTGCCTCATTTTGTTTATCAATAGATTCAACAAAAATTATCAAAAAGCTTTCACCAAATCCAAAATCACGCTCCAGCTGAAGTTGATTTTGGTATTTGTGTGATTTACCGGACTGAAAGATGTCGTATAACTCACTGGAGTTGGGTGTGTTATCGAAGGGGTAGCTCGCTACGAGGGCTCCGCCATGCAGACCTCCTGATAGTACAAACTGTATCTTGGAGGTCCATTCCTTAACAGCATCAGTTTCTGGCTGCCCACGCTTGTTGTTCTAATTACATTAACACATTAGAAACATCTTACCCAAGTAGCACAAATTGTTGGCACAACGTTGGAAATGGAAATTTTAACGCCTTGCCAACGTTGACCCAACAGGAACTTGTATTCGTTGGCCCTACAAAGGAAAGAATCGTTGGGCATTTGTTGGATTTAAGTATAAAACATTCTATAACAAATTGATTGATTTAATAAGAAAATAAATGCTATAGCAGCAGAATATAAAACAATTTTTGAGAAAATTGGATCATAATAAATGTAATCAGATGATGTTGTGATAGTTGCGATACTAGATACAGTGGTGGAACACCTGCTTAACATATAATAATAATGCAAATATTTTTTTAATTTTATATTCTTTAACATATTTGAGAAAATTTTTAATAGTTGAACAATTTAAGGGGAAGGTTAATTAATCTTATAACAATAAATTAATAAAATGATAATAACATTACTAATGGTAATTAATTAATCTATATTCAAATACCAGTATCCTCTCCAACTCCCAGAAAAAATATTCAACTACTTGAAGCCTAAACAGAATCATAGTATCAAAAATATTTAAGTATTGCGACCATTGCAATTGTCACCTCTTTTACTGCTTGAAAACACATAATATCAACAATTACAAATGGTTCAGAGGTAAGGTAAGAGGCTCATAAATCGAAGGTATCAGGTTTGAGACTCATCTGGGCAAGATATTTTTTTCCTAATTTTTTTCAAAATTTGATTTTATTAACTACCGGTATTTAATCAATACACTGAAATGATAAATATGCTTTTAAAACTAAATCTTTATTATTTTGTGTTTTTATATTTAGGCCACATGGGATGGTTGGTCCTATGTTAAAAACTGGTTGGTTGGCCAACCGGAAGACTTAGAGATGATTACCATTTCGCCGCATTCGTGGGAGACGATTACTATGTCTACATGACCGCGGGAGACGATAACTACACCGCAAAAGATGATCACAATTTTACCGCGATCGAGCAAGACGATGGTGATGATGATTATATCCACACGACCGCGAGATATGTTCATGATATTGCAGTGATTATGGAAGACGATGTCTACACAACCACGGGAAACAGTCAGAATTTTGCCGCAATCGCGGGAGACGATTACGATTTCTACACGGCCGTGAGGGATGATCAGTAGTTTGCCGCGATATCATGGAAATACAACCACCAACATCTTTTTATTTTCCAATTTTTTGGCACCCCCCCTCCCCTAAAAAAGCCAATTGCCTCACGCCCTAGGCACGTGCCACTACTGTGCCTATTCGGTAAATCGGCCCTGTGTCTAGTGTCATCAAAAGAAATTTGGTCATTTTGGCTATTTGTGTGGTCTTGGTTTATTTCTGATCTATGATGAACTTGCCAGTAGGCGGCAGATTATGGGGCAAGTTACCTGCCTCTGGTTTATTTCAAGTTATACCTGAGGCAGATAGATAACCTGCCCGCTAACTAGTTTAATGTAAACACTGCTTCAGGAATAAAATATAACTTTGTAGGCCTGAGGGGCAAAGCCCAAAGATATTCATAAGATGAAATGGTGAAAAGGGAAGTCTACATAAAACCACTTCACTTTGATATGTTATTTCTAAAAATCCATCCACTATTAACGGAGGAGTCAGGGCCGGTTTAACCCATACGCAAACTACGCGGCCGCATATGGCGCCACAAAAAAGTGGCGCCAACGGAACAATTTTTTTTTTTTAAAGTGAACAACGTAATTTTGTTTATTTTTGCTCAGAGTTCAAGCATTCAAAGCACCACAAAAAAGGCATTTATTCTGTTTGTACCAACAGCACTTGAAAAATGCGTAGGGCCTATATTTGTACAGCACTACAACTCAAGGACTTAATGCCATTTGCAGTTTCGATTTGTAGTGAGCTGACGTTCGGCAGTCGGCAGCATACAGCGCGGCGCCTGTGGGTTTCATTTCATGACTCATGCTCGAGATAAGCAAGCGCGCAGCGCCACTGTCACAACCCTGGTCACAACAACCCTCCCTTCCTCCCTTCCACCTCTGATAACTCTAGCCTCCTAGAGCTGAGCATTACGTTGTATTGCACTCTTTAAGTTTTTGTTTTTTTTAGTTGTATGTTTTTTTTTTTTTGTTGGCTTATCACTTATGGCAATAAAACAATGATGTTCTAAACCAGATTGATACCGACTCAGCAATTAAAGAATTTGCCAAGATTCAAATCTATTCAAATTGAAAATTTTTTATTCTTTTTGTCAAGGTAATACATTTGGTTTTTCATGTTTTCTACATGTTTAATGTGTTCAATTAAAAATTCCTCTCTTGTCATCCACCTACACCTGTTTTTGATTAATAGGCTTTATAAAAACTTATATCGTATCCAAGTTATCCTGTAAAAACTGTTTTCATATTTAGAAATAAATTGTTAACTTTAGGCCGTCGTAATGCTCGTCAAGCATGACGTCACGATAGTAGACGGAAATGACGTAGGTATTCATTTATTTATTTTCCAAGGAAAGATTAAAACAAGCAGCTGATCACAAACGGCAAACATTACGTCATTTCCGTCTTCTATCGAGACGTCATGCTTGACGAGCATTACGACGGCCTGTTTTTTTTTTTTTAGCGTGGCCTTGGTTTTGCTCAAGTTTATATGATGAGTAAAAGTGTAAAAATGTTAAATTTCTGGGAATAATAAACAGTCTTTTATTGCAGTATTCTTCTAACCTAAACTTATAAAAAAGTTCTTCCCAAAATCTTTGGGAAAAAATTCACAAATAGAGTTAAGTAATGTTCATGGGTTGTGGGGGTAGTGGGTGGGGTGGGGGAATTCTAAGTGGCGCTGATTCGGGTGTTCGCTTAACTCTGAAAAATTCCTAGAACCGGCCCTGGGAGGAGTAGTGTTTTATTGTAGAAATTGCCTTCAGGTATTAATAGATTTGTAATTTCCACAGTATAAAGGCACGAGTAAAGCTATTACATTAATAAAATACCTGTTTGAAATAGTCTGGGAAGTTCCTGTTGAGGTCAAAGCCACGAGCATTGTAGCGTCCCTGGCCTCCATCACACTGCCCTGTAAACAAAGGAGTTACTGTACAATCTACATGTTCATCAATAAAATTCAAAATGTCTGGGGTACCCGTATCTGCGGTTTCAGGAATAGGCCCACCTCCCATTGATGTAAAATGCTTTTAATGGCTGTCAAAAAGGCCAAAACTATCTTTTAAAACACATACTTTTTTGTCTCAACAATCTGTTTAGAAATTCGCAGAGTATAGTGAGATACTGAGTGAGATAGTGATAGATAAAATGTAGTGTCGAGATAGCGAGTTAAGTTTTTTTTTTTTTTTTAAGGGGCTATGGCCCCCACTGGTCACTCTGCTGGTGCTTATACTTCAATCTTGTATTTTGGGATTCACAAATATGCTATAGCATGTTAACTGTTGCAAAAAATCACAATCAATGGAAATTTATCTTCAGAAATAATGTACAACAAAGAAATCTCTACTTAATTATCTAAAAATACATCTTAGCTTAACACATTAAGCCATACCAGTTTTCGGTTTTATTACCACAGTGTGAAACAGAAATTTAATAATGCAGTTCTGTTTTCAGTCATATGATGTTTTTTATATTATACATGTTTATCTTAGGCCCCTATTACACGAGGTAGCCTGGCGACGTCGCCAGCGGCAGTAGCTGGCGACGCACTGGCCACCAAACCTATAACCAGTTGAGTAGCCAGTTGAGTAGCCAGAATTTTACCGCCGTGGCGCCGTTGTTGTGAGTGCTTGTCTTGCACTTGTACTTGTTATGAGCGGTGTTTACAGTGAATAATGAGTGATTATAAGTATCTTCTCCTTCTGTTACTTCTGAAGAAAAGGAGGCAAAGGAAGAGAAAAATGTACGTTCATCCAATGCTTAGTGCAAGAGAATCAAAAGGGTTATATTACACCCTTTTTGATGAGCTCTGTGCGGACAATAAAAAATGTTTCAATTATTTTCGTATGTCACAATCCAGTTTCTTCGAGTCATAAAGGATTATATAGACATTTTATCAACTGAAGTGAACAATTCACACACTCACAACACAACAGAACGCAACACAACAGTGTGCAAGTACCCCCGCGATATGAACTAACCGAGTGGCGACGTAATACTGGCGACCTAGTGTAATAAGCTCCATATGCTACAACGCAGCGTCGTCAATATGGGTAGCCAGTGACTACCACAGTGGCGACGGGGCTCGGTAGCCAGTCGGTCGCCAAAGTGTGGCTGCGTCGCTGGCTACCCTCGTGTAATAACATCCATAAGAATCAATGACCCTTGACAAGCTGAGTAGCCAGTTTGGTCGCTGGCGACGTCGCCAGGCTACCTCGTGTAATAGGGGCCTTATAGTTATAAAGTTTTCATACAAAAAAATTAGTGGGGTTGTATAGTTGCATATAGTGGCAGAATATTTCAGTTCTGGCGGGGAGGCTGCAATTTTAGGTGGTTATAGAATACAAGTTTCTGAACCTAAAACCGCCCAGACCCCAATTTTTAAGGACCTCGGTCGTCCGTAATTACGTCATCAAGATGGCGGTCGTTAGAGGATGCTGGGTCGCCATGAATTGGCTATAATGACCGAATGCCTGAACCGATTTTCATTAAATTTGGCACACAAGTGCTTGAATACATTATCTCAGCCTAGGTATACCAATGGTCGAGTTTGATCAAGTCGTTTAAAAATGGCAGCCCTTAAAAGCTAAAATTAAAAATAATCTTTCAGTGTTCTCAACTCCCTTCAGAGATCTGCAGCAACCAATTCACCAAGGAAGGGCGGTTCCAGAGAGAATGTAGATAAACAAACTTAAACTCCAACCATAATAATTTATTTATTTTTAAAGTTTTTAATGTGAGTAGGCTATCAAGTACAGATGTATTCATTAGGACAAGAATAGGTAGCACAGGTAAGGCGGAGCTGGCGATTACGCGGAAAATAGTATGGGAGTGAGAGCGCGATAGTCATCGTCGTACTCAAGTTGTACTAGCCTGGGCCACACACATTCGCCACAGGTGCGCGGTGCTGCCAGCTCGTAGTTAAACGGGTAATGTTTTTAGGCCGGCGCGTAGTACACATCGATGACTCATCACCATCACGCCATGTGACGAGTAGCCAATAGCCGCAGTGCAGTGGTAGCAGCACTGCTGTTGTAGTAGTAGCGACCAGCCGACTACAACACTGCGACTAGCGAGTAGACACTGAGTAGAGCAGCAGTGAGAGTGAACTGAACATCTGTGGAATTTATGCTACGTTGTCACTAGTTGATTTATACCCTTGCATTGTGATTGGTTATTTATGCGTTCTTCGTCAGTATTTAAGTAGTAATAATGCAGTAATTGTAAGCACAACTTTAATAGATTATAGGTCTCTGTTGGTAAATTCAATGGACCATGGGCGCCTTATTGAACCTACAATTTCAATTTCCTAAATTAGCCGAGCCTGAAAAAAATGTTTCAAGCTGATACCTTACAAGCATTTTGCAGAGGTTTGTTTTCAACGCAATACAATTGTAATTATTGAGCTCCCATATGCATTTAATGATATTTTAAAAGTAGCCTATTAAATCTGTGTACATAACCTCAAAAAATTAACTAGGACCGCACATAGTCGTCCTAGTCTAGGACAACTATGTGCAAAGTTAGAGGTAGATAAAGAGGAATAGATTATAAAGGCCAACTTGTATAGTTTTTCATAAAGCCCAAAATCTCTTGAACACGTTGATTTGCTCAATGACACAAACCAATTAATTACACGACTTTACATTGTATAAAACTATTAGACTTCTAAAACTAGGTTTGAGTTTGACTGTTTGCACTTTGTTGCTGAAGAAATGTTCATGAAATTCCACAATTATTCTTAATAAGGCAACAACCTCAAATGTTACATTTTTTTAAATCTTAAAGCTAGGGTCTCAAAATAGCTTTGAAAACGCTAATTTCAGCACATAATTTTCAAAATTTCTGTCTGCCAAGGGGGTATTCCATACCCCCCAGACCCCCCGGTAACCCCCAATGTAATAGCCCGAAACTCAGCCCTGGAACCGCCCCTGCTATTCACTTTCCTTTTAATCAAGGATATTGCACTACCGTCTCTGCATTTCATGGAATAGGCAAAAATACCCCCATCACAGCAAATCTGCTGATTAAGTGAGTTTCTATTCCCCAGATTTAATTTTCAATTAAATCAATTTCAATAACATTAGGTTTCATGAGTACCTAGGTTTGCTGCTACAGGGAGATTAATAAAGTGAGTTTTTATTAAGCCACGCTCCCCCGTCGGCCATATTGGATTGATCCTCCATAAGACCAATGCTAACAAATATACCCTAATTTTATCGTTATTTTTCAACGTAAAATTACAAATGTGGTGTCGTTTGAAAGGTAATATAATCCTAAATGCAACTCGTGGACCAAATTTTAGAAATAGTAATTTATGTTTTTAAAAATAAACTAGTAAACATGGATAAGTTTACAATATTTTTGGTAATGTTTAAGGCAATTATGTATAATTTAAAAAAAACAAAAAGCATTACAAGTTTCATTAAGATTAATATAAAAAAATATATATTAAAATCGGATGGATAAAAAATAACCAAAAAAATTTGGGGCCAAACGAGAGTGTTGCAGCGAGTTTCTTACTCCAAAATATCAACAAGTCCGACTGCACTCTACCGGTCGAAACTAGCAGCGGAGTGATATTCGTCTTACAGTTGCTGGCACGGGAATGGAGTTTGGGACGGCAACTGCTACATATAGCGGTAGATCACCTTTTTCAAATGTACAATGATTTGACACACTTAGAGTCGACTTAAAATTACCAAATTTGGTACAGCTACTATAAATTAGTGCTTCTCGCTAATAGTAAGGCTGTAATTAAAAATAATATTTTTTTTTAAATTTTAACAACCTTTAAAACTCAAAGAAATTTTAAAATTGAGAATTAGAACATGAAAAAGTAAGTGATCTGGATTTTTTTTTATTTTTTGGTCAGGAAAGTTTTGTCAGCGGCAAAGTTTGAAAGCTTGAGTTGTATCATGATATACATTTAACAAAAAGTTGTTTTTAAGAATACTTTTGGAAATGAATCAGGTAGAAGAGGAAGCAAAATTTGTGTCCCGCCGACGTGACGCTTGACCGCTGCCTTTCGACTACACCTCTCTAGCAACCACATACACACACAGTGATTGATGCACAATATTTATTGTAATTATAAGTCGAGTACGGTAACATTCGTATACATGAAATTGCTATTCACATTAATTGTATTATTATTTTGTGTAATTAATAACTAAATGACGACCAAATCGGCTCTATATGAAACAATGCATTGAAGCCTGTTTATAAACTTTTAATAAGGATATTAAAACGAATTTATCCTTTTATGTAAGTTTTACTTTGCTCAAACAACAACAAATCTTTTAAATAACAATTTTTAACTCAATTACACATTACAAAAACACAGATTTTTTACGGTACATTACATTGTCTTGACAATAATAGTTTGAACACAAAACACTTGAAAAAAAATACTGTACATAAAGCTGTGTGTACACAAAACTGCTTTTACTGCCCTAAAAATGTTACAAACTTTGTTAGACGGAGGCTACTATAGGATACGCGCGTAACTAGGATGACTCATCGCTCCCCCCACTCCTTATATAGTCCAGGAAATAAAGCTAACAATATCATCAAATTAGGAAATAATTAACCCTCCGAGTGTCCATAGTTTAGGCCTTAATGTCCGCCTATTTTTGGCACATTTGCAAGGTTTCATTAAAACCGATCTGAGAAGCTTAAAACAATGTTAATTCTACTGTTCTATATACCATTTTGTTTGGAAAATCATGGGCTTCAATATTATACATAAAACATAAGGAACATTTGTTTCAAAAAACTTTTTTAGGTAAAAAAAAATATTTTGGAAAAAAAAAATAAATAAGTTCGCGCTCAATGAAATTGGATAAATTATAGGCCTATAAATATTTGCAAATAGCCACTTTGTTCTAAATTTTATGAGGATTACAAATATATAATAATATAAGGAAGTAGATTTGTAAATAAATAAGTTATGGGCAAAAAACAGATTTCAGTACATAGCGTTTAGCTAAGAATGCATAGCCTAACCATAGCTAGGAATCTGGCTGATAATTTACATCAATATCACTACCTACTTCTTCAGGATCATCAACCAGCCCTTCAAAATCACTTAAATATTCTTATAATGCACCACGTATATCACTACTTTTGATTTTTAACACTAAAACAATGATAAATGTAATAAAACACATCAGTAATCGGTCCGAGGGTAACCTAGCTATTTACAAATACGCACGTCAGCTGTCTGCTACAATTACGATCGGCTCGGAGAACATACAGCGCTGAGACAGACCTCTGGAGAAAGCTTAGAATATAACGAGAAGAACGATACCTTACTCGATCCAGTTCAATCCGATTAGGTCAGTCATAGAGCCTTCGCCGTAAACGATGTTCGCGCGTCGAAAAATCTACGCGTGACACTACACAAAGTGTGTTGCGCTTGATTTTTCGACGAGTGACATTCGGAGGGTTAAAGCCAGATTTTTGATTCCATTGTTACCTTCTATTAGGTATAAAAAGCAAATACAGAAAGTTCCCCATTGATGGTGTGTGCTGATTTGCTGATCTGCTGGTTAAATTAAAATAATTATAAAATAATTTTAAAAATCTGGAAAAGAAATTTTATTCTTTCTTACTAATTCAATGAATGACTAATTCAATAAAAAAGTCATAAAACAGGTTAATCATAAATTACAGCATGAATACTTCTAATACAGTATGTAAACCTAACATAGCACGCACAGAATAAGTTCACAATGTAGACTAGTTCTTTACTAATTCCTAATTTTAGCTTTTTTCGCAGGAGGCCTCTCATATAGTTCATTTCATTATACAGATTGTTTCACCGGAACCCTGACAAACTTCAGGAAATGGTTCCTGGGGTCAAAACTGAAAAAATGTCCTTGAAGCATATGTCCTAAGCTCGCTCGTTTTCTAGTTATACGTACAAATTGGTTTTTTTAGATTTTTAGTCTATCTGTAGAACATTTTGCCATAGATTAAACATACTCCCTTAGTAGATTCCCCGCCGGCATGTTATAAGGTGAGGACGGCTAAAACGGGGCAAACTTCAGTGCGCTCTATCCGGGATTTCTAGTACTAGCGCTCTAGGCGGTATCAGTGCAATGGCGCAACCTCGTGGCGATGAGAGGAACAACGCAACGACAGCATTTGTCTGCGAGAATGGCCCAAGCCAGAGCCCAACACACGGCCGGCGCCGTTGTTGCCGTACAGCTAATCAGCCAGCACAGCGAAGCACTAGCAGCTAATCCATTACATTTTACAATCATACGCGAATATAGTTTTTCTGTTATTTTTACTAAGTACAAAAGAAGCTCATAGTCATGGAATACAAGGTGTATAGTGTAGGCCTACTATAAATAACCGATCATTCATTCATTAGTCATTACCAACGAATCATTTTTAAATAAATAATAAAAAATAAACCCTTATTTCCTACATAATTCATACTTTTCCCAAATTACATGTTTTTCTTTTAATTTTGTCGGGCGGAGATGAAATCCTCATGGACACTCAAAAATCCGTATTCGAGAGTAGTGTACGACTGTTACTGGCAAAAAACATCGCAAAGTTTTGTTTAAAATAATGCATAAGAAGAATGCATAAAGTAATGTATGTGATTTGAGAATTTAATTTTGAAACGCTTTATGAACTGGAAATACAATTAATTATTATTTGTATTAGAAAGTAATTGCGAAACATTAGGTAAGTATTTATAAACAATTTAAATTTAAGGATCCAAAGGAAATAATTATGAAATGTTTAATGTATTTAATTTGACGTTTTGTATTTAATCACTTGACTCTAATGTTTACATAATAACATTGTAATACTATGTTTTAATAACATTAATCATCGTACAGCATTTTAGGTTACTTAATCTACTTACACCCAAACAACTTAATCACAGCAATATATTTATATCATGCATCCTAACATAACCATATATAACATAACCAACAATTAAAAACAAATTGTTTACATTTAAACAATTTTATAACAAATAAACTAAAAAATTTAAGTACAATTTTTCGTAGAGTGCATTGTATAATGAACTTATTTAAAGCACTTGTGTGTTGTTTTTTAGTGCCTTCGACCTTTGTTTAGCCATTACTAGCAATTTTGCGGCTTATCCACGAACTCAGTTTTCTCGCCAGTCAATCCCGCGGATAGTCGGGAGTATACTGTAGTAGGTTAGTTTATTTAATCCAAATGACATATTCTAACGATCCCTACCAATATTCCCTCTGAATTCAAACGTTTACAGTTTCCTGCACGTCTCATCTGCGATAACTATAAACAAAACTCAAGGTAAATCACTGTGAGTGTATTAATTAGGATAGACTTAACATATGCAGTATACACGTTTGTGTGTTTTTTATAATCCACACTGGTTCTGTTTTAGTATTCGTGTGTTTGATGACGTTTTACTGTTTACTGTTTTACTAATCTAAAAGTTTTCTAAATTACTGTCAATTTGAATTGATTTGGTTGATTGATTGACATTTACTTGTTTTGTTAGTTTCATAACTTTTTCCCACTTTTCACCATATTTACCACCGGGCTGACGCAGATCCTCGGACATAGCCTGCAGGCTTCTTTTAATTTTTGCTACTAGAACCTTGTTCAGGATGAAATACAGTATTGGTGTTTGTAACAGTTGGTGTAACATTTCATCCAAATTGGATGCATCCGGAAAACACGTCGCTTTGCAGCGCCAAATCTAGGGTTAAGGCGTCCGCTCTGCCTGTCCGCCGCACGTTAATGCAATGGCTTTGGCTCTCCGTTAATGTCAGCTTGGTACTTAACCAATTGAAAATAAATTTATGTTAATGTATTCCTTTCTTATATCTGTAGGCTTGATCTTTTTTAATTTTTTGCTACTACTGTAGTAGAATTTTTAGTGCGAAATAACTGGTAAATAAATACTTCTATATAAGCGTTTTTCTAACGCATCTTACACATACAAATACATTTTTTGAAGAAAATCAAAAAAGCTAGAGTCATAAATTTTAATCTAAGGAGTAAGGAACAATCTTCAGATGAAAAATATTTCAAAAGCTAAGTGAGTTATTTAAGAGGACTTAAAACGTCTACAAGCGCTTCTCGTGGCGCTGTTCAATGGCGCAACATATCTACTGGCCCGAGTTGAGATTTCTGAGCTGAGGCAGAGCGCATCCTTAACAGTACCGTGTTTTTGAGCATAAAAACATGGATGCTTTTCTTTAAAACGGCATCAAAACTGAACTCCGCTAGTGTCAGAAGTCCATAGTGGCTTCATCAAGTCCCTCCTGCAGTCCGCGCAATTAAACAGCCTCAAGCAGGTTCGGTTTAAAGTAGGTGTACGGTTTTGTAATATAATATTGTAAGGCAATGCTTAGAGTGTTAATAAAATAAGTTGTTTGTCAATTTTTAAATTGAAATAATAAAAAAACAACTGCAATGCAAAACTAAATGTAAAAAAATAATCGAATTAGGAATAGTATTCTTCACCTGGTCCGCGGTGACGGTGGTGCGCGGGTGCGTACACTATAGTGTGGCCTTGGGTTAGCCCACTCCTTTGAAGTGAACGCGTGCCGCCTGATGCTGCCCTTCCAACCCCGCCACCATGTGACGTTGCATCGGAAGCTACCGCCAGACACTGCCATTGTTAACACGTGCATTTACACTCACTGTTTTCTTTAGTTTATAACGTTTTTTACATAGAAATATTGTACTAAATTTCATAAAAATCGGACCATTTTTGCTCGAGTTATCGCGCTAACAGACACACATATATATATACACGCGATTTGCGCGATGAATTTCAACGGATGGTGTTTTGCGGCCTCTAGGGACTTCACAGCAAAATAATTAAATCGGCCCCGGGTCCAGGTTTTACCATGAGTACTACGGTAATAGCTTATTCCCTATATGGGAAATTCGCATATGTTCGGAAATAGTTTCAAGAATGTTTTAACATGTTGGGCTGCAGGGTATTGATTACATGGTTATTGTATAACCTATTTGTGGCGTAGACTAGGATAACTAACCTCCCTGATTCCGTGCACGACTCATCACAGTTCACAATCGCTTTTTGAGCACTATTTCCTAACCACTGAGAGTCCGGACTGTTTTGAGATCCTGCATGGAGGAGAAGAAAATCGGAAAAGAAATACCAAATTTAACTCCTAAAAGAAATGTACATGGAGGAAGTTTCGTTTGTGCATAACTTGAATTGGACTCTAGATAAACGAATGCCGATGCTTGATGGCAAATCTGTGCGTGTATACCTTGAATTTTAGACCAAAATTATGAAATTCGGTCTGTTAAAAGAGCCGAACCGACTCGTATAACTAAGAAGAGAAAACCTAAGAATTTTGTATAGACCTATATATATCACAATAATAAATTCCTTAACTAACAGTTATGTAAAAAAAATTAACCTACTTTAAACACTCTAAAAATAATTAAATAAATCTTTCAAAGTAAACTTTTGTAATGTTCAAGTTCACGTATTTGAAGTCTATGATGATGTTTGACACAACATACTGAAAATTTAAAGAGGATGTCCACATTGCAGGCGGTTATCTAACTAATGATGTTAATCTTCATGTTTTTTCAGAGATTTGCATTTGGAGTTATTTTATTATTGTAACCCATCATTGGCAGATGCCTTTTTAAAGTTTTTTTTTATAAGATAATAAATTGTAATCCTATAGTGATATTAACTAGTATCTTTTAATGATAATGCATTTAAATATTTTTAATTTGGATAAGTAACGTTTTAATATTGACCTAGCCTCTTTTCCCTAACATAATATCAACATAATTTGTTTCTTATTCATATCAATTAGTGTGTCATAGTTGCATATTGCATTCATTCAGAAGTAAATATAAAATACAAGTAAATACTTCCTTGGTATAAAAAACAGTGCTTATGTTTGTTATATATATATATTTATGTTACCTATCCTGTTATGATTTTATTGTTTTTATTATTTTAGAGGGTTTGAAATCGGTTGTTTTTTTACAAAGATAAATTATTTCATCTTATTAGTGACTTAATTCTAATTTGTAACATATTTATTACTTAAAGGGTTTTTAAAAGCAAAATTGTTTGGACCGATCAAGAAAGTTACTGAACAGTTATTATTTTAAAACTGCTTGAGTCACCTGTTCTGGTTACATAATTCCTGGTTATAAAAATTTTGGTAAACCAGGTGATGAATTGGGATTGCCAGAAATTAAATCGATCGAGAGCTGCAAAAACATTTCGGTCCGTGGTACGAACTCTATTTTTTACCACACTATACCCTATTACCTACCTTTTGCAGCCAAACATGTTTTTTGTAAACCGACGTAGCCTAAAAGTTTTATGTCTTAAAAATCAATAGGAAATAAGTGTATTGTTTGATTGGAATAATGTTTCCAATGATATACTATAATTTTATTGTTATGATGTTTATTTTATGGTGTTGATACCAGAATACAATTTCAATACTCAAAACGGAGTTATACAAAATGCAGGTCAAATGTTGAAATACCTTTTTCATAGTAACCAAAACAAAACGCCTAGTAAACTCAAAGTCAGTTATTTAGGCTCCATGGCATGAAATATATTAAGCAACTTTTTCATGAAGATCTGTCTCTGTACCTTCATCGTTTCAACTAACAGTTGTGAGAATATTATTATTATTTATTGCTTTCTCTGTAAACATATTAACAAAATAAATATGTTATAAAGGTTTTCAGCATTTTTTCACTGGAACCAATATTTAGGCCTACACTTAAACATAATGTTATATATGGTACCAAAGGGAAACCATGGTTATTTTGGGAGTGGAACCATGCTGATCGGTATAAAAATCCCAGAGAAATTGATGAACATCTATAGAAAAAAATACATTGGCACAAACGAATTGAGAACCTCATTCTTTTGTTGGTAGTGGGGTATTCGGTTAAAAATACTCACAAGTAACAAATACAATAGATGGCTATTCAAATAAAAGAACAATTAATTTAATTATCAACATCACATTAACTAAACTAGAACAATCGCAATAAAACACTAGTGTTACAAATACTGAAATACAGTTAGCCGAGGCTCTGCACGTACAAATGACGCTGTATGGAATCAAGCTGGGTGTGAGTGTCGTGGTCGTGTGTAGGCCTATGTGCCAAGGTGGTATTCCTTGCTCGCTGGTGCTCAGTGCTGGCGCGCGGCGGGGCGCGCGGGGCTTGTGGACGCGCGTGTGAGAGCTATAACGCGGTAAGAGTGTGTTTGTGTGTGTGGCTGTACGGCGAGACCTCTAGCGCTCCTAGCCTGACCGTACTGAACTACGTGGGCAGCACGCAACTTCGCCGTACAAGTGCTCGAACATACCGACCCCTATCCCGCGGAGAATCTACTAAGGGAGTATGTTTAATCTATGATTTTGCCCTCTAGATTAAAAAATTTACAAGATATTTTGATAAAACTTGCATTGATAGATAGAATATTAAATTTCAAAGAGATTGCATTACTATTTTGTGCAATCATGTTGGTTGTGACTGATAAAAATAAGTTTAAAAATAAAATATTTTCAAAAAAATCTTTATTAAAAATTATTTTTTGTTTTGGACAGCTCTTCATGTGGTACTGTAACCATTGAAGCTTTTGGCTTGCAAGTTAACCAAAAGTTGTAGAGTTTAATGGAGAACAAGAAAATGTGAATTGATGTATACCCAAGGCCGGTTTAACCCATACGCAAACTAAGCGGCCGCATATGGCGCCACGAAAAATTGGCGCCAAACGGAAAATTTTTTTTTTTAGTGAACAACGTAATTTTGTTTATTTTTGCTCAGAGTTCAAGTATTCAAAGCACCACAATAAAGGCATTTATTATGTTTGTACCAAAAGCATATGAAAAATGTGTATATTTTTACAGCACTACAACTCATAAGGACTTAATGCCATTTGTAGTTTCGATTTGTAGTGAGCTCTGACGCTCGGCAGTCGACAGCGTACTACAGCGCGGCGCCTGTGGGTTTCATTTCATGACTCATGTTCTGAACCACATTCTGATGTTCTGAACGAGATTGATACCAACTCTGCAATTAAAGAATTTGCCAAGATCAAAGCTAGGAAAATTAATTTTTAACTGCTAAGAGCTTTTGAACTGTTAAAATTGATAATTTTGTATTCTTTTTGTCAAGGTAATAAATTTGGGTTTTCATGTTTTCTTCATGTTTAATGTGTTCAATTAAAAATTCCTCTCTTGTCATCTATCTACACCTGTTTTTCATTGTAATAGGCTTTTATCATATCAAAGTTATCCTGTAATAGTATATTACGTTACTAGTCCTGAAAATAAGTGTTTACCGGACGAGTGTGGTCGTTGCTGTGCGAGACAGTCGAGTACGGGATTACCATACAAGTCCGGTTAACACATTTTGGACAAGTTACGTACGATAGTTTACGCCATACTACTAAATCTGTACAAATCCTTACATATTACCACCAACTAAAGGACTAAAAATCACTAGTCATAACCTTTAAGAGAGGTTATGTTTTTGTTTATAACCACTCATTGTCACCCAAATACAGTGTAATCAGCTGATTGGTGTCCGGTAAAACTCATTACAGTACAGTAGTACGTGTGGCACTTAATGTGTTAAATGAAATGTATGTATGTATATTTGTATAGATAAGGTAGGTAGATTTTCTATAATAATTTTGTTACCTTTTCTTTACTATTATTTATAGATTTTCTAGTTCTTATGTTATAACTCTTTTTCTTACCCTCTCGAGCAACTTCAAATCCATCAGGATTCATGGAAGGTAAGATGTGGATTCGAGTGTTGTCTAGTAGCCATTTAATGTAGTTGTCAGTGTTGTAGCTGTTTACCAAATACTGTAACATAGGAAACATACAGATTTACCAGGATGGTAACTATCTGAACCCTCAATAATAACTTACAAGTTAAAATATTGGTAAAAGTCCATCACAGCAGTAGACCTAAAACTTATTTCTCTTAGTTGGTAGCCAAGTGGTTACAGTCCTTGGCTTCTAATACAATGGTCGCTGGTTGGACACCATGCAGGGTCTATTCTAGACCCAGATGCCATTTTTCATCAAATACCTACAGTCACAAAAAAAGTCGTATTTGTAGAGAGAATCCAAGATAAGGCTCTAACAAAAGTGGTTTTCAAGAATAATACAATCTTTGCTAAACATTTATTGACCTATGTACCTGTATCAAGTGAAGCATGAGCTCCCTTCCCACTGCTTCGTTGCCATGCATGTTAGCTACATACTTGACATCAGGCTTCCCAATCATGTGCTCATATGGGGAGGCAGAAACTACCATCACCCATAAGTCTCTTCCTGAAAGTCAAATTTAAAATTATTATCTATATGGAAAATAAGCATTTAATTCACACAACACTCTTATAACAGAAACTGTGTATAACATACATTTTTTTAGCTCTACAGTTATATTTATTAAACACTATCAGAGAACCCGTCCTTCGTACGGGGTTGGCGTATAAGTATAAAATGCTTATTGCAGTCATACTCGTGCTTTGCTTTTGCAATGGGAGAGGACATGTACGTTATATAAGAAAATTTGGTTTACTATAATTTACTACAACCTGACTACAACCTTACTACAATGTAGACAACCTAACAGAAAATAGTGATAATGCAAAACTAGAGGAGCTTCTAACTAGCTATGGCATAGTCAGGATGATACTACCACCCACAAGAGTCTCAAAAGATTCCTCAACATTACAAATATAAACCCAGAGCTAATACAAACTTCTGTTGTCATGTCAGGACTCTCTGACCACTCAGCACATAGTTTGCTACAATTAACATGCCCAAGCCTGGCCAAAGCACAACAAATGAAAAAAAGAGAATATACACCAAAAGAGGGATGATACTTCTCAAAGAAAACCTGCTATAGTCCTCGCCACCCTAAGTTGAGGCAGCCAAAGGCCGCACTAGATATACGCCGTGCGGCCTTGGGCTGCCTCAACTTAGGGTGGCGAGGACTATAACACAGAATTGGAATAACATTCTGCTGACAGAAGATGTAAATCAAGCCTACAACAATTAACACAACACCATACAAACAGCTCTCAATGAAACCTGCCCCCTTAGAACTGTAAGAAGGCGACAGCACAAAAAAAGGCAGTATTGGGACAATGAATGCACAAGGCCAAAAAACAACTACATTAATGCCTTGGAAAAAGAACAACGTACAGGGCAAGCGGAAGACAAAGCAGAGACAGCAGCCAAGAAAAAAGAATATGACCTAGGACTGAAAACCCTCAAGAAAGAAAACACTGCAGCACACATCAACCAGGCAAAAAATAAATCAAAAGCTCTGTGGCAGGTAATACAATAAAAGAAAAGCAGCAAGAAGCACAGAAAACCAACTAATGCTTCAATTAAATGGAGAACAAAAAAGTGACCCTCATGAAGTAGCAAACCACTTCAACACTTTCTTTGCCACAGTAGCAGAAAGGACACTCCAAGAAGCCAACAACAACACAAACCCAAACAGCATCCCCCAAGTCATACCACCCATAACAGACCACAACCTGTAGTTTCACCCAACAACACATGCAGAAGTAATGAAAGCTATAGTCTCCTTAAAACCAAAAACTTCCTCAGGCATCAATGAAATATCAGCAAAAATTACTAAAGAATGTAAAGAAGCACTTACCAGCCCGCTCACAAACAAAATCAAAACAATTCCCTGAACCAAGGAGTTTTGCCAACAAAATGAAGATAGCTAAAATATATCCAAAGTATAAACAAGGACCACAAACTGACACTGGAAGCTACAGACCAATCTTACTCATTCCCACATTCTCAAAAATAATTGAAAAAATTGTTCTTCAGAGACTACTGACCCACCTTGAACACCACAACCTTCTTATAAACCAACAGCATGGATTTTTGAAAGAGAGATCAACAGCAACAGCCCTGATACAACTTATAGAACATGAGGGCTGCATGGTCACTAGTCTATTTTTAGACTTCAGCAAGGCGTTTTACTGCCTAAACCATGCCCAGCTACTCCAAAAACTAAGAACCTTGGGCATAACAGGAAAAGAAGCAGATTGGTTTGAAAGCTATCTAAAAGATAGAAAACAACTTGTTAAAATCAACTCACCAACAACAACACCACTCAAAAAGTCCACTCAAAAACTGCTAATGTAATAAGAGGGGTACCTCAAGGCTCTGTGCTCGGCCCAGTATTATTCCTCCATCACACAAATGACATGCCAGACTGGCTTCAAAGCGACTGTCATACAGTCATGTATGCAGACGATACAGTCCTCACAATTACTGATAAACAAGCAGTAATGCTAGAAAGAAACACAATTACCTATTTCAACCAAACTAAACAATACTGCTCAGAAAATTATCTAGTCCTAAATGAAACAAAAACAGTACAAATGGCTTTTGCGACCAAAAACAAGAACACACGACTAAAACCACTGCCTCAAGTAGAATTAAAAGAAACAACGAAGCACCTAGGTGTTATGATTGATTCAAAACTAACTTGGAAACCACATGTAGATCAACTTTGCATGAAGCTTTCTTCAGGCATCTACGTGATTCGCAGAATGAAGCAAATAAGTGGCCTGGACGTGGCTAAAGTAGCTTACTTTGCCCTTTTTGAATCACATCTGAGGTATACCATAACTAAATGGGGAGGAACAGCCAACACAAACATAGAAAGGGTCCTCAAACGACAGAAAAGAGCAATCAGATGCCTGGCAGGCATACAATATCAGGAAAGCTGCCGAGAACACTTCAAACAATTCAAAATCCTCACAGTAATATCACTCTACATACGTGAAACAATCCTGCACGCAATAAGCTCACAACAAACAAGACACCAGGACATGCACCAATTCAACACAAGGCATGCCTCAAACTTTGCCTTGCCACCACACCATCTCAGCCTATTTGAAAGGAAACCAGCGTACAAAGGAGCTTTGTATTACAACCATCTACCTGAGCAGCTCAAGACACTACCACTGCCACACTTCAAGAACAAATTGACATCATGGCTACAGGACAGACCATTTTACACAGAAGCCGAATTCCTGAAAAAAAAAAAACAGCACCAGTGGATCTTCCCCTCAACCCTACAATGTTGTAAATAGTTTTAAGTTAACCATCAACAATTTGTTGACATGAATTATGTAAATAATGAAATATTGTCTACTGTATACTATACTATAGCAAATCTACCATAGCCATAATGTTCTACCACTGCACCGAAACAATAGAAAAAAGTAAAGTTCTCACAGCTTTTTGTTACTGCTTGGTTCAAATTAGCTGTTGTCATAAATGCAAAAAGAGTGCTGCACACTTTTGGTAAACCTTATAACCTTTTAATGCAAATGAATTCATAGAACCAACTTGTGTAGTTTAAACAACCTAATTTTCCTATATCAAATGCATTTTATTTGGGTTTAGACCATTGACTATTGGATACTGAAGGTTTAGACTAAATCCCCCATTTAATTTAGGGTTAAACCCAAATAACATGCATTTTATATAGGAAAATTAGGTTTTCCTACAGTTACCTAACAATGTACATGTTCTCTCACTGATTTGAGAAAGCAAAGTGGCCAATTCGCTCATCAGTGAGACAATTAATGTTAACATTGTCTCACTCCAGATTTGCAACGTGAAGGCACGTTTCTTTACCCATTTATTTGTTTTATGGTAACTGTAGGAAAAATATAATGTGCAACTCAAGTGTAAAGTGCAATTGCTCACTTTGCTCACTAGTTGCACAAATAACAATTTTTGTTATTTACACAAAAACTAAAAGAGATACAAAAGCAAATAAGGTCTTAATTACAAAGTTGTTAAGGAATAAAAACCTATAAAATAATGTTCCTTTTGACATATGTTGCTGATTAAAAATTTTGAGCAATGGGCATTTGCAAATTTTTAAAAATCTATTTTTTTGGAATTTTTATTATTAAAAAAAAACTTTACTTTTAGCATATCACGGTAAAACTAATTTCATAACGAGTAAGAAAATTCAACAGGAGAAGGGCTAAGTGCATTGGTATAGGAAACACAGAGTATTAAAAACATATTGGTTTTTTTTTTCAAATAAACTGCTGCCATTTTGAAACGGAAAATGATAATTCATTTCTGTTTTCGCCAAAATGTTTGTCTTTAAAAACCTTTAAATGATGTATAACATGACATATGTTTGCATTTGAAAATTCCGAGATTCAAACTATAGTGTCCCTCAGTTTTTGCATACACTGTATCGGAAAAAAGTTGAAAATATTTTTACATTATTTCTTCGGGTTACGTCATCATCATCATGCGGGATCGCGGCAAAATCACCAACAAATCACGTGGCTGTTTTGACATCATCGTCGTCTCCAGCGATCATGGAAATGTCACTGTCGTCTCCCGCCGTCATGGAAACGTCATCGTCGTCTCCCGCGATCACGGAAACGTCATTGAATATTCCCGGTAAAATATAAAATTCACGCATAATTCCGGGTTTCAAAAAATTAAGCATGATTCCCGGTTTTTCTGGTTTTCCTGGTCGGTGGAGACCCTGTGTGTTTTCTCCTTTAAATATCATCCTACAGAAATATCCACAGAAATATCATCCTATTTTATGTTACAATATAAAATTCCAATCAACATAGTTACTTTCTTGGCAACCTACAATTTTTAAATTTTCAAATGAGTTGTGTAGCGAAATGTGAATTTTCCTGAGGTAGTGGCTGTTGTCAATCAGGATTTTAGGGCTATAAGTCCCTAATTCCAAAATTTCATCAATCCTTCCGCTAGATTTTGAGATATATCATGATAAATACCTCTTAACTGGCAGGATTTTTAAACGCAGCGTTCCTTGATACGGGATTTTTAAATTGTGAAAAAAACGGACAGCGCGAGAATGCTCTCGTTGTCACGCTGGGCACCGTCTGGCGACTGAGTTTAAATTTACGAGATCAGCGCGCACCTAGCAACGTCAGAACGAAATCCCTTGTGAGACAAGTCTATATCCAGATTATTTTATACATCCCTTGTATATGTCTCTAATTGATGTGCTTCATTGAGCTTAAGTTTAGTCATAGAAGTATGATGTAGAAAGAAATACCAACAGTTATAATAATGTTTGTTGCACTCCTAACTATAGCTGATTGATATAAGGATTTGTAGATATAATCATATTTAAAGTTGTATACATACCTTGAACAGACTTCCCAATAGAGTAGAGAGCTGTGAGGTTAGGATAGCGAGAGGAAGTAGTTCTAAGAAACTTAGTCATCTGGTCATAATTGTGATATTTGAACTCGAGTCCATAGCCATCATCAAAGAGTGCTGTGCCAGTGCTGTGTGCATTGCTGTGAATAGCAAAAAAAAAACTTATTTTCTATTCTTGTATGTCATACAAAACATTAAAAATACCGTAATGCACATGATCAAAACTTAAAACACATAATATAGTATTAATAAAAAGGTTAAATATCTGTAGTACTTGTCCGTGATCCCGTTTTTTAGGTCAGCGACCCAGGTTTCGAACGTAAAGATTCATTTTCAAGCTGATATCATGATACCATGATGAGTCATCACTCATCTTTTGCAGGCTACACCACGCACGCTACCGTACCAGTATTATATTAATTGGCCAATTTTGTTTAATGTTTGTGTTTTCGTGTTCGTGTTCGTGTGTTCAACGACTCTTCACAGTTATGAAGAGGATTTGTGTGCTTAGAAGGAGTTTAACCATGGTATCAGCTTGAAAATGAACCTTTAGGTTCGAAACCTGGGTCGCTGACCAAAAAACAGGATCACGGACAAGTACTACAGGTATTTAACCTTTTTATTAGTAAATTACGTGATTCAGAGGCTAAACATGTTACTATAAATTGGTGTAAAATACCTGCATTTATGGGATCTTGTTTGTAGCTGAGTTGCTACCGGTTTCAACTCACATTGGAGTCATCTTCAGGCAGTTATAAGATGTCTTCTCGCTTCATTCAAAGGTCGTCAATGGATAATAAATAAATAAACAAAACACAAACACGTACACGGACATAAAAAAGAATATTTAAAGCTGTAAAATACTGAAAACGGAGAAGGAGTCTAGACATAACTTTCTCCCGATCACGTCGTGTCGTGTCCCGTAGGCCTACCGTTTTCAGTATTTTACAGCTTTAAATGTTCTTTTTTATGTCCGTGTACGTGTTTGTGTTTTGTTTATTTATTTATTATCCATTGACGAACTTCGAATGAAGCGAGAAGACATCTTATAACTGCCTGAAGATGACTCCAATGTGAGTTGAAACCGGTAGCAACTCAGCTACAAACAAGATCGCATAAATGCAGGTGTTTTACACCAATTTATAGTATTTAAATGCGATCAGGAGGCTAAAATTCAAAATAATGAAGTTAAACATGTTAAAAAAAACATATAGTATAGATAAAAAATTGTGTGGGATGTTTATATACCTAATACAACTTCAATCTCCAAGACAAGTTAGATTATCAATTGAATTAAGAAAAGTGCACATCACTAACCCCAGTTTTGTTTTGGCTATATTATCGTTATTATAGTAATTTTTTACATTTTTACTGAGTAGGTATTAGTGAATTTCTCCTATTAGGAATATCAGCTAAGACCCGAGGTCTCATGGTAAGGCCCAGGCCCGGGACCAGTTTTTTTGTTTGTTTTAAAGTCCCCAGAGGCAAAAAAACACCATTTTCAAAATAAGCATTACTCAGTTGATTTTGTATCAATTATGACTTTAAAATCTTCGTAAACTCTTGCCATTTAAGAAATTCCTTATTTACTAACCACAGTTGGATACACTTGTCAGACCTCTTTACTTGTGGAAAATAATGTAAGTCAAATGGTGTCCACTTTCATTAATTCATGATTCAATCATTTTCATTCACGTTCAATCATTTAAATTCTTCCATTACACGTCCCAGCATTTCCCAGTTACCATTCCGGATTCAATTGTGTTTTTAAGATCCACCATAAATTGAGGTTTGTGAATGGTGATGCAAAATTTTTGGAAAAGACCAATAAATATTAACACAAGATAAAATCTGGTGACCTTAGAGCACAGAATATCGTCAAAATGTGAAAAGCTTTAGTACAATTTACTAATTGTAAAATTAGTAAATTGAAGGGTTTTTTAAAATACCACGTTTATAAACGCACTAAAAAGTAGAAAATAATTTAAAAATATGTGGAGGGAATAAATACTTGTAAGATTTAAAACAAAAAACGTGGGGCGCGCTATATCTTCACCTATTGAACTATTATTATCCAGTGCATGCGCCCCACGTTTTTCGTTTTAAATCCTACAAGTATTTATTCCCTCCACATATTTATAAATTATTTTCTACTTTTTAGTTCGTTTAAAAACGTGGCATTTTTTAAAAGTATTTTTATTTATAAATTATTTTCTTCTTTTTAGTCTTTAATGTGTAAATATCTTAAACCTATTTTACCTAGCCCGCCATGTTAAACTTCCCTATCCCAAGCGTGATGTATACAGCTTCTTTACTTCACAAGTGAAGTAAAGTTTCAAAAACTCACTCGGTGAAGTAATGAAACCCATTTAAATAACATTGAGTGCTCAACTTAAAAAATATACCTCTATGGAGCCAACTACGTTCAACGCTAGAAATCAGCTGTGCGCTTGAATTTTATTGTTATGCTTTGAAGTATTTTCCTAACCTAGCTTTTGTTTGTAATAGAACGTTACTGTTAGAAGATGAGTGAAATGGATAATGAGAAATATTGTACGTAACCCCCTATATATTGTCGGGTCAGGTAAAATCTTGTACGTTACACGTTACGCAAGAGCGTGTTTACATCACTTAGGTAAATTATGCAACTCGCTTCCACTCGTTGCACAACATTCACCTGCATGTAAAAACGCTCTTACTCCTCTTGTAAGGTAAATAGCTATTACATGGCCCGTTATTACATAACCAAAACCTTATTATCTGTAATCAGATGTTTATCTTTACTTTTAAATGCTTGTTTTATATTTTAGAAAATCTCGGGAGCAGAACCTGTACCTCTTAACCTCTGCTCTTCGAACTGTCAAATTTAAGTATTTACAGCTGACTTCAATTGATATATTTACATCTTTTCAAAATGTAAACATGAAAGATATGGAAGCCCATGGGCCTTAGCCCAAGGGAAATATGAAAATAAAATGATATAATATTGCATTTTCATCCATTTGTGAGCTATGTTTCAGGTTTCAAGTGTCTAGCTCATCGGGAAGTTGGTTTAAAATTGATTGCCAAATTTGTACCAAGCAAGAAAGCGAGTTTAGTAAATTAAAACATAATTAACACAACCGAATTTATTGAACTCACAAATCAGACTAAACTAAAAAGTAAACAAAACATAATAATGTAAACAGTCATCTGACAGATGTTATAAATAAAACATATGGACTTATTTCTTGATACATAACACTCCTCCCCCCGTTAGGTAGTCCTTCAGATATGCCGGTGGTCGACGGATACGAACAGGTCGAGGACTCATGCTCATTGAAGTGTTTTGGGAGTTTGATCTAGAGACACGTGACCGAACAGGTTGTGGACTCGTGCTCATGCTAGTGGAGTCTTGAATTAAACCAGAAACGTTGAAACCAGCATCTTCTTGATGAGGGTTAATTGAACCTTCTATACCACTAAAGGAATTGCGAGATTGTTGCATCACTGATGGTCGCATTGGTTGTACGTCTGGTGTTCTCATCATAATAGGATTGCGAACCATTGATGGTGGTTGCACTGGAGTGATATGATGTGCTTCTGGTGTTCTCATTTGAATAGGATTCTGGAGTAGTGGGTGGAATGGTGGGTTTACTGGAGATTCAGGATTATCCAAGTGTGAGTTAGTAGATGCTTTTGATGTTTCTGAGCGAGGTCTCAATTGGTCAATATGACGTCGTATTTCAATGCCTTCTTTTGTTATCAAATGGTAGCTCAGTGGCCCGGTTATTCTAGTGACTTTAGCAGGAATCCACTTTGGTCCTCGCTGATTATAGTTTCTTGCAAATACGGAGTCATTTTCTTTAAATTTCCTCTGAGGTGACTGTTGGTAATCGTGAAGCGCTTTATCCAAGATTTTCTCTTCTTTGTCACTTGAAGAATAATCTGGGTGAACTCTGTCTAAGATGGTTCTAATACGCCTTCCGAACAGCAGTTCACTCGGTGACATATTAGTAGAACAATTTGGCGTTATATGAGATGATATTAGGAACTGAGCCAATCTTTTTTGCCAATCTCCTTGAAGTATTCGTCGCAAAGAATTTTTTGTCGTTTGGACCATCCTTTCTGCCTGACCATTCGATGACGGATGGTATGGTGCAACCACGACGTGGCGGATGCCATTGCTTTCATTAAACGATCGAAATTCTTGTGAAGTGAAAGCCGACCCGTTATCAGATACTATTGTGTCTGGAACACCATGTGTTGCGAAAAGGCTTCTGAGGACCTTTATAGTTGATCTTGAATCTGTAGAAGGCACCAAAACTACTTCTAACCATTTGCTGAAAGAATCGACAACAATCAAAAACAACTTGTTTTGGAAGGGCCCAGCGAAATCTATGTGGAGACGAGACCAGGGTTGTTTCGTTTTCTCCCAGGGAAGAACTGTTGCTCTTGGAGGGTTGTGACGACTTTGTTGACATGCTTGACAAGAATTCACTATGTTTTCTATGTCTTGATCAAGTTTTGGCCACCAGAAATAGCTTCGAGCCAACGCCTTTGTTCGAACAATGCCCTCATGTCCCATGTGTAGAAGCTTCAGAGCTTGTTGCCTGAGAGTGGATGGAATGATCACCCTAGTTCCCCAAAGTAAACATTGTTTGTATTGAGAAATTGAATTTTGACGAGAAATGAAAGGCGTAAGGTTGATATCTGAGTTATGAGTTGGCCAACCACGTTGAGTCCATAATAGTACTTTAGATAGAAGTGGATCCTTTTCTGTTTCTTTTGCTATTATATTAGCGGTGATTGGTTTAACCTCATCGGATTCAATGTATAGCACGTCATTCAAGACTTCATTTATCTCTTGATCAACAACATTGGAGGAACATGGAAGACGACTCAAACCATCAGCATTCGGAATAGAAATCCCCGGTTTGTATACAAGATCAAAGTCATATCCATTTAAAAGGATACTCCAGCGAATCATTCGAGGTGACAGTGTGTTTGGTGTTTGTTTATCCACAGTGAAAAGACCCAGAAGTGGCTTATGATCTGTTCTAATTTCAAAATGCCTCCCATATAAGTAATTGTGGAATTTTTTAACCCCTCCAATGATGGAAAGTGCTTCCCTATCTACTTGAGCATATCTTCGTTCTGACTGACTCATTGTCCTGGAATAAAACGCAATTGGAACTTCCTTTTCCCCTCGAACCTGACTAAGCACACAACCAATACCATAAGGAGATGCATCACAAGTTAGTATAAGATGGCTGGAGGGATTGTAATGAGCCAGTATACTATCGGAAGAAAGGAGCTTCTTTGAAGCATTGAAAGCAAGTTTATGTTTTTCCTCCCACCGCCATTTAACATTTTTGTCCAATAAGCGATGTAAAGGTTCTGCAACATTGGCTTTGTTGGGTAAAAAACAGTGATAGAAATTAAGTAAACCTAAAAATGCCTGCAGTTGTTCCTTGTTAGTCGGCTCAGGAGCATCTTGAATGGATTTGACTTTGTCCGGGTTAGGACGAATTCCGTCAGAGCTCACAACAAATCCCAAAGAAGTCAACTGATGTAGATAACAAAGAACACTTTTCGCTTTGGAGTGTAATCCCTGCATCTCTAAAACGAGTGAATACTTGTCTTAATGTGGTAATCAATTCGTGTATTGTTCCTGCTTTAACCAAAATATCATCAAAGTAAGGGATTACATTGTCCAAGCCCGAAAGCAAACCCTCAATAAAAAGTTGAAATATAGATGGAGCTGAGCTAATACCGAATTGTAGTCTTTTTGGTTTAAAAGCACCCTTGTGTGTAATTAGTGTCTGAGCTAGCGCCGACTTCTCATCAACAACCAGTTGTTGATAAGCTTGGGCTAAATCTAACTTAGCAAAATATTTCCCTTGGTTTAAGTTTGCTAAGAGCTGAGAGATTGGTGGAATAGGGTACAGATGATCTTGGATAGCTTTGTTTAACGTTGCCTTATAACCACCGCAAATTCGTATTTTACCATTGCTTTTTACGGAAACAACAATTGGTGTGGCCCAATCCGATACCTGAACAGGTTCTAACACTCCCTGATTAACTAACTTATTCAGCTCTTCTTCTACTGGGGCCTGCAATGCATAAGGTAAAGGGCGCGCTCTTAAGTGAATTGGGTTATAATTCTGGTCAATTTTCAGTTCGATCGGAGGTCCTTTATAGCACCCTAAAGAATTTGAAAATACATCGGAAAATTCACTTTTCAGATGTTGAACATCCAGCTGAGCTTTATTAAGAACTTCAGATTCATGACAGTTGATTGAAAGTACTCCGTTTACTTCAATGTTAAGACTTTTTAGCCAATTACGCCCCAATAAACTATTTCTATTACCTTCAGTTATGACTAACGGAAGGAAACCATTGAACTTACCGTATTTCACATAAACATTAGTCTGACCTAAAACACTTACAGGTTTACCACTGTAATCCTTGAGTTTCCAAGGAGAAGGTTGTAGTTTACAGTTTTTATGAGAAATTGTATTCCATAGTTCTCCTCCTATGATAGAAACACCTGCACCAGTATCAACTTCCATTAGAACTTTGTGATTATTTATGTTGACAGTGGTATACAGTTCCGGTACTTTAGTGCAGTTAACTTCCTGGACGTATTGAGTTGTTTCGTTATTTGATTGAGGTGGAAAAGTTTCTTCTTGTTCATAATTGGTTTCCTCTGACAAAACTTCATGAGCCCGCTGTCCCTTTGATCCGTGTTTTTGGCTAAAATATTCTTTGGGGCGTGGTTTCCCTCCTTTACACTCTCGTGCTAGATGCCCAATTTTCTTGCAAATATTACAAGTAGTCTGAAGATGGGGACAATCCCTTCTAAAATGTCTTAGTCCACAACCAAGACAAACATTAGGTGTAACAGAGTGAGCTGGATTGTTGTTAAATGCAACAAATTTCCTGTTTGAATGGTCAATTTTATGTGCATTAGCAAAACTTGAGCTACTGAAAGAAAGTTCCTTGCTTTGAGTTTGAAATAATTCATTTGACTTAGCTGCAATAACAACATCCTGAAGTTTAATAGTAGGTTCTTTCAAAATTTTATTCCTTAACTCATCACTTCTAGATCCAATCAAAATTTGCATAATTAATTCCCTATCCAAGTCTTTGAATTCACAGTTCACAGCTAATGTTCTTAGTCGAGAATAGAAAGAGTTAAACGACTCTGATTCTGCTTGATGACACTTCCTAAAATTAAATATTTCAAAAAGGACATTTTTGGTAGGAGCGAAATAGTCAGTTAATAGTTTTATAACATTTTTGTACGTTATTTCATTAGGTTGTGGTAAACTGTCAAAAATGTAAGCCACTTCCTCACCAGCTAGATTAAGTACTAGTGCAGTTTTCCTTACATCACTGGTAATGTCTGCAGCTAAAGCATACCTCTCAAATTGCTTAATCCATGTACCCCAACGCTGTGCGACACTTGCAGGATTTGTATGGGGGTCAAAACGATCAGGCTTATTGAGATCCATTATCCAATTATCCTCGTCGCCAGTTTAGTAAATTAAAACATAATTAACACAACCGAATTTATTGAACTCACAAATCAGACTAAACTAAAAAGTAAACAAAACATAATAATGTAAACAGTCATCTGACAGATGTTATAAATAAAACATATGGACTTATTTCTTGATACATAACAGCGAGCTAATAAAAAAACAAGCCCATGGGGGTAGCCCAAGAGAAATATGAAAATTCGATTATATAATATTGTATTGTCATCCATTTGTGAGATATGTTTTAAGTTTCAAGTCTCTAGCTCATCAGGAAGTTAGTTTAATTTTATTGCAAAATTTGTACCGGACAAGAAAAAGCGCTGTGATTTTGTCGCCCAGTGACTATGGGTGGTGCCGGCATTTTTTTTTTTTTTGATGATTCACATTTTAAATGTATCAGAATTAAAAAAATAACACTATGTAAACATTTTAAAGTATTGAGCTATGATTGTATGGCCCAAGAGGTTGTAAAGGGAGCCTTGGCCTTTTACAACGTTCTAGAATACGTAATTAAATGAGATTATGGACTATTTACAAACAAATAAAATTGAAAAATTAATTAAAAGATACTTATAAATCTGTGATTTTCACTTAAATCTATGCAAAAATGTTCGGGCGTGAACCCTCGAAATCCCCTTTTTAATGGGACCCCCCACACCCTCCGGTAAGTCCGGCGCCACTGTCGCCCAGTGGAAATCCCTTTTAAAATATGCTCTGGTGTGCGATGGTAGCGTTACATTACCTATATTGTGTGTGTTTTGCCCGTTGTTCCTGCGGACCGGTAACACGTTGTTGCAAAAATTAACATGTGAACAAACTTCAGTTGCTTCATGTGCTACAAACTTCAGTGCGCGGGCTGGCCGGTCACCAATGACCACTCGCCTGAGACCAGTAGATTCCCACTTGAACAATTTATTGACTTATATCTTTTGTGTTTTTTTTTTCATACAACACAACATGATATTTTATTATTGGTACTTTCCTGTTAAAGGGAACATTCATTATTATCGATGATTTTTTTTCTCGATATATGGATATTAACAAATTGAAACATATCAGCTGACAATGACAAAAAATATTGTTCAGTATCAACAAACATTAATGAAATGAAACTGTTCTAAAATAAATAACCTAACATAACTAACCAAACTTGCTGTAACATTTAAAAATTCCGCGTTTAAAACTTGCCTTTTATATTCAAACCCAAAGGGGATTTTTAAATGGTACAGCAAGTATGGTTGGTTATGTTAGGTTAGCTTAGAACAGTTTCATTTCTTGTTGTCAATTTGTAATGGATCGGAAAACAAAAACATCGATATATCGAGAAAAAATCTTCGATAATAATGAATGTTCCCTTTAACAGGAAAGTACCTTATTATTTTTATGTTAGTTTATGTGCCTTTAAATAAAGATGGACTCCCCAATACCAAATTGTTTTCAGCAGTTCCAAGATTCACTGTGATTGAAAAAACCAATGGTTGGGAGGGAGAAAGGGGCTTTATATAATTGTAAATATTAGTTATAGTGCTAACATTTTTGCTTTAACATTTTTAGTGTGAAAAACAGTGTTTGTGAGACCAAAAATGGAGTATTTTCGTCACGGTGCCTACAAACTTCAAGTTAAGCACAGCTGATCATTCGTTGTTGCAAAAATTAACATGTGAACAAACTTCAGTTGCTTCATGTGCTACAAACTTCAGTGCGCGGGCTGGCCGGTCACCAATGACCATTTTTATTGGGAAAAACTGCTCAAAACACCATTTCTGAAGTGGATCCTCACTTCTAGGAACAAAAGGTACAGGATCTTATATGTAAAATAAAATTTCAGGCCCTGGGGAAGCACCCACTGATATTTTTAATGCTTTCAATGTGTTAAGGGAGATTATAATCCAGTGAATAAAGGTATGTTAACTTACAAACGGTCCGGTAGATCAAAATTTTTTATATGTTGCCTAGGATGGTAAGTAGGAGTTAAAAATGCAAAATGCACAATTTTCCCTCTCTGCGCCTGCCACCACATTGGAAAAATAACAAAAAATCGGCACTTTCTTGAGATTTTCGCCTATATATCTCAGTGTTGGTGCGTTTTAGTGAAAAAGAAGATTTAGTCAATGTTGTAGACAATTAAATTTCCTATAATTACATTTAATATGTTGTTTCTACGACTTATGGCTAAGAAATTATTCACTTAATAGGAAGGGGGAAATCCAGTTTTTCCGAAATTTGCCAAAATTTTAACTTTAGATCGCTGTAATTCAGCAATGGCCTGATACACAGCAAGTACAGGGTGGGGCAAATGAGAACGCCACAATTTGTTTTAGCCGTCACATGTTAATTTTTGCAACAACGAATGATCAGCTGTGCTTAAAACATCAATTAAACTATGTTATTTTAGTAAATATTATGCCCGAGGCTATTAACACTGAGATTTTGATGTGCAAACCTATTTTTAAAATAGTGGTTTTTGTGCAAAAACCCAGAGATTGTTTGGACCACATTCCATCCTTGGTCAACATGGCACTGTTCCAGATTGGAAAACAATGGTGAACTGGGTAAAATTATTTACGATAAACACTTAAACCTTAAAAATAATCGGTGGGTGCCGCAAAACTCTGTACACCAGCAAATGTTGAAAGAGTGCGAGTCGCAGTAACTCAAAGTCCAAAGAGATTTGCCAGGAAGCTGTTGTTGTTGAAAGCTTTACGTTGGCTCCTTTTTTTTGGAAGGGGGGGTTTCTAATAAGTTACTTGAAGTTCAAGGTTTTTCAAAGTCACCCCACTCCCACAGATTTGCTTGAACCGAAGCTAAGAATTGTCCAAAAACTAAAGTGATTCCTGAAGAAATGCTGGAGGAGTATTTGATGGAGTTTTTTAGTGCCTAATGTCAAGTAGGACAAGGACGTCACTTGCAGGATTTTGTTCTCAAGAAATGGAAAAATGACTTTGTTAAGTTAAAATGGCAAAAGATAAGCTGTGTTTTGATGTGCTATTTATATCCATAGCGTGAATATTATCGAGTTTGTACTGCTTACAAATTGAGGCGCTTTCATTGCCCCACCCTGTACATTAAAAAAAAATTCATTTAGTTAAACAAAATAAGATCAAACTATGTGAAACCCGTCAAAATTGACGGTTACTGTTGTACAATTGAAGATAAATAACTCCATTTTTGGAAAAGTTTGGGTTGTTTGTGATTCAGCAGCGTGCTGAATAATACGTCCGATCTTAATAATCAACAGCTAAAATGAAAGCTGGCATTTCACTGACGGTTCTTAAACCAAAACATAGGATAATGTAGTTAGAACTGGTGAAATACATCTTTGATTAAAGTAAGGATTCTGGAAAAAATCAAATTAATTTTTTTTTGGTCGAGAAATACAGTAGATAAATGAATGATGGTGATGATGGCAAATCTGTGAGTGCATACCTTTAATTAAGGACCTTTAATTGGGCTATGCCTACGCCCCATGGGCTTGTTTTTATTAGCTCGCTAGTCGCTTTCCTACAAATTTTGATATCAATCTTAAACGAAGATCTCGATGAGCTAGAGACTTGAAATTTGAAACATAGCTCACAAATGGATGACAATGCAATATTATATCATTTAATTTTCATATTTCCCACGGGATTTCCGTACAGGTTCTGCTCCAGATATATTCTAAAAATATAAAACAAGCATTTTAGAGTAAAGATAAAACATCTGATTAGAGATAATAAGGGTTTGGTTTGTTGTATTAATAGTCAAAATATTAACAGGCCATAAAAAATATATTTAACATATTTACACATTAAAGACTAAAAAGTTGAAAATAATATATAAATAAAAAACTTTTTAAAAACAAAACGTTTTTAAACGCACTAAAAAGTAGAAAATAATTTATAAATATGTTAAGAGTATAAATACTTGTAAGATTTAAAATGAAAAACGTTGGGTGCATGCAATTAATTGATAATAATACATTAGTTTAATAGGTGAAGGTAATTGTAAATTATCTATTGCATGCACCCCACGTTTTTCGTTTTAAATCTTACAAGTATTTATACTCTTAACATATTTATAAATTATTTTCTACTTTTTAGTGGGTTTAAAAACGTTTTGTTTTAAAAAAGTTTTTTTATTTATATATTATTTATTTCTTAAGCCTCACTTCAAACAGTTTGCAAAGAAAAATATATGCATTTTGTAGGTAATTAAATTCTCTACAAATTTGATTGTGCAACTTGTTTTCCTAGAATAGGCCATTGCTGAATTATAGGAATCTAAGGTTAGAATTTTGGCAAATTTCTGAAAAATTTGTTCTACCCCTTTTTTGAATATTTTCTTAGCCATAAATTGTAGAAACAAAATATTAAACGTAATTATAGGAATTTTAATTGTCTACAACATTGATTATGTCTTCTTTTCCATTAAAGCGCACCAAAACTGCATTTTAGCAAATTTCCCATATAGGGAATAAGCTATTACCGTAGTACTCATGGTAAGACCTGGACACGGGACCGATTTTTTTTTTCGTTTTGAGGTCCCTAGAGGCCAAAAACACCATCCGTTCAAATTCATATATATATATATATATTTATAGATATATATATATGTGTCCGTCAGCACGATAACTCGAGCAAAAATGATCCGATTTGGATGAAATTTGGTACAAACGTGTAAACGTACGTTTATTCGAACGAGTTCGCGATCCAGCATGATCGGACCATGGGAACGGGGGTTTACGGGGGTTTTTATGGGGTAAAAATAGGTTTTTCCTATTTTTGACCCAAAAACATAAAATTTAGCAATTTCTTTACAAACCATTTTGTAGAGCTTAAAAAAACAAATAATTTAGTATATTGAAGCGTTATTATGCGCCTAATAGTTACGGAGAAAATTCCAAAAAATTGTAAATTTAAAATTCCCATGTTATTCTTATGGAGAATAAGTAAACTGTTGTAGTTTGCTTGTTTGTGAACATATTTTGATCAAATTCGGAAAATGTTTTTATTTCTCACTACCTATTCACATTTTACAAAAAAAAAGTGTTACCCTCCCTGATGCAGCAAACCTAAGTACTTGTTAAACTAATTCTATTTAAATCAAGAATAAATGTTATATTTTTAAGTAGATAATTCAGTGTAAATCCAATCAGTCAAATGGAAATTCGCTTAGTCTGCAGGTTTGCTGCGGCGGGGGTATTTGTGTGTGTGATTTTTTTCAGATTTTTCCAATATGGCGGCGGGCACAGAGGGGGAAAAATTGTGTATTTTGCATTTAAACACCTAATTACCATACTAGACAATTAAATCATAAAAAAATTAGAACAGAACTACCAGACCGTTTGTAAGTTAACCCCCCACCCCCCCCATTTTTGTCTCTATTTACTAGACTATTAAGAGATTAAGAAATATAGATTTTTCAAACTGCTAATGTATATTATGTAAAGGTAAGTTTTTACAAAAGTACCTATAGTGGATGTTCTGGTTCTGATAGCTTGGGTCAACGCTGTAGCCAGGACGATAACCTGAACTTCCAACAGCCCTCGTGGCTGGTACATCAGGATCATCCACCTAGAATTGATGAAAACATTGAATTATCAGTGGTTAGGCATTATAGAGGAAAAAACTTAAGTTTTTTTGTGCAAAGTTAATAAAATGTGTTGAAATTTTCTGATTAAAAATGAGTGGTTGCAACAAGTTTTAAGTGTCAGAACCGTTGAGTGTAAATTAATAATTGCTACATACAACCATACAACATTCACATGTTTTGCCATCCTAATACTTCTGAAGAAGGATTGAGAATGGCTGGTTTGCAGTTGACTTAGGACTCGCTTAGGATTAACACACACCTATGTCGCTTAGGGTGGTACATCTTGTTAAAATTGTATCATTCAAAGTCTTTCACATGATATAGATTGTTTTCTGTGACTAAACTACTAGAGATTTCTTGTGTCCAGTTTTAAAAATAAGGAAAATGTTGACATCCAAAAATTTGTATGAGTAACAAATTTTTGAATTTATAAAGATTTACATTTCTCCCCAAAAGCTTATACAAATATCAAGACTTCCACTTACAGATGCCTCAAAGGCAGTTCCTCTAACATACTGTAGAGGAGCTTCGTCTTGTTTGTCATCCAACTTGTGGTGAGTTCGGACATAATCATCTTGGCCGTGGTGGATTGTCGACGAAACTACATGTTGACTCGTGTCTTGATTACTGGCTACCACTACATGTGTTCCCTGTACCACCTGCAAAATGACAGACTGTAGATGGGTCATCTATTTGGACTCGTCCGGCAGACGTTCACACATTTTTACGTTCTTAAGTATTTTTATTTACTCATTTTTTTCATGTATCCAGAGACAAAATCCTTATACTAACACCAGTGTAGGACAAATTAACCGTGATCGTGGCAAAATCAAGAACGTCCCACAATCCCGAGACATCTTGATCTTTGCAAAGTTTAATTTTTGTTCAAAAAATCATTTTATGGAGAATATTGTCAAATGTTGTAGTTTGCTTATTTATGGATATATTTTGATTAAACTGGGTATATTAATTTATTTTATACCTAGTTATTGAGATTTTACTAAATAACACACTTTTTAGCCTCCCTGTAGCAGGAAGACTAGGTACTCATATAACATAATGTTAATTAAACACATATTTAATTGAAAATCAATTCAGGCAAATGTAAATTCGCTTAGTCGGCAGGTTTGCTGCGGCGGGTGTATTTTTCACTTACAATAGACAAATGTCTAGAACCGGCCCTGTGGGATGAAGAAAGGATGGAAACTTGTTTTCTTTGCAATATGGAATCCTGTTATTCTCCACGTTATGTCCTTGTAAGACAAGTTGGTGGCTCTCTCCATGGTAAATGCTTTCTAGAAAAACTTTGCTTGCAATACATAACAAGTAACAAGGATAGGTTGAAACACTCATATGCATTACAAATACACAGAATATAGACTCTTCTTTATCAACATGTATAATATACAAGAAGATTCAGATTCAGTAGGTTTGGTTTAGCTAAGGTTTCAAAAATATTGTAATGTTCACCTCGGCTCCTAGGATCTCCTGCACAGCCAGAACGTAGAGATAGATGATGATGATGAACGTGGCAGAAGCTCGCCACACGGCTGGCTTCATGGCTACCTTTGACCTGTAACAACAAAACGTCACATTACACAACAACTTCCAGGTTGTTTTCAATTCTGCTAATGCAAATAAGCAGCTGTTTCATAAGTAATTCAATAATTTCATCTATTAAGATTGTGTTACAGTAGGCCTACATTATACTATCGATATGTCGAGCAATCGACAAATAGGCTAAGACCTTACATAATAAATCAATCGATAAATAGTTTTGGTCGATACGATTGCCACAATATAAATTTATAACTGTTTACAACAGCTGATTTTCACTCCCTAGAGACTAAAAATGATTTTCACTCCCTAGAGACTAAAAATGATTTTTACTCCCTAGAGAATAAAAATACTACTTTAGACCAACGATCTCTATTACTACGCTTTAGACCCGCAATGCATGCATTGAAACGGCTGTTTTTGCTGCAGTATGACACAAAAAAGTTTTTCGCTACACTACTTTGAACCAATGCTATGTATTTATCACCTGCAAAATTTTTTTATTACATTGTTTACTACGGAAAAAGAATGTTTACCATGGGAAGTTAATGTTTACTGTCTTTTTTGGATTTTGCCGACGTAAACAAATAAAGATTTGTTATTGTTTTGTCAACTGTTTGAATTTTCAACAACCAAAAATGTACAACAAAAACAAAAGTAAAAAATATTAACTATAAATTGAAGGAATGACCTAAAATATGCTATGAGTTTTTTTTTAATTTCAAACTGTAATAAAGAAATATCCAAAGTCTGTTTAAATTAAGAAAGTAATTAGTCTTTGTATTTGTAGTTTAGCGAAAATTAACGTTCAAAACACCATTTAAAGTGCTAAATAAATGTCACACTTCCGTGGTCTCAAATATATGTAATGACTCACTTTCTACTCTTGTTATGAAGTATAATAGTGTTTGGACACATACAATTTGGAATAGATGATTGAAAACAGGTGTGTTATCATGTTATGTATCCTATACTCTTAAGAGCAATGTTTGCTTGTACCTATGTTCATCATATCCGTACAGCACATCCGGGTATGTATGTATACTTGCACAAAGATCTCGTAAATGCTTCGACGATTTCCTTTAAATGTTGTAAATAATTGAGGAAAGTGAGCGAAGCTCTTTTACTACACTGCTGCTTTTGTTTTACAAATACTCCTCCTAAACGGTTGAAGTAATCAGCACAAAATTTAGTAAATACTGTACATAGTAACTAACCATGGGAAGGTATACATCAGAAAATGGTACAAATCAGACAACGCTTTTCCCTACACGAATTTAAACTTTTAGAAATTTAACGTGGGCCTTATGGGTTAATTGGTTGCCATGACAGTATTTGGAAAATAACAACAAAAGGGTAAACAAAACTTGTAACTATTTATCAAATAGAAAACAAAAGGAAAGAACAATCGGATTGATACCGTTGAGCATTATTTGCAACAACATGAATAACCAATTAGGATTATGAACCATTGTCTTTGGATACTGTAAGTAGACATCCCATTATTTATGTGAACTATATGTACCATTGACTTAGGATTCGGCAATTAAAGGAGACATCCCATTTTCGTGAACTAGATTTAGCATTGACTTTTATACTGTACGCAGAAATAAAAACATTTTCCAAATTTGATCAAAATGTTCATAAACAAGCAAACTACAACAGTCTACTTATTCTCCATAAGAATAACATGGGAATTTTAAATTTACAATTTTTTTGGAATTTTCTCCGTAACCATTAGGCGCATAATAAAGCTTCAATATACTAAATTATTTGTTTTTTTTAAGCTCTACAAAATGGTTTGGAAAGAAATTGCTAAATTTTATGTTTTTTGGGTCAAAAATTGAAAAAACCTATTTTTACCCCATAAAACCTCCCGTAAACCCCTGTTCCCATGATCCGATCATGCTGGATCGCGAACTCGTTCGAATAAACGTAGGTTTACACGTTTGTACCAAATTTCATTAAAATCGGATCATTTTTGCTCGAGTTATCATGCTGACGGACACACACACATATATATATAAATATATATATATATATATATGAATTTGAACGGATGGTGTTTTTGACCTCTAGGGACCTCAAAACGAAAAAAAAAATCGGTCCCACATCCAGGTCTTACCATGAGTACTACGGTAATAGCTTATTCTCTATATGGGAAATTCGCTAAAAACTCGAAGCTTTTACAGTGGAACCTTGATAAGAAGACCCTCGATAACAAGTCGCCCTCGATAATAAGTTTCATTTTCAAATACCCTTAAAATTATTTAACCCCTAATCACATGTTATAACAAACCTCGATAAGAAGTCAACCTTGATAACAAGTCTTATTTTACAATCCCCATGAGAGTCTTGTTATCAAGGTTCTACTGTACTTACTTTTAAATGATAAAATCAAACATTGACAAACAATAATTTACAACATCTGGTTAATATTACGGTTTGAATGAAAAGAAACATGTGATCTTGCTTCTAAAAAGCATTGCTCACTTAGCATTGATTATAAAAATATCTCATTATATACTATGTGAACAAACAAAAACATTAACACTCTTACTACTAAAACAAACAGAAATGTACTTAGCCCTACTATTTATAGCTCCTACTATTCATGCACCAAAGGCAAGTGCATATACAACTTAGTTTTTTATTGTTGTTTTTAAAATGAAATATTTATATATCAGCTTAAAATTAGGAAATTTAACGTCATTCAAACAATTTTTATGTCGAGGGTAGGTTAAGTTAAGAGGAACTTTGTTGAAAATATACATGTAATGACCATGAAACGCTCGTAAAAAGCTATTCATTATTAGAATAGAATGTGAAATCTACAGGAAGTGTCAAAAGTTATACTATAGATAGGTAGTAGCTACCTCTGGATTAGAAAACATCATAACTAATCTATGGGTAGTAATATTAAATTATTATTTAAAAAATTGAGAAAAGGCAAATGGTGTGAACAATATTTCTCTCAAAATGGCAAAAATATACAACTAATTATCTCCTTGAGAAAAAGTTTCAATTTTTAAGGTGTGTGCCCTACTCTAAACACATGTTAATTGTTCAAAAATGTTAAAATGATTTAAGTAAATGTGAACTTTATAATTTCACTACTTTTTACACCAAAATCTTTCAATACAATTATTCACATTAACGAAATTTTAAATCATTAATTAGGGTTAGATACAGCAACATATACACAATCTCACTTATTTCGTAAAATCAATAATCAATGAACCATCAAATATAAGAATAAAATAAACATGTCACATGATTGTAGAGAAGCAAACATTGTATGTGTCCTCATGGCAGCCATGGAGGCCAATCAATATTTACTTTTAAAATCCTCACCTCACAATTTTTTAAGCCAAAGGGGCAAAGCCCACGGTCAGTATCAAAGTGTGAATAGCCCTATAAAGGTCCTTGGTATGGTAGCTATATTTTTGTATAATTTAAGCCCAGTCAGTTCAGTAGTTTATGCGCCTATTAGTAACAAACATACAGACAGACACCACTAGATTTTTATATAATAGTATGGGTAGCCTATTAAAGCTATATAAACTAGTGATTTTTACCATAGACTGTAAAATAAATTAATGTGTAGGTTACCAAGGAAATTGCCAGGTTAAAATTCCCATCATAATAAATTTAAATCCCACTGAAGCTTTAACGCCAAAAAGCTATAAACGCTTTATAAAGGCCAAAATTTGTTGTAATTAAAACATGAGTTTCCTTCATATTGCTTTTAAAATGGAAATAAACATAGAATACACTGAATCCAAAGCTCGGTCCTCAGGTACGAGATCATAAATTGATAACTAGGTGAGAAAAAGTGTTATAAGAGTATAATGGTACAGTTTGTTGTGTACAGTATATGGGAAATAACAATGTAAAGTTTTCATAACAGTACATCTGTTCTCCAAAAACCCTCTCTTCTGAACAGGGAAACTTTTGACCTCCTATTACTGTAAATCAACTACAACAGTGTGTGTACAGAAAACATCACATCATGTTTTAGCGAATTTCCCATATAGGGAATAAGCTATTACCGTAGTACTCATAGTAAGACCTGGAGGCGGGACCAATTTTTTTTTTCGTTTTGAGGTCCCTAGAGGCCTAAAACACCATCCGTTCAAATTCATATGTATATATATATATATGTATATAAATGTCTGTTAGCACGATAACTCGAGCAAAAATGATCCGCTTTTGATGAAATTTGGTATAAACGTTTAAACCTACATTTATTCAAACGAGTTCGCGAACCAGAATGATCGGACTATGGTAACGGGGGTTTACGGGGGTTTTATGGGGTAAAAATAGGGTTTTCCCATTTTTGACCCAAAAAAACATAAAATTTAGCAATTTCTTTCCAAACCATTTTGTAGAGCTTAAAAAACAAATAATTTGGTATATTGAAGCGTTATTATGCGCCTAATGGTTACGGAGAAAATTCCAAAAAATGTAAATTTAAAATTCCCATGTTATTCTTATAGAGAACAAGTAAACTGTTGTAGTTTGCTTGTTTATGAACATATTTTGATCAAATTTGGAAAATGTTTTTATTTCTTACTAAATATTAACATTTACAAAAAAAAAAAAACTCTTTTACCCTCCCTGATTCAGCAAACCTAAGTACTTGTTAAACTAATTCTATTTAAATAGGAAATAAATGTTATATTTTTAAGTAGACATTTTAGTGTATACTTTATACTTTTCTTTGAAATGGCGACCATACAAAGTAGGTATTTTAAGCCAAGTATGAATGGAGATGAGTGTATGATGAGTGGCGCGCTCTTGTAGTCTTGTTAGTGACTAAGGTCGACATTCCTTAGACACAACTGTTGATTAATAGCCCATACAGCTAATGGCGACTAAGGGACCTACAGTTTATAGGGGAATCCGAACCACTTTTTTTCCTTGGTATATACGAATTGGTCTAATTATCAGGATAGTACTGCGGATAGTCGTAGTACTCACCCGTGCGGACGTTAATCCACACCAGGGAGTATCGCATCCACAGTGCATGCCTATAAATATTCACAATTCGTGACCTTCTAGTAGCTGGATTACAGGACGACGCCACCCGTCCCAGTCAACTATTGTATTGTAAATCCAATCAGGCAAATGGAAATTCGCTTAGTCTGCAGGTTTGCTGCGGCGGCGGTATTTACCATAATGACCTGCACGTGTTTTGAGTGTTTTTATCTGGGTTTAAAACATGGCATAGGAACTAGGAAGTGTATCAAAGTGCAAAACTAATATCTGGCAAATATCCAAACGAGAAATAGATCCATCACATTATAAAATCAAGAGTATAAAATGGTGAAATATTCATCTGATTCATTCCCAAGAGAGACTGTTATAGCTAATTGATTGTCAGAGAAATAACTATCCCATATAGGGAATAAGCTATTACCGTAGTACTCATAGTAAGACCTGGAGGCGGGACCAATTTTTTTTTTCCTTTTGAGGTCCCTAGAGGCCAAAAACACCATCCGTTCAAATTCATATGTATATATATATATATATATATGTATATATGTATATATATGTATATATGTATATATATGTCTGTTAGCACAATAACTCGAGCAAAAATGATCCGCTTTTGATGAAATTTGGTATAAACGTTTAAACCTACATTTATTCAAACGAGTTCGCGAACCAGAATGATCGGACTATGGTAACGGGGGTTTACGGGGGTTTTATGGGGTAAAAATAGGGTTTTCCCATTTTTGACCCAAAAAAACATAAAATTTAGCAATTTCTTTCCAAACCATTTTGTAGAGCTTAAAAAACAAATAATTTGGTATATTGAAGCGTTAGGTACTTACGTATTATACGGAGGCCACCCTTACACAACGCGCTGCGGCGGTTAGGTTTGGTCATCATGAAGCTTTTATGACTTGTCTGGTTCGATTCATAACGAAAGTAGGAAAGTCCTACAAACATATTTATAATAGACCAACCTAACCTAACCGCCGCAGCGCGCTGTAAAATAAGTGGCCTCCGTATAATACGTAAGTACCAAGCGTTATTATGCGCCTAATATTGTTACGGAGAAAATTCCAAAAAATGTAAATTTAAAATTCCCATGTTATTCTAATAGAGAACAAGTAAACTGTCGTAGTTTGCTTGTTTATGAACATATTTTGATCAAATTTGGATCAAATGCACGTGTTTTGAGTGTTTTTATCTGGGTTTAAAACATGGCATAGGAACTAGGAAGTGTATCAAAGTGCAAAACTAATATCTGGCAAATATCCAAACGAGAAATAGATCCATCACATTATAAAATCAAGAGTATAAAATGGTGAAATATTCATCTGATTCATTCCCAAGAGAGACTGTTATAGCTAATTGATTGTCAGAGAAATAACTAATTCCCTTATAAATCCAAGTCCAAGGTAACAGTTTTCAATGAGATTTATTATAAATCTGGATGAAGGATAGGATTTTAGTCCATCATCTGCCATTGGATAGGGGGAAGAAATTAATAAAGGCAACTTTCTTCATAGTTACTCTTTGTACATAATAATATTTTCATCCCAATATAAGGATTATTCTTCTAAAATATTGGTATGAATTTCCCGTTATGTTACTTAACCAATACTAAAAGCATAGAATAAATAAACACCATCTTATGTATTTATTTAAAGTATTTATATTACTTCATCTATGCTAAAAGTGATAGGGTTAACCAAAAACCCACATTGAAGGAAGAGCCATGTAATTCTTAAACGATTTTCTCCTTAACCTCCTGTTACGTCGATAGATAGTGTTAGACAGTAAAGTAAATGAGAGGCTCGTGGGACTCCAAAGTGAGACATAAACAATATTATGGCCAAAACGAATTGAATTAAAATAGCAGTGAAAGTTCTAATAAAAGAGTTCTATAAAATCACCAGTTGTATAAAATTATTCAATGAATGGAAAAGCCGGTTTTCTAGATTATAATGACCAGACCAAATAATGATAAAATGCTTTATAATCTTAACGGATCGACAGACGTCGTCGTCGCACTGTAGTGGTACAGCAACAGGCCCACAGGCCGCGGATCGACAGACGTCGTCGTCGCGCTGTAGTGGTACAGCAACAGGCCCGTGTGCCGCGGTCGACAGACGTCGTCGTCGCGCTGTAGTGGTACAGCAACAGGCCCGCGGGCCGTGGATCGACAGACGTCGTCGTCGCGCTGTAGTGGTACAGCAACAGGCCCACGGGCCGTGGATCGACAGACGTCGTCGTCGCGCTGTAGAGGTACAGCAACAGGCCCGCGGGCCGTGGATCGACAGACGTCGTCGTCGCGCTGTAGTGGTACAGCAACAGGCCCGTGTGCCGCGGATCGACAGACGTCGTCGTCGCGCTGTAGAGGTACAGCAACAGGCCCACGGGCCGTGGATCGACAGACGTCGTCGTCGCGCTGTAGTGGTACAGCAACAGGCCCGCGGGCCGTGGATCGACAGACGACGTCGTCGTCGCGCTGTAGTGGTACAGCAACAGGCCCGCGGGCCGTGGATCGACAGACGTCGTCGTCGCGCTGTAGTGGTACAGCAACAGGCCCACGGGCCGTGGATCGACAGACGACGTCGTCGTCGCGCTGTAGTGGTACAGCAACAGGCCCACGGGCCGTGGATCGACAGACGTCGTCGTCGCGCTGTAGTGGTACAGCAACAGGCCCACGGGCCGTGGATCGACAGACGTCGTCGTCGCGCTGTAGTGGTACAGCAACAGGCCCACGGGCCGTGGATCGACAGACGTCGTCGTCGCGCTGTAATGGTACAGCAACAGGCCCACGGGCCGTGGATCGACAGACGTCGTCGTCTCGCTGTAGTGGTACAGCAACAGACCCACGGGCCGCGGATCGACAGACGTCGTCGTCGCGCTGTAGTGGTACAGCAACAGGCCCGCGGGCCGCGGATCGACAGACGTCGTCGTCGCGCTGTAGTGGTACAGCAACAGGCCCGCGGGCCGCGGATCGACAGACGTCGTCGTCGCGCTGTAGTGGTACAGCAACAGGCCCACGGGCCGTGGATCGACAGACGTCGTCGTCGCGCTGTAATGGTACAGCAACAGGCCCGTGTGCCGCGGTCGACAGACGTCGTCGTCGTGCTTTCTGGGATGAGCGAAAGAGAAAGCCTCGAGGAACGGGTCAAACGAAGACAAGACAAGAGGGAAAGGATGTTCAAATGTTGTCACCATTGTTGTGGGGTTGGCAACAATGCTCTGATAGACACGAACAATGGCTGTGGAAAGTTGCCACACATGGTCCCACAACACACAGGGTAGGCATATGGCGGAGTTTGTGACATCAAGAATAGTCAGTACGAAACTGCGTTTTGCAGCCAACATTTATTTATTTAAAGATGCGATATGTTTTCTATCATGTGTTCAAAGTATTACATATTATGTTCTTGATGAATGATTTTTTATTACTAACAGACTTATGGAAAATATATATATATATATATATATATATATATAAGGCAAAGCCCTCACTGACTGACTCACTCACTCATCACTAATTCTCTTACTTCCCAATTACCTAGGAGGCTGAAATTTGGTACACTGATTCTTTAGGCATAGGAAAACTAAGCTGTTTTTATTCTGATCGGACTCTCGGGCTGGGGTAGCGGATTTCTACCCCCGGATATTTACCCCCATGAAAAAACGCCTACGTCATTTTGACGTCACGAGGGGCGGGGCTTATACACGTTCGAGAAACAGCCCGCGACTGGAAATCTACCCCCGGACATCTACCCCCAGACATCTACCCCCGGACATCTACCCCCGGGCATCTACCCCCGGAAATCTACCCCCCCCCGTGGTCAGCTCTGCCACGTATCGGCCAATATTCATTTTTGTAATTGATTTTATAAATTGCTTTACCTTCTTATATCCAGTAGTAAACATGCGATATGTCGATGTCTGTTTTAACATTATCCATATCGCAATTCCGGTATTTGAACAAACTCAGAATGACATTATCTTTTGTGTAAAAAACAGTTTGTTGCCCGTCTATGTTTGATTTATTTGTTGATGTTATTTTCAATAAATGATTTGAATCACACCAGAAAACACATAATTTTTTGTGATGCTGGTTTACTAAGGTAGCTTTGTTCTCATGGGTAATTAGGATAAATAAAAGCTTCCCTGATTGGAATTTTAGAAATCGTCTTCGTCAAATAAATATGAAAATATAGGTGTTTTGAGATATATATAAAATATATATACATATAAAATGACATATATATATAAAATATTTCCCATTCCGTACTCTTATTATTATTACAATGTTAACTGGTTTCTCTTCTTTTGGAAGAACCTTTAAATAGTATTAAAATCGTATTGGTCAATCTTTTGTGATAAACACTTCCGATCCGCGCTCATGCATGCGTTGTTAGCTGTTACTGTATGTGAAAGTTGGTCAACCATTTAAATCACTGTCTGGAAATGAATCAAATGCTTAAGGGTCACACTTTTGAAGCCCTTTATCAACATATAGTTTTAAATGCCATTTTGCGTTGAGCTGGATCTTAAGATTTAAAATTACACCTCAATCATAAATATCAGTGAAGTATTTCGGGTGAAAAAGGGCTGTTACAGCTTATTTTATTAGGAAGATAGATCATGTTAAACAAGGCAATGACATATCACATGCTTAATACCAGATATTAAAGGGTAATGATTGACCGAAGAGCCGTTGATTTACATAAAGCAATTAATAAAATCAATTACAACAATGAATATTGGCCGATACGCGGCAGAGCTGACCACGGGGGGTAGATTTCCGGGGGTAGATGTCCGGGGGTAGATATCTGGGGGTAGATGTCCGGGGGTAGATTTCCAGTCGCGGGCTGTTTCACGACCGTGTATAAGCCCCACCCCTCGTGACGTCAAAATGACGTAGGCGTTTTTTCATGGGGGTAAATATCCGGGGGTAGAAATCCGGCACCCCTCGGGCTCCGCCCCAGTGGCTCTGGAGTTTCCCATGTTAACCTTATGAAAAAATCAAAATCAAAATCTGCTTTAATTCCAAAAAATTTTACAATATATACATATACAAAATACGAACAATAGTCCCGCATAGGCCGTGTAAGACCTGTGCGCGGGACGAGCTCTATTACAAATTAGAAATATTCTTAAAAATTAAAACTAAATTAATCAAAATACTATTTACAACTAAGCTATGAGACAGCTACAGGGACAGTTAATGCTAAATAAAAGGTAGTCGAGTGAGTGGAGTTGCAGTTACTGATATATGTACGCTAAATATTGTTTGGTGTACTTGTGTATAATTATTGTTAGGTATTGTATACTGAACCGATAAGTGTCTCAGACTGAGTACTCATATTTAAATGGAATTAATGAATCTTAACAGCTGTTTCAATCAAACAAGTTGGATCTGTTCTATGATGTTCAATAGCATTAAAGTTACAAGGATTACCAACAGGGTGCAGCACTATTATTTCTTTTACATTTATGACAACAGCTAATTTGCAACCAAAAGTTGAGTGAGAGTAGCGAACGAACTTCAACCTGGAGGCGAGTTAGCGTAGCGAAAGAGCTAACCTGAAGGCAAGTGAGTGCAGCGAACGAACTTCAACCTGGAGGCGAGTTAGCGTAGCGAAAGAGCTAACCTGAAGGCAAGTGAGTGCAGCGAACGAGCTCCAACCTAAAAGTGAGTGAGCGTAGCGAACGAACTTCAACCAGGACGTGATTGAGCCATGCGAACGAGCTCACTTATAAAGTTAAACGGGGCTAAGCCCATGGGTACACACACAGCTAGTGGAATATAAAACCTACCGTGCTTTCCATCCCTCCTTGATTATTGTGCACTTGTACTTTTATAAGGTAAATGACTAAATTTAATAGGTAATGGTGACAAATATATTGCTGGTAAGATTAAATGGGATTTACTACACCTTTTCCACATTTATTTGAGAAGTTATAAATTAATTGTATTTGAGAAAATATCAAATGTAAATGAGATTAGTCAGTTGAATTGTATAAAACGACAAATGTATTTGATAATATTAGTCAATTGTATTTGAGAAATTATTATATGGAAATGAGAAATCGTTAATTTCATTTCAGAATTAGGGATTTTAATTTGAAAAGTTGGTTATTAATCAGCTGAATTTTGAGTTTCTCAATTTAACCATTTCTTAAATATAATCTTTGACTACAATAGTCAATGATATAATTTATTACTCTTAAATTAATTTGATGCCTTCTCAAATACAACTGACTGTTCTCAGCTTCATTTGATGTTTTCTAAAATATATTAGACTAATCTCAAATCAAATACAAATGATATGTTCTCAAAAAACATAACTGTTTCTCAAATAAAATTGGAAAAGGTGTAGTATATGAAGCAAAGGAAGTTACTACAATTGCGCTAGTACAAACAAAAAGATGGTTTACCTAAATGTAAAATATCTCAAAAGACTAATATTGACATGCTGATTCCATGAAAAGTGCAACAATCCAATAAATAGATAAGTAGGTTAACATCTATATATTAATTGCGTAAGCCGATTCTTTGCGTCAAAATTGTGGGCGACTGGGAAGTCATAGAACGATGGGGCAGTTGGTTTTCTTCTTAGCCAGTTAACTCTGCGGAACAGGGATAACGTCATCTATATTTGAGACTTTTTGAAATACAAAAACAAAACCAAAGATTTTTCGTGTCAACTGTCAATATTGGCTTCGACAACTAGGAAATGGAACCCTAAAACCATAAAATATTACTCAATGTGAATAATAAAACACTGTTCATTTTGTATAGTACTTATTTACAATCATAATGTACAATCATATAGTTCCCTAAAGTTCAATCACGATCGGATGGTCGTTTAGTAACGCATAAAGGACGATCTTTGGATTTCATAGAAGTATAGATAACAACGACCAAAGCAGAGACTTTTTTAGACAAAGATATAGTGTTCAGGCATATCCATCTTGACAAATAAATAATTTAATTCTTGGTTTGTTTGAGTATGAAAATAAGTTGTTTTACATTTTGAGCTTTTTAGGGACTTATGTCCCTAAATGCCCCTAGTCTATATATTAATTACGTAAGCCGATTCTTTGCTTCAAAATTGTGGGCGACTGGGAAGTCGTAGAATGACGGGAGAGGGCTCAAATTAAAGGTCTCGATCCCGTGAAGGTGGGAAAAATAGTGAAATTCCCAAAATTTTTACACAAAATTAGAAATAACGTAGACCATTTACTGCTGATTTTTGTTTACTTCAGTACAGCTGATCGTGATTTATCATTAAGCAAGTAGGTAATATTACATTTGGATTACTCTTTTGCCAGTCAATTCCGCAATGTACTGTATATTATATAAAACCAGGGATAACGTTACCTATAATAATTAAGAGTTGTAACTTGTAGTTTATTATGAAATGGGTCCCAGGTATTGCTTTTTTATGTTTTCTACAAACATTTCCTGACTTATAGCCGCATAAGGTTGTCCATGTTTATCTTCGTTATTGATAAACCTATGCATGGTACCACCCTTTCGCCAGCAGTAAGTTTACAAATTTCAGTCATTCTTAAATAAAGATAAACACTTTTTTCATCACCTTAAGGACTTCCTGTTGTCTGTCACAATTTTATTTGTCCAATTGGCGTATTTTTGTTTAGTTGCAATAACGTTAATTATATTTACCTGAGAAAATGCAGAGTTAAAGCCCTGATGTTGTTAAGTTGGTTTTTCTTTCCCTTAGCTATATATGAATAATAATTAAATGCCTTCAATAAAAAGGTTAGTAAGGGTTTCTTGGATATTTTCATAGGCTATTATTCTAAAATCACTTGACTTTTATGGAAACATAGATTAATGTCATTGATTTACCATATTTTTGGCCTTAGAGGGCTTTCCTCTGCAATGATCACAAAGTTAAGTTCATGTTTCCTACTAACAATTGTAGCACTTCGGCTAAGATCCTCGTTCATAGTTTGTTCCTCGTTGAATCTGAATCTTGTAGGTGTTCTTCATTATATAGGCTAATAACGATAGTAAATTCGTAAAAAAATAGTATATCTATTTCTTCTACTCGGTGGCGTTCTATGACTTTTTATGTTTCCATAATTTTCAAATGGGTTCTTTCGATGATTTAATTTTTGTAGGACGCATTTCTTTGAATTGCAGCTTAAATATTAACAGCAATTAAATATCCAGCTGATCATAATGTAAACAAATACAGGGTGATTGGTACTCAGTGTGACAAAAATTTGTTGGTGTAAGTACAAAGTAAATGAAGTGTGATGATGCATATAAAATGTTCCAAGTCTAAAAATTAGCTTCCCAAAAAATTATTTTATGTTTTTCAAAAATAACCATGCTTTTAAAATTAACACAGCGATTTCTCAATTACCTGTATATGGATTTGAGTAGATAATGTCATTTTCGTGTTCTACATTAAATTTTGAATAAGGTTCATAGAAAATGACGGAGGATCAGTTGTAAAAACTCCATTGTAAATAGATTCAAAGATAAAAATTAAGATGTTTGTTAAAAATGAAAAAACAATGGTCTATTGAATTTTTCACACCCTGTATACAAGAAAGCGTCGGAATATGTTAAAAACTGCGCCATTTTATAAGCTTTTATGCTACACTATTGAGGTTTAGATATTTTTTTTTTTGTTTTAGTGGGTTGAATACCAGAAAACAGGGAACTTTTTTACTGTTTATACTGTTCAAGCTGAAACAAAAATACAACTTTTGCTTAATACATGCCGACTTTCTATGTTTTAAATGTTAAAGACACCATGCTTTGTAGTCTTCAAACCACTAAAGCGTGCATAAGCAGACATAAAGCTCAATGGTGTAGCATATGGTTGGAAAGCTTATAAAACGGCGCATTTTTTAACATATTCCGACACTTTCTTGTATACAGGGTGTGAACAAATGCAATAGACCAAAGTTTTTTTTTTTAAATTTCATCAAACATCTTAATTTTTATCTTTGAATCTATTTACAATGGAGTTTTTACAACTGATCCCCGTCATTTTCCACTATTCTTATTCAAAATTTAATGTAGAACACGAAAATTACATTATCTACTCAAATCCATTTACAGGTAATTGAGAAATAGTTGTATTAAGTTTAAAAATATATTTATTTTTGAAAAACATAAAATAATTCTTTGGGAAGCTAATTTTTAGACTTGGAACCTTTTATATGCATCATCACACTGCATTTACTTTGAACTTACACCAAAAAGTTTTTGTTACACTGAGTACCAATCACCCTGTATGTTCTTCATAGAGATAACATGGGAACTTTAAAAGCCACTGGGGCAGAGCCCAAGGGACTTTTAAAAAAAATTTTGCAAATCTACGCGACACGCTCTTTCAAATGAGACGTCAATGGATAAAATCGGTTAAGAAATGGCGGAGGAGTTCAACCAACAAATGTCGTGTTGGCGTATCTTACTAATATTATAAATCTGAAAGTTTGTGAGTTTGTGTGTTGCTCAATCACGCATAAACTACTGGACGGATTGGGCTGAAATTTGGCAAGATGATAGCTCACATTCCCTATTAACATTTAGGCATATTCTTATCTCAAAAATCCTTTCGGGCTCCACCCCAGTGGGTCTGTAGTTACCCATGTTAACCTTATGAGTATTCATAAAGGGAATTAAAGAATTTAGTCAGCTGTTTCAACTTTACAAGTTGGTTCTATAATATGCAATAACATTAAAAAGTTATAAGGTTTCCCAACAGGGTGCAGCACTATTATTATTTTTTTTGTGCATTTATGACAACAGCTAATTTGAACTAAGCAGCAACAAAAAGCTGTGATACACGATGAGAACTGTCAAAGTAGGATTGTTTACAGTTAAGTTTGAGTTTTTAATTTAATGAGTAATTTGTGATATTGTGCGAATGTTTGATAATTTATTTTTTCTATTGTTTAGGTGCAATGGTAGAACATTATGCCAATGGTAGATGTGTTATACTATATCATACCGTAAATTTTTGAACCAAATGTTATCAAACTGTGTCCTCCCCCATTGCAAACGCAAAGCTTGAGTATAACTGCTATAAGCATTTTATACTTATATGCCAACCCTGTACGAAGGACCGGTGCTCTGCTAGTTAATTAATTATATAGAATAGATTTTGTATGAAGTGGAATAACCTGAACGGCTCTTAGACAACAACCTGGGAGTAAATATGAAATAGGTTCGTACAGGTATTTGTTCATTATGTTAGTACTATGACAAGTTCCAATGGGCGGAAAAACAATGGCCCATTTCATTTAGCGTTAAACCCAAATGACATGCATTTGATATAAGAATATTAAGTTTTTTGTCTTTTACACATAAACTAAAAGAGATACGAAGTATGTGTAAGTTACAAAGTTGTTTAGAATTAAAGATCCTAGACATGATGTGTCACTTGATATATGTTGCTATTTAAAAATTTTGAACAATGGGCATTTACAATTTTTTTAAATAGATTTTTTTTATATTTTTTTTAAATACGTTACTTGTAGCACATCACAGTAAAGCAAATTTCATAACGAGTAAACAAATCACCCGGAGAAGGGCTAAGTGCATTGGTATAGGAAGCACATATTATTACAAAAATATTGATTAAAATAAAAAAATTAAAAAAACTGCAACCATTTTGAAACGGAAAAGTTAATTAATTTATTTTTTCACCAAAATGTTTGTCTACTAAATTCCTTTAAAATGGTGTATACCATGACATATGTTTACATTTGAAAATTCCGAGATTCGAACTAGTAACCCTCAGTTTTTAAAAATATTTTCAAGTTATTCCTTGGGGTCAATTAAGTGGGAAATAATTTAATTCATCCTTGTACGTTAAGCCGTTTTTCCGTAATCCATTTAAGACACCTTTAGACTAGGCCCGTTTTAAAAAAAAAGCAATGCAAGAAGCATTTCATGTAACAATTGAGGAAACAGCGTTTTTAGGGTATTTCAACCCTGCTGAGTACGAATCTGCCTGTTGCCAACGCGAAATTTTAACCGGAAGTGCGGTATCCAAGATGGCGGCCAAAACTCTTTTTGCCCCATATCTCCCTTGTAAGTTTTTTTTTTTTTTTTTAAGAGGTTGGCGGCCTCTTTTAGCCTTGCATTTGCCCGTCCACATAGACTACAGATCTGTGCGTGGAACGTATCCAGCAAAGCAAGGGGTGAGCCGGTACAGTACAAAGGTGAACTGTACTGATAAAAGTTAGTGGCAGTGACCAGGATTCGAATCCACGACACTACTGCCTTGGGCCCGAAGTCCGCGACGCTACCGACTGAGCCACCGACTCACAATAATATAGTTATAATAGTTGGCCTAAAATAATGGTTTAAATGTGTATATAGGGGGTTTTCAGATGCTAAACACATTACAACACTCAAAATTTACTTAAATTAAGTTTTGAGGGCATTTCTTCCAAAATGGCACCTAAGATGGCCACCAAAAACTCTAATTTTCGCATATCTCCCTTGTTTTTTTTTGGCTTAAAATAATTATTTAGACGTCAGCATAGGGGTTTTCTCGGATGCCAAACACATTGCAACACCCAAAATTTACTTACATTAAGTTTTGGGGGCATATATTTCAAGATGGCACCCGAGATGGCCACCAAAAACTCTTATTTTCGTATATATTTATCCCTTGTTTTGTTTGTTTAATTTAATTATTTAAATGTCTACAAAGGTATTTTCTAGGATGTTAATCGCATTGCAACACTCATTATTTACTTCCTTTGAGTTTAGAGGACATATGTTTCCGAGTTGGTAATAACAATTTTGATATGCTTACGTGAGCTCCGTGCGCATTAATGCATTTAGTGTTTAAAACCAGTCAAATATCTATTAGTGGCTGAATATGTACTACTATTTTTGAAATACCAATTGAAATTTAGCAATGTTAAAGTAGAAGGCAAATTGTTTAATGTACTCTGGTGGCACCGTAGATAACGCGTAGTCCAACAGAACCTGTAAAAATTATATTTTAGACGACACCTAAAATCCGCAAGAGGGGCGCATGTAAATTAAATTAAACAAAAGTACTTTAAAACATATCAATAAATAATAATAAACAAATTGGTAATTATTTCGTTGAAATGCATACAAATGTTTACCTTCTCATCATAAAACAAACTTTTATAGACGGTTGGAAAACAAAAGATATTACCTTGTTAACAATTATTTTGTACACATGTATACGATTGTTTACTTTATCTTCATAAACTTTTATAGTCGGTTGGAAAACAAAAGATGTTAGGCCTACCTTATTAACAATTAGTTTGTACACATGAATACAATTTTTTACTTTCTCTTCATAAACAAACTTTTATAGACGGTTGGCCAACAGAAGATATTAAAAAGAATAAGAGTTGTTAGCTGATTAATGTTAATCAGTGAAGCAAACACAATGCTGCCATAAAAAATCCTTTAAAAATATATTTTATCCTTTGAGACTCATGGTAAACAAACCTCCATTGATGGGTGGTACCACAAGATCAATACAATATAACAGTACAATATCATTGTTAATATTATAACCAAATTGGTTATTATTTTTTATTGATATGTTTTAAAGTACCTTTGTTTAATTTAATTTACATGCGCCCCTCTTGCGGATTTTAGGTGTCGTCTAAAAATATAATTTTTACAGGTTCTGTTGGACTACGCGTTATCTACGGTGCCACCAGAGTACATTAAACAATTTGCCTTCTACTTTAACATTGCTAAATTTCAATTGGTATTTCAAAAATAGTAGTACATATTCAGCCACTAATAGATATTTGACTGGTTTTAAACACTAAATGCATTAATGCGCACGGAGCTCACGTAAGCATAACAAAATTGTTATTACCAACTCGAAAACATATGTCCTCTAAACTCAAAGGAAGTAAATAATGAGTGTTGCAATGCGATTAACATCCTAGAAAATACCTTTGTAGACATTTAAATAATTAATTTAAACAAACAAACAAGGGATACATATATACGGAAATAAGAGTTTTTGGCGGCCATCTCGAGTGCCATCTTGAAATATATGCCCCCAAAACTTAATGCAAGTAAATTTTGGGTGTTGCAATGTGTTTGGCATCCGAGAAAACCCCTATGCTAACGTCTAAATAATTATTTTAAGCCAAAAAACAAGGGAGATATGCGGAAATTAGAGTTTTCGGTGGCCATATTAGGTGCCATTTTGGAAGATATGCCATCAAAACTTAATTTAAGTAAATTTTGAGTGTTGTAATGTGTTTAGCATCTGAACAACCCCTATATACAAGTTTAAACCATTATTTTAGGCCAACTAACAAGGGAGATAAGAGGCAAAAAGAGTTTTGGCCGCCATCTTGGATACCGCACTTCCGGTTCAAATTTTGCGTTGGCAACAGGCAGATTCGTACTCAGCGGGGTCGAAATACCCTAAAAACGCTGTTTCCCCAATTGTTACATGAAATGCTTCTTGCACTTTATAGAGAGGGATTTTATAATTATGGGCCTGTTCTACTTACTTGGGACACCCTGCATACAAAATATAATTAAAATATTAGGACAAAATGTTGGTTACATTAACAAAGATTCCTTTCTTAGAGAGTAAGTAAATGAGTAAATAAGTAGGACAGGACCTTTATAAGGAGGAAATGCGAACTGCATTTTTAACAAAGACTTGGTCAACTAACTGTTTAGAGGTTATACCACAGACAACATAAGCCGCATTAAAGTATTATATTGTCTGTGGTTATCTATATAAATAAAATTAGAGTTTTGTCTGTACATTGCTCAGAATTATATACTTTTAGGTTATTTTTACGTTTTATACATTAAAGAAGCAGAAACGAGTCTTATCTCAATTTCTGTCTGTCTGTCTGTCTGTCTGTCCCTTTGTCTGTAACACTCAAGATGGCATTTTACGCAATCTTCTCCGTGAAAACCAGAGTACATATCAAGATCCAAGTCATTTTAATGTATTCACTGGATTGGCGAGAGTGTCTTTAGTGATTTAAATATAGCCTCACTACTTTGTAAATAAAATTACGGACGTTCAAAAATGCAGTTTTGTGCGATTTTTGTCAAATTTTCGTTCAATTTTTATCACAGAATCGTCTATGAAATAACGAACAGCTGTTCGGATCAAGATTATTTTTTCTAGCTGTCAATGACATGTTTACAAATGCTGTTTACAAATACCGCAACTATTTCGAATCACGTTTTGAAAGCAAATCCCAACCAAGTGAGATTAAAAACGTTTTTCTTACATAACGGATTTAATTAATCGCAAGTGCAATAATATAGTCTAATAGTGTAACCGTAAATGAAATTAAATAACTAGACATCGTCCAAATCGGAACCAGAAATTCTTTGAGTATAAAATGTTTTTTGAGTTTTGACAACCAGAAAGAAGAAGACCTTGAATCAGTGTTGTATAGGGCTGTGACACTGAAATGATCGTCGCCAATAGCTTACAAAAAAGGTTTCCACTCATTGACGGCGCTTCAATGGCGATTGTGCAAAGTGTAAAGTAAAAAATCACAACTGCAGTGGGTGATTGTAACAGAGGTTTTACAGAGGAAGTGCTAAACTCGCTTTTCCAATGTGTCACTTTCTGTTTCTACTCACCGTGTGATGCAATCGCTGGACCATACAGCCAATAGGCCCATAGCTCATATCTTGGGTACGTAAGCCTACATATTTATTCATAACAACCTTTTTGACGACGATCCTTGATACCGGTACTTTTCCATAGAATACATGGCCTACCTACTTAAAAAATAAAATTACAAATGACCAAAACCCCAACATTGTGTGATTTTCGTCACATTTCCTTCTAATGTTAATAGATATACTAATCATTGTTTAGAGAATGCGTAATCTATTAAATAACAAAAAGTTGTTTGGGTAAGGTTGCTTTTTTTTCAAACTGACACCGATAAGTTTACGCTATAACTTTTTACGAGAAAATCCAAAAGCAAGAGATCAATAACCTCGAAGCTAGATATTAATGTATTTAATTGGTCCAATTTACTGTAATTCTTAGGTAGGTTCTTACGTAGGTACTGGTTCTTTTCCTTAGAACCGGTAGTTTACAAATTAGATATCGTTGGTGTTGCACCTTATTTATTAGAGCCGTCCGTATTCAATTTAAGTGATGTCTTAACTCTGTATAAGTTTTGCTTTTTCTGCCTGGATTCCAAATCTTAGCTTACCCGGTATGCTAAGAAAATGATAACCTATTTGAGTAAAACATTTGTTGGGCAAACCATCATGAATTGTTTACGCCTTTATATTGTTTATGTATCAATAGTTCGTGGCCTTTGTTGGATTGTTGTATTGTGTTGTTTTGTTGTATGTTGGTAACGCATTAATGTCCTTATTTCTCAGTGCTTCACGGAATGGACAAGAGCACCTTTGATACTGAAAATGTCAACCGGAATAAAGTGTTAAATGGTGAGGTTGAGGTAGTACTTTAAATACGTTTAAGTTAACCGATGTGGAAAGTAACTTTCAATTATAGGCCTACTTTAGGGCTACGCTTCATGGATCTATAAAACATTTTTAAGTTTAATCATTGGACATATGGACCAACACGATCCGGGCGACATTTAATTGCGAAGCATTTATTTTGGCTTGAACTGTCAGATACTGTATTTGCGAAGGTTTATATATAATAGTTTTGCCAGCATATCTGCAAATATGCAAACTAATTGCTGCTCTTAATCTTAATATAAGAAGGTTTCAACTGACTACTATAAGATCCCCGTGCGTAGAACGGGCACACAGCTAGTACAATATACAGCTATTATCGTTTTCGCGGTTACAAAATTCTTTTGAGGATGCGAATCTAAAATTGCACGAAGAAAAAAATATAGAATTATATAAATAACTTATGTTGTCGAAGGAGGATGTTTGCAACTTTTATGAGGTTCAACTGCAAGGCTTGGGGTGCATTACTGTTTCTCCGATATTCCGGCACTACTGTGATGGCTGGGGGAGGGGTGAAACTGTAAATGACTCTGTATTAGGCTAGGAGGATTGTATTATGAGGTTCAACTGCAAGGCTTGGGGTGCATTACTGTTTCTCCGATATTCCGGCATTACTGTGATGGCTGGGGGAGGGGTGAAACTATAAATGACTCTGTATTAGGCTAGTAGGATTGTATTATGAGGTTCAACTGCAAGGCTTGGGGTGCATTACTGTTTCTCCGATATTCCGGCATTACTGTGATGGCTGGGGGAGGGGCGAAACTATAAATGACTCTGTATTAGGCTAGTAGGATTGTATTATGAGGTTCAACTGCAAGGCTTGGGGTGCATTACTGTTTCTCCGATATTCCGGCATTACTGTGATGGCTGGGGGAGGGGTGAAACTATAAATGACTCTGTATTAGGCTAGTAGGATTGTATTATGAGGTTCAACTGCAATGCTTGGGGTGCATTACTGTTTCTCCGATATTCCGGCATTACTGTGATGGCTGGGGGAGGGGTGAAACTGTAAATGACTCTGTATTAGGCTAGTAGGATTGTATTATGAGGTTCAACTGCAAGGCTTGGGGTGCATTACTGTTTCTCCGATATTCCGGCACTACTGTGATGGCTGGGGGAGGGGTGAACCTGTAAATGACTCTGTATTAGGCTAGGAGGATTGTATTAGGGGAGGTTTCAACTCCGGCACTACTGTGATGGCTGGGGGAGGGGTGAACCTGTAAATGACTCTGTATTAGGCTAGGAGGATTGTATTATGAGGTTCAACTGCAAGGCTTGGGGTGCATTACTGTTTCTCCGATATTCCGGCACTACTGTGATGGCTGGGGGAGGGGTGAAACTGTAAATGACTCTGTATTAGGCTAGGAGGATTGTATTATGAGGTTCAACTGCAAGGCTTGGGGTGCATTACTGTTTCTCCGATATTCCGGCACTACTGTGATGGCTGGGGGAGGGGTGAAACTGTAAATGACTCTGTATTAGGCTAGGAGGATTGTATTAGGGGAGGTTTCAACTCCGCCTTAGCACATAGCATCATAAGCTTATCTGACAATTCCTAAATAAACTTCCCTATGTTGTATATATGAGGGTATAAAGGGCCCTCGATATAAGTACCGGTACAACGTAATTATTTACACAACAATAAGAAAATCATACTAATATAATAAAGCATAAAGCTGAAAGTATGTGTGTTTGTTTGGGGCTAAACCACGCATTAACAGGTGAAATTGGTGTGGAGTGATGATATAGGTCGGCCGCTTAGAAAACGACCTCCTCCAGCATTGGTTTAGCATTAGCGCGCAGGTCGTTTTCTAAGCGGCCGAACTATAGCTCTCATTTCCATTTCCGATTAACATATAGGCCTATTCTTATCTCCAAAATCTTATGGGCTCTGGAGTTTCCCGTGTTTACCTTGTATCGGTATTCATATTGAAAAAGAATCAAAGAATTTTGACAGCTGTTTCAACTAAACAATTAAGTTGAGTTGATGTTCAATACCATTAACAGTTTACAAGGTTTAAAAAATACCCCCGCCGCAGCAAACCTGCAGACTAAGCGAATTTCCATTTCCCTGAATAGATTTACACTAAAATGTCTCCTTAAAAATATCCCATTTATTCCCAATTTAAATAGAATCAGTTTAAAACATACTTAGGTTTGCTGCAACAGGGAGGGTAAAAGTGTTTTTTATGTAAAATGTTAATAGTTAGTAAGAAATAAAAACATTTTCCAAATTAGGGCAAAATATGTTTATAAACAAGCAAACTACAACAGTTTACTTATTCTCCATAAGAATAACATGGGAATTTTAAATTTACAATTTTTTGGAATTTTCTCCGTAACCATTAGGCGCATTATAATGCTTCAATATACTAAATTATTTGTTTTTTTAAGCTCTACAAAATAGTTTCGAAAGAAATTGCAAAATTTTATGTTTTTTGGGTCAAAAATGGGAAAAACCCATTTTTACCCCATAAAAGCCCCCATAAACCCCCGTTCCCATGGTCCGATCATGCTGGTTCGCGAACTCGTTCAAACGTAGGTTTACACGTTTGTACCAAATTTCATCAAAATCGGATCATTTTTGCTCGAGTTATCGCGCTAACGGACACATATATATATATAAATATATCCAGGGTTAGTAAAAAGTGTGGAGACCCCCTGTTATTTTTTTAACGGCCCATACTAGAAAAACTAAACTCGGCACAACATTATGGCATGTTATGAAGTACTTTTTGGGCATAACCGCCACTTGGTGTTCATCCCCAAAATGGGGGATTTTGGGGGAAACTAAAATATTTCAAATACAAAGACCCATCATGTGACCCCTAATTTTGAAGGTACTGGTAAAAGAAAACCAACAACACAAACTAGAGGCCTCTATCTCAGTTCAGAACAAAATGGCAGCTAATTGAAATTATCATAAGTTCCCAAACCCAAAAACGGGGATTTTGGGGGAAACTCAAAAATTTTAATCGATAAGCCCCATCGAGTGACCCCTCATTTTGAAGGTCATAATAAAAGAAAACTAACAACGCAAACTATTGGTCTTTATCTTAACACAGTAAAATATGGCAGCCAATTGAATATAAAATTGCGAGTTATTTCTGATTTCTAAGGATTTTAATTAGCTTCATTTTTTACTGGATTAAGATAGAAACCTCTAGTTTGCGTTGTTAGTTTTTTATTACCAGGACCTTCAAAATGAGGGGTCACTCGATGGGGCTTATCATTTAAAACTTTTGAATTTTCCCCAAAATCCCCCATTTTGGGTTTGGTAAGCAAGTGGCTATTAGGCTTAAAAAGTACTTCATAACATGCCAAAAAGTTGTGTAGAGTTTAGTTTTCCTAGTGTGAGCCGCTACAAAATTTACAGGGGGTCTCCAGACTTGGAAAGCTGTAAGTTAAATTCAACTTCTGAGAATTTCAATTGGCTGCCATTTTTTACTGGGTTGAGATAAAGACCTCTAGTTTACGTTGTTGGGTTTCTTTTACCAGGACCTTCAAAATGAGGGGTGACTCGATGGGTCTTTGTATTTGAAATTTTTGAGTTTCCCCAAAAATCCCTAATTTTGGGGATGTACACCAAGTGACGGTTATGCCCAAAAAGTACTTCATAGCATGTCATAAAGGTGTACCGAGTTCAGTTTTTCTAGTATGGCCCTTAAAAAAAATAACGGGGGGTCTCCACACTTTTTACTAACCCTGTATATATAAATATATATATATATATATATATATATATATATATATATATATATATATATATATATATATATATATATATATATATATATATATATATATATATATATATATATATATATATATTAATTTGAACGGATGGTGTTTTTGACCTCTAGGGACCTCAAAACGAAAAAAAATCGGTCCCGGGTCCAGGTCTTACCGTGAGTACTACGGTAATAGCTTATTCCCTATATGGGAAATTCGCTAAACTAGTGCAGCACTATTTATTTTTTTGTTAGAATTTCCAACATATTTAGGAGATACTGTACACAGAACAGGAAGTAATAAAGCAGTTCCAGGGTAACTTCTGAAATCGTATCATATACAACAAATACAACAAATAAGACCTCATTATTAAATCGTTTACATCACGACAGAAAAATATGTGTTTTGTGCTGGGATTTATTTAAATACCAGCTTGTACCCGGGGCTTCGCCTGCGGTGATATAACGATCAGCATAAGAAATCTAATTGATGTAACAGAGTATTACAATCTAAATCAAAACAGGTGACACAACTGGATAAATACTGGATACTTGAAAGTTTCCAAATTTTTGTTTACTTTATCTTTTTATTGAGGTCTATGTCTTTAGTTCTGTTATGGTTTTGCAAATGTTTATCCTCGATGTGTACCTAACTATTTCATTTGGAGAACCAAAATTTTCTCTTCTGCTGGACATAGAATAGCCGGGTCGCCGGAATTTTATCCCCCTGGAATTTTACCCCCTGGGCAAAACTGACGTCACTATGACGTAGTAACCTGAGTGGCCAAAAGTTTGTTCGCGGCCGGAATTTTACCCCCGCGGATTTGGAAGTCTAATGAAAATATTCAGAGCATGATTAATTAGATTAGCGATAAAAGCCGGATAACCCCCTGTCCATATAACTAGTGTTTAGACAACTGAAAATGTACGGGCCGGATTTTTACCCCCGGAATTTTACCCTCGAATTTTTACCCCCCGGAATTTTACCCCCTGACCGATTTTATAAATTGAATTATTTACTTTCATATTTCTGATTTCTGTTTTTAATTAATTGTAAACATTTTTTTATTTAGTAGCCTATCTTTATTTATTTATTTTGTAGTCTCAACTAAGTAAACAGAATTTGCTGTTTTATTTTGATCAAATTAACTAACAGTTGGCTTCAAAGATCGCGAATCCTGATACTCGAATCCCAAAATTAAAATCAAAAACCTGCTCGATTAGTTGATGTTACAAATAAATTAAGATAGGCTACTTAATAATAAAATGTTTACTATTAAATTAAAACTGAATGAAGATAATTAATCATTCTCACTAATTTATATATCTGGCCAGGGGTAAAATTCCGTGGGTAAAGGATCCGGGGGTAAAAATTCCGGGGGTAAAAATGCGGGCCGTACATTCTAGGTTTTTATAATTTGATGTGTTCTGATAAAATTCATAACCGTAAAAATATATGTTTAATTCCGTGTTTAATCCATCGAGCTGATGTCGCGAAACTCAAAAGTTCGCGGCCAGAATTTTACCCCCTGGTTTGTGACGTCACGTTTGCCCAGGGGGTAAAATTCCACGGGGATAAAAATCCGCTACCCCGAATAGCCTACCTACTATTATAGCCGACCCGTGCGAAGCATTCCCACTGATTCCTTCTCAAATCAGTTAATACTGTAAATATACACTCAGTGCATCGTTGATTTATGGGTCCTTACTTCAGGAATAGATGTGGGTATACATTTAAGATAATTAACCTTTTCAAAATAAAATGTTAAGTTATTTACGTTTTTACATGTTTACCTCTCTGAACACTATGTTTGAAGTATAATATCAATAAAGAGTGATTAATCTACCTCAATTAGGCAACAGTAATAAAAAAGTATACTATTTAAAAAACATCTTTCCTACAGTTACCTGATAAAGTGGGCTTCCTTGCACTGGATATAGTAGCCTACGCCAATTAGCTAATCGCTGCATTTACTTAATTTTGCCGGGAACCGGAGTTTTGCCAACGAGTGTCAGGTAGATGGGGGGATGCCGTCGGCCACCTCTTGGTGCGGAGATTTGCCAACGGTTGGGCGGGAGAAAGAGAGTGTGAGGGAGGGAGAGAGAGAGAGTGATTGTCAGGGTTGTCTCGGGTTGTCTACGTTTGGGGTTGACTGCAGTTATTGTTAAATAATTCTAGTATACAATTTATTTATATAGCATATATATATATATTTTTTTTTAAGAGCTCCTGATACGTAATTTTTCTGTGTATAGATGTACACATTATTTATAAACAGCGTGCACATTTTTTTGACCTATGGACAATAACCAAAACATATTTCCTGCTTAAGAGCTCTTCCCTCGAGCAGGGACTTGCAGTCCATTCGGGGGAATACTATTCTTACCACTAATAATGTGTTCCTGTATTTATAAAGCTGAAAAAGTGATTTTTGATTTGAGTTATGCGCTTGTCGCAGTGGGTTAGGTTAGGTTAGGTTAGGTTAGGATAGGTTAGGTTAAGTTAAAAATTCAATACATTTCCTTTCACAGTCAGAGGTGCATAACTGCATTCCTTTCAACACAGTCAGCATCAGCATCCTGCCTGGTTTGTCCACCCCTAGCGGAAGCCATCCTCACGGTCACGTGTAATCTCTATCTCTCTCCCTCCCCCTCTCGCGCCAACCTCCAAGCGTTGGCAAAACTCCGCAGTATAAGGAATTCGCGCATGGGGACCCTTGCTACCTGATACCCGTTGGCAAAACTCCTACACTCAATTTTGCCGCACTTATTTTTTGCTGCACTCCAGTATTCCAACCAAACAACACAAAACAGTGTGCTTTTATTAGACTAATACGTGTATGCTTGAAAGTAAGTTGGCAACACTTTAAGGAAATTACCTTTTTAACTACCATTCGCATGTGCGCAAGGTCATAGGCTATAAAATAACACGCCAATCGTGAAATGAAAATTGGTTATGTAGAACGGCTGGAAAAGGGAACAGGGAAATCCTTTCTGTACTGATTATGTAGACAGATATATTTGATTCAGAATACTGTATGTTTATTTTGGGACATTGCATTTTAATGTAGTTGTGACGCGTGACGATGAAGCTGGTAAGGTCCAAGTGCTACCGCTTACCAGTGTTGCCACTGAGCGCCACATGAAATCGACAAAATAAGACACTAGGGTCACCACCCGTTATACAATGAAATATATTTGTAGACAGTTTTGCCAATTTTAAAATTGTTGATATGCATATACACATATAATATACGGTACCTACAGATGAAGGTTTGTAGAAACAATGGTCATTTCGCAGAAAGCTGAATCTAATTCAAGGAACCTACCTCTTAACCACGATTGTAAATGACATGAGTTGATCCAGGGCCTGTCACCACTTGAATTATTAGGGTTCACGCCAACCAAGTTATTTGATAAATAAAACTGTTATAAACAATTTTAATGAACTTGGATATATTATGTACATTTTGTTTTGACAAGTGTCACAAAACTTGAACTAAGTGGTGAGACATAATACTGGCCGAGGTCTAAACAATTATCATCGATAGATTCCAGGAACATAGGCCTATGCGTTCAAAGAATAAAGGAGTAGTTTTCTAAAGTTTCCAAGAAAAGAGTCGGAAGAGTGGAGAAAACTTTCTCCGAGGGTCGGTGACCTAGTCAAGTCTCATACGTCTGATGGGCACGAAAACTACATCGGACAGTGGCCAAGTGGGCGTTATTTATGATACCGACATTGATTTTCATTACTATAACCTAAGAGTAATACAGTAATACATAATGTATTATTAAACTGAGCTATAACTAAATCATAATAGAGCGGGCTTTGACGATTGTGTTCACAATAATTATTAGGTAGGTAGGTACTCAGCTAACGTTCATAATTATGTTATCCAGTGATAATAATGTTCGAGCTCGTCTTTCTGCCCTAAGTTATGTACCCAGAGTTGACGTTTGTGCTCATTAGATCTTTGAGACACAGAAAAAAGTTACGATCAGTTAATAAATCCTTTCAATTATTAAGTTGACAATATGATTCTTGGGTGTGGCAGATTGTATATATAATCCTTACTGTCTTCGCAATCAGACATATTAGCACTGCGGCCATTTTGGGGATTACTATATCGTCGGGTGCTTGGTAGTCATAGATCTCTACATATTGCAACACAATATTGTAATATCTATGGTAGTAGTAAACTAACTAAAGTTTTGTTTTTAGCGAATTTCCCGTATAGGGAATCAGCTATTAACGCGGGGACGATGGAACTGCCCCGATATTTTAGGTAAGTTTTAAATGCTGAAACTGCCCCGCTCATTACAGAGCATCAAGAAGGGTCGCCTCGCCATACCAAAAATGCTGAATTTGCCCCGAGCGCCCGGCCAGGTAGCCGCTACGGGTCTGGGGGAAAGGGAATTGTTGTTGTCCCTGCGTTCTGTCAGTGACTGCAGTCTTATAATAACTACCACAAAATATCAGGAATTACTAGCTTATTTTAGGTTAGGTATTGGTACTACAGAAACAAAAAGAGGGAATTATTGTTGTTCCTGCGTTCTGTCAGTGACTGCAGTCTTCTAATAACTACCACCAATATCAGGAATTTCTAGCTTTTTTCAGGTTAGGTTAGGTTAGGTTAGGTTAGGTTAGGTTGGGTTAGGTTAGGTTGGGTTAGGTTAGGTTGGGTTAGGTTAGGTTGGGTTAGGTATTGGTACAGAAACAATTGTGGCTTGGCAGGAAAAGCAGTCGACGGCAGCTTTAGAAGACTGCAGTCACTGATAGGGCTCAGGGACAAAAATAATTCCCTTTTATCCCCAATCCTGCAGCTACTACCTGGCCGGGTGCTCGGGGCAATTTCAGCATTTCTAGTCTTGCGAGGCGACCCTTGCTAATCCTTTTTAATGAGCGGGGCAGTTTCATCGTTTCAAAAGTACCCAAAACGTCGGGGCAGTTTCACTACGCCCATTACCGCAGTACTCATGGTAAGACCTGGACACGGGACCTATTTTTGCTTTTGTTTTGAGGTCCCTAGAGGTCAAAAACACCATCCGTTCAAATTTATATATATGTGTGTGTGTGTGTGTGTCCATTGGCACGATAACTCGAGCAAAAATGATCCGATATTGATGAAATTTGGTATGAACGTGTAAAACTACATTTATTCGAACGAGTTCGCGAACCAGCATGATCGGACTATAGGAACGGGGGTTTTATGGGTTAAAAATAGGGGTTTCCCATTTTTGACAAAAAAAAAACAACATAAAATTTAGCAATTTCTTTCCAAACCATTTTGTAGAGCTTGAAAAAACAAATAATTTAGTATATTGAAGCGTTATTATGCGCCTAATGGTTACGGAGAAAATTTAAAAAATGTAAATTTAATACTCCCATGTTATTCTTATGGAGAACAAGTAAACTTTTGTAGTTTGCTTGTTTATGAACATATTTTGATCAAATTTGGAAAATGTTTTTATTTCTTACTAACTATTAAAATAAAAAAAAACTGTTTTTATCCTCCCTGATGCAGCAAACCTAAGTACTTGTTAAACTAATTCTATTTAAATAGGAAATAAATGTTCTATTTTTTAAGTAGACATTTTAGTGTAAATCCAATCAGCCAGGGAAATTACCAGGAAAATTCGCTTAGTCGGCAGGTTTGCTGCGGCGGGGTTATTTACTTATACTAGGTATACACGGTATTACATGAATACATTTAGTTTCTTTATGGCGCTTATGTGCTCTTTATATCTGGTTTCAAAACACTTACTAGTATCTTATTGTAATAATCACATTCTCCACACTTAAACTTGAATGCACCTGCGCAGAAGTCTCGACGATGATGTAGTAAACCTCAATTTAATCAGATTTCAAAAAGTTTGGGTTAGCTCCCAACTGCAAGTAGCGGATAATTTGTGGTTGGCCTGAATTATTGTGAAGGGGGGGGGGATTAACAGTCAATACCAACGCTCTCGTCGATCATCATCGACCTTGATGGTTTAAGCTATGATATAGGTTTCATAGGAGCAACTTGGCAGATGTTGATTTAAGCTTCACGAAGATGCAACTAACAATGCGTTGCTTGTAACAAATTACCGAGTTGCAGCAATGTCAACGTACTCCATCACTCTACAGTACTTGGATCGGCAAACTGCGTTGCCTGTAACACATTACTGAGTTGCAGTAATGTTTGTCATCGTACTCCATCACTCTACAGTACTTGGATCGGCAAACTGCGTTGCCTGTAACACATCACTGAGTTGCAGCAATGTCAACGTACTCCATCACTCTACAGTACTTGGATCGGCAAACTGCGTTGCCTGTAACACATTACTGAGTTGCAGTAATGTTTGTCATCGTACTCCATCACTCTACAGTACTTGGATCGGCAAACTGCGTTGCCTGTAACACATCACTGAGTTGCAGCAATGTCAGCGTACTCCATCACTCTACAGTACTTGGATCGGCAAACTGCGTTGCCTGTAACGCATTACTGAGTTGCAGTAATGTTTGTCATCGTACTCCATCACTCTAAAGTACTTGGATCGGCAAACTGAGTTGCTTGTCACGCATTACCGAGTTGCAGTAATGTTTGTCATCGTACTCCACCACTCTAAAGTACTTGGATCGGCAAACTGCGTTGCTTGTAACGCATTACTGAGTTGTAGTAATGTTTGTCATCGTACTCCATCACTCTAAAGTACTTGGATCGGCAAACTGCGTTGCTTGTAACGCATTACTGAGTTGCAGTAATGTTTGTCATCGTACTCCATCACTCTACAGTACTTGGATCGGCAAACTACGTTGCCTGTAACACATTACTGAGTTGCAGTAATGTTTGTCATCGTACTCCATCACTATACAGTACTTGGATCGGCAAACTACGCTGCTTGTAACGCATTACTGAGTTGTAGTAATGTTTGTCATCGTACTCCATCACTCTACAGTACTTGGATCGGCAAACTACGTTCCTTGTAACGCATTACTGAGTTGTAGTAATGTTTGTCATCGTACTCCATCACTATACAGTACTTGGATCGGCAAACTACGTTGCTTGTAACGCATTACTGAGTTGTAGTAATGTTTGTCATCGTACTCCATCACTATACAGTACTTGGATCGGCAAACTGCGTTGCTTGTAACGCATTACTGAGTTGTAGTAATGTTTGTCATCGTACTCCATCCCTCTACAGTACTTGGATCGGCAAACTACGTTCCTTGTAACGCATTACTGAGTTGTAGTAATGTTTGTCATCGTACTCCATCACTCTACAGTACTTGGATCGGCAAACTACGTTGCTTGTAACGCATTACTGAGTTGCAGTAATGTTTGTCATCGTACTCCATCACTATACAGTACTTGGATCGGCAAACTGCGTTGCTTGTAACGCATTACTGAGTTGTAGTAATGTTTGTCATCGTACTCCATCACTATACAGTACTTGGATCGGCAAACTACGTTGCTTGTAACGCATTACTGAGTTGTAGTAATGTTTGTCATCGTACTCCATCACTCTACAGTACTTGGATCGGCAAACTACGTTGCTTGTAACGCATTACTGAGTTGTAGTAATGTTTGTCATCGTACTCCATCACTATACAGTACTTGGATCGGCAAACTACGTTGCTTGTAACACATTACTGAGTTGTAGTAATGTTTGTCATCGTACTCCATCACTATACAGTACTTGGATCGGCAAACTACGTTGCTTGTAACACATTACTGAGTTGTGTTGTAGTAATGTTTGTCATCGTACTTTATCACTCTACAGTACTTGGATCGGCAAACTGCGTTGACAAATTGTCATGGTGCGAAAACTGTCCAAAACTAATAAAGTATATTAGAAATACAAACACTATACTTTATAACCTATATTTAGTTAGATTTGGGGGAAAGGGGGATTTAGGTAATGCCTTTATCTTAGTAATGGAAAAAGGTGTTTGATCAGATTATTCAAGGAAACAAACTTCTACTCAGCTTGTACTTTGAACTGTAATTAAACCATGTCTTAAAACTTCAATGATTTGTTTAATAACTTCTCATCTACAGTGGTTTACGAAGCTAAGAATATAATTAATTATTGATTGCAAATAATAAAATAATTAAATATTTATTAGGTTAAAATGTGTAGTCTCTTTGTAACTAAGTAAAATACAAAAGCCATGGTTGATGGTCCGAGTGATTTGTGAGGTTATGCTTGTATTGTAGTTATTACTAGATATTGGCGTTACTAATAATATAGTGTATCTTATCAAGAGCAACAGCCAGAACTCGTTAATTAGTTATTAATGACGCTAAGTCGAGTTTACTAACTTCATAAATTAACCATTGTACTTTTAAATTATTTAGAAGAGGGAAACTACCTCGTTAAATATTTATTTCTATGCGACTATAACGTTCCGAACTTCAAAGTTTATTTGACACGGTAGGCTCAATGGGATAAGATGTATGTACTCAAATATAAAAAAATAAGGATTTAAACTAAATATGAGTAGGTACAGTAAAACCAAAACTTTGGTTTACGGTTTAGTTTCTCATTTCCACGCATCTATACACTTAGTACAATAAGGGGTTTCTCTTACATCCTTTTTTAAGCCATGAAACTTAACAGTTTTTAACTAATGATGTGTCTTTGTAAAGCTTATGATCCAGCGGTGACGAATGTAACTAAATACTCCCGCCGCAGCAAACTTGCAGACTAAGCCTAGGTCTTACCTTGCCACCAACCACCTACGGTAATAGCTACAACAGCCAGAATGTAGTATAGGTATTTGACGTGCAGAATGTAGTATATTCCATATAGGGAAATTCGCTAAAATAGTAATTTCCTACTAGGCTCCCGCCCCCCAAGCGTTGGTTTTTTTTTTGCTCCTAAAGATTCAGTAAAGCTGACTAACTTACCAGTTAGTCATTACCAGTTAATCATAACTAACCACTTTAATGTGCATTTAAATGCGAACAGCCTATCTTTCAGTTCAATGTTTAACCACAGTCAGATTGTAATCATGAGACAAAACGATAAATTTATGAAAATTGTTTTTAAATATTATATTTTTATCTAACTGTAAAATAATTATTGAGGTAGGTAAATTACTCTTTATGGTATTTATGACACTATATATACAATCAAAAAACTTAATTTATTGTAAATTAGTAGTTTATTTACCTAATAACTGTCCTAAAGAAACATAATCATTGAAAGGAAAACGTGTATTAGTATTGCATTAATGCATTGTTAGGTTTGCCTCTGGAACAAGTATTAAACTCTATAAATGCGCAATTTGCGCACAGCACCGGGTCCCCTCGTGGGATTCTAAATAAATGAAAACCGGCTGTCACATTAACCATACACAAACAACTCGGTACACACACTGTATAGCTTGCTTGGCACTGGAAGTACCTACATTGTCCCGAGTGGCAATTTCACCCAACCAACTACAGAAAACCAACATTTCATCCCAAGTCAGTCAACTAATTGTGCTTAAACGTTAGAAACAGTGATGTTGATTTACTTGCTACGAAGGAATACAACCATATACTGTACAACAGTTCAAAGTTTAGTGCAGGAGGACAAAGTCATCACCGACTAACTTGGCTTAAAATACGTACTTTGTATGGTCGCCATTTCAATGAAAAGTATTAAACCTCACGATCTGGTGGTGTTGTGTACACTGAAAATAGTGCATTTCATCACTAGGACCTAGGACCTCTTTTCGACACTAATAGCTGACATCGGAAGATGATCGAGAGTCGAAAGGACATAAACTCGACCGATTAACTACAAATACCGGTAATTATCGCCATACTGTTCCATTCTTTAAGCAAACTAATTTACAAATCGTAACAATATTCAATTTGATGAATTGACTCCCGAAATGATTTGAAACTAGTTTGCTAAGTATTATATGCTTCTAGCGGTTACAGTTATTTAGATGTGACGTGCATAACTCCTATAACACAACACTGTATTCATGTTTAAAAAGTTGTTTACATTTAAAATTTGCTAATTAATTGTGAATCACATAATGACATATACCATGTGACACGAGATCTACAGAAATGACACGATCAAGTAATCCAGCATATTATATTTTCGCTGCAGTATAACGAAATAAATAGATTTTTTTCTGTTTAATATACACAGAATATGCAGAGATTCAAAATAAGGCATGTTTTTTAAGTAAGTACCGTTTTTAAACTTCTCCGTTCCAGCGCTGCGATTGGCATTTTGGACATTTGCGCTGTATTATGTGCATCTATTGGCAAGCTCTAGCCGGAAATTCGACAACAATCGGCCGTGTTTACATCCGGTATTGAGCATTCAAAATGGTGCCGCCAATTGAGACTGCCGCCGACTGTGAAGTGCGCACTGTAATTAGAGTTTTAAGTGCTAAAGGTGTGAAAGCCATTGAAATTTGTCAACAGCTTAGTGAGGTGTATGGCGAGAACATTTATGAGTGACGGAATGGTATGCAAGTGGGTAAGGGCCAGTGAACACAGAAGGGCATCTAAAGACGGCCCCACCAACGTCCATCATGAGCAACGCACTGGGCAGCGTCACTGTCCCCAGTACCCAGTGCGTTGCTCATCATGAACGTTGGTGGGGCCGTCTTTAGATGCCTTTACCCACTTGTGTACCATTCCGTCACTCATAAATGTTCTCGCCATACACCTCACTAAGCTGTTGACAAATTTCAATGGCTTTCACACCTTAGGAAATAAAAATCTAATTACAGCGCGCACTTCACAGTCGGCGGCAGTCTCAATTGGCGGCACCATTTTGAATGCTCGATAACGGATGTGAACACGGCCGATTGTTGTCGAATTTCCGGCTAGGGCTTGCCAATAGATGCACATATACAGCGCAAATGTCCAAAATGTTAATCGCAGCGCTTGAACGGAGAAGTTTAAAATCGGTACTTACTTAAAAAACATGCCTCGTAGCAATGCAATAAGTGAAGATCGGGGACTGACATCCTCAACATGACTTTTGATATGCATATAACGAGACACTATTATATTGTATGGTGTATTGGATAAAAATGTATTGTGTATATCGGAAAATCGTCAAAGTTGACAGACAGGAGATTAATGAAGATATGAGTCGACCCACCTACAGAATGGGAAGCTTCCTCAATTGAGAACAATTCACAAGGATCAGATTGGGTTTCCGTCGTCATCGAATATTCTGAACTAGGGCACCAACGAATATAATAGACCATGAGCCACCAATATGAAACCCTCCCCCCCCCCGTGGGAATTTATGACTTATACTTTTTTTGTTGGTATTACCTACCAGATTAAGAATTCAGTTGTTTGCCTCTTTTAAATTACAGTGTATTCCGGAAAATAAAGAATAACTGTTAAATTTAAAAACTGTTAAATTTAAAAACTGTTTTATTTAAATTACAAAAGGGTAGCCTGCGTTAATTACTGGTGCAATATTTTTTATGGACTTCTTTAGTATGTATTCAAAGGCTTTAAATGAAAATAAAAAAAGTTAATAAAACACCCCCGCTGCAGCAAACCTGCAGGCAATGCGGATTTCAAATTGGCCTGAATTGATTTTCAATTAAATCTATTTAAATAACATTAGATTTAACGAGTACATCTAGGAAAGAGATTTTAAGAGATTCTATTTAAATTAATTAAATTTTATTGAGAAATTTTAGACGTAATTTTTACTGGAATGTAAGGTTCCAGTAAAATTAACGTCTAAAACTTCGTTTTCCTCATATCAAAATCGGATTTGCGATGTAATTTTCTTGTTTAAATCTCTTTAAAATAATGTGCTGATTGATATGGGTTGCCTTTAAAAAAAATTAAGTTACTCTTAGCAACCCTGTTTGTGGGTGGGGGGTGAATTTCAAAATATCACCAAAAAGAACCTTACATTACCCTAGAAACGTGTATTGAAGCTTGTTTGAATTTATGCATATTTGTGCTGAGACCATTCATTATTTAGCAGGTTAACCCGTTGTTCCTTATTTTTACCATTAGCTAGGATTTTTTCCAATCCCGTGGGATCTTGATTTTGGACCTCTCATTAAAAACGTTTCTCCAAATCCCCTTCTCTCTTTCAATGTTTTTAATAGATACATCTAAATTGGTATCCGTAATAAAGTATATCCTGCTGAATTTCGGAAAACGGCTGAAGGCAATCTGTGCTAGTTCACCAGAGGTTTCTGGAAATTTTGCTTATTAGTAAGAACCTAAAAGTAAGCCATACCGTCAATTACATACATACATTATTCAATCTTGGAAGGTTCGCCTACTATATACCCTTGTTCTCCAAAGCATGGAGCAGTTTGGCCATTTCTGTTTTGGTTGGGCATCCATCGACAGTGGCTGATGCCCATGGTACTGGATCTAATGGGTATGTCATCAGCTTCTCAAGGTTAATATCACGTTCCTAGGACAGCAGTAAAACTCCAGAAAAATATTTCTTATTGCTCTTATCTCAACTAATCTGTTTGCATGCAGCTTTCTCTAGATTATCTACATTGAGTAAATTGTCTTCCACCGATTCGGGTACAGGTCTTATAAACAGACCATCTAGGAATTCTGATCACGGTTTTCAACTTCAAGCAGAATAATGCATTGTTCAAAACCATCAAGTACAGTACTTGCAAAATACTTTGCTCGCTTCGTTTCATTTCATTTGCTTGCATGTCACTGAGAACAATCTGATGACTTCACCATACTTGCATTTTAAAATTCTAACTTGCTGTGGGCCCGTCCTACGCACAGGAATCAACTAATCAAATCAAATCAAACTAAAAAATCTATACTAAAGGACCCATGCTGCACTGCGGCGTTAAAATAAATATCATATCCGAGAAATAATCAAATTGATTATTTTTGATTGTGTAATACAGTATCTTAAACTTAACTGATTCGAACGACCAATAGCTCAAATTAAAGCCTATAATTGACTGATTATTTTGAGTCTAAAACATATAAAAAAACGTAAACAATACTGGAGCTATTGATATTCAATCATAGAAAAACCTTATAATTTTTTTTATGTTGGATGTTCACCTTGCGTTTGCTTGAAAACCGTCCGATTTGAATAACTAATATCTTAAATGCAAGCCGATATTTCACTGAAGGTTCTAAGACCAAAATATATAGGGTTATATAATTACAAATGGTAAAATGCTGTACAATTTAAATTGAAATACGAATTAAAAAATATATCAAACCTATGTTTTTTGGTCGAGTAATAAAGTAGATAAATATACGATGATGCTTGATGTGAAATATATGTGTACATACTACCAATTTAAGACCTCAATCATGAAGATCGGACGTGTAGAAGAGCCAAAGAAACTCGGAAAAGAAAAAAAACAAATTTAACTCCCTTTAGAAATACATGGGGGGTAAATTTAATTTACGTATAAGCCAAGTGGGACTGTCGATAAATATATACTGATGCTTGATTTGAAATCTGTGCGTGCATACCTTCAATTTGAGACCTCAATAATGAAAATCGGGTGGGTAGAAGCGCCAAACGAACTCGGAAAAGAAAAACCAAATTTAACTCCCATAAGAAATACATGAGGAGAAAATGTCGTTTACGTATAAGCCGAGTGGGACTGTAGGCAACTATATGCCGATGCTTGATGTGAAATCTGTGCGTTAATACCTTCAATTTGAGACCTCAATCATGAAAATCGGTCGGGTTGTAGAGCCAAACGAACTCGCTAAAGAAAAACCATTTTTTTTAAATATATATATTCATGATATTTTCGTGTTTTCCAGAACATGCTGTAATTCACAAGTGGCAAACCCCTAAAACCTTAAAGTACATGTCAATACAAACCAAAAAATGTATATGTCGAAAATTCCCACCGGGGGGGGAGGGGGGGTAAACGCCAGCCTCCGCTCTATAATGGATTATTATCTGTAGTATGAGAAAGTTACAATTGATCAAGTAGCAGGTGTGACGTAGAACGAGTCTGTTACAGATCCACGTTATTTTCCATACAAACAAGAGGTTAAGGAGGAGAGGTACAATGTAGTTAGAGTATTAACACTCGCATTACGGATTACGATGGCGATGATTACATGGGGACGCGGAAAGGTCGCCCCCGGAAACATCACCCCCCTACGTCATATTGACGTCAGAGACCGGGGGGTGATGTTTCCGGCCGCGGACACTCAATTTCAGTTGCAGCATGCACTCGTCGATATGACGAGTTGTTTTAGAGTTTGCGTATTAATTAGATAATTATATCCACTTACCATATACAATTACCAGATTTTCTAATTACAATTTATGTTAACCGGATACGTTACCCCCGATCGTTTTCAAAATGCACACCCCGGAAAGGTCCCCCCCTGCCATGATCACCCCCGGTATACCTGCTGTAGGGCTTGGGCTCGTGACTCGAGCCAGCTATTGTTCACAAGGGTGGAGACTGTCCCATATTACCACCGCTCGACTGAACTCTCGTGAATGTGAAGGATTTTAACTTGCATGAATGGTAAGGATTTAGTATTATTACGCAAATTTTGTCGATATTAAGAGAAATACAAATGAACACTTCGATATTGTGCTTTCTCTAGACATTTCCCGTTAATTTTATACATCAAATGTATAAATCTTACTAATATTATAAATGTGAAAGTTTGTGTGTTTGTTTGTTTGTTTGAAGTTCAATCACGCATTAGCTACTGGACGGATTGGGCTGAAATTGACATGATAATAGCTCACATTCCCGAATAACATATATGCACATTCTTATTTCGAAAACCCTTTCGGGCTCCGCCCCAGTGGCTCTGTAGTTCCCCATGTTAACCTTATGAGTATTCATATTTAAAGGGAATTAAAGAATTTAGTCAGCTGTTACAAGCTCGAGTATAACTTTACTTTACTGCAATAAGCATTTTATACTTATATGCCAACCCCGTACGAAGGACGGATACTCTGCTAGTTACATATCGTTTTTTTTCGTCAACGTACAAAATGTATTTGAAACACGTGGAAATGAGATCAAATGTTTATAGTAATATAAGTAAACTATTAAGTAAGGAATCAACTCGTAATAATATGAGCATGCTTTAACCACGCAACATCATAATACAATACACACTTGACAAACATATTTTCACATTTCCTAATTCTTAAATTGTAAACATTGACCAATAAATGTTGTAGGCCTATATAATATCCATTTAAAAAGATTATCTGGATTTTATGGATAAAATAAACGCATCGAGAATATTCCTGATTTGATATTGGGGAATGACTCTTTCGCGTAAAAATAGTTTAGAAAGTAAATATTGGTTAGTTTCTTCAGAAATAAACGGAAAATAGTTCACACTGTTTACGTTTGCGTTGACGGGAAACGATCAACATTGTCACATTCACTTTATTTCATGATTTCACACTGCTGATTTTACATAACTAAATTGACGTTGAAGTAGTACAGTTATTCAATGAAAGGTCACCCATTGTTTTGAAAAGTTACACATTTAAATCTACCTGTCGTTCGCAGAATATTTAATACGTAGAACTTAAAAGTTTGCAAGAGAACATAATAATTCTAAGTATAGTATCCACTATTCTCAGAGTATTGATTAATTTTTTTTGGCCACATACAGATTGGCCAATGGTTTAAGGGTCGTTTCTAACATACAGATTGACCAAAGGTCCTAATGAGCAGTGACAAAAAATGAGGGAGGAGCTTACAGCCGTGATGTCCCGTGTGGAGGAGGAGCTTGTCTATTCACGTGAAGTGTTTGTCAACGCTTTCTAATCTTAACAGTCAAATAGGTGGCCGAACTCAAGAGACGCATTTAATTTTATAAAACATTAGGTTTTATATAAGCTGTTTAGTAAACAAATAAGGTTCTTACACTCGACTACAGCTTAAATAAAACAGTGTGGTATTCTGAGGCAAATAATAGGTTATAAAATATAACTAATTACGGATAAACTCACCATCAACATCTTGTAAAGTGCACAAAGTACATCTTTAGGTATTTTGAGTTTGTTACAAAATTGTTAATTTGTTTACCTACTTATAGCAATAATCCATATATAAAGCCCAAAGTATCCATGAACTTTTGAGAAAACGCTAAGTCACACCCCCATAAACCATTTACTTAAAATGTTCATCATGATGAGAAACCTTGCGCAAAACTATCCAATTATTTCATAAATTGCCCTTTAAGGTCGTAATTGCTTTACTTTCCATATACCTAATGTTAAAAATACCTCAGCTGTACTTATTAGTATGTTACTCTTTCAATTTATTACCTTACTAGCTGAGTACCCGTCCTTCGTACGGGGTTGGTATACAATACTTATTGTAGTTAAATACTCGTGCTTTGCATTTTTAATGATGGAGGACACGTTTTGAGAAAATTTGGTTTAACTTACTAAAATCTACGGTATACTATAGTATATAGAACATCTACCATAGCCATAATGTTCTACCACTTCACCTAAACAATAGAAAGAAGTAAAGTTCCAACACTCAGGTTTCTGTTGCTGCTTGGTTCAAATTAGCTGTTGTCATAAATGTATAAAGAACTAATGGTGCTGCACCCTGTTGGTAAACCGTATAACCTTTTAGTACTATTGAATATCATAGAAACAAATTGTATAGTTGAAACAGCTGGAAAAATTATTTAATTCCTTTTATATTATTTTATATTATTATTATATTTTATTTGAATACTCATAAGGTTAACATGGGAAACTCTAGGGCCGTTGGGGCGGAGCCCGAAAGGATTTTTGAGGTAAGAATATGTCTATATGTTAATCGGGAATGTGAGCTATCATCATACCAAATTTCAACACAATCCGACCAGTAGTTAATGCGTGATTGAACTTCAAACAAACAAACAAACAAACAAACAAACAAACAAACAAATAAACAAACAAACACACAAACTTTTTACATTTATAATATTAGTACTGTATGATTAAAATCAGGTGTGATTATTTGTTTATATTACTGTATTCTGTTTTGTTTATTCGAGCTCAACTTACTGTCTTATAGTCTCCAATTATGTCGAACGTTTTTTGGTTATGTTCTGATTTTTTTGTACAAATAAAAAGTGGTTTAAACACAATGAAACATTAATTTTTTCAACTAATCTAATAATTATTATAGCACATGTCTCCAATTTAGTACAACCAGCTGTTTCAAATATTAGTGTCAATTTCAAAGTATTCATCTGATCAACTGTAAACAAACATTTTCCCTAAAAGAATAACATAGGAACTTTGAAGGCCCCTGGGACAGAGCCCTGATGGAATTCCAAAGAATTTTTTTGATGGCAAAACTACATGCTAAGACCTTTCTAACGACACCTTGGACATGGTGATCGGTAGCACCACCGCTCCAAAACAATTATGACAAAAATATGCCTAGCGTATTAAATATACTGTTATACTGTTAGATGAAGTCAAACGGGTTGAAGGCTGTGGGTTACAGCTGGTTAAGATAATGTTACAATTTAAAAGTCCTGGAGTTTTCTTTCAAGATTCAAAGGATACGCATTCTCGTTTGTAGGTGTAGGTCCCTTGTTTGAAAATTACCTTGAAATGTCTGTCTTTAGTATTCCGCACACAATGTTCAGTTTTAATTAAATGTATGAGCGAAGGAATACGCTATTGTTGCTATATGTTGACAAACATTTTACTTGAATGGACAAGCTCCTCCCCCAAACGGGACATCGCTGCTGTAAGCTCCTCCCCCATTTTTTGTCACTGCTCATTAAGACCTTTGGTCAATCTGTATGTTAGAAACGACCCTTAAACCATTGGCCAATCTGTACGCGCGCTTTTTTTTGTAAAATAGCTTAGACTTCCCCACTTCAGGTATCCCTCCCAAAAATACCAGAACCAAATACGTGTGTTTACATAGTTAAGGAAAAGTTTAGTTATAAATGTAGTTATAGTTAGGCTATTTACTAAATATTAAATCCAACTAAAATGTAGCTTGCCAATAGCTAGTCAGTTTCATCTTTTTACTATAATTCGTACATATAATTCATAATTATCAGTGTTATTTAGCCTATGTACATAATTAATTTGGAAGGGGTTAATTTGTGAACAGAACCCCTCATAGAGTTAAACAGATTTTGAAAATGTTAATGCAATTTGTAAAAAGTAAGATCCAATCACAGGGTGTTCCAAAAATGGAGGGTTTAGGATCGAATCTTGAATTATCCTTTGGTCAACATAAGGATTTTCAGTATACACTAAAAATCAAATAGTATCAAATGTCAGATAGCATATATCTATATTATTAATACGCTACCTACGTGAAAATGTGTGAACAATAATGCTTTTTAGTTTAAGATTTAATCCCCATGTTATATACCAAAATGTTTGTTTAGGGGCGTAGATTTGCAAACTGAACTTAATTTTTAAAAAGTCCCTTGTACTCTGCCCCTGTGGCTTTTAAAGTACCCAGGTTATCTTTTATGAAGAACATATTTGTTTACATTATGATCAGCTGAATAATTAAATAAGCTGTTAATATTTTTGTTGCAATTTAAGGAAAAGTCACTGTGTTTCAAAAGACTTGATTGAAGTGAAATGTTTACTATTTGGATTTGGGTTTTCGTAAATATTACAATGGAAAATACCCCCGCTGCAGCAAACCTGCAGACTAAGCGAATTTCCATTAGCCTGATAGGATTTACACTAAAATGCCTCCTTAAAAATATCATATTTTATTCCCTATTTAATCTAATAGAATTAGTTAAACAAGTACTTAGGTTTGCTGCAACAGGGAGGGTAAAAAGGTGTTTTTAGCGAATTTCCCATATAGGGAATAAGCTATTACCGTAGGTCTCATGGTAAGACCTGGACCCGGGACCGATTTTCTTTTTCGTTTTGAGGTCCCCAGAGGTCAAAAACACAATCCGTTCAAATTCATATACAGTAGACCCCCTCTTATCCGACCCTAATGGGACCGGACCTAGGTCGGATAACTCAAAAGGTCGGATAAAACGGGCAATCCCTAAAATCATAACATAATGAAGCGCTATTCATTTAGAATTATATAATCATTATTTTGAAGTCATACTTGTATTATTTATAAAATAAACTACTCTTATCTCCTTTTTCATATTTATAGAAAATTCACAAATAAACACAAAACACGGTTAAGTCAAATAGGCCTACTTTCAGTGGAATATATTATAATACTAGACAAGAGTCAATAAAATTCCTATTTAAATAACTTTAGTACTGTAATGTATTAATGGATGCTTTCCAAAAACATCGTAATACAGTACAGAACCTTTTGTCGACATTAAAGATACAAGCGACCATTTGTTACAAAACAGGACGTTTATTTATAGCCTCTCATTGGAGGCTCGAGGCACAAAAACTATCTTGACCTTGGAGTTAGTAACCCCCCTTCCCTGCCTTCCCTACAAGTTGTGTTGTTTGTTTACTCCGGCGATAAGATAATCAGTAATCAGTTCTCTAAATCGTAACGCATTTTATGATGTTATAAATTTGCCGCACAGATAACAAATCAGATCAGATGTGCTCGAGCTACGAACGATGATGACAAACTGACAATAGGCTATGCAATATTTTTCGTGATCAACACAAAATAACTTATTGTTAGTCATATCCTGTGAAGATAAGCATATGGTTCAGTTCCCATCGCCCAGCGTGGGAGCGGAAATGCCGAGATTCCTAGAAAGCGGCGGTTAAACCGAGCTGCTCTCAAAGCAAGGTCGGTTAAAACAAACTGTATTATTTTACGATCGAAGGCGGATAATCCGATTATCGGTTAATACGAGGTCGGTTAAGAGGGGGTCTACTGTATATATGTCCGTTAGCGCGATAACTCGAGCAAAAATGATCCGATTTTGATGAGATTTGGTACAAACGTGTAAACCTACGTTTATTCGAACGAGTTCGCAAACCAGCATAATCGGACCATGGGTAAGGGGGTTTATGGGGTAAAAATGGTTTTTACCATTTTTGACCCAAAAAACAAACAATTCTGCAATTTCTTCCTAAACCATTTTGTAGAGGTTAAAAAAAGAAATAATTTAGTATATTGAAGCACCGTTGTATGCCTAACGGTCGCGGAGAAAATTAAAAAAAAGTGTAATTTTTTAATTCCTATTTTATTCTTATGGAGAAAATGAAAACTGTTGTAATTTACTTGTTTATGGATATATGTTGATAAAATTTGGCAAATTTTATCCAATACTATTGAAGTATCGTAAAAAAACACGTTTTACTTCCCCGTAGCAGCAAATCTAAGTACTCGTTAAATCTAATGTTATTTAAATTTAGAATAAATATGTCTTATGGAAATATTTTAGTAAAAATTTAATCAGACAAGTTGAAATTCGCATAGCCTGCAGGTTTGCTGCGGCGGGGGTATTTTATATGCTAATAGGTTAGTAAGAAATTAATGTATTTTCCAAATTCAATCAAAATATGTTCATAAACAAGCAAACTACAACAGATGACTTTTTCTCCATAAGAATAACATGGGGATTTTAAATTTACAGTTTTTTGGAATTTTCTCCGAAACCATTAGGCGCACAATAACGCTTCAATATACTAAATTATTTGTTTTTTATGCTCTATAAAATGGTGTGAAAAGAAATTGTAAAATCTTTTTTGTGTCCCATTGTGATTTTTTGTGACAATTACTCCTCCGAAACTACTGAACCGATTGTCATGTTTTTGGTGTCATTGAAAAGAATGTAACGTGAAGTTGTGCTTGTAGTAGGCCTATAAGGAATTTTGTAAATATTTTATGTATTACTGTTGAAATAACCAAAGCATCAAATTATGTAAATCTGGTTGAATATATATACATATATAAAAATTTGAACGAATGGTGTTTTTGGGCTCTGGGGACATCAAAATGAAAAAGTAAATCGGTCCCGGGCCTAGGTCTTACCGTCCCACCTACGGCAACAGCTACTTTCCTATAGGGAAATTCACTAAAAACCTTGAATGATTGAATATTAAAGCTTTTTACTACGCATATAATACGCATATAATTTATAAAAATTAATCTTTTTCACAAATCTCTATACCTACAACTGGAATGGCCATTTTTGGAATGAGATTCTTTAAACAAAAGGACATTGGAGTTTGGAGTAACGTACGAAAGGATTATTGACACTTCCTGTACACTGTTACATATTAAAAATTTGAACTCACGTATAGGCCTATATTCCCCTTAGTAATAATGAAACATAATTTTGCAAACTTCAGTAGCAAAAAGGTTTTCTAAACATATACATCTTATAACAAAACTAATTTATTGGTATTTCAACACTGATTGCAAGTAATCTTCTCGATTTAAAGTGATTCTGATATTTTTATTATAATTTCATTATATTTTGACTCTATTCCAGTGATATGAATCTAGCCTAGGCTGTTTCTGGATTAAGATACTTTTTGGCATAACCTTTAGAATAGTATAATTTACATATTTGTAATTACTAACAATTAATTATTTCGTTAAATTTAAGGGATTAATCCTCTAAAAGATATTAATATGTTTACTCTTATATAATAATCTGTTTCTAATTTTTGAATTATTAATTAAATCGTGGCCAAACCTAAATGAATGCGATTTATTTTTAATACATTTAGAAATTATTATATTTTAAACAAATATGTTGCTTAACAATTACCATAGGGTGTAAGGTGAGTTTACTGATGTTGATAAGTATAACTACTATTTAATGCAACAGAAAATGTATACGCATTATCGCTGGTAGTTTTTTTATGAATTGAGTATAAAATAATAATTTTTTTTTAAGTCAAACCATGCTCTTATTATTTAGTTGTCTTAGAAGTTTATACACATCTAAATCTACTGATTGATATTCCACCACAACGTTTGTTATTTTTTCTGTGGAAAAGTGGTTGTCCAAGCGACAGTAATAATGAACTAGCGGCCGACCCTCAGAACAATGGGCTGGGGAGGACGGGCAGCAGGTAGGCTGCCGAGCAGCCCAGCCATACTAGGGGTAGCGTTTCAGGGGGGGACGATTCCGGGGTGTACATAGGGGATGTCTTGCCGGGGGAGACCTATCCGTTTCTACTAGCTTGAATTAAAATTAATAACATAATTAGTTCATATCAACTAGACTTTGATAAATTACTTGTCAAGCCCTTGGGGGGTACGATTGCGGTCGCGGACATAGATTTTATACCAGCTGGTTGTCTGGTTTCATGACGTCACGTTTAGCCTGGGGGGTGATGTTTCCGGGGGCGACCATTCCGGCGACCCGCCTAATGTAATCGGGTCCACTGTAGGTTGGACGTTGCGATGAGTTGGTCGAGTAACGCGACTTGCAGTCTCATTATACTCGTCTCCTCACAAGAGATGAGAACAAAGAAGTCTCCACACCGTCACCCCCAACCACCCCCCACTACTTCTCAGCAGTTTACACACCTTATAGTAACAACAGAGTAAGTAAATATTTTAATTTTACATTTTAAGAATCAATTATGCTACATGAGGGTTGATTTAAACTATCAATATCAGTACAGCTATGACATAGCTGTAAGGAGAATGCACCGGATTGAGATACCCATACGTATTGGCAAGTTAATAAAGTAGTAGTTCAGAGAGGGGGGGGGGGGTGCATCTCCTCTCCATATGGATTATTTCGAAACTCGTCTAACTTAAATTTTAAGATCTCATACCATTGACTGTTTTAGCGAATTTCCATATAGTGTAGTAGCTATTACCGTAGGTACAGTAGCACGGTAAGAACTAGGCCCGGAACCGATTTACTTTTTCGTTTTGATGTCCCAAGAAACACCTTTCGTTCAAATTTTTATATATGTATATATATGTCCGTGAACGCGATAACTTAAGTATTTTTTGTCCGATTTTGATGAAATTTAGTTAAAAGGTGTAAGGCGGGATGAATTTTGAATGAGTTCGTGAACCAGCATGATCGGACCATAGGAACAGGACTTTACGGGGGGTTTTATAGGGTAAGAATTGGTTTTTCTCATTTTTGACCCTCAAAACGCAAAATTCCACAATTTCTCTCTAGACCTTTTTAAATGGCTTAAAAAAACTAAAAATAATTTAGTAAATCAAAGTGTTTTTGTACGGTTATCAACGGAGAAAATACAAACAATTGTAAATTTAAAATTCCCATGTTATTCTTATGGAGAATATTGTAAAATGTTGTATTTTGCTTGTTTATGGATATACTGTACATACAGGGTGATTGGTACTCAGTGTGACAAACATTTTTGGTGTAAGTACAAAGTAAATGAAGTGTGATTATGCATATAAGATGTTCCAAGTCTATAAATTAGCTTCCCAAAGAATTACTTTAAGTTTTTCAAAAATAACAATCTGTAAATGAGTTTGAGTGGATAATGTAATTTTCGTGTTCTACATTACATTTTAAATGAGAATAATAGAAAATGACGGAGGATCAGTACCTAGTAAAAACTCCTTTGTAAATAGATTCAAAGATAAAAATTAAGGTGTTTGATAAACATTTTAAAAACATTGGGCTATTGCATTTTTCGACACCCTGTATACAAGAAGGTGGCCATGTATGTTATAAAAACTGTGCCATTTTATAAGCTTTGCAACCATATGCTACACTATTGAGGTTTAGATATGCTTTTGTTTGTTTTACTGCTTTGAATACTAGAAAACAGGGAACTTTTTTACTGTTTTTACTGTTGAGACTGAAACAAAAATACAAGTTTGCTTAATACATGCCGACTTTCTATGTTTTAAATGTTAAAGACACCATGTTTTGTAGTCTTCACTAAAGCGTACACTAGCAGACCTAAAGCTCAATAGCCTACTATAGCATATGGTTGTTAAGCTTATAAAATGGCGCAGTTTTTTTTTTACATATTTGGCCCCCTTCTTGTATACAGGGTGTTAAAAAATGAAATAGACCAATGTTTTTTAAAAAATTTTAATCAAACACCTTAATTTTTCCTTAGGATCTATTTACAATGGAGTTTTTACTATTGATCCTCCATCGTTTTCTATTATTCTTATTCAAAACTTAATGTAGAACACGAAAATGACATTATCTACTCAAATCCTTTTACAGTTAATTGAGAAATAACTGTATTAAGTTAAAAAATTGTTACTTTTGAAAAAAAAACTTAAAATTATTCTCTGGGAAGCCAATTTTTAGACTTGGAACTTCTTATATGCATTATCACAGTGCTGGACACACTTCATTTACTTTGTACTTACACTACACCAAAAACATTTGTCACACTGAGTACCAACCACCCTGTATTTTGACCAAACTTGACAAATTGATTTATTTTATTCTAAGCTATTAAAATCTTACTAAAAACACACTTTATCTGTTTCCTTGTAGCAGCAAACCTAGGTACTCGTCAAACATAATGTTATTTAAATATATTTAATTGCAAATCAATTCAGACAATTGGAAATTCCCTTAGTCGGCAGGTTTGCTGCGGCGGGGGTATTTTTAAAGTTATATAAAATAAGTCCCCAATAAATTTGAATAAATGCTTACATAAATTTTATATATTCCCTAACGGATTTAATTTAGCCTAAAAAACACTTTCATGCAAGTTTCATGTGGGTTAAAATAATCTTCCGCCCTAAACATTGCATTAAAGGGTCAACTTTAATTAAAACTCAACAAAGTGGCTCATGGCGCATAAAAAGTCTGCTGCCAAAATGAGCTCCCTGACACAAAACGTCTGGCTTCCATTCAACCCAAGGTCTCTGTCTTCGCATTGAATCCGTAATTAAAAAATGTCATTTAATATTTTAACAATATCTGTTTACACTTCTGCATGGTTCAAATCATATTAATTGACAAGTGTAACATTATTAGTAAATTTATATAAAAAAACTACAAAAACTGGTACTAAAGGTATTAAATCTCTACTCTAAGAGCAAATAGAAGCGTTCACGAAAAATCATTAAAATGAGTTCGACCTCGAGCAACTTACAATAAACAAACTTCAATATAAAATCATTTGTGAAAGCATTACCATTTAAACTTTGAAGTATTTTCATCTCTAGGGCGTAAAGTTACTCTTTTCGACCGGAGCTCAAGGAAGGTAAGGTTTGAAAGGAAATTTTTTTGGCCGAGTGATGAACTATATTTTTCGCCATATTGCACAATGATAATTAAATTATTGAACAAACTATGTTACAACACTAAAACAGTTTTCATAAGATAGCCTCATAAAACTACTTCTAGCTTGTTTTCAATTTAATTTGCGGTCCCCATAGGCTAAAAACACTATCCGTTCAAATTTATATATATATATATATTTGTGTGTGTGTGTATGCCCGTTAGCGCGATAACTCGAGCAAAAATGATCCGATTTTGATGAAATTTGGTACAAACTTGTAAACCAACGTTTATCCGAACGAGTTCGTAAACCAGCATAATCGGACTATGGGAACGGGGCTTTATAAGGGGGGGGGGGTTATGGGGTAAAATTGGATTTTTCCCATTTTTGGCCCTAAAAACACAAAATTTCATAATTTCTTTCCAATTTTTTTTTTTTTTTTTAGAGCTTAAAAAAGAAATAATTTTGTATATTGAAGAGTTGTATGCCCAACGGTTACGGAGATAGTAAAAAAAATCTAAATTTACAATTACCATGTTATTCTTTTGGAGAATAAATTGACTTTTGTAGTTTGCTTGTTTATGGATACATTTTAATCAAATTTGGCAATTTTGTTTAGTTTATACTAAGTTATCAACATTTAAATAAAAATTAAAAAAAACACACCTCAATATCTTCTTCGTAGCAGCAAACCTTAGTACTCACTAAAATTAATGTTATTTAAATAGGAAATAAATCTGACAATAATTAGGGAATATTTTAGTAGAAATACAGCCGGGTAAATAGAATTCGCTTAGTCTGCAGGTTTGCTGCGGCGGGGGTATTTTTCTCAATGACTTGTCTTGTGGAATAGTCAGCTGGGCAAAAATTGACCTTTCTACACCAGTTGTGTGCGACATTTTGTGAATCAAACCTTATTGCCAGTGTGCAATAAAAAGCGAAGTCTTTAGTTTCAGGAGAGCAAATCTGTCATAACTCTTCGAAGAAAGGCTTCGTTTAGCCTTCCGAACACTTACCGTATACGCACACGGCTGTAATTAATTCTCCATGTAAAAATCCTATTAAATGGTGCCAAAGGCAGTTTGAACTACTGAGAAGTGTCCAATATATAGGCTAAATGGTCCTCACCGTATACAATTTATAAAACTGTTTAAAATTTTCTATTTAATGAAACAACACCCAAGCTTTTAAGTTGTATGGTTTATTTATTTATTCAATCATAAAATGTGTTCAATAATTTTCAAACAAACATCAAACCAAATTAATGGGTTTTAAAATATTAATTTCAGTTTTCCCAATAACCGTTAGAGATTTGGCAAATATTTAAATTGGTAACATATGTATTTCTCCACCTAACCCTCACTCTGAAACAACCATTGACTTTGAATGATGGAAATTGGATATATGAATATTTCATATAGTTTGTTTTTAAATGCCCTTTTAGTTTAACATGATTACGTTCTTGATGCTCAACAGAGTAAAAGATATTTTCCCCTTAATCTAGGGGTCTACCTGACGGTGGTTCTTCCTTATGTCATTGAAGCGCTGGCATATTTACCCCTCTAAGACTGATCACTCAATTGGTTGCAATGACGAGAGGGTATACCTCACAGTGGTTCCTTGCTTATGTCATTGAAGCGCTGGCATATTTACACCTCTAAGACTGATCACTCAATTGGTTGCAATGACGAGAGGGTATACCTCACGGTGGTTCCTTGCTTATGTCATTGAAGCGCTGGCATATTTACACCTCTAAGACTGATCACTCAATTGGTTGCAATGACGAGAGGGTATACCTCACGGTGGTTCCTTGCTTATGTCATTGAAGCGCTGGCATATTTACACCTCTAAGACTGATCACTCAATTGGTTGCAATGACGAGAGGGTATACCTCACGGTGGTTCCTTGCTTATGTCATTGAAGCGCTGGCATATTTACACCTCTAAGACTGATCACTCAATTGGTTGCAATGACGAGAGGGTATACCTCACGGTGGTTCCTTGCTTATGTCATTGAAGCGCTGGCATATTTACACCTCTAAGACTGATCACTCAATTGGTTGCAATGACGAGAGGGTATACCTCACGGTGGTTCCTTGCTTATGTCATTGAAGCGCTGGCATATTTACACATCTAAGATTGATCACTCAATTGGTTGCAATGACGAGAGGGTATACCTCACGGTGGTTTTTGCTTATGTCATTGAAGCGCTGGCATATTTACACCTCTAAGACTGATCACCCAATTGGTTGCAATGACGAGAGGGTATACCTCACGGTGGTTCCTTGCTTATGTCATTGAAGCGCTGGCATATTTACACCTCTAAGACTAATCACTCAATTGGTTGCGATGACAAGAGGTTATGCCTGACGATGGTTCTTGCTTATGTCATTGATGTGCCGGCATTTACACGCGTTAGACCTTACAGGCTGTAGTTGACCAGTCTTCTGAGCAACATGTTTGCCGTTTACCGCATTGTTGAGGCTGCTTCGTGTGGTGGCGAGTTGTATAATAACCTATGTATCACACACTCAGCTCGCCAAATTGATAACTCTGTGTATCTGTGCCGGAAGCCACGACCTTGGAAGGAGAAAGGCGCGGAAGTAGGTTAGTTTGTTAGGCACGGCGCCGGTAGGTGTCGCACACCGTGCCGTTACGTCTTCAACGGTACCGGCATTCCTTCTCCTTTATCCTTCCTCTTCCATCCTCCTATCCTTCGTCTTGGTCCAGAGGCTAAACACGTGCTAGACGCCCGGGGCTCCAGGATTGGGGACTAATTTTGTAGTGTTTCTATGAATCCCGGATAGTTAGTGTAATACCGTTTGTATGATTTGTGTTAGACCTCAGACATGTAGGACTAGAATTTATGAGGTTAAATCGACATTTTGAGAGGCACATTTTTGTGCGATTTTCCCATATAGGCAATACGATATTTTATATCATGTTACCGACAAGGTAGATAATGCAAGCATACATTGCCTGAACACTTAAGGCAATGTATGAAACCAGGTTCAGTACAGTAATGACCAATAGAGTTTACTAGTCGTTTTGTATAGTGCCTAGAAATGTTATAGAATGCCTTCAGGCGTGTTAGGATGAATAAAAAAATAAAGATATATTTGTTAAAAAAACTATTCACTTAAGAATATTTAAATGTTTGTGTATGGTACACAAAAATTTAAATATTCTTCAACACACCAAATCAAAAAGAAGCTGAAATACCCAAGAGTTTGATTTCTGTAGAAAGTGAAGAAATTATAATTGATAACAGTTTTACTGATATAAATACTAGGCAGACTAACGTGAAATATTTGTTAAGGAACAGAAAGGTCATGCAAAAGAAAGCATAAGACTACAATCTAAGACCAATTCCTCTAATGGGGGCACTGCTGACACACAAGCACTTAAATTACTAAGCATTTTACATTGCAATATTCAAGGGATAACCCAGGGCAATAAAATCGATGAAATAAATCTTTACATAGATTCATTTAGAACAAAACCTGATATTGTTTCTTTCTCTGAACACTGGGTTCCATCTACATGCCAAATTCCACTTTTTCAATTCGATGGGTATCAATTAGCCGGTTCATATTGCAGAGAGAAACAAAAAAGAGGTGGGGTTTGTGTATTGGTTAATAATAATTACAGTATTAAACTAAGACCGGATCTTGGAAACTTTACGGTTGACTCTTATTTTGAGTGTTGTGGTGCTCAGATCACGCACCCTCTTGATTTAATTGTGCTTTGTGTCTACAGACCTACCGTGTATACCAAAATTGCATGTGATAAATTGTTTTCTAGCTTGTGTTCTCTTTTACAATATTCTATTCTTAAGAATCCTAAATCCTTTTTATACTTACAGGAGATTTTAACATTAATATTTTGAAAAATAGTTCCAATCTGAAGAGTTTCTTTCAATATTAAATTCTTTCAATCTTTTTACAACTATAAAGGTACCCACTCGGGTTTCAAATGTTTCTAGTACATGTATCGATAATATTATAACTAATTTAAAACCTAATTTATGTTTGCCTTCTGTTGTACAAAATGGTTTATCTGATCACTTAACTCAATATCTTCAAGTGAATTGTGATTCTATTACTAAGAAACATATAGAACCTGTGGTTAACAAAAAAACAATATACGTAAGACATTTTTCTAAGGTTAATATTTCCAATTTTGTCAATTCTTTAAAATCAAGGGATTGGTCTTACTTCTTTCAGAAATTGAATGTAACATCTGATTTAAATACTATTTATAGGTGTTTTAACATGTTTTCAAACTACACTTTAATGCGTCTTTTCCATTAGTTAAGGCTAAAAATAGTCTTAACCGGAAGTTAAAGGTTGGCTTACCAGTGGGATAAAATGATCTAGAAAACATAAATGGAAACTTTTTGAGCTCAGCAAACAATCCACAAATCTGCATTTTTAAAACTATGTTAAAAAGTACAGCACAGTGCTCAGTAAATGTATAAGAACTGCTAAAATATTACATAATAAAAATAAAATTAAACAATCGTTCAACAAGACTAAAACTGCTTGGCAAATTGTAAAAACAGAAACAAATACTTCTGCCAGTAAAATAGATAAATTTCCAGTTTTATCCAAATCCGTAAACATGAAAAATCAGTTAAATTATGTTAACAAATTCTTTACAGACACTTGCAAACTTCTAAATGTAAATTCTGATCCTGAAAGCTCAATAAATTTTTTACAACAAGGGGTCCGACCTAATTCCATGTTAATATCTTTCAAAACTACAGATCCTCAAGAAATTAAGCAAATAATTAACGAATTAAAACCTTCCAAATCGCATGGATGGGATGAAATATAACCCTTCATCTTAAAACAATGTTCATCTTTTATTTCAATCCCACTTGCGCATTTAATCAACACTTCACTTTATACAGGTGTGTTTCCGGATGTAATAAAGCTCTCAAACGTGATACCAGTTATAAAAAAAGGCAATCCAAAAGAACTAACTAATTATAGGCCCATTTCATTACTGCCGACATTCTCTAAAACTTTTGAAAAGATTATTTTTAATAGGTTGTATGATTAGGTTGTATGACCTTGATAAATGTCAACTCTTCAACATGAATCAGTATGGGTTTAGAAGGGGTAAAAGCACTGTAGATGCCATATTCAGCTTTGTATCTGAGGTTGCGGATGCTCTTGACAGGTCGCAGAATGTATCTGGTCTCTTCTGTGACCTTTCAAGAGCGTTCGACTGTGTAAACCATAATATACTGATTCGGAAGTTGCTGTTTTATGGTATATCGGGCAGGACCATTAAATGGTTGGTTTAATTTCTATCCAACAGAAAACAGTGTATAAATTTGCAGTCACTGGGAATTAAATCTGATTATAGATTAATCACAGATGGTGTACCTCAAGGGTCTATTCATGGACCCTTACTCTTCCTGGTTTATGTCAATGACTTGCCCATGACCTTAAATTCTAAATTGGTTATGTTTGCTGACGATACTTCTGCTATCTTCACCCATCCACATAAATCAATGTTTCCACAGCTTATAAAACAAGATTTCCAAAAGCTGGAAAGTTGGTTTCAGGCTAATGGACTTTTATTAAATCAATCCAAGTCTCTTTTAATGAACTTTAAAAAAAAATATTTTAATAACAAATTTTCGCACGAAAACACCACTCTATCTTGCAACCGTGCTAACTCCACCAAAGTTTTAGGAATAACAGTAGATCATAAATTAACCTGGAAAACTCATATAACAGACGTCATCAAAAAGTTAAATAAAGCATGTTTTGTAACTCTCATTCTTTCTAGATCAGTTGATATTTCCACTCTTATGATGGTATACTATGGATATGTTTATCCTATTCTCAATTACGGAATTATTTTTTGGGGAAATTCCGACAAAAAGAAAAAAGTTTTTAAATTGCAAAAAAGAATAATTAGAACAGTTTATTCTATCAAAGCTAGCTAGGGGTTCTTGTAAAAATACATTTAAAAGCAATAATATTCTTACTTTTCCCAGTCTGTATATCTACAATTTATTAATTTTTATGAAACAAAATATTTCTAAATTTTCTGTTAATTCGACAATCATAATTATTATACCATACACAAAAGCTGCCTTTTATACCCTAAACACAAATCCTACACTTTAGAATCTTCTCCCCTCTACTCTGGTGTTATGTTTTATAATAACCTGCCTGATTCGATTAAATTTGCAGCTTCCCTTAAGTATTTTAAAAAGCAGTTATTTAAGTTTTTATGTAATAAATGCTGTTATAAGGTAACAGATTTTTCCCCACTGACTCATGTACATTAGTTTTAAGATATTTGTTTTATCACGATTATTGTATGGACGCTATTCATGTATATTGTGTACTAAATGAATAAAGGGTCATTTGATTTGATTTGATTTTGATTTGGTTAGGTTAGTTTGTTTTACATTAGATTGCCTGATGCAAAAAAGGAATCATAAGTCAAAAACCTTTGGACTCTGGAGTACGGTAATGAGATATTTTGTACATATGGTTAGTTAGCTGAGTTTTTCATTTATATTTTCACATTTTAATTTATATTCTATTTTTTATTTATTTTTTCAGTTAATGCCAAACAATGAAACAAAAGTCGAAAAAGTCCCAACAGCAGCGTAGTTTATACTTTACCTGTAGAGCGAACGGACATTCTACAAAATGACTATGCAAAGTATGTACAGTAGTGAGCTTTATTTTATACTTTGCCTGATTCTATTCAGGCAATGTATAGAACGCCTAGCTTTTCTATAGAATGCCTGATAGTGATAATATAGGTGCTACTTTGCGATTATATTTATACATTTGTCTTGTTAACTACCTAAGTAATTTTGATGTTTTTTTACTTGTCTAGTAATTAAAACAAACCTAAGTAATACCGGGTATTGAGATAGTACTTTCCCTAAAGTAAATCCTAACTAATTAAATATGAATTTTACAGAAGTGCACAGCTTTCATTAGACTAAATTATTTACTGTCCACCTCAAAAGTGTTACAAAGTAATTATTAAATACTCACAATCAAATCGGAAGAAGTAAAGTGGCCAATACAAGTAACGTACCTGTAAAAGATAACAAAATTGTTACTTTAACTGTCATTAACATTTCATGTGATAGAGTTTTTAATTCACATTATTTGATTAACTCTCTTGATTTGATGCAGTAAGCGTATTGTGTATACCTTGATCCTTCATAGAATGGAACTTGTACATAGGTTAATAGACAACATTAAATAATACTTATAACAAACATTTTGTCAGGAAGAAGACTTCATGCAGAATATCATGTCTCATGTCCTCCATAATAATTATGTTGGTTAATGTTTAATGAAACCGCTAATCTTAGTCAGTAACAAAGCTACACAGATCATCACACACCATTCTACACTCATCCTTCACTCATATTTGGGTTAAAGTACGCACCTAGGTGGCGTCCCCAACTCAATGGTTGATAATTGATAATATCATTACATGCTTTAGCAGGTATTCAGGTATAATGTGTTTAGAAAGTGATTTAATCTTAATCAGATGTGTAGTATTCGGAACGTGATTTAAAGACTTAAAATCGCGTATTGCGTCTCAGGTGCCAAAAATGTTCAACCCTACTAAAGTACTGTATTAACATCCTAGGCCATAAACAATTCGATGTATGTTGATGTACATGTCTTATCAGCTGGCGGAGCATTGTTCACCTTTGGCTAAAATCAAAGAGGAATTATTGTCATGAACACAGCAAGTCACTCCAATGCCGTTAGTGAAATGCAAACAATTTTAAATATCAAAACAAAAAATTACTTAGGTCTAGCTTTGCAGGAGTAAAGAAACCTCAATGAAAATTTCAGTCTCTTTACCTTTAAAATCCACCAACACAATCTGCAATAGAACTATTTCCTATACTCTTATATGAGCAATGTTTGCTTGTATGTATTGTTACAAGTCAGGAGCCCCGCACAACAATAGCCAGGCGCCGTCTCAAAAGGGTAGTTTGTCAAAACGGGATTTCTCCGAACGCACCAGTGATAGACAATAGACCTATGTCAACGGACTACGTGAATAGGCCCTCCAGAACCTTCTACAGTTCTACGCCGGTTTGTAAACAACGGATACTCGACCTCTCCACTCTAGAATGTTCTACGGCAAAACTTATATAAGGGACCGTCTTACGGCACACGGCAGTTCAGTTGAGTTGAGTCTTCCGAGAATCGTCACAGCAGGTTCCCGTCGGTGTTAGTGACCAGTGCTAGTGCTAGTGGCAGTGACAGTGTAGTGACAGTGAGAGTAACAGTGTAGTGACTCTAGTGACAGTGTAGTGACAGTGTTGTAACAGAAGTGATAAATCCTGTAGAGGCTAGCTGTAAGTAGAAACATTGTAAATTATAATAGGCTTTAGCTAGGTTTAGATAGGGTTAGTTAGGTGTTAGGTAATTCTAATATCTGTAAATAGAGAGCAATTAGTGTAAATAAAATAGCTATTATAAAATCGCCAAGTTTTTATTGTAAAGAACCCGTTAAGCTCGCAACAATTGGTGTCAGAAAGCGGCATTATTTTGGCGATTTTAATTGTCAAATATTCGGTTTTATTTTAGTTGTATTAGATATTAGTAAAGAATCAGGGTATTTTTTTTACATATTAGTAGTTTGTGTCGTAAATTTGTGTACAGAAAAATTAATCTATTTCTATTGTTGAACTTGTACCATCTGAAAAATAACAATTTATTGTAAAAATAATTGTAATTGTTTGGTAGAAAAATGGCTTTTAAAGGTGTAAAACTTGATGAATTAAAAGTAGCTGATCTTAGAAGAGAATTAGAAGAACGTGATCTAGATACCAATGGAACTAAATCAGCCCTTCAGGCACGCCTTAAACAAGCTTTGACTGATGCAGGTGAAGATCCAGATAACTTTTTATTTGAAACATCTGATATGAATAAAATGCTTAAAAACCTAGAGTCAAAAATGTCGGAAACTAGTAAAACGTTAGAAAACCTAGAAGCTAATATCGAGTCTAAAATGTCAGAAAATAGCAAAAACCTGGAAGCTAGCATTGAGTCAAAAATGTCAGAAAATAACAAAAACTTAGAAGCTAGTATTGAGTCAAAAATGTCAGAAAATAACAAAAACTTAGAAGCTAGCATTGAGACAAAAATGTCAAATGTAGAATCAAAAATGCTGAACAAATTAGGTGAATATTCTAGCAAAGTTGATAGTTTAGAAAGTAGAATAAATGAAATCGATGAGAAAGTTAACTGTATAGAAAAGAATCTAGAAGATAGGTTAGTTGATAAGCTTAGGCAGAAGATGGCTGCATCGGGGAGCTTCACACCTGCGTCATCGGCTAGCACTGGCGAACTTCAGCAGGATAACGCCCTAGATACGATCTCCAAGCCAGCGCCCACCATTGCTGCCGTTGCCCCTCAGAACATCGTTCCTCACTTCGATGGCAAAACCCCCTGGGAGGACTACATGCTTCTCTTCGAGACAGCGGCTATGGTCCATGGGTGGACCGAGGAGACAAAGGCTTCAGCACTGTGCCTTGCACTACGGGGCGATGCATTAGCTGTTCTGCATGCTATGCCAATGGCGGAGCGGAAGAATTTCCCAGAACTAGTGAGGAGATTGGACATGCGCTTTGGGCATCGACACATGGACCAGCTCTACCGATCACAGCTGCGGAACCGGATCCAGAAGTCCAGTGAGTCACTCCAGGAGTTTGAAGCCGACATTGCTCGCCTGGTGAGAAACGCCTATCCATCGGTCACGGATGATGTCTACGAGAGTTTGGCGGTGGATAAATTCCTAGACGGTCTACGTGAACCTGAGACTCAACAGGCAGTGAAGCTCGCCAGACCAAAGACCCTGAGTGACGCACTGACACAGGCACTGGAGTTCGAGGCTGTGCGACAGTCGGTGAGGGGCCAGGCTCGAGTCCGCGTGGCAGACGCAGAACCTACAACTCCACTGGACATCGAGGAGCTAGTGAAGAGAGTGCTGGAGGCACTAAAAACTCGTCGCCGGCAGATACGCTGTTGGAGCTGCGGACAGATGGGACATCCCCGAAGTAAATGCCCTTCGACCACATCAGAACAGAAGCAGGAAAACTGAGGAGGGTTGATGGAAAGGGGCAACCGTCAGCCCGTGATTGGAAAGCCCCGAGGAAAAGTGTTAAAGTTGCTTCACTGGGAAGTCAGTCGAGCAGTTTCTACGTCGACGGAAAGGTGAACGGGCGTCTCCAAAGTTGTCTTCTGGACACTGGGGCGACTATGACAATCCTGAATCCAAACACTGTGTCAACTGAAGATATTTCACCATCATCATGGTCCCTACGTACAGCTACAGGTCAGCTGGCTCAGGTCTATGGGCAGACGGTTGCTACCTTCCACATTGGCGGCTGCGTATTCCAACACTGCGCACTAGTTGCCGACATAGATGAGGACGTGATTTTGGGAACCGATATAATGGTGAAGTTCGGATTGAAGTTGGACATGTCAAGAGGATTAGTAACTCTCGGAGATGAAGATGTCATACTTCGGCGCGGAAAGGATATCTCCGCACGCGTCCTTCTACTGGAAGACACAACGCTACCAGCACGCAGCCAAGTCATCGTTCGAACTACTGTTGAAGGAGATTGGACTAGTGGGCAAAGTGTTCTTCTGGAGCCAGGAAGTGACAGTGAATCCCAGCTTGGACGTGGTGTCGTTGTCGCCAGATCCTTATTTAACCTAGGACACGAAAATCCGGTGCGACTGATGAACCTGAATGGTTTTCCTGTGACAATAAAAAGAGGAGTAACAATCGGAACTTGCGTGGCTGTTAATTCGGTGGTACGTCAACTAAAATCATGTCCGCCATCCCCAGATGGATTGCCGAAGGAGCTGGAAGATTTCGTGGAGAGCACCTGTCAGGAGCTGACGCATCAACAAAGTGCAAAAATAAAGGACTTTATTACCAGATGGCAAGATGTCTTTGAGTACGGAAGTGGCCCTAGAGGAAGAACGAATATAGTACAACACAAAATAGACACTGGAGATGCAAAACCCATACGTCAGGCCCCTAGACGACTCCCACTGGCCAAACGTGACGAAGCCGAGAAAATCATAAAGGAGATGGAAGCGGATGGTGTCATCGAGCCTTCTAGCAGCCCTTGGGTGTCACCTGTGGTACTAGTGAAGAAGAAGGACGGCTCAACCAGATTTTGCGTAGACTACCGCCTACTCAACAATGTCACCAAGAAAGACAGTTACCCTCTCCCCAGGATTGATGACACACTCGACACTCTGGGAGGATGTCAAATATTCTCTACTTTAGATCTTAGAAGTGGCTACTGGCAGGTCGGGCTTGCTTCTGAAGACAAGGAGAAGACGGCGTTCTCTATTGGGACAGGACTTTGACAATTCACCGTGCTGCCTTTTGGACTTTGTAATGCCCCTGCTACTTTTGAAAGGCTTATGGAGAACGTCCTCAGGGGATTGTCATGGGAGACATGCCTGGTTTACTTGGATGACATTATCGTCCTAGGCAAATCCTTCGACGACCACCTGAAGAACCTGGAGAATGTCTTCATGCGACTGCGGATGGCTAATCTGAAGTTGAACCCCAAGAAGTGCAACTTGTTCCGCAAACAGGTCAATTACCTCGGCCATGTCGTATCAGACAAAGGAGTGTCTGTGGATCCGGAGAAGATCAGAGCTATCACCGATTGGCCAATACCTCAGGATAAGCACCAGGTTAGAAGCTTCCTTGGGCTGTGCGCTTACTACAGGAAATTTGTTAAGGGATTTGCTAATATTGCAAAACCACTAACCAAGTTGACCGAAGACAAGAGGACCTTTGTTTGGGATAACGACTGCGAGAAAGCTTTTGAAGAGCTGAAGACCAAATTGTGCAGCGCACCCATATTGAGCTACCCACGATCAGATGGAAAGTTCATACTTGACACGGACGCTAGCAATACAGCCATCGGAGGAGTCCTATCTCAGCTTCAGGATGGAGAAGAACATGTGATCGGATACTTCAGTAAGGTCTTGTCAGTGCCTGAGCGTAATTACTGTGTCACCAGGAGGGAGCTTCTCGCAGTGGTTAAGTCAATAGAACACTTTCATAAGTATCTGTATGGAAGAAGGTTTCTCTTGAGAACGGACCATGCCGCACTGATGTGGTTGCTAAGATTCAAGTCTCCTGAAGGACAGGTTGCGAGATGGTTAGAAAGGTTACAGGAGTACGACTTCGAATCAATACATCGTGCAGGGCCGAGCCACAGGAATGCAGATGCACTATCAAGAAGGCCGTGTGGAGACACCTGCATGCACTGCACACGCAAGGAAGACAAGAGTGCATCGGTTCATCGCGTGACCGCCGTTGACGATGAATGGGACAAGAAGAAGCTGTCAGAGGACCAGAAAGAAGACCCAGACCTAATGCACGTTATGCAGTGGAAGAGTGACAATAAAGGAAGACCATCGTGGCAGGATGTTGCACCATTGTCTAAGAACGTGAAGACCTACTGGGCGCAGTGGAACTCGATTTTAATGGAAGAAGGAGTTTTGAAGCGAGTCGTCGAATCGGAGGAAGGGGGGCACCGAAAACTCCAACTAATAATCCCAAGGAAGAGGGTTCCTGAAGTGTTAATGGAAGTGCACGATGGAATTTCTGGAGGCCATCTAGGGGTACATCGTACACTGGTGAAAGTAAGGGAGCGCTTCTACTGGGCTAATCAAAAAGATGACGTCATAGACTGGTGCAGAAGGTGTGCGACCTGCGCAGCATCAAATGGCCCTGTCAACAAACGAAAAGCCAAAATGAGGAAATACAACGTAGGTGCCCCGTTTGAGCGCATCGCCATTGACATAGCAGGACCGTTCCCCATGTCCGATGCTGGAAATAGATTTATTTTGGTTGCAATGGACTACTTCAGCAAATGGGTAGAGGCCTATGCACTGCCTAACCAGGAAGCGGTAACTGTTGCAGATATATTAATCAAAGAATTGGTGAGCAGATTTGGAGTCCCGCTCGAACTTCATTCTGACCAAGGAAGAAATTTTGAGTCAGCGGTATTTTCTAGAATGTGTGAAGTTCTTGGTATCCGGAAGACTCGAACAACACCTCTTCATCCACAGTCAGATGGCATGGTTGAACGCATGAACAGGACGATGGGAAGATATCTGTCAAAAGTTGTCTCCGAACATCAGCGGGACTGGGACCAATACCTGCACCTGTTCCTACTTGCGTATAGGAGTTCGGTTAACGAAACCACCAGCCAGACTCCAGCCAACGTAGTTTTCGGCCGAGAGCTCCGTCTTCCGTGTGACCTGCAGTATGGTTTGAAACCAGATGAATGTGTCGTCGGTGAGGATTACGTATCCAATCTTCGGAAGAGAATGGACGAGATACACGAGAAAGTCCGTCGCAACATATCTGGAGCAAGCGACAGGATGAAGGAGAGGTACGACGTGAAGGCCGAGAAAGGAGGGTTCACACCTGGAGACCTCGTGTGGCTACACAATCCCAGAAGGCGTCGTGGATATTCGCCAAAACTCCAGAACTCGTGGGAAGGACCCTACGAAGTTATTTCCCGTTTAAATGACGTCATCTACCGGATTAAGAGGCAACCAAACGGCAAACCCAAGATAGTCCATTTCAACAGGCTTGCACGCTACAAAGGTGATCATGGCCAACGAGAGGAACAACAAGTTCGGAACCTGTCGACCGAGCCAAAATACGCCGTGCCTGAGAGACGTGGGAACGAAGGACCGAGGCTGTTATACAAGGACCTCTTCACCTTGCCAGTGGAATATGCCTTGGCACACTGCGTAGCAGAAGACCTGAGAGCGTCGCGAGGTATAGCCACAGTCTTCAGAAAAAAGTTTGGAGGGACCGAAGATCTTGAGCGTCAGAGCCCCACCATTGGCACGACCCTTCACCTGAAGCGCAACGGACAGCATTTGTTCTACCTCGTAACAAAGGAAACGTCAAACAATAAGCCTTCCTACGAATCGTTGAAGAAAAGCCTGCAAGACCTACGTGACAAGCTCCTTCGGATTGGAATAAAAAAGCTTGCTATTCCCAGGCTGGGATGTGGTTATGACGGATTGGAGTGGAGGATCGTGAGGAATATGGTGCAGGAACTTTTTGAGGACACTGGCATCGACATTGTGGTCTGTGTATACAACCCGTGGGGAACCGGAGACATTATTGGTCCAGAAGATCTCAAGCTTCAAGAGAAATCTGTTCTGGGGCAGAACAGTCTTAAGGAGGGGGTAGTGTTACAAGTCAGGAGCCCCGCACAACAATAGCCAGGCGCCGTCTCAAAAGGGTAGTTTGTCAAAACGGGATTTCTCCGAACGCACCAGTGATAGACAATAGACCTATGTCAACGGACTACGTGAATAGGCCCTCCAGAACCTTCTACAGTTCTACGCCGGTTTGTAAACAACGGATACTCGACCTCTCCACTCTAGAATGTTCTACGGCAAAACTTATATAAGGGACCGTCTTACGGCACACGGCAGTTCAGTTGAGTTGAGTCTTCCGAGAATCGTCACAGCAGGTTCCCGTCGGTGTTAGTGACCAGTGCTAGTGCTAGTGGCAGTGACAGTGTAGTGACAGTGAGAGTAACAGTGTAGTGACTCTAGTGACAGTGTAGTGACAGTGTTGTAACAGAAGTGATAAATCCTGTAGAGGCTAGCTGTAAGTAGAAACATTGTAAATTATAATAGGCTTTAGCTAGGTTTAGATAGGGTTAGTTAGGTGTTAGGTAATTCTAATATCTGTAAATAGAGAGCAATTAGTGTAAATAAAATAGCTATTATAAAATCGCCAAGTTTTTATTGTAAAGAACCCGTTAAGCTCGCAACAGTATGCATGCTTTAATGCCTGCTTGCCTGCTTGCACAAAGATTTCGAGAACGGCTTTGACGATTTCCTTCAAATGTTGTTGATTGTTTATTTCTGGCCTAAACACGTGTTTAATGCAGTTAAAACTGCCAACAAACTTGCAACAAATCTAATTACGTAAAAAAATGAAATTGAAAGTAAAAAAGAATCAACATTGGCTTATTTTGGTTGCCATGTAACCATGTTGCCATGTTGGCTGAACAAAATAACAAGGAAAAGTAAACAAACGACTTGTAACATGTGCTTATAACAAACCGTCCACAGTCTACTAGCAAATGACAAAATACGGTAGAAAGGGAAAAACATCAGTTGTTACTATTGAGCAAACACTGAAGATAACTCAATATAAGTAAAAATAGTTCCGATGAAATACTGATTATTTAATTTGGCTCTCTCCTACCAAAAGTTAATCCGCAAAGTAATCAGCTGTTTTAATTTAAGCAAAATATCAATACAATGTTTATGCAAAGCAAAGGCGATCTTTCATCGACTGTAAAATAAATTAATGTGTCGTATATTGCCAGGTTGAAATTTCCTAAATAAAAAATTGAAATTCCACTGAAACTTAAATTATAAAAGCCAAAATTAGTTGTAAATAATCGTGCGTTTCCTTTATATTGCTTTTAAAATCGAAATAAACTACACCGAGCCATGGCTTGGTCCCCAGGTACTTTCTTACTAAGCGAGTATATGTTTCGTTCTAGTGTACTACGTTCTGTATATGGAAAGTACGAAGGGAGGAACTGTCTCTCAACAACTACAGCTTTCCACAGCAGATTATCGGTTAAATGATCAAATCGTGTTTCAGGGAGAAATTTCGCTTTCATCGCACGACACAAAGAAGATACGACGCCGGACAAGCGTATGTAAACGTAACCTTCCGCTGCTTTCGACAGGATGTGAAAACAGTACAATCATGGAGGTTTGGAGAAGTGAATATAGTGAATATGGTAGAACAACACAACCACCATTAAAATGGTTAATTTTCCCCAAGAATCATGAAAGAGCACACGCAATTAGTTATAGCGTATACAAACATCCATGTTTTATTTGAAAATACAAAGTCATCATGATAAGGGCTAAGACTTTTCCGGCTAAAAGGAAACACTAACAAGGAAAGATTAAATTTAATCCACCAAAAATTAAGCACAGGATCACCTTTTCACCAAAGCCACATTGTTAATGCATTACATTGTTAATACATTGTTAATTACTTGTAATTAATTACATTGTAAGGATTTCTTTCTAAAACATTGAATTATCTTAACCTGGAACGCCTGTTGTTTTAATTTCTGCTGGTTGCTGGTCCACAATATATGCAATTTCATGACAAATCATTTAAAACATCATGCGAGCAAAATAGGTTTTTTGGCGTTGAACCAAACCCAATTCATTAATTTGAATCCCATTATATTAAAAATTTTTTTTTAAGTAATATAATATTACCAACTAGACACATCACGGTACTGTATTTAACGTTTTAACAAAACAGTAAGAGTAGAACGTAGGTATTATAAGAGAATCAGATACAGAAGGATGTTTTGAGCGTGATCGGGATAAGCCGATACTTTGTTGTGGGATGAAGAGCAGGAGGTTGAGGGGAGTTTGACATTTAGTGACCTCCCAGGGTTGAGGCTAATGAAATGTTAAACACCCAGTAACACCAAGCCCTTTATACCGAGTCATCTTAATGGTCAAGTCCTAGGTTGAAACAAGAAAGTCAACTTGTAAGTTAACATTGTTATAATAAATTCATTATTTGGTTTAATAAGGTATATTTTGCTCGATATCAAATACTTAAATAAATGTTAAAAGCTTTATGTACAATTTTTTTTACATACCCAATTCAAAGGTTACACTTAATGGCTGGGATGGAATAAAAACTTGAATAGTTACATAGACTACTTACACACCCGCAAGAGCCATGGACTACCTAAATGTTGACGAGGACATTGACATATCAAGTAAATCATATACTGTACAGTCAAATCGTCGGCAGGCAGCAATGCAGCATTGACTATAATGTGTACAATGCCAACAGTCACGTACTGTTTTCAGTTCCCACAATAGCTTCTAAAAGCAAATATTTCCTTTCTTACAGTTACTTTAAAAACTGCCTTTTCCTACAGTCACCCGACAAAGTTGGCTTCCTTGTACTGTTTATAGTACAGAAAGCTGCTAATTGCTGCATATTTATACTTTGCCGTACGGTTTATACTTTGCCGTACGGTTTATACTTTGCCGTACGGTTTATACTTTGCCGCACATCAGGATTCCAACGAAACAACACAAAACAGCGTGGTTCCATTATGCACGTAATCCGTGTACGCTTGGAAATAGGTTGGCAACACTTAAAGATAATTATACTATGAGCAGCTGATTGACTATTATAACTACGATTTAACCTGTCATTTCGTGTTTATAGTTTCGGTATTTCTGAACTTTCTGGACTTTTCTTTTAAACGTTTTTAAAACCTTCCTACGATCTTAATAAACAAGAAAATACCTTTTAAGCATTTTTTTTAGGCGCGGAAACCACTTCAAATTACAAAAACATACGGAACTATATTCTCAAAACGCGGAGCACATTTCTTGCCGAGGAAAAATAGCGGAGTGATATGGACCGCGGGTACTACTTTCTCTAAGGCACCATTTGTGTTGCCAGCTGAACCTAAAAACGTGTTGCATAGTGTTTGAAAGACTAATTATTTATATGCTTTATAGTGACTGTAGGAAAAATATAATGTGTAACACGAGTGAAAAAGGCCTTTGCTGCACTCGAGATCATTCCACACTCGCCTGCGGCTCGTGCGTAAACATTGCTCTCGTGTGCAGCAAAGTGCCACTTTCACCACTAGTTACACAAATAACTATTTTGCACTTATTAAAACAAGAAAAATAAAATAGCTGTACCCTGCACTCTTCCACTTTGCCGCACTCAAGATGTTCAACCTATTAAAAACAGAGGTAGCATAAAAATACACCCGCCGCAGCAAAATTTCTGACTAAGCGAATTCCATTTACCTAGTTGGAGTTTCACTTATCCAGGGGGTTTCGTCACCTTCTACTAACCTTTAAAGATATTATTTATAAGCTCATTAAAAATATAAATATCACATTTAAATCGTCTGTTATTCAATAGTTACTCACATAGCCGCCATTTTGTATTTTCGAACAAATTCTTTTTTGCTCAATAGACTTTTTGCTTACCTAGGTGTATAGTCAATGGTGATACTTAGATCTTTGAAATGTTGCACGTATCTTAATACCACTCTCACCATGACCGTATGACAAATATCCAAATATTAAATTGTCCAATGTAAAAATTAAAAATGGTGTCCATTTAAATTTTTTTTAACAAGAATAACTATAAAACCGCAAACTATGAATCTTATAAAAAAACACATGAATACTATTTTATTGGATATTTTATTTCTAAGACAAACGCAAATTACGCAATGACACCTCAACAATGAAAATGCACCAAAAACAACCGAGAACACATTGTTTCACATCAGTCAAGAGTGGTATAATTTTTTGTAGTGCACACTTGTTAGTGTTTATCCAGTGATTGTTACATTGTTGCAGACGAGAGGCAGCGAGCATGGAATACACTGATAGGCGAGCACCACAAAAATGTCATAGCTCGGTTATATTCAATTGGGGTTTCAACGTCGAGGTATCACTGAGTTTGTCCTAAAACTTCCCAGTCGGGAATCGCAGAGGTCCCCTAGTAATAACTATAATCCATTATTTACTCGTTGAGTGGCCGAGAGATTTTTATATTTCAGAAAATATAAGCAAATGGTAATAACTACCAACAAATTATATTTATACAAAAAAAGATCTGTAAGGAATATACAAGAACTCACACGTCAAAACGTCATCCAAAATAAATATGAAACCAACGCAAGGTTCATCTTGATTGAGAAAGATAAAAAAAAACTACTAGAATATGTAAACTGTAGGAAACATTTATTGAGCAACTCGTGCGTAAAGCGTCTTTGCACCACTCGATAAACTATTCCGCACTAGTTACACAAATAGGTAACTATTTTCCATCTTCCATCAATATTTTCACTCTCGGCCACAGCCACAGTAGCGGATGTCGATGTTACGCTTTTATGAATGCTCTGAAGCGCTCAGTAAAGTGTGAAGTGTAGCGGGCTGAGCAGGGGGCCGAGCATCAACATGATCAACATGCATACTATTGTCATATATTATTAATCTAAGCTATTGTACAGTGCATCTGCTTGATCAAACAAAGAATTGACATACCTTATCACACCAACTGAGAGAGTGAAGTTATGAGACCATTTCACTATTTAAAAAAAATAATAAAAATGATAAAAATTAAATCAAAACTAATATATGCCTCTGTGACAATTACAATCAGGTGATTTTATGTTTGCAATCTGGGTGACGTCAGCATGAAAAATGACGGGAATATCACACCTATGTTATTTCCTTCCACCATGGAACGAGAACAACGAGACTTGATGGGAAAAGGGGTTTGATGGAGTTCGAAATCTTAACCTATATGAAATGAAACTATCCTTTTCGCTTCACTACTGTGGAATCAACCGTTCGTTATATGTTTATCACCTGCGAAAATTCATCATTACATTGTTCACTACGCAAAAAAATGTTTATGATGTGATTAGTTATTTGTGTAACTAGTGGGCGCTGCACTAGAGAGAAATGTTTGCGCACGAGCCGTAGGCGAGTGTGGAAAGTTTTTCGAGTGCAGCAAAGTCAGTTTGCACTAGCGATACACATTATATTTTTCCTACAGTTACTATAAAGCATATAAATTATTAGTCTTTCAAACACTGTACAATACGTTTTTAGGTTAGGTTAAATTCAAACACTGAAGAAATAATGGGAAACACTGCACCAGCTGATCGTAGTCATAATATCTTTAATTTTTGCTAACTTATTTTCAAGTATACGCGTATTACGTGCCTAATGTTGTTTGGTTGGAATTTTGTTGTGCGGTAAAAAAAAACTGTGCGGCTAAGTAAAAAGTGTAAGGCAAAAGTAAGTAGATGCAGCAGTTAGCAACTTTCTGCGCTATAATCAGTGCAAGGAAGACTACTTTGTCAGGTGGCTGTGGGAAATTAATGTTTACTATCTTTTTGGATTTTGCTGACGTAAACAAACAAACATTTGTTATTGTTTCAGCAACTGTTTCAATTTGCGACAGTCGAAACTGTAAAATCAATGTAAATTTAAACTTTTAATAGAAGGCCTCGTGAAAGTTTGTGCTTTAGCATGGTGTATGGTGTTACCACAGTGTCCTTTCCATGTCATGCATGCACACACACACTCCTACAAATTTCTGATCATACTTTTGGTAGGTAATACTCTTGTTAATCTTTTGATGTCTCTTATTATTTTTTACACAGGTTATAATTTGTTATCATTGTTACCGTAGTCTATTTTTGTTGGTCTTATTTTATTGTTATTATTTCTTGTTGTTAAGTTACCATCATTACTGCTTGGTACTTGTTACCATTATTAGTAGGCATAGTCTACTTTGTTGTTATTTATTGTAGTGCTTAGGTCCCATTCTATATTTATTGTCAGCTTCATTGTTTTATTATTATTGCACGATTTCTGTTTCCACTGACATAAACTGATTATTTACTACTTATTTATTTAGTTATAGTTCATAGTTCCAATTGACATTAATTACTTATTTACAACTTTCAGCCTCTGTCATCTTGTAAATCTAGTTGTAGACAAAATTGTATTCATGGAGAAACCGTTGGAATAAATAAATAAATTAGGCCTAACCTAAAAAATTCTATTAGTTTTGAAATGTTCCTAACTGTAAAATAACGTTCATAACATGAGTGAAAGTGGATCATCAGGCTACATATTCTAGACTATATTTATAGTGCTCGCAAAATCTCCCACTTCAAACATGGTCTCAACTATGTAATGACTCACTTTCTAATCTTGTAATGAAATATACTATTCCAAATACTAACTAATAGTGTCTACAATTAATTACTCTTAAGTGTAAATTGTTGAATTACCAAGCTAACAACAAAAATTGAATTCATAAACAAGGATGGTTTTTGAAGTGCGAGTGGGTGCATACTTCAAAGCTGACTCGTTTACGAAGTTTAATAGTAGCACTAGCAGTAATAACGCGTGCGTTTAAGTAAATGAAGGTATATTATAGTATCGAAACAGCAAGTGTTGTTAAACTTTTAAAACTAGGAATTAAAATTTTGTGAAATCTTTCCCTATCGGCATCATAAAGAGTCCGTTCTATGTGAACAGTATTTTGTTCCTTCCTTATCACATTTAGGATTAGGACGACTTACAGAAGTAAATTAATTTCCTGGCAAATTATGCTGCATCAGTTTGAATATCTCATCAACCTAATACCAAGAGTTACCAACACTACTTACAACATCTGGGATAACAAATCCAAAGATATATTTGTACAATTAAGATATGGAAAATAAAAGACCGGTTTAGGAAAGTACAAGGTTTTTAGCAGTACAACGATGCGCCTGGGTTTGAGTTCAGTTTCCCTTTATAAATCCATAACTTGTTCACAGAATTCTGACAAAAAGCCATGTAGCCTAAACAAATTCAGCGAAAATCCTATCTTAAATGATCGACAGTATGGTCTCAATGACAAGCATGTATGGCTTAATGATTTACTCATCATGACTGTTACAATACTTATGATTCATTGATTGCAAGAAGTCGCTACTCTTTGCAGATGCAAGTACACGAGTACAGTGCCTATAACGCTATAACTTTCTTACTTCTCTGTGCTAACTACTTAACTGCAATGTATCATTACATTTCATGCATTACATACATTCATACATTACATGCATCATTCGGTATTCATTACAATTGAGATATGGTCGCAACTGGATGTATTTTAATCATAATATAATTGAAGGATAGATTTGTTACTGTCTTAGCCGGTTACAATTTATAAGGCACCTAACGACCAAGGACAGCTGGGCCCAGTTCCGAACCATCAAAAGGTTTCTGACTTCTCGGAATCCTAGTACAGTAGTTTAAATTACATAGACTTGTAGTAGACAACAATGCACCTTTAGCTGTTTGTAGAATATTATATTACAACTGATCAAGAAGCCGTAGTTTCAGCAACGTATCTTGCTACAGTTACTGCTTCAGCTGGGTAAAGATGGATAGTGTTGATGGGTTGGGTTCAGGAAGAGGTCAGTTCCAGTTGCGTGCTGACGCCGAACGACCTTGGTCGCTGGTATTAGCAATTTCCCACACGTCCAAAACCAGTTACTTTACGGCTTTACACACAGATTAAATTTTCATAGATGTACAGGGTGTCCCTCGACGAGGTTTAAAGAGGTTTGATTTTACAGTATATTCCTTACCCATTTATGCACCGAACATTTTGAAACATTACACAATTTATAAACTAGGTTGGTTTTACAAATATTCTAGGAATATTTCAGGACCTTCTAAGCCTTGAAGAAACAAAATTACAATAGTGGCATATTGAAAAGTATACAATTATTCGGTTCATAAATGGGCAAGAAATATTAAATAAAACGTTTAAATATCTTCGTGGGACAACCTGTATGTAACATAGGTTATGTTAACTTTTTTTAAGGTTATGTTATTTGCTTTTCGGTTGATTACCAACGTACCGGATCCGTGGCTGTTATTGGTGTAGAAACATTAAATTACCGCTTGTAAGTTTCACTATGCTGTACATCGCTCACACATCTGTACAGTTTCACTTAGTTGCATCGACAATCAGGTTGGGTACCAATAACAATGATCACGTGGTTACCGAGTACCTGGATAAACCGATGGAGAAAGTTTATCATTTTGCAGTTGTGAAACCAAATTCGGATTTCCTTACGAGAACGAGGGTCAGAGAAATTAGAAAGTTTGTAGAATAGTAACTGTGATTTAATGAGTGTACATAAGAGAGTTACGAGTGAAACAGGGAAGTCAACTGTGAACAAATACATTAATTTAATTTCAAAATTACGTTGTTAATACCAATTAATTGTTGATTGGTACTTCCAGAATGTACATTCCAGAGTACAACGTTCTTTGTAAGTGAATTGTAAAAGATAAATATGTCAAAGGAATATGCTTAGTAATTAATTTTAAGAATAATATATACGTCAATATGTATGAATAATAATATGTTTTGAGGGGCTATCATGATTATACCTTTTTTCCTACTTTCTTGGATCTTGCGTCATTTGTATATATTGGTATTAAAAGCACTGCCGACTTAAGTTAATTTACCAAATTTTATAGGTATGCAAAATGTATGTATCAGTGAATTTCAACCTTAGAGTGTAGTTGTTAATCTAAGTAGTGTTCAGTTTTTTGTAGTGTGTAACTATTTTTTCTGAAGATGAAGAGTGTAACACGCAATATTGGTTGGTTGTTTATTGTAAAAGCCGAGTGTACACATTGGGAGAGAGATTTGATTTAGAATGACATTCATTGGGCGGAACATGAAATGTAATGGTCGATTGAGGACGAGGGGGTTTGTGTTCAAGGGATGTGTCCCGTGTTGCAGCAAAAACTAAATCGCACTTAAACGTGCCTTAGAATATATTTAGATATCAACATCGTTTCTATGAATTGGGCTTGTTTTAAAGGTAAATTAACAATTTTGGGCGAATAAACTAACTAAACATGATTTGAATTTCAGTGGTTGACAAAAATCTGTTTACTTATTGGTTTAATCTGTTCAAGCAACAACAAAATTCCCACACTTTCTAAAGTTTTTTTTCATATTTATACTTTGAAAGGTTTTCTGTTAAACTTAGTTTTGAGGCGTTTAGTTTCCTTTTCAAGTGTTTAAAAGAAAAGGAATTAAAAAGCGTAAACATTGTAATGCTCAACAATTAAAGTGGATACTTTTTATCCTTTATTTGAACGAGATACATATTGAAATAAATGTAAACTGCTCGACGAATCACCTCTTATCCCAGCTCGTGGCCATGAAATCGTGATGCTACAGGCACATCCCCCGCACACATTCTCTCCTCACTCCTACTTAGGATGATCAAGTTTTCATAACTCTCTTTGTTTCCCCGGTTTGTGCTTTCGACAGTTTCTGCATTTCTCAGTTGTATTGGAATACTCATAGATTAAATGCCTTTAGCCTTATAATTCACATTGTAACTTAGACTGTATCACTTTGACAACAAAGAGACTAATTTAACTGGCAAATTTTTTCAATATTTTCAGTATACAGATTAAAGACAAAAACATACTGTATCTTTAATTCCTCTGCAATACTATATTAAACAGGGAGTTTTTGTTCACTATCCAATGTAGTAGAGAAGGGAAATGTTCTTTCATTAATTAATTGAAAACTATATAATAAAATAACCGAATGACAATATGAAACACATAATAGAATCAATGTAACACATCTTAATAATTACCGTCACCAAGCTGCTCTATAGTTGGCACTCGGTGGTTCTATTGGCTACAGGTAGATTGGACCTTCAATCTACAGGTCGCTGGCTCGATCCAAAGTGATATCGATTACGGACCTACATGCATTTGTCATTGAACTCCCAATATGACACTATCTAACCGAAGTTCAAATATCAGGGCTGGACCGGAAACATATGCTAGTGGCGTAAATACAAATAATAACAAACTAGAGGACCAATGCTGCTCCGCAGCGTTAAAATAAATATAGTATCCGAAAAATAATCAAATTTATGATTTTTGATCGAGTAATCCAGTATCTTGAGCTTAACTTATTCAAACGATCAATAGCTCAAATTAAAACCAATAATTTACTGGTTATTTTGAGACTAAATCATATAAAAAATATAAACAATACTAGAGATTTTTAATCATACAATAACCTTATTAAAAAAAGGACCGATTTGAATAACTAATAGCTTAAATGAAAGCCGCTATTCACTGAAGGTTCTTATACAAAAATATATAGGAATATGTAATTATAACTGGTTATATAGGTACATCTGAAAATGAAGTAAGCATTTGAAAATTAATCAAATTATGTTTTTCGTGGAGTAATACCTATTACTCAATGCATACTTTTTGTATCTTAAACTATGTAGTGGTATTTTTATGTACGGTATAGATAAATATATGCCAATGCTTGATGTGAAATCTTTGCGTGCATGCCTTAAATTTGAGACCTCAATCATGAAAATCGGTCGGGTAGAAGAGCCAAACGAACTCGGAAAAGAAAAAACAATTTTTTTTTATATAAAAAGATAAACTCGATACGCGGGGTTTATTGTATGGAGGATGTGTCGATGTGTAGGTGCGAGGTGGCGACTGACGATGGGTGACCGACCAACCTCAGTACCGCTACATCGTGTCACTTCCGCAGACATTAGGTCGTGAACGTTGCATAACACACTTTACAATAGTCTAGCCAGTGTTCAAGTAATAAGTCAAACCTTCGACTGACATTCCATGCCCATTTTGAAGGCTAAGCTGTAGCTACTAATCAACGTAGTTGAATCTGGAGCCACCAACAGATTTCACTGATGTAATTTCTACCGAATACATTTATTGTTTTAACCACTTTAAACATAGGCCTAGGTCAAATTATTGTAAACTGCAACATATTTTAATGTCACATAAACGACTTACAATATAATAATTGATATAATTATACAACGTGCATATAAAATGTGTGGTCCAGTCCAGGTATACAGAGGAGTCCAAGTTGAGAAGTACGCGTATTATCATCTATATGTAAGAGGTTAATTATTCAAATAACCTAATGCTTGTATATTTAAATAAGTGGAGTATCTATCAGAGATGCAACTCGGAGGATGAGGTACGGTAAATGTATTAAGGGAACCAACAAAAACATTCATTAGGGCAGAGTTTGAAGTGAGTAGAGGATGAAAAACAGCGCATTTTAAAAGAAAGTTTTTAACGCATGCATTTGCTCAAGCGTCTAGTAAAGTAGTAATTTCCCCTGCATTTCTAATCGAAAAACCTACTGGCCAACTGCTAAACAATACCATTGATTAGTCCTACATAGCCTGTTGGCTACTACAGTAGTGTATTACCAACGCATTCATGACTATCTTCGTTGCCTCTCCTACTGGCCTACTGCTAAACAAAACCATTGATTGGGCCTACATAGCCTGTTGGCTACTACAGTAGTGTATTACCAACGCATTCATGACTCTCTTCGTTGCCTCTCCTACTGGCCTACTACTGCTAAACAAAACCATTGATTAGGCTTACATAGCCTGTTGGCTACTACAGTAGTGTATTACCAACGCATTCATGACTCTCTTCGTTGCCTCTCCTACTGGCCTACTACTGCTAAACAAAACCATTGATTAGGCTTACATAGCCTGTTGGCTACTACAGTAGTGTATTACCAACGCATTCATGACTCTCTTCGTTGCCTCTCCTACTGGCCTACTACTGCTAAACAAAACCATTGATTGGGCTTACATAGCCTGTTGGCTACTACAGTAGTGTATTACCAACGCATTCATGACTCTCTTCGTTGCCTCTCCTACTGGCCTACTACTGCTAAACAAAACCATTGATTAGGCTTACATAGCCTGTTGGCTACTACAGTAGTGTATTACCAACGCATTCATGACTCTCTTCGTTGCCTCTCCTACTGGCCTACTACTGCTAAACAAAACCATTGATTGGGCTTACATAGCCTGTTGGCTACTACAGTAGTGTATTACCAACGCATTCATGACTCTCTTCGTTGCCTCTCCTACTGGCCTACTACTGCTAAACAAAACCATTGATTGGGCTTACATAGCCTGTTGGCTACTACAGTAGTGTATTACCAACGCATTCATGACTCTCTTCGTTGCCTCTCCTACTGGCCTACTACTGCTAAACAAAACCATTGATTGGGCTTACATAGCCTGTTGGCTACTACAGTAGTGTATTACCAACGCATTCATGACTCTCTTCGTTGCCTCTCCTACTGGCCTACTACTGCTAAACAAAACCATTGATTAGGCTTACATAGCCTGTTGGCTACTACAGTAGTGTATTACCAACGCATTCATGACTCTCTTCGTTGCCTCTCCTACTGGCCTACTACTGCTAAACAAAACCATTGATTGGGCTTACATAGCCTGTTGGCTACTACAGTAGTGTATTACCAACGCATTCATGACTCTCTTCGTTGCCTCTCCTACTGGCCTACTACTGCTAAACAAAACCATTGATTAGGCTTACATAGCCTGTTGGCTACTACAGTAGTGTATTACCAACGCATTCATGACTCTCTTCGTTGCCTCTCCTACTGGCCTACTACTGCTAAACAAAACCATTGATTAGGCTTACATAGCCTGTTGGCTACTACAGTAGTGTATTACCAACGCATTCATGACTCTCTTCGTTGTCTCTCCTACTGGCCTACTACTGCTAAACAAAACCATTGATTGGGCTTACATAGCCTGTTGGCTACTACAGTAGTGTATTACCAACGCATTCATGACTCTCTTCGTTGCCTCTCCTACTGGCCTACTACTGCTAAACAAAACCATTGATTAGGCTTACATAGCCTGTTGGCTACTACAGTAGTGTATTACCAACGCATTCATGACTCTCTTCGTTGCCTCTCCTACTGGCCTACTACTGCTAAACAAAACCATTGATTAGGCTTACATAGCCTGTTGGCTACTACAGTAGTGTATTACCAACGCATTCATGGCTCTCTTCGTTGCCTCTCCTACTGGCCTACTACTGCTAAACAAAACCATTGATTAGGCTTACATAGCCTGTTGGCTACTACAGTAGTGTATTACCAACGCATTCATGACTCTCTTCGTTGCCTCTCCTACTGGCCTACTGCTAAACAAAACCATTGATTGGGCCTACATAGCCTGTTGGCTACTACAGTAGTGTATTACCAACGCATTCATGACTCTCTTCGTTGCCTCTCCTACTGGCCTACTGCTAAACAAAACCATTGATTAGGCCTACATAGCCTGTTGGCTACTACAGTAGTGTATTACCAACGCATTCATGACTCTCTTCGTTGCCTCTCGTTGTAGAACTAACACTTTTTATAATTTTGTTTAAAGTTGTATCTGCGACTATAATCAGTTGCCTGTTTTGTTTTGTTTCTTGTTTTTGTATAAAATATATTTCACGTCTAACTAAGTAGATCAATCTCATAGCTATCTTTCATTTATACACAATTTATAAAAGAACAAACCAAATCTAAACGTAATTTTTACAACTGCAGACCTGTATCTCTATAGCGTGGTCGAAGTTGATAGAAAGCAACGACAAGATTGGCCTAGTTATTGTAACGGGAAGCCCAAGAGGAACCTTGCGAATTAGCGGAACTTATTATTTATAGACGAACAGTCTTACTGTAGATAACGCTATCTAACACTTGGCAAGTTGACGAGTTAGTTATAAACGTGAAATACCATTGTCTAGGGAGGTCTCGTAGTGTTTGAAATCACGCTGGAAGCTCTGTACATTGCATGTTATACAAGTAATGCAGTTTAATGTTTCAAAGATACAAATGCTTTAGATTTATTGAGGTAAAATTTAATTCGAAACTAATAATATTTTTTAATATTGTTTTAGTGGAACATTACAGATCGTAATAGAATCTGCAACGATACAAAAGTTTCGCTATACAAGCCAAAGTATACAACGGATCGAAGTGGCTTCTCGCGTAAATACAGTAGTGTATAATATACAAAACGTCTTCCATAGCTAGGCTCTAAATATTTGACACTTGGAGATTGAACATTCAGTGGTTTCTTCTGGTAGGTCGATAGGTGCAATGGGATCCGGCAGACCGTTTCTGTTAGCTTGTAAATTATTTATAAATAAAAATACTAAAAAAAACACGTTTTTAAACGCACTAAAAAGTATAAAATAATTTATAAAATGTTGAGAGAATAAATACTTGCAAGATTTAGAACGAAAAACGTGGGGCGCATGCTGATTTACAATTAACTTCACCTATTGAACTATTATGATATATTGCATGCGCCCCACGTTTTTCGTTTTAAATCTTACAAGTATTTATTCTCTCAACATTTTATAAATTATTTTATACTTTTTAGTGCGTTTAAAAACGTGTTTTTTAAGTATTTTTATTTATAAATAACTATCTAGTTTTTAGTCTTTAATGTGTAAATATGTTAAATATATTTTATATAGCCTCTTAATGCATAACCAAAACCTTATTATCTGTAATCAGATGTTTTATCTTTACTTTGAAATGATTGTTTTATATTTTTAGAATATCTCGGGAGCAGAACCTGTACCTCTTAACCTCTGCTCTTCGAACTGTCAAACTTAAGTATTTACAGCTGACTTAAATTAATTTATATGTTTACATTCTTTTAAAATGTAAACATGGAAAATTTGGAAGCCAAAGGGGCGTAGCCCAAGGGAAATATGAAAATTAAATTATATAATATTGCATTGTCATCCATTTGTGAGCTATGTTTCAAGTTTCAAGTCTCTAGCTCATCGGAAACTTCGTTTAAAATTGATATCAAAATTTGTAGGAAATCGAGCTAATAAAAACAAGCCCATGGGGCGTAGCTCAAGGGAAATATGAAAATTAAATTATATAATATAGCAATGTCTTCCATTTGTGAGCCATGTTTCAAGTTTCAAGTCTCTAGCTCATCGGGAAGTTAGTATAAAATTGATTTCAAAATTTGTACCGGACAAGAAAGCGAGCTAATAAAAACGTTTTAATAAAATGTGTGAACATTCTTATGCAATTTTTCAGTTCATTTTGTTAATACTTTTAAATGGTAATTAATTTTTATGGACTTCAGTGCCACTATCATGTAGCATCAATACAGTTACAGTACAGTAGGTAAGCCACTTATATCTTTGGATTTGACATGACTTACTTTAACTTATATAAGGAGGAAAAGTAACTGATATTTAAAGTCACACTTTGATATTTTATGATGGGTTTTAGGCTACTGATTTGTTTCTTATACGTCGATATCTTGATAAACATAAACTAAAACGTTTACTTAATGCTAGAGGAAATATTGCTATATTCAGATTGTATTCGCTTATTTTGGTAATGGCGTTAGTTTTATAAGAATAAGGTCTAACGTAGCTAAAAAATGTTTACAATAATATAGCAAACTAATTTTTCCGGTCAGACATGACTTACTTTAACTTATATAAGGAGGAAAAGTAACTGATATTTAAAGTCACACTTTGATATTTTATGATGGGTTTTAGGCTACTGATTTGTTTCTTATACGTCGATATCTTGATAAACATAAACTAAAACGTTTACTTAATGCTAGAGGAAATATTGCTATATTCAGATTGTATTCGCTTATTTTGGTAATGGCGTTAGTTTTATAAGAATAAGGTCTAACGTAGCTAAAAAATGTTTACAATAATATAGCAAACTAATTTTTCCGGTCAAAATTTCAACCAACAAAATGCGTTGGTATGTAGACCTGAACAACGTAAATAACGAATATACAAGTAACACAGATACCGGAGGTTCTTCCCTGTGTGGGGAAAAGATAAGTATCAATCAAGGTCATATTTACATTCGTTTCCACGAGGACAAAACAGCTCAATAGTGTAGCCATTGAATGTTAAACAAGTTAACTCATTATATATTACAATATCGATGAAAACGAAATGTTAAATGATAAATTATCCGCAGTCAAGTTGGTTACACATACAGTAGCACATAGCAACAAGTCCGCGAGGGATCAAAAGATTCTGCTAGGGTTATGTATAAAATGTGGTATCTGTTCGTAAATTTGTAAACTTTATTTCACCCACTATTCTTGCATCCATATTATATTTGCTTTTGTAAAATTATTTTTGTCTAATGTATTCAGAAACTTTTCTTCGTTTATCTAAGTAAATTTAAAAAACTAGTTGGAGGAAGCCGTTATGTTTACACAATTTAAGTCGTATTCGTATGCCCTACATATTATTATGTGCCCCAGATTTAAATGTGTATACGGACCTACTTGTTCAACAAATACTAATGCCAACAGTTAGTTTGGTATGGCCAACTTGTATGATAGAATTTAATAGTTTATAAAATGTCTAAAATAATTGTTTGAATATTGGAATATATAAAAGCTTATTTAAATCACGTTCTAATATTTGTGTTAGAAATATATAGCTACTAACTCCAATAGCTAGTAAACGTACTCTTTGTTTGACAAATTGATAGATTAAAACCAGCAACATTCAGATGATAATTATTACTAATTTGCCTATAATTTATCAATGAGTAATGAATACAGAAAATAAACTCTTTTGTGACCCCCGTATAAAATAATATGTGCACCGGATTTAATTGTATTTACAGACTAGCTTATTCGACAAATAGCTAGGCAGAATATTGGCTTGGTGTGGCACGATTTTAGAATAAAATTAACTGCATTTCAATAACTTAGCAAATGGAAATGACCAAAACGATGTATGAACGTAAGATGCAAACTTCGTTAACCACCGATAGTTATCTGATAAAGATCAGCAACTTAAAGGCGATAATTGTCAATATGTTTATCATCTATCAGTAAAAAAACAATAAACAAATACAGGTTCAGAGAACAAACAAAAATTTTTTAACAAGACGTTATAAATAAATGAAAGAGATCGTACCTTGTTCGACACCTCTAGAGAGCAGTCCTTGACAGTGTACCCGGGACAGAGGCGCAGCACCGACTGTAGACTCTCTCAGACTGTGACTGTACTGTGTGTAGTACAGTATAGTGTATTGTGGTCGGTCGAGCGTTTTGCACCTCTTTTCCCCTTCCTCCCTCCCTCCCCCTCAAAAGAGGCCGTGAACTTCTAACGGTTCTCAATCTCACCACCTCCGAAATCTGGCCCTCACTATCACTATCTACCCAGCCTAGCCCCGACGTCTCAAAAGCTGTTTTGTGCTCCAAAATCAACATGACATCGATTTTTCAAGAGAGGTTTTTGATGTATTGTTTTGTTTTTATATGTCTCGTTGGCTACTGGAAACCTCTAGCCATGGATCTTGGAGATGGACATTTTAAAATGATGTCTCAAACTTTTGCTCTATTATCACAACTATTCTGTTGGGGCTCATACAGGTCGTGTTTTGTATTTAGGTTTTAAGTGTTTATTACTGGATCTGGAAGAAAAGGAAACGTTTTAAGTGGAGAGATTTCTCTAAATTTTTTCTGTAAACTATCGTCACCATTCTTATATTTTAAAGTAGCCATTAAATTTGGGTAGTTATTTAGTATAAAAATCGCCTAATGATTATATTATTGCGTGTCATTTTTATTTACATTATTATACAATTCTGCCAGTTTAGTGTCACGATTTTATTGTACGTAACGTTGTTCTTTTTATTAATAACATCAACAAAATTGTTACTAAACAGTATGTAACTTGATACATAATTAAAATTGATGTAGTCTTCAAAGTGATACATCTATACGATTTTAAGCTACTCAATCTTTCGAATTTTTCAATTTCAATGATCAAACCTTATTGCAAGTTGGTTATAGCAACTGATTTTCATCACCTATTTTAAAACGTTTTTATTAGGTCGCTTTCTTGTCCGGTACAAATTTTACAATAAATTTTATACTAACTTTCCGATGAGCTAGAGACTTGAAACTTGAAACATAGCTCACAAATGGATGACAATGCAAAATTATGAATTTAATTTTCATATTCCCCTTGGGCTACGCCCCATGGGCTTGTTTTTATTAGCTCGCTTTCCTACAAATTTTGATATCAATTTTAATCGAAGTTCCCGATGAGTTAGAGACTTGAAATTTGAAACATAGCTCACAAATGGATGACAATGCAATATTATATCATTTAATTTTCATAATTCCCATGGGCTACGTACCATGGGCTTCCCAATTTTCATGGTTTACATTTTGAAAGAATGTAAATATATCAATTAATTGAAGTCAGCTGTAAATACTCAAATTTGATAGTTTGAAGAGCAGAGGTTAAGAGGTACAGGTTATGCTCCCAAGAGATTCTTTATACGAACAAACATTTCAAAATAAAGATAAACAATCTGATTGCAGATATAAAGGTGTTTGTTAATAATGTCAATTGTTATTTATTTAGTATTCTATAAAGTAAACAATAAATTAAATAGATTGATATATATATAGTTAGTAGGTAGGCCATACATTCAATCGAATACATAAAAAGTAGAAAATAATTGATAAATAAAAACACTTTTTTAAAACAAAACATTTTTAAACGCACTAAAAAGTAGAAAATAATTTATAAATATGTGGAGAGTATAAATACTTGTAAGATTTAAAACTAAAAACGTGGGGTGCATGCAATTGATAATAATACATTATTTCAATAGGTGAAGGTAATTTTATATTATCTATTGCATGCACCCCACGTTTTTCGTTTTAAATCTTACAAGTAAAAATATCCGTTATTTATGGACCACGCTTTATACTGGAAAATATTTTCATAGTTCAATAACGACCATTTCTAGACGGAGAAGTAACGACTAACTAAACGCCTAAACAAGCAATTTTCCTCAATTGTCGTGCGATTCTCACTTGATTACTACAATTACATCAGCAACCTTGAGACAAATTCTTGTAAAAATGCATCCTACATAAAAACACTTGATATCAAACTGGTTTATAGAATCTCAATTGTAAAAGATCGAATTAGAGAAGTGAAGCATGATTAGAAATTAACTCGACCGTGGTTGGTTCTCATACGGTATACCGTACCTTTATTATTCACTTTACTTTTTTATGTCCTATAAGAGAAATTGCAAGTTTCAGTTATATTAATGAATTTCAAGTAGGTATAGGCATTACTGTATTTCTAATAATGTATAATTTTCGGAATACAGTATATATAGAATTAAACCCTACACGTTAATATAGGAAACATCATTTTGATTTTGCAAATTACATTATCTAAATCGAATCAACATTAAGAAAACATACGGGATTTAGCAGCGAATTTGGAATTTAAAGGGTTTGCTTCTTAATGTAATTTGAAGTGTCCGATTTAACTGTTATCGAGATCGACTTTAATTCAGAAAATAATCATTGTTCAACTCCATATACTTATAATAGATTTACATCGCATACTTGATCAAGACAATAAACCAACACTGCTATTGTTTTACAGGTTCTATCTAATCTGAGTTGTATTCCATAGCCACAAAAACGGGCTTAGACAATTTTAATTCGAGTTAACAACAGATTTTTTCGTTGTAGATTGGAACGTCTGTACCCCGTCGTTATCACAGGGTGTATAATCATTAACTAAATTCTTAACGGAAATCTGGATACGTGTTTGAACAATCAAAACCCACAAAAATCAAAATCCGTCAGGACCGAAAAGATATAGGCTATTCTTAGGAAATATGTCAACTAATTTCTACATCAAGTCATTTGTAGTAAAACCTTTTCACTTATTATTTCGTGGTGTTGTGAAATGGTTCGATTGTTCGATAGTAGTGTACTCCACCGAGCTACTGAAGATACGCATTTTTATGTTCTAAACAACAAGAGTTTCACTCTTTTTGATGGACAAATAAAGAGAAATTAAAGTTCAAAGTCAGAATTGAAGTGCTTTGTGGACCAGTAAAACTAAACAATAGCACCAACGTTAACTCATATTTTACATTTAAAACGAGTAATATTCGTAAAATAATTTGGACGTTAAAAACTTGACTTACCAACAACAGCCAAACCACATTATCTGCAACATTTAAACTTACCAATATCACTTCGTCCATGTACTGACGAAAGACAAAAATTTTTAGTTTTAATAAAAAAAACCGTGATAACAGTTTTAAACAAAATGCTATTAGACTCACGAAGCTTAATGCTAAGACGCCTTGAGTTTTCAAGATTCGGGGAAGCCTTAAAGCTGACATCTTATTAGTCTTGATTACATCATAGCATTACATCAACGTTTTATCTGATAATCTTGGAGTCATGATCAAAACCCTATGAAAATATCTCATAGCAAAGAATTTATTTAGATGACTTAATTGTCTGTATAGAAGTGTTGTCGTGTCAACATGATCTGGCTAGAAGGAACTGCAATCTATCTTTAGCGTAAAGGTATGTAGTGTTGTTAATCATTCGATGTTTGGATTAGGAATATTCATATGCTACGATTAATTTCAATGTAGTACTGCAAAATTATTACTGTATTTATAGCAGTAAAATAGAGTAATATCATCAATTATTATTCTATAAAGCAAGAAATTATAAATAAACAATTAGGTATTTATAGTTTATACAACGGGTGCACATCTATATTATCTATATTATACAGGGTGTTTGGTAGTCAGTGTTAAATATTTTAAGGCATTATTATGCACGCAAATTGAGATAAAAATACGCAACTTGGATAGTTATATCTCACTCCTACTTCCAGCAACAGCCATTTTTCCAAATTTCTTGACATTGCCTAATAAAATCTCTTATTTCTCAACTTTTAGCCTACATAATGATATTTTTAATTGCATTTTTAGAATCTTCATTAATTTTCTTTATCAGAACACATATAATATGGTACAGCTTAACCCATTCAAAAGTTTGTAAATTCAAATTAAATAACAAATGATTAAAAATCGTTAAAAAGGGCGCTACAACTCCCTTAAGAATTTTTTTTTCAAGTTGTGTTAAAAAATGTCAAATAATATAAAAAACATCTCCACATTTTAAGCTTTAAAATTATATGTAATATGTGACATGCAATGTCAGCCTAAGGGGATAAATATATTGCGTTAAACATAAAATAAATTTTTTTTTTTATTAACTGCACTCATTAACAAGAACCCATTTAGTGAAAGTTGTGTGCAAAAGGTATCTGTAATTAAGTTTACCCCAAGTAAACTTGTAATATAATATAATTTCAAAATTGCGGCCGTTTGAATTTTTCCAACTGAAATAACTCAAAAACGGCTAATTCTATGAAACAATGTCTAAGATACTTTTTTCATTTTTAATTTCCTATCAAACGATACCAAGATCAAAAAGATCGGACAAAACATAACTGAAATATAACGTTGTTTGTGTAAAAATAAGTCAAAGTTTGTCGGGGAACCCTTTTTTTTGCCTTATTTTTACACAAACAACCTTATATTTTAGTTATCTTTTGTCTTTTGAAATTAAAAATGCTAAAAAAAGTATACTTGACATTTTTTTATTGTATTAGCCGGTTTTGAGTTATTTAAGCTAGAAAAACTCAAACGGCCGCAATTTTGAAATTTACAATCGGAACAACTTTATTATTTATTTCTATTATAGGTTTTGTGTACCTATGTTAAGATGTTTACCAAATTTCACAATCATCGAATAAAAAACTTCACAGATAAAAATATTTTTGTATAAAAAACAAAATGGCGGATATCTGGGTAAATATGCATTTTCCGACATACCTTCCCATTAACTTTTTTCTTCCTTTTAGTATGGGGATTCATTTCCCAAAGTCCTGAAACGTTTTTTATGGACACCCTGTATATAATACGCTAATGCGAGACTACATATAGTATTGCATATTAAATGTTCTGGAGATATACGAACTTATCACAAGTGAGCATCATGAGAAAATGTAGTGATTGCACGTTGCATTGCCTACCCTACATATAGTATTGCATATTACATGTTCTGGATATATACGAACTTATCACAAGTGAGCATCATGAGAACATGTAGTGATTGGACGTTGCATTGCCTGCCCTACATATAGTATTGCATATTACATGTTCTGGATATATACGAACTTATCACAAGTGAGCATCATGAGAACATGTAGTGATTGGACGTTGCATTGCCTGCCCTACATATAGTATTGCATATTACATGTTCTGGATATATACGAACTTATCACAAGTGAGCATCATGAGAACATGTAGTGATTGCACGTTGCATTACCTACCCTACATATAGTATTGCATATTACATGTTCTGGATATATACGAACTTATCACAAGTGAGCATCATGAGAACATGTAGTGATTGCACGTTGCATTGCCTACCCTACATATGGTATTGCATATTACATGTTCTGGAGATATACGAAATTATCCCCAGTTAATCCGTCAAGGGTTGATTCTTATGGTGATCAAAAAAATTGCAAGTTAAAGGTACTTAAGGTATAAATTTTCAAATCTAAACCTTTTAATGATAACCTTTATAATTAAACGAGCTTACATAGATTTTGGAAGTGTCGATTAGAAAAAAAGATCACTTTTTGTCTCATTTCGGTTTGGTTTAACAGAAACATATTAATAAGTAGTATCATTAATATGCAACATTGTCTTCAGACTATCAAGCATTTTAGACCATAAAATATTTTTAACTCGATAGTGTGTAAAACTACTAGTTTTTATACGAATAATAATAAAATACAGTTATTTGTTCTAATAAGAGTTGAAGGGCAAATAAACAAAACGTAATGTATTGGGATCACTGGGATGTATTTCTCACATTAGTTTGCAGTTCGGTGATAATTGAATGGTACACAAAATGATACTAGAGACTAGTGGTTGTAGTTCTCACCTCAGAGTATGACTGGGGTGGCATCTCTCTCCGTGGACGAAGTCGCCACCTCAGTGGTCCAGGAGATACTGATCTCTCACCCACCGCCCACCGCACCCCTCAGTGCTGCCAACACCCCTTCCCTCCAGCACTAAATTCCCTTCTGGATGTTTTATAAAGACTACGTAGGATGATAATTTTAAAATGCTGAGTGATAGCCCTGGAAGGAAATACATTGTAATATTTAACAATTTTAACGTTAATTAACTACTGCTACTTTTCTCTTGTAAAAATGCTATTAACTATTTGCAAAAACTGTAAAGGCTATGCTAGGTTAGGCTAGAACCAAGACAAAACTAATCTACATACTGTATATAATAATCCAGTTTAAAAATATTTGTAAATAAATTCTTTTTCATCGCAAATTAAATTCTCTAAAGAAATACAAAATTCACAAATCAACTGTCTAGACATAACAATTTCGAAAGAAAGCCACTTGCATAAGTTTAAAATATACCGAAAATCAACTATAACAGACATAATCATACCATCAAATTCAAACCACCCGTGGCAGCACAAGTTGTCAACTTTTCATTCAATGACACATGGATTAGTAAATATACCAATGGCAAGCAAAGATTTTGAAAAAGAGAAAAACATCATCCTATATTTAGCCTTGAAAAATTGGTACAAATATTCTATAATTGAAAAAATGATTCAAAAGAAAATTAAGAAGAAATTTGAAACACAAAGTTCAATTGAAGAAAACAATAGAAAAGAATATATTTACATATCCCATAGTACAAAAATAAACAAAGCAACAAGAAAGGGGTAGCGGATTTTTATCCCCCTGGAATTTTACCCCCTGGGCAAACGTGACGTCACGAACCAGGGGGTAAAATTCCGGCCGCGATCTTTTGAGTTTCGCGACATCAGCTTGATGGATTAAACGCGGAATTAAACATATATTTTCACGGTCAGAACACATCAAATTATAAAAACCTAGAGTGTACGGCCCGGATTTTTACCCCCGGAATTTTACCCCCGGAATTTTACCCCCCGGATTTTTACCCCCCAGATTTTTACCCCTGGAATTTTACCCCCTGGCCAGATATATAACTTAGTGAGAATGATTAATTATCTTCATTCTGTTTTAATTTAATAGTAAACATTTTATTATTAAGTAGCCTATATTAATTTATTTGTAACATTAACCAACCGAACAGGTTTTTAATTTTAATTTTGAGATTCTAGGATTAGGATTCGATCTTTGAAGCTAACAGTTGGTTAATATGACGTATAAACAATCAACTGAATGATAATTGTTTCGATCATTTCTTTACAAAATAAATAAATAAAGATAGGCTACTAAAAATAATGAAATGTTTACAATTAATTAAAAACAGAAATAAGAAAATCAAACATTCAATTTCTAAAATGGGCCAGGGGGTAAAATTCCGGGCGGTAAAAATCCGGGGGTGAAATTCCGGGGGTAAAAATCCGGCCCGTACATCTTCAGCTGTCTAAACGCTAGTTATATGGACAGGGGGTAAAATTCCTGCTTTTATTGCTAATCTAATTAATCACGCTCTGTCTATTTTCATTAGACTTCCAAATCCGCGGGGGTGAAATTCCGGCCGCGAACAAACGTTTGGCCACTCAGGTTACTACGTCATAGTGACGTCAGCTTTGCCCAGGGGGAAAAATTCCAGGGGGATAAAATTCCGGCGACCCACAAGAAAAACCTTCCAAAATTCAAATTTGAAAATAAGTTACAGAACTAAAAATAATGCCTTTCAGATGATAAAAAAACAAAATTTCTAATGAAGCACATAACAACTAAGTTAAAGATATAAACAAATCTGGCATTTATCAAATTAAATGTTCAGACTGTAATAAATCCTACATTGGCCAAACAAGTCGTAGCTTTAAGAAAAGGTTCCAGGAACATATACAAGCGTTAAAATCAGGTAACAAAACGACAATGAAACCAAATTTTGCAGAGCACCTAATCGAAACTCGACATGAATACAAAAATATAAATGAAAATTAAGAAATTCTAGAATATGGAAGAAATAAAATAAAATAAAATGTCAAAGAAGATTTTCATATATACACAAATTACAAAAGATTTCCTCAAAATTTACTGAATACCATGAACATCAACAAAAAAATCCAAAATTTGAAAAAAATCCTACAGTTGCAATAAAACAGAAACATTATATAATATACGCAAAATTAAACAAAGAATAAATCAAGATCCTCTAAGTTACTGTACAAAACAGTTCTAAAACCAATTTGGACTTATGGTATTCAGCTTTGGGGATCAGCAAGTACCTCAAACATTGAAATTATTCAACGTTACCAATCAAAATTATTACGTAAAATTGTCAACGCACCTTGGTTTGTTACCAACAGAACACTCCATAATGATCTTCAAATTCGAACAGTCAAAGAAGAAATTACAAAATCAAGTGAAAAATGCATTATCAAATTGGAAAATCATTCAAATCATCTTGCACTTAATTTATTGGACAATCACAACACCATTTACAGACTGAAGCGACATACGATATTGGACCTACCATTCAGATTCGGCCAAGTGTTATCAAAATTCTCTTTGTTAGCTAGTGTTGACAGTGGTCAATAAATGTTGTATCAGTATTTATATCATTTGCTTATTGTTCAACTTGAACAGATTGTAAATAAAATAAAGGTAAAAAAAATTCTAAGTTAGCTTAACATATGACTATATTTATCCCTTTCATTATTTTTGTTATTGTATTTGTATAAATGTAAACATGACCTCAGTGTTGAAACATGTCGTTTGTTAATTAAAATGAATTTAAAAGGGTACTCATGTTTTTATAATGTTTTCGTTATAATGTTATAATGTTTTTTATTTACATAGTTGTAGCCCTAATCACAATCATATTTATTATATACCGGTATATATATATACTAGTGGCCTGTAGGGGCCATAGCCCCTAATTTAGACTAAAATAAAAACCATATATAAAAACATATTAACAAATGGAAACGTGCACATCACGGTTTGGCCTGAGCCCGGAGAACGACGAATCAGAGCTGAAATCATACAGCACATCTTTTCTAGTTTAAATTTGAAGATTTGTTTTGTAATCTTACGAATTCTGCTATAGTTTCCATTTTGAGAACCAAATGTAAAGGTTAAAATTATTATTAATTATTAACTAACTCAGAAATATATCTATGAATTTGTACCTTAATTTTAAACAAATTTTCATAATTTGCGTTGCGGAAAGCAATGCAAAAGCCATTGCACTGTTGTATTGTCTTATGTTTTTTATGAAGTTCGAATCATGTAAAAACGGTTCTTTTAGTTCGTCATTTACTTGTGGTTGTGGCATGTCCATTGTGGCAACATGCGTTGAAATGTCTATTTGTGGCCTCCTCTGCGAAGTGAAATGCGCCACAATACATGCAAGTGCTGAAGAGGACCTAGATTGTGAGTAACAACACTCAACTCATTTTCCAGCGTTCTTCTAAAGACAGGTTGTAAAAAAGCTTCTGGATTTCTTTCACGGTTAGGCCCTACATGACATTCTCTTTCAGCATTTCTTAAATCTGTTGAATTCCTGGACACTCTTCCACGTCTTGCAAGTCTTCCCCTACCCTGTCTATTTACTTCACTCATTATAAAAACGGAAAACAAAAAAATAAACAAATACAATTCATTTTGGAACATTATTTACCAACATTGACTTTCGGAATAAATGTCAACATTGCAAATAAATAAGTAACAGCTGATAGACTGCAGACGTTTTTCAGTCCCCATGCATTTCTTATGGTGGATATTTTACGTTATATCTCGTTTTCTGGTAACTTTATGGGAATTCTGCTATTTTTCCCGAGTCCCTGGGGTCAAGACCTTTAATTTAAGACCTCTCCCACTTTTCTGCGACTTACCAGACATCCACAATTTTCTGGTAAAAATTTTGTCTTACAGAATTATATATATAGATAGATATATATATATATATGAATTTGAACGGATGGTGTGTTTGGATCTGGGGACATCAAAACGAAAAAGTAAAACGGTCCAGGTATTACCATGAGACCTACGGTAATAGCTTATTCCCTATATGGGAAATTAGCTAAAACGGGGTTTTCAAGTTTTTATTAACTAAACTGAGTAAAACTGACTTAACTGATTAAAACTATCAATATCTCAAGTGAAAGCCTTAGAAGTATTTTAAGATCAAGACATATAATAACTTAAATAAAAATAGAGTTACGTATTATTGATTGCAGATAAGTACTAAAACGATTATAATTATTGTTGATTCGTGATTCAGCAGTGTGCTTTAGGTAGGATTATTAAGATCGGAATATTAATAATCAATAGCTCAAATGTAAGCTGGTATTTCACTAAAGGTTTTTAGGCCAAAACATGTAGGGTAATGTAATTAGAACTGCTGGAATACATCTTTAATTAAAGTAAAAAAAACACAAATTTATATTTTTTCGTTAAATTTTACATTAAAGAATGACGATGCTTGATGACAAATATGTGCTTGCATAGCTTTATTTTAAGACAAAAATTATGATAATCGGGTGGATAGAAGAGCCAAACAAACTTGAAAAACACCAAATTTAACTCCCATGAGAAATGTACAGGGACGCATTTTGTGCATAAATCAAAATATACGTCAAAATCAACGCCGATGCTTGAAATGAAATGAAAATGAAATGAAAAATGATTTATTTAGTCAGGCAAAGTTAGGGCCACATGGCCCTCTCTTACACTTAACCTGTTTATACAAATCTAAACATACAAATAAACAAAACTATGTACAATACAAATAAAATACTATAATCTATTTACAATATTTAATGTAAAAAGAAACAATACACTTTTAAAACATACCACCTTACATAAACACCCACACACACACACCTACGGGGTTTTACCGAATACTCGCAAACACCTAATTGTGGCATCTTTCAACCTGCGGCCACCAGTGGATGAAGGAAGGTGGTAGAAACATGTCTGCATCGATATTTTTAATGAACACTCCATTTTAACATCTAACATTCCAGTTTTTAAATTGTGGCACCATGCCACAAATCGGTATATATCAACAGTGTGTGGACAGGATGCCACTAATGCGTTGTAGTGCTTGAGCGGTGTGTGCGCCCCCCCTACTTCTCGCGTGCGCTGTTGCCAGTTCTCCGTTCTAGTTCCTTCATTCCGTTCTGTATTCATGGGGCTATGCCCTAGCCACTGTAGCTCATTTCCCGCGCTCATGACGTCGTCTTTTATTAGTGTAAGGATTTTATATGAAGTTTTTTTCAAAGCTCCAATAATTTTTACAATTAATGGATTTAAAGTCAATGGACCAAATGAAATGTCGTGAGGATTACATAAAACTACATGCTATTTTGTTGATATTTTATCGTCACATTGTATGTATGGTTTACGAACTGAGATACTAGGAATAAAGGCCTTAATGTGCTGGGTAAATTATCAGTTTCATGGGAATATACAAGAAATTTATTCTATCTATATATTAATTACGTAAGCCGATTCTTTGCGTCAAAATTGTGGGCGACTGGGAAGTCGTAGAACGACGTGAGAGGGCTCAAATTAAAGGTCTTTATCCCGTGACGGCGGGAAAAATAGTGAAATTCCCAAAATCTTAACACAAAATTAGATATAACGTACAATGTTCTCCATAAGAATAGCATTAGAAGGCATTTACTGCTGATTTTTGTTTACTTCAATCTAGCTGATCGTGATTTTATCATTAGCAAGTAAGCTTACATTTGGATTACTCATTTACCAGTCAATTCTGCAACGTAATGTATACTATATAAAACCAACTATGTAAAGGGATAACGTTACCTTTAATAATCAAGACTTTTTAGTTATGTCAAAGTTGAAATAAATTGTTTTCAAGATTTAAGAAACGATTCAAGATTAAAAGAAGATCTTCTTTGTTTTTATTTCAAAACATATGTAAAAGATTTATTCCCTTTTTTTAATTTACTAACATTTATATTTGAAATTTATTGTAGTGCTTAATCAATATTTTGTATGAAGTGGAATAACCTCAACGGTTACTCTTAGAAAACAATTTGGGAATAGAGATGAAGTAGGTTCGTACAGGTATTTAAACGAACCAAAAATATTTATGTCGAGATTAGTTTCAATAACTGGGTAATGGAACCCTAACTAGCCGCAAAATAGTTAGTAATTAGACGTTGACTAGGCCCTTTTTTGGTAGTATGTAAATCAATCGCACCTTTAGGAGGATTAACACCACATACTTACACTAGGCTAATAGTGGTTTTTTAATGTTGATCACAAACAAATTTAGGTCCAAGTTCAGTCAATGGGATGCCTTTACTTAAGAATAATTTTGTTAAACCTTTACAAAATGAGCATAGACTTAGAAATAATAACTGGGTAGGGTATCTCAACACACCATTTTTTGCCTTTTCTTATTTGACGAAGTCAATTTCCAATACTGTATTTCAATCGGGGAAGCCTTGTTATCAGCATTAACCAAAAAACCAAAGCTACCTTAATAAACCAATATTTATTCATAAACATGTTTGCTGCCTTTAGCAGTTAAACCTCTGGTTGAACATAACGTTATCAACAAAAGCAAACAAAGACAAACAACAAACTGTTTTGTGTTTGTTTTTTTTTTTGCACAAAAGATATGTTGTAGTGGGATATCTAGGCCTATCCTGACATATAGATAATTTGATTCTGAGTTTGTTTAAATATTCCAACAATAATTCCTTTTCCGTAGCTTTTTAGGGACCATGTCCCTACAAGCCACTAGTTTACATTAAAATACGCAATAAGTATGACTCCGTTTTTTCTGTATGCATATAATTAATTCATGGTAATGTAAAAGTATGCGTAACGAATTTTTCACCTCACTATGATGTTTTTAGCTGTTTTACATACATTTAGCTGGTTTATATTGGTGGCTGAAAGTTACGTTTTGCTGGCCATGCCAGCTGTCATCGTCATATGGGGACCGAGCAGGGGTTTACATCCCTAGGGCCGCAAAATCACTTGTTCGCCTATTTACTTAAAACATTAATGTATATTAAATGCACAAGCTGTATCCATGGCATTGCAATAGACTTGTTTTTTGTCACAGCTGCCTAGACAACTATTTATTGTTATTTTTGATTTTGCTGATCCCTCAAAATATTTCACATAAATAAGAGGGACGTTATATTGCAAAACATACTTGGGTGAAAAATAGCGCTCGTACCACGAGCCAAAATGGGTTTGCAGCTCTCGATCGTTTCACGTACTCGACTTCGTCCCGAACTTAAAACCCGATATCGAGTCGGCAAACCCTCACTGTAGGCCCTAGGTATGAAATATAATGTTTTTTACGGTGGATTTAGAGACCCAAAGATTCTCACCCCGTTGCGAAGCATGGGCAGATAGTTAGTTATAAGATTATGAAGTCTTTACTGTTTTGTCTGTACATTGCGTAGACTCATGAAGTGTTTGGTTATTTCTACGTTGTATATAATAAGATAGCCGAAACGAATCTTGTGTCAATATCTGTACGTTTGTTTGATTGTTACTGTCATTGTGCCTGTAACGCCAAAATTCCAATTCACGTGTCCTACCTTGGGAAAACTAGAGTACCGTTCATGATCCAAATAGTTTTGTAATTGTTTGAATAAATTTGCCAAGTTTGATCAAAATATATCCATAAACAAGCAAACTACAACATTTTACAATATTCTTTATATGAATAACAAGGGAATTTTAAATTTACAATTTTTGAATTTGTCCTGTTACCAATAACCGTACAAAAACACTTTGATATACTAAATTATTTGTTTTCTAAGCTATTTAAAAAGGTCTGGATATAAATTGGGAAATTTTGTATTTTTAAGGTAACGTTTTTCTCCATTTCATATATTAGTAACAATATATAGTATCAAATTCAGTAATAACATTGACTACTGTATTTAAACCTTAACACAAGTGTTTATATATTCATTGAGGCTACTGGTGCTACCGCTGATGGCTTATGCATGTGTACGTTAGGCCGGGCGCGCACTATCCCGACCACGACCACGACCACGACCAAACGCCCGACCAGTGGTTGTCATTCACCATGCGACCAGAGCACGACCCGACCACGACCCGACCAAGGCAACGAATGATTTACAAACTTCAGTGTCAAGATGATTGTTGAAGAAGTAAGTTAGTTGTTATGGTGCATTTGTATTGTAAGTACGTTAAGCGGAAGAAGAAACTATACTGGGTATATCCAATGTTAACTGTCAGGTCTGAAAGGGCATTTTACAACATTTTATGAAGATCTACGTCAATATGAAGACAGGTTTCAAAAGTGTCAAAATCCTGCAACATTTTACCTAATGGGTCACTTCACAGACCGGCGCAAAAAAACTAGTGCTCACCGTTTGATTGGTCAAGGAATACTGGGGGTTGAGTGGTGTACTGGTCGGGTCGGAGGCAAGTCGGGGGTAGTGCGCGTCGTCCCATTACATTGTGTGCTATTTTTGGCTGCAACGACCAGCGGGTCGGGCCCGACCAAACTGAAAAATTTTGGTCGTGCGACCAGGGCCCGACCAGGGTCCGACCAGTCGACCAGTGCGCGCTGTTCCATTTATTCCTATTATAAAACTGGTCGTGTCCGACCAGTCGGAGTCGTGGTCGTGGTCGTGGTCGGGATAGTGCGCGCCGGCCCTTAGTAGCTAGCAGACAATTTGCCAACTAGGAACATTTGCCAACTAGTACATGAAATCAGCTGTTCCCCGTCTTCACTGTCGCGGTTGCTCGCCTATCATGTCAACAGCTGACTGCTGTAAAAATTGGATGAGGCGACAGTAACTTTTTCTAGTACGCTTCTTTACCATGGCATCTGCCAATTCAATTTTGTCCTAAAAATGTATACACATCTCTAAGATTTGTTGCCAACTAACAAGCAATTTAAATTACAAAAAACTATTGTTAATCATCCCTGCAAAACTGCTAATAATTCATGATCAAATTTTCATCAGAATTCCGTTAGTTTAAATCAACGATCACATAAGACCAATAGATGGAGCACATCTATATAACTAACATACAAGCAGTTCAGGTCCGCCATCTTAGTGCAGGTTAGAAGTGGTAGATGCCAATGAAAACGGCACCAAAACTCAATGTCCAGCTTCAGAATAACTTGACATTTAGACTAAAGGTAAATCGTTGACACTTCGTGTGAAAGATGTCAATTAGTCTAGGACACTATTGGTTCTAATTAAAAGCTCAAAAGTTTATATTTTCTATTTTAAATCTTGAAATAAAGTCGGTACTTTTAAATGAGTTTTTAAATATGACATAACAAAGTTCGTCGGCTGCTACTGTTTTTATTTCTTCTTCAGGTAAGAAAAAAAACGGTGGATTTTGTGGCTTAAGAGCTCAATATCTTGGATAATATTTTTTTTTAATTTTTATAAAGGAGAGTTGTATAAAGAGTTTCAGAAACCATCTTGTGACTTTGAAAATTTTTACATTGTAAACCAAACGCTAAACCTTTAACACACTTTAATACGATATAGATACATATATTATTAATTAATTTGTAGCTTTTTAGAATTTTTCTTTCGCCCAACAAGTTTTTGTAATTATTGTAAACTAACTTTTTCTAAGATACGGTAAACGCTAGAAAACAAATTAAAAGCGTATTTTAAAGGCCATTGTTCAACCGTCATGAATTGTTACATACCAACCTTTAGGGCCCATTGGTGACTTTGGGGGTGGAAGTCTAAATTTAGTTCATTACAATTACGTCAATGACCTTGAGCTCTGCTAGTAAGATGCTGTGGTATGGTGGCGTGTCGGGGAGAAGGGTAAAATTATTGTTCATGCTTACTCATTCGCTCTTACCCACAAACAAATTTATTTCAAGCCTAAAATGAAGAATGTAGATCTAACTTCTATATTCGTTTGGAAAACGTCAGTAAGAGGCAAGTCTAGACTGTTCCTATGTCTGCACGGTCCATCACTAGTTACTTTCTTTACTTATTTTTTTTGAAAGCCTATGTGTCGATTATGTATCTTGAGCAATGTAAAATCAAGATGACGTTGTTCAAACTAAGATATAAGTTTGGACTTCCTTGTGTGACCAAAATGGTCGCCTACAGAGCAACAGAAGAATCTACAATTTCTTATAAAATTAGTTTTATTGACATTTGCAGACAGTTTTATATAATTGTTTTAAGGAAACCCAAAATCTATTGGCAATCATAAGTTGATATGATTTGAACTTTTTGCCTTATACAAATGAAATACCATGTGCATATTGGTCCTCTGGTCCTGTTAATACAATTTTTTGAAGGGTTTCTTTTATAATTTAAAACTACACCATTGCACAAGCATTTTCAAGGACTCTCTGCAGTTTTGTGTACTCTTGCAACTACTAATTCAAGAATCAGTTTGATGACCGATTAAAAATAATGTGTTTATACGTTATAAAGATTCAACTGTTAAATATCATAGTTTTTGAGGGTGGGACTGGAAATTTAGACTATATTAAAGATTTGCATTCATAGTAGAACATTATATACTTTAAGTAAACCAACAGAAAAAGATTCTTTAAAATTTTCAAGTTCATTTTAGAACAAACTGTTTGCTCCGCCTCCCAGTTAACTTAGAATTTCAAGAAGTAGAAACATATTAAATAAATAATAAGTGAAGTTAAATATGTCCCACAGTGATTTTAAAAAACATTACACAAACTTCACGGATGCCAATATACTTCTATCAACCTTACTAGGAATTTCCTAAAACTGATATTGTACGTTGAAATAGGTTTATCTATCTATCTATTCTATTCTATATTCTACACTATTATAAAGAAGAGGGGGTGTCTGTGTGTGTGTTTGTATGAGCCAATCTAAAAAAAATACTGCTCCGACTATGCTTAAATTGCACACAAATGAAGCTACAGCTCCGAGGATACATAATATAGAACTATTGCCGCTTCGATATTCACCTAGGGCTTTGCCCCGTGGGCTTTCAAAAATCTGAGATGAGAGATTTAAAAGTAAATATTGATTGATGGTATCCATGGTAACAAAGAACAAACCTAGTAAGTTTAAAAATGTAAACAAGCAGAACTAACTAACTGTCAAATCTATATATTAATTTGAAACTGTTTTTCTTTGTCATAGCTAAATTGAGAGAACGGTTGGGCGTAGAAACTCGGTAGAGGTGTCTAAAGAAAGGTCTTGGTCTGTAGATGAGCCATCAAAAGAGAAACGTGGTAAATTCCCTTGGGGCTCTGCCCCAGTGGCCTTTGAATTCCCATCCCATGTTATTCTTATGGAGGAAAAACTGGGGTTTTGTCCCAGCTAATTTGAGAGAACGGCTGGGCGTAGAAACTTGGTAGGGGTCTCTAAAGAAAGGTCTTGGTCTGTAGATGAGCCATCAAAAGAGGAAAGAAGTAAATTCCCCTGGGGCTCTGTCCCAGAAGCCTTTAAAGTTGCCTCTTCAGATTTGTTTACATTTCGACCATCTATCTATATATTAATAGGCAAGCATGTTTCTTTAAAACCTTTTTTCTCAGCTTGTGTGCATCGTGGGGCAAATCTGCGCATACCGTTAGAAAGCAATTTTCCTGTAGGTGTGCAGAATCCCTTTATAAATTTAAATAGGCTCAAAGATAAGCACAAAAAATGAGTTTAAAAATTTGAAAAAATTAACATGGATATTATGCGTTGCCATGCTGGTGACGAAATAACAACGAAATATAAACAGAAAATCAAAACAAATGGAAGAAACTCCAATCACATGTTTTATTTACAGCGTGGGGTGAAAATAGAGAAGTGAGTACATTACATATTTTTGGTCGAGTTTCGACCACTGGACGACCTCTCGTATGCAGATTTCTTATAAATTTAGTTTTATTGACATTTGCAGACAGTTTTATATAATTGTTTTAAGGAAACCCAAAATCTATTGGCAATCATAAGTTGATATGATTTGAACTTTTTGCCTTATACAAATGAAATACCATGTGCATATTGGTATGAATTGAATGTCTTTTAATTATACAGTCATATAACATCCCCCAAAGAATTACCATGTCACTTCAAAAACTTCAATTGTAATTGATCCAACAATAAGGTTCGAAACATCAACAAATCAACCCCTAGAAGTAGATGAAGAAAAGAGGAAAATTTATAGTAAATGTGAAACTTATTTAAGAAACAAATATAATCTAAATTCTATATCAGTAATTGGCATAATGATTGGTGCAAGAGGGACTATTACAAAATTTTTTGACGAATTTTTAAAAAAATATAATCTTCCATCAAAATTAAAAAATGAAATAGTCATAAAAGTGTTAAAAGAATCATGTTAGAAAGATTAGTTGGAACTAGTGTTTTAGGACCAAATCAGAAATTGAATATCATAAATCAGTACCTCTGGCCTAGACTAACATATATTTTGCAAGTAACACCAAACGAATTAATAAGTATTACATTTCTTGAGGACATCGATAAAATTATTAGAAGTGCAGTAAAAGAAATTCTCACTCTACCAAGTGACACACCCAATTCTTTCTTATATTCCCCTAAAAGATTCAAAGGTCTGGGAATAATTCGAGCAAAATGGGAAAGTTCTATACAGCATATAAATATGTGTGTAATTCTAAAAAACGTACAAAATAGCCATGTAAACGAGCTAATAAACATCCCCCAAAGAATTACCATGTCACTTCAAAAACTTCAAATAGAAATTGATGATATTTTTACACATGATTTTGAATTTAAAGAGAAAAAAAGAATTGGTTTAAATTTGAGATCAAAATTACAGTTGAAAGAATTTGAACTTTGGTCTAAATTACCATGTAAAGGTAGAGGAATAGAATTATTCAAAGAAGTGCCTAGTAGCAACGCATGGATATATTTAAAAAATGGCCTTACTACAGGAGAATGGATCACTTCATTAAAAATGATATCTGGTGTTGTACCAGTACGCAGCGTACCAGGGCGAAGCCAGGACGGAACCCTTTGCAGACATTGCAAGGAGCCTGAAACCCTTCCGCATGTCCTTGGCTCTTGTCCCTTTGGTGCCTTACTGCGTAATGCAAGACACCATGCTGTAAGAGCAATGATTGCAGAAGAACTACGAAAAAAAGGCTGGCAAGTAGTAGAAGAAATACATTGCACTGAAGATGGTGGATCGAACAGAAGATTGGACATTTTAATTTATGATACAAAATCTAAAAGTGGAATTGTAATTGATCCAACAATAAGGTTCGAAACATCAACAAATCAACCCCTAGAAGTAGATGAAGAAAAGAGGAAAATTTATAGTAAATGTGAAACTTATTTAAGAAACAAATATAATCTAAATTCTATATCAGTAATTGGCATAATGATTGGTGCAAGAGGGACTATTACAAAATTTTTTGACGAATTTTTAAAAAAATATAATCTTCCATCAAAATTAAAAAATGAAATAGTCATAAAAGTGTTAAAAGAATCATGTAAAATCATTCAAAATCATTTATATGGACAACGTTATTAATCTATGTTACATGTTATTTATATCGTAAATTTAAGTTTTTTTTACTGTGTCTAATAGGCAAAGTTTATTAATAAACTCAGTTTTCAAAATAAATAATAATCTACACTACTTTTTAATGCAACAGCTGTTAATATTTAAATTGTGATTTATTGAATTTGTCAAAATGAAGTACAGTATTTGCAATGGACTTTTCTGATTTTAAAATTGATTTTCTTCTGCATCGTGTCATGTTTTGCAATATAATGTTCTATTGCCTAATCAGTGGAAAATCCTAATATCACAGTAACTCTTAAAATTATTTCTTATGGAGTTAACTTATATCTATTGTATGGGTTGGTTTCTGCCTTTTTTACCACTTTTTGGAGATTGTATGTAGGTGATATTTTTTGGCATATTGCATCTGTAGACGAAACTTGGGTTGGTGTAATTATTACAATGGAAAAGAGCGAGAAATCCTGGACAGTTTGATATAGGCTAAAAATAAAACTGAACTAACACTGTGCTACATTTCTTGAGCAATCATTGAAATAACCGATTTGCAAACAATGGAAGCATAGAGAAAGGTATAGAACACAACCAAGTAGAAGAAATAGAAATAATGTTTTTTTTACACTAAAAAACAAGATCGGCTTTTTGAAAAAAGATAAGATATTTACAAAAGATTTTGATTATATCTAACTGTTGTGTAGATCGTGAGTATTTCCATAATCTTTGAGTCGCCTGTAATGCTTCGCAATTGCTCGAATTCGAGCAACAGGTACACTAGTTGATTTTGATTTCACAATTCAACACAGCTGGTTCAAACCTTATTAAATACTGCACGAATATTAGAACAGAGAGGGTAAGGATTATAAATTTAAAATAATGATGTCACTAGCCTGAATGTAAACATTATTTAACATTACCTAAAGAAGCTGCCAAACCATATGTAAATGTAATTTCATTATTATAGGATTGTTTCGGTAACAGTACTTCATTTGTTTATGATCTAACTATACTGAGTCTGTTTGTTAATTATACTTAAATATACTTAATTTTGTGAAATGTTGTAATAATATTTATTTATTTTTATAATAATTCATTGTAAAAGAAATCATTCGATGGATATAGGAAATAATCTACATTCTATATTGCCTTATCAACCTAGGCCCTTATCCTGAGTTATGAGGTATATTCTTTTGATTTATTTGTTTGTAAACAGTAATATAATCCCCCTGCCCCAGCCAACCTATAGACTAAGCGAATTCCCGTTTGCCTGATTATAATTTCACTAAAATATGTTAGAAAATTGCCCAATTAACATGTTTGGAACTATTGTGATAGGTTTTCGTTTACAGTGCAAACCATTAAACACCTTCTTTTATTATAGGTATATGTGTGCTACACTATAGGATACCGTATAAATTAAAAGACCATATTTTCTTAAACCGTTTCCTCTCCCATCACTGCAATGATCATGTTCTACTTATATGCCAACCCCGTACGAAGGACGGGTATTCTACTAGTTATTAATACAGTTGAGAATACTAAAGGTTCTACAAAACAAAACATTGAATAATAAAAATACATTTGTATGAAAGTAACAGATAGATTGACAAAATTGTAAAATGATCGTATAATATCTAACAATATCAAATTATTTACTGTATCACGGTTACAACTTTTAAACTACTTTTGTTATGACTCAATGTTAACCTCTTTAGGACCTTTAATTTTATGCTTTTGTTAGTGGGGACTGGTTAAAACACCACAGTAGGTTTTACAAATATGATTGTGAGATGATATTATAATCTGAACTAGATTATGCGTGTTGATAATAATATGTATTTTAATTTAAGTTCTTTAATTGATTCGGTTATATGTTTAGCTCATATAACATTTGAACATGGATTGAAACATTAGATGTCTTTGGAATACTCTGAGAGTGAGAAGCAAAACATAACTTTCAGCAATGATGCATCGAAATCTACCTTTACTGACTGATTTCAGAAATGTAATTGCAAAATATTTTGTCAACATGACTAAAATGTAAAAAAAAAAATAGATGTATCAGCACGAAATAGTTTGTAAGATAAAAAAAAGCAGTCTAGGACAACTTATATAGCGTTCTAACCTCAAACATTGTTATTGTTTCAGTGTACAAATTCAACTGATACAAAATAACTACGTTACCAATTTATGTTTGTAAACAAAAATCAATTTTTTAATGGTTGCGTAAAATTAATTTAAATTATTATTTACTACACAAATTATTTGTAATGTAAAACATTGTTCACCACTCGGAGCAAAAGTATATTATTTATGGTACTTAAATTGTTTTATAGTACGTGGCAGTATAGTATTATTAGTTTATTAGTTGCTTGTTGCACTGTTCTACACACTGCTCAAGCTCTACAACTCATTAATAGTGGCATCCTGTCCACACACTGTTGATATATACTGAATTGTGGCATGGTGCCACTATTTCGAGTGTAGGCTGGCGCGAGAATTGGCAACATAGCATTAGGAAAGTTATAGTTCCGGCGGACGGCGCGAGGCGCGCTAGCTACCTGTATGGTTTCGTGTTCCACAATTCGGTGTGTACCTGCGCTACTTAAACTCACATCAACGAGTTCAAAAATACTCAATTGTGGCATGTGATGTTTAAACGACGTAATAATGCTGGAAAACCTAAAAAATGATCGAATTAGCTGTGGCACCCTGAAAAAGGTGCCACAATTTTTGAAGGTGCCACAGCACGGCCGTGTGCCTGTGAAGGATGCCACTATTCGGTGAATACAAACACACACCCATCCACACACGTACACGCACACACACAACACACACTTGCAAGAACTAGCACACACACACGCACACCTGTCAGTTACAACCAAGCGAACGCCTAGGACATACCAACCATGGCCATACGTCCAGAAAACAGATTTTTTAGTGCTGTCACAAACCGGGGACGGCTATCAAGGGTTTTTATGGCTAGAGGGAGATCATTCCAAAGGCGACAAGCAGAAACAACAAACGCTCTGTCATAAACTGCCGTTCTATGATGAGGCATACGCAAAGTTACTGAAGCAGAACGTGAGTTTCTTACACTTTCTTCAGCTACAAATTTGAAGTCGTTTAAAAAATATTTTGGAAAATTTGTTTTTAATATTGAGTAGGTTATCATAAGAATTTTTATTGATCTTAGGTCACATAGTTTTAGTAATTTAGAATCAACATAAAAAGGAGTGATGCGCTCATTACGTCTCAGATCATAAACAAATCTTAAACAGTAGTTCTGAGTGCGTTGGAGAGCATCAGCGAGATTTACAGTCATGTCATTGATCACAGAGTTACAGTAAGTGAAGTGAGGGAAGACAATTGATTTTACTAGGTGTAACTTTATGTGTAAAGGTAAATAATTCTGTAACTTCTTCAGTGAGTAGATTGATGCAAACACCTTTTTACGTATGTCTACTACTGCATCCCCCCAGGGGGACCGCGTCTCGTTGTCCCTCCGTCTCGTTGTCCCTCCGTCTACTTGTACCTCGAGGCCTAGGGACAACTAGTCGTAGGTACAACTAGACGTAGGTACAAGTAGACGGTGGCTCACCCGACTAGTTGTACCTGCAGATTTTTAGGAGGTACAACTAGACGTAGGTACAAGTAGACGTAGGTACAACTAGACGTGTATCCCACCGACAAGTAGTATCACCTAGCTTGTACGGATGCGACCAGTTGTCCCTACGACTAGTAGTCCCTACGACTAGTGGTCCCTCCGTCTAGTAGTCCCTACGTCTAGTTGTACCTACGCGTATTTTGCGTCCTTATAGTCTAGTTGTATCTACCCTTCAATTCGTTACCCTGTTTAATTGATTACTGCACGAGTACTTTTTAATAATACCCTTAATTAAATCAGGAACTGCAGTGTTCCGAGTCGATTGAGTATGATTGGCAAATATTTTCCCCCGCACTACGATGTTTTAGTAGTTTTACAGACGTTAATTGGAGGCTGAAAGCTACGCATTGCTGTCCAGGGTCGAAATGGCAGCTATAGTTGTGATTAAAATTTTCCAGCCCTAGTACCGAAAATCGCTTATTTAATTAAAACATTTATATATATCATTAAATATACAAGCAGTATATCCCTAATGAATTGCAATAGACCGCTGCCCAGCAATTATGTATTACTATTTTTGCTGATTCATTTAAATATTTTTTCACATAACCTTAAAGTATTTGCATTGATTAGTGTGCATATCTTAAAGTTTACAATGGATTTCCCAGTGATCAATGAACAATGAAGTGTACAATGAAGTTGAGGTCCAGCGGTTGAAAACTCGACAAAAACTATGCAATATACTACACATACTTCTCCATTTAACATACGCTGTAAATAATAAATGTGATTGGAATATGTTCCATTTGTTTTGATTTTATTTTCATAATTAGTTGTTATTTCGTCACCAGCATAGCAACCCGTTAAACCCATGTTAGTTTTAAACATTTGTAATTCTTTTTTTATGTCTTTTTAGCCTATTTTAATTTATAAAGGCATTCTGTAGATCGACAGGAAAATACATTTCCACCGATATGCGGATATTTTCTCTGTGATGTTCACGAGCTGATAAAAAGGTTGTAAAGAAACATGCTTGCCTACATTATTGATATATGTTCTCAGTTTTGTATAGTTTGGTGAAAAACAGCAATCGTACCACGGACCGATTTCATCTTCGTCTCGAACTGAAAAATGATCCCGAGCTGAAAAAAGTCATTTTCGGCCCTTGGTACGAAATATACTCTTAAACTATCGTAGCGAACGAACTTCAACCAGGACGTGATTAAGCCATGCGAACGAGCTCATCTTGTAAATGTACGAGCATGTGACATAAAACCACAATAGGACAGGACTACGTCTGTCGGGCCAGCTAGTGTATAAATAAAAACATACAATAGCATAATGTGTAAGTGTATTCTGTAAAACTTTAAACAAATATTAGTAAAATAGTTTTCAGGCAAACTATTGTTGAATGAATTAGTTTTAGGTTGTTAAATTAACATCGACCCGTGCTATATGTATAATGGAGTTTGTCCGGAAAAATACCATAGTAAAATTAAATCAAATAAATAAAATCAAAAGCAATTCATAACAAAAGAATAATAGAAACAGAATGAACGTAATTTCTAAAAATCGACAGGGCCCACATATGCGAAGCCTGTGCGTGGGGACCAAGTTGACTCAATAATTGGCAATTTGTCATAGTCTTGTAACATAATTAACTACCACTATTATAATTATCAATACATTTTCTAAGGAGAAACAAACGTCCGATTATTTCTAGGCAGCCACAACAGATAACTTTAGAAAACTACGTTATAAGAATTAGAACAACTCAAAAATTAAATTGTTAACATGATTTGTTTAGCCTAACGAAGAAAATCATGAAAACCAAATTTAACTCCCATAAGAAAAACATGGGGAGCAATTTCGTTTACGTATAAGCCGAGTGAGATAATAAAAAAATATTCGCCGATGCTTGATGGCAAATTTGTGCGTGCATACCTTTAATTTGAGACCTCAATAATAAAAATGGTCGGGTAGCAGAGCCAAACGAATAACCCATTTTCTTAAATTTATAAGATTATTTATTATTTATTTATTTTAATTATTTATTTATTTTACTTGACTGTTAATACCAAAGCAAAAGCTTCAACTTCGTGTAGATATTATGCGTCCGGATTACGAATAAACATAAAACAATCTTACACCAATTTACCAATAAGTTTAATAAACCAAAATTGCACATACTCTGGACAGATTTCTTATAAAGAGATGCTATGACAATATGATCAAATCTCTAGTTAATATCGTTTAGGTTGTGTATTGATTAGTCAGGATATTGATTGAATAAATAAATATTTAAACAGTATATATATATACTAAAACACAAATACAGCACAAAACAAACATATAAAACATAAATGTAAAACATAAAACATAAATGTACAGTACATAAATAGCCTAATTGTTACAATAAATTAACAATGATCATTTGTTAAATTAATCAGTTCAATGTTATTTATACAGGGTGTCCCAGAACTCCCTACCAATATTTTAGGACGTTGCTCCTGGGTAAGAAACATACCTAAATATCATATTTAAACTGTCCGGAAGTCCTTAGTTACTCACACAGCCGCCATTTTGTTTTTTCCAGTTATTAATTTTTTTCTAAAGAATGGTTAAACATACGAAATGGAAACTTTGCACAAACATTAATGACAACTAGACAAAGCTACAAAAAAATTATGAAGATTTTTCAAATTCATAAAACTAAATGGCGACCATTTAAATAGCTGGTTGTTTCTTAAATAGCTCAAAAACCGTTGATTTTATAAAAATTTTAAATGACCGCCATTTTGTTTTATGAATTTGAAAAATCGTCATAATTTTTTTGTAGCTTTGTCTAGTTGTCATTAATGTTTGTGCAAAGTTTCCATTTCGTATGTTTAACCATTCTTTAGAAAAAATTTAATAACTGAAAAAAAACAAAATGGCGGCTGTGTGAGTAACTAAGGACTTCCGGACAATTTAAATATGATATTTAGGTATGTTTCTTACCCAGGAGCAATGCCCTAAAATATTGGTAGAGAGTTCCGGGACACCCTGTATAATACGAGCATAAAGATAGGCGAATGTCTCATGTAGTTATTAGGACAATAACACAATATACCATATTGTTGATTCAGGAGGAACACGCCATGAACAGCTATTTCTGAGAAAGGTGAACGAAATACCTGTTGTAAAATGCAGCTAAACACATCTGCTACACGATGAACATCTATTTCTGAGAAAGGTTAACGAAATACCTGTTGTAAAATGCAGCTAAAGACATCTGCTACAACGTATTTGACTTATTGTTTAATATAAGCAAAACCATATAGATTCAGTACTTGGAAAGGCAAAGGAAATATTTTGTAAACAGCGTACAGAATGTCCCGTTAATCCCCACACGTTACTCAGAATGGACTTCATTTGCAAATTCTTAGAGTTTCCTTTCACAACAATCCATTCCAGTTATTGGGGTGTTGGGTCAGCCCCCATCGCGTAGTTGCGAGAAAGTGATTGACCTCCAATCAACCTAAATATTGTTTTGATTTTACGTAGTACTGTGGTAGTTGCTAAAAAAAAAAAACTCTTTCACTCACAGTATTAAACATTTTCAAAAAAATGTTGATTATATCAAACTGTTATGAACAGTGTGATTTTTTTATTAATAACATAAGCTTTTAGTTGAGTATTTTAAACTCCTTGAATGACAAAAGTTTTAATGTAAAACAGATCTATAATCTGATGTACGCTGCCCAACAAAGACGTTATTTATTTATTAGTTTTGAAATAATTCCTGGTAATACACATAGCTTAAAAATTAGTCGATTTCGAGAAACAGGTACACTACATTATAATGCAAACAAAACGTAAATAACACTTAGATTTTCAATCCATTACTGATTTTATACTGATTTTAAGTCTAAATCTACACAGGCAACGTAACTTATGAAATACTCTTAGTTTATGAAGGCTTGGTATAAAAAGTCTTGTAAAGTGCCATTCTTGTGTGTTCTCTGGTTAGGAAACTAGCCTTAATATTTAGTTGTTTATGATATAAGCGGTCTGATTCATACCTACAGTGTATTCAGGTTTTGGACTGGCTAGGCCTATATACAAATATGCATGAGTGTTCGATGTCATCATGAGCGTTGGAATGTTTACCTAAAAAAAATGTCGTAGTAGAGGGTGATAGTGTAAATCATAGCTGTTCCCTGGTCCATCGGCCGGTGCCTCGAGGGGTAAAGACCGACGGACTAGGGATAGAGCTGATGACTCATCCGGTCATGTGAACATCGCTATATTAACTAATACTATTTAATAGTAACTAGGTGAAACCCGTCGAAATCGACGGTTACTTTCAAGGAGTACGTTAATTCACCTAACTGCGATAAATTGGATGAAATATAGGCTAGATATTTTGAGCATTTAGCATTGTTTAAAGAATAATAAGTGTAAAAACAATATTGATATTAATTGCGTTAGTCACCAAATTCGGTTGATCATTCAATGAATAAAATATTCCCCTTACCGTACGTCATCGGAGTTATTATTAGTATGTTATCTGGTATCTCTTCCATTGGAAGAACCTTTAAATAGTATTAAAATCGTATTGGTCGATCTTTTGTAGTTAAGCACTTCCGTAATATGATTTTATTTGAAAAGAAAACTTTTTTTGGGAAGACATATTCAAAGGGAGGTATATCAACTAAATTTTATACTGAGCTAGGTATGTGTACACTGGCTATGTAGTCTGCAACTAAACCAAGATTAGTTTTACTAAGAACTAATAAGCGCGCGCAAAAAAGTCATATCTGGGTTATTTTTTCAATGGTATTTCAATACTGAGCTTTAATTACGTTTGCGTAGAAGGTAATTAAGATGTTTTTTTGAGAAAAGTTAGTAGTTAAGTGTGAAATAAACTAATTTGTCAAAGTATGCATCAACTACCAAACTACGCCAGTTTACGTAATATCCATAAGAATAACATATACATTTTTAATTTGAACTTGTTGTAATATTCTCCGTGACTAATACCGTACAAAAACACTTCATTATACTCAATTACTTGTTTTTGTAAACTCTGAATTTATTTATTTAAGATAATTGTTTAAAGTTGTTGTTTAAGCTAGTTAATGTTAGTTGTCTATAGAAAGGTAGAGTTTAAGTGGAAAAAACAATGATAGCAGATCTTGACAAGAAATAAGGAAAACCAAAGTGTAATATGGATAAGGACTGACCAAGGGACACAAGTACGTTGTTGTCAAGAACAGGGGTTTCTCAATGAGCTGCAGACAAGCCAAATTTTCCTGGCTTTTGTAGCAAGTTGTTTATAATAAATTGTTGTAAGATTGTATGATTTTTAAAGAAATTAAATAAATCCCTTAAACTGGTGACAAGTTGAAGGGGAGATACAACTAGCCGCAGGTACAACTAGACGTAGGTACAAGTAGGCGTAGGTACAACTAGTCGTAGGTACAAGTAGTCGTAGGTACAAGTAATAATTGGTAATAATTGGATTACCAGTATGCATAATCTAATAATTTATGAAACACGTGTTAGTAATTTAACAGCTTATTATTATATTGTTATTTAATTGATTTTTCTTTGATTAAATGTTGTTGTCAACAATTTGCATTTGTGTTTAAAGTGTGTTCCTAATGTTAAGTGTGTGATTCTAATGTTATGTGTATAATCTGTGCCATTAATATTAGTGAGTAAAGTGGTGTATGGATTTCATAACCATTATTTTACTATGTTGCTAGTGTGTTAATAATTTAACAGCTGATCTTTGCATTGTCATTTCAATTATTTTTCGTAGTTTACATGATGTTGTTCGCAATTTGCATTTTGTGGCTAAATAAAGTGCGTTTCTATTATCTAAAGTTATGTTCTTAATCTGTACCAATAATTATTAGTGAGTATACTGGTGTATGGCTTTCATAACTATTATTTTTCCAGATACCGTTGTATTTAACCACAACGGTCTCTGTTGCTAGTAGTGCATAAAGCAGGTCTTATGTATATTAGTGTTTCAAATTAAAGAAAATCAGCATCATGTGGTTATGTATTTTACACTGAATTTTAATGTAGATGAGGATCAACAAAAGTATACTTTCTCATCCCATTGTAAATTTCACAACTTAAACTATTATTATCTTTGAAATGGTTAGGTTAATGAACAAAATTACAAGAATAAAATCGTCTTCGAATTATATTTTCTACCGGAATAGATAATAAAATACAGAGTGTTCTATAAGAAAATATATAACTAGGGGACGAGTTATTGTTTATGATTTGATCGTTTTCTTTGGTTAAAACGAGGTTTTAAATGACTGAAATAACAAACAACAAATCGTAAATAAAAGATGATCCCTACAGTGCACTGGACAAAACTAACCATAAAATACCCCCACCGCAGCAAACCTGCAGACTAAGCGAATTTCCATTTGCCTGATTGGATTTACACTAAAATGTTTCCTTAAAAATATCACATCTATTCCCTATTTAAATAACACGAGCTGTTGGCCCACCCTACGTACGGGAATTAAGTAGTCAACTAAAACTGAAGCTATGTCCATATTTCCATTTCTAATCCAAGGAAAGTTTAAGCGGTTAAACATTTATTTTAAACAAAAACATTTATTGTAAAGAATCTTGCTTATTTCGTTATTTCCTATAATCAATGGCAAAATCACAGAATAATAAACTAACCTGATAGTTCTATAGACTATTTTTATATTCAAGCAGGTGTTAGTTAAAACAAATTTTATTGTACTATAACAAACTAAAAATGTTAAAGACTGCTTTAAAAAATAAATTAGAACATCTAGCATTTTACTATGTGGGCTATATTAAAATAGTCTGTCATCCTCTTACGAAATAAATGAACGTATCAATGAGTATAGCATTACACATAGTATAAATAAGTCAACACTATGCATGTCATTATTATCCAAATACTGAATTTGTGTCACACACGCTAAATGTTTACAGCTGTTACGTTAAGCAAATGGCATTATACCAAAAGCTAGTGTAGAATGACTAGTCAGCAGGTAAAAATGCTAGTCAGCTGCTAGACTTTTTAAAATTTTAAACTTATTTTCTAAAAAACTGAAACCCTAAACTAAAATTATGGCTTCGACATTCCCTAGTTCTTAAAATTATGTTTCTTTCAACACAAAATCATGAAAATCCGTCAAGTGGTTGATTTAGAATCGTGAAAAAACCCCTGTCACGTTTTAATATATAAGATTAGTTTAATGAGTACTTAGGTTTGCTGCAACAGGGAGGGTAAAAAGGGGTGTTTTTTTGCAAAATGTCAATAGTTTAGTATGAAATGAATGCACTTTCCAAATTTGATCAAAATATGTTCATAATAAGAAAACTACAACAGTTTACTTATTCTCCATAAGAAAAACATGGGAATTTTAAATTTACAGTTTTTTTTAATTTTCTCCGTAGGCGCATAACTACGCTTCAACATACCAAATTATTTGTTTTTTTAGGCTCTACAAAATAGTTTGGAAAGAAAATTTTAAATTTTCAGATTTTAGGGTCAAAAATGGGAAAACCCAATTTTTACCCCATAAACCCGTGTTCCCATAGTCCGATCATGCTGGTTCGCGAACTCGTTCGAATAAACGTAGGTTTACACGTTTATAGCAAATTTCATCAAAATCGGATGATTTTTGCTCGAGTTATCGCGCTAACGGACACATATATAAATATACAGGTAACCGTAACTCTCTGGACACTTGTACATAGCGTTATTCCTTAGGTCAAGACAAACACATTTCACCATAGGAACATGGGTCTGTGGTGTCTAGTTTACCGACTGTCGGCATTTATGTATTTTTTACATAAACATTAATAAATCCTAAACGGTTTAAGATACAGCTTTGATATTTTGCAAAAATGTTAATCTTATTAAGACCCATTATTGTTAGAAATTATACTAAAAACTCATTAACCGTTTCAAAATGGCGGCCATTTAAAATATTTGATGCCAAATTTCACAAAAACCGTTAACTTTACAAAAAATTGCAAGAGACAAAAAAAGTTTGTAAATTTTATGTAGTTTTTAATGATACCTTATTTGTTAAGATTGGATAAATAATAACAGAGAAACGTGTTGTTTTCGTAATGTATGACCACTTTTCTCCATTTAAACAATGCTAATACTCCTTTTACGTTGTTTTGCATTGTTTAAATGGAGAAAAGTGGTCATACATTACGAACCCTAGTGTTGTTTTTGTAGGTTTCGGGGGAACCTTTGTTAACAATTATTGCCACAAACAGAATATTTCTATCTATTTCGGTTTTAAAAATTCAGTTTTGTTTCAATACTTAATTTACACACTGTATACACATATATATGAATTTGAACGGATGGTGTTTTTGGCCTTTATGGACCTCAAAACGAAATAGTAAATCGGTCCTGGGTCCAGGTTTTACCATGAGTACTATGAGTACTACGATAACAGCTTATTCCCTATAGGGTAAATTCGCTAATTGGCATGACCTGTTCCATAAGGATGATAAATCTACTAAGGGAGTATGTATATCAATGATAAGGATGTCGATGTGGGGTGAGTTATAGGAAGATTCGCGTGCTTCGATAATGATTAAACCAGTTGATTGTTTTGTGAAGGTCACTGAAAAGTCCAATCTATACAGGGTGTTTTTTTAAAAACTTGCATCTTTATTTATGTAAAAACCGCAATAGATAGAAATATGCAGTTTGCGGGAATCATCTATTGACGTAGGGGGGCCAATTGTTTTGAATTCAACGTTACATTCACATTCCCCCCCTTTTCCCCCCTGCCCCCAACTTAATTTTTTTAAATAGCAAGGTACCCCTTGTGACATATCAAATAAAAGAGCATAAAAAAAGAAAATGTTTGATGAAAAAAAAATTGAAAATCGGTTCACAAATTTGTGAGATATTCCCCCCTCACCCCCCGGAACTTAATTTTTTTTTCATAGCAAAGTACCCCTTGTGACATATCAAATGAAAGAGCATGAAAAAAGAAAATTTTTTGTGAAAAAAATTTAAAATCGGCTCATGAATTTGTGAGATAATCACCCCCCCTTTTCCCCTACCCATAACTTGTTTTATAATAGCAAGGTACCCGCCCATGTGACATATCAAATGAAAAATAAATTTCGCCAAAATTTTTCTTTTTTCATGCTCTTTCATTTCATATGTCACAAGGGGTACTTTGCTATTAAAAAAAAAATTAAGTTCCGGGGGGGGTGAGGGGGGAAATATCTCACAAATTTATGAACCGATTTTCAATTTTTTTTCATCAAAGATTTTATTTTTTCATGCTCTTTTATTTGATATGTCACAAGGGGTACCTTGCTATTTAAAAAAATTAAGTTGGGGGCAGGGGGGAAAGGGGGGGAATGTGAATGTAACGTTGAATTCAAAACAATTGGTCCCCCTACGTCAATAGATGATTCCCGCAAACTGCATATTTCTATCTATTGCGGTTTTTACATAAATAAAGATGCAAGTTTTAAAAAAAACACCCTGTATATATAATACGCTAAGCCGATTTTTGTAAACAGAACTCCTCCCTCATTTTTGGACCGATTTTGATGATTAAAGTGTCAAACAAATGGCCCTGATCTGTAGTTTTGCAAAGTGTTTTTAGTTTTTTGATATCTTTATTAGTTTGGGCAGGATCTTCCATAAAAGTTGGGTTTTCTCCCATAAGATTAACATGGGGGAATCTGAATATTTAATTGGAAACTTTGTCTCCACTCATTTGAGAGAACGACTGGGCGTAGAAACTTGGTAGAGGTGTCCAAAGAAAGGTCTTGGTCTGTAGATGAGTTATCAAAAGAAAAACGAAGTAAACTCGCTTAGGGCTCTGCTCCAGAAGCCTTTAAAGGTCCATCCACAGATTTGTTTTCGTTTTGGCCATGTGGATAATACTTTTTAATGAAACAGCTGTTAATTTTAAAATTATATTTTAAACAACACACATTTATTGGAAGTTAGAATTGTCCAAAAGAAGTATTTTTAATGTCATTTTCTGATTTTAAAATTGATTTTCTTCAGTATCATGTCATTTGCATTATTTGTTGCCAATGAAGCCGCACGACCATATAAATGAGGAGGCCCCTTACAGTTCAAGAATAAAATCCAACTTCACTTCAAGTATATTCCACTACACCTAACATTCTGTAGAGAGATTATATTGACAAATTTATGTAATTGATAGGGCTGAGACAACTAACTGACGTAGCTAATGCATTTTATGTTAATTTTGCTGAATAAACGACTTATGACTTATGACTTAACTGACATCCCCCATGTCAAGGAATTCCAGCTTTAACAGTAACCCCACAACAAATTTCTCAAAACATTGCTAGAGGGTTATTCATTGGCACAGAAGTATGATATGAAATGAAGTGACCACGTGACGAAGGAAAACTCAAACTTACACTGTAACGGATATACCTCCGTTTGAAGTTATAACGTGTCTTCCCAACAAACTGATATTTTAGTCAAATAAAATCTCAGATTAATCTGCACTGATGGAATCACGGAAGTGTTTAACTTCAAAAGATCCACCAATACGATTTGAATACTGTTTAATGGTTCTTCCAAAGGAAGAGATACCAGATAACATACCAATATAATAACTCCGATGACGTACAGTATGGGGAATATTTTATTCATTGAATGATCAACCATATTTTGGTAACTTAGGCAATTGATATCATTATTGTTTTTACACTTATTAATCTTTAAACAATGCTAAATGCTCAAAATATGTATAATTTCACTCAATTTATCGCAGCAGATGAATAATTAGCTTACGCCTTGAAAGTAACCGTCGATTTCGACGGGTTTCACCTAGTAATAAATATCATCTGGTCTAGTTCCACACACATCAAATTCCATGTTAACTTGAATTCTATTCTCAATAGTGAATCTGTTAAATATATACTTAAACAATTGATTAAAAACATGGTTTATGGTTTCCTCAGTCAAAGTGGCAGAATCTCATGGGCCTACAAATCATATGAATGACATCACACACATTTGCCTCGATACCATCCAATACGTAGGTAGTCATTTCATTTGCACATTGTTGTATAGGGAAGTTTTGGTATGTTAAAGGGTGGTTAAAAATTACTAATATTTGATATTTTTACTTGAAATTTGTGATAAAAATTAACAGTTATTTGCGAAATATTTCATTCATCTGTGATATTATACAAGTGAAGTGCGGTAACAAAATGTTTATTATAGCCATTCACTCTCGGGACTCGGCACGCTGATCTGCATTGCCGACTTATCGATTACTAGCGTTCCTGGTGCCAGTCCAGTAGACTAGATTTACACAATGGGGTTGTTGAAGTACGTTGCGTCCAGTTGCGTCTCCCGAGCGCCGAGGGCAAATGAGTATCCCCAGCGCCGAGGCCATAAATTACCAAAGGTTCTGCTCAGTGATTCAGAAGTGACGAGGGTTAATACCTTCTATTTTAAAATTGTATCAATGAGTTTAAACCGTGAAGCAGTAAAAGTTAGGTTAAGTTAGGTTAGGTCATTCTAGATTAAGTACGAGAGTCGGTAGGCCTAAGCTGAATCAAAAATATTCATTAAACTTTAATTTAGAATTCGAAACGTATCATGTCTGCAATGAAATGTATGTAAAATTAACCAATTAACGTCATTCCAGTGCTGATTGTCTACAATGCTCAATTGGGCACACGCCTTTACCGCAGTTCGTTGCTTTTGTGAATTCCAATTCGGCTATTAAAACTGTCAGATTATGCCAGATAGCCTGCTCGGCGCTGGGGAGACGCGGCGGCGCTCGGGAGACTCGGCGCTCGGGAGACGGCATCCTTGAAGTAGTCAGAGTATTGTAATAGTCTTACTGGTCTTTCGTACCGACATTATGTTGCCTAGATGGGTTCTTATACATTTTTCATTTTTGTTTAAAAAAATAAACATGTAGTATGACATAAAATAAAATGGTAGGTTTTGAGTCTTTTTTAAATAAAAATTATAGACAATGGCTTCATATTCTGTGATGTAGACCTGGATTGAACAAAAAAAGGTACAAACAATTCTGCGTAATAGCCTACTTTACGAATTCTTATTTGAAATTATCCTTATATATACGTAAAGGCGATTTCGACGAAACAAAACTCCTTCGTTAATAATGGATAGATTTTTACAAACGAGGTGTGATTTATTATATTTTCTTTGAGTTGACTTTTTTAAGTCCTCAGAAATTATGAATGTTATTCGTTTTGAAATAACGCCTGTAATACTTTGCAATTGTTCGAGTCTGAGCAACAGGTGCACTAGCAATGTATAATGTTTGTTTGTAAAGCTAGGCGCCCACCGGGCAACTCAGCGGGTGACGCGGCGCGGCGCGGCACGGCGCGACGCGGAGAAAAACTTCCGTCCGCTTCTCCAGGGTTCGCGCCCACCAAGCAACTCTGGCGGAAGCGCGGGGCAGCGCTGAGAATTATTCTTTTGGAGGGGATGCACAGTGCACTTCGATTCGGACCCGAACACTCCCGAAGGGCTCACGATACTTTCCGAAAACACCCGAATGAGCGGCAGACGAGGGGCAGACGCCGTTTCCGTTCCTCTACCCCGCGCCCACCAGGCAACTCAACGGAGGCGCCGCAACACGAGAGGAAGAAATTCTCCACCGAATTCTCACTGCCGGATTCGAGAAGAAGTTTTTTTTCCGCGCCGCGTTGCGCCACCCGCTGGGTTGCTAGGTGGGCGTCAGTCCATAAGATAACATGGCACGGATACGTGGCAACTTTTTTCCACGGCGTCGCGCCGCGCCGCGCCGCGCCGCGTCACCCGCTGAGTTGCCCGGTGGGCGCCTAGCTTTAGTTTCGCCATCTGAATCCCATTATCAAAATGAAGCTGTTCAAGTACTGCTAATTTTCCATGCAAATACGAGGCAATTCAAAAAGGAAATGTTTACCCCAAAGCTAAAGGGGATTGAACATATCTTTGGTTAATTTATGCCTTTGTATCCCTGATCAAAAATTAACTGGTTTAAATACCAACTGATCCAAATGATCCAATTAATCTGACAAATGATCCAAATTCCTCGACAGATTGAACCAGTTTAACATATATGTATTGGAACAATAAATTGTAGAAAAGACTTGTTTGTTTTTCGAGTTCAAGATCCGATGACAATCTGCATTATATAGTAACGTTACAAAGCGATAAAAATGTTCGATTAGGAACATATGTGATGCTTTTTTAAACATGACAGGCCTGAGTAATAAATGTTTTTCTATGATAATAAATACCATGAGTAACTCTCTTGCAAATAGTCTAGTCAAGTTTCCCCCTGACATATAATGTAATAATTACTGTACGATCTTCTTGAGCAAAACTTCTTCTTGATCATCGAATGACGGATCATTGTCACTCCACCTCCGGTTTATTGACCTACGACGCTGGAGTGTCGCGCAGCCGCGTACCGCGTACCTCGTCTCTATGGCAACCAGGCAACGGCGACGAACATAACCAAAACCTGCAGGTTAACACCGGCATTCTTTATCTAGGTTAATCATGACAGAAAGTCACAGAGAAATGATTATCTTATCTTCCGATGACCAAGGTTATCTCCGCGTGTGCGTGTGACTCATGTAGCATAGATAAGATTCTATTGATCGTAGCGTCGCGTGTCGTGGGAAGGGGGGGGGGGCGGCGTTCGCTGGTCGATAGCAGACTGTGTTGTAGAGAGTGAAGTGAGTGTAGGGCGCGCAAAGTCTTCACTGCGGCAGTCACTGATAAAGGTTACCGAAATGTCAGGTGGGTCTCGTTCATCATGTTTTGCCCTAGTTTATATCGAGGGAGGAGCTTATTTCCCAGCTATTTATCGAACTCATTGGGTGTAGATCTGATATAGTTCATACATTGATTTGGGAATCCGGAATAGTAAATCCTGTTGTAGCGATCGCATATGCCTACTGTTAATATTTATCTCGAACTCGCAGGGTTGTAGTTGTGATCAGTAAGATATTATTGTCAGTAGATTATTATAATCTCGTATATTGATAAAGAAATATGATATGGAAATAGTTAATCCTGTAAATATTACCGTTCATTGTTCATTGCCCTCGAACTTGCAGGGTTGTAGTTTTTGTAATCAGTAAGATGTTACTGACAGTAGTAGATTATTATAATCTCGTATATTGATAACGAAATATGAAGAATAAATAAGATATAAAGAAATCCTGTAAATATTACCGTTCATACATTGATTTTGAGATTGCAGTTGAAATCAGTAAGATATTATTGAGATTAGATGATAAGAGTGCATAAATTGATATGGGAATTGTAAATCCTGCAGGGCCGTTCATACATTGATTTGAGATTTGTAAATACTGTAGGGATCGCGATCAAATCGAATCTGTAGGATTGTCAATTTAGTTAGACATATACTATACTAGCTGTTTTACCCGTGCTTTGCAACGGCAAGAGGACACAAAATATAAACATTTTGATCTTTACATTACATTTGTTGTATAAAATAGTTACACATCCACCAACGCTTTTAGAAACAAAATTCGGTTGCACTTTTAGTATCCGTCCTACACTCATTCGAATGAAAAATATCGATGTAGGCTATAGATTATTCAGTATATTCATTCGAATGAGTATATAACGTATAACAGATACTAAAGTGCAGCCCAAAATTCAACCTTTGTCAATAGTCTTTTGAAATATTAAAGACACTATATTTACACTATATAAAGTTGTAGATTATTAGTTTAGGATTAAAGACGGCAGACAAAACTAATATGATTATCATAACATCAAGGACTAAAAAATCTGATAGTAAGGCCCCGGCCACACGAGGCGAATTTAAGCCTCGTCCTCTACGTCGTCAGGGGTACGTGTTGGTACAGATAAATTTATCGATTATAACATTGGTAAGAATAATGTGGTGAAATCAGGATAAAATGAAAGAATAATAAATTATTGCATGTTGTTAGCTTCTGAATCACTTTTAGTAAATATAATGAAAAAATATAATGAGTGGTTTAAAATGGCATGTTACAGAATAATCAATTGATTATAAAACTAAGAGGACACGTATTTATTAAATTTAAATGACATTAGAATCCAAGGGGATCAATTAAAAACATGTTGCCTGTCTGGTTTCGTAGGGCTATTTCTGGGTTACATCACATTAGACCGAGTAAAATACTGTTTGTAAACAAAGAAACAAATATCTGTCAACCATGACCCCACGAGGCCGCGATCCAAACAAATCACACTCCTCTAAAAGCTATAATCCTGTGTGGTGTGGTGGTATACGTAGTTTGGAATTTGGTTTCATGCCACCTACCATTGGTTCAAATTACATTAGCATTAGAACTTCTCGGAAGGCAACTGAAAGAAAACGCGACAATCGGGACGTGAAGTCATAATTGCTTACCTCGGGTGACAGTGATGTCACGCACACTGTGCATGACAGCACAGTGTGTCCGGGTACAGCATACTGTGTTGGGGTACAGCATACTGTGTTGGGGTACAGCATACTGTGTTGGAGTACAGCATACTGTGTTGGGGTACAGCATACTGTGTTGGGGTACAGCACACTGTGTTGGAGTATTGCATACTATGTTGGGGTACAGCATACTGTGTTGGGGTACAACATACTGTGTTGGGGTACAACATACTGTGTTGGGGTACAGCATACTGTGTTGGGGTACAACAAACTGTGTTGGGGTACAGCATACTGTGTTGGGGTACAGCATACTGTGTTGGGGTACAGCATATTGTGTTGGGGTACAGCATACTGTGTTGGGGTACAGCATACTGTGTTGGGGTACAGCATATTGTGTTGGGGTACAGCATACTGTGTTGGGGTACAACAAACTGTGTTGGGGTACAGCATACTGTGTTGGGGTACAGCATACTGTGTTGGGGTACAGCATACTGTGTTGGGGTACAGCATACTGTGTTGGGGTACAACAAACTGTGTTGGGGTACAGCAAACTGTGTTGGGGTACAGCACACTGTGTTGGAGTATAGCATACTGTGTTGGGGGTACAACAAACTGTGTTGGGGTACAGCATACTGTGTTGGGGTACAACAAACTGTGTTGGGGTACAGCATACTGTGTTGGGGTACAGCATACTGTGTTGGGGTACAGCATACTGTGTTGGGTACAACAAACTGTGTTGGGGTACAGCATACTGTGTTGGGGTACAGCATACTGTGTTGGGGTACATCATACTGTGTTGGGGTACAGCATACTGTGTTGGGGTACAACAAACTGTGTTGGGGTACAGCATACTGTGTTGGGGTACAGCTTACTGTGTGCTGTATGGATGGATGTATGTTTGTGACAAGTAAACGGGAAAAATACTGGTCGGATTGGGCTGAAATTTGGTATGATGATAGCTCACATTCCCGATTAACATATAGACGCATTCTTATCTTAAAAGTCCTTTCGGGCTCCGCCCCAGTGGCTCTGGAGTTTCCCATGATAACCTTATGAGTAATCGTATTTAAAAGGAATAAACGAATTTTGTCAGCTGTTTCAACTACACAAGTTGGTTCTATGATATTGAATAGCAGTTTACCAACAGGGTGCAGTACTATTATTTTTTTACATTTATGACAACAGCTATCCTATTAAGGCCTTAAAGGTAAAATTTTGTTTTTAAAAGGCTTATGTGTAACGATTTTATCAACAGATGTAAAGATCAAAATGTTTCTATTTCGTGTTCTCTTCCCGTTGCAAAGCACGGGTACAACAGCTAGTATACACATAAATGTGACATTATCTTTAAAAAGGCGTACTTTAAAGTTATTGTAATTTCATATTGATCGCCAATTCCCCATTGTGTAGTAACACGGACAAAATGAGTACTAAAGGTATTTCCTTTGTATTATATCTGTGGTAGTATAACCTAAGTCTAAAATAATTCTTTAAAGTTTAAAGTACCTGTATAGAAGTACATTTTCTAAAGTGCAAAATATAACTGAATTTAGTAAAGTGTTTTCTCATTGACATTTAGGCACTTCCAAGACCAAGATTTCAGCTCTTTAACTCCCGAAGAATAATGAGCCCAAGGAAATAATAAATAGTATTTAGTACAGGGACATTATGGATAGATTAACACAACTTAGCCAACAGAATGTAGAAACACAACAGAACCAGTGTTGCCAACTGTTGAGATGAGTGCAGTTGGCAAGACTGACATTTCCGCTTCCTTTTCAATCAATGCACAATCGGTCTAGGGTGATTAACTACCTTCATTGTTGATTCTGTATTAAAAATTTAACCGAAAACAATTATTTTAATTACGGTAGTAGAAATAACAATTAACTACTAAATATCTACTATTTCAACGGGAGGTTTGTTTGTATACAAATCATTTTAAAGATAAAACGACACACTAAAACACGTCAACTCCGCATCGCATGCATGGTACTTTAACTGCACTTTTAGGAAAAATGTCCCAGACCAAACATAGTAAAATATAATTAATATTACTATCCTATAGTGAATAACTATTATTACTGCGTGATATTATTTTAACTCATCCACTATAATCATAGATAAAAGGAGTATAGACTCCTTTTATCTATGCTATAATACATAGTACGAGTAATACGAAACAGGGTTCAACGGAGCAGACATTTTTAAAAACCACTCGGTGGATTTGACTAATAAAGTCTAAAAAGGTTTTCCGGTTTTCCTAAATTATTAATAAACTAAATGATTTTCAATTGACTTTTTCAGCCAATTTGATCGCATTAAATCTACATTACCGTAAGTTGTATTATCTCGTTGCTTTGTCAATTGCTAATCTCAATTACAGATTCTACATTTGTTATCTAGTACTGTACTGAGTAATGGTGGCAAACGCATAGCTTGTTGATAAACGTTAAGACTGCTTATGATCTTACCAAACATAAACAGTATAAAGTATAAAGGGGCAATATAGTATAAACTGCATATTATAGAAATTGAACATTAGTGTCACTAGAATGCTGATGCTGACGACTATAAGTTTGATTTGTTTCATTGATCGATCTTGATTATCATTATTCAATGGCCTAATACGTTTTCTAACTGTTAAAAATAGTATTGAAGTATAGCTAATATATATACTAAAATGTACAGTATATAATTGCTCTACTGGATCGCTTGTCACAAAAACTTAGACGTCTAGAAAAAATTGTTCAAAAAACGTCTCAATAACTCAAAGCTGATTACAGCATCATCAAGAGGGAATAGACCACGATGTGCTAAGGGTTTTAAGGGGCTTCTCAATAACTCAAAGCTGATTACAGCATCATCAAGAGGGAATAGACCACGATGTGCTAAGGGTTTTAAGGGGCTTCTCAATAACTCAAAGCTGATTACAGCATCATCAAGAGGGAATAGACCACGATGTGCTAAGGGTTTTAAGAAACTTCTCAATAACTCAAAGCTGATTATAGCATCATCAAGAGGGAATAGACCACGATGTGCTAAGGATTTTAAGGGGCTTCTCAATAACTCAAAGCTGATTACAGCATCATCAAGAGGGAATAGACCACGATGTGCTAAGGGTTTTAAGGGGCTTCTCAATTATTATACAGTATTGTTAAATCATTATAATTTTTGATGGAGACGCCATCTATGTACGTATTTTAACCCAGATATGAGTGAAGGATGAGCGAAGGATGAGTGTAGATTGGAGTGTGATACCACAGATAAAACATACTCCCGTGATAAAGATCAGTTTTTTTATTAGTCAGTAGTAGTCAGTGCCATTTTTATTAAAAACCCAATGATCAAGGACAACTGGTCCAGTTTCAAACCATCAAAAAGCTACACTTTTTTCAAGATTGATCCGGCGACCATTGCTATGACACATTTATCTGTACCAACACGTACCCCTGACGACGTAGAGGACGAGGCAGTGCCTAGTGGTGTGAGTGGAAGGTGTGGCCTTTTCCTGATTACCTCAGTATTTGATTACATTTTGTGGCAGCCCGCTCGATACGCAAATGTCAGCTGTATGTCACCATCGCCGTGTTGTGATACAGTTCAGTACAGTTCCGCGTCTCGCCAGTGGCGGTCCTGCCGTCTCCGCCGCGCCGCCGTAGCTGCTCTACGCATCGCCGTGTTGTGATACAGTTCAGTACAGTTCCGCGTCTCGCCAGTGGCGGTCCTGCCGCCTCCGCCGCGCCGCCGTAGCTGCTCTACGCATCGCCGTGTTGTGATACAGTTCAGTACAGTTCCGCGTCTCGCCAGTGGCGGTCCTGCCACCTCCACCGCGCCGCCGTAGCTGCTCTACGCATCGCCGTGTTGTGATACCAACAGTTCAGTACAGTACCGCGTCTCGCCAGTGGCGGTCCTGCCGCCTCCACCGCGCCGCCGTAGCTGCTCTACGCATCGCCGTGTTGTGATACCAACAGTTCAGTACAGTTCCGCGTCTCGCCAGTGGCGGTCCTGCCACCTCCGCCGCGCCGCCGTAGCTGCTCTACGCATCGCCGTGTTGTGATACCAACAGTTCAGTACAGTTCCGCGTCTCGCCAGTGGCGGTCCTGCCGCCTCCACCGCGCCGCCGTAGCTGCTCTACGCATCGCCGTGTTGTGATACAGTTCAGTACAGTTCCGCGTCTCGCCAGTGGCGGTCCTGCCACCTCCACCGCGCCGCCGTAGCTGCTCTACGCATCGCCGTGTTGTGATACCAACAGTTCAGTACAGTTCCGCGTCTCGCCAGTGGCGGTCCTGCCGCCTCCACCGCGCCGCCGTAGCTGCTCTACGCATCGCCGTGTTGTGATACAGTTCAGTACAGTTCCGCGTCTCGCCAGTGGCGGTCCTGCCACCTCCACCGCGCCGCCGTAGCTGCTCTACGCATCGCCGTGTTGTGATACAGTTCAGTACAGTTCCGCGTCTCGCCAGTGGCGGTCCTGCCGCCTCCGCCGCACCGCCGTAGCTGCTCTACGCATCGCCGTGTTGTGATACAGTTCAGTACAGTTCCGCGTCTCGCCAGTGGCGGTCCTGCCGCCTCCGCCGCGCCGCCGTAGCTGCTCTACGCATCGCCGTGTTGTGATACAGTTCAGTACAGTTCCGCGTCTCGCCAGTGGCGGTCCTGCCGCCTCCGCCGCACCGCCGTAGCTGCTCTACGCATCGCCGTGTTGTGATACAGTTCAGTACAGTTCCGCGTCTCGCCAGTGGCGGTCCTGCCGCCTCCGCCGCGCCGCCGTAGCTGCTCTACGCATCGCAGGGTTTGATTAGTGGCTCTGGTTCGGTCTGTTTAAACCTTAGCTTTACTACAATACACTGTTTTAATTAATATACTGTTTTATTTTTGTCTAATGAAATGTATTTATTAAAGTCTTGTTAAAAAAGTTAGCATCGTTGCATCCTTCATGTAATAGTTCTGAATATTTAACTTTAGGGTGTTCGGTACCCCTATTGAATACTTCTGAACTTTTACCCCTCTCATGCAGTAAAAATAATATTTCACCACCCCAGTAGTCCTATTTAAAAACAATTTCAACAATTTAACATTTGACATTTTACTTACAAAATAAGACTCTTAGATATAATAAGCACCTGCTGGTTATTACATCAAAATGTAAACATTCGTTTTCATAGTTTTTGTAAGTTAGTTTTGTCCATTACCCCAGAATGTCATTGCCCCTGTACATGATGCGGAGGTCCCCCAGCCCCGCTCAGATCCGCAACCCCCAGACCGGGTTCTCGCTGGGCCCCGCACCCACCCCCGCCGTTCGCAACATGAACCTCTCCGACGCTGAGATGTTCTGTCTCTCCTGTCCACCCACAGGACTCAGCTACAAGGAGGCCTTGGCTCTCAAACCTCTCCTGGGACGACCAGTAGGTATATAGGGCATCACCGGTCACACTGTAATTCTCTGGGGTTGTTGTAGGGTCGCGTATACAGATGTCATATTGATGGCACAACACCAGGATTTCCAACGATTAAAACACGATATCAGCAATTTCACACTTACTCGTACTTTCTCCTGTTATATTGTCAACGATGCTTATCACCGTAAAACATGTCATGGCATAGATAAACACTGTAAAAAGAGTACACAGGAAAATGTTAGGTGTGCTATGAAAATGATCTTGCAAAATCTTTGGTTAGGTAGGGCCCTGCTTGCGAATGCGCGTGCGTTGGTGGAAGGGACGTTAATCCCTCAGAGTCCTTCGCCAACCTCACGGACTATAGTCAAGTTGATGGGTCATAACAGTTGCTATAGCTCACAATAAGTCATTCCATTAGTTTTAATTGGTAAAAAAGATTGTGTACTCGACAGAAATCAGTAATTTAGATCAGCACAATCTGTCGGTGGCTCACATCAACTACAATCATTTTGCTTAGAAACAAATAACTGGCTACAAATTTTAACATGAGGATGGAATGTCTACTACCAATGAATTAATAAAACCAATAAATACATACCACGAGCTGAAGCCAATTTTATTGTTCATTCTATCCGGTGCACTGGAGAGGTTGTGTTTTGTTTGCAATTTGTTTCTCGTTTTTTCAGCCATTAGTCCAGGAGCTGAGGGGGGTTGAGCATGCATGAAAGTAGTACGCAATGTTATTGCTGATTATTGTAATATGGACTGTGGTGATCAAAATTACGTATGTCACCTATTTCAAAAGTATGGGGGGGGAGGGAGCAAACATGGCAGTTTGCGCTATGCGTTTAAAACGCTGATATTTCGAAAACTGTAAAAGATAGAACATCGGTTAAAACGTCGTTGTAATTATAAAAATGTGGACTACAATAATGGTTGTTGAGTCCGAGGTCGTATCTCTATAAATAAACAAGTTATTGTATAAAATATGTAAAAATGGACTTTTCGTGTAGTTTTTTTTTTACCGAAAGTAGAATTAATTTGTGAGTGTCGCAAAGAAGTAATATCAAATATCTTTGCTGATAGTTGTAATATGGACAGTGGTGATAAAAAATACTCATGTTGCCTACTTTTCAGGTGGTCGAGAACTTGGGGGGAGGGGGGCAAAGATGGCGGAACGCGCTATGCATTGAAACGACTGTATCTCGATAACGGTACGAGATAGGACATCGGTTAAAACGTAGTTTTAATCCAAAAAATATGGCCAATAGAATAGGTTATTGAGTAAAAAGTTGTATCTTAACTAAAGTTATAACAATAATAAGTTTAACAAAATGTACATTATACAGCTATTTTCTTCAAAAATCATATGAATTGTTGAAAAAAAATTGTGTAATTACTTAATTACTCGGCTAAATATTAACTAGATGCATTTTCTTATAAAAAAAATATATATTATTACGAATACATATGGTTTAAAATGTAAAACACGGCCTCCAAACTACGTATAATACTTGGGGTTTCGCCGCAATCAAATGCATAATAAAGATTACCACTACAAATCCAATTTTAATTATAACGTTATAGGTTATTACAATATGATTATGTAACAGATTCTTATTAAATACAGTTATATGAAATAAAAAACATTACAAAAGTAAATACCTTATAATAAAAAATACGGTAAATCTCTTTCATTCTGTCCACAACAATTACACTGGTTGTTCATATTATTTGTTGAATTGAAATAGGTACCTAACTTTTGTAAGTTGATGCAATTTTATTGCCTAATCCACTAGTCACTAAGAACAAACGTACATAAAAACCAGCCACACACAATTAAAAAAAAAACGTAAGCAACTTAAAATAAAATGTATTGAAATTTAAAATATTTAAATAACTATTAAAAGTTATAAAAGAATGTTATTTGTATAAATAAAACACAATAAATGTCAGTAGTCTTAAACTGTACAAATACTTTCACAACCCCAATATCACTGAGTTGGAAGGCAATGAACTTTTGGGGGATTAACAGTTGTGCCGATATCAGCAGCACTGCGCAGCAATTATGACGCAACCTTTCGGACGAACCCCAAGGCGTTTTTTTTTTTTTTTTTTTTTTTAATAGAGGGCCAGGCTTCAAGTAACCATGGGATTGCAACGCAGCTAGAACAGCTTATTGTGCACCCTCATTCACAGGTCCTCATTCTTTGTCAAATCCCAGGTCCTTTGTGAACCGTGAGATCCTTTTGACAATGGTGACCCGTTCTTCCCTTTGATCTCCAGTCGATAGGCCAAGGGATCTCATGCGCAGACCTTGTAGGGCTGGGCACATAAATATCACGTGGAATGCTGTCTCCTCCTCCTCTCCACATTTCCTACATAAGAGGCTTTCAACTTGAATTCCCATCTTGTGTAAATGTCCACGGAATACCCAATGGCCGCTAATAAAGCCAACCACCTTCCGCAGGGTCTTCCTACTCAGCCCAAGGGCTTCTGCCGCTATCGCACCTGTAGGTGCCTTCAGCATTCTCTTTGACTGTACATTTCCTTCTGTTCTTTCCCAGTTCCTTTGATGTTCTATGCCCATCCACTGGCGAACAGCTCTCCGTGCTGTGTTGTAAGCAATACCACACGTCGGCTCTGGACCCATGAGCGGGCTTTCAGCTCCTTTGTTTGCCCACTTGTCAGCTCCCTCATTGCCAGCAATACCTTTATGCCCTGGAACCCAACTAAGGATGATCCTGTTGGTCTTTCCCAGGGCTTTCATGGCTTGATGACAGTCCCATACAGCCTTGGAGGTAAAGTCGAAACTGTCAAGTGCCATTAGTGCTGCTTTGCTGTCTGAGTTCATGTATATAGTGTGGCCTATAAGACCGCGCTTCAAACACACTCTCGCACACTCAGACAGGGCCACCACTTCTGCCTGGAATACAGTGGCCATTTTTCCCAAACTTACGCATAACTGCACCTTGGGTCTGACTCCATATATTCCAGCCCCCGTGCCCGTTGGCTTTTTTGAGCCATCCGTATACCAGGTGATCCCCCTTTTCATGAATTCAGGTTCACCCTTATCCCAGGCATCCCTGTCAACAATGTTAACATTGTATGGTTTTTCTAGATCTGTGATCTTCACCATCCTGTCTGGTAGCATTTCCAAGGAGTTCTTTTGCACCTTGTCTACAATTCTTGTGTGCTCACTGGAGGCATTATACTTCCAGTTGCCACTACAAGCCATTCTGTAGGCTGCCATCCTTGCCTCTCCTTTCACAATGATGTCGAGAGGTGGCAGGTTTAGCACTACTTCCAGGGCTGCAGTTGGAGTGCCTCTCATGGCTCCTGTGATGCTAAGGCATGCTACTCGCTGGATCTTTTGTAGTCTCTTTACAGCGGTAGTTTGCATTACCTTGGTCCACCAGACCACCGAGCCATACACCATCATCGGTCTTGCGACCCTAGTGTATAGCCAGTTAGTCATTTGTGGACTTAGACCCCAGGTCTTCCCAACAGCCCGCCTCATCATCATAAGTGTGGTCTGAGAACGTTGCGTTATATGTGCCAAATGGCTGTTCCAGGTGAGCTTGTCGTCCAGCCTTATTCCTAGGTACTTGAACTCCCTCTTAACCTGGATCTGATTACCGAAGAGAGTTGGTACTCTAGCGATATCAACATTTCTCTTCCTTGTAAATGGTACCATTACAGTCTTCATTGGATTGACCCTCAGACCTTCCTGGTTACACCACCTCTCCACTATGGACAATGCCCTCTGCATGAGTTCCAGGCAAGTGTTCATAAATTTTCCTCTTATTAGTACAACAATATCGTCAGCATATCCTTGAGCGTACATGCCCTGTGCATTGAGCTCGGACAGGAGATCGTCAACCACCAGATTCCACAGATTTGGTGACAAGACGCCACCCTGTGGACACCCTCTTTGGGCCTTGACCTCTCTCACCGTCCCACACAGAGAAGCTTGCGCTCTCCTACTTTCGAGCATGTTGGCTATCCACCTCACTACAGTGCTTTCCACATTTCTTGACACCAGCTTTGATACAATAGAGCGAGTACTGGTGTTGTCAAAAGCTCCTTCTATATCAAGAAATGCAGCCACCGCTATTTCCTTGTTCGAGATAGCACTTTCAATCTTACTAACCAGCGCATGCAGGGCTGTTTCGCATGACTTTCCCTTCTGGTAGGCATGTTGGTTCGGATGCAAAGGATGGCTTACCAAGACCCTATCCTTTATTCGTCTATCCACTAATTTCTCCATGGTCTTCAGGAGAAACGATGTAAGGCTGATTGGTCTGAAAGCCTTGGGCACAGCATATGTATCCCTTCCGGGCTTCGGTATGAATACCACCCTTGAGGTCCTCCATGCTGTTGGTATAACTCCACTGGCTAAGCTGGTCTTGAAAAGACGCACCAAGGGGAGTATCAACTGGTCCCCACCTTCCTGCAAAAACCCAGGATAGATGCCATCGGTACCAGGAGCTTTAAATGGTTGAAATGCCCTAAGCGCCCATTTGATACCGTTATAGGTAATCACAGCCCTAGCGCAGGCCCAATCTTCTCTTACCGTCCGCACCCTAGTCTCTCTTTCTATCTCCACCTGGACTGTGCTCTGCGGTTGTAAGGATCCTGGGAAGTGAGCGCTCAAAAGGCTCTCCAGCACTTCTTCTGGGCCGTCTGTATATGTACCATCCTCCTTAAGCATTGTTCCTAAAGGATTAGCTTGACCTCGAGCTAGTACCCTATGAAGCTTTGCACATTCAGAAACACTCTCCATGTTCTGACAGAATTCTCTCCATGACTCTTTCTTAGCTCTTCTAATTGTCCTATTGTAAACAGTGAGCATCTCTGAGTAGTTGTTCCAATTTCCTGTACGTTTTGCCACATTATACAGTCTGCGAACCTTCCTCCTCAGAGCTTCTAGCCCCCTATTCCACCAGCAGGCTTGCCTAGACATGTTCTTTACAGTCTCTGGGCACGCTTCTTGGTATGAGCTTAGTATGGCCGCATTTAGAGAATTCGCCATACTCTCCACCCCATGCCCTTCTGTGTCTTTTAATTGTCTTAGTCTGTCCCCTAGCACCTCTCGATACTGGTTCCAGTCTGTCCTTCTAACGTTCCTATAGGTCTCTTTTACACAGATCGAACCTATAGTGAATTCAATGTAGCTGTGATCTGACGCTGAGTGATCATCAGATACCCCCCATTTTACAACCTTTGTCGCCGCATAATTACTGGCCAAGGTTATGTCCAAAACCTCTTCCCTTAGTACCACCCCTCTCCTCTGTCTAAAGGTTGGTTTGGATCCCTTATTAAGTATAACTAAATTAGATTCAGCTACAAAACTTAACAAGCTCTCACCTCTCTCATTGATATTGCTGCTGCCCCAGGCCACATGATGGGCATTGGCGTCGCAGCCCAACAGCAGGTGTTTTCTTTCCCTGGCTCCATATTCGACCACCATCCTCATTTCTCTGGTCGGTGGTGGTTCCTGGGAGTCATATGGCAGGTATACTGAGGCAAGCAGGATTTTGACGTTACCGTCACCCATCTGCCCGTATACCTCGGTCACGGCACAATCCCTAGAACAGAGATTAGTGACTTTCAGTGTCTTAATATTTCTACTGACAAAAATGCAAGCTCTAGGTTTGTCACTGTCAGTATCATATATCAACTCACCTTTTGCGGTGCTCATCCCCATGATTCTGCCTCCTGCGGTCCATGGCTCCTGGATCAGAGCCACGCCTATGCGGCCGGCAAGAATTTTCTGGCAAAGCGTAGCCGTAGCCGCCTTGCTGTGTTGGAGATTTATCTGGAGCACCGCAACCATCCTCTACTTGTGGGGATCCTTGCTCCCATGCAACCTGAAGGTTACCCTCTCGCAGCCCAAGAATGGGCGCATCGCAAGAGACTTCAGCTTCTGCAGGGAGTTTTCGTCAATTATTATGACCAGGAATTGTCCGCTAGGGTTTGAGTTCCCCCCAACGACCGCCCAGTGGTCTGTGTCAAGGTCATTCTGCAGCTTTATGCCCTGCATCACGTCCTTCTTGGTTGTTGCCCCCGTTGTGGTGGGAACAAACACTGATACTTTCACAGCCTTTACAAGTTCTTTGGCTGGGGCAAGCTTTAGCGAGCTGCCCTCAAAGGGGCTCAGCTCCTGAACCTGTTTGACCAGCCATTCCTTTGTGGTTGTGTTAGTACAGCCGACTACTAGGCATCCACCTTCAAGATGGCAGCTGCTTATCCTGACGTCTTTGCCACGAATGGCCCGTCTGGACAGCTCCCCCTTGATTTTGTTGGCTTCAACCTCTGTCAATTTCCTGTCCGGGTGTTCAGTTCTGGCGATTGCCATCTTCTCTACGGACAATGTCTCAGAATATGTGGGTGCCGATGTCCTCTTTGAAACACCGGACCCCTCTCCTTCCTTCCTCCTTGACTTCTTTTTATCACCCCCAGCATCCTCAGGTGTCAGGTGCTCTCGCCCCCTCTTTCCACCCGTCCTTCTAGAGGCTTCAACAGAGTCGGCTTTGGGAGTGCCGCCCTCACCCTGCTTTTTCCCAGCATCCTGGTTCCCAGAGGAACCGGCTTCGCCGGGAGCAGAGTTCGGGTGCTTGGCAGCCCACGCCAGCCTTCTCTCACTTCTAGATAGCACCTTCTCGCCTTTGGCTAGAGCTTCCGCTATCCTTTGTCTTCGTAACTCTCCCCTGGAAAGTCGTTTGTTTTTTCGTTCCTTTCCAGTTTCCGGGAGCTTGTCATCTTCATCAGATTTTAGTAGGCCTTCCTCCTCCATTAGGGTCGGATCTTCTACATTTACACTAGCAATAGAAGTGCTTTCGACCTGTTGGTCACACTTTTCTTGCTCCTCAGTTATGTTTTTGTCAGTTTGCTTACTAACATTTATTTGGACATCCATTTTGTTCCCACGAGTACCGGGTATATAAGGTCCACCTCCCCAGTGACCCGATTAGAGAGGTAAGGGGTTCATACGACTGGGTTCCCCCTGGTTCCCAGAAGGCTCCGTTTCTGACACTGAGTATTAGGCCCCCAGTGCCGCAAGGCTCTCAGCACGGGTCGCATTACACCTTAGCCCAGGGCCCGCAGTGCTCAGACATAGCTATTGCTATGACTGAACGTCTAGGTGGGCGCCCTGCTCTAAGAGAGGCAAGCCTCTCTTAGACCAGCACGAAACACCCAGTTCTGATGGTGCTGCTGCCCCCCACCAGAGAGTCATTCAGGACTCTAGCCTAGATCCGCCGAGATCAGCGTGACAGGGGCCACGACGTGAACGGTGCAGTCATTGGACTACACAGGCCTGTACTTCATTTTTGTACTGGCCTTCTCGGACGGTCTTGAGCACCATAGATGCCCCTGGGGGAGAAATAGTCCTCGGTTTCAGATATCAGTGCAGCTTTAGCTGTCCGAGGAACTACCTCACCCCCTTAACCCCCCCCAAGGCGTTTGGAGGCCGTGTTTTACATTTTAAACCATATGTATTCGTAATAATATATTTTTTTATTATAAGAAAATGCATCTAGTTAATATTTAGCCGAGTAATTAAGTAATTACACTATTTTTATCAACAATTCATATGATTTTGGAAGAAAATAGCTGTATAATGTAGATTTTGTTAAACTTATTATTGTTATAACTTATTTATTAGTTAAGATACAACTTTTTACCCAATAACCTTTTCTATTGGCCATATTTGGCCAAGTAGGCGACATGCGTATTTTTTATCACCACAGTCCATATTACAACTATCAGCAAAGATATTTGATATTACTTCTTTGCGACACTCACAAATTAATTCTACTTTCGGTAAAAAAGACCACACGAAAAGTCCATTTTTACATATTTTATACAATAACTTGTTTATTTATAGAGATACGACCTCGGACTCAATAACAATTATTGTAGTCCACATTTTTAGCGAATTTCCCTATAGGGAAGTAGCTATTACCGTAGGTGGCACGGTAAGACCTAGGCCCGGGACCGATTTACTTTTTCATTTTGATGTCCCCAGAGGCCAAAAATACCATTCGTTCAAATTTTTATATATGTATATATATATATATATATATATATACTTATATATATATATATATACGTCCGTGAACGCGATAACTTGAGTAATTTTTGTCTGATTTTGATGAAATTTGGTTTAAAGGTGTAAGGCAAGATAAACTTGAATGAGTTCGCAAACCAGCATGATCGGACCATGGGAACGGGGTTTTACGGGGGGTTTTATGGGGTAAAAAATGGTTTTTCTCATTTTTGACCCTCAAAACACAAAATTTCCCGATTTCTCTCTAGACCTTTTTAAAGAGCTTAAAAAAACAAATAATTTAGTATATCAAAGTGTTTTTGTACAGTTATTGGTAACGGAGAAAATAAAAAAAAATTAAAATTTAAAATTCCCATGTTATTCTTATGGAGAAATTTGTAAAATGTTGTCGTTTGCTTGTTTATGGATATATTTTGATAAAACTTGGCAAATTTATTTATTGTATACTAAGCTATTAATATTTTACTAAAAACCCCACTTTAACAGTTTCCTTGTAGCAGCAAACCTAGGTACTCGTTAAACCTAATTTTATTTAAATAGATTTAATTGAAAATCAATTCCGACAAATGGAAATTCGCTTAGTTGGCAGGTTTGCTGCGGCGGGGGTATTTAGAATTACAACGACGTTTTAACCGATGTTCTATCTTTTACCGTTTTCGAAATATCAGCATTTTAACGCAAAGAGCAAACCGCCATGTTTGCCCCCTCCCCCCCACCTTATCGACCACTTTTGTAGTAGGCGACATACGTAATTTTGATCACCATGGTCCATATTACAATAATCAGCAATAACATTGCATACTACTTTCATGCATGCTCAACCCCCCTCAGCTCCTGGACTACATTTAAAACCTTGTTTGACCAAATAAAACCATATAATCATAAACAATAATTCGCACCCTAGCTATATAACCAAACAGTAAAGCACAAATCATGAAATTAACCCTAAAATAATATAAACAAAATTTCATCGACAGTTTTGACACTAACGCCCAGTGTGACCGGAAATGAACTAGACACGGAAAACGAGCTTCAAAATTTGCAAAGGGATGAGAAGTTTACTACTTGTGGTTAGTTAGTCTATGGTACTACTCTTAACCTTTGAAGGTTTATTGCATACTGTACTCGTCTTGTGTAGGTACTGTCATTGATAAAACGTTTTATCATAGACAAAAATAATTAAATATTGACCGTCAGCCATGCTGCGGTTACCATAGGTTCTGGCGCACACCGCTGGGAGCGCCATTATGGCTTTATCTATGGTACTGTATTAATATTTCCCAGCTGGTGTGGCTCAACATTTAGCGAATTCCTTCCTTTGTTTTTAAAATGTTTTGAGTTTCGTTGTGAATTGTGAATTTACTTCTACACAGCTCCACAATCATCATTAGATTTGTCTACTACGTTGCCACTGTGAGCAATCAGCTAGGTAGTGCATGTTGAAGCCCCTCGACTACAGAATCACGTCATTTGTTGACTTGACCACCTGTTGGGGTCACAGTAGCCACTAGTGCTCTAATAAACACCCCCTCTCGTTTCTGTATAAGCATCCAATTCTATTAAATAAATACCCCCACCGCAGCAAACCTGCAGACTAAGCGAATTTCCATAAGCCTGGTTGGATTTACACTAAAATGCCTCCATAAAAATATCACATTAATTATTCCCTATTTAAATAGAATTAGTTTAACGAGTACTTAGGTTTGCTGCAACAGGGAGGGGAAAAAGTTTTTTTTTTTATGTTAATAGTTTAGTAAGAAATTAATGTATTTTCCAAATTCGATCAAAATATGTTCATAAACAAGCAAACTACAGCAGTTTACTTATTCTCCATAAGAATAACATGGGAATTTAAAATTTTCAATTTTTTGGAATTTTCTACGTAACCATTCGGCTCACAATAACGCGTCAATATACTAAATTATTTGTTTTTAAGCTCTACAAAATGGTTTGGAAAAAATTGTGAAATTTTATGTTTTCAGGGTAAAAAATGGGAAAACCCTATTTTTACCCCATAAAACCCCTCATAGTCCCCCGTTCCCATAGTCCAATCATGCTGGTTCGCGAACTCTTATATATGAATTCAAACGGATGGTGTTTTTGGACTCTAGGGACCTCAAAACCAAAAATTAAATCGGTCCCGGGTCCAGATCTTACCATGAGAACTACGGTAATAGCTTATTCCCTATATGGGAAATTCTCTAAAATCTAATAGTGTCTGTCTGTATGTGTATTACTAATAGGCGCAAAAACTACTGAGCCGACTGGGCTTTAATTTTACAAAAATATAGCTACCATACCAAGAATTGTAAAAGGACTATTGATACTTCGATACTGACCTTGGGCTTTGCCCCTTTGGCTTAAAAAGTTCTGAGGTGAGGATTCTAGAAGTAAATATTGATTGGTCTCCATGGCTGCAATGAGACTACTCACAATGTTTACATTTGCTTCGACTTTTTTAATGTAAACAAGAAGAACAGCCAAAATGCACATTTCAAAATTTCAGACAGCTGATCTAATGAAATTAAATATAATATTTTGCCACACCACTGATTAAATTAAACCAAGGAAAATATCATAAAACAAAGCTTAAACACTGTTCTTTTGTTTTTAAAATCAATGAAATATTTGTTAGGTACCAATACTGCAGCAAGCGGGCGTGGCGGACACTACCAAACGCCCGCGGGAACATTTCATGGTGGAGCGAGTTTTCAAAATTCGCTCCCGCCGTGGGAGCGAGCTGCGAGCTCGGTGTGAGTTGGCCTGGTCACTTATTGACCACTGAGTTGGCCTGGTCACTGATTTATCACTGAGTTGGTCTGGTCACTTATTGACCACTGACTTGGCCTGGTCATTGATTGACCAATGACTAGGCCTGGTCACTTATTGAACACTGACTTGGCCTGGTCACTGATTGACCACTGACTTGGCCTGGTCACTTATTGACCACTGACATGACCTGGTTACTGATTGACCACTGACTTGGCCTGGTCACTTATTGACCATTGACTTGGCCTGGTCACTGATTGACCACTGACTTGGCCTGGTCACTGATTGGCCACTGATTTGGCCTGGTCACTTACTGACCACTGAGTTGGCCTGGTCACTTATTGACTACTGACTTGGCCTGGTCACCGATTGACCACTGACTTGGCCTGGTCACTTATTGACCACTGAGTTGGCCTGGTCACTTATTGACTACTGACTTGGCCTGGTCACTGATTGACCACTGACTTGGCCTGGTCACTTATTGACCACTGACTTGGCCTGGTCACTGATTGACCACTGACTTGGCCTGGTCACTGATTGAGCACTGACTTGGCCTGGTCACTTAATGACCACTGACTTGGCCTGGTCACTTATTGACCACTTTGGCCTGGTCACTGATTGACCACTTACTTGGCCTGGTCACTTATTGACCACTTTGGCCTGGTCACTGATTGACCACTTACTTGGCCTGGTCACTGATTGACCACTTACTTGGCCTGGTCACTTATTGACCACTGAGTTGGCCTGGTCACTTATTGACTACTGACTTGGCCTGGTCACTGATTGACCACTGACTTGGCCTGGTCACTTATTGACCACTGACTTGGCCTGGTCACTGATTGACCACTGACTTGGCCTGGTCACCGATTGAACACCGACTTGGCCTGGTCACTGATTGACCACTGACTTGGCCTGGTCACTGATTGACCACTGACTTGGCCTGGTCACTTAATGACCACTGACTTGGCCTGGTCACTTATTGACCACTTTGGCCTGGTCACTGATTGACCACTTACTTGGCCTGGTCACTGATTGACCACTTACTTGGCCTGGTCACTTATTGACCACTGACTTGGCCTGGTCACTTATTGACCACTGACTTGGCCTGGTCACTTATTGACCACTGACTTGGCCTGGTCACTGACTTGGCCTGGTCACTGATTGACCACTGACTTGGCCTGGTCACTGATTTATCACTGAGTTGGTCTGGTCACTTATTGACCACTGACTTGGCCTGGTCACTGATTGACCAATGACTAGGCCTGGTCACTTAGTGAACACTGACTTGGCCTGGTCACTGATCGACCACTGACTTGGCCTGGTCACTTATTGACCACTGACATGACCTGGTTACTGATTGACCACTGACTTGGCCTGGTCACTTATTGAACATTGACTTGGCCTGGTCACTGATTGACCACTGACTTGGCCTGGTCACTGATTGACCACTGATTTGGCCTGGTCACTTATTGACCACTGACTTGGCCTGGTCACTGATTGATCACTGAGTTGGCCTGGTCACTGATTCAGCAGTTCAAGAGGAGTATTTATTAAACGAAAGCAGGAGTATAGTATAAGAACTTCACTCGCTACGCCCAATTAATTAATTGACGAATATTTAATGAGATGACCCAAAGCGTGAAATCATATTCAACTCTATGAAATGTAGACTTCAAGTCAAGCACTTGCTCGAGAGTTCTGAGGTCCAGTCGCTCCAGGACGACTATGAATAACCTAGACCTATAACAGTCGGTCATCGGTCGTAATAATAGACGGCTCGGAGCTTGGAGGTCTTTTCTTGTGTATGTTGAACGTCTGTGTTTGTAAACAGTAATGCTCTGTTGTGATCGACAGCTGGTAAACCAAGAAGTGGCGTTAGGCCTAGCCTATGTAGCTGTAGAATCTAGTTTAGAGCACGTGTCACGGTTTTGGTTTGAAACGGAGTTTGTACGGCTACATTAACCGACGGCTAGTGTTCGTAAATAGTATACACGGCAAGTTTTAATTGCCCCCCTCCAAATTTGGTCGACATTTTTTCAAATATAAATCCCAGGCCATTTCCAAACATTGTTGGGTAGTAAGTGCTTCATTTTGACAAGGTGGTAATTTCCGGCCGCCATCTTGGATTCGCCATATTCGATACAATTTTTTTTCTGATGTAAGGGTGACCCATTATTTCAAACTAGACTTTTACAATGCCACAATCCGTTTTTTTTTAAACTTTTGATCCGCGGTAAAGTTATGAGGGCTTTTTACAACATTATTTTAGCCCATTGTGCATTTACTAACTAATACCATTGACTATACCATAATGTCAAAATAGTGCTGGATAAAGATAAGTACACACCACCAGGCATTGTCAACCTATTTTCACTTGGTTATGATGGATGTAATTTTTTCTTTCACCATCTTGTACCGCCATTTTGAAATGTGATAAATTATTTTAAATATGAAGGTGGTGTTGTGACCCATCATTTCGAATAACAATTTTAACCTGAACTCAGTGCCAGAATCCGTTTTTCATCTTAATATTTTGTTTTTGAAATATTGACATTTTAAATAAAACAATTGCAATATTTAATAAAGAAAACTCGAAAAAAAAAATTGCGTCATTGAGTTCAGCTTAAAAAAGTAATTCGAAATGATTGGTCACAATACCTAGCCTATTTCATATTTAAAATAATATTTATCACATTTCAAAATGGCAGTTCTGCCGAAAACATTACATCAGTCATAACAAAGTGATAATAGGTCGACAATGACTGGACTTTGTATCCAATATGGCGAATCCAAGATGGCGGCCGGAAATGACCACCTTGTCAAAATGAAGTACTTACTACCCAACATTATTTGGAAGTGATCTAGAATTGATATTTTGAAAAAAAATGTAGAAAAAAATTGGAGGGAGGACAATTAAAACTATAACCTGTATATTTTTTCATAAACAAAACTTTCTTTGATTCTAGGCCTATGGATACAATAATGATCAATTAATTGAAAAATTGAAATATACTTGTTGTAAAAGTGCACATGTACAGTACAAACAGTCAGTGGTTATTTTTCATTTTGTAAAAATATAGACTTACTGCAAATTGATAAAATACGGTAAGAACTGCAGGCTTTCTGAGGAACCTGAAATGTCCGCTCACCTGTGGTGCATCAGAAAATTACTGGAAACAGACATGGATGTATAAGGCATAACACAATAAATAACCGAAGAACGTATATGCTGACAGAACAAACAATAATAATTATGTAGGTCCACTGAGATTTAGAAAATACAATGTTCTTTAAAAGACCATTTTAATTTGGAATCTAAGTACATTTTTTCATTGAAAGCATTGACTGACTGCAATCCTGCACCTCGATGGTGTAGTCGAGGTGAGATGAAACGAGGTATATTCAGACAAAACCCCATATATATATATATATATATATATATATATATTCAGGTACCCATTCAGAATTTGAAACAGCTCTCTTGCATTTATTTGATGCTGAGTTGAATGAAAATTAAATGGAGAAAATATTATCTTTCAAAACCTTTTATTAAACCTCATACTTAGACCTGTCTGAATATTTGCACCAACTTTCACAACATACCTACTGTAGTACTTTACAACAAATTATTATTGAAAATTGCTCATAATGCAAAAAACCCCTACTGCAGCAAACCTGCAGACTAAGTGAACAGTTTTAAATATAAAATGAAACTAACATTATGTTACATATTTTTTACTTCCATTTCAAAATCATGAACAACACAAAAACAAAAACAAACAAACAATTAAGTCAGCTGAAAACTATTTAAATTAATATATCTGTTTTAAGACAGTACAAACTCTTCCCCCATGAAATAATTCAAAGGATACTGTAGATGCTATATCTTCCGCAGTTGATTTATGTGCCGTCTCCATAGCATGTCATCATCAGCAACGGAGTACATAACTCTTCCAATTCTTTTCTTTATTTCGCCTTTTCTCCAAACAATTTTGCCATTTTTCACCATTTCTCTTACCAAAACATGTTCACCTTCTTTGAATTCTCTTATGGTTCCTTTGAAAGATGTACATCCTTGTTGGGCTGTGCGAAAGGTAGGTTTCAACGTTGACTCTAATGAAGGTCTCAACACATCTAACGAATTCCGCAGTTTTCTTCCAAACATCAACTCTGCCGGACTTTTTGTTGTTGTTGATGTTGGTGTTCGTCTGTGAGATGAAAGAACTTTAAGAAGTTTTTCTTTTAGGTTTCCATTTGTGTCCACTTCTTTTCTTAAGTACCTTTTCACTTCTTGAACATAGCGTTCTGCTTGACCATTGCTCTGCGGATTATATGGTGCAATGGTTCTGTGAATAATACCATTCTGTTTTAAGTAATTACTAAACTCTTCTGATTTAAATATTGAAGCATTGTCACTCACCAATGTATAAGGTAGGCCGAATCTTGCAAAAATATCTTCCAAAAACTCTATGGTTTTCTTTGAAGTTGCTTGTGTCATGGGACAGGCTTCTAACCATTTAGAGAATGAATCTACAACCAGTAAAACGTATTGATTTGATACAGGTCCTAAGAAATCAACATGTATTCTTTTCCACGGTGCATTTTCTGGTTCCCATGGATGCCACGCTTTAGCAGGATTCTTCTGATTTCTTTGGCAGGGTGTACACTGTTTCACAAATTGTTCTATATCGAGATCCATGTCTGGCCACCAGACATAACTTCTTGCAAGGGCCTTCATCCTAACAATTCCTGTATGAGACGAATGTAGATCATTCAAAACACGTTTTCTCAGAGTGCGTGGTTTAATAACTCGATCGCCTCTCATTATACAACCGTCCACTATACTCAATTCATCCAAGTGTTTTTTATACTCCTTATGACCCAATGGTTTACCTCTTAGTAAGCAATCGTAAATATCTTTCATTACAATTTCCTTCTGAGTTTCTTCTTGAATTTCGTCCAGCTTCACAGGCAATACATCATTGAATTGCCTAATTTGGTATAAACACGCTCTGTTTATGTCATCCATGAAATTTTCATCCTCTTTTCCTATTATCGGTGCTCTCGAAAGGGCATCAGACGAGACATTCTCCTCAGAAGTTATATGTTGAACCTCGTAGTCAAAACCTTGCAGGAATATGGCATACCTTAGAAGTCTTTGCGCAGTCATTCGTGGTAATTCCTTTGCGGGGTTGAAGATAGAAACAAGTGGTTTATTATCTGTTCTTAAAATAAACCTTTTGGAAAACACATATTGAAAAAACTTATTTACACCCCAAAAGATTGCTGTAGCTTCTTTATCGATTTGAGAATACGACCGTTCCGTGAGCGTAAGAGTGCGAGAAGCGAAACATATTGGTCTTTCCGATCCATCCGGGAGAGCGTGTGAAAGAGTAGCTCCAAGCCCTACTGGACTGGCATCAACTGACAGAATAATTGGTAATTTAGGGTCATATGGAACTAAAACTCTATCTGAAGCAATTTCCTTTTTTGTTTGAAGCCAAGATTTCTCACATTCTGAGGTCCAGGTAAACTTTCTACCACCTCTGGTCAGTTCATACAAAGGGTGCAACAAGCTTGAGAGATGATTGACAAACCTTCCATAATAGTTAATGAGACCCAACCAGCTTTTAAGCTCATCTTTATTGGTCGGTCGGGGAGCATTTACTACCGCCTCCACTTTGTCTTTACATTTGTGAATACCCTTTTCTGATATTTCATGTCCTAAATACACAATCTTAGCTTTAAATAAATTACATTTCTTACTATTGACTCGCAAGTTATTATTGGATAACCTTCTAAAAACTTCTTTTAGCCGATCTTTGTGCTCCTCTAACGTTTTACTCACTACTCTAATGTCATCGTAAAACACCGTAACACCTGGAATGTTGTCTAGAGCTTGAGATATGAATCTTTGCCACTCAGCTGGAGCATTTTTGATTCCGAACATGAGTCTATTGACAGCATATACACCCTTATATGTGCTAATGGCCTGTACTCTGGCACTCTCGTTGTCCATGGGAATGTTTAAATACGCTTGAGAAATATCAATAGTCGAAAAATACTTACAGCCACTCATGCTCGCAAATATGTCATCCAATGTTGGAATTGGATAATGATCAGGTTCCAAGGTCTTATTAACTGATACTTTGTAATCAGCACAAAGCCGAATATCCCCGTTTGGTTTAACTATCGGTACTATAGGTGTACCCCATTGACTGTAGGTCAACTTTGAGAGAATTCCCTCCTTTTCTAACCTGTCAATTTCATCATTGACTTTATCCCTTAAAGCAAAAGGAACAGGGCGGGGTGGCAGGTAAACCGGCTTAGAGTTTGGTTTCAAACTCAAATGAGCTTCATAGTTCGGTACTTTACCCACTCCTGGTAAGAAAACATTAGGAAATTCGCTCTTAAGATTCTCTATAAACTGGTCTTTTTTATGATCTGTTTGATCTTCTGATACCTGGTTTAATGAAGGAAGCTCAATTTTGAACAACTTTAACCACTCCCTTCCAAAAATACTGTCTACGTTCCCCCGAATAACATACAGGTTGCCCACAGATATTTGATTTTCATAGCAAATTTCGACAGTCGCAAACCCTACCGGGCGAATTATTTCTCCTGTATAGGTTCTTAACGGCATTCTTGTTCTATTTAGAATCTTACCTGGAAATAATTTCTTAAACAGATGCAGCGGTATAGTACTGACCACAGCACCAGTATCTAACTCAAAAGAGTTACGCTTATCGTCAATGGTACAGTCTAACATAATCTTTCCCGGCCTGTTTACCATTTCGGGTTGATATGCATCATCCGAGAGCTTAGACAATTTAGTACATTTCTTCTTTCTATCCACAATGGATAACATTGACATAAAAGGTGGATTTTGACACTCACCTTCCTCTTCATACTCATTTCCTGTCGAAGCGTCATCAGCTTGTCGCATGTTTTGTTTCTTTCTCCGACAAACTTTGCTGAGATGTCCTTTCCTCTCACAATTCCAACATTTAATGTCTGCTGGAATTTCGCACGCACTTATGTGATGGTGTCCCCCACACCTGAAACATGATATTTTACTACCCTTTCCTTGCAAATATCCAGCGCTTTTCTTCCCTCGAATCTGAAATTGTTCTCCAACTTTTGATTGCAAATTTGATTCTTGGATTTTCGTTGTTTCACTTTTGATTTGCTCAAAGTTACTTGCTATTTCAAGACATTGGTTAAACGTTTTATCTTCGTGAATTTCAATTAATCTAGACAGCAATTTTCCATCATGAATGCCCGAAATAAACTGTTGCCGCAGATGAACGTCAGATGTTGATGCATTACATTTTGGACATTTAAAATCACATTTACTGGCTAAGGTTTTCAGATCTTTGGCGAAGCTGCCTACAGATTCACTCGGATTCTGGATTCGTTTAGTGAACTTATGTTGTTCTGCAATAATACTTCCCTTAGGTTCCAGTAATAATTGTAAAGCTTCACATATTTCGCCATAACTTTTATCCTCAATGTCACATGGGTTCAGATTAATTCTCAGGTCGTGAAATACTTTAGGTGTCAACAAATTGATCAAATATTGCTTTTTCTTTAATTCTGACGTGATTCCGTTTAGGTCAAAAAAGTTGTCTAGCCTTACCATGTATGAACTCCATGTCTCATTGTCTTCATCAAATTTATCAAAATTAGAACAGAAAATAGGTTGACTGGGTGTTAATATACCTTCTTCTACTAGCTCCTGGTGTCTCTCACCCTTCCTCCTCCTCATCCTCGTCGCCATTGAACAGTTTTAAATATAAAATGAAACTAACATTATGTTACATAGTTTTTACTTCCATTTCAAAATCATGAACAACACAAAAACAAAAACAAACAAACAATTAAGTCAGCTGAAAACTATTTAAATTAATATATCTGTTTTAAGACAGTACACTAAGCGAATTTCCGTTTACCAGTATTGGATTTTTAATTATAGCCTTAATCTATTTAAATATCATTAGGTTTAATAACTACCTAGGTTTGCTGCTACAGAGAGGGTAATAAAGTGTGTTTTTAGTGAAATAACTCAAGTTATCGTTCATGGACGTATATATATAGTGATATATATATTATTCTTTAGGATTTCTTGATATAATTATGAAAATGAAACATGACAGAGTGTGCATTTTTGTTTAATACAAATGTTTCATGTTGCAATTTCATAATTCTATCAAGAAATCCTCAAGAACAATATAAAAGTCATTTGGCATTTTCATCATAGTGATATATATAATAAAAATTTGAACGAATAGTGTTTTTGGCCTCTAGAGACATAAAATTAAAAAGTATATCGGCCCCTGACCTAGATCTTACCGTGCCCCCTACGGTAATAGCTACTTCCCTTTAGGGAAATTCGGTAAACCAACTTTTAAAACAACTTGTTTTTTTAAACAACGGCTTTAACCGTTTAACGGTTTAACGGCTTTAACGGTTGTTTTTTTAAAACAACTTTTTTTACAAACAAGGGAGATTTATTTATATAGCCCTGTGTGGAATGTGTACTAAACGTATTACATAGCATAGGACCTTATATTATATTTTGAAGTTAGTGCGGAATAAGGGTATAAGCAATTATTATTAACATAACAGGTTTAAACAAAGAGTATTTATGGTTTATTGTGTTCATATTGGAGCAAAGTAAAATTACCATTGTTGAGCTAAGTTACATTTGCGCCATGTTGTTATTACAGTATGTTGCTGTGGTTAATACAATTATCATGTTACAATGATTTTTAATGTATCATTCTGATACAGGAAAGAAGCTTAAAAACTACAATTTTAAAAACTAAAATAGAATTAAATTTCATGAAAAGTACAAATACAAGTGGCAAAATGATTGACAACCTTGTGTAAAATGCTGTAATCAGAAAATAGATGATTGTTAAATCTTAAGAGGGGTTTCAAACTTGATGTAGGCCTATATAGTAAAGTGCCAAAAACCATTACAGTTATATTGATCTACATAGCACCCACCATTGACTTACATAGCCTAACCACTAAAACCAATAAGTCGTTGACTTGTAGGAGATGAGAGGCACGTCAAGGTTATTGATAATAAGTATTACTGATAGCCTCAAGGTCACACAGACTGTTATCACCTCCAGCAGATGGTCAAGCTGTAAACACTGCCCACACCCACTGCTCTGCCATCAAACATCAGGCATACACTGTAGCAATGTAGCTCGGGTAGCAATGTTCCTCAGATATCATTCTTATCTTACGGGAAAAATCACAAAAAAGTTGCAGAAACTTTTATAACTTAGTTTTTACAGCAATGAGGGTTATACCATTTGGTTCAGAGGTAAAAGAACTATAACATACTAAATTTTAATCAAAATTTTTTAAGCTTTTTTTATCATTTATTGTTATGGGGTTTTATGAAAAAATATTCAAATATATAAAAATGAGATGGTGTGTGTTTGTGTGTCTGTCTGTTACTTAATAACGCAAGAACCACTGAACCGATTAAAATAAAATTTTGTATGAAGGTAGCTTATATACGGTACCTGGTTAACATATAGGCTTATCCCTGTTATCATTTTCCCCTTGGGCTACGCCCCATGGGCTTCCAAAGTTTCAATGTTTACATTTTGGAAGAATGTAAATAGTCAAAAATATTAATTGAAGTCAGCTGCAAATACTATAATTTGAGAGTTCAAACAGCAGAGGTTGATAGGTACAGGTTCTGCTCCCAAGATTCCAAGTTTAATTAAAATATTTATGAGAATATACTTATTTTCATGGAAACAGAAGAATCATTACAATGTATAGTCTAAATAATTTGGAATAATTTTGATACGGTAGCTTTTTGTTTACAAATTTGAACTGATAAAAAGATGTTTGAATTAGGATTAATAGGTTTTAAATTAAAACTAAGAGCTATAAAATGTACTTGTACAGTTTTAAAAATTTTACTGACTCAATGTTTACACTTTTATTTGTGTTTTATTTAAATTTACAAACTAAATTTCAACTATACAGTACCCCACTTTTATTCTGTCCAGAACTACTACTACCATCATAGACTAACCAACACAAGTAGACTTCTCATCCCATTGTAAATTTTGAAGCTCGTTTTTCATGTCTAGTTCATGTACGCCACACTGGGCGCTAGTGTTGAAGAAATTTTGTTTATATTATTTTAGGGTTAATTTCTTGATTTGTGCTTTACTGTTTGGTTAAATAAATAGGGGACAAGTTATTGTCAATGATTAGCTCGTATTATTTGGTTAAACGAGGGTTTAAATGACTGTAATAACGGGAAACAAATTGTAAACAAAACACGACCTCTACATAAACCGTACAGGAACTAACAATAAAATAGTCTTCAGCTGTTCCATAAGGATGAGAAATCTACTAGGGGAGTATGTTTTATCTATGCTACCATCTACTACTTTTATTTTCTTCTATCGTCTACTTCACATTCCCTTTTTTACATTTACAAAAATCTCCTTAATAGTTGTGTTTTTAGAACACTGATTTAATTTGACTATGGAGAATATCACAAAACTAAGCTGCACTCACTTCACTTTTGTTTCTAAAATCAATTAAATATCTGTAACGTAACTATGTTTCTTTACTCAATGTTTTAAATGATGATGTAAATTAATGCAAATACATACAAGTTTTGAACTATGGAACGAGTTAAAATAATAACAACTGTTATGTATTATGTTGTTGATTTATATTTTAACTTATGAAATTTGTGCCCTGATTAACAATAATAGTGATTGGCTTTCTAACAAAAGGTAATTCAAGTTTTCCATTAGTTTATTTTTGCTTATTATTGTTATACACACTGATCCGCAGGTAAAGATTGAACTTTGTAAAAAGCTTAGTAGCTACGGTAAAACATATCAATTATATATGAAACCACTGTTTTTTTTTTTTTTACTACAGTGCCTTATGTTGTGCGATTATTTTTCCTTATTTACTTTATTTGTACGTTTTTAAGCTAAATAAATGTTTAAGTAAGCTTATCTTTTGAAAATTGAATCGTATGGGTACATAATTTCCATACATGAATCAGCGCCATCATTAGGCTAGGTAGCCTAGCCTTATCAAGAAAGATATTTTTTCAAACTAAGAGTTTCAGTTGAGTTATGTTCCTGAAACCAAAGGAGAATGTCTGACTATTTTATACAAAAGAATTAAAGATCAAATTTTTCGCTTCAGTGTCCTCTCCGTTGCAAAGAACGGGTACAACAGCTAGTTTAAAATAAAAATTTCAAAAAATGAAAAAAATCTTGGAGATACCATGGATTTAGTGTGATTAGATCACATGTTTATTAAGTATTTTGGCAATAAGATTAAAATGTTCTTTCTTTAACCTTCCGTCGGGCGCATTGATTTTCAAACACCAAAGGGCGCTCACGCACGGAAGTTACCTCTGGGAGTACAAAAACTGGGAGTAGAAAAAATAGCAATGGTGTTTGAAATAAAACACCTATTGTCTAATGCAAACAATAATTTGTTAGAAAAACCACACATTTTGTCAAAGCTCTTTTTCTTGAAAAAAAAAAGCTTACCAAACTCACGCACCATTAGTTCTTTCTTCTAAATGCTGTTCCTTGTCCTCCCTTTCAACTGAATATACTACACTGACGACGAGGATGTCTAGAAGGAAGCAGAAGAGCGTTAGGGAAGATGATGAAGAGTGTCACAGTGACTTGGGAAGGAAAATGGAGAAGTTCGTCTCTGAGAAACCTAAATGTGAAGAAATAGCAGAAGAGTATGTTGACAATTTTCAACTCGTTCGGTGAAAGGGTTGGGGGTTCAGATGAGTGTGTAAGGAAGGGGAAAAAGACTTACTACTGTCTTACATGGGAAGTGAACCACTCCTGAAGAACCTTGATTCTTGTTCATATGAAGAAATTAGACTGCATTTTTTACACTTTATGGTCCAAACCAAACTATTTTTGCTGTCCATTTTGAGTTTGAAGAGCTGTTAGGAATGAAAGTGAGTCCTTCACAGAATATTTCACCCAGTTAAAGAAATTAGGCAAGCAAACATGCTCAGTATGGCCAAGGCCTGGTCGTGTGGTCATTATCATCAATGTCTTCCGTGATCGTGGCAATTTTCTGATCATCCTTCACGCGGCCGTGTGCAGACATAGGTATTATCGTCTCACGCAGTCACGGAATTGTCACTGTTGCCATGTGCGAATGCAGTAAATTGAAAACTCCACGTAGAAATACAATAAAATTCAAGCACAACTCCCGGTTCAAAAAACTCCCGCATAATTCCTGGATTTCCCGGTCGGTGGACAACCTGTTATTATATATATTGCAAAGGGGCACTAATATTAGTTGTGACTAGGGCGCTGGCAGGGTAAAAAATGAGCCTGTAAATCTTTAGCATGTTTGGGCAAATGCTATGTGTCAGTGTGTTTGAATGGGAGACAATGAATGGAAAATGGGAATGGCAGTAATGGAAAAAAGATGATATTCCATTTGGACTTCCGTGGATGATCTAATTTGGAATGAAAATTCCACATGAAATTACTGTAAAATCAAACAATGTAGGCCTAACAAATGAGGATGTGAATATAACTTAAAGAGGAAGCCCAAACATTGGTGAAGGAATTTGATTGGCCTGGTGTTTTCTCGGATGGGCTGGGTAAAATTGAAGTATTGTTTTTGTCAACAATTTTAGAGTTTTGGGTGGAAATCCATTTTGGGGGCCCCAGAATGTAAAAAAGTAGTTTTCGTAGTGAAGTCTGTGTGTAGATGTGTAAATAGCTACAGACATATGGTCCGCTTTTGATGAAGGGTTCTGTAGTATATAAAAAAAAATCAAACATACTAATAAAATAAGGAACATTTTATTCTTAATGCCATATCCCATCACTAAAACCAGCAACATTTTTCCAAGTTTGGTAGCTCTATCTTCATTTTTCTTAAAATATTTACCTATGATTCAACTGTCCCAGGACTTAGGAGGACTTATAATACGATCCACCCGATGGGTTTCGTAGGAAGTATGTTGACATTTAACACGATACAAATTACAGTTGACATGAATAATATACAAAGATTAGGGGTAAAAAACCATGGTTTTCAAAAAGTGGGATAACCTCACTTTAGTCAGGGAACACGTTGTGTGTGAGGTTATCCCACTTTTTGAGAACCATGGTTTTAAACCAATGGTTTATAATCAATCCAGAGGCTAAAATGATTGATAAATCTATTTAAATAACATTAGGTTTAACAATCTACTACTGCTACAAGAAAACTAATAAAGTGGTTTTTTGTAAAATATTAATAGCTTAGTATAAAATAAATAAATTTTGCCAAGTTTTATCAAAATAAAAAAAGCAAACTACAACATTTTACGATACGCTATCTTCATAAGAATGAACATGGGAATCTATAATATTAAAACTAAACTGGGTTTTTTTATTTCACGATTCTGAATCAACCACTTGACGGATTTTCATGATTTTTGTGTTGAAAGAAAGATAATTTTGAGAACTAGGGAATGTCGAAGCCATAATTTTAGTTTAGGGTCCCAGTTTTTTAGAAATTAAGTTTTAATTTTCAAAAAGTCTAGCAGCCGACGGACGAGTTAAAGTCGTTTTACTGGTGGTTTAACTAACAGCTGGTTTCGAACTGTCATTGAAATGTTTATGTCACAAGATGTTTGTATACAAAACTATTGATCCAGAGTTTGCCTACACACTATTTCACTTTTAAATGCAGTTTATTACCTACCGTAAAAGATCTATGTTATCAGGAGATTGTGTAATTTTGAACTTAACATTTTAAACGTATAATCAAGTTTTGTTATAAATGCAATCCGTCTAAGTGTAAGTGCTCAATCCTTTAAGATATAAGTGGTTTACGTGTTGATGATACATCTTTTTCTAGATTTTTGAATATAAGTATGACTGCATACAGTACACATGAAAATGTCAACCGTGTTAGGGTTATTAAATGACGCGCAATGGTGTGGATATGGAACATTTTATTGTCTATTATAGTTACTACACAACAGCACACACATGAAGTAACGAGGACATTACATAACCTCACAACCGACTCCGGACATAGGAAGAATAATACATTCATTCTTAGAAGAAGAAGAAGTCATATAGGCCTAAGTTACATTGACACTTGATAGCCTAAAGATTGGGGCATGTATGTACTATATGACAAGAATATAAATTTATCCTCTCTAACACCACCCCTTAAATTTATATTCAGCAAAATAAACATAACACAATATGTAAAACACACAGAAAAAATTACTAGGCCCCTAAACATATTTCTTTTTGTTAGGTCTATGCATTTTAGAAAACAATATGTTATGCCCTAAACTAACTATGCCTAACAATTCCAAAATGTTGTACACAACTCTCATGTTTAACTTTTGTTAGGGGCTTGGTCAGAACATCTGCTAACATTTCTTCAGAAGGTAGATACTTAATACAAACAACCCCTGATTCAACATGTTGTCTCAAGAAGTGATACCTAATATCTATGTGCTTTGATCTAGCATTAGTTACAAAATTTTTTGTCAACTGAATAGCACCTTTGTTGTCACAATATACATCAAATGGGTTCAGAGCATTTTTTGGATCAATCTCTGAGATTAACTGTCTTAACCATAACAATTCTTGAACTGTAAATGACAATGCCATATACTCTGCCTCACAAGTGGACAATGCTACTGTTCTCTGTTTTTTGCTGAACCAAGATATTAAACTACCAGAACATTTTAACAAACAACCTGTAACAGAATATCTTTCATTTATTTTGTTTCCCCAATCTGCATCACAATAGGCTATTACATTTTTATTCTCTTCCCTTGAAAATTCCAATTTAAAATTAACAGACCCTTTTAAGTACCTAAAAATTCTTTTAACTGCTAACCAGTGTACCTTACTGTAAGAGTTATTGAATCTACTTAATAAGTTGGTAGCAAAAGAAATGTCTGGTCTTGTTATTTGTGACAAATACAGTAAACTACCGATAGCTTCTTGGTATGGAACACTCACCATGTCCGTCTCTTCGTCACTTACTGTCGTGAAGTCCAAGCCTGGATCAAGTGGAGTAGTTACTGGCTTCGCTTCGCTCATACCGAATCTCTGTAGCACTTTCTTGGTGTAGTCTTCTTGAGAGATCCAAATTTTTCCAGCTTCTCTGTTTCGAGTGATGGTCATGCCGAGACAATGGTTGACAGGTCCAAGGTCTTTCATATCAAAGTGTGTCTTGAGAGTACTCTTCGTCTTTTCCATGGATTTCTTGTTGTTCGAGAAGAACAGCATGTCATCGACATATAGAGCAATAACTTGTAGGTTATTTCCTTGTCTTGAATAGTAAACACACGGATCAGCTTGAGATCTCGTAAAGTTCAATCCAGATAGCACTTCGTCTATTTTTCTGTTCCAATTTCTTCCAGCTTGCTTCAATCCGTAGACGGCTTTCTTCAATTTCCAAACGTTTCCATCCTTTGAAGTAGCGATCTCTTTGGGTGGTATGACATAGACGTCTTCATGAAGATCTCCGTACAAGTACGCTGTTGTCACATCCATGTGATCTATCTCCAAATCTTCTTTGGCTGCCAAGGATATGAGGTATCGTATGGATGAATATTTCACCACAGGTGAGAACGTTTCTTCGTAATTTATCCCTTTTATCTGGCTACATCCTTTGATTACCAGTCTCGCCTTGAGAGTTTCTTCTTGGTTTTCACATGCGGGCTTAATTTTTAGTACCCATTTAGTTTTCAATGGTTTTACACCTATAGGTAGGCTAGTTTCTTCAAAGGTTTTGTTTTTTATCAAGGAGTGTATTTCTTTGTCAATACTTTGTTGCCACTGTTTTGATCTTTCACCACTTAGGGCTTCTTCTATGGTGATTTCTGTATCATCATTTTTTTCACTGTAGTATATTACATGATCAGGCCAAGTTTTCGGTTTCTTCTGTCTAGCAGATCGTCGTGGTGCTTCACTTGGTACGTCTTCATTTTCAAAACCAAGAAAATCTTCATCATCAGTAGCTTCATCTTCATTTGGGAGATTATCTTCTGCATGATGTTCGTTCTCTTCAGATCCATCTTCACTTGACTCGATTTGTGCTGAAAGGTTTACGTTGTTCTCCTGAACTTGCTTATTTAAATTTTGACTGGTCTCAGGATCCTCTTCTTTTTGGTTTTCCAAAAATATTACATCCCTAGAGATTGTAATCTTGTTCGTCTTAGGGTCGAGAAGTCGATATCCCTTTGTTGATGCACAGTAGCCTACAAAAATAAATTTTTGTGACTTTGGGTCCCATTTCTTTCTTTGCGTTTTTGGTATCTGTACCATGGCTTTGCATCCAAATACTCTCAGGTGAGCTAGACTGGGCTTTCTCCCATGCCATATCTCATAAGGTGTTTTATCTCCAAGGATTGCTGAAGGCGAGCGGTTTGTTAAATACACAGCTGAAGAAATAGCCTCAGCCCAATATATTTTAGGCAAGTTTGCATCAAACAACATTGTTCGAGCTTTTTCAACTAATGTTCTATTGGCTCGCTCCGCGACTCCATTTTGTTGAGGGGAGTAGGGAGTCGTAAGTTGGTGAACAATTCCTTCAGAAGAAAGATAGTTCTTCATTTCTTCATTGACGTATTCGCCACCATTATCCGATCTGATTTTCTTTATTTTCGCTCCCGTTTGTTTCTCGACCATGGCTTTGAAACTTTTGAAGATTTTTGTCACCTCAGATTTTTCTTTGAGAAAATACACATACATGAGTCTTGAGAAGTCATCAATGAATGTCAAGAAGTATCTTCGTCCGCCGACAGATGCAGTTTCCATAGGTCCACAGAGATCTGTATGTACAAGGTCTAGAATATTTTCAGAGTACATTTTGCCCGTTTGAAAGGTAAACGTGTCTGTTTTCCCATTATGCAAAGCTCGCATGGATCTTCCACTACAATATTGTCGTCTAAGCCTGTGGATATTTTAGACAGCTTTAACATACCTTTCCGGTTCAGATGGCCTAATCTACGATGCCATAAAATACCTTTATTCTCAGAATAAAAACAGTTTTTTATTTCTGTTGTATTCATACAATAAATTCCATTTTTTAGATGAGCTGTTGCAACTAAATTACCTGTCTCATTATTATGAACATAACCCCCACTTTTGTCAAAGGTTACAGTGTGTCCCTTCTTAACTATCTTACTCACTGATAGTAGGTTAACTGCCGAACTTGGTATGTGAAAAACATCATTGGCTTCTACGTCTACAACTTCACTACCATTATATAGCTCAAGATCTACAGTGCCAGAACTAACTGCAACTAGATCTGAACCATCTGCTGAAACTATTGTACAGCTATTTGGTTTTAGATTGCTAAGCTTATTTACATCGTTTGTAATGTGCGTGGACGCACATGAATCCAAGTACCATAAACCTTCATTATGGGTACGCCGATGACTGTCTACAGCCAGAAAAGCATTTTTCTTACTTGTATCATGGCTATTTTCATGTTTGTACTCATTAGGCCTACTTTTATTGGGCCTATCTGAGAATCTAGATTCATTAGGTCTAAACCTACTGTTTTGGTTAGGCCTATTAGATTTATTGTTACTACCATTTGATTGAGGGCAATTCTTAGCTAGATGGTTAGGCTTATTGCACCTAAAACATTTTAGCGGTGTCGACTTATTAGACCTAAACTGTTTATTGGCATAAAGAGCAGATTCACCGGTCCAGTCCTCGGATTTCACATCCTGAAGGAGCTTTACTTTGATGGAATCACCAGTGATAGGTGTTCCCGAATTTTCTAATGCCATGATCATCGGTTTGTAGTGATCAGGCAAACCTGCGAGTAGCAAGGTACCAATCCACTCCTCACTAACATTAAATTTCATTTCATTTAACTTAAAAGCTGTTGTTATGATTCTATCACAATAATCATCAATAGACTTACATTTTTCAAGCATGGTTGTGACTAAGGTTTTTAGTAGGCCAACTTTCCTTGTTAAGCCAGAATCCTCAAAGGCCTTTTCCAGGGCGTTCCAAGCTTCTGCAGCCGTTCTAGTGTCTCTGATGTGAGAATAATTAATCTTATCCACAAATAAAACTATTCTTGAATGGGCTTTCTTGTCTTTTTTCTTCCAGTTATCACTGATGGGGTCCGGTGGGGTTTCCTCTATGACATCCCAAAGGTCATCATGTACGAGATAGGCCTTCATTGCAAATTTCCAAGTTGAGAAGTTTTCCCTCCCCTGCAGTTTTTCAACAATAGGTAGACCTGAAGAAGCACTCATTTTTTGTCGGTACTGTCTTCAGAACAAAGAACAAAAGTCTCACGTAGTCGCACACGGCACAACCTATGTGTAGGTTAGGATCAATCGTTACTCGCGAACCCGTGAACAAACTGATATCACAATGTTCCAGTTATTAATATCCATATCCACAAACGGCCTCTGGGCCCATAACCACTGTTAGGGTTATTAAATGACGCGCAATGGTGTGGATATGGAACATTTTATTGTCTATTATAGTTACTACACAACAGCACACACATGAAGTAACGAGGACATTACATAACCTCACAACCGACTCCGGACATAGGAAGAATAATACATTCATTCTTAGAAGAAGAAGAAGTCATATAGGCCTAAGTTACATTGACACTTGATAGCCTAAAGATTGGGGCATGTATGTACTATATGACAAGAATATAAATTTATCCTCTCTAACAAACCGGTGTAGTAGGTCTCCAGAAAACTGACCAGTAAGCTGCAGTGTGTCAGTAGAAACCAAAATCGATTCATACCATATCATAACTATCCCAGTACGGTAGTACTGATAGTAGTACTGTACTGATGATTCAGAAACTCGATAAAGAGGTACATTCCAAAAGTCTCAGATCTCGGGTGGGCTGGGCAGGCTTTGCATGGCGGAGAGAAGATACTTCAAATTTTAAAAGTGTATTCCAAGGAGTACTACAAGGTAGAAGATCACGTAATGAAAGACATCTTCAGACTGGTATCTTCCTTAGAAATGGCAAGGGATAGAAGAGAACGGGAGGCCAGGATCATTTTAGAGGTTTCAGTGGCCAAGGTGGTAAAATAAGGTAGGTAAGTGATAGTAGGCCTATGCAGTGGAAGGTGGTATGTAGCTGCTGTAATGATAGCAGTGTGTGTGAATCGGCCACCAAGTTGTAAACTAGCTGTTCTGAATCATATTCAGTTTTAATAGACTACTCGATTCCCGTACGTAGGACGGGCCAAACCGCTCGTTTTAAATTAAAATTATTTTGAATTTTCTCCGTAACCGATAAACTATACAAAAACACTTTGATGTACTAAACTATTTATTTTTTTAAGCTCTTTAAAATGTTTTGGAGAGAAATTTGGAAATGATGTGTTTTTAGCGAATTTCCCTATAGGGAAGTAGCTATTACCGTAGGTGGCACGGTAAGACCTAGACCCGGGACCGATTTACTTTTTCATTTTGATGTCCCCAGAGGCCAAAAACACTATTCGTTCAAATTTTTATATATATATATATATACGTCCGATAACGCGATAACTTGAGTAATTTTTGTCTGATTTTGATGAAATTTGGTTTAAAGGTGTAAAGCGGGATAAACTTGAATGAGTTCGCAAACCAGCACAATCGGATCATGGGAACGGGGCTTTACGGGGGGTTTTATGGGGTAAAAATTGGTTTTTCTCACTTTTGACCCTCAAAACACAAAATTTCCCAATTTCTCTTTAGACCTTTTTAAAGAGCTTAAAAAAACAAATAATTTAGTATGTAAAAGTATTTTTGTTCGATTGTTAGTAACGGAGAAAATTTAAATTTAAAATTCCAATGTTATTCTTATGGAGAATATTGTCAAATGTTGTAGTTTGCTTGTTTATGAATATATTTTGATCGAACTTGGCAAATTTATTTATTTTGTACTAAGCTATCAATATTTTACTCAAAAACACACTTAATTAGTTTCCTTGTAGCAGCAAACCTAGGTACTTGTTAAACCTAATGTTATTAAAATATATTTCACTGAAAATCAATTCAGACAAATGGAAATTCGCTTAGTCGGCAGGTTTGCTGCGGCGGGGGTATTATTAATATAGATACAGTTTTAATATTCAGGGAATGTTATATGATAGTTTTGGGGTAAGTAGAAATGTTCAAATATAAACCCCTATCGAGTTATGAATAATTGTAATGGTAATAAAAGAAAAAGAGCTATGGCAGTTAAAAAGTTTAATTTTTCCCCCTTTTTGAGAAAAATACTTTTTTTAACTGCTTTAGCTTGTTGTCAAAATTCCGAGAAATTTTACAAATTTTAGAAGTAGGGCGTTTTTTGAAGGTGAAGGGGTGTAATTTTCGGAAAACGCCAATAAGTGTTTTGTAGGAAATTTAATTCCTAACTATGAGTATTCTTTCAAATCTTTGCTAGCTTTTACCGTTTTTGAGCTATAGCTGTTAAAAAAACATGTTTTTATCAAAAAGGGGGTAAAAATTAAAACTTTGAACTGCCATAACTTTTTTGCGCCATTCTTTTTCTTTTATTATAACCTTTACAATTATTTATAACTCGATAGGTTGAACATTTCGACTTACCTCCAAACCACCCATTTTTGGTGGAGGGGGGAAAATTTACATAAACCAAAAACTTCCTTTTTTGATCAGATAAACATCTCCCGAACATTATAATTTTATCTCTATTAATAATAAAAAAATACCCAGGGGTGGGACTTTTGTGACACTCGGTATATATAATAAAATAAAACTTTTGCAAAACTTATGACAGCTAGCGATACTATTGGAACATCTTTGCCACCAAGACTGATATTCGAATATATAATAGGTTACGTACCTTGGTTCTTCTTCTTTGTGTCTGCCGTGTAACCTGCGTCGGTTTGTCCCGTGTTAAATGTGGCCGGCCTATCAATCGTCTTTTATGTTCCGTAACTTGTGTTTTTTAAATAATAAACTTTGTGTTAACCTGTATTTATATAATGATGAAGACTTCCGTCGGATTTTTGACCAGCTTCTACATGATGTTTTGAAAAAGGATTTGACAATGGGTCTTTGTACCCGAAACTAGTCATCCATTGGCTAAAATAAGACTGAAGACGGACCAAGGTACTTAACCTATTATAGATACTATTGGACCGAATTACACGTGGTTGTTACCAAATGAAAGATATTTTCCTGTAGATGTGGCCCTTTATAAATTAAAATAGGCTAAAAAATAAATTTTGAATTTAAAACAAATTTACAGCACATGGGCCTTATGGGTTGCCAGGCTGGTTGGTGACAAAATAACAACAAAATATAAACAGAAAAAAACAAACAAATTCCAATAACATGGTTCATTTACAGTGTGAGGTGAAAATAGAGAAGTCTGTACATTACATATTTTTGGTAAATTTTTTGACCACAGGGGACCTCTAGGAACCAATATAAAAATCAACTTTTCTTATGAAGATTTAACACGGGGTCTGGGGTCAAAATTTAAAGCTTTTGACAGCTAGCCAAACCATACGAACTACACACGGGTTGTTACAAAAGAAAGGTAATTGTCTGTATATTTGCTCATTTTACTTCGATTTCAGATATTACTTGACTAAATACTAAATGTTTTAAAAACGGAAATTAAAATCTCTATTGACATTTTAATATGGGGTAAAATTTTATCTGTAGTTCTATTATTGGACCGATTTACATGCAGGTTGTGTTAAATGAAAGGTAATCTTACATATAAAAAAAAAACTTTTGCTAAGCTTATGACAGCTAGCCTGACCATACTACTGGACCAATTTATACGGGAAAATATATATATATATCCATAAACAAGCAAACTACAACAGTTTACTTATTCTCCATAAGAATAACATGGGAATTTTAAGTTTACAATTTATTCAATTTTCTCCGTAATCAATAACCGCACAAAAACACTCCAATATACTAAATTATTTTTTTTAAAGTTATTTGAAATGGTGTAAAGAGAAATTGGGAAATTTTATATTTGAGGGTCAAAAATGAAAAATGAAAATGTTTTTGGTTTCTGGGGACATCAAAATGAAAAATTAAAGTCCCGGGCATAGGTCTTTACCATGAGACCTACGGTATCAGCTACTTCCCTATAGAAAATTTCGCTAAACACAGTTCACTCAAGTAACAATGAATATATGAAAAGTGATTGTGTGGTTGTGTGATTGTGTGGTTGTGTGACTGAGTGGTTGTGTGATTGTGTGGTTGTGTGGTTGTGTGGTTGTGTGGTTGTGTGGTTGTGTGCTTGTGTGGTTGTGTGATTGTGATTGTGAAACATCTGTACCAAACTCCACTTTAGAAAAATATGATTTATCTCTAGTATAGTACTGCACATTGACTAGGATCAAACGTCTATATTTCTAGAAAATGTTGGTTAAGGTTAAACCAATTAGTTTAAAAATCAGGGCGGATAAAACTTCCTCTACTGTTGCCCCGGTAGAGGTGGTTAATCAGATCGGTGGTTATTCTCGAGATGGTTAAAAAATAATCTACTATGGAAGTAAAACATAAAGTTGCCATGGAGTTTGCCACGCTACGCTGCCCCCACCCCTCTCTCTCTCACACACACATATATTACATGGCCAGTCAGTGTAAGGGTGTTGTTTGTCCAGGGAGACCGGGACTACATAGGGTTTGCCACGTTGCCAGAGCAAGTTCACCGGAAGTCTGTCAAGAGAGGGTTCGACTTTACGCTCATGGTTGTTGGCGAGTCAGGTCTCGGAAAATCTACTCTTATAAACAGCCTCTTCCTCAGCGACCTCTACAAGGATCGCAAAACACCTACCGCTAGTGGTGAGTGTAGTCACATTTCAAAATAATATTTATACTAAATTATAAGAAACTAGTCTAGTAACATCAATAAATGGAACTGTAACACAGTAAAATACCCCCACCCCAGCAAACCTGCAGACTAAGTGAATTTTTATTTGCCTGATTGGACTAAAATGTCTATATATAGCCTCTCTTAGAAGTTTTGAGTAGTGATTATTAGTAATTAAAAAACGGTCCTAGGTAAAGTAGTGTACGCAACTCGCGTAAATAGTGTTAACGACACTCGTAGAAGTTTTTAAGGCACTCCCCAAGAATCGTACCTTAAATTTTCTACTTTGTATCGTTAACACTATCTTTACGTGATCGTTGTGTAAACTACTATTTTAGGAAACAAATCAATAACCTTTTTCAATTTGACACCACTTTGTTTTTACAAAATACAGGGTGATTACTAATGAAATAGACAAACTGTATATTAAGTTAAATATGGTGACGCACGGCGTACTATTTTAAGCTAATTAAAATGGATGTAATTGTTTGTAGTGGACTGTATAAATGAAAAGCATGTGTTGTTTAAGACACTGAGTTTAGTGAATTGTTAAAATATTAAAAACTGAACAAACATGACTGAATGATATGACCTTGAATTGATTGACTGTACTTTAATGATGTTTGAAGGAATGAAAATTGAACCGCCTGGACAATATATTGCCCAGTGTGCTGTAGCACTAAAAACTCAACTGTCACGGACGGCACGAGTGTTGCGACTGACCAAAAGGGTTGCTTTTTACACCGCCACCCCTTGTAAATCAAAGTGGCGGGAGAGACAAAAATGAGAAACCCCTTTGCCACCGAAACCAGGGCCGTGTTAAGAGTCAGTGGAGCCCTGGGCAAGCCCAAAAGCAGCGCCCCCTTTTTTCCTTGTGCGGGCGGTGGCGGTGGTTGGGGGGCACGCGGTGGGCGCCCCCAAACCTCCGGCGCCCCTGGGCATATACCCAGTCTGCCCGTTTATAAAAGTGGGCCTGGCCGAAACATCCCGCCCACATTGAAAATACCACTTTCAAAATAGCCTGGCATGTTCGCAGAAAATGAATGATTAGATTTACATAAAAGCGGTTTTGAAAAACAAAATATGGATGACTTCCATGAATTTTAAAACAAATATTTAAAATATGTACATAAATTAGCCTTACGGCACAAATGTTCAAATAGTTAGTCAGAAAATATAAAAAATTTGCAAATACAGTATGTTCAACAATGATTAACAATGATATATATACGTATATAATACATTAATCAAAACATGAAAATTGCAACGTCATGAAAAATTAGTATTTATTTTGAAAACTGAGTTTATAATATTAAACTTTGTTTATTAGACACAGTAACAAAAAAAATTAAATTTATGATATAAATAATATGTAACTTAGATTATCAACGTTGTCCATATTAATGATTTTGAATTTTTAACACTTTTATGACTATTTTGTTTTTTAATTTTGATGGAAGATTATATTTTTCTTAAAATTCATCAAACAAATTTGTAATAGTCCCTCTTGCACCAATCATTGTGCCAATTACTGATATAGAATTTAGATTATATTATTATTTGTTTCTTAAATTTACTTTCAATTTACTTTCTGTTTATTATTTACTATGAATTTTCCTCTTTTCTTCATCTACTTCTAGGGGTTGATTTGTTGATGTTTCAAACCTTATAGTTGGATCAATTACAATTCCACTTGTGACGCAAAATTCTAGGGGGGGAATAAACTAATATTCACCTAAGTCAGGCTAGGCCTACCCTAGAACCGGCCACACTCAAATTTCTTCCCCGGAGTGCTCAGAAGGAGCCGAGAAAAATCCAGGGGTCGATACGAAGTTGTCACGGCTTTGACTGATCAATTTATTTAAATTTAATCGAAGGCTCAGAGCTCTAGAAGCGCTCAGGAAATCCTGCAGACGCTCAGTAGGAGCTATTTCATCCTCACCTTCGCTAACGTGTTTTGGAGAATTTTGCCTAACTTTTATACTGACTCTGTAGGACTGACGAGTATTCAATCTTAGCCAATGTGATTTAAATACTCGTAATAAACTGTGAACTATCTGGCTAAAATCGTTGATAAATAATATAAAATCGAATATAAGGTAAAAGTAATTCCTACAGAGTCGTCGGGCCTAATTAATATAATTGAACGGAGAATTTAACGTGATAGGTTTAAAAATAGATTTAATATTAATTTACGTAGCTGATTGTTCAAATCAGCCTGCTCCCAAGACTTGATTCTTTCACCCGCCAAAGACGGGGTTTAGAACTTAGACGACAAGTCTCGGGGTATTAAAACGGTGAAAACGAGATATAATTTGGACGTGATAATTATTTGTTGAGCGAACGTAGAAATCGTAATTTCGAAACTAATGAATTAAAATTAAATAAACGATAGCCACCGCTAGTCCACTGGCAGGCAGGAACTGGCGGGTCAAGACTCAAGTTAAGATATTAAATTTAATAATTCGAAACGGAATATTAAGAAAACGAAAAGGTATAATAAGTTAATTATGCGTAAGATAAAACAGAAATAACGTAAAACGTCAAAAGGGGCCTAACTAGTATGGTAGCTAACCTTCGTAATAATGTCGTTGTCGTATTCGTGACTCGTGCGAGCTAGTCGGTGGTCAAACAGCGAATAATCTTGTCCGGCTCAAATCATGATTTCCTCGGTCGAGGCTTAATCGCTCTGGTGGTGAGTTCGAGAACTAGCCAACAGCTGATCGGAGATTCGCCTGTTGAGCCGGTCTAGTTGTCGTCTGTCGTTGGTCAACAAACACCATTTTGAGGTTAAGTGATGTTGTAATCGGCGTTAAACATTCGTAAAATCGGTCGTTTTAACTTTATTATGTGAAACGGAGTGCTATTATGAATAAATATATCGTTGTGGGTGTGTTTGTGTACTTCACTGTTATTAAAAGTAGGCCTACGTTCTTTGGCCCATAGCCCAAGCTAGGGCCAGCACATAGGCCTAGGATTAGGATGTTGTGGATAAAAATCGGGTAAGTTATGGTGTTTGTTGACTAGCAATACGTTTTTACCCCCCTTAAAATTTGGTACCTCACACCCCTTACCAACTTCACAAAAAAAAGAGAAAAAAAAGATTTCTAACGTGAGGGGGATGGTCCAAAGGGTCTCGAAAAAGGGGCAGCTGAAGAAACGGCGTCGTGAAGAAGAGGTCGTGTACGAGAGGGAAAAGGAAACGAAAAAATAAAATCTTCTTGAAAACAAAATAAAAAGGACTTCTTGAACGAAAATAAAAACCAACTGGTATAAAAACACCTCTCGTAAAATCGAAAAACGAATAAAAGAACGATAAAACTAAAGAACTTCTGAATCATCCGTAGGGGTCGGCCCTCAACGTTGGTGGTAGGGCTTCAGGTCCTTCACGTGAACCACGTGTGACACCCCCGTGCGCACGTCTCTCACCACGTACATGTTGGCCCCACGCCGCTCCTCAACCTCGCAGGGCCCGTCGAACTTGGGCGCGAGCTTCCCAACCACGGCGTCGGTCGCGGAAGACAGCGTGTGAATCCGCCGCAGCACGCGATCGCCGTTGCGGTACCTCACCTCCCGCCGGCGGAGGTTGTAGTACCTTGCCTGCTGCTCGTAGGCGGTCTTGAGGTTTGCGTGGACCTTTTCGTAGAGGCGTTCGAATTCTCTGCTGCGGCTATCGTGGACTTCGGCGAGCGTTGGCTGTCCGTCAACGTCGGGCGTCGCCTCCAACGTTTTCCCTCGGACAGCTTTCGGAACTCTGAGTTCGCGGCCTAATGTTAACATCGCCGGCGTGTAACCCGTCGAATCGTGGACGGCGGTGTTCATGGCGAACTGGAGCTCGGCGATATGGGCGTCCCATGACCTATGATTCTCCTTCACGAACTGAGAGATCATGGTCTTCACGACACGGTTGACTCGTTCTACCGGGTTCGATTGTGGACTGTAGGGAGCTGTGTTCGTGAAAGTTATGTCCCAATCCGTCGCCAGGTCTCTAAAGAGGTTCGAAACGAACTGAGTCCCGTTGTCGGTGATTATGGACTCAGGCGCTCCGTATCGAAGGAGCATCTCTTTAGTTTTGCTGACAACGTTCTTGGCCGTTGCTGACCCGATAGGACATAACTCAACCCACTTGCTGTACGTGTCCTGGATCACCAGCAGAAAGCGGTGGCCCTTTCCCGACCTGGGTAGCGGACCCACTAGATCGGCGGACACCGTGTACCACGGACCTTTTGGAGCCCGGAAGTACATCTTCCCTGCTGGTTTCGTCTGCGCCACCTTGTACTTTTGGCAGGCATCACAGGATCTTACGTAGGCTTTCGTCTCCCGACGCCATCCAGGCCAAAAATATTCGGGCCCTACACGGCAAAGTGTTTTCTTGACACCAAGGTGTCCTGCCGTAGCGTCATCGTGGTTCTGTCGTAGTACCGCCTCTACTTGCCCTGGAGGAACGCACATTCTCCAGGACAGCTTACCACCACTCCCATGGCGTTGGGAGGTTCGGTAAAGGCGGTTCTCCACGATTTGATATCGCGGATAGCGTCGAGGGTTTGCGGTCACAGCTGCGTACAACCGGTCGTACCAATCAGTCGGAGGGACGTCGTTGGCTTCGTCGGGGCGTGCGTCGGATTGCGTCGTGTCATTCCGTTGGTCTCCCGGTCTCGTCGATCCCCTGCGTCTGGACGTGCGTCGCTCGCGAGGCGCGTCTGTCACCTCCGATGTGAGATGACTCACCGCGACCAGGCCCGATTGGCCCTCGTTGGTCACGGGCTGCCTCGACAAAGCGTCGGCGACGCGGTTCAGGGTGCCCTTCCGGTACTTGATCTCGAAGGTGTACTGCTGAAGTTCCATCACCCACCGTGCCAGACGTCCGCTAGGCTCGTGTAGTCTCATCAGCCATTTCAGCGCGACGTGGTCGGTTATGGCGACGAACTCGTAACCCTCGAGGTACGGTTTGAATTTTCGGGTCGCCCAAACCAGAGCAAGACACTCTAACTCCGTCGTTGTATAGTTCTTCTCTTGGTCCGTAAGCAGTCGGCTAGCGTAAGCGATTACGACTTCGCCGGATTCTTGGTTCTGCGTGAGAGCGGCTCCAAGACCGATGGTCGACGCGTCGGTCTGGAGGACAAACGGGACCGAGAAGTCGGGACAGGCTAGGACAGGAGCGGAAGTGAGGCGTCGTTTTAGTTCCTCGAACGATTCCTCCTGTTCAGGGCCCCACAGCCACCGAGCGTTCTTCTTCAACAGTTGTCGCATCGGGGCGGTTACTTGGGCAAACCTGTCCACGAAACGACGGTACCAGGACGCGAGACCGAGAAAGCTTCGAAGGGTTTTGCCGTTCGTAGGTCGTGGGAACTCGTCGATAGCACGGACCTTCTCTGGGTCGGTCGATATCCCCTCGTTGTTGACGACGTGTCCGAGATATCTGAGCTCCTTTTTGCAGAAGTTACACTTCTCTGGGTTTAAACGTAGGGCAGCCTTTCTAAGGCGTTCGAAGACCACCCGGAGGATCTGCAAGTGCTCAGTAAACGTGGCGGACACCACAACGAGGTCGTCGAGGTAGGCGAACACCTTCGGCTCAAGCTCCGGACCGATGACCTTGTCCAGGAGGCGTTGAAAGGTCGCTCCGGCGGAATGGAGTCCGAAGGGCATTACCGTAAACTGGAATAGGCCTAACCCGGGTACGGTGAACGCGGTGATCGGTCGGCTTTCCTTCGCTAACGGCACCTGCCAATAGCCTTGTTTTAAGTCCAGTGTGCTGATGTACCTCGCCGTCCGTAGTTTCTCCAGAATCGCGTTGATTCTGGGCAGCGGATACGCGTCGGGGACAGAGCACTCGTTGACTTTACGCATATCGATGCAAAACCGAAACTTTCCGTTGCTCTTCCTCGTCAGCACGACTGGCGAACTCCAAGGGCTATCCGATGGTTCGATAACACCATCGCGGAGCATCGTCGCCACCTATTCGTCGATGATAGCTTGCATCGCGGGATTCCTGGGATAATACCGTTGCTTGACGGGAGCGGCGTTTTCTTTGAGCCGTATCGTGTGCTCAGCCAACGCCGTCTTCCCCGAAACGTCGTCAAACAGTGGTAGTTCGCGTTCCAGGAATTCTGTGAGTCTCGCGTCTTCTTCGGAGGTCAAATTTTCGAGGGCGTTTACCGGATAGGACGGGGGAACGTCGTCGTTGCGGAGGTTTCGTACAGCGGTGTGTACACTGACAAGAGCGAGGTCAGTAATACACCGAATGCCGAGTACCACCTCCACACTCAGGTTCGGGACATGTAGGGCATCCCACGAATACGTCTGGCCCGCGATTTCACCATCCACTCTGTATCGATCCGAGACACGGCAACTCGCTCCGTTGGCCATACGTAGGTTGACGTCAGCCTGGTCGGGTACGCTGCCGCACGCCCGAAGGTGACGTACGGCGCGATCTCCAATCAGACTGACCGACGAGCCGGTATCGACGAGGGCGCTGAACGTCTCACCTGAGATGACCACGTCGACGAAGGGTCGGTCATCTCTGGGGGCGCGTTCGCGGCTGACGGTTCCAGTGAATTCCGTTATGAAGCCGAGCCAGCGATTCCACTCCTCGGAGGTCGTACGGCGTTTCGTTCTACGGGGCTCAGGCGACCTCCCGCAGACTGAACCCGATGGCCGTTTCCCGAGCCGCAGTTGCAACGACGCGTCGAGATGCCTACCCTCTTGCAGTGGTAGCAACGCAGGACCTTGGGCTTCGAACACTCGCGAAACAGATGTCCGGTTTCGTCGCAGTTCCAGCACACGAATTGCCGAGAGCCTGCCGCTCGTTCGTTCGTCGTACCGGGCGATCTGGTCCTCGTAGAGTCCGGCGTCCGCCTCCGCCTGTAGTCGACTCGTAGCGAAGGGTCACGGGGGTTTGACCGCGCAAACGTTGTAGTCTTGCGACCGTCCTCCAAGGGTTTACCAGGTCGAGACCTGGCCGTCACCTCGGATTCCCCTTCATGGTCGTCCGACAAGCGATCAATTGCCGCGCTATTGTAGACCCGGTCGACTTTCCGATCACGAACGTAGGCGGTTTCCGGGATCAGCGACATCGAAGGTGGTGGCGGCGGACGGAAGGTCTGTTGGCAACGTACATACGCCTCGTACCCCTCAGCTCTTTCCAACAACTCCTCCAGAGTACAAAAATCGGTACGACGTAAGACGAGTTTGTACTCCGGGCGCATGTTGCGGTATATGAGGTCGAGTTTACCCTGCTGCGAGAACGTACCGCTCCTCCGAATCAACGTTGAGAGCGCGACGACGTAGTCACGAATGGATTCGCGCTCGCCTTGTGTCCGTCGCCTTACCTCGTCGTCTAGATCTTGTCGATATAATGGAGGGAGGTATTGATCTTCGAACTGACGTTTGAAATCTTGATACGTCCGCCAGCTACCGCGACAGTTCCGATACCAAAGCAATGCCGGGCCGTGAAGAAGTTCCGGCAAAGCCTTCGTCAGCTCGTCGATATCGATTGAGTAGGCTTCCGCCAACTCCTCCAGACGTTCCAGAAACGAGACCGGGTCCTTCTTGCCGTCAAACCGCAGATTCCACTTGCGGACCCGATTGCACAACGACGGCGTGTCGTCTCCCACTCTCGTCCCACCCCACGGGTTGGGGTTGTCTGGACGTGAGGTTGAGAAGGCGGGTCGTGGTTGTGACGTCACCAGGCCCTGGTTGGATCGCGGCCATTCGTGGGTCCGGTCTTCGAACTCGTGACGAGGGATGTAGGTTCGGTCTTCGTAATCGTGACGCGTCGTCTGGGTTCGTGCCGGTATGATAGGCTGTCGAGGAAGTGTCAGGTCGTGCGACGTCAGGTAAGTAGTTGGCCGTTCTCCGCGACTCTCAAACATCGTGCGGGATTCGCGTTCCGTCGGTAGACCGGAGGGTACGGGGTACGACAGAATGTCTTCCCCGGTCGACGGGATGTAGGCCGGACGCTTTACCAACGCCGCGAGAGCTCGTCGAACGGATTCGGAATCAGCGTTTGGAGAGACTCCGAGCATTTCTCGCACGCTGGCCATCTCCTGGTACGCGGAAGGAGGTGCCAGCCACTGTCGGATTTGCGTATCGTAGGCTGTCGAGGCTGTAGGCCCCGATGCCGCTATCGCCGTCGGGTTCATCGGTTGACCGATGCTTCCCAACGGGTTCTTCCAATAATCGCAAAAACGTTTGCGGAGCTCGGCGACGCTACCCTCAGTATCTAGCTGATATTTTGTCATCTCAGCAATCAGGAGCTGTTTGCTCAGAGTATGAATCCAGCCGACGCGTGAGTCGTCCAACGGTGATTTCGGGATGTTCTCCATCGTCGAAGGTATTTGGGAGATCGTCGTCGTGGTCGTGGTCGTCGTTGACGTTTGAATTCCCACCGTGGATATCGTCACGTGGCCGATCGGTAGCGTATCGGGTCGGGCAATGGTCGTCGGGGTACTAGAAGTCGTTGATTTAGTTTCTCCAGTCATTTCGTGTAAATTTCGAAGTCAAAACCGTGTTTTCGAGTCCAAATGTTCGGGCGCCAGAGATGTGACGCAAAATTCTAGGGGGGGAATAAACTAATATTCACCTAAGTCAGGCTAGGCCTACCCTAGAACCGGCCACACTCAAATTTCTTCCCCGGAGTGCTCAGAAGGAGCCGAGAAAAATCCAGGGGTCGATACGAAGTTGTCACGGCTTTGACTGATCAATTTATTTAAATTTAATCGAAGGCTCAGAGCTCTAGAAGCGCTCAGGAAATCCTGCAGACGCTCAGTAGGAGCTATTTCATCCTCACCTTCGCTAACGTGTTTTGGAGAATTTTGCCTAACTTATATACTGACTCTGTAGGACTGACGAGTATTCAATCTTAGCCAATGTGATTTAAATACTCGTAATAAACTGTGAACTATCTGGCTAAAATCGTTGATAAATAATATAAAATCGAATATAAGGTAAAAGTAATTCCTACAGAGTCGTCGGGCCTAATTAATATAATTGAACGGAGAATTTAACGTGATAGGTTTAAAAATAGATTTAATATTAATTTACGTAGCTGATTGTTCAAATCAGCCTGCTCCCAAGACTTGATTCTTTCACCCGCCAAAGACGGGGTTTAGAACTTAGACGACAAGTCTCGGGGTATTAAAACGGTGAAAACGAGATATAATTTGGACGTGATAATTATTTGTTGAGCGAACGTAGAAATCGTAATTTTGAAACTAATGAATTAAAATTAAATAAACGATAGCCACCGCTAGTCCACTGGCAGGCAGGAACTGGCGGGTCAAGACTCAAGTTAAGATATTAAATTTAATAATTCGAAACGGAATATTAAGAAAACGAAAAGGTATAATAAGTTAATTATGCGTAAGATAAAACAGAAATAACGTAAAACGTCAAAAGGGGCCTAACTAGTATGGTAGCTAACCTTCGTAATAATGTCGTTGTCGTATTCGTGACTCGTGCGAGCTAGTCGGTGGTCAAACAGCGAATAATCAATAATCTTGTCCGGCTCAAATCATGATTTCCTCGGTCGAGGCTTAATCGCTCTGGTGGTGAGTTCGAGAACTAGCCAACAGCTGATCGGAGATTCGCCTGTTGAGCCGGTCTAGTTGTCGTCTGTCGTTGGTCAACAAACACCATTTTGAGGTTAAGTGATGTTGTAATCGGCGTTAAACATTCGTAAAATCGGTCGTTTTAACTTTATTATGTGAAACGGAGTGCTATTATGAATAAATATATCGTTGTGGGTGTGTTTGTGTACTTCACTGTTATTAAAAGTAGGCCTACGTTCTTTGGCCCATAGCCCAAGCTAGGGCCAGCACATAGGCCTAGGATTAGGATGTTGTGGATAAAAATCGGGTAAGTTATGGTGTTTGTTGACTAGCAATACGTTTTTACCCCCCTTAAAATTTGGTACCTCACACACTTTTAGATTTTGTATCATACCGGGTGTCCAAAACCACCCGTACACCCCTTTAAAAACGATGGAAACCTTTTCTTACAAACAACAAATAATACAGAACTAGATAAATTGGGCACGGTCTACCAAATGGTGATATTTTCAAATCCAAAGTCACACTGGAAGTGGCTTTTTCAGACCGGAAGTTGACTTTTTTAAATATAAACTACCAATTTTGATTACAGAATCAGATTCTACTTTAAAAAATACATAATTATTGTCTAAAACATTATTTGAAAAAAAATTATTTTGTGCCTCTAATACCCTATTAAAGTCAATAATTTTGGGCCATTCATCTGCCAAAGTTACTTGAAACAATAATAGAGAAAAACAAATAACAAAGATTAAATAAAGACATATGATGAATAGAATCAGCTGTTTATTGTAATCACCTTAGTAATTGAGTAACAGCTAGTATCCACATTGCTTAATTTATTTTTTTTTATAATTGGTTTTTACCACTTTAATGTAAAAACAAATGATTTATTTTCAAAATAAAATTAAAAACCAAGCAATGTGTAGACCAGCTGTTACTCAATTACTATAGTGTTTACAATGAACAGCTGATTCTATTTATCACATGTCTTTATGTAATCTTTGTTATTTGTTTTTCTCTATTATTGTTTCAAGTAACTTTGGCAGATGAATGACCCAAAATTATTGACTTTAATAGGTTATTAGAGGCACAAAATAAGTTTTTTCAAAAAATGTTTAAGACAAAAGTTATGTATTTTTCAACGTAGAATCCGATTCTGAAAACAAAATTGGTAGTTTACATTTTAAAAAGTCAACTTCCGGTCTGAAAAAGCCACTTCCGGTGTGATTTTGGATTTGAAATTATCACTATTTGATAGACCGTGCCCAATTTAGCTAGTTCTGTATCATCTTTTGTTTGTAAGAAAAGGTTTACATCGTTTTGAAAGGGGTGTACGGGTGGTTTTGGACACCCGGTATATTAATATGTCCAATCTTCTGTTCGATCCACCATCTTCAATGCAATGTATTTCTTCTACTACTTGCCAGCCTTTTTTTGTCACTATCTACCTGTATTAATAAGCCTACCTTTGGTAAGCTCTTCGAAGCTTAACAAAGCATTTCCTACTATTCTATATAAATGATGCTTTAATGGCTTGACTGCAGCTTCCCATAATCCTCCCATGTGCGGTGCATAAGGAGGGATAAAACTCCATTCGATTAATTCTCAGGTCGCCATGTTAGAAATTTCTGGAGCTTCCCGTTTAAAGAAATTCTGTCTTTTATTTTATCTCCCGCTTGGCACCTACAAATGTTTTTCCATTGTCAGAGAATATCTTTGTACATATCCCTCTTCTTGAAATGAATCGTCTCATTGCTGCTAAAAATGATGCGGTCGTGAGATCACTAACTAATTCGATATGAACTGCCTTTGTGGCAAGACATACAAATACAGCTTCATAAGCCTTTGCTGTGCCTGCTCCACGGCGCTTGGATAGTTTAATGTGAAATTGGCCGCCTGAACAAAAGGCCGGGCTGGGGTGACACGAGCGGCTGGTAGGTCACCCATTTTTTGCTGCAGGGTCTTTGGCCTTGCTCGAAAAACATTGTACACATGGATGTGTGATTTTTTGCACTAGGTCTCTTCCGTTTATGGGCCAGTATTGTTCTCTAATCGTGGCTAATAGAGCATTAGGTCCACAATGTGGGCTGCGAATATATTCTCTTCTTTCGATCAGGTCACATAGCTTATGGTTCTTCTTCATAGCTTATGGGGAGCAAAATTTGATGTTTATGATCGTCTGGGATTGTTGTAAACGACCACCCACCCTGGCTAAACCGTCATTATCAAGAAATGGATCTAAGGACAAAAGCTTAGTTTCTGTCGGTATTGCCTTGCCTTGTGCCATATGGCGTATTTCAGCTGAAAAACTTGTACCTTGTACGTACTTAACTAAATTTTTTTTTCAGCTGTCATGATTTCAGACACTGATAATGGACCAGATCTTGATTGTGTTTGGGGGATGTGTTTACAATGAATCTTTGACAATAAGCCAAAACACAATTAATTTTGTCCAGTGATGAGATGCGGTCTAGAAGATATTGACAAATATGTGATGTTTATTTTGTAGAAATTAGTAACGCGGTTGTAGATTTTCGTTTTTCCGGTACATTTTCGTCGCTGATTAAATTGTTTGGCCAGTAAGTCTGCAATTGTTTGAGCCACGCAGGACCGTGCCACCAAAGCTGTGATGTAGACAAGTTGTTAGCTGTCTCTCCTCTTGAAACTAGGTCTGCGGGGTTACACTGTGTACTCACATGCTTCCAGCTCTGGCCAGCAATGATGGTAGCAGAGCGTGGTTTGTGGTTGTGTTCTGGGTGCCTTGTTGTGAACCTTGTGGTTTCACGACTGCCTGATTTAGAGATCCGATCACTGTCCACGTTCTGATTTGTTTTTGAAGGACCGTGGATGGATTGTGTTCTCGGAAAGTTCTGGCCTGGCAGTTTTGGGAAAAGGTCTTGTTGTTGTTGTTGTGGTGGGGCGTAAACACATTTTTATTTGGAGCTCGCCCTTTGGCCGAGGCACCGGGTGGAATCTGTGGTTGTGACTTGCATCCTTTGGGAGCAAGAGTGTTTACAGCATGGTCATATCTCAAATGGCGAGTTGTTCTTGAAAATTCCTCCACGGTTTTTTATCTTGTTGGTAAAGTTTTGTGCGCCGCTCCTTGGGCCTGCACATGGAGTCACGCTTCCAAGTTGTTTGCCTGGGTGCAGGTACGGGGGCGCGATCTACCACCGCATGTGCTACCTTTCGAGGATTCTTGCATCTTCGCTACTCTGTTAGCGACGAAGGTTGTCCATCGTGCAGGATGGCTATTGTGGAGTCGGTCCAATATGTTGTGTTATCACTACTAATCTTCAGAGCACACTGGATTTGAGATACTAATTCTGTGAGAAATAAAGCAGCACAGAGTTCTAGCCTCGGTAGTGATGTGCTGTGTAATAGCACTACCTTGTATTTAGAGCACAGTAATGACACTTTTATGTTCCCTTCGGTATCCTTGTGTCTCAGGTAAACTACACCTCCATATGCTCGTTCAGATGCATCTGCAAATCCGCGAATCTCCAAAATACCATCTGAAGTCGGGAGAGTAACTTGCCTAGGAATCTTGATTTCGCCTAGGTTCTCTAGACACCGTTGTATTGAAAACCACTGTGTGTGCAGGTGCATTGGTTCATCCCATTCTAATTTGAGTTTCCACAATTCCTGAAGTAGAAGTTTGGGCCTCACAATGATTGGAGCAACCAAACCTAAGGGATCAAATAACCTAGCAATGTCGGACAGTACTATGCGCTTGGACACCTGTACTGGATGTTTGCGCACATTAGGTGAATATTTGAAATTAAATATGTCCTTTTCTGCATCCTTCCATAAGCCCAATGTTTTTTATTGATGAGTCGACATCTGTGGGAAACTGTTGTGGATGACGTTCTTGCATTTGCTCCGGTAGGTTGTAAGAAGTTTACTGCAATTCGAATTCAACTTTCTTAGATGAAACCCACATCTGGTTTGGCCCCGTGATGAAACCCATGAGGCATGCCGGGTATATGTGAAACGAGCCTAATCGTGTAGTGTGTAAGCTCACATGCTCTTCTTTACACCAATAAAACAATTACCTGAAACAAAAATAAAGTGAAAGGATGAGTTAGAGAGCATTGTATTTTTCTTAGTTAGATCAAACTATTGCAAATTATATTTTTGATCTAGATGTATTCTATATTATCCCAGACAGCACACTTTATCCCAGGGACATCCCATAGTAGTCCCATATGTCCTGAGAATGTCTCGGGATATGTGCGCTATCCTCAGGATATCCCGCAAAATCCCGGGACGAGTACGAAATCCACAGGATATCCTACAATATACCGTAATGTCCCGGGATTTGTAAGTTAACCTCAGGATATCCTGTAAAGTCCCGGGATATGTACGAATGCCATAGGATATCCCAGAATGTCCCATGACATCCCGGGACATGTACAAAATCCACTGGATATCCTGTAATGTCCCGTAATGTCCCGGTAACAAACTGAAGAAAAAAAATACTACCACTGATGAAATGTACAGTATATCTAAATTTAAATGTTCAACAAGGCCAATATATAATAATTTTGTTTTTTTCACTAGTGCTTTCAGAAACTTGGTTTCCATCTTCAGGCTGTGTTTACACTAGTACAAAAAGTAAATATTTACTTAATAAATTAATTTTAAACAAAGTTAAAACAGATGATTTAAAGGATATTGGAAAAATAAAAAATAATATTAGAAAAATTAATCTTTTGAATTTTGGATATGTTACAGTGTTGTTCTTGATGTAATTATTTTCAGTAATTCCGAATTTATAATTGGGCCGTCTTCATTATTTAACAAATAATTTTGGTCAGTTTTTTTTTTCTAAAAATAAGATTCCCACGCATTAAGATGTTGAGGTTTTATAATTTATTTTAAAAGTTTAAGGTTTCCCAGATTGAAAATATGTCTTGTTTACTATGGCTAGCATGGGTTGACTTTACTTTACTGACATATTACTACCACTGAGTTCAGGAAAACTAGAGTTCTATCATAGTTGTGTGGAATGTGAATTTAATTCTAACTTTAACCCTCCAAGTGTCCATAGTTTAGGCCTTAATGTCCACCTATTTTTGGCGCATTTGCAAGGTTTTATTAAAACGGATCTGAGAAGCTTAAAACAATGTTAATTCTAATGTTCTATATACCATTTTGTTTGGAAAATCATGGGCTTCAATATTATATCTAAAACATAAGGAACATTTTTTCAAAAAAAATTTTTTAGGTAAAAAAAAATATAATTTCGAAAATTTTCAAAAAAAAAAATAAGTTCGCGCTCAATGAAATTGTATAAATTATAGGCCTATAAATATTTGAAAATAGCCACTTTGTTCTAAATTTTATGAGGATTACAAATATATAATAATATAAGGAAGTAGATTTGCAAATAAATAAGTTATGGGCAAAAAACAGATTTCAGTACATAGCGTTTAGCTAAGAATGCATAGCCTAACCATAGCTAGGAATCTGGCTGATAATTTACATCAATATCACTACCTACTTCTTCAGGATCATCAACCAGCACTTCAAAACCACTTAAATCTTCTTATAATGCAACACGTATATCACTACTTTTGATTTTTAACACTAAAACAATGATAAACGTAATAAAACACATCAGTCATCGGTCGGAGGGTAACCTAGCTGTTTACAAATACACGCACGTCGGCACGTCAGCTGTCTGCTACATATTACGATCGGCTCAGATAACGTACAGCGCTGAGACAGACCTCTGGAGAAAGCTTAGAATGAAACGGAAAGAACGATACCTAACTCGATCCAGTTCAATCCGATTCAGTCAGTTATAGAGCCTTCGCCGTAAACGATGTCTGCTTGTCGAAAAATCGACAAGTAACACTACACAAAGTGTGCTGCTTGTCGAATTTTCGTCAAGTAACACTGGGAGGGTTAAATTAATAAAACAACAAAAAACTAATTTTGATCATATAACAATCAATTATTACAGTGCTAATCTAATGGTGATTAAATCATCTATATTCAAATACCAGTATCCTCTCCAACTACCAGAAAAACAATTCAACTACTTGAGGCCTAAACAGATTAACAGAATCATATATTATAGCCTATACTGTAGTATCAAAAATATTTTAAGTATTGCGACCATTGCAACTGTCGGCTACTCTTTAACCACTTGAAAACACCCATAATCAACAAGCGCAGATAGCTCAGGAGGTAAGGTAAGAGGCTCACAAGGCGAAGGTACCAGGTTCGAAACCCGTCTGGGCCAAAAACTTTTTTCTCGTTTTTTTCTTCAAAATTTGTGTTTATTAACTATTTAATCAATTTACTAAACTTATAATTAAGCTTTTCATACTAAATCTATATTATTTTGTGTTTTTTATGTTCAGGCCCAGACCACACTTTATCCCAGGGACATCCCATAGTAGTCCCATATGTCCTGAGAATGTCCTGAGGACTACCCTGGGATGACCTCGGATGTCCCACGGATATGCGTGTGAGCTTATCCGTAGGACATCCCCGGGCGGGGACATTAGGCATTCCTGTGGATATCCTGTGATATCCCAAGTTGACCATAGGACCACTATGTGATATCTTGCATATCCTGTCGCAAAATACCTGTTGGATGTCCTGAGGAGAAAGTGTGCTGTCTGGGATGTAGTTATAATAACTTTGTCATAATCAGTATAATTGTACTCGTATATTGTACATTATTACGAGCCGATATTTATATAATGCTACCCCTTTACAATTCTAGAAAAGGTATTTTGAAGTTATATGAATGAAAATAGCAATCTCAATATCTTTAATTAAGTGTTTGTTAAAATTTGAAAAGCATTTAGAGCCATCATATCGTATACATAAGTGTTATATCATGCGATTGTTTTGTTTTTATTCTTTAGAAACACAACCTCTGAAATATCTTGTACTAGCTGTTGTACCGGTGCTTCGCAACAGAAAGGACACTGAAGCGAAAAAATTTGATCTTGAATTCTGTTGTATAAAATAGTTACACATTCCCCTTTGATTTCAGGAACATATAACTCAATTGAAACTCTTAGTTTGACAAATATCTTTCTTTAAGGCTAGGCTAACTTATAAGGCTACCTAGTACGAATTATATGAGGCGCTGATGCATTTATTTATGAAAATAATGTACCCATACGATTCAATTTTCAAATGATAAGCTTTCTTAAACATTTATTTCGTTCATAAACGTACATATAAAGTAAATAAGGAAAAATAATCGCACAACATAAAGCACTGTATTAAAGCAAAAAAACATTTTATATTGATTTTACATCTAATTTATATGTTTTACCGTACCGGTAGCTAATGAGCTTTTTTCAAAGTTCAATCTTTACCTGCATATCAGTGTGTATATATCACAATAATAAGCAAAAATAAACTAATGGAAAACTTATATTACCTTTTGTTAGAAAGCCTACCACTATTATTGTTAATCAGGGCACAAATTTCACCAATTTAAATATAAATCAACAACGAAATACATAACAGTAATAGTTATTTTAACTCGTTCCATAGTTCAAAACGTGTATGTATTTGCATTAAATTACATCATTATTTAAAACATCAAGTAAAGAATCATAGTTACGTTACAGATTTTAGATACAAAAGTGAATTGCTCGCAGTTTAGTTTTGTGATATTCTCCATAGTCAAATTTAGCAGTGTTGTAAATATACTAAAATAGTGAATGTGATTCAGATGATAGAAGAAAATATAATTAGTAGCTACCTCCGGACAGAATAAAAGTAAGTATGTAGTTGAAATTTAGTTTGTATTAAAATCCCGATCCAAATATTTGTTTATCAGTTCAAATTTGTAAACATAAAGCTACCATATCAAAATTATTCTAAAATATTATACATTGTAATGATCATTCTGTTTCCATGAAAAGTAAATTTTCTTAAATATATTAATCAAACTATTCTCATAATCATAAAACTTTAGAATCTTGGGAGCAGGAGCTGTATCTCTTAACCTCTGCTGTTTGAACTGTCAAATTATAGTATTTACAGCTGACTTCAATCATAGACTAACCAACACAAGTAGACTTCTCATCCCATTGTAAATTTTGAAGCACGTTTTTCGTGTCTAGTTCATGTACGTGACACATGGGCGCTAGTGTCGACGAAACATTGTTTCTATTATTTTATGGTTAATTTCTTGATTTGTGCTTTACTTTTTGGTTATATAACTAGGGGACAAGTTATTGTTTATGATTAGATCGCATTATTTGGTTAAACGAGGTTTTAAATGGCTGTAATAACGGGAAACAAATTGTAAACAAAACACAACCTCTACATAAACCGTGCAGAACTAACAATAAAATTGTCTTCAGCTGTTTCATAAGGATGAGAAATCTACTAAGGGATTATGTTTTATCTATGCTTCAATTAATACTTTTTACAATTTTACTTTCTTCCAAAATGTAAACTGTCGCATCCGATCCTGGATGCGAGCGAAGGAGGATCGGGTACTCGAAATAATTAACACATTTTATGTTAAGAAAAACCGCATTGGTGTGCGGGAGCCGGTGAGGTAGGAAGATGACTGTTGTACAGAGAGTGTCGGGTGATCGAGGTAGCAGTGGGAACGGAAGGTGGTGTGATGGAAACAACCAATGGGGTTAGTTTATTCGATCAGGCCATATGACGTCACATCGTACGATATCTAACGGTACATGGATCGAGCTAGCAAATTTAATACTTGTAATATTTGAATCTGAATTAGAAATATATAATTCATTTTATAATTAAATTAATACACCACATTTCCTCCGCCCTTACTTTTGAACATAGCTTGTATAAAATTTTTATGGAAAAATGTATACACACAAATTGAAAACATCAGTGTTAAAAACAACTTTAAAGATTGTAAACATCGGTGCTGAAAATAAACACAAAAATATTGAAACATAAGTGCTGAAAATAAACACAAAAATATTGAAACATCAGTGCTGAAAATAAACACAATAGAATTGCAAACAAGCGTAAATATAAAACCATAACAAACAATTACAAATCCATTTTCTTTGGAGGATTCCTATCGCGTTGTGGATATCGCCTAGTATTAGTTGTAACAGGTGACGTAGCAGTCAGCTGATCGGGTTGTAAAGAATGGCGTTTTGCAACAATAGGACTATGCCGCTCGGACTGGCGTGTAGTTGGTGAGTGACGCGTAGTAGTGGGAGAACTCAGCTGTTGAGGCTGGGTGTGCTGGTGGGGCGGCCTGGCTGGTGACGACACCGGTGCTGACGATACACAGGAAGTAGTAACAGCTGATGTTGACGTCACGGGATCGTAGTATCTGCTATGTTCCGTGTTGATGTTGCTGCCTGATTGCAAGCCTACCAGCTGATCTATGTGTCGCTTCCAAGTTGAGCCTGTCTCTAGTTGTACAATGTATGTTACTGGCCCTAGTCGTCTAACAACCGTACATTCAACCCACTTATCCTTCCCTCTATAGTCTCTCGCTAGTACACATTGTCCTATAGCTAATTGTCTAGTATGAGTACCCCTTGCATTTATGATCTGTTTCTCTTGTTTTTGAGCAACAGTTGACTGAATGTTTGGTCTGATTAAATCTAACCTAGTTCTTAATGGTCGATTAAACATAAGTTTGGCGGGAGATTCACAAGTGGTACTATGGACTGTGTTACGATAAGAGATAAGAAATCTACTTAAAGCTATATTTACATCCTCATTTTCAAAGATTGCACATTTTAATCTTTTCTTTACTGATTTTACCGCGTTCTCAGCTTGGCCATTAGAAGCTGGATGGTAAGGTGGAGTCAAGATTGGTCTTATTCCATTCTGTTTCAAAAATTTAGAAAATTCCTCAGAACAAAAAGGTGGACCATTATCACTAACTATTATTTCTGGTAAGCCAAATCTACAAAACATAGGCCTGAGTTTGTCAATGGTCTGTTTGGCTGAAGTGGAACTAACAAGTTCTACCTCAATCCATTTACTATGGGCGTCTAGTACAATTAAATATATTTGTCCTTTTAATGGTCCAAGGAAATCGACATGAATTCTTTGCCAAACATTGGGAGGAAATTCCCATACATGAAGTTTACTTTTAACAGGAGATTCCCGCTGTGCAAGACACGCTGAGCAACTGTTAGTCACGGCCTCAATATCCTTATCAATAGAAGGCCACCATAAATACGACCTGGCTAACGACTTCATTTTTACAACTCCTAGATGTCCATTATGTAATTCTTTTAATAAAGCCCCTCTTAATGATTTTGGAATGACTACTCTATAGCCCCACATTAGTATTCTGTGTTCAACTGTTAGCTCAGCTTGCCTTTTGACATAGTCACTTAGATTAACGTCTGAATTGATTGGCCAGCCGTACAAAACAAATCCAAGGATTCTGTTTAACTCACTGTCTTTTTGAGTTTCCTTACGCACATCATTAAAATCTATTGGTACATCGCACTCTGATATACATTGGAGATATGTTCCTAAATAATCAATATTTACATTACTTTCTTCCCTGTCATTACAATTTAGCGGAAGTCTAGACAATCCGTCCGCGTTACCATGATTTTGTGACTTAACATAATTAATGTCGTAATCGTAACCTGACAAAAATAACGCGTAGCGTTGTAGTCTGCCAGCTGCAAATGCTGGTAACCCTTTTTTCGAACCAAATATAGCTAATAGTGGTTTATGGTCTGTACAAAGAGTGAACTTCCTGCCCCATAAATACTGATTGAATTTATTTACACAGAAAACAATGCTTAGTGCCTCTTTGTCTATTTGAGAATAGTTCCTTTCTGCTGAGTTTAGTACTCTACTTGTGAATGAAATTGGTCTTTCTATTCCATTTTTGTCAACAATGCTTAACACTCCTGCGATGCCGTAGGGTGACGCATCACATGACAATTTAATTGGCAAGTCTGGGTTGTAGTGCGCTAGCACATTAGCTGAAACTAATCTTTCTTTTATAGCTTCAAACGCCTTTTGACATGACAAAGACCATATAAAAACTACGTCTTTCCTTAATAATTGATACAAGGGTGTTAGAATGGTAGCAACATTTGGTACAAACTTTGCATAGTAATTAACTAGACCTAGAAAACCCTTGAGCTGTGTAACATCTTTTGGAACTGGTGCCTCTACAATGGCTTTGACTTTATCTTTGGATGTGGCAAGACCCTCTTGGCTAATTACGTACCCTAAGTACTCTAAGCTATCACTGAAAAATTGACATTTATCTTTACTAACAGTTAATCCTGTTGTCTTTAGCCTACTACACACTTCTCTTAGTCTCGACAGGTGTTCAGCTGTGTCAGCTCCGGTAACAATAATATCATCAAGAAATGACGCTACACCCGGGATACCTTGTAGTGTTTGCTCAATTACCCGTTGAAAAATACCTGGGGCAGAAGATATTCCGTAACAAAGTCGGTTATATGCAAATAACCCCTTGTGTGTACTTATGGTACAAAGTTTCTTACTTTCATCGTCTAACCTAAGTTGCATATAGGCTGATGATAAATCTATTTTAGAAAATTGTTTTCCTTTCTGTAAGATTGCAAAAAGATCTTCAATGCGAGGTATAGGATGTCTATCTACTTCTAGATATGGATTTAAGGTAACTTTGAAGTCACCGCAAATGCGTATTTTGCCATTACGTTTTAGTACGGGAACAATAGGTGTACCCCAATCACTAGTTGAAACAGGGGAAATGATACCATCGTCAACTAAACATTGTAATTCCTGTTCTACTTTGTCTTTTAAAGAATAAGGTATAGGTCTTGGTTTGTAATACTTAGGTACTACATTTGATTTGAGCTTTAACTTAACAGGATCTCCATTGTAACAGCCTAGCTTAGTGGTAAATACCTCTGGAAATTCGTTTAACAAATCTCGCACAACTTTAGACTCATTGCCGGATTCTACTTTTACTTCATCTGAAGTCGACATTACACTATTTACATTGTTGGGGATACTAACAACAATTTGGAGATCTTTAATCCAATCCCGACCAATTAGAGGATTAGCACCATTGCTTATAACATACAATGATAGGCATTTTTCTACTGATTTGTACTTAACATTAACATTGATTTTACCTACAGGTTTGATTTTTTCATGAGTGTAGGAGCTCAGAACTAGATCTGTGGGGTTTAGTTTTACATCACTTAAGTGCTTATTGTAAAATTGTTCCGAAACAACAGAAACACAAGCACCTGAATCTACTTCAAATCTCATTTGTTTACCTTCTACTTGCAAATCTATTTTAATAGGTTCAATTTTGTTGACCATACCCTGATTTACATTAACATTCAGTTCACTGTCAGTTTGAAAAATATTAGAAATGTCATATACCTCATCATTTACAACTTTATCGTTATTTTTAGATTCATCTACTTCCACATAATATTGTTTATGTTGGTATCTGTTACCCTGAGTATTTTTGGAGTAATTAACTTTGGCATTTGAACTATTTTTAGAGGTAGAATGATAGGACTTACCCCTCTTTTTTGATTTACATGCCTTCTCCAAATGACCCTTTTTTCTACAAAAATTGCACACGTATTCACGAAAATAGCACTGGTGCGTTAAATGACCCTTTTTTCCACAACAATAGCACTCTGTGGATTGCACAACACTTGGAACGGCACTTGATGCACTTGATTGTTTGCTGCGTTGAGGTCGTTGCGCTGAGGAGAATCTCTGAAGCCTCATAGCTGTCCCCGTGCTGCCGCTGCCGCCGTGGTACGTCAGGGATGCTGCGTCCTTCTCTGCTGTCTCTAGCGATGTCGCCAGCTGCTCCGCCTTGGTAAACGTCAGGTTGTCCTCCGCCAGTAGTCTCTTCTTTATGGAATTATTCCGAATACCACTCACTAATCGGTCCCTGAGATAGTCCGGTAACTTGTCCTCGAACTGGCAATGCTTTGATAATTGCTTTAAATGAACGATGTATTCCGAAATAGTCTCGTGTTCTAGTTGGTCGCGCTTGCTGAATTTATACCTCTCCGTGATAAACGAGGGTTTAGGATGAAGATGATCCTGTAGCACTTTCACAATGTCCTTAAACGACTTCTCCGATGGTTTTTCAGGCGTAATTAAGTCTTTCAGCAGATTGTACGATTTAACTCCGATTACTGTTAGAAAAGCACTTACTTTCTTGTCGTCCGAAATTCCATTACACTTTATGTAAAGTTCAAAACGTTCCACGTATGTAGACCACGTCTCCTCCGAACTGTCGAACGGCCCGAAATTTCCGATGACACTCATTGTAGTAACTTCTTCTTCTATCAACGTTAATTTACCGAACGCGGTGTAAAAATTGCCGTCTAGTGGCATGTAACGTACCGAAACAATGGCACTGCACTGTAAAACGCGCTTCCTTTATCCACGCAGTAGGTTGTCGCACTCGTCGCCATTGTCGCATCCGATCCTGGATGCGAGCGAAGGAGGATCGGGTACTCGAAATAATTAACACATTTTATGTTAAGAAAAACCGCATTGGTGTGCGGGAGCCGGTGAGGTAGGAAGATGACTGTTGTACAGAGAGTGTCGGGTGATCGAGGTAGCAGTGGGAACGGAAGGTGGTGTGATGGAAACAACCAATGGGGTTAGTTTATTCGATCAGGCCATATGACGTCACATCGTACGATATCTAACGGTACATGGATCGAGCTAGCAAATTTAATACTTGTAATATTTGAATCTGAATTAGAAATATATAATTCATTTTATAATTAAATTAATACACCACATAAACATTGAAACTTTGGAAGCCCATGGGGCGTAGCCCAAGGGAAATATAATAACAGGAATAGGCCTATATGTTAAACAGGTTTATAAGCTATACCTTCATTCAAAATTTTATTTCAATCGGTTCAGTGGTTCTTGCATTATTAGGTAACAGACAGACACACACACACACACACAAACACACACCATTTCATTTTTATATATTAGTATAGATTTGGTTGAATGTTGATGATGCTTTGTATTACAGATAGAATCAACAAAACAACAGCCATAGAGAAAAAGAGTATGGACATTGAAGAGAGAGGTGTTAAATTGAGACTAACTGTGGTGGACACACCAGGTGAGCAAAACAAGACCAGCTTATCCAGTAATACTACCTTTTCATTGACTTCACTCAGCTGTTTGTAATAGAGCAAGAGCCCATGACTGCCAGACCTTTGTTATTTTATAAAAGCTGAAAGTTTCTCCGCAAATGCTCCCAATTCAGTTAAGAATGATCGGCGACTATGACATTTGGATCTTAGTTACAAAACAAAAAGGTAACAAAGGTCTGAAATTTACAAATAATCTTCGTTATAGTATAAAGCTTGGTTCTTTCATATTTTCTTCAGAGGAATGTTAGAAATCATTTCCCCCATTGCCAGACACTTTGTGTGGTTTAAACCCTCTGCCAAAGACCTTTAAAACTTAGGTATGACGAAGATTAATTTTTGTCATTTTATAAAAGCTGAAATTGATATATGTTACTTGGGGAGCTATCGAAAGACGTTTTCTCAAAAGCCAGACACTTTCGTTGGTTATTTTATCTTGCCAGACACTTTAAAGTCTGCCGTGATTAGGGGTCTCAATCCCGGGATCTAGGCCGATTTTTGATACCTAGAAATCCCGGGACTGGTGTCTTTTAATCCCGGGATTAACGGGATTGCAAAACCTTTGTTTATATTTATTTTTTTGTGAATTTTAGGACTTTTACTTACAGAAAATTAAAAAAAAATAGTTAAATAACACTTGAAACACATATACTCTTTATTTTTAGGACGATTATATGAAATGGTATAAGTAATTATCTTTTTTGATTGGAAAATTTAATTATCATTAAACTCAAATAGGCGAACGAATGTAGGCCTAAATATATGTTTCAGTTTTTAGACGATTTGGATTTACTTTCTGTAGTTGTTATTACATTATTTAGAACTTAATTACAGTAGGCCTACAAGTTGTTTTGAGTTTTACTTTTGACATTAAACGTAAACATAACACAATTCGTGTAGCAAACATAACGTTACAATCGGAAATTTAAGTATTATTTTCATGGAAGTTATAACGGTATATAACTATAAACACACGATTATAATATCATTATTAAGATTGCTTATATTTATTGTCTATGACTTTTATCTTCGTATTTGGTTATTAGTGTCGTGATTAAATTTCTTACAATCTAAAATTACGTTTTTCATATACTTGCTACTACATAAACATATGGTTTATTGTTTTACAGTATCTTATATTTTTTTATTGCTCAAAATAACATTTTTATGCTGCTACTCGTGATTCTTCCCATTTTATCTTTTTCTCTTAGCTATCTTTAATCTATCTATTAGTATTGCCTACGTGCGAGTGCGGTTGCTCGTGATTTTTTTGAAATGTGTTTATTATATTCTAGAGTGACATATCAACATTTATACACTGTAAATAAGAAATACGGGCCAAGTTCCGCGTGGTAATATTTATTTACTTAGAAAATTGAAACATTGCGCAGTGTAACACTGGTAACACTGGCCAAAGTTTGAAACATTAAAGTACTCAACAAGGGGACTTCTCGCTCATTTAAAATGGCTAAAAAGTTAAAAATCATAATATTATATAATCCCGGGATTGATCCTGGGATCCTGGGATCGGCTGAGACGAATCCCGAAATCCCGGGATTGGATTGAAGGCCCGGGATTGAGACCCCTAGCCGTGATAAGCTTAACTGTTACCTGCAAACAGTAGATTCAGTTCCAGTTTGCCTTTTCTTCTTCACAATCTGTTTTTATAATAAACCATATGTTTGATGTAAACATATGTTATATTTGCATTAAATTGTTTGTTTATTCCTACAGTGTTTTGAAGTCACTGTTTGTAACTATAGTACTGTACCTACTACCTATTATATTACTACAGACTTTTAAAGTGTCTGGCCAGATGAAATAACCAACGAAAGTGTCTGGCTCTTGAGGAAATGTCTCTTCATAGCTTCCCAAGTAACATATATCAAATTCAGGATTTATACTATGATGTAAATTAACGCAATTACGATTAGAAATAAGTTTTGATTTCACCGTTTACATTTGGCACAGAAATCTGTTCCCAACTGGAACTGAATTCACTGTTTGCAGGTAACGGTTAAGCTTATCACGGCAGACTTTAAAGTGTCTGGCTAGATGAAGTAACCAACGAAAGTGTCTGGCTTTTGAGAAAACGTCTTTTGATAGCTCCCCAAGTAACATCAATTTCAGCTTTTATAAAATGACGAAAATTAATCTTCGTCATACCTAAGTTTTAAGAGTGTCTGGCAGAGGGTTTAAACCGCACAAAGTGTCTGGCAATGGGGGAAATGATTTCTAACATTTCTCCGAAGAAAATATGAAAAAACCAAGCTTTATACTATAACGATGGTTATTTGCAAATTTCAGACCTTTGTCACCTACTTACCTACCTTTTTGTTGCCAAAGTAACCAAAAACCAAAATCCAAATGTCATAGTCGCTGATCATTCTTAATTGAACTGGAAGCATTTGCTGAGAAACTTTCAGCTTTTATAAAATGACGAAGGACTGGCAGTCATGGGCTCTTGGGCTATAATTAATTATGAACTAGTGTACATGTTGCTCGAATTCGAGCAATTGCAAAGTATTACAGGAGTTATTTCAAAACGAATAACAGTCATATTTACAATGAGTTTAAAAGAGTCAATTCAAAGATTACCGTGTAACTCAGACCATGTTTATCTTCGTTATTGATAAACCTAAAGCATTCCTGCCGGTTTTCTCCTTCTCAAAATGCCTCGCTGTACAGGCAACACAGGTCATTGATAGAGGGCCAATTGATAACGAAAAGTCGTTTTGGGGGTAGAGTTAGGGCGCATTTGTAACCTAATAATTGAGATTGTCCAAAGTCAGGTGCTGACTGTGATGAGTTAAGCCTATTACGCGCCACTGTTCTGAAGCCGCGGTCGTTATCACGATTACGCCTCCTGTCTATGTTTCGTTGTCGTCACGTCGGAGGCATTTACAACAAATAAACAAATTATAGCTACACAAAATAACGATAAGTGCACAAGTTTAAGGTACAATCATGCTAACACGATCCGTCATAGCGACACAAAACAACGATAAATACACAAATTGAAGATACAACCTATTCGTGGATACAACCATACTAACACGATCCGTCTTGGGGGTTATGTTGACACAAACTCAAATAGTAAATAAATGTACTCAATGCGTTTCATAGAATTGAAAAATAAATAACAGCAATTAAATTATACAGCTGATCAAAATGTAAACAATTATGTTCTCCATAAGGATAACATGGGAACTTTAAAAGCCACTGGGGCAGAACCCAAGGGACTTTTTCAAAAATGTAAGGCCAGTTTGCAAATCTACGTGATACGCTCTTTCCAATGAGACGTCAATGGATAAAATCGGTTAAGAAATGGCGGAGGAGTTCAACCGACAAAGTTTCATGTAGCGTATTAATTATATAGATAATTCTTTCTATTTAAGTTTGGATAGGAAGGAAGATGTTTTGCAACCTCAAAATTTGACACATATGAACAAATGATCGCACTATAGCCAAATAGGTTCATCTTCAAAGATATTCCACCACACCATAACTGCTTCTAGCTAAAAAAATCCATCTGTACTATATATCCCTAGTACATATGGCAGCCTACGTCTCTCTATTATCTCTTTCAGTGCTACCTCCAGTTGTATCTCTAGATCAATGGTAAATCTTATGTATGTGTGAAATCTTTTCAAAAATGTGAATATATTTTGTTAAAAATAATTATTTATAGACTGTATATAAAACTTTTAATACTTAGACCGATGTACGTTGAGTTCTTTAGAGAACTTGGAACTTGTATTGATCTTTGATTATTGCCACTCAATTTACTTAGTCAAAACACTTGAAATAGATGTAAAGTAGTAGACCTGGCAATTAATCCACTCTTATGTTTGAAAACTCAAAATCATAATTATGATTTACAATGGTTTAGTTTGTTATGTTAAACTCGTGTAAACTTCTCCTATAAATCATGAGTCATTCCCCTCTGGCTCTATCACTGTATATCTAATGCCAATATTTTACACAAAATAATTTTAAATCTAAATTAAAGACAATTTAAATGAAAAGTTTCAAGTACGGAAATGGCTACACAACTTACTCTCTTTTAATAGAAAGAAATATATTAGGCCTCGGGTACGATACGAGCAGTGAGCAGTGAGTGGCAAGCGGTAACCTGAGCGGCACGTAAGTGGCGGTGATGGCTATGATACAAACTGCACATTTATAACGCTCATAAAATTTCCCCAGTTTTATGAGTCAGTTTAGTCGAAAATGGTAAACTATGCTTACCTGCAAGACGTATTGCAACTATTGTTGCTATCTGACAATTGTTTGCCTTTAAAAAAAACTTAGTTTTTTAGAAAAACCTTAACCTTAACTTGGTCCCATACTCAGGGCCGTCCCTAGGGATGGCGGCGCCCGGAGCAAACGTGGTCGTTGAGCCCCCTCCCCACCAGTAGTAGTAGCATTCGCATATTTTAATACTATGTTAATATACAAATAGCCGCTGTACGGCGCCCCCTCAGCCACGGCGCCCGGGGCAACTGCCCCGGTTGTCCCCCCTTCGGACGGCCCTGCCCATACTTTTCTGGGGACTGAAGTGTTTTAAAACTTCCGTGCTGGTCATTCCACAAACATTCGCTGGACTGCACCTCACGCACCTGCAGAGCCCGTATCGCATGTTTGCTGCTGTTTCCCTGTCGGTGAGCGGCGTTTTTGCGAAAATAGGTTTTGACTTGGAACTATAGGAGCGGCGCTGAGTGGTGCCGCTTACTGCCGCTTGCCTCTCAGACGTATCGTGGGAAATACCGATGTTGTCACCCTCCCAGCAGGTGCACAACTTGGTGGAGGGGGGGGGGGGGAAGTAGTGCACGTTCTAGAAGATCGCTCATATCTCATGAACTAGACACAATAGAAACATGCAAACATGCTTTAAATGGCATTGCATTACAAAATTCATCTGCTTTAAAAAAAGTACAAGGACAAATCCCGTAGCTATATTTTTAACTAGCAGAGTACCCGTCCTTCGTACGGGGTTGGCATATAAGTATAAAATGCTTTTTTTTCCTTGTGGGGTTGGGGTAATAGCCTACCAAGGCCGCACTAGATATACAGGCTGTGCTACACCCCCACCTCTTCAGGCGCTACGTCACAACTGTAGGCGGTCGATACTCCGCCACGCGGCGTCGTAGTGCTAGACAACACGTGGTCTTTTGGAATGTCATTGGTTTCAGTGCGTCGCCAGTCTACTAGGTCGTCTGCAAAGGCTTGGAGGTCCATGTCTCTCCTATCAGCCTCTCTCAATAGATCGTCCACCACAAGAGCCCACAACAAGGGTGAGATAACTCCTCCTTGAGGCCATCCCTGTCGAGCTATGATAGCTGTCGAGTAGCCTCCCAATTCTGCCGTCACCGCCAGAACGCTCTTGAGCAGAGCGTTAATCCAAGCTGCTATGTCGGGGGAGATGCCTCTGCTTCTGACTGCAGCATCTATAGAGTTATAACTCACATTGTCAAAAGCACCCTGTATGTCCTTAAAGACCCCTGCCAGGAATTCCTGGTTTTCTAGAGTTTCCTCGATCTTTGCCACTAGGGTGCTTAGGGCCGTCGTTGTTGATTTACCCTTCATGAACGCATGTTGGCTCGCACTAAGGGGGTTGATATCTAAATATGCGTCCCTAATGTGGCGGTTTATCACTTTTTCCATGGTCTTTAACATGTAAGACGACAGGCAGATTGGCCTGTAGGACTTAGGCTGGGCCTGGTCTCTACCTTTTTTCAGTAGAAACGCCACCCTTGATTTCCTCCAACAGATTGGGATGTAACCTAGGGCAAAGCTGCCCCTGAACAAAGCTATCATATGATTTATAAGGACCTCTAGTCCTTCCTGGATGAGAGCTGGGAATATTCCGTCCCCGCCTGGGGATTTGAAAGGGCTGAATGATTCGACAGCCCACTTCACGACCTCCGGCTTGAACAGCTTACTTGAAAATCTTCTAGCCAATGCAATATCCCTAGGCGATTTCCTATTCCAGGGTATCAAGTGTTGTCCTGTTGAGTTGCCTAGTGGGGTGTTCCCTGGGAAGTGGGTGTTCATGAGGACTTCAAGAGTCTCCTCCATTCCTGTTGTGTGACTCTCATCCTCCCGGTTTAATGTGCCAAGCGGGTTAGGCACATCTCTCTGAAGGGGGGTTAGCCCAATCCCTAGTTCTCTTTGTAAAATTGAGTGGGCCCTGCAAAATAAAATTATTCCCCGTATTTAATAATAGAGCTATGGGATTTTTCGTCGTAATTTTTTTAAAGCAGATGAAGTTTGTTATACAATGCTGTTCATGTTTCTATCGTGTTTAGTTCTTGAGATATGAGTGATGTTCTAGAATGCACCTCAGCACTACTTCCCCCCCCCCCCCACTCGCCAAGTTGTGCACTTGCTGGGAGGGCGACAACTTCGGTTTTTGTCATCTCCAAGATGCCCTCAAACAGTACCGCATTGCATTTCCCATTTCCCTACTAGGCCCAGGCTTAAGCGCCAAATTTTAGGGGGCGCAAAATTTAAACCTCTTGAATGAATCCTACAAACGCGCCTGAGCGCCAGTGTCAGACCGGTAGCTCTGCTACCAGCCCACTGGCGCGCAGGCGCGTCCAAGTGTAGTTTGAATTTGCCGCGCTTAGTAAGCGAATCGAAGAAGAAGAAAGGTTGTTTGTTTGGTACTGCCATACTGCCGTGTTGGGAATAACCTGCTCTTTTGCGTGGGATATTTCATTTTGTCCCGACGACATCGCTACAGCGACTGCCAAAAGTCAGCTGTGTTATTCTCTCCTTTTCACTAACCTGTTGTGTCGTTCTGTTTATATGCTAAATAAACAGAATATAAACAGTCATATAAATGACTAAACAACTCATACTTTTCAAGTTATTTTACACACCATCCAAATAAAATTTTGAGAATATCAACAATTATTATGTATTTAAAACCTGTGGGTACATATATATTTCTTACAATACAATATGGTATTGTAAATGTTCCACTTCTACATTCTACAAGATTGAGATATTCTGACAGAAGATATTTATCATTGCCGTTCAGTTAATCTCATTAGAAGTGTAGTATCAGTGACAGGTAATATGCCAATTACTGCGAAGTTTAAATGATATACATTTTAAAGGAGTTGATTTACCCTATTTAAAATATCAACGGATTATCCTTGTATATTGTTATACTCAATGACAATGATCGTGACATTATTTAAGTTTCGCACCAATATTACGGCAGGGAGGGTGCAACTGTTTTGTGTGCCTTGGGGCGCCGTTTGGCTAAATGCGGCCCTACCCTCAACAACAATCAAAAGTAAAAAAGAGTTACCTACACTTTCAGTGCATACTGAACCCCCTATAGGTGCTGGAATATATTGGCAACAGTTAAATCAATTAGTAAAATTCTTGAAATAAATTAAGAGAAACATTTGTTATCCCGTCCCTTAAGTCTATATTCCATGATGAGTGTCTGATTTTGAGGAAAATAAATTCATTATTTATTCATTTTGGAGAATAGCCTATAAAGGCCATAAGCATCAACATGTTTATTCAGGTCCATGAAACCTATGTAGTTTGTTGTTAAATCGTTGTCAAATTCTGTAATATGAACATAGATTACTTTTTGCAGACTACATTATTTGTTAAATTGTTTAATGGTTAGAAATTAAGTACTCTGGTACTAAAAGTTGCAACTACTAGTACTAGTAGTCACTCCTGATGAGGTTCCCACAGGTTTCGGAGATGCAGTAAACTGTGAGGACAGCTGGAGAGCTTGTTGCAACTACATTGACGACCAGTTCCGTCAGTACTTCAATGATGAGAGTGGCCTGAACAGAAAAAATATCCAAGACAACCGTGTTCATTGCTGTCTTTACTTCATCCCTCCATACGGCCACGGGTACATATATATATTTAGTATAAGAATAAGGTTTATTTCTGCCGAGTTGGGGCAAAACGGATTAAGCAAACATTTGTATACGGGTTTGTTCCAATTGCTATCCGTCACTCATATAATTTCAGTAGCCATCAATGTTTAGACCGAATGCATATAGGCTATATTGTATAATAATAGGCCTATACTGTACTTGCAAAACAACAAGTCAGTGATTGCGACGCAAAGAGTTTTTTGCCCGTGGCATTTTATTCCCCTCAACAACATTGTTCCTAGTGCACACACAAAACAATAATTGTTAGATAAATAGTTTGAATAATGTGTTATAACACCTTTGAATCTGAGGAACACAGAAGACGAAGATCATTGAGAACACCAGTTGTGATAACCTCCCTTTGATACTACAACTGACTTGATGTTTTGGAAATACTCACACACTGCATTACCTCGATGTTGTCCGATCTGAACCTTAATACCTACCGAAATGGGATGAGTGACTGGTGACAACTCACAACAAGACCAAAAAAGTCCGCTTTTCACCTACACCGCTGAAGTACTACGCAAGTGAAACTGCTTAATCCGTTTGGTCTCACCCTGTACATGCATAGTTAAAATTTAAATAGGTAACGCTTGTTGGGGATGTACTGGTTTGATTGAATGTTTGATTTTGACGGGGTCGACATTGTCCTGATGCACGTCAGCCACAGATGGGCTTTTTGTGCTCCACACTTGGTGCGCCAGAGCCCATCAAACCTGAGTTGCTTGATGAACTGCAGCATCCTATCTATGAGCTCCTCCTGAGTAAGGTGTCGGCCATTGTTCCCAGAGTACTTTACCTTTCCTCGTACAGAGCTGTACAGTCATAAAGTAGATGATCTGCGGTCTCCTCGGACGTAATATCTTTAAGTGTTGACAACTTATTTTCAAGGTATTTTCTTGTTCATTAAGATCGTACGAATGTTTTAAAAACGTTTAAAAGAAAAGTCCAGAAAGTTCAGAAATACCGAAACTATAAACACTAAATGACAGGTTAAATCGTAGTTATAATAGTAAATCAGCTGCTCATAGTATTATTATCTTCAAGTGTTGCCAGCCTATTTCCAAGCGTACACGGATTACGTGCATAATAGAACCACGCTGTTTTGTGTTGTTTCCTTGGAATCCTGATGTGCGCCAAAGTATAAACCGTACGACAAAGTATAAACCGTACGACAAAGTATAAACTGTACGACAAAGTATAAATATGCAGCAATTAGCAGATTTCTGTACTATAAACAGTACAGGGTAGCCAACTTTGTTGGGTGGCTGTAGGAAAAATATATTTTGCACCTTATACAAATAAATAATTTATCTTTATATATTCTTGAGCAAACAGGGCCGGATTTCCCAATAGGCCCGGTAGGCCCGGGCCTATGGGCGCAAGCTCCCAGAGGGCGCAAGGCCGAGAGAATTTTTTTTATATCTAAAAATAAAAATAATTAATAGCCTCATAGTTGATTTTTTTTTTAACTCTGGCTAATAAAGCATTCTGATTCTGAAGTTGATGGAAAGAAATAATTGTTAGAAGATTTAAACTATTTTTCTGAATTACGCATCAATTTCATTACAACATTGGTACGGGAGGCTGTTGACGAGCGCCCGAGCTGTGCTGTACGCATCGTATTGCCACTGCACTGCCACTATGTTGGCTCGGTGCTACTGATCGGAGTAATTAGGGGCGCATGCGTGCTAGACACTGTTAACCAAAAACACAAAACAAATAACTCACAAAAAAAAGTTATTGACTAATCTTTTGATTAGTTTATAACAATCTGCAGGATCAAGTTAAAATATATAATACGTTGTGTTGAATATTTTTAAAAAATGATTAATTTATCTTTAAAATTAACGAAAAAATATTAATTTCAGTTTGCAACAGGTTTTCGACTAATTCAATACCCTCCAAAGCACCATTAATGCTGTAATTTTCTCGTCAGACCTAAGGATCGGTATGGTTGGCCGGAATATTGCTCTGTTTTGCTTTGGAAATCTATAACCTAGATGCAGTACCACCATAGATTAAATATAACTCAAGTCGACTTTCTACCACATTGTTAATTCAAATTCTTTTTCGTGTGTAGTTCATGTTGGTGACATTGGACGTTAGTTTTGACGTACGGTACTTTTGTTTCTATTATTTTAGGGTTAGTTCTATGATGTGTTTTAATTTCTTGTAATATAACCAGGAGACGACCTATTGTTTATGATTATATCGTTTTATTTCGGATAAACTAAGTTTATAACAAGAATTGTTTTCAGCTAATCCATAATGATGACGAATCTACTAAAGGAGTATGTTTAATCTATGGTATCACGTACTGCATGGAGTTCATGTTTTTGGGCCTGAAATTAATGGCCATGTTTTTTGCAAGAATGCTCGGTGGATCAAGTTGTTTTGTTTCAGTCCCACAAACATGAGCATTTGCTAAAAGCATACGATTGCTAAAAGTGTTTATTACGGCATTTTGTTAAGGCTAAATGGGTCAATTCTTCAAAAAACTTGCAATGATAAAATTCCTAAAAGGAGTGGTATTCAAGCAATTAACTTTTAGGCCTATGGACATGATAACTTTGACAAGACTAGGGGGCAGAAAATTATTTGGGCCTAGGGGCGCCGAAATGCTAAATCCGGCCCTGATGTGAGCAAATCTGAATTCCTGAGCAAACCTCCATGTGTTTGTAGTTAATAAGATTTAAATTTGTTCTACTGATAAATTAAGTTAGGCTATATTGACCAATATTGTTCTGAAAACTAGGTTCTCAAATAATTTTTTAAGGAGAGATACAACAAATTCAATAGGCCTTGAAATATTTAAATACAGTATTAAAAACCTGTGTTACATATTATCCTTTTAAATTCTGGAAGTTGTCCAGTCACCGTTGTACTCTACTCTTACAAGGACTTGTGGTTATAATTCAAACCACATTTTTGTTCAGTGATATTCAATATTTTCTGTTACAGCCTTAGACAAATAGATTTAGAGCTGATGCGTCGGCTACATGGCAAAGTCAACATAGTTCCTGTGATCGCTAAAGCGGACACCTTGACTGGTGGAGAAGTGAGGAAACTTAAACAGCGAATTTTACAAGACATAGAAGAGAATCAAATTCGGGTATGTATTATCAGACTGCATATATCTGTACAGTAGAACCTCTCATAACCGACCATGACGGGATTGGGCGATGGTCGGAACAGCCAAAAGGTTGGATATCAGGTGGAGCATTAACCTGCAGTCTCTACGACATCGGTAATCGTCTCTTGCGACTGCGGCAGCACCCGTGAGCATAACTTGCAGTCTCCAGGACTTCGGTTATCATCTCCCTCACCACGGCAACAGCCATGAGCATAGCTTGCAGTCTCCACGACTTCAGTTATCATCTCCCTCACCACGGCAACAGCCATGAGCATAGCTTGCAGTCTCCACGACTTCGGTAATTGTCTCCCTCACCGCGGCAACAGCCATGAGCATAGCTTGCAGTCTCCAAGACTTCGGTTATCATTTCCCTCACCGCGGCAACAGCCATGAGCATAGCTTGCAGTCTCCAAGATCACGGCAACAGCTATGAGCATAACTTGCACTCTCTGCGACTTCAGGAATCGTCTCCCGCGACGGCGGCAACACCCGTTATCGGCGACAGTGGTGATCGTCTGCCGCGATTACTGCAACATACGTGGTCGGCCTTTCAGGTACGGTAACCAATCACGCTCGGCACTATCATAGTCCAACAAACACAAGTAGACTTCTCATCCCGTTGTAAATTTTGAAATTCGTTTTTCGTGTCTAGTTCATGTACGGTGACATTGGGCGCTAGTGTTGACAAAACGTTTTTTCTATTATTTTAGGATTAATTTCTTGATTTGTGCTTTACTGTTTGGTTATATAACTAGGAGACAAGTTATTGTTTATGATTAGATCGTAATATTTGGCTAAACGAGATTTGAAATGGCTGATATAACAATAAACAAATTAATTGTACACCGTACAGAATTAATGTAATACAATTGTCTTCAGCTGTTCCATAAGGGAGTATGTTTTATCTATATGGCGTTTTCTCCCCAGACAGGAAACAGGTAGACATATCGGACCCTAGGGGTTCTACATATGAGGGGTTCTACTGTATTAACAAATTATGATATTATGATATACCGTACCTTTTATAAATATATTTATAATAAGTTCTAGCCACTTTTTATGATAGCCCTTTGAGATTTTATATACTACATTCAACATTGGTTGTGACAAGTGTAATAAAGGTCAATTTTATAAAGTTATGAAATTTTTATATTTTTGTTTTTTTCTTCTGAACCCTACATCATTAATTCGTTTATGTAACAGCACTATTGAAATCTAATTTTGGCAGTGTAGAATTGCCGTTTCTGTATATGCTTTATAGTAACTGTGGGAAAAATATAATGTGTAACGCTAGGACAAAGTGCTTTTGCTGCACTCAAGAAACTTCAAGTAAACATTTCTCTCATGTGCAGCAAATGGCCACCTCGCACACAAATAACTATTTCAGCGATTGCGCCAAAATCTCAAGATCTTCTTTGCTATACTAAATATATCATCAACGTCTCAAGAATACCACAATAAACTTTCCAAAACTATGAAATAAGTACTTATGGTATGTACAATATAATTTAATGTTGTACATTTTCTGTTTAGATTTACCAGTTTCCAGAATGTGATAGTGATGAAGACGAAGACTTCAAGCAGCAAGACAGAGAGTTAAAAGCTTGTATTCCCTTTGCTGTTGTGGGCAGCAACACCATCATAGAAGTTGGAGGCTGCAAGGTCCGAGGCAGGCAATATCCTTGGGGTGTTGTAGAAGGTAGAGATATATTTAACTTTGGAACTACACTTACATAGGCCCTAGCTAGAACAATGCAGATCAACCAATTTTTGTTATCATAAGTTTTCAACAAATTATGGCTTTGCAAGTCAAAGTAAGTACATATAATATTCAGTGGCGTAAGTAGGCTACATCAAGACGGTACATTTTCATGGCTCCGCGGTACATTTTTATGGCACCCCCCCCCCCTACCAAAATATCACAACTTATGTAATATGTTTTATTCATTTATCTCAGCAAAAACCATGATTGCGGCAAAATCCAAAAACCCGTTAAAAACCTCGTCATGGAAACATTGTCATAGTTTTTGGTGATCACATCAAAATCTTGAATATATCCTGCGTTCATGTAGACATGATCATTGTCTCAACCGCCGTCATGGAAACTTGTCATCGTTTTCCGTGATTGCGGCAACATCCTGTACATCAACCGCAGTTTTGAGGACATCATCATCAGCTTCTGCGGCCACGGAGACAGTGATATCTTTTTCTGCGTTTGCGGCAAAACCATGGATATTTTCTTCATTCTTGAAGACATCATCATCGTCTTCCAAAGTCAAGAAACGTTACATATTTCCTTAATAGTGCCAAAATCTTTGTTATCTTCTTCGCTCTTGTAGACATTATGTTCGTCTCCCACGGTCATGGAAACGACGTAATCCTTTTTTTTATGCAATTGCGGCCAAATCATGAACATATCTTCTTCGGTCTTGCAGACATGATCTTCGTCTCCTGCGGTCACAGAAACAGCGATATCTTTTTCCCCGATTCTGGCCAAATCATGAATATCTTCTTCGCGACACAATGTTTTTCATGCAATTGCGGCAAAATCATGAATGTCTCCGGTCTTGTAGGCATCATCATCGTCTCCCGCGGTTACAGAAACGGCGATATTATTTTTGCAACTGCGGCAAAATCTCAATATCTTCTTTTGCTATACTAAAGATATCATTAACGTCTCCCACGGTCACGGAAACATCGTCACCTTTTACCACTATTGTGGTATTGTGGTATTGTTGGTGTATTGTGGTTACCTTCTACCACCTGGCGCCACCCCGCAACGCGGGAGTCAGGGGTGCCCATCCCTCCCAAACCCAGTGGTGCACCCCCCCCCCCCCCCCCCCCGAGAAGCCAAAGGAGTAGTCCCCCCACCAATTTATCTGACAATTTTCCCTTTACCTCATAAAACGAGCATTTCAAGTATTTAGTAAACTTGACGTACGAAAAACAAACTTGCTGATAATCAAAATTAAATGTTTAATAGGACATGTCATTTAACAATACATCATTATATCTAACTAATGGACAAATTAGACGTTTTTCAATTTACAATTCAGCCAACATGTGCTTAGTATTGCAATAGACAACGTCTTCAAAACGTACAACAATATATTCGGTGAATTACTCTACTCCAACACAGTACTGTAACTGTACAATATATTAGGTGGTGTTAATTGTTACAGGGCTTAAGAATTCAAACAGCTTTAGGTGCATTAACAATACTTTGGCAAAAAAGTATTTTGTTTCAAAATTATAGGCAGAGTCATGAAATACTGTTAGATAGACTTGTTTGACAGCACCAGGATTGCCTTTTATGAGTAATAATGGCAAAAACGCATCTTGTCAGATAATCCGTTTGTACACAAAACATGAAACGATAACAGATAGGCCTTTCAATTCACGCGTGTATGCCGCAGGCAGGACTGGAAGTAAACTGAATCAGGTTATATGACGGAAAGACGTGGTCTCTGGATTGTCGTCTATGTTATCAAAAGCTGATATTGGACTAATTGTAGTGACGGAGAGTGTTGAAAATATAATGGGATTCGTAATTGAGTTTTCCATTCAAAATTAGTGACAATAATAACCAATATCCTGGATATAAATTATGGTATCGAAATTTTACAGTACTGAGCGAAAGGAAATTTATTAAATACTTTGAAGAGTTTGGAATATATAAATACATAAAACTAGGGACAGCACAACATTTTTGAGTGAAAACACTCAATTAATTATGAATCCCATTACATTTTTAACACTCTTCTCAGTCACTATCTGTAATCGTTTCGTGTTTTGTGTTAAATGTTTGTAACATATTCTGACGACACCTCCAGAAGTGGATCTTTTGTAAATCCTGACGATGGTGGAGTTAAAAAACCACCAAAGTCCAAAACATATGTAGCAAGTAAAAAATTCGACACTGGTATATTAAGGATTGTCTGACAAGGTGCGTTTTTACCATTCTTAGAAGCAATCTTAATTAATTACGAACGGCAAAATGTTGTTGGTGTTGATAGTGAGCTACTTTAAAACACTTTTTCGGGCTCCCGGCTCCTTAAACAAAATAATACATTCATTATGACAGCTATAAAAAAAAAAATCTCCCCCAAATCTCCCTCAAAAAAGTCCCCCTCAAAAAATTCCTGTGGCGCAAACGCGCCCCATACCCCCCTCTGGGAACCCTTGGCGGGGGTTGCGGGGGTGTTAGTTACGCCACTGATAATATTCTATGTAGGCTACTTATGCCTCTTGTTAACTATGGCTATAGATTTATTTTCAAAAGTAAACATCTGCTGAAAACTTGTAATAGCGAAAATTATTGATCTGCATTGTAACATTGCTCTGAACATTATAAGTCTGATAGGTCTAAACCAACGATCACATAAGTAAGACCAATGATGGAGCACGTTGGCCGTGACGAGAAATCAGTATTTTTCACTAATCTTCACCAAGATGGCGGCTGCCGGCTGTGATGAGCTCTAGTAGCGTGCGCAACTAATTAGATGTTAGTTGATATCAATGATATCCGTGTCAATACACCTTTGTATTATGAATATTTCTATTACTAACACAATGACTTTCAAAATATGCTTTTAATTTGTTTTCTAGCGTTTACCGTTTCTTAGAAAAAGTTAGTTTACATAATTAACAACAAAAACTTTTTGGGCGAAGGAAAAATTCGGAAAAGCTACAAATTAATTTATAATATAGGTATCTATATCATATTTTAAAGTTTGATAAAGTTCTGCCGTTTGGTTTGCAATGTACGCATTTTCAAAGTCACAAGATAGTTTCTGAAACTCTTTATACAACTCTCCTTTATATTCTGACTGTCATATTAATTTTTGTAAAAGAGCTAAACAAAATATTAATTTTTAAATGAATACAAAGAATAAAACGAAGAACATTTATATGTACTCCGTGTTTTTTTTAATTAGTTTAGTAACTTTTCTGTATAGCTCCAAACTTGAGTATCTTAACTGTATTACAAGTGAGGTTGTAGGCAGGATCTGCCTGCATGAAGCAACATGGCGCGGCGGGTAGCCCCTATAGTACAATTTAAATTACAACCAAACTACATCAGCTAAAAAATTTTTAAAATATGATCAAAAAAATTCAACTCTTTAGCTACAAAATCCACAATTTTTTAACTTACCTGACCAAAAAATACAAAAAGTAGCAGCCGACAAACTTTGTCATGTCGATATTTTAAAAGTCATTTAAAAGTACCACTCTATTTGAAGATTTAAAATAGAGAATATTAACTCTTAAGCTTTTAATTAGAACCAATAGTGTCCTGGACTTATTGACATCTCTCATACGAAGTTTCAAACATTTACCTTTAGTCTAAGTAGGCTAAATATCAAGTTATTTTGAAGCGGGACATTGAGTTTTGGTGCCGTTTTCATCGACATCTACCGCTTCTATCCTACAGTATGATGACGGACCTGGCTTCAGCTGCTTGAATGTTAGTTAGATAGGCGTGCTCCATCTATTGATCTTATGTGATTGTTGGTCTAAACCTACTATAGAACTTAACAAACAAAAAAAATTGCCTACAGCCTAGGCTTGTGGAGGTAATGATGGATGGAGTATGTTTGTTACTAATTATTTTGCTAATCTAACAAATAAGCCATTTTCTAATAGTATAAAAAATATTAAAGTGGATACTTTTTACAGTACATTATATAGTATATTAAATATACTATAGTATATTAAATATACTATAGTATATTAAAATATCACCATCATATTTATAAGAAACTAGTGTACCTGCTGTTGCTCGAATTTGTATATACATATATTATTACTAGCTGTACCCGCGGGCTTTGCCCCGTTTAACTTCATATGTGAGCTCGTTCGCATGGCTCAATCACGTCCTGGTTGAAGTTCGTTCGCTACGCTCACTCACCTTTAAGTTGGGGCTCGTTCGCTGCGCTCACTTGCCTTCAGGTTAGCTCGTTCGCTACGCTAACTCGCCTCCGGGTTGAAGTTCGTTCGCTACGCTCACTCACCTTTTGGTTTCGAATTAGCTGTTGTCAAATATTTAAAAAAATAATAGTGCTGCACTCTGTTGGTAATCCTTGTAACTTTAATACTATTGAACATCATAGAACAGAACCAACATGTTTAACTGAAACAGCTGTTAAGATTCATTAATTCCATTTAAATATGAGTACTCATTAGGTTAACATGGGAAACTCTAGAGCCACTGGGGCGGAGCCCGAGAGTCCGATCAGAATAAAAACCACTTAGTTTTCCTATTTAATGCCTAAAGAATCAGTGTACCAAATTTCAGCCTCCTAGGTAAGTGGGGGAAGTGGGAGAATTAGTGATGAGTGAGTGAGTCAGTGAGTCAGTCAGTCAGTGAGTCAGTGAGGGCTTTGCCTTTTATATATATATAGATGTATATGTATAATAAACACATATACGTAATAATATTACAGGCGTTATTTTAAAACGAATAACAGTCGTCATTTCTGATGACTTTAAAAGACTTGACTCAATAATAATGGAAATACTCAAGATGTACATAACAGATAGATATAATCAACATTTCTTGTAAATATCTTATCATTTTTCAAAAGCTGATCTTGTTTTTTAACAATTATAAATTATAAAAAAAAAACATTATTTCTATTTCTTCTCCTTGGTGGTGTTCATGACTTTCCTATGTTTCCATAGTTTGCAAATCGGCTCTTTCAACGATTACTAAGAAATTCAGCACAGCGTTAATTCAGTTTTCTTTTTAGTATATCAAATTTTCCAGGCTCTCTCGCTTTTTCCCATTGTAATATTTACGCCAACCCAAATTCAAATAGTAAATATTTAATTTCTACCAAGTCAGTAAATATTTGTAGCAAACTGTTAAATTAACAAACTTATTGACAGTTTACAATTAACATATGTTCTTCTTCTCACTTTTAATTTCTGACAACAGCTGGAGTTTCATAACGATGTTGTTTCCCTTGTTAATCTTGTGGAGGAATACGAAGCTTTAAAGGGCCCCAGGGCCTAACTTTCTAATTATTTTCCTAAAAATACGCTCTTTCCAATGACACCAAAAACATGTCTATCGGTTCAGTAGTTTGGAGGAATAATTGTCACTGCTTGTGTATTAAAAAAGTTTGGATTTTGTTATAAATACGACGGTGATATTTTATCTCATGATTCTAGGATAACCATTAATGAGCTGTTTAGAACAATAATTATAAGCTTAAGTTAATTGTCTGGTCTAGAACTCATCATTATTCAGCCTACACCAGCTTTTGTCACAATTACTTGTTTACTGACTAATATGTTGTCACCTGATACACCTATTCTGTAATCTTACAATGAACTTATAATGCCTTAACAAATTATTAATAACGCTCATTTCAACCTTTGTACTTCTTAGTACAATCCAGACTCAGTGATGTAGTGGTACAGAATGTTTGTGAACTTATATTTATTTAGATATATTATTTTAGTGGAAAATCCCAAGCACAGTGACTTTAGCAAACTGCGAAACTTCCTGATAACTACCCACATGCAGGACCTCAAGGACGTAACTGAAGATGTACACTATGAGAACTTTAGAGCACAATGTATCTCCCAGATCTCACAAGCCAACAGAGAGAGAGGGTAAGAATACATGTTGATAGTGGAGGGCCACTGTTACAGTAGTGGGGAAATAAACTTGGACTTCAAAAACTATTTATAGTTGTCAATATTGTTGTCCTTCAAGGGATCTATAGGAAGCATCTCAGCATAGTTGCCTACGGTTCCCCAGTACTCACTAATGCCGGGGGAAATTAATTGATGATAAAGTTTTGCTAAGCCCTCCTGCCAATTAACAGTTAATTGAGTTGAGTTAAAAAATAAACTTGCATGCTTCAGGATTTTCAAGTCAAGTTTTTTAAAAGTGAAGTGGCATGATTGTTTCAAAACTGGTTTCAATAAAGCTTATAAAACTTACCAAAACTATGAAATAGGTACTTTATGGTATGTAAAAAAAGCTTATAGATTATGTTAGTTTAAAATACAAATACATACTTACACTGTAGCCTACTAAATAACTTAATTGTATATTTTGGTTTTACAGGAAGCTTAAACGAGACTCTGGAGCCCAAATAGAAGGAGTCATCACAGAAACTGACCGCCTGCTTCTACAAAAAGACGAGGAGGTAATAAAGAAGTTAATTTCATACCAAAACAGTATAATATACTTTTAAAATTCATACAAAAAAGTTTGTTGTGTTAGCTTACTTTTACTGTTCAGTACTCATAGCTTCAACTTTTTACTTTCTCCCCCTGTGGAGAATGTATTGTTTTTTCAAATTTTCGAGTTTGAGATTTGAATGGATGTATCGGTTTTGGGTCCCCCCTGAACCCAAAAAAGTGGTTTTCAAAGTGATGTCCGTCCGTTTGTGTGTGTGTGTGTGTTTGTGTGTGTGTGTGTGTGTGTGTGTGTGTGTGTGCGTGCGTGTGTGTGTGTGTGTGTGTCTGTATTCACCGAATAGTGGCATCCTTCACAGGCACACGGCCGTACTGTGGCACCTTCAAAAATTGTGGCACCTTTTTCAGGGTGCCACAGCTAATTCGATCATTTTTTGGGGTTTCCAGCATTATTACGTCGTTTAAACATCACATGCCACAATTGAGTATTTTTGAAATCGTTTATGTGAGTTTAAGTAGCGCAGGTACACGCCGAATTGTGGAACACGAAACCATACCGGTAGCTAGCGCGCCTCGCGCCGTCCGCTGGAACTATAACCTTCCTAATGCTATGTTGCCAATTCTCACGCCAGCCTACACTCTAAATAGTGGCAATTCAGTATATATCAACAGTGTGTGGACAGGATGCCAAATGAGTTGTAGCGCTTGAGCAGTGTGTAGAACAGTGCAACAAGCAACTAATAAACTAATAATACTATACTGCCACGTACTATAAAACAATTTAAGTACCATAAATAATATACTTTTGCTCCGAGTGGTGAACAATGTTTTACATTACACATATTTTGTGTAGTAAATAATTATTTAAATTGATTTTATGACACCATTAAAAAAATTATATTTGTTTACAAACATAAATTGGTAACGTAGTTATTTTGTATCAATTGAATACATTGAAATTTACATTGAAACAATAACAATGTTTTAGGTTAGAACACTGTATAAGTTGTCCTATGCTGCAATTTTTTATCTTAAAAACAATTTCGTGCTGATACATCTATTTTATTAACGTTCTAGTCATGTTGACAAAATATTTTACAATTACATTTCTGCATCACTCAGTAAAAGTAGATTTCGATGCATCATTGCTGAAAGTTATGTTTTGCCTCTCACTTTTAGAGTATTCCAAAGACATCTAATGTTTCAATCCATGTTCAAATGTTATATGAGGTAAACATGCTTTCTTTGTTGACTTCTCGGCAGCATTCGATACTATTGATAGGAAGTCGCTACTGTTTAAGTTATCCTGTATAGGTGTTTCAACAAAATTTTTAAATATTTTTAAGAACTATTATGATGGTACTAGAGCGGGTGTGTGGTGTGGAGACAGTGTGACAGCAAATTTTGAAACTTCGACAGGTCTTAGGCAAGGATGTTCTGCGAGTCCTTTAATGTTCACTTTATTTATTAATGATCTCCCTGAGGCACTTGGTGGCGGCTGTAATTTTGGAGGGACTAGGATAAACATTCTTTTATATGCCGACGACGTCGTGTTGTTAGCGCCTACGTCCACCTGCTTACAACTTATGATAAGAAATTTAGAAACTTACTGTGAAACATGGAATTTGAGATTTAATCTTGAAAAATCAAAAATAATCGTTTTCAGGAATGGGGGTAAATTGGCCTCGTCAGATAAATGGTGGTTCAATGGGAAACGTGTAGAAGTAGTAAACTGCTATAAATACCTCGGAGTGTTATTCACAGCGACGTTGTCTTGGCAATCACATTTTAAAGATAAAGCGAGGCAAGCAAAATTAGCAATTAACTCGGTGTGGAATAACTTAATCAATAATAAATCTGTGCCTTTATCATCTAAAATTATGTGTTTTAATTCCGTCATAAAATCAATTGTTAGTTATGGGGCTCAGGTATGGGGTTGCTTCGAATCTGAATTCCTAGAATCCGTTCAAAAATTATTTTTAAAGAGACTCTTTCGGTTGCCTTATAACACGCCAAACTATGTGATTTATTTAGAAAGTGGATTTAAAAAATTGTTTTTTTATAATATGATTACGAATTTAAATTACCTATTAAAAGTACTACATTTCTCCGATAATAGACTTCCTTTGATTCTAGCCAAACAAATTATAAACCAAAACTTAGATTGGTGCAGACAGTGGAAGATGCTAGGTGAGAAGGTAGGGGTTGATGTAGATTTTGGATCAGAGGCGGTAAAATCGAGATGTCTGACGGTGGTGGAAAAGCTGAGTGACGTATGGATAGGAGAGTGTATAGGGCGCACACGCACGTCCATTCACCACAGTCAGCTGATCAGCCTCGACCTTGGCCTTGAACTTGGCGATAGAAGCTACCTTACTGATAACGCCGATGTCAGCTTCGTTTCCTGGATAATTAAGGCTAGGGCAGAGCTGCTCTATTTGAATGGTAAACCTTGGTCAACGGGAAATAAGTTCTGTTCTCTTTGTAATATGGGTGAAATTGAAACCACATTTCATTTCATCGCTATTTGTCCAATTTTAAGTAATCTTAGATTAAAATTTTTACACAATAGAGTCCTTTCTGAACGGGATTATATTAGTTTTTTAAATGGCAGGGATTGGCAAGCGTTAGTAAATTATTTAAAAAACGCCTGGCAATACAGGTGGATTTTAAGAGGGTTCCCTACCCCCATTGAAAAACGTCAGAAAACCGCTTCGCGCGGTATCATATAGCGATTCTAGTTTTAACATTTAAATTGTGGACCAAACACCATTTTGTACATAAAGAGTGGTTCTACTAAGTTTGCTTTTTAAAATTGTCTATGCTTACGCAATCAAGGGCAACGACTTGTCAAAGTTAGTGAACTTTAGAGTTAAAGTTCACTAACTTTGACAAGTCGTTGCCCTTGATTGCGTAAGCATAGACATTTTTTAAAAAGCAAACTTAGTAGAACCACTCTTTATGTACAAAATGGTGTTTGGTCCACAATTTAAATGTTAAAACTAGAATCGCTATATGATACCGCGCGAAGCGGTTTTCTGACGTTTTTCAATGGGGGTAGGGAACCCTCTTAATACAAGAATTTAACAATTGAGGAAAAAATATCATAAAAAATTTAAATATCGTACTTTTCCAAACTTCTAAAAAAAAAAAAAAAAAACGATATAACTAGAGAAACTGGTTGGATTGTATTATATTTCTTAACTTTAAAATATTGGCCATAATTGTTAGTTTATGGAAAGATTTATAATTTTATTTTAAAGGAATCCAATAACTGTTTTGATTTAGTTTTAGACGTGCCAACCCGGCAGACGACCGAGAGGTCATTGCCGTAGCGCGTAGGCACGTCCCCTGCGTGGGACGAATTATTGTGCACTGGGTATTTTGGAAATAAAGCGCTTTTTCTTTCTTTCTTTCTTTCTTTCATGAGGTAAACATATAACCGAATCAATTAAAGTACTTAAATTAAAATACATATTATTATCAACATGCATAAACTAGTTCAGATTATATATCATCTCACAATCATATTTGCAAAACCTACTGTACTGTGGTGTTTTAACCAGTCCCCACTAACAAAAGCATAAAATGAAAGGTCCTAAAGACGTTAAGATTGAGTCATAACAAGAGTAGTTTAAAAGTTGTAACCGTGATACTGTAAACAATTTGATATTGTTTGATATTATTTAATCGTTTTAAAATTTTGTCAATCTATCTGTTACTTTAAATACAAATGTATTTTTATTATTCAATGTTTTGTTTTGTAGAACCTTTAGTATTCTCAACTTTATTAAATAAACCTATTTCAACATACAATATCAATTTTAGGAAATTCCTAGTATGGTTGGAAATATATTGGCATCCGTGATGTTTGTGTAATGTTTTTTAAAACACAATATGTTATATTTAACTTCACTTATTATTTATTTAATGTGTTTCTACTTCTTGAAATTCTCAGTTAACTGGAAGGCGGAGCAAACAGTTTGTTCTAAAATGAACTTGGAAATTCTAAACAACCTTTTTTCTGTTGGTTTACTTAAAGTCTATAATGTTCTACTATGAATGCAAATCTATAATATAGTATACATTTCCAGTCCCACCCTCAAAAACTATGATATTTAATAGTTGAATTTTTATAACGTATCAACACATTATTTTTAATTGGTCACCAAACTGATTCTTAAATTTTTGAATTAGTAGTTGCAAGAGTACGCAAAACTGCAGAGAGTCCTTGAAAATGCTTGTGCAATGATATAGTTTTAAATTATAAAAGAAACCCTTCACAAAATTGTATTAACAGGACCAGAGGACCAATATGCACATGGTATTTCATTTGTAGGAGGCAAAAAATTCAAATCATATTAATTTATGATTGCCAATAGATTTTGGGTTTCCTTAAAAACAATTATATAGAACTGTCTGCAAATGTCGATAAAACTAATTTTATAAGAAATGGTAGATTCTTCTGTTGCTCTGTAGGCGACTATTTTGGTCACACAAGGAAGTCCAAACTTATATCTTAGTTTGAACAACGTCATCTTGATTTTACATTGTACAAGATACATACTCGACACATAGGCTTACTAAAAAAAGTAGTTAAGACAGTAACTTGTGATGAACCGCGCAGGCATCTTGCCTCTAAGACTGACGTTTTCCAAACGAATATAGAAGTTAGATCTACATTCTTCATTTTAGGCTTGAAATAAGTTTGTTTGTGGGTAAGAACGAATGAGTAAGCACAATAATTAATCCCCATTACCCTTCTCCCCGACACGCCACCATACCATGGCATCTTACTAGCAGAGCTCAAGGTCATTGACGTTATTGTAATGAACTAAATTTAGACTTCCACCTCTCCAATGTCACCAATAGGCCCTAAAGGTTGGTATGTAACAATTCATGACGGTTGAAAAATGATCTTTAAAATACGCTTTTAATTTGTTTTCTAGCGTTTACCGTATCTTACAAAAAGTTAGTTTACATAATTAATAACAAAAACTTTTTGAGCGAAAGAAAGATTCTCAAAAGCTACAAATTAATTTATAATATATGTATCTATTTCGTATTAAAGGTTTGGCGTTTGGTTTACAATGTATTTTCAAAGTCACAAGATGGTTTCTGAAACTCTTTATATAACTCTCCTTTATACAATTTTTTTTAAATATGATCCAAGAAATTGAGCTCTTTAGCCACAAAATCCACCGTGTTTTAACTTACCTGACAAAAAAAAATTAAAACAGTAGCAGCCGACGATCTTTTTTATGTCATATTTTAAAACTCATTTAAAAGTACCGACTTTATTTCAAGATTTAAAATAGAGAATATAAACTTTTAAGCTTTTAATTAGAACCAATAGTGTCCTAGACTAATTGACATCTTTCATACGAAGTTTCAAGGATTTACATTTAGTCTAAATAGGCTAAATGTCAAGTTATTTTGAAGCTGGACATTGAGTTTTGGTGCCGTTATCATTGGCATCTACCACTTCTAACCTGCACTAAGATGGCGGACCTGGCTTCAACTGCTCGTATGTTAGTTAGATAGGTGTGCTCCATCTATTGGTCTTATGTGATCGTTGATTTAAACTAACGGAATTCTGATGAAAATTTGAACATGAATTATTATAGCAGTTTTGCAGGGATGATAAACAATAGTTTTTTTTTATTTGAATTGCTTGTCAGTTGGCAACAAATCTTAGAGATGTGTATACATTTTTTAGGGCAAAATTGAATTGGCAGATATCATGGTAAAGAAGCGTACTAGAAAAAGTTACTGTCGCCTCATCCAATTTTTTCAGCAGTCAGGTGTTGACATGCTAGGCGAGCAACCGCGACAGTGCGAGGGCGGGGAACAGCTGATTTGATTTCATGTTCCTAGTTGTCAAATTGTCTGCTAGCTACTAACGTACACATGCATAAGCCATCAGCGGTAGCACCAGTAGCCTCATTGACTATATAAACACTTGTGTTGTTAAGGTTTAAATACAGTAGTCAATGCTATTACTGAATTTGATACTATACATATAATTGTTACTAATATATGAAATGGAGAAAAACGTTACCTTAAAAATACAAAATCTCCCAATTTATATCCAGACCTTTTTAAATAGCTTAAAAAACAAATAATTTATTATATCAAAGTGTTTTTGTACGGTTATTGGTAAGAGGACAAATTCAAAAATTGTAAATTATTTAAAATTCCCATGTTATTCTTATAAAGAATATTGTAAAATGTTGTAGTTTGCTTGTTTATCGATATATTTTGATCAAACTTGGCAAATTTATTCAAACAATTACAAAACTATTTGGATCATGAACGGTACTCTAGTTTTCTCAAGGTAGGACACGTGAATTGGAATTTTGGCGTTACAGACACAATGACAGAAACAATCAAACAAACGTACAGATATTGACATAAGACTCGTTTCGGCTTTCTTATTATATAACACGTAGAAATAACCAAACACTTCATGAATCTACGCAATGTACAGACAAAACAGTAAAGACTTTATAATCTTATAATTAACTATAGTGTTTCTGCCCATGCTTCGCAACGGGGTGAGAATCTTTGGGTCTCTAAATCCACTGTAAAAAATAGTATACCGTATTTCGTACCTAGGGCCGAAAGCGAGGTTTTGCCGACTCGAGATCGGGTTTTAAGTTCGAGACAAATTCGAGAACGTGAAACGATCGAGAGCTGCAAACCCATTTTGGCTCATGGTACGAACGCTATTTTTTTACCCAAGTATGTTTTGCAATATAACGTCCCTCTTATTTATGTGAAATATTTTCAGGAATCAGCAAAATCAAAAATAACAATAAATAGTTGTCTAGGCAGCTGTGACAAAAAAACAAGTCTATTGCAATGCCACGGATACAGCTTTGTAATGACTCAAAATTCAATGTTTATAATTATAGTCCTTATTTTAATTTCAAACTCAATCTTGTTATATTTTCAATATTTATCCATGTCCATTTTTAATATTATTAAAACCATATTGTCTCAACATATATATAATTTACTATCAAAATTTATTCATTGGCTTATCCAAAATTATTATTCAAAACAAATCCTCCAATCAGAACACCATCCATCTGGGTTCAAGATTATTAATAAAATTCAACCATGTTTTTATTTATGTGAACCCCATAACTTGATATGATTTACAACAATGAAAAGGAGAGTGCAGTTTAGCTATTCAAGAAGAGCACATAGAAACTATATTAGTTGTGAAATAAATTATGAAAATATAAAGTAAAGTATTGGCAAAATATCCAAATTAAGTTAACCGAAGAAAGAAGAATTTAAGCCTTTAAACTAAGAAGAAAAATTATTATTACAGAAGATTGGTGAGAACTTTCCATTTATTAACTCAGACTAACTTATAGACTCCTCAAGCATCCATTTGGACCCTATTTACCTCCATTAATTAAAATCAAAATCCTTCCTATTTAATTTATTGTTTTTGAAAGATTATTAAATTTATAATTTACCATACTCATTGAAAATTTAAATTGGAAATCTTTTGATTCGGCCAGCACGAATCCCCACCCCTGAACAATTTTTTTGTAACCCTATATTAATCATTTAACTTATGTACCATTAAACCTCATGCTTTAAAACCTCTGTCCTCAAATTATTATTGTTTAAGATAAGTTTAGAATACAAACCATATTTAAGGGTTTATTTCAATGGCGCCCAACGTAATAGGCTTGAATCAAAAGATTTCATAATCGTATGTTGAGACAATCTAAAATAGGCTAATAAATACCAATAGGCTAATAGGCTACTTACGTATGTTAGGCCTACTCTTAAGAAGTTAGGTAGGATTAAGAATCCCGATTTCCCACAACTTATGTCCCACCAATATTAGGTACTAACTAAACGACTTGTAATTCTAAAAATAAATAGGCTACTATAAGGTAAAACAGATTTATTTCATGTCGTAAAGCGTAGGCCTAGCTCATTATTGTTATAACGATACCCAACTTGTCCTATAATATCCCTGTTCCCTTACACCGTCGTAAACAAAATGGCTAACAACGATAACGATAATCACTATAATTTGAGACAACCGAGACGTTATCCTGCATTATCATTTCAACAACACGAATCAGACGAATCGTCAAATCTGTCAACAGAAGAAATGGAAAACCTAACCTATGTAGAAGGCCAAGATGAATCTAACACCGGTTCGGGTTCGGAACGTTTCAATCCCAGTGGACCCAGTGTCGAAGATTTGAACCGGAACGAGAGCGACCAATCAGAATCAACGGACCGGGCCGAGATTATTGAAGTACACCAAAGACCCGCAGCCAATCAAAGCACACATTCACAGTCAGCTGATATTAGAACCACATCGACACACGGAATCATCCGAGGGTTAACGAAGACGCCCAAAGCAAGTTTCCAGCTGTTAGAGACCGAGTCTCCGACCATTGAAAACCGTCCCAATGACGTAATACCAACGTTCACACACGCAACTTCTCAACCACCTGAAGTTAAAGCTACGCAAACTACTGAACAACCGGATTTGAACAAAATATTTAATTTTCTAGAACAGTTTAACACTAAACTTGATCAAACCAACACACAACTAAACCAAAAATTAGATCAGACCCGAATAGAGCTAAACCGTGAGATAAAATCATGTCAAAAAATTCTAACAGAACAAATAAATGACATTAGAACAACACAAAGTGAATTTCGCCAGGAATTAAATGTCCTAAAAGCTAACCAACAGTCCCAAAATCAAGAAAACAAAGAATTTCAATTTCAAATCACAAATCAAATTGACGAATCAAAAATAAATATCCAGACATTTGTAACTAATAACTTGGAACAACAAGAACAAAAGTTAGAACAAAATATGAAAGCATTAGTGCTACAAACAAAAACCGACAGTGAAAATATTGCTAAATATTATGCACAATCCATCCACAATGAAATTGTACCTAAATTACACATACAAAATAATCTTATCCAAGAACAACAAAACGAAATTAAAACTATTACTGAAACTCTAAACAAATGTGAAAGTGAAGTACAGTCACTAAAACTGAAACATCATTCACCAATCCGGAACGACAATCCTATTCAAATCATATGTTCGGGATCTGACCCAATGGAAAGACAAATCCCTAAATTCAATGGAAGAACTATAAATCCAAATGAATATCTACAAAAACTTAAACGGTTCTACGCTAAAAGGATAGAAAGAAATCCTAATAACGACCCTGTTGAAATTCTGAAAGATCTGCTCGACGTCAGTTTTGAAGGACCAGCGTCCAGATGGCTTCAACTGGTTAAGGCAGACATTAACAGTTGGGAAAGATTCTCCGAAGAATTCACCATGAAATACTGGAGCCGTGAAGTACAAAGAGGAGTACGTAGCAAGATTGAAGCCGAACATTACAAACCTAATGGAACGCTCAACAGAACTGAATATTTTACTGAGAGAGTCCTATTGCTACAGTCTATTACACCACAAATGACTGAAGAGGAAATAGTGATCCTGTTAAGCGAACGATTTGATCAACTCATCCAAGATAGCATTCAAGTACAGAACGTGACAACAATTCGAGCATTCGAAAGACTTCTGCAAAAAGAAGATATCCGAGATGGACCCAAAAGGAGCAAACCTGCGAACTACCATAATATGGATCACCGACCAAATAGTCCTACACATCGTAACAAGACTCCACCATATAGCTCTGATATTAACCATCGAGCCTATCAACCAAAAACATCATCTTATGCTATACGGACAACACACCAAGAACATCAAGAACCTAGAGAACACCAATATCAGCCATACAACCGTTTCAGACATGATCCTCGCAAAAACTACAGTCAAAACCACAGACAGCATCCTTATACCAATACGCTCACTGATCAAAACCGATACCACCAAAGGCCTAATCAATACTACTACAATAACAGCAAACTGTATCCTACAAATGAGCAAAAACAAGTATGTGCCATGATAAGTCAAGACAGTCCACATGACACAGCAACACAACAAAGATCTCCAACAAATTTCATCCCCTCACACACCAGCCAGGGAAACGACCCGTCGCTGTAGATGTAAGCCGAGGACCATCAACTACTAACATCATAACAACTACAGCGATATCAACAGCAAATATCCTCGAAAATAATTCTTTAAATAACCCTAACAATTTTTCGATAAATAATATAATGTGTGATCAAGATTTTTTATTAAATGAACCCACTGAAAATAATAAATTTCCTGTATCCAAACCAGTTAAATGCCCTGAAATAGATATTAGAATCAATAATCTCCCAACAAAAGCATTAATCGATACTGGTTCTACAATAACATGTATTTCCGAACAATGTTTCAAAGAGAATCAAAAAATAATTCAACCATTTGAAGAACTTCCTTTGTCTAATACGACAATAACTACAGCTACTGGTGAAAAATCAAAACGTGTTGCAAGAATCATTTATGCCCCTGTAACCATTGAACATCAGACCATCTGGCTTCAATTTCTTATCATACCTAATTTAATTAAACCTGTGATATTTGGTATGGACACATTAACAGAACTCCGACTAAAGATAGATTCTAATGAAAATAAATTAAGCTTAACAATTAATCATACTGATATTAAACTAAAATGTGATATGAGTATGAAAATGGGACAAGTATGTCAAATAGATATAAGCAATTGCCAAAGGCCATATGATAACTACTATAACAATGAAGAAAACTATTTTACAATGTACAAAGAATATCACTTACCCAAGAAAGAACCACAGACCCACAATTACATGAAGACCTTCAAACCGATTTCCCCAATACTTGGACCATCAACATACCACATAAGTGATCTCTACAAAATTATATGGACCCTATCATATATATCCTCCATGAAGAAATACATTGAACCAATCTACACACCACAACCGAAGATAGAAGATAAACTGTAATGTGTGCTTAACCCTATAAACATTGCTGTAAAAGGGAAGAATTTTAAATCATACCCACACAAGCAGTGAGTGAACAAGCCAATTTCTCCAGTTACCTCTGTCCCAATAGTTAAACTATAGTCATAATCACAAATTTAATGTATTTAGTTATAAGAGGTTATCATCAAGCAATCACAAACAACTATTCATTTAATGTACTCCATGGTACCTATAAGAATCATACATCTCTTATATGTCTCATGTTCATTTCATATTTCAACATTTGTTCATCACTCCATTCATTTATTATGTAAAAAAAAAAAAAAAAAAAATTGTTTTAAACACTTAAATTAATGTTATGTTTTTTAATGTTTGTAGAAGATAGGAGGGGATAGTAATCATTTTGCTATTTTAGAATTATTTTATTGTTATGTTCATTCCAACTGAAATTTGTTCTAGTTAAACCTTAATGTTAAGTTTGTTAGATTTTTGTTTCAACTCAATTTCATCTCAATATTTGTTATTTGCTGTATAATGTTAAATATATTTTTCGTCATTTAGCGAAAATATGTCATTAAAAATTTAATTACATATTTTCTGAGGGGATATTGTAATGACTCAAAATTCAATGTTTATAATTATAGTCCTTATTTTAATTTCAAACTCAATCTTGTTATATTTTCAATATTTATCCATGTCCATTTTTAATATTATTAAAACCATATTGTCTCAACATATATATAATTTACTATCAAAATTTATTCATTGGCTTATCCAAAATTATTATTCAAAACAAATCCTCCAATCAGAACACCATCCATCTGGGTTCAAGATTATTAATAAAATTCAACCATGTTTTTATTTATGTGAACCCCATAACTTGATATGATTTACAACAATGAAAAGGAGAGTGCAGTTTAGCTATTCAAGAAGAGCACATAGAAACTATATTAGTTGTGAAATAAATTATGAAAATATAAAGTAAAGTATTGGCAAAATATCCAAATTAAGTTAACCGAAGAAAGAAGAATTTAAGCCTTTAAACTAAGAAGAAAAATTATTATTACAGAAGATTGGTGAGAACTTTCCATTTATTAACTCAGACTAACTTATAGACTCCTCAAGCATCCATTTGGACCCTATTTACCTCCATTAATTAAAATCAAAATCCTTCCTATTTAATTTATTGTTTTTGAAAGATTATTAAATTTATAATTTACCATACTCATTGAAAATTTAAATTGGAAATCTTTTGATTCGGCCAGCACGAATCCCCACCCCTGAACAATTTTTTTGTAACCCTATATTAATCATTTAACTTATGTACCATTAAACCTCATGCTTTAAAACCTCTGTCCTCAAATTATTATTGTTTAAGATAAGTTTAGAATATAAACCATATTAAGGGTATATTTCAGCTTGTGCATTTAATATACATTAATATTTTAAGTAAAAAAGCGAACAAGTGATTTTGCGGCCCTAGGGATGTAAACGCCTGCTCGGCCCCTATATGACGATGACAGCTGGCATGGTCAGAAAAACATAACTTTCAGCCACCAATTAACGTATGTAAAACAGCTAAAACATCATAGTGTGGTGAAAAATTCGTTACACATACTTTTACATTACCATGAATTAATGATATGCATACAAAGAAAAATGAGTCACTCTTATTGCGTATTTTAAGGTAAATTTCTTGTATATTCCCATGAAACTGATAATTTACCCATGACATTAAGGCCTTTAATATCTATAAGTATCAAGTATCTAAGTTCGTAAACCATACATATAATGGGACGATAAAATATCAAAGACATAGCATGTAGTTTTATGTAATCCTCACGACATTTCATTTGGTCCATTGACTTTGAATCCAATAATTAATTGTCAAAATTATTGGAGCTTTGAAAAAACTGTATGTAAAAAAATCGTTACACTAATAAAAGACGACGTGAGGAGAGCGGACAATGAGCTACAGCGGCTAGGGCATAGCCACATGAATACAGAACGGAATGAAGGAACTAGAACAGAGAACTGGCAACAGCGCACGCGAGAAGTAGGGGGGGCGAACACACCGCTCAAGCGCTACAACGCATTAGTGGCATCTTGTCCACACACTGTTGATATATACCGATTTGTGGCAAGGTGCCACAATTAAAAACTGGAATGTTAGATGTTAAAATGGAGTGTTCATTAAAAATATCGATGCACACATGTTTCTACCAACTTCCTTCATCCACTGGTGGCCGCAGTTTGAAAGATGCCACAATTAGGTGTTTGCGAGTATGCGGTAAAACCCCGTTGGTGTGAGTGTGTGTGTGTCTGCGCGCGCGCGGGTCTGTATGTCTGTCTGTATTAGTGGATGAGTACAAAGCTACAGACCACACCTGTAGTCAGATTTTGATAAAATTTTGTATGTAGTTACTTATCCATGGTACCTCCAAAACGTTTTTTCTTTTTATTTTTTTGGGAATTTTGATTTTTAATGGAGATTTTTCCATAAAACCCATAAAATAACGGAAAAATTGAATTTTCACGAAAATGTCCGATCAATTTTGATAAAAATTTTGTATATGTTGTAGCCCTTTTATCATTGTTTTAGTGTTAAAAATCAAAAGTAGTGATATATTTGGTGCATTATAAGAAGATTTAAGTGATTTTGAAGGGCTGGTTGATGATCCTGAAGAAGTAGGTAGTGATATTGATGTAAATTATCAGCCAGATTCCTAGCTATGGTTAGGCTATGCATTCTTAGCTAAACGCTATGTACTGAAATCTGTTTTTTGTCCATAACTTATTTATTTGCAAATCTACTTCCTTATATTATTATATATTTGTAATCCTCATAAAATTTAGAACAAAGTAGCTATTTTCAAATATTTATAGGCCTATAATTTATACAGTTTCATTGAGCGTGAACTTATTTTATTTTTTTTATTTTCCAAAATATTTTTTTTTACCTAAAAAATTTTTTTGAAACAAATGTTCCTTATGTTTTATGTATAATATTGAAGCCCATGATTTTCCAAACAAAATGGTATATAGAACAGTATAATTAACATTGTTTTTAAGCTTCTCAGATCCGTTTTAATAAAACCTTGCAAATGCGCAAAAAATAGGAAAACATTAAGGCCAAAACTAGGGACACTCGGAGGGTTAATGATTTAACTAAGACAAAATTAATTTTATTACTTGATATGAACTATTAAAAGGTTTTGCCTTCTTCTTTAGGTTATCCCACAAGGTTTTTAGTAAAGGCGTACCGGTATCTCTAGTTATCTGATCAGCCACTCTTTAATCCCGGCTGAAAAAAGTGTATTTCTACCTACGTTATCAAAATTCCTTTTTTCTTTCTTTGAAAAAATAGGCTCCCTTTTCCTTTTGAGTAACCCTTACCCTACGGTTACACAATTAATTTAGTTCGGTCAGAGGTAATTAAGGACAATAACTAAACCTAAATTGTTATTATTCTGCTAGTATTTATAGAAAATCATTATTTTTATGGTATCTTTATTATGTCTCGTTCTTGTAACTCTTTTTGCCTCAAGTTTTCTCACTATTTCAAATGTACTGTAACGGTTAGATTTTGAGTCTTGACTCAACAGTAAAACTCAATCCTCTGTTCCTCAATCGAATCTGTTTTATCAACATTGCTTTGCCTTTATTAAGTCATGTTAATTGTTTAGCTCTTTTTATTCTTGTTTTCTGTTGTTATTTTTGTTCTTGTTACTCAGAATCTATTACTTGTAATCTTGCTGTCTCCAGTTTTGCTTTCACTACCTCATAAACACAGATTTTTTTTCTAGGTTATGTTTACTTTTTGCTCTCATAACAGCCCCGTATTATGACAGTTATACTGCCACCGCTACCTGGATTTTACTCTAAACTCTCATTTATAAAACCAGAGTTAGTTTTGATACGTTTTCTCTGGTGAAACAAGATTTCCTTAACTGTGGTTTAAAACATCAGTTAGTTAAACCGAAGATTAACTAAACCATTGTTAGCGTGAATTTGGTGAAATCGGGTGAAACTGTTATATAAACATTCTAATATTTGAGTAATAAAGTTGTTATTAAATACGAGTGTATAAAATTGAATCCTAATGATGACCTAGTTTACAATTATGATGTTACAGTAAGGATCAGTGTTTTGGAGTTAAAAGGCTCACAACACAGCATTTAAATTTAAATCCAAGCGTAAGACGTAAACAAGAGTTGTAGTAATGGCGGCCAAACCAGGAAAGGAGGAGGGGCCACTATGAGCTATAGGCGCGTCGTTTCGCATATATTACAACTTGTCACATTATGTATCTCATGGCCACTTGTAGTGGCCTTTTTGACCTTAATTTAAGCATTTTAATGAATGACGGTTGCATAGTAATAACTTTTATAACAGGGTACACCCAGGGCCGATTTACCGAATAGGCAAGGTAGGCACGTGCCTAGGGCGCGAGGCAATTGGCTTTTTTTGGGGGGCGCCAAAAAATTGGAAAAAAGAAAAAAAATTGTGGCCGTTTTTGCATGCGATCGCGGTAAACTGATAATCCCTTGCGGCCATGAAGACACCTTAACAGTCTCCCACAATTGCGGCAAGATGTTAATTATTTACCGCGGTTGTATATACGTCATCATCGTCCGTCTCCCGCGATCGCGTCAAAGTTCTGACTATTTCCAGCGGATGTGTGGACATGATTATCGTCTTCCTTGATCACGGCAATATATGAACACATCCCGCGGTCGTGATGAGATTATCACCGTCTACCGCGAATGAGGCAAAATTGTAATCTTTTCCCAGGGTCGTGTGGACATTATCATCTTGCGTGATCACGATAAAATTCTGATAATCCCTCACAGCCGTGAAGACATCATCGCCTCCCGTGGTCGTGAGGCATTGTCATCCTCTCCCGCCATTGCGGCAAATGGTAATCATCTCCCGCGGTTGTTTGGAGATCATCATCGTCTTTCACGAATGAGGCAAATTTCTGATCTTTCCCGTGATTGAGTGGACATTATCATCGTCTTACGCGATTGCGGTAAAATTCTGATCATCCCTCGCAGCCGTGTAGAGTAGACATCATTATTGTAACTCCCGCGATCCTGTAGACATCGCAATCGTCCCCCGCTGTCGTGAAGACATCATATAATCGTCTCCCTCGGTCGTGAAGACATCGTAATCGTCTCCCGCGATCGTGAAGACATCGTAATCGTCTCCGCGCGATCGTGAAGACATCGTAATCGTCTCCCGCGGTCGTGAAGATATCGTAATCGTCTCCCGCTGTCGTGAAGACATCGTAATTGTCTCCCGCGATTACGGCAAAATGTTAATAATATCCCGCAGTTATGTGGATATCATTATCGTCTTCCGCGATCGTGGCAAATTTCTGACTGTTTTCCGTGGTTGTGTGGACCATGATCATATCCCGCGGTCATTTAGTCATTACCATAGACTCGCGCGATCGCGGTAAAATCATGATCATATCCCATGGTCGCTTAGACATTATCATCGTATCATGCGATCGCGGCAATATTCTGATTATCCTTCACGGCTCTGTGGATCTCATTATCGTATTGCGCGATCGCGGTAAAATCATGATCATATCCCGCGGTCGTTTAGATATTATTATCATCTCATGCGATCGCGGCAAAGTTCTGATCATCTCTCGAGGCCTTGTGGAGACATATTATCGCCTCCCGTCTCCCGTGGTCACGGAAACGTCACTGTTGTAAATTGACAATTCCAGGTAGAAATAGAAAATTAACACATAATTCCTGGTTCAAAAAATTCACGCTTAGTTCCCGGATTTCCCGGTTGGTAGTCACCCTGTTATATATTGCAAAGGGGCGCTACTATTAGTTGTGCCTAGGGCGCTGACATGGTCAAAAACGGGCCTGGGTACACCCACTCAATCGTGTACATATGCCTAAAATCTTGCATAATAGGCAAAATTGTGAACACTCTCCACAGTTACGGGGACTCTTAATAATCTTTTGTGATCAAGGCGACATTGGGAATTTGCATTTGTGCAATCTGTGCAGAAAAAGGTCAGTTGTACAAAATGGCAGAACTTGCATTGTTTAATATATCCATAAAGTGAAGGTCTAATCCGATAGAAGAAGATATCGTAACTGATTTTATTACAAAAATATGTAGAACACCAAAATAAAATAACTAATTAATTTCTTGTGAATATAGTTCATGGTTCATGTTAACTAATGCTGCATTTGTAATCAAATAAGACACCTTTGTTTCAGATCCGACGAATGCAGGATATGTTGACTCAAATGCAAGAAAAACTTAAGCAGACAGCTTCAAGAGACAGCATTGTAAATGTTTGAACTCACATCTACATGTATTGTGCATATTGTGCATTTGAAAGTGGTTTGTAGGATTTTACACTAAGTTTACCTTGGTTAACACCATGCCCTGGACTCCAGCAGTGGCGGCGATAAGAGCCTGCGCCCCCCCTTAAGTTTGTTTGCCGGGGCCCCCCTCTCACAATAATCTTTAAATACATTATCACAGGTATTTCCGCCTAAACTTGCACTTTTGCTTGGCTCGGCATCTCCCGAGGAACCGAGGCGTCATTGTCTTCCATGGTCACAGCAAAATCGTGAATACTTCCCGTGGTCATGGAAGAAACATTATCATAGTCTACCATGATTGCAACCAAACCTATGACATCATCAGATAACAACATCATCGTCTCCGACGTTCACTGCCCAATCCCTAATATCTCCCACGACCCGTGGTGACGGGAAAATAATTTTTTCCACAATCGTGGCAAAATCCTAGATGTATCTCTCACGGAAAAAGAAACGTCATTATCGTCTTCCACAAATGCGGCAAAATATTGAACATCTCCTGCGGCCTCAGAGACATCGTCATCGTCACCCGCGGGGAAATGTTCTTGTCAATATTCGCGATCGTGGCAAAAGCGTAGGCCTAATCTTTCAATTTCGAGAGCATAATCCTCGCCGTCATAAAAACGTTTACTTTATATTGGGCATTATTGTATTGAGTACTTAGAAAATTGGCTTAAGCTTGATTTTATGACTTTGTGCTTGATCACTCAAGCTTGTAGGCCAGACTCTGCTCAGCTTGAAAATTTACATAATATAAAAATCAACAGTTTCCAAAGCAAAAAGATTTTGAACCGAGGCCCATAGGTAAGTAACTTTTTTAAACTGACTCAAAATAAAAAATCTAAAGTGTGAAGTAAACAAATCTAAAGTGCAGCCTCCTAAAAGTAAGAAATGAAATGAAATGAAAATCCTTTTTTAGCATCAATGAAAGAATGGAATTATTTATTAGCTAGTGCCCTAGACACCTAGGTTAATTTGCCGATTTTATGGTAAAAAATTTCAAGTTCATTTAGTTGAATCAGCATAGCATACCCTCTCTGGTGTGACCCGCCAGGGGCTAGGAGGATTAACATAAATGTTTTATCCTCTTAGGCAGGGGGCCACATATCATGATTGTAAGAATTAACAACCACATTATAGCAACCACATGTTTCCCTATTATAGCGCTATCATACAGTCCTTGAGGAAGTTGATGCAACCTGCATGACTGATTACAATTCTTTGAATTAGGTTGGAAGAGAATTTGTATCAATCGGTCAAGTAATAGTGTTAGTTTAGCTGTTGTAAACTACCTGTCATAGTGCTCTTACTGGTTTAAAAAAAAATTCGTTATAATAGTATATTACGTTACTAGTCCTGAAAATAAGTGTTTGCCGGACAAGTGTGGTTGTTCCCATGTAAGACAAAGTCGAGTACGGGATTACCATACGCAGGGCCGGTTCTAGGAATTTTTCAGAGCTAAGCGAACACCTGAATCAGCGCCACTTAGGATTTCCCCCCCCCCCCCCACAAACCAATAACATAACATAACCGTATTTGTGAATTTTTTCTCAATAAGAAGAACTTTTTTATAAGCTTAGGTTAGAAGAATACTTGCAATAAAAGACTGTTTATTATGCGCAGAAATTTAACATTTTTACACTTTTACTCATCATATAAACTTTAACAAAACCAAGGCCACACTAAACAAAAAACAGGCCGTAATCAAGGCCACACTAAAAAAACCGGCCATAATGCTCGTCAATCATGACGTCACGATAGAAGACGGCAATGACGTAATTAAGGTTATATTTTTGTTATCCATGAAAAGATTAAAACAAACAGCTGATCTTAAACGGTAAACATGACTTCTTTGGGCTTACTGGACTCGCCACCAGATGATTTAAACAAAAATCTAGTTGTTTATCTTCCTCTTCCAAATTCGCCTTACCCTTTTTATAATAAGTGCCAGACGTTTTCTTTTTTCTGCCATTGTTTTCTTAGTATCGGCTCGCTAGATGTTTTACTCATTTATTCAGTTCATACTTTCTTCTTATTTAATGTGCTATAATTATAAATTAAACTTAAAACACTCGTAATCATTCACTTATCAACAATCATGAATCATCAAAACAACTCCATTACGATACGAAACACGCTATACGCTAATACATTAAAGAGTGCAATACAATGTTGTGCTCTTTTCTAGGATAAGAGTCAGAAGGGAGGAGGAAGTTTCTTGTTGTGACAATTGGCGCTGCACGCTTGCTTATCTCATCTCGAGTATGAGTGAGTCGTGAAATGAAACCCACAGGAGCCGCGCCGTACGCTGCCGAGCGTCAGCTCACTACAAAATCGAAACTGCAAATGGCATTGAGTCCTTGAGTTGTAGTGCTGTACACATTTTTCAAGTGCTGTTGGTACAAATAGGATAAATGCCTTTATTGTGGTGTACTTGAACTCTGAGCGAAAATAAACAAAATTACGTTGTTCACGTAAAAAAATATTTCCGTTGGCGCCACGGCGCCACTTTTTCGTGGCGCCATATGCGGCCGCGTAGTTCGCGTATGGGTTAAACCGGCCCTGACCATACGAGTCCGGTAAACACATTTTGGACGAGTGACGTACGATAGTTTACGCCAGTGTTTCCCAACCGGCGTGCCGTGGCACACTGGTGTGCCGCGAAATTATAAGTAGTTAAACAATTTTTGATGTCGTAATAGAGGTGCTTTAAGTGAGGTTTGGACGTTCATGAGAACACAATCTTTTGTGTAGAATTACTTGTCAGTGTTGAATTCATGTTTCCAATTTTGAAAAGTCTGCGTCTGTTTGAAGGAAATATAAAAAAGTACTTCTCATCCCTTGATATTTCGAACATTATTGCCACCAGGACTGATGTACGAATGATATGATAGGTTCCGTACCTTTTTATTCCGTGTCCAGTCCTTAAAATAGTCAAGGGTGACTAGTTTCGGGTCATAAATGACCCATTTTCAAACCCATGTCATCAAATTGATTGGTCCATAAATCTGATAGAAGCCTTCGTTATAAGATACAAATACACGTCATCTTGTTAATTAAGCATAAAGTTCAACATAAAAATTACATTCAACATTAAACATAAAGTTCACACATTTTTAACACAAAATACATTTAATGAAGGTAGCCGGCCACATTTATAAGGGACACACTGACGCAGGTAGCACGGCGGACACGACTGTGGTCATGATATTTTTGTCACAATATTTTTGTAGAAAAGTGTGCCGTGACTACAAACGTGTTCTAGTTAGTGTGCCCTGAACGGAAAAAGGTTGGGAAACACTGGTTTACGCCATACTAATAAATCTGTACGAATCCTTATATATTACCACCAACCAAAGAACTAAAAATCACTAGTCATAACCTCTAAGAGAGGTTATGTTTTTGTTTATAACTACTCATTGCCACCCAAATACAGTATAATCAGCTGATTGGTGTCCGGTAAAACTCATTACAGTACAGTAGTACGCAATGAAACCCCATTTGATTAAGCTGGCGGCAAACAGTTGTTTTCTGGACTAAATCCTCGCGTGGGAAGTTCGTCAAAATAGTGTAGTGTGGCGTAAAAAAACTTATGGTAATTCTCATATAAATATTGTTATGATATGGGCCCGTGTGGCTGAGCCTGTTTCACAATTAAGGTCCCGTGTACAATTTCTCAAAAAATTCCGGTCAAGGCTCACGAGCCCTCCTAGCTCCTGGGCCCCCCCGCACTGCGGCCCTGTGGACCCTCTATCGCCCCCACTGGACTCCAGTATTTAAATTTTACACCATCCTCCCATTTTAAAGTTTAAAAAATGTTTTTTTTTATTTGTAGGTACAGGTATTCCTTTTATTAGCTTATATCCTATTATAGCCTAATGGTTAAATTAAAAGTAAACTGAATTTATTTCATGTTTAACTTATTTGATTCTAGGTAGTAACTATTTATTTCATCAATTGTTATTTTATCTTAATAAGGTCCTAAATTTAAATATGAACATGAACACATTGTGGTTTATAAATCCAGATTTTGATGATGATCTCAGGGAAACTGAATGCTAGACTAAAGCTAATTTTACAAGGACTTTTTAGAGGACATCTTTTAATTAGTCAATATTGCAAGGTTGTTTACCAATTTTCTTTATTACATCTCTAGTTAAATTGTACTTTTAAAAAATTTGGAGTAATTTGTAATGTAAATAATAATATGTTCAGTTTAACAAATATTTAATGATGTTAAGCATTCTTTTTTTTTTTATAAAACCAAAGGAATTATTATAGTAGTAGAAATGCAATAGTTTTAAGGTATGCCAAATAAGCCATCATAACTTAAAAGTTTGAAAATTGTACTTATATGTTGTAACAGTTGATAATATTAAATTAATAGTATAAGATTCACAAAAACGACAGTATTATTCTATAGTTAGAGTAGCAATTTGATTGTAATAAATTAAGGTGTTATGATGTAAAATAATTAAATACAATTTCTATTAAGAGTGGGCTTATTACCTTACCTATTTATTCATATCAACAATCCAAGAGTTGTTTTCTGATTAATAAATTAATTAAATTGAATTGATGTAAATTGAATTGATTAAACCCTGTTGGGATCTCTAACAAACTTATAACATTTTTTAAAAAGGTAATTTGTTGATACTATGGGAAAACTAATTTTTTTACTACCAAGTTTAAGGTGTTTTAAATAACTAGCTGTAAATGGCCTTACTGTTTACAAGATTGCAAAAATGTTAAAATTAAAGAAATATAAAAGTTTTAATTTACCTGTTGCGTCAATTGATCCTTAAGTTATGAATTAACTACGGCCGTTTCGTACTGCTAAACGAGTACATCTTCAGGTTGTCTATGAACGTTAAAATACGGCCTTCTCATCCGTGGGTGGAGTCGTCAGCACATTTAGGACACATAACACGAAACACATACGAAACATTAAAATATTTACAGTTAAAAACTTGGCCAAGTAGTCCGAACACGAGAGTTGTGTAACCGGTAGCGTTAGATGATGAGTCATGACTGACCCGTGTAGGGAGTTGGGACCCCCTCCCCTTCTCTTCCTTTATCTTTGCTCTGGTTTCTTTTTGTTTTGGTTGATAATGTGGATGGCAGTGTTGTAAATTATATTTGATTTGAAGGACTGCTGTTCATTTGATATATGGTCGGGTTGTTGTTTTTTGATGCTCTGTAGATCTCGAATTCTTCTAGTATCCATTTGTTTGCCTTTATTACATAGATGCATGATTTCTAAATTAGTGTGTACGTCGGTGTAGTTATGGTTCGAATTAATGAGGTGATTGGCAAAAGCAGACTTAGAGTTTCTCCTTGGTATATGTTCTTTGAACCTTGTAGTGAAAGAACAGGTAGTTTGTCCGATATAAAAACTCGGACAATCGTCGCATTTAATTTTATAAACACCTGTGTTGTTTACTTTATCCATCGTCTTCTTTTTTCTTTCCCCGAGGAGAAAAGAGAGTTTGTTAGGCGTTTTATATGCGACTTGTACTTTATGTTTCGCCATTTCTTTCCTCAGTGTGTTGTTAAGTACAACTCCGTATTCTGCAGAGACATATTTCTTGGGGTCTTTTTCTTGGTTTTCTTTAATTTTATTTTTCTCTTTGTTAATATGTTTGTCTATTAGTGAGCTCTGGTATCCGTTAGATAATGCTATGTATTTTAAAATGTGTAATTCAGTATTATTTTTAGTTTTTATTCGAGAAGCGATACCTTTTGTTAGACCTAGAAGCTGGTCACGTATTTTAGTTCACATAGAAGCATCGTATTTAGTGCCGATATATTCCTAGTCAGTGCGTCGTTGTGCTGACACACAACCATAGTATAGTGTGCGTGTAGGACGACGAAGATAACATCTATGAAGATCGAGAAGCGGTTAGCGAGCGACGGGGCTGTCAGCTAGAACCCTGGACTACTCCCGAGCTGTCCGAGCAAATCGGAGGTAAGTTTAGGTTAGGGTGCCCCTACCCGACATAAACACCTCACACTATGGTCATTCTCTAAAACAGTTTCTTTTCTGATTATGTGTTCAAGCTTTTTAGCCATCTTGTAAGTGGGAGATGGTCTAAAATTCACTAATGGCCTAATTGGTGTGTTGGGTTTGTGAATCTTCGGTAATCCTCTGAGGATGGGCGCCTGAGGATTAGTTACTTTACCATATTTTATTTCGTCTTTAGATAGGAGATTGGTGCAGGTTGAAATTAGTTTGTTTATTTCCTTAGAATAGGTTGCAGTGGGATCTTGACTTAATAATTCTATGTTGTTAGTGTCGATAAATTCACATACTTTGTTGACGTACTCGGGTCTATTGAGGATCACCGTACAGTTGCCCTTATCTGCTTTGGCAATAACGGCGTTGTTCTGTTGTAGCTTGTCTCTAATGTTGGCCGCAACTCGTTTCAATGATTTATATTGATTTAAATATGACATTCTGGGACGGGGATTTTTAATTGTGTTTCTTACTTTATTTGTGATGATTGCTCTTGTCACGTCTTGTGATTCATTACTATCTAAATATTTGACAGCTGTTTCGGCATTTAATAGTTCAGATATCAGACTATTTTTCTTATCACTGGGAAAGTTAATGTTAAGTCCCTTGTTTAAACCACATCAGAACTTTTCTTAAACCACATTGAAAATAAATTCTTGTGGTCAGACTCCAATCGCCACAAAAACAAAATAATACATTACAGTCAATATGTGGATGACACATTCATTATATTCGATGGAAATGAAAGACAAATCACGTTATTAAAAACTTATCTGAACAGTGTCCACCCGAAATTAAAATTCACCCTTGAAACTGAGATAAACACGTCCTTAAATTTTTTGGATGTCACAATTACACGAACCGACCATTGCCTGGATTTTAGAATTTACAGGAAACCTACCACAACAGACCAGACAATTCATTTTACATCGCATCATCCACATAGCCATAAAACAGCAGCTTATAACAGCTTTGTACATAGGCTATTATCAATCCCACTCTCACCAGAAAACTATAACAACGAATTACACATTTTAAAATACATAGCATTATCTAACGGATACCAGAGCTCACTAATAGACAAACTTATTAACAAACAGAAAAATAAAATTAAAGAAAACCAAGAAAAAGACCCCAAGAAATATGTCTCTGCAGAATACGGAGTTGTACTTAACAACACACTGAGGAAAGAAATGGCGAAACATAAAGTACAAGTCGTATATAAAACACCTAACAAACTCTCTTTTCTCCTGGGGGAAAGAAAAAAGAAGACGATCGATAAAGTAAACAACACGGGTGTTTATAAAATTAAATGCGACGATTGTCCGAGTTTTTATATCGGACAAACTGCCCGTTCTTTCACTACAAGGTTCAAAGAACATCTACCAAGGAGAAACTCTAAGTCTGTTTTTGCCAATCACCTCATTAATTCGAACCATAACTACACCGACGTACACACTAATTTAGAAATCATGCATCTATGTAATAAAGGCAGACAAATGGATACTATAGAAGAATTCGAGATCTACAGAGCATCAAAACAACAACCCGACCATACATTAAATGAACAGCAGTCCTTCAAATCAAATATAATTTACAACACTGCCATCCACATTATCAACCAAAACAAAAGAAACCAGAGCAAAGATAAAGGAAGAGAAGGGGAGGGGGTCCCAACTCCCGACACGGGTCAGTCATGACTCATCGTCTAACGATACCGGTTACACAACTCTCGTGTTCGGACTACTTTGGCCAAGTCAGAATGTAAACAAATGGTTTCTATTTTTAGTGAAGCGTCTGCATTCACGTTCAGCACAGCTGACAGAACGGATGTTCATAACAATGCGCAAGGCTAGAGGAATAATATTGTATCAGTAGCCCTAGCGTTACACTAGAATCACCTGTTGCAGACAGACAGAGAGAGAGAGAGAGAGAGAGAGAGAGAGAGTGAGTTAGAGGGGGGGAGGAGCTGTAACGCCACAACATGTACGTTTGGAGTTTGTTTGTAACTATGGTTGTAGCTGCGCATGTACGTTTGGTAGTTACAGTTAAGCCCCGCCCTTCGTGTTCAACAAACTAAGGAAGCCAATCAGTTTTGATAAACACATTGAAAATTGAATAATAAATATTTTTAGACCTCTGACAAAGTTGACTGTATGAAACATAAATCCCACAGGGCTAATTCAAATAAATCCGGCTCGAAGGACCAATGTTTAGTGTGAGGTTAATTAAGAAATGATTTATGGTTGAATGTACCTTTGGAATTATGTCGGACGTAGTGAGCGGCAAGGAAACGCCGCCGGGTCGAGTTGCGATGGTAGGTGGTAGAATGTCCTCAAGACGAAGGCACAACACTTGACACTATCTTCTTACGTTGGTGTCTTGATCTTGATGTCGGAATAACACACGTCTAAAAGTCCATACAGTCCAAAATGAGCGCTCACAATAAGTTCCTACGCGACCGCGGTAGACCGGAATGGGAGGATTCACTGCTAAAACTGACTTTACACTGGTTAATAAAATTAATTTAATTTATAGAGGTGAAAATGTTATGAGTACTGTATAAAGGGGCCACGGACTAATCCGAGTGGCAATAATAGAGAATTAAACTATGAGAGGGAAAGCCGCAATGGCAGGAAAAATGAATTATGTCAAAGTGACATGTGTTAGGTAAACCCGGCAACCGACAGACTGGGCAAGCGTCCCGATGCGACGCTAAAACTTCGCAAAAATTCCTTCCGCCAAGTTAACCAATGGGCATTGTGCTGACCCCTCTAGGTTGAATTGTGCCCCTACTCTCTCTCTGTCGGCGGCAAATACAAGCGTCCCGATGCGACGCTAAAACTTCGCAAAAATTCCTTCCGCCAAGTTAACCAATGGGCATTGTGCTGACCCCTCTAGGTTGAATTGTGCCCCTACTCTCTCTCTGTCGGCGGCAAATACAAATGCATAAATTATATACAGTACAAGAAGTAAAAACATTTTCCTTAAAACTTACTTAACAATAGCTCTGTTGAGAATTTGCCCTGTTATTTTTGACGAACTTCTAGATCGAGTAACACCCTTGATTGCTAACAGTTATGAGAGAAGCACTATCTCCCAAGCTAAAGTTGGAAGGACTGGAATAGCTGGAGTCGTTCACACGTTTCCAGTGGGTCACGCCACACTACATTTTTGGTGGTGGGACTGGTGCGAAATCTACTCCTCAAGCCAGTGCACTGGATAGGTTTGTTTCCACTGGACTGGAGTATCAACTGGCGCCAGTAGTGTTCACACAAGGCCAATAGCTGGTGCAAGTTAACTGGCGACAGTCAACTGGACTGCCTGCTGGCCTCGTGTAAACGTGGCTTAACGGACACATGAATTTAAACAGCTGGAGTTTTTGGCCTCTATGGGGACATCAAAACAAAAAAGTAAAGTCTACTGTAATAACTTATTCCCAATATAGGAAATTCGTTAAAAAAATTAAATGCTATAGGGGTGAGGCCAAAAAAAAAGGATATGGTCATTTTAATTAGTGTCCTACTATTCCTCACTCCTCTAGTTAATGAGATTTACAATGACACCTCATTTGTTACTAAAAAAGTGATGTTACAGAGGAAACACTCATTGTATTAGTAGTACCTTTATACTATACATTTTTTATTACTAACAAAATGACCTTCAAAATTCGCTTTTAATTTGTTTTCTAGCGTTAACCGTTTCTTAGAAAAAGATAGTTTACATAATTAACAACAAAAACTTTTTGGGCGAAGGAAAAATTCGGAAAAGCTACAAATTAATTTATAATATATGTACCTATCTATATCGTATTGAAGTTTGATGAAGTTCTGGCGTTTGGTTTACAATGTACGAATTTTCAAAGTCACAAGATATTTTCTGAAACTCTTTATACAACTCTCCTTTATATTCTGACTGGCATTAAAATATTTGTGAAAGAGCTAAAAAAATATCAATTTTTAGGTTAATACAAAAAAATAAAACGAAGAACATTTATATTTACTCCGTGTTTTCTAACTATTTTAGTAACTTTTCTGTATAGCTCCAAACTTGAGTATCTAAACTGTATTACAAGTGAGGTTGCAGGCAGAATCTGCCCGCATGACGCAACGCGGTGCGGCGGGTAGACCCTATAGTACAATTTAAATTACAACCAAACTACACCAGCCAAAAATTAAAAAAAAATATGATCAAAAAATTCAACTCTTTAGCTAAAAAATCCACCGTTTTTTAACTTACCTGACCAAAAAATAAAAAATTAGCAGCCAACAAACTTTTTCATGTCATATTTTAAAACTCATCTAAAAGTATCGACTTCATTTGAAGATTTAAAATAGAAAATATTAACTTTTAAGCTTTTAATTAGAACCAATAGTGTCCTAGACCTATTGACATCATTCATACAAAGTTTCAACGATTTACCTTTAGTCTAAGTAGGCTAAATGTCAAGTTATTTTGAGGCGGAACATTGAGTTTTCATCGACATCTAGTGCTTCTATCCTACAGTAAGATGGCGGACCTGGCTTTACCTGCTTTAATGTTAGTTAGATAGGCGTGCTCCATCTATTGGTCTTATGTGATCATTGCCTAATACAGCATTGCTTTAATGGGCTTGATAAGATTGTTATCAACTAGTGTGCGGAATGTGCTATAATTGCTATTCTCTACAACATGAACTCTCATTCAGAAAATGTGTTCTTTTCTGTTTTTTCTTTTGTTATTTATGTTGGGACTTGAGTACGGATCAGTAAGTTGTTAAGGTATCATTCATTATATTTTAGTTTTATCAAATAGGTACTTCATAAAGTGCTTGTAAATCAACACAGCTTGCACAACTGCTTGCAAGCAACTGCTTTATAAAGTGGCCTTGAAAATGAATATTCATTCGGAGAGTGTTCTCCTATTTATAGAGTGCTTTGGGTCAGTCGAAATATAGATTAAATAAATCACCTTTGCTGTTGTTACTTATTTATAAAGTACAATCGTCTTTATCTCAAAAAAATTAATTGCTTCTTTAATTCTTGGTGGGCTTATGGTTCTTGAACCAGTTGCCATTTGTGATTGAGATATCAACTATAATGTAGCTTTATATTAAAAACTATTCTCTATACTATGAACAAGTTTGATTGTTACCACAAGGTTTGGGCAGTTCCAGTCCAAAAATTTAAAGAATACCTGTCATAAATAAAGGTAAATACAGGACAAACTTACTCTAGTGGTTGTAACAGTGGACAATTTGCTAGGAGACGTAGATTCAATTGTTACCAATGTGATAACGTTACGACCAAGTGGTCTCGAGTCCACCAATCCAGAAAATTAAATAATATAGTCTCTCAGGCAAGGAGGTTTTTCATTACAATAACTCCCTTTACTAATAATAGTCTGGTTCTGGTTTGACCTAGACAAAATTAGGCCACGATCAAAACCGACTGGAAGGTGTTTGTTTGGCACATGTCCCTGAACATTTCCTGAGAATCCCCAAGTTTTCCCACTTGGGCAGTGTCCGCCATCTTGGAAAATGGTGGTAAAAGTATAGAATAATGCAAGCCTTTACTTAAAACTACATTGTGTCAAACCCGTACTATATAGAGAAGTAAAATACGTTTTGGATTATTCCCCGTAAGATTGTCTATGCAATAACACCAAAATAAGAAGCAATATTGAGTTTGTAAGGCCGGCCGCACACCTGATACAGTACGGCACGGCAAGGCGAGGCGAGACGTCTTTGCCTCGCCTTGCCGTGCCCGATGGAGATTTCAGATGCATACGGCACGGCACGGCAAGGCGACTTGAGCACCCACATGGTCGTTCCCATGGTTTCAGTAAAGTGAGATACTGTGTGTTGTGAGGTGATGTAATGAATGACGACATCGTCACTCCATCAGTGAATGTGGGACACCAACAGAAACTGAGAATATGAATAATTACATCGATGTGATGAGTGAAGGCATTGTCACCCCATCAGTGAATGCGAGTCACCAATAGAAACTAGAAATCTGAATAACTACATGGATGTGATGAGTGAAGGCATTGTCACCCCATCAGTGAATGCGGGTCACCAATAGAAACTAGAAATCTGAATAACTACATGGATGTGATGAGTGAAGGCATTGTCACCCCATCAGTGAATGCGGGTCACCAATAGAAACTAGAAATCTGAATAACTACATGGATGTGATGAGTGAAGGCATTGTCACTCCATCAGTGAATGCGGGACACCAATAGAAACTAGAAATCTGAATAACTACATGGATGTGATGAGTGAAGGCATTGTCACTCCATCAGTGAATGCGGGACACCAATAGAAACTAGAAATCTGAATAACTACATGGATGTGATGAGTTAAGGCATTGTCACTCCATCAGTGAATGCGGGACACCAATAGAAACTAGAAATCTGAATAACCACATGGATGTGATGAGTGAAGACATCGTCACTGCATCAGTGAATGCGAGTCACCAATAGAAACTAGAAATCTGAATAACTACATGGATGTGATGAGTGAAGGCATTGTCACCCCATCAGTGAATGCGGGACACCAATAGAAACTAGAAATCTGAATAACTACATGGATGTGTTGAGTGAAGACATCGTCACTGCATCAGTGAATGCGGGTCACCAATAGAAACTAGAAATCTGAATAACTACATGGATGTGATGAGTGAAGGCATTGTCACTCCATCAGTGAATGCGGGTCACCAATAGAAACTAGAAATCTGAATAACTACATGGATGTGATGAGTGAAGGCATTGTCACCCCATCAGTGAATGCGGGTCACCAATAGAAACTAGAAATCTGAATAACTACATGGATGTGATGAGTGAAGGCATTGTCACTGCATCAGTGAATGCGGGTCACCAATAGAAACTAGAAATCTGAATAACTACATGGATGTGATGAGTGAAGGCATTGTCACCCCATCAGTGAATGCGGGTCACCAATAGAAACTAGAAATCTGAATAACTACATGGATGTGATGAGTGAAGGCATTGTCACTGCATCAGTGAATGCGGGTCACCAATAGAAACTAGAAATCTGAATAACTACATGGATGTGATGAGTGAAGGCATTGTCACCCCATCAGTGAATGCGAGTCACCAATAGAAACTAGAAATCTGAATAACTACATGGATGTGATGAGTGAAGGCATTGTCACCCCATCAGTGAATGCGGGTCACCAATAGAAACTAGAAATCTGAATAACTACATGGATGTGATGAGTGAAGGCATTGTCACTCCATCAGTGAATGCGGGTCACCAATAGAAACTAGAAATCTGAATAACTACATGGATGTGATGAGTGAAGGCATTGTCACCCCATCAGTGAATGCGGGTCACCAATAGAAACTAGAAATCTGAATAACTACATGGATGTGATGAGTGAAGGCATTGTCACCCCATCAGTGAATGCGGGTCACCAATAGAAACTAGAAATCTGAATAACTACATGGATATGATGAGTGATGGCATTGTCACTGCATCAGTGAATGCGGGTCACCAATAGAAACTAGAAATCTGAATAACTACATGGATGTGATGAGTGAAGGCATTGTCACCCCATCAGTGAATGCGGGTCACCAATAGAAACTAGAAATCTGAATAACTACATGGATGTGATGAGTGAAGGCATTGTCACCCCATCAGTGAATGCTGGTCACCAATAGAAACTAGAAATCTGAATAACTACATGGATGTGATGAGTGAAGGCATTGTCACCCCATCAGTGAATGCGGGTCACCAATAGAAACTAGAAATCTGAATAACTACATGGATGTGATGAGTGAAGGCATTGTCACCCCATCAGTGAATGCGAGTCACCAATAGAAACTAGAAATCTGAATAACTACATGGATGTGATGAGTGAAGACATCGTCACTGCATCAGTGAATGCGAGTCACCAATAGAAACTAGAAATCTGAATAACTACATGGATGTGATGAGTGAAGGCATTGTCACCCCATCAGTGAATGCGGGACACCAATAGAAACTAGAAATCTGAATAACTACATGGATGTGATGAGTGAAGGCATTGTCACCCCATCAGTGAATGCGGGTCACCAATAGAAACTAGAAATCTGAATAACTACATGGATGTGATGAGTGAAGGCATTGTCACTGCATCAGTGAATGCGGGTCACCAATAGAAACTAGAAATCTGAATAACTACATGGATGTGATGAGTGAAGGCATTGTCACCCCATCAGTGAATGCGGGTCACCAATAGAAACTAGAAATCTGAATAACTACATGGATGTGATGAGTGAAGGCATTGTCACTGCATCAGTGAATGCGGGTCACCAATAGAAACTAGAAATCTGAATAACTACATGGATGTGATGAGTGAAGGCATTGTCACCCCATCAGTGAATGCGAGTCACCAATAGAAACTAGAAATCTGAATAACTACATGGATGTGATGAGTGAAGGCATTGTCACCCCATCAGTGAATGCGGGTCACCAATAGAAACTAGAAATCTGAATAACTACATGGATGTGATGAGTGAATGCATTGTCACTCCATCAGTGAATGCGGGTCACCAATAGAAACTAGAAATCTGAATAACTACATGGATGTGATGAGTGAAGGCATTGTCACCCCATCAGTGAATGCGGGTCACCAATAGAAACTAGAAATCTGAATAACTACATGGATGTGATGAGTGAAGGCATTGTCACCCCATCAGTGAATGCGGGTCACCAATAGAAACTAGAAATCTGAATAACTACATGGATATGATGAGTGAAGGCATTGTCACTGCATCAGTGAATGCGGGTCACCATAATAGAAACTAGAAATCTGAATAACTACATGGATGTGATGAGTGAAGGCATTGTCACCCCATCAGTGAATGCGGGTCACCAATAGAAACTAGAAATCTGAATAACTACATGGATGTGATGATTGAAGGCATTGTCACCCCATCAGTGAATGCGGGTCACCAATAGAAACTAGAAATCTGAATAACTACATGGATGTGATGAGTGAAGGCATTGTCACCCCATCAGTGAATGCGGGTCACCAATAGAAACTAGAAATCTGAATAACTACATGGATGTGATGAGTGAAGGCATTGTCACCCCATCAGTGAATGCGAGTCACCAATAGAAACTAGAAATCTGAATAACTACATGGATGTGATGAGTGAAGACATCGTCACTGCATCAGTAAATGCGGGCAATTAATTGAATAATTCCCAGCGCTGCTTAGTGATTATCATTTAGTTTCCAATGTAAAGATAAAGTTTTCCCCTGGTTTCCTGGAGAGCGGCAGGAACTTATCATCAATAAATTGTAGCATTTTCATGATGGTTAGCCCCCGGATTACTGAGAAGTATTATAAGTGGTACTACACATTTTGTGAGTATGGATGCAGAAGGCGAAGAAGAGGCTGCTGCCATAGCTGCTATATGGTACCTAATGAATGTAATGGATGATCTCCCTAACAGAGAATCGTGGGTGCATCCCATCAACCAAAAAGGAACTCGAAACCATTCATTGCAGAACTAAGAGCAGATCCGGAAAAATTTCATAATAATTACTAATCGTTGGAAGTGCACACTGATTTTGGCAGGGACTGTTTCACTGTGCTGAACGTGGTGTTGATCCTCGCGCATGCGCACATCGTTTTGCCTCAAGCCTTTTGCTCGAAAGACAAAAATTGAAAAGGCAGTACAAAGCGCCGTGCGGCGCTGTTTTGCCTTGCCCCTTGCCTTGCCGTGCCCGATGATGTGTGCGGCACCCCCATTTGAAATAATAGAAACCTAGTCGCATAAGGCGCCTTAAGGCAAAACGTCGCGCCGTGCCGTGCCGTGCCGCATCTGGTGTGCGCCCGGCCTTACTGTCAAAAATCCAATTAGAAACTGATATTTTGTTAAAAACCTGACATATTTTCTATTTTAGGCCGTTAATATTCAAAGTATGATATTTTTACATCTGTAAAGAATTGTAGAGCTTTAAATTCTGCATATAAAGCATATACAATATAATAATTTTGACCAAAAACTAAGACTACCATATGCTTTTAAGTAGGTACCGTATACTATTTTATTCAGCAAATCGCCAATGCAATGAAACCTGAAACCTCAATGCTGAAACCCTCTTACTACAAAATGCTCTATCAGTTGGTACTAAAAAGCTTATGTTTTACCCAGTAAAATGTATGATACCAACTATATGTAAACCCTTTGTTCATTAAAGTTTGGTAAGGGTTCAAGCACTTTCCCACATGGGCAAAATCTCCTGAATTGGAAAATAACAGAACATGCATAACACAATCTTTTACTTAAAATTAATTTCACTCTAAGCCTCACCTTTTAGACGAGTCGAATGAATCTATATTAATAGGCGAACAAAAATTCTGTGATAATTGTTTTGAAGCTGCTATGCATCTGATCACCAAGTCTAAGATGTCGTTGGATAGGTCGTGGCACATAGATTATCCATCTAAATTTCTAAATCTAAAAATTTCCTCAAAATAAAAAGATGTGAAAATTTCCGTTTCTAGTGGAGACAATATAGACATAAAATACCCCTGCCGCAGCAAACCTGCAGACTAAGCGAATTTCCATTTGCCTGATTGAATTTACACGGAAATGTCTCCATAAAAATATCATATTTATTCCCTATTTAAATAACATTAGTTTTTAGTACCTACTTAGGTTTGCTGCAACAGGGAGGGTAAAAAGGTGTGTTTTTTTTGTAAAATGTTAATAGTTAAGTATGAAATGAATGCATTTTCCAAATTTGATCAAAATATGATCATAAACAAGCAAACTATACAACAGTTAACTTATTCTCCATAAGAATAACATGGGAATTTTAAATTTACAGTTTTTTGGAATTTTTTCTGTAACCATTAGGCGCATAATAACGGTTCAATATACTAAATTATTTGTTTTTTTAAGCTCTACAAAATGGTTTGGAAATAAAATGCTAAATTTTAAGTTTTTAGGGTCAAAAATGGGAAAAACCAATTTTCCCCCCATAAAAATCCCCATAAACCCCTGTTCCCATAGTCCGATCATGCTGGTTCGCGAACTCGTTTGAATAGACGTAGGATTACACGTTTGTACCAAATTTCATCAAAATCGGATGATTTTTGCTCGAGTTATCACGCTAACTGACATATATATATATATATGAATTTGAATGGATGGTGTTTTTGGGGTTTTTGGTCTCTTTAGGGACCTCAAAACGAAAAAGTAAATTGGTCCCGGGTCCAGGTCTTACCATGAGTGCTAGTCTAATAGCTTATTCCCTATATGGGAAATTCGCTAAAAGGGGATTGCTTTTTCATTTGATGTGTGTTTTATAGCGGTAAGTTTAATAGTATAAAAGTCATAAAGCGTTAAAACCAGGCTATTCATTTTGAATCACCCGGTATACTACAAATACAGTATCTACGAAATTAAAGGCCAGGGACATTTCACTCACATACAAAAATTTAGTAACTTTAAAAAACACCTAACGCATTAGTTTAGAATTTATATTATGATGTAAACAAAATGAGTCCAAGATTTATCAAATGCTACATAGCTGTTAAATGTTAATTTGTATTTTCCAGGCTGCTAAAGAGCAACAACTTCTCAAGGTTGACGATGATCTGGAGGCCCTATTAAAACAAAAATATTTTGTTGACAAATCTTTATTCATACAAGAAGTTTTGAAATCACCAGCAAAAATATGCATAACTACACCTTCTAGTTGGGGAAAGTCAACAAATCTCAAAATTCTAAAAAAATTCCTCGAACTTCAAGTAGATGAAGAAGGACAAACTATAACCAAAGCGACAAGGAAAAGGCATTTTGTGAATGATACCGACAACTATACATTTTTTAAGCAATATTCACTCAAAATAACAAAAAATAAGAAAATTATGGATAGACATTTTGGAAAATACCCTGTTGTACATGTGGACTTTAAGTGTCAACACAAAATAAAGGATTCTGAATATTCAGTAATTTGTTTTAGAGAAATAATCCACAAAGCTATTGCACAACATAAATATCTATGCAAAAGTGACAAATTGACATTAAAAGAAAAGCGTTTTGTGGAAAAGTGGAGTGACGCTGATGGTAAATACGAAGAGTTTTATGGACAAGACGTTACTAAAGCTCTTTATAAACTTGCAATATTATTAAATAAACAGTTCTCTGGAAGGAAGTTATTTGTGCTCATAGATAATTATGACTATCCTTCTTCACAGGCGATGTTTAATGTTAAAGATGGCAAAGAATTAAACCGTGTCATGAAGTTTAATTTAAACATTATATCAACAGTCTTGAGCTCTGGAAACAGATACCAATGTAAATCGGTTATAATGGGGAAGTCTTACATCGCAGCGGCAGGAGTTTATAAATTTGAAGACACTCAATATTATAGATTCTTAGGAAACCATACAATGCACAAGTATTTTGGATTATCCAAAAAAGAAGTACATGAACTGTTTACAAACTCAACACCAAAAATAGTAAAATATGACATAGATTTATATCACACTTTTTATGGAGGTTTTGTCAGTTTACAAGGAGATAATATTTATTGCTTCAATTCGGTTTTCAACTTTCTCAATACCAGGATTATCAAGATCTTTACACCTAAATTTGATTTAATTAGGTACCTTAAAATATTTTGCAAGATAAACTTTATGAGAAAGAAAATAGAAACACTAGCTAAAGGAAACACCATTGAAATGGATGGCAAGGAGGTTTTTACTATTAACGATTTGATTAATTTGAGAGACATATTATCCAAAGCGAAGTCTGAAGAACGAGTACCAGAGAATATCCTCTTTAGTTTTCTTTTGGAGCAAGGCTATCTTACCAATGTGATATCCACTCAAAGTATTGGATCATCAATGTTCAGTTATGAGCTGCCTAATCTAGAAGTCAAGTACATGGTTGGTAAAAAGTTAAAGAAGTATTATGATGAAATCTATCTGCCGAACAAAGCCCTCCTTACTAAATGTGTTGATTTCTTTAAGTCAGTCTCACCCTATCTCACTGCAAACCCAATTCATTTTAAAAGGGCTCTATATTGGTTTTACACTTCCTTACAGAAATTAATAACATTCAGATGGACTAATTTTAGTGAAAAATATGTGTATCGACTACTGTTTTCTATTGTCTATCATTTTGATTACAAAACAATCAAAGACAGTTTTGTTTCGGTAAGTGAAACAAATAACCAGACAAACTTTTTAGTTGTATGTAAAAAAATGATTTTCTTTATAGGGTTAAAGGTGAATGAATCACCGAGAAATATTTTACAAAACTTGGTCAGGAACATTTCAAATAGTCATTTGAAGTTAGTATCTTTATTTAGAAACAGGAAGCGAATTTATTTAAGTTTAGGGATAGATAGCAAGTTGATACTATCATCAAGCTGTCTACAAAATGGAAATGACACAAGAAATGCATTTCATTTACCTTAGAGCCTTATATGTAATAATTATATTATTATTTTCGGGTTATAATGTAGGTATGTATCCTGTCCCTGTCATAACAAATATGTATCCTTAAATGTAAAAATAAAATGATTCAACCAATGAATGGCGTTACAAAGATACAAAAAATAGGGGAGGATCTGTTTTCGCCTACAGAGTACATTCAACCAACAGAGTACCAGTGTACAGTGGTACCAGGACCAGGGTACCAGTAGTGAAGCTGGACCACCCGTACCCAATGTAGAAAAATCACATACAGCAAATGGCCATTCAATTCATACGTAATAGATTCTAGTCCATACCAATCGAGATAGATCGTTCGTAACAACTTAAACCTTCCTATTTTTACCCCGTAGACTTTGCAAAAATTATTTTGAAATCTCCCAAATGCACCGAAAGGGTATAGTTTTTGGGGGGTCAAGGTAGTTTTTGAAAAATTTGCAAATGTAAAGTGATACCTCTTTTTACCTATTTGTTCACTGAGCATTATGATGAAAAATTTCTAATTTCTCTTTATTCTCATGTACAGGAGTGTTCAAACATGTCTAAAATTCAGGGTCTTGCAGTACATTATTTTATTGCAAACGCCTACATTAATGTTTTTATCCCAGATTAATAAAAGGCCGCCTTCGCCTTTTCAAAATACCATAAAATATACCACTACGCCAAAGTTTACTAAATTAAAAATACAGGAAATTTTGGAAAATGTAAGAGCTTACAGGTGAATTAACACAGATAGCAACATAGGTTTTGTAGTAAGTTACGGTACCTCATTAAAAAAAGGCCTTTAAAAAGAAAACATTTTTTTACATTTAAAGTTTGGTTCTATCTCCCACGGTTATCGCAACTGCAGTCTAAAAACAAATTGTCTAAACAAAAATGTTGAGTTCTTTTTATTTTGGCAGCATTTTTTACTTAGAATAATCCCATCCACATGTGCCTTACCTGTGCGTGAGTGTTGCAAAGCAAAGCAATGGGTTTAACTTATTGCACATTTGCCTTGCCTACTAATAAGATCAAACATTATTAATACTACAGGTCGTTCAGTGGTCAAAAACTTGACCAAAAATATGTAGGTATTGTACAGACTTCTACACTAAAAAATATGCATGTGATTGGAATTTCTTCCATTTTGTTTTGATTTTTGGTTTATATTTTATTGTTATTTTGTTACCAGCAGTAAAACCCATATAATTTTTACCCATGTTAAATTTAAAAATTTTAATTTCATTTTCATGCTTATTTTTTAGACTATTTTATTTTACAAAGGGATTCTGCACATCTAAAGGAAAATAACTTTAATTTAACAGAATGCGTAGGTCTAAATTTTCCCTGTAGTGATGCACACGAGACAAAAGGTTTTCAAGAAACATGTTTGATGCCTATCTTAAAAGCTTAAAGAAAGAAATAATTTTCTATTTTGGAAGCGTTAATGTATGCCCCACGGTTTGGAGATAGTAAAAAAAAATGTAAATTTAAAATTACCATGTTATTCTTTTGGAGAATAAATAACATTTTGTTGTTTACTTGTTTATGGATATATTTAAACAAAAATTGGAAATTTTGTTTATTTAATACTAAGCTATCGACATTGCAATAAAAAAAACACATCTCAATATCTTCCCTGTAGCAGCAAACCTAAGTACTCACCAAAATGAATATTGACCTAATATTGATTAAATAGGAAAAAATCTGACAATTTGTAGGGGATATTATATTACAGTAGAAATCCAGCCAGGTAAATGGAAATTCGCTTAGTCTGCAGGTTTGCTGCGGCGAGGGTATTCTAAACATTCATTCCGTTCCACGGCCGTCTGTTCCGTTCCGCTTCACAGGCAGAGGCAGGCCGGCACAATTTGTTTTTCAGGATTAATTTTGCCAACAGTGTCATTTAGAGGCTTCTGATTGACTATAACGAAGGTTTAGTAATTGGAAAATTATTTTTGTTCATAAAATAAAATTATAAATGCCTCAAATCCTATTTTATAATTTTTTTATTATAAAATTAAACTATCATAACCTAACCAAACTAACCAGACTTGCTAATAATGAAAAATCAAATGAAGGTTTAACCGAAAAAAATATTTCTGTTCATAAAATAAAACTATAAATGGGTCAAATTCAATTTCATAATGATTTAATTATAAAATTAAACCGTCATAACCTAACCAGACCAACCAAACTTGTTGATAATGAAAAAATCCAATACAAAAACTCAGCCAATCAGAAGCCTCAAAATAATACTATAGGCAACACTAATCCTGAAATAAAAATTCAGCGGCAGGGTGAGGGCAGGCTGGTGCGGCACACGGGAGATTTTTCAGGTGCCATTATGACGTCACTTAAAGCCTGTGTCACACTACGCTACTTTACTAGCAGCTGCTAGCGAAATAGCAGCTACTAAGTAGCCAATGTGACATAGGCAGTAGCAGCTACTAAGAGTAGCGCGCTAGTGAAATTTTACTAGCATGGAAAGTTGAACATGTCCAACTTTCCGTGCTACTAAACTGCGCTAGTGAGTCACGTGACCAACTAGCAGCTATCAATCAAGTAGCGACTGTCGCCCAGTGTGAAAGCTTCAATAGCAGACTAGCGGCTACTTGCACCACGTGCTGTCTGCCTGATTTGTTTATTCTCGTTCATTTTGAATAATTTCTGAAGTAATCATGAGTGATCCGAAGTGGGGTGGGGGAGATGTGATTAATTTTTTGAACCTGTATAAAAAATATCCGTGTCTTTGGGACATAACCTCTCTTGAGCTAAACTAGTAGTAGCAGCTAGTGAATAGACGCTACCAAAATGTGACAGGAAAAGTAGCTGCTATTTCAGTAGCTGCTACTAGGTAGCTGCTAGTAAGTAGCCAAGTGTGACACAGGCTTAAGGCTTGCGTCACCGGTACATGCTGACGAGACGTAGGAATTGGCTAACTCAGGAACTCGCTAACTCGGTCGTGTGTCAGAACTGGCTAAAGGTCGATTCACACACATCAGTTACGGCACGTCACAGTAGAGTCACTTCAGGCACGTCACAGTTAACAAAAATATTCTTTGACGGATTTTCTATTGCGCTATCTACACTCATCCGTTGCAGTCCCGTCAGTCACTCTGTTGGCATCCGTCAGTCAATTTCAGATTTCTTTCCAACGATACTTTTTGATTGTTCGGACGCCTGACGGAACTGTTTGAGGTTAGAAAATAGTGTTATTGTTATTTAAATGGTTGCGTTTGTATTTTGAGTACTGTTTGTAACAATCAACAAGATGGACAATGCTAATTTGATGGAATATAGGTTTATAACTTTAAAATGTTGACTATAAATTACTGTGAATTTTAGAGACGGAAGACTGACTTTCTCTGGAACTGGCTAACCGTCTCAGTCAGGAATTAGCTAACTCCGGAGTCCGGAACCCGCTAACTCGATTTTGTCTCTCGGCGGAATTCGCTAACTCTTGAACTTGAAGTCGCTAACCCGGCCGCGCCCACTGCACGGAGCGTTGCCAACCTTGTACGACAAAATAATCGGACACTGCCGTATTTCAAAATGTCAGTGTCAATGAAGATACAGTAAATGTTATTGTTTTTTGTTATCAATTCCACTTTTAACAGATACTAGCCCAAAGTAATTCAAAGACAATTGAAAAATCATGAAAAAGTGTTTATTTATTTAACTGTACAATGGCCAGTTAAATGTTTATGATTTCGATCTTAAAAATTAATGCCATCAGTACAAAAGAAAATAATAGAATATGGAAAATATTGAAAATTCAGTTTAATTGGCACTAAATAATTAGACCCCTACGAAATTAAGCTAAAATACACGCAAGTTCTCAAACACGGAAAACAGATTTAATCGTAATTTTGTAATAAACCAAAACCATTAATTAATACAGTCATCAACTATCGTAACTTTCATAACTAATTCATAGATTTAAAATCAAATGTTCGTCGTTGAACCGTCCAACTTACTTGTACAAATATGATGACATAGACTAAGTTTTTATCTAGACCTAATAGTTTGAATTTAAGCATTGTAGGCCTACTAGTAAATAGTTGCCTAATTCTAAAATGTGTTGAATTTTTTAGCAATAATGTTACATGTTTTATAACCGTTCGTTTTTAGATTGTATGCTACACCTAAGCACCACTAGTAAAAAAATAGAAGAAGATATAATATTCATATAATGAAACATGACAGGGTTATTTTAATTCACGATTCTTAATAAACGAATTGACTGTAACGTTATTACATTTAAATAGAATAAAATATATGAATGAAGAATCTTTTATTGTCAAACATTTATATCAAAAGTAACAAGTAAACAAACATTGTTTTTATGAAAACATCTGATTGAATTAAATTAAAGAACAGTATTTCAGCATACATAACATTTCCCCCTTCCTTCTTTAAATGCCTGGAGGACTAATATTCATCATGGTAATACATTGGCCTTCTTATATTCCGACTTGATTTTCTCTGGTTTGTAGTACCAGATGAAGGTGAAGTTAGTTTTTGTGAAGTTTGTTGTTGAATAGATTGTTGTGCAGGCTGTATTTGTTGGCGTGTTCTTAAATGGTCGGCATGCTGCCTGTATTCTTTGTCATCAATGTTCACTCTGTATGACAATGGTGCTGTTTTCCTTTGCACTACCCCTTCTCTCCAATTTTCATTTGGATTCCGTTTCACCCAAACTGTATCACCTGCACTAAAGTCTTTACGTTTAGAGTGGATATCATGATAAAACTTTTGGCGTTCTGACGACTGTTTCATCTTTTCCTTCACGTCCGGTCTTAGGGTGTCAATCAAAGTTCTTGGGTTTCTTTTCAGGAAAAGTTCAGCTGGTGTCCGTCCAGTCGATGAATGTGGAGTTGTTCTGTATGAGAATAAAAGTGTATGGAGTCTTTGTTCGTGATCATTTATGTCAGTCATGAGATACTTGTTTTGAAATGTCTGAATGACTCGTTCAACACAACCATTGGAACGACTGTGGTAGGGAGTGGTTCTGATGTGAATCACGTTATTCTTGCGGCAAAACTCTCTAAATTCTTCTGAGACAAACTGATTTCCATTGTCAGTAACAATTTGTTTCACAAGTCCATATCTACAGAAAAGTTCACGAAGTCGTCTTATCACAGTGTTGCTTGTAGCGTTTTTCATTGGAAATATTTCCAACCATCGAGAATATGCGTCTATTACCACTAACCACATGTATCCGTCAAAAGGTCCTTTGAAATCAATATGTAATCTTTCCCAAGCATTTTCAGGTATATTCCATGAATTGAGTGGCGTTTCGACATCATTCTTCCTGAATGTTTGGCATCTTGTACAAGTTTTCACTAAGTTTTCAATGTCATCGTCTATTTTTGGCCAGTAAACATACAGCTTCGCCAAAGAGCGCATGGCAACTATTCCTGGGTGTGAAACGTGGAGGTAACTAAGAATGTCTCCCCTTAGTGACTTAGGAATTACTATTCTTTCTTGCCACAATAAAATCCCCTCTTCATAAGATAGTTCGTGTCTCTTGTCATAGAATATCTTCAAATTGTCCGGAATTGAACTTCGATCGGGCCATCCCCTGACACAATAGGATATAATGTGTTTCAGTTCATCATCTCTGTGAGTGTTATCTTGAAGCGTTCGTTTGGTAAGTGGCAAATCTTCAATTCTCATAGATCTAACTTGGTTTACTTCACCAAGCGTCTGATACGTATCAATGTTTGTTCCTCCTTCTAAAGGTAATCTACTCAGACAATCTGCCAGAACATTATCTTTTCCAGCCCTGTAGTTTATATCGTAGTCGTATCCACTGAGTATAATAGCCCATCTTGCAAGTCTGGAAGCGGCATGTTTAGGTATAGGCTGCTTTGCCCCAAAGATTCGTTCGAGTGGTTTATGATCACACAAAAGAGTGAAATGCCTACCATAGAGATATTTGTAGAATTTCTCAACGGTGCCGTGTTTCCCCCGGACGTGCGTGAGGCGGACAGTGCGTGAGCCGGACAAAACTGGTTCGGGTGGGTAACTGAGCGGACGTCTCCCTGCATCTACCCGGCTCGCGGGGAATATCCCCGTTACCGAATCGTCCGAGGAATTATCGCGTTTTGCCTCCCGGCGCCCAGTTCTTTCAACCACACCTAAACTACCGAAGCAATATAGCTCTGATTTTGTAGGTTAATAGCTAAGAGACTATGTTTTATCTATAACTAGCAGAGTACCCGTCCTTCGTACAGGGTTTGCATATAAGTATAAATGTTTATTGCAGTTATGGGAGAAGACGCGGTTTAAGACAATTTGGTCTTTTAATTTATACGGTATCCTATAGTGTAACACACATCTACCATAGCCCAAATGTTCTACCACTGCACCTAAGCCATGGAAAAAAGTAAAGTTCTCATTGTGTACCACAACTTTTTGTTGCTAATTGGTTCAAATTGGCTGTGGTCATAAATGCAAAAAACATAATAGTGCTGTACCCTATTGGCAAGCCTTATAACTTTTTAATGCTATTTTGCTATTTAATATCATAACCAACTTATGCAGTTGAAAAGGCTGACAAAATTCTTTAATTTCTTTAAATATGAATACTCATAAGGTTAACATGAGACACTCCATGGCCAGAGCCACTGGGGCGGAGCCTGAAAGGATTTTTGAGGTAAGAATATGTCTATATGTTAATCGGGAATGTCAGCTATCGTCATACCAAATTTCAACCTTGTCGGTTTAGTATTCTTCGCGTTTACTTGTCACAAACATCCATCCATCCATCCATCCATCCATACATCCACATAAATCCAAACTTTCTTACTTATAATATTTAGTCGGATAAGTAAACTGTTGTAATATTGCTCGTTTATGAATATATTTTCTTTAAACTTGGCAAATTTATTTATTTCATACTAAGCTAATAATATTTTTCTAAAAATCACACTTCGTTACCCTCCCTGTACCTGTAGGCAGCAAACCTAGGTACTCGTTAAACCTAACGTTATTGAATTATATTGAATTGAAAATAAAGCCACACAAATGGAAATTTGCTTTGGCTGCAGGTTTGCTGCGGTGGGGGTATTATGGAATTGTAATTGATGTAGATAGAAGACTTTGTGGTAGTACATGATTTCTAATGCATATAAGATACTAAATAAATCAATCCCGTTGGTCACAATTAGTTGTGCCGGTCAGCCGGTCGCTTGTTATTTTATTGAATTACTACTGCAAATCAGCGCTACTATTCGTATTTGCTAGCAGCTATACCCGTGCCTTGCAACGGGGTCAGTATGCAAAAGATACACATAGGTTCTTTGAAAATACCAAATGGTTTCACTCCTACCATTTAATTTAGAAACAAAATTTAACTGTATTACTTAACTTGATAATAGTACGTTTTTGTTAACTCATACTGTTAATACTTATTTAGGCTCGGCCTACCTACGATACAAAACCAATGATGGATTTAAAGGTATAATAAAAGAATGTGTTTAATGGTTTGCACTATAAACGAAAAGCTATCACAATAGTTCCAAACAAAAAAATAGAAAAAAAAGGAAAATATAAATAAATATGGAAAATTATGGGTAATTTTCTAACATATTTTTGTGAAATTATAATCAGGCAAATGGAAATTCGCTCAGTCTATAGATTTGCTGCGGCAGGGGGATTATATATTACTGGTTTACACCAAAATAATTCAAAGAAATAAACCTCATAAAACTCACGATAAGGGCCTAGGTTGATACGGCAATGATTATCTATACTTATTTAATACGCAAGCAGGTTTTTTTGTGACAATTACTCCTCCGAAACTACTGAACCGATTGACATGTTTTTGGTTTCATTTAAAAGAGCGTAAGGTGAAGTTGTGCAGGAAACTTTTTTTTAGGGAAATAATTTAAGAGAGGCCTGGGGCCCTTTAAAGTTTTGTATTTCTCCATAAGATTAACATGGAAACAAACATTGTTATGAAACTCCTGCTGTTGTCAGGAATGCTGTTCAGCTACTTAATTTTATTTGTTTACAAGGAGAATCGTTTCTTGGTGCCATGTGGCCAATGAATTATACTTTTGCATATATTTTAAATGTTATACACTATGTTAATGATAGTACTGTAATACATTAAGAGATCTTCATTTAAATAATCAAAAAGCATGATTGAGCCTTTGCCTATATGGTTCCTTGTAGAATATTAATTAGTTCCTATACCGGTATCTATAAATGATTTTTTTACAACAAATTTTTCCCAGTAAAACATTATTACAGCATTTCACAAATATTAGAACAGACTCAGTATAATAGATCATAAACATAAACAAATGAAGTAACTGAAAGAATCATATACTTATGAAATCACATTAACATATTATGGTTTGACAGCTCCATTTAAGTAATGTTAAATAATGTTTACCTACGACCGTTTTTTAAAGTAGCCATTTCAGTCCAGTTCTTAGAATTGAAAAGTTTCACTTTACAGCTGTTTACTTTCATATCAGCATAGTTTTTCTCATATCAACACAGGTAACGGACCAATGAGGTTCAAGTATTGAGAGAAAAGAATTAAAATTGTAATGCTTCGAACGTCAACTAATCAGCTGATCAGCTGATCAGTTGACCAATTTAATTGTTGATCCGACTTGTTCATGTTGATACTCGTGTATGCTTAATTAAGTTGGTGGAAATCCAAAAATAAATGAAATATTTGCCGAATTGTACCTGATACAATATTATTTATGGTAAGAATGCTGGTAGCAATGTAATATTTAACGAAGTTTAACAAACACGTAATTACAGGAAATCAGCTGATTATACAACAAGTCGTTGCATCACTTTCAGTGGCAATGACAATACACGAAAACATAACCTCTCTAATAAGTTATCAGTAGTGATTGTTAGTAATTAAATTCAGATTGATAGTAATTAAAAAACGGTCGTAGGTAAAGTAGTGTACGCAACTCGCGTTAATAGTCTTTACGCAATCGTTGCGTAAACTACTATTACAATAGGGCTAGTGACATCATTATTTTAAATTTATAATCCTTACCCTCTCTGTTCTAACATTCGTGCAGTATTTAATTTGTTTGAACCAGCTGTGTGGCATTGTGAAATCAAAATTCATTTGACAGTTTGTTAGTTCTGCTTGTTTACATTTTTGAGCTTTGTAGGTTTGTTCTTTGTTACCATGGATACCATCAATCAATATTTACTTTTAAATCTCTCACCTCAAATTTTTGAAAGCCCACGGGGCAGAGCCCTAGGACAATATCGAAGCGGGAATAGTTCTATATGTATCCTTGGAGCTGTAGCTACAGTTGTGTGCAATTTGAGCCCAGTCGGTTCAGTAGTTTTTGAGATTATCTCATACAAACACACAGACACCACCTCTTCTTTATAATAGTATCCTTATATGTATAATACGTGAAGGCAATTTCTACGAAACACTACTCCTCCGTTAATAATGGACGGATTTTTACAAACGACGAGTCAAAATAAAGTATTTTTTGTGTACCCCGTTCACCAATACCTGTAATAAAAGTCCTCCGGCTTTTCCCTACAGGCCATCAATGTTGGAGTTTCTCCCATAAGATTAACATGGGTGAATCTAAATATTTAATTGGAAACTTTGTCCCCACTAATTTGAGAGAACGGCTCGGCGTAGAAACTTGGTAGGCCTACAAGTGTCCAAAGAAAGGTCTTGGTCTGTAGATGAGTTATCAAAAAAAAAACTAAGCAAAATCCCTTAGGACTCTGCCCCAGAAGCCTTTAAAGATCCCTCCACAGAGTTGTTTACATTTTGGCACGTTTCAAGTAATTAAAAGCCTTCTCAAGCTTGTAGAGAATACATCAAAATAGTTTCATCGTGATATGTTTGTTCGTTTTCCCGTCGAAGAGAGCGTAAAATAACATCTTGTGCGTCACAGACAGGCAGAAATTGAGTAAGCACGCGTTTCTGCTTTCCTATCGTATGACTCGTTCCATACGATGAAACTATCCGAAACATATATCATTCTAAGCCATGTACAGACAAAACTCTAATTTTAGCGAATTTCCCATATATTCCATATAGCAATTACAGTAGGTCTCATGGTAAGACTAGATCCAGGACCAATTTACTTTTTCGTTTTGTTAGGGTGTTTTACGGGGTGAAAAATTGATTTTTCCCATGTTTGACCCTAAAAAAAACAAAGTTTTATAATTTCCCTCCAAGCCATTTTGTAGAGCTTACAGTTTTTTATGAATATTTTAGTAAAAATCGAACCCGGTAAATGGAAATTCTGCAAAGTCTGCAGGTTTGTTGAGGCGGTGTATTATTTACATAGATTTTTGGTTCTTATGTCACTGAATTGTATTCACAGCATTAGTCATCAACATACATTTCTGTGTATTCAAAATATTCTGAACTAATAAGTAAACAATTGAAACATAATTCAAAGATTTGAATATAGTCGAGTAAATCCGTAAGGCAACCCTAAGAAAATTGCTTAATTAAAGATTGGTTATTTTGACTAAGAATTGTGTGCATTTACTAGTGAAACGGTGTAAAGAAATCGGAGTCTCTGAAGTCCAAAATTAAAGATGGCGTAAACGATTTTTGTCAAATACTTGTATACTGTTCATTCAAACATTTTTTATTTATGAGTATTTTTTGCTTGAAACAATCATTGTTGGGGAGAGTGTATTTAATTGATCTGTTGGGTATATTTATATTTATGCTGTTAGGAGATAGTTACGTTTCTAAATTTCAAATATTGTCAAACATCTAGAGTTGTTTACGATCGCATAAACCACTCATTCGTTCTGCTAGGGCAATTAGTCGGCTTCTTAACAAAGCAGTTGAGACCTTCCTTCTGCGTAAAGAACAAATACGGTCACAAAAACTCCTTTTCTATCTAGGACCGTGGGGTGGTAGTCCTATGTGGTCTGTGGTCTATGTGATCAGTAGCCTACTGATTGTCGTGTCAGCCGAGTAACATTGTTTTCTTTCAGCATCTCACGTATTTCATTCGTTTTAAATTATGACTCTTAATCCACATTTAGTAGTTTCGTTATAGAAATTAATTTATTACAGTTTCACTATACAGTCCACTGATATAATTTGCTTATATCATATCTACATCAATAAAATCATAGTTTAGTTGAAAGTGTTAGTTTGTATTATTACCAAAACATTGGCGCATCAAGTGCCGCAACAATTATTAGTAGGTATGAAAATAAAGAACATAAGCTATTAAAGATCAACATGTATATTTTATTTACGTAAATATGTCATATTTATGACGGAAACCTTATCTTAACCTACATTAATTTTGTATTTACAATAACGGCATTATAGCCCAGCTCCGATGCACAATTTTTATTTCAGCTGCAGTTATTTTAATAAGAACAAAATGAGAGCATTCTATTGGCTGAGGGAACACCATTAGCGCAATGAAACTGTGTGAAACCATCGGCCTCGGTAGTCTAGTGGGTAGCGTACCGGGCATCTAAACTTATGGTACCAGGTTCGAAACCCATCGGGGGCACAAACTTTTTGTTCAAGATTTTTGCATTATCAGCAAGTTTGGTTAGTTTTGTTAGGTTATAACAGTTAAATTTTATAATTAAAACCCTATAAAATTGAATTTGAGCTATTTATAGTTTTATTTTATGAACAGAACTATTTTTTCGATTAGTAAACCTTCATTTAATTTTTTCATTATCAGCAAGTTTGGTTAGTTTGGTTAGGTTATGGCAGTTTAATTTTATAATTAAAAAATATATAATTTAATTTGAGGCATTTATAGTTTTATTTTATGAACAGAACTATTTTTTCTATTAGTAAACCTTCATTCAATTTTGTCATTATCAGCAAGTTTGGTTAGTTAGGTTAGGTTATGACAGTTTAATTAAAAAAATAATTATATATTTTTTTTAGTTTTAGGCCTACAATAATATTTTTTTTAATTTCTTATTTTTAAACTCTCATTTTGTCCGTATTAAAAAACTGCAGCTGAAATAAAAATCGTGCAGCTCCGATTGCTTATACAATTATAAACGTGGAACACATGGGTTATGGTTTAAACGCTTGAATCAATGCAAATGTGAATGTCAATATAACTTTTTTAACGATATTTTTCGTATATATTTCGTGGTTCGCTGATGTACTCACCATCTGTCCTCTTATGCAGTAATTAGTAGCCAAAATGGTGGAATCCGAAACTGTTAAGGATTTATTTCTAGGTTATAGCTAGCTAGAACCACAGACAAGGGAAAAATGTCTAAAATTACATCTCTATCTGTGTTTTTTACTCCCCTTCATTACGAACAACGTGTATCAATACCTATCTTTACACAAACGTTCTCTTCCTTCACTTAAAATTGTTGGTAAAAATAATTATGAAGCTCAATGGTGAAGGTCAATAACAATATACTATATGGAACCCTGATGACTCCGCTCAATTTTGTAAATGCCTCTGCAAACACCACCTAGTTAATATACAGTATATGGATGTGTCATAATTAAAAGAATCCGGAACCGCAGTAAAGCAGTATATAAAATACAGGCTGAGAATCATGAAACAGTCTTGTTCCCAACCGTGGTTCAGGACTAAAAGTGAAGTTTAAATTTTGATTGTAAAATAGACAACACCTAAGTAATCATTATCAAGTAAATTGTTATGGAACATGCTCAGGTTCATTGTTCATAAGCATGTGCAATATTTGATGTAATACCATAGACTAACCAACACAAGGAGTATGTTTTATCTATGGTAATACTAAAATTTAAAGGCTTTACTTTCATTTTTTTTAATTTTACAAGAGGTTCTACCCACGAATTCATGGGTAAACAGAAGTCTAAATTAATTTAATCAACTTTGAATTTCCCCATTTCATTGCAAGGGCCCAAGTTCGAGAAATTGTCATCTGAAAGGATGTCAAAGGCAGTGGAACCTTCATACCTTACGTCTAAAGTGGCCGAGGTGGGTACGGTTGTATCTGAGCTCACCGCTCTCTTTCACGACGTCTTTAATACTTTACTTAAATATTTTTCAATGAATTGGCGACCTGATGTTAAAGATCGGTGATAACCTCTTGGAACGAACAACATACATGGGTCTGACTTAGGGGAGGTACGAATGAGGCATTTAGTTCTAAATTCCTCCGTGAACAGCGCTGTAGTAGAGAGCACTTTGGCAATGAAGGTTTACTAATCGCAAAAATAGTTCTGTTCATAAAATAAAATTATAAATGCCTCAAATTCAATTTTATTATTTTTTAATTATAAAATTAAACTATCATAACCTAACCGAAGTAACCAAACTTGCTGATAAAGAAATAATATAACAAAAGCTTAGTAATCGGAAAAATAATTCTGTTTATTAAATAAAACTAGAAATTGCTCAATTAAAATTTTATAATGACTTAATAATAAAATTAAACTGTAATAACCGAACCAAACCAACCAAACTTGCTGATAATAAAAAATCTTGGACAAAAAGCTAATGCTACCAGCGGGATTCGAACCCGGGACCTACAGTATATCAGCCCAGCACGCTAACCATTAGACCACCGAGGCCGATGGCTATTGTCCGTTTTGTTACGGTAATGGCGTTCCCTCAGCTAATAAGAAGCTCACAGCTGTCATCGTAGCCTCTTCTGTACCTCCTCTGAGTAAATACCCAACATACATGGTTTGTTTATCTCATATTCATCGTGTTTCGAACACCTTAATCACTTACTTGTAACAAACAGCTAGAAATAGCTTCACTGACTGTCCATTCACCGTACCTCGTTTAAGAACATAAAAGTAAATAAAAAATAAGTAAACAAAAATGTAAACAAACAACCTATATTGTCAATTGCATTGGCCAGCTGTTGTTCACTAAATTAATCGAATAATGTTAACTTCCAAAACATGCAAGGCGTAGCCCTTTGGAAATCAGCCAGTGGGGGAGAGCCCTTAGGTAATTCGTCCATGGATATCAATACTTTTCGGCAAATCTACACACTCTAAGCTTCATTTTGATATGCTATATGCCTATATTTTTATATGGTAAATGGCCTTAAGCGTTTACATAAAATTTGATTGTATCACTTTAATAATATAATAGATATAATAGACTAGGTGAAACCCGTCGAAATCGACGGATACTTTCAAGGCTTACGCTAATTCATCTAACTGCGATAAATTGAGTAAAATTATACATAATTTGAGCATTTAGCTTGTTTGAAGATTAATAAGTGTAAAAACAATAATGATATTAATTGCGTTAGTTACCAAAATATGGTTGATCATTTAATGAATAAAATATTTCCCATATTGCAAGTCATCGGCGTTGTTAGTATGCTATCAGGTATCTCTTTCTTTGGAAGAACCTTTAAATAGCATTAAAATTATATTGGTGGATCTTTTGTAGCTAAACACTTCCGTGATTTCATCAGTGTAATGCAGATTAATCTATGATTTTATTTGGAAAAAATCTGTTTGTTGGGAAGACACGTACTATCTTCAAAGGGAGGTACATCCGTTACAGTGTAAGTTTGATTTTTCCTTCGTCACGTCGCGTCAGTTCATATCGTACTTCTGTGCCAATGAATAACCCTCTAGCACAGTTTTGAGAAATTTGGTTGTGGGGTTACTGTTAAAGGTGGAATTCCTAGACATATGGGGGATGTCAGTTAGTTGTTTCAGCCTTATCAGTTACATAAAGTTGTCAATATAATCTATCTATGGAATGTTAGGTGTAGTGGAATATACTTGAAGTGAAATTGGCTTTTATTCTTGAACTGTTAGGGGCCTCCTCATTTATATGGTCGTGCAGCTTCATTGGCAACAAATGATGCGAATAAAATAGTAATGTGGCAATTCCAAAAAGCAAAATACCCCCGCCGCAGCAAACCTGCAGACTAAGCGAATTCCAACTTGTCTGATTACATTTTTACTAAAATATTTCCATAAATAAGACATATTATTCCCTATTTAAATAACATTAGATTTAACAAGTGCTTAGGTTTGCTGCTACGGGGAAGGTAAAAAGTGTTTTTTGACCATACATCAATAGTATAGGATGAAATAAATAAATTTGCCAAATTTTATCAATATATACCCATAAACAAGTAAACTACAACAATTTTCATTTTCTCCATAAGAATAACATGGGAATTTTTAATTACACTATTTTTGAATTTTCTCCGTGACCGTTAGGCATACAACAGCGCTTCAATATACTAAATTATTTCTTTTTTTAAGCTCTACAAAATGTTTTAGAAAGAAATCACAAATTTTTTTGTTTTTAGGTTCAAAAATGGGAAAAACCCATTTTTACCCCATAAAACCCCCCATAATCCCCCGTTCCCATGGTCCGATTATGCTGGATCGCGAGCTCGTTCGAATAAACGTAGGTTTACACGTTTGTACCAAATTTCATCAAAATCGGATCATTTTTGCTCGAGTTATCGCGCTAACGGACATATATATATATATATATATATGAATTTGAACGGATGGTGTTTTTGGCCTCTAGGGACCTCAAAATGAAAAATTAGATCGGTCTCGGGTCCAGGTCTTACCATGAGTACTACGGTAATAGCTTATTCCCTATATGGGAAATTCGCTAAAACAATGTAAATTACTTTTTACGTAAATATTGACGTTCACATGCATTGTTAATCAACGTATCTTATAAAGGATAATGTGATCTAGTTTCAAAGGAATATAACCTATCTGTCATGACAGTAGCTGCTTAAAAAGTATTTACTCATAGGGCCATTTTCACAGCCAAAATGTGGTGTTATTTTCAATAATGTTACCAACCCAGTGGGCCACGGTCGGTAATATAGGCCACTACAAATAGTTTGTCAAGATATGTTCTATTTTAGGCAAGGTTGTTGTGTTTTGATGTTATTAGAAACGGTAAGAGAACAATAAAATTCTTCTGCAGATGAATTTTCTGTTGGAGAAATATAAGCCGAATTATAAATGTCACAATGCGAGTTTGAGCATTTTGTAACTATATTATATGGTTAAGTTACATAGATTTTTTAGGATGTTGCTCAGTGCACTTTAAGAATATATATTTTAGAGATAAATTAAATGGTTTTTGTTGCTGAGTAGCGCTAGTAAACATGCACAACCCTTAGTCTAAAAACATTCAAAGGCTCTTTAAGAGTTCAAGTTCTCATTTGTATACATATCTATATTATGTTTTCACTAAGCTGAATGAATACATCGAAGTGACCTCTGTGAAAAGTCTGCAGTATATTGCAGTTTTCCAGCTTAATGACTTTCTAAACCATGCACATATTTCTACATAGATTGTAAAATGTTTTGTCCAGTTGCTGTAAACCACTATTGATTTAACAAAATATAGACACTGCTCAAATGGGCACCGTGCCCTTCTGCAATTGTATTATTTTGTTAGTATTACGCAATCGAAGATTTTTCCGATGATTGAAAGCATGTCGACAATAATCTCAAGAACCTATGATGATCCGTCTAGAATAATATGATAAAATATAGGGAAAAGGTGTGAAAAAGGCAGACGCCAACCCGTAGAATAGATATAAGATAGTTCAATAAGAAATAATTGCAAGAGTTATTGTGATAAAAGGATTTTCCACTGATTTCGTAATGGAACTTTATATTGCAACACATGACATGATACAAAAGAAAATCAATTTTAAAATCAGAAAATAACATTGCAAATACTTCTTTTAGACTATTCAGTAACTTCCAATAAATGTGTGTTGTTTAAAATACAATTTTAAAATTAACAGCTGTTTTATTAAAAAGTATTATCCACATGACCAAAATGTAAACAAATCTGTCGAGGGATCTTTGGAGGCTTCTGGGGTAGAGCCTTAAGCGAATTTACGTAGTTTTTCTTTTGATAACTAATCTAGAGACCAAGACCTTTCTTTGGACACCTCCACCAAGTTTCTACGCCCAGCCGTTCTCTCAAATTAGTGGAGACAAAGTTTCCAAATAAATATTTACATTCCCCCATGTTAATCTTATGGGAGAAAATCCAACTTTGATGGAAGATCCTGCCCAAACTAATTAATATATAAAAAAAACTAAAAACACTTTGCAAAACTACAGATCAGGGAAATTTTTTTGACACTTTAATCATCAAAATCGGTCCAAAAATGAGGGAGGAGTTCTGTTCACAAAAATCGGCTTAGCGTATTATATATATAGATAGATAGATTGTTAAATTTAAAAGTGATTACTAGAACCAATATTTATAATTTATAATAGTATAGATTCCGTTGCACATTGCAACGTGCTTGCAATTATACAGGTCTTATAATAATAATGTTTCATTTTTGAAATCCGAATGGAATTAATAATAAATAAAAGTTTTTTCTCCCACTGGTAGCTACGGGCCAGTTCTGGTTAAGATAATTATAAATCTTTGTGTTGTGAGGTAAACGCCACCGAGCGTCCTTACTCGATAATGGGGGCGAAAGGTGCCGAATTACCCAACCGGCCTTGGCGCGGGGATTTCTAAAGCGTCCGTCCGCGCACACCACCATTTTGAGGGTGTCCGCGTCAAACACGTCCGGGCTAAACACGGAGCCTTCTCAACACCAAAGATAATGGCCAGTGCCTCCTTATCTATAGAAGAATAGTTCTGTTCCGCTGAATTTAATGTTCTTGAAGCGGCTGCAATTGGTTTCTGACTGCCATCAGAACAACGATGAAGGAGAACTGCTCCTAATCCAATATTGCAAGCATCTGTTGCAAGGATAAGTGGAAGTTTAGGATCATAATGTACAAGTACCATATTGTTTGAGATGTTGCTCTTAATATGGTTGAATGCGTCCTCACAGTCACTATTCCAGACCCAAGTTGAGTTCTTGTGCAAAAGTCTATGTAAAGGAAAACAAAGAGATTGCAAATTTGGAATAAATCTTGAATAGTAATTCACAGATCCAAGAAATGATCTAAGCTCAGAAACGTTCTTTGGTGGGGGTTGTTTCTTGATAGCTTCTACACGATCTTCAACAGGCTGAATACCAAGAGCACTAATTTTGTGCCCAAGATAAGTCACACTTAGTTTGAAAAGCTGTAGTTTATCTTCACGCGTGCGTCCTGCTCTTCTCAATATATTTAAAACTGTTTTGAGCCTATCAATGTGTTCTGGTCCACTTCTACCGCCCACACATATGTCGTCAAAATACCACGCACAATCATCGGTACCAACTAATAATTGGTCCATCAGCTTTTGAAAAATCTTAGGTGCAGTCTTAATACCAAAAGGTAATCTATTGAAGGTAAAATATCCTTTATGTGTCGCTACCACTAGATATTTTTTTGATTCTTCGTCCACTGGAATCTGTAGATACGCATCCTTCAAATCAATAACTGAAAAGAATTTTGAACCATTCAACTTAAGTACTGTTTCTTCAAACGTAGGGATGCAGTATTCGTCGTCGATTAAATGAGGGTTGATTGATACCTTGAAATCTGCACATAATCGTACCTCACCAATAGACGTTGGTACAACAACTAAAGGAGAAGCACAAAGGATCGGAGTAGTAGCTGGATCCACAGGTTCTAAGACCCCTGAGGACACTAAACGATCTAGTTCCTTGCTAGTTGCACTGTGTAATGCGAACGGAACAGGTCTCGGTTTGTGTATTGGCAATTGTACATCATTATTTAATTCTAATTTTCTAATTTCTAATTCTTGTGACGTTGTCTCTCTCAAGTGAGGTCCGGGATAGCTCAGTGCTTGCTGGGTATCGGTTCCAGGGGTCGAAACAACGGGAAGCAAAGGAATGGCTCAGATTCGTGGCACAATAATTTTCAAACAGCCTATGTCATCACAGCCACAAAGGAAAGGTTGTGAATAAGGAACTGGTAGGATGTCTGAATTTGTGCTAAACTTCGAACTAACAGGATCTATGATTATGCTAAGATTACTCTAGCAGGAGCGGGTTAAGTGCTAAGATTTCTCTAGCAGGAACGGGTCGTGTGCTAAGATTGCTCTAGCAGGAACGGGTCGTGTGCTAAGATTGCTCTAGCAGGATCGGGTCGTGTGCTAAGATTGCTCTAGCAGGAACGGGTCGTGTGCTAAGATTACTCTAGCAGGAATGGGTCGTGTGCTAAGATTGCTCTAGCAGGATCGGGTCGAGTGCTAAGATTGCTCTAGCAGGATCGGGTCGTGTGCTAAGATTGCTCTAGCAGGATCGGGTCGTGTGCTAAGATTGCTCTAGCAGGAACTGGTCGTGTGCTAAGATTGCTCTAGCACGAACGGGTCGTGTGCTAAGATTACTCTAGCAGGAATGGGTCGTGTGCTAAGATTGCTCTAGCAGGAATGGGTCGTGTGCTAAGATTACTCTAGCAGGAATGGGTCGTGTGCTAAGATTGCTCTAGCAGGAACGGGTCGTGTGCTAAGATTGCTCTAGCAGGATCGGGTCGTGTGCTAAGATTGCTCTAGCAGGAACTGGTCGTGTGCTAAGATTGCTCTAGCAGGAACGGGTCGTGTGCTAAGATTGCTCTAGCAGGAACGGGTCGTGTGCTAAGATTGCTCTAGCAGGATCGGGTCGTGTGCTAAGATTGCTCTAGCAGGAACGGGTCGTGTGCTAAGATTACTCTAGCAGGAATGGGTCGTGTGCTAAGATTGCTCTAGCAGGATCGGGTCGAGTGCTAAGATTACTCTAGCAGGAATGGGTCGTGTGCTAAGATTGCTCTAGCAGGAACGGGTCGTGTGCTAAGATTGCTCTAGCAGGATCGGGTCGTGTGCTAAGATTGCTCTAGCAAGAACTGGTCGTGTGCTAAGATTGCTCTAGCAGGAACGGGTCGTGTGCTAAGATTGCTCTAGCAGGAACGGGTCGTGTGCTAAGATTGCTCTAGCAGGAACGGGTCGTGTGCTAAGATTGCTCTAGCAGGAACGGGTCGTGTGCTAAGATTGCTCTAGCAGGATTGGGTCGTGTGCTAAGATTACTCTAGCAGGAGCGGGTCGTGTGCTAAGATTGCTCTAGCAGGATCGGGTCGAGTGCTTACCTTACAATCGAAGTGTACTGGTCAGCTGCCCGGGAGCGAATGAGAAAGATGTCCCGAGCAGCCCTCCTTTTATGCGAAAACCTGGTCAGCCTGGTGGGGGTAGTCCGCGCATGCGCAGTAGTCCTGAAATGGTTAGTCACGTCTTGGGCTTTTAGGGGTGAGGATCGGACAATCTATTTGCATTGGAAATTGATTTTTGGGAACATTTTGAGGTTATGTTTGGCTGAACAGGTTTGGACAGGAATGGAAACTGCTGAATAGTATCGGTGGTATCAGGGGGCGACGCAGGGCGATAGAAGGTGACGTAGGATTGGAGAAGGAGACGTGTGGGTCGGGGGAGGTCGAGGGATGTAGCGGAAGGAGACGCTGGGTCGGGGAAGGCGACGTGAGGCTGCGGAAGGAGACGTGGCGTGTTGGAAGGAGACGTGTGGTAAGGGGAAGGTCGGAGTATGTAGCGGAAGGAGACGTTGGGTCGGGGAAGGCGACGTGAGGCTGCGGAAGGAGACGTGGCGTGTTGGAAGGAGACGTGGGGTAAGGGGAAGGTCGGAGGATGTAGCGGAAGGAGACGCTGGGTCGGGGAAGGCGACGTGAGGCTGCGGAAGGAGACGTGGCGTGTTGGAAGGAGACGTGTGGTAAGGGGAAGGTCGGAGGATGTAGCGGAAGGAGACGCTGGGTCGGGGAAGGCGACGTGAGGCTGCGGAAGGAGACGTGGCGTGTTGGAAGGAGACGTGTGGTAAGGGGAAGGTCGGAGGATGTAGCGGAAGGAGACGCTGGGTCGGGGAAGGCGACGTGAGGCTGCGGAAGGAGACGTGGCGTGTTGGAAGGAGACGTGGGGTAAGGGGAAGGTCGGAGGATGTAGCGGAAGGAGACGCTGGGTCGGGGAAGGCGACGTGAGGCTGCGGAAGGAGACGTGGCGTGTTGGAAGGAGACGTGTGGTCAGGGGAAGGTCGGAGGATGTAGCGGAAGGAGACGCTGGGTCGGGGAAGGCGACGTGAGGCTGCGGAAGGAGACGTGGCGTGTTGGAAGGAGACGTGTGGTAAGGGGAAGGTCGGAGGATGTAGCGGAAGGAGACGCTGGGTCTGGGAAGGTGACGTGAGGCTGCGGAAGGAGACGTAAGGTTAGGGGAAGGTCGGGTAAGGGTCTGGAAGACGACGGGGAATAGCGGAAGGTGACGTAAGGAAGCGGAAGGCGACAAGGGGACTGAGGGAGTCAAGGGGACTGAGGGACAATTTAATATAACAAAATGGGGAAAACAGACAGGTGTAATTCGGGCACGTTACAGTCCCCCTCTTTCTTCGGGGGAGAAAAAAAAGAAAAGGGAAAAAGAAAAAAAACTGCGGTTTTTTTTCCAACGAACACAAGTTTTACTTTATTTAACAATATAAAAACAACATAAAATATCTTTTCCAACAAAACAAATAATACTGTTTCAAAATTAAACTAAAATCTTCTTTTTGTATTTAATTATGTTCATCATGATTTTTGAGGAGAACCTTCTCTCTTCACTGGCTCTGACGACTTCTCTCCCCCAGAGCCATGTCGGCGTTTCCCGAATGGCAAGGGCAGGTGGTGGTTAACTGTCCCTCTCGTTTGCAATGGAAGCATCGGATTTTACGAGGCTTAGGGCATTCTCGAAACATGTGTCCACTACTGTCACAGTTCCAACACACGAATGCATTTTGTGGTCTATTAATAGCTCCAATTTGGTATTGGTTCGGTGGCCTAACGTAGCTGCGTTCATTGGGAGCAAGCTGGTTATCTTGGTTGACAGGTGTAGCTCTGTTAGTGAAGTTTCTTACTGGGTCTCTTGGAGTCGGACGGATTTCCTTTCGATGAAAAGATGGCAGGTTCTCAGGATTAGACCACTTAGGAGACAATTCTTCAAGATATACACGATCATTCCAATCAACTTTACGTCTTTCTCTGGATTGGTAAGCTGTTTCTGGATTCAGGGCCTGCGCTGGGGATGGCGGTGGGCGATAGGTTGTTTTGTCTCTTAGAACTGCCTCGTATTCTTCTGCTTTTCTCAATAGGTCCGAGAGACCAGCAATTTCGTGTCTTCGAATGTATAGCTTGTAGTTGGGCTTCAGGTTGTTATAGATTCGGTCCAGTCGAGTTGCGTTGTTGAATCCTCCTCTTTGTCGGATTAGCGTAGAGATAGCAACTACAAATTCTCGACAGGTCTCTCGCTCGCCTTGGGTTCTTTCTTGGATTTCCTTGTCCAGGTTGCGGTAGTACCCAAGTGGTAGAAACTGCTGTTCAAAATCCTGGCAAAAATCTTCAAAAGTTCTCCACAAATCCCTATTGTTCCTCCACCATAACAAAGCTTGGCCTTTAAAAATTTCGGGCAATGAGCGTAGAATACGATTGGGGGGAATATCATAGGACTCGATGAGTTCATTCAATCTTTCCAAGAATGACACTGAATCATTTATTCCATCGAACTTTAAATTCCATTTGCGGACTAGATTGCAGATTCCTGGTGTACCTAAATCAACTTCGTTGCTTTGACCCTGTTGACGTAGGTGATAATCGGGTGGAGAATTCCGTTCAGTGGGGACTTCTCTTCGTTGGTACAGGTCATGGTGACGGTCGAGATGTCGGCCTCCTGTAGGTTCGTGGTCTCGAAGTTTTGGTTGGGAGGAAATAATAGATTGGTGACTTTGCCCATAATCTTGCATCGGATGTTTGTCGATTCCCTTCGAGGGAGGAGGGATCAATTCCGTTTTACTCATATCGGCTCTCATGAGTTCAATTAGTTTGTGCCTGAGGGTATTATTACTACCCTGGGGAGATAATCCAACAATCTCTTTCAGGTTGTCTACTAGTATCCTATAGTCATCATCTCTGTTTGAGGATATGCGAGATTGGGATGGAACTTTGGGAATAGTTCCAAGGAGGTTCGTGCTATGGGAAGGCCCTGAAGCGGTTTCTTCGATGTCTTTATAGTTTTCCCAGTCTTCCTCAGGAGTATCAACGGGGTTTCTTAAGTTGTCAACAAGCCTTTTTCTCAGTTCTTTTACGTTTCCGGAGTTGTCTATACCTCTAAGCATGCACTCATCTTGTAGTTGTATTTTGTTAAGTGTGTAGATCCAACCAACACGTTCATCCTGATGTGGTGCCTTCTGCTGGAAGGTCGTGGTGCTAGATGACATGATGGGTAGATTAAGAAGTGCCGAAGTGGTTGTGGTGGTTGTAGTAGTAGTCGTAACTGTCGTAACATGTGGTGCAGGCAATGGCGGAAAATCCTTTTGAGGCAGAAATTCACCTGTGGTCGCTTGGTTTTCTTCGATCATCTTCGTTCGATGTTACGAGGAAGTCGATGCTGATGCTGTATCAGTCCCTGTTCGGGCGCCAAAATTTGTGACGTTCTCTCTCTCAAGTGAGGTCCGGGATAGCTCAGTGCTTGCTGGGTATCGGTTCCAGGGGTCGAAACAACGGGAAGCAAAGGAATGGCTCAGATTCGTGGCACAATAATTTTCAAACAGCCTATGTCATCACAGCCACAAAGGAAAGGTTGTGAATAAGGAACTGGTAGGATGTCTGAATTTGTGCTAAACTTCGAACTAACAGGATCTATGATTATGCTAAGATTACTCTAGCAGGAGCGGGTTAAGTGCTAAGATTACTCTAGCAGGAATGGGTCGTGTGCTAAGATTGCTCTAGCAGGATCGGGTCGAGTGCTAAGATTGCTCTAGCAGGATCGGGTCGTGTGCTAAGATTGCTCTAGCAGGATCGGGTCGTGTGCTAAGATTGCTCTAGCAGGAACTGGTCGTGTGCTAAGATTGCTCTAGCACGAACGGGTCGTGTGCTAAGATTACTCTAGCAGGAATGGGTCGTGTGCTAAGATTGCTCTAGCAGGAATGGGTCGTGTGCTAAGATTACTCTAGCAGGAATAGGTCGTGTGCTAAGATTGCTCTAGCAGGAACGGGTCGTGTGCTAAGATTACTCTAGCAGGAATGGGTCGTGTGCTAAGATTGCTCTAGCAGGATCGGGTCGAGTGCTAAGATTGCTCTAGCAGGATCGGGTCGTGTGCTAAGATTGCTCTAGCAGGATCGGGTCGTGTGCTAAGATTGCTCTAGCAGGAACTGGTCGTGTGCTAAGATTGCTCTAGCACGAACGGGTCGTGTGCTAAGATTACTCTAGCAGGAATGGGTCGTGTGCTAAGATTGCTCTAGCAGGAATGGGTCGTGTGCTAAGATTACTCTAGCAGGAATGGGTCGTGTGCTAAGATTGCTCTAGCAGGAACGGGTCGTGTGCTAAGATTGCTCTAGCAGGATCGGGTCGTGTGCTAAGATTGCTCTAGCAGGAACTGGTCGTGTGCTAAGATTGCTCTAGCAGGAACGGGTCGTGTGCTAAGATTGCTCTAGCAGGAACGGGTCGTGTGCTAAGATTGCTCTAGCAGGATCGGGTCGTGTGCTAAGATTGCTCTAGCAGGAACGGGTCGTGTGCTAAGATTACTCTAGCAGGAATGGGTCGTGTGCTAAGATTGCTCTAGCAGGATCGGGTCGAGTGCTAAGATTACTCTAGCAGGAATGGGTCGTGTGCTAAGATTGCTCTAGCAGGAACGGGTCGTGTGCTAAGATTGCTCTAGCAGGATCGGGTCGTGTGCTAAGATTGCTCTAGCAGGAACTGGTCGTGTGCTAAGATTGCTCTAGCAGGAACGGGTCGTGTGCTAAGATTGCTCTAGCAGGAACGGGTCGTGTGCTAAGATTGCTCTAGCAGGAACGGGTCGTGTGCTAAGATTGCTCTAGCAGGAACGGGTCGTGTGCTAAGATTGCTCTAGCAGGATTGGGTCGTGTGCTAAGATTACTCTAGCAGGAGCGGGTCGTGTGCTAAGATTGCTCTAGCAGGATCGGGTCGAGTGCTTACCTTACAATCGAAGTGTACTGGTCAGCTGCCCGGGAGCGAATGAGAAAGATGTCCCGAGCAGCCCTCCTTTTATGCGAAAACCTGGTCAGCCTGGTGGGGGTAGTCCGCGCATGCGCAGTAGTCCTGAAATGGTTAGTCACGTCTTGGGCTTTTAGGGGTGAGGATCGGACAATCTATTTGCATTGGAAATTGATTTTTGGGAACATTTTGAGGTTATGTTTGGCTGAACAGGTTTGGACAGGAATGGAAACTGCTGAATAGTATCGGTGGTATCAGGGGGCGACGCAGGGCGATAGAAGGTGACGTAGGATTGGAGAAGGAGACGTGTGGGTCGGGGGAGGTCGAGGGATGTAGCGGAAGGAGACGCTGGGTCGGGGAAGGCGACGTGAGGCTGCGGAAGGAGACGTGGCGTGTTGGAAGGAGACGTGTGGTAAGGGGAAGGTCGGAGTATGTAGCGGAAGGAGACGTTGGGTCGGGGAAGGCGACGTGAGGCTGCGGAAGGAGACGTGGCGTGTTGGAAGGAGACGTGGGGTAAGGGGAAGGTCGGAGGATGTAGCGGAAGGAGACGCTGGGTCGGGGAAGGCGACGTGAGGCTGCGGAAGGAGACGTGGCGTGTTGGAAGGAGACGTGTGGTAAGGGGAAGGTCGGAGGATGTAGCGGAAGGAGACGCTGGGTCGGGGAAGGCGACGTGAGGCTGCGGAAGGAGACGTGGCGTGTTGGAAGGAGACGTGGGGTAAGGGGAAGGTCGGAGGATGTAGCGGAAGGAGACGCTGGGTCGGGGAAGGCGACGTGAGGCTGCGGAAGGAGACGTGGCGTGTTGGAAGGAGACGTGTGGTCAGGGGAAGGTCGGAGGATGTAGCGGAAGGAGACGCTGGGTCGGGGAAGGCGACGTGAGGCTGCGGAAGGAGACGTGGCGTGTTGGAAGGAGACGTGTGGTAAGGGGAAGGTCGGAGGATGTAGCGGAAGGAGACGCTGGGTCTGGGAAGGTGACGTGAGGCTGCGGAAGGAGACGTAAGGTTAGGGGAAGGTCGGGTGAGGGTCTGGAAGACGACGGGGAATAGCGGAAGGTGACGTAAGGAAGCGGAAGGCGACAAGGGGACTGAGGGAGTCAAGGGGACTGAGGGACAATTTAATATAACAAAATGGGGAAAACAGACAGGTGTAATTCGGGCACGTTACAAAGAACAGTATTTCAGCATACATAACATTGACTGAATTTCCTGATTTGAGTGTTGGGTTTCCTTTATATTGCTTTCACAAACTATATAAACGATACCAAGCCATTGCTCGGTTCACCGTTCCGGTACTGAGCTACACAATAGACAATAGCTTTGTTTTTGGATAAGATCAAGTAATTTTAGCTATGGCCACCATTCATAAGAATTGCTACAAACAAGAACGCCTGGGTCCATTTAGAACCAGCCTGGAGAAAAACTCTAGACTTTAATAAATAGGCCTACTGAAAGAAAAAAAAAAAATAAAAATACATTACCACTACAATGTAATTCTGTAATGACGTTTAACGTGTAAATTTTATTATGATTTATGATTCAAGGTTACAAGCCCAGTATATAAAATGCGAACTCAATAATTTTATTTGCAGAAGCTCACAAAATGGTATTTATTCGAATAAAAGAAACAAATGGCGGACTACGAAAATAGATATTTCATAACATGTAATAGATCCAAATTAAATGTGCATTTTTATCTGTTTGCATACCAAAAAGCTACTATTTAAATAAGAAACCCACATATAACACATACTCCCTTATATTAGTACACTAGCAGAGTACCCGTCCTTCGTACGGGGTCGGTATATAAGTGTAAAATGTTTATTAATTGCAGTCATACTCTAGTTTTGTGTTTGCAATGGGGGACGACACAGTTTGATAAAATTTGGTTCTTGAAGTTTACGGTATGCTATAGTATAACACATTTACCATAGCCATAATGCTCTACTACTGCACCTAAACAATATAAAACAAATTATCAAACCTTTGCACAATATCACAAATGATTCATTAAATGGTCATATAGGCCTAAAAATAACTGTAAACAATCCTACTTTGATAGTTCTCATTGCGTATCACAGCTTTTGTTGCTGCTTAGTTCAATTAGCTATTGTCAAAAATTCAAACAAAAAATGGCCTAATCGTGTTGTACCCTGTTGGTAAACCTTATAACGTTTGAATGCTATTCCATATCATAGTACCATTAGAACCAACTTGTTTAGTTGAAACAGCTGACTAAATTCTTTAATTCCTTTTAAATGTGAATACTCATAAGGTTAACATAGGGATCCATAGAGCCACTGGGGCGGAGCCCGGAAGGATTTTTGAGATAAGAATAGGCTTATATTTTAATCGGGAATGTGAGCTATCATTATGCCAAATTTCAGCCCAATCCGTCCAGTAGTTAAAGCGTGATTGAACTTCAAACAAACACACAAACTTTCACATTTATAATATCAGTATGATTTCTCATCCTTATGGATCAGCTGAAGACAGTTTTATTGTTAGTTCTGTCCTGTGCACTGTCTTTAGAGGTCGTGTTTTGTTTACAATTGTTTCTTGTTTTCAGTCATTAAAAACTTCGTTTAACTAAATAAAACGTTCTAATCACAACCATGGTCCACCATGAATCACAACTAATAACACGTCCCCTAGTTATATAACCAAACAGTAAAGAACAAATCATGAAGTTAACTATCAAATAATAGAAACACAATTTTGTCGACACTAGCGATCAGTGTCACCGGACATGAACTAGACACGAAAAACGAGCTTCAAAGTTTACAATGGGATGTAGGTTTAAAGTTTACTTGTTTTGGTTAGTCTATGGTAAGACTATAATGCATTTTCCACCCTAATAATCATAAGAATAATGTTAAACATACTTCCAAATATATTTATTTTATCCACTACGTTGTTCTCACTCCTAATTAATCGTAGGATACGACATTATGGTACCGATACGATATAGGTACTAGGTACTACACTTTCGGCAACACTGGCCAAAAATATTCGTGCTTGGCTCCCATTGGACGGCCCGCGAGGCTTCTGATTGGGAGTTAGCGAGTTCCGCCGAGGGACCGAGTTAGCGACTTCCGTACGAGGACGGAATTCGCTAACCCGGCTCTAGAGCGGGTTCCGGAGTTAGCCAATTTCGAAACCGAACAAGTTAGCGAGTTGAACTCGCTGAGTTCCTCTCATCGACCAAATTTGAAGATAGGGCGTTTAACATGGGGTTAGCGAGTTCCAGAGTTAGCCAATTCATCGGACCCATGCTGACGCTGACCGCGCTGACACCGACACAGCGATAGTGGGCACTGGGCAGATTTTCACATTGCTGTTAGCAGGTTAACGTCATCGTAAATTCAATTGATTCGGAAAGTCAATTTTGTTTTGCAACATAGTCACTTCGATATTTTAATTTTCTATCGATATTTGATCGTTATCACCGGTTATGAATCTGATAGCATAGATGAAAACATAGTTCCTAAGGGACTATGTTTTATCTATGCTGATAGTCACAGTGGAACAACCTTAATCTTCAATACCGCCCATTTGAAAATCTAATAATGTATTATCGTAATGAGGAGCTAATGACCGACCACAGTTAAAGTTGGCCATGGCTTGAGACTATAAAAAATACAATATTGGACTTAATTTTACTGATTTTTCGTTCAACAATGTAGGCCTATTCAAAATTAATAACAAAAAGACTTAATAATAAGACTTAGGGACTAGGACTAGGGAGAGATAGCCTAATTTATTTGAAATATGTAGGCGAACTGATGAACGAAAAAATAGCTTGTTGAAAGATTTAACCTATTATCTTGAAATTAAATCGTTAATATGTTACTAAAACATTTAATATGTTAAACATACATGTTTAATCTATGGTTTTATCTATAGTTGAGTCTTCTGCACTAATGGCAGAACGGCATCTAAAAAATCTCCCGTGTGCCGCTGTCAGGGCCCTGCAAAATTTAATTTATTCAGTTCAGTTCAGAAACGGACACATAAGGGTCTGACTTAGGGGAGGTACGAATGAGGCATTAGTTCAAAATTCCTCCGTGAACAGCGCTGTAGTAGAGAGTGCATTGGCAATTAAGGTTTAGGCCTACTAATCGCAAAAATAGTTCTGTTCATAAAATTAAATTATAAATGCCTCAAATTCAATTTTATTATTTTTTAATTATAAAATTAAACTATCATAACCTAACCGAACTAACCAAACTTGCTGATAATGAAATAATATAACAAAAGTTTAGTACAGTAATAGAAAAAATAATTCTGTTTATTAAATAAAACTAGAAATTGCTCAAATAAAATTTTATAATGACTTAATAATAAAATTAAACTGTCATAACCGAACCAAACCAACCAAACTTGCTGATAATAAAAAAAATCTTTGGACAAAAAGTAAATGTCACCAGCGGGATTTGAACCCGGGCCTTCAGCGTACAGGCCCGGCACGATAACCATTAGACCACTGAGGCCGACGTCTATGCTATACATCGTTTTGTTACGATAATGGCGTTCCCTCAGCTAATAAGAAGCCCACTAGCTGTCATCGTAGCCTCTTCTATACCTCCCCTGAGTAAATACCGACACATAATACGGGATTTACTCAAGGGAGGTACAGAAGAGGATTCGATGACGTCAGCTGTCAGAAAAAAAGCTGTTGACGTAATCGATTGAGCGATCTGTTGAAGGTGGAATATCGTACTCGTACTAAGTTTATCACTATCGTATCGTTTCGACTTTCGTTATTGTATGGCTGTCGGCTGCCGTTTGTTTATGTTTATGTGCTTTCCTCATCACTCTCCTCCTTCACTTCAACTAAGTTACTAAGTTTAAGTTTACTATTTATTTATAGGCCTACATACAGTTTAAAGTTAAAAGGTAAGTAATTATTCCTAATTAACTTTTGAGGTATTAATAATTAGGCTTAAGTTATGGCTATTTTTAATTTGTATTATGGACCACATGATAGTCCAAACCCAGAAAAACCTAATCTTAACCTGATTTGCTTAGTTAATATAGGCATAGGCTAGTCATTGATTTGTGTTTGTAAAAGTCAGGCCCAGAGTAGGATGACCAGGTTGTTTCAGAATAAAAACAGGACATTCAAACAAATCTCGGCCTCCCCCGTAACTTACAACACACACCTGAGTGTCTAATTAAATTACACAGAGGGTCTCTTATTTGCTAATTTTGTTGAGGTAGAAATCAAGTACGTTTAGGCCCTTTTATCAACCTGTTTTTAAGCTTTTAGACCAGTAAACTTACCTAATCTTATTTTCCATTAAAACTTATTTACACATCACATGATTGTCATAGTTGTTTTAAAAATACATTAATGGCATGCAGCTAGGGGCTAGGCAAGGTAAATACTTTTGTGAATCACCACAGGCCAACTGAGAATAAAATAATCCAACAAAATTTTTAAGGGTTTTAGATCTTAGGGTACAGTTTCTTAACTGGGCTATGCTAATATCGATTGAAACTATCAATTCGATTAGCAAACTTTCATGCGATTTTTTCACCATCAGCAAGTTTGGTTGGTTAGGTTAGGTTATGATAGTTTAATTTTATAATAGATATATTTTTAAAAATTTAAAATATATTTAAAAAATATATATATTTAAAAAATATTGATTAAGTTATTAATTAATATTTCCAATTCGATAGTTTCAATTGATATAAGCATAGCCCAGTTAAGAAACTGTACCCAGATCTTATTACAAGATTTATTACGGGTACAGTTTCTTAACTGGGCTATGCTAATATCGATTGAAACTATCGAATTGGAAATATTGGTTAATAATCGATATTTTAAAATTTATCTTTTATAATGTAAAATTAAACTATCATAACCTAACCTAACCAACCAAACTTGCTGACGGTGAAAAAATCGCATGAAGGTTTACTAATCGAATCGATAGTTTCAATCGATATCAGCATAGCCCAGTTAAGAAACTGTACCGTACCCTTTATTACTAATAAAACATAGGTGGTAATAGCCTACCGGTATGTGAAACTAAGTTATTGATTTTAAGTATCATGAGCATCTTAAATTTAATTTTGTTATCGTTAATTTGTATGCTGGGAATAAAGTTAGGCCTACAGTTAACTTATAAATTACAGAAATTCATAATAAACTAAAAAAATGTTTTCTGTTTTGCTCTAAGAATTACTTGCTCACTTGCTTAAGAACATTAGGTTAAGTTATCCTTTTCGCAGAGGATACGCAACTGGGACCGTGGACGTGGATTATGCGTCCGGCAGTTATGCCTACAGTCATAACCTAACCTAACCAACCAAACTTGCTGATAATGAACAAATCAAATGAAGGTTAAATTCTGTTCATAAAATAAAAATAAATGCCAAAAATTCTAACCAAAGATGTACAGTTAAGAAGAAATGGGATTCTAAGCAAAATCTTTGAAAAAAAGTTAGTAACTTCTAGGGCCTATCACCGATGTGATTCGATCTAGATACCTCATGTACATCAGCCATGTACTTTATCTACACACCACGAACACCAATGGCTAAATATCGTATCGTTGTGGAAATGGTGTTCCGGTCCCCCACAACCCGGTGACGTCAATGCCGGGTGCCTAAGTAATCCACATTCGGTAACCAGACGCGTATCCTCTAATCTGCGTTTTTTTTTTTTTTTTTATAAAGCAATAGGCCTTATTTACTTATAAAAGTAGCCAAACAAATTGAAAAAAAACCAAAGTGAACTTAACCAATTTCAAATAATAATAGGCCTAAGTTAATACTATCTATAACCCTCTAAGATTTAGCCAATACATAGTGTAGGCTAATTGAGTTAAAACTTTGATATTCAAATTCATCGCCTCATATTACTATTGGTGTTTACAAACAAGTCAATCTATTGATTACCGGTACCTAAGTTATTTCACCTTCAATTAGTTACGGTAATCATATAGCAATAATGGTACATTCATTGAGTAGACCTAGGCCTATTTAATGTAAAACAAAAGTAAGAATGTAATGCATAATACGCTATGGTTGACGCGCCGAGACCCTGAGTCCTTATCTAACCCAACCCAACCACAATGCAATAATATCATTGTTTTAAATTATTCAAAAGTGTTATTATCATTAGTCGTAGAATCAAATCCAATCGACAAATTATAAATATGAACGACTAAGATTGATTAGTAAGAACAAAGTAGGCCTAACTTACTTATAGACTAAATTTTGTGTAGGCTACTTCAATGTGTATCGGCAATCAAACTGTCGATGTGTTCACATTTTGTGTTTTTCATACTAACCGATTAAACTGTCAGCACATGCAGGAGCCCGACACATTTACATTCCAAGATAATGTGTGTTTTTAATAACTTAGCTGATTTGTTGTCACGTCAATTTATTACACGTTCTTATTAGAATATTTTGAAATAATGCCTTAGGCCTATGCAAATATTTAAAAAAAATGAATAATGTTAAACTCTACTCTTTGACAAGCAGTCCTGATCATTCAAGACCCCAGCATGATTAATATTGACTACAATCATACCGATAATTAAGTTAATCTATTATATTTGTTTCAGGGCAAAAAGTGCTGCTGTCGCAACCATCAATGATTAGGATTGGAGTGGACGAAGAAACATTTATTTCCATTTTATTTGATTTTAAAAGTTTTTGTAATTTCTTTACATAGTTTGGTTTTAACTTGCATAGAATATAATAAATAGTTTTGTCTAAACTTTGAGTTTTTATCCACCAAAAATTGAAAAATAGATTTATTTTTTAATGTAAAATTTATAGTTGAAATAGATAACTGAACCAGACACTTTGTGTGTCACCAAAGATTGCGGCTTTTCACTGTTTTAGTCAAATAATCGTAATGTCCAATTGTACATAAATCGAATTACAGTTTTATATCAAATTGATCATCAATTGGACTAAATATACACATCAATGGTTATACACATTAAATAGTCTCAATTTGTACAAACATGAATGTGCATATGATGTTCACTAGATGTCCAATTGAATCTTAATTTAACCTAAATTGAATAACAATTTGATGTAAAATTGATCATCAATTGATCGAGATACGCACATCATATGTATATCGATGTTTGTGACGTTTGTACAATAATTGAATGTTAAATAGTCGTAATTTGTACAAACATGAATGTGCATACGATGTTCAGTTGAACATTCTTGAACATCAATTTAATGTTCAATTGATGTACATGTGTTATATGGGTAGGTACATATTAAAGTGATGCAAACAAATGTTATGTAAACGGTTAAGGCCATTTACCAAATAAAAATATAGACATATGGAATATCAAAATGAAGCTTAGAGTGTGTAGATTTTCTGAAAAGTTTTGATATGGACAAACTCCCTAAGAGGTCTGCCCCACAGACTGATTTCCAAAGGGCTACGCCTTGCATGTTTTGGAAGTTAACGTTATTTGAGTAATTTAGTGAACAACAGCTGGCCAATGCAATTTACAATATAGTTTGTTGGTTTATGTTCTTAAAAGAGGTGCGGTGAATAAACAGTGAAGCTATCTCTAGCCGTTTGACACAAGTGAGTGGTTAAAGGTGTTCGAAACACGATGAATATGAGATTAACAAACCATGTAGGTATGTCGTTCGTTCCAAGAGGTTGTAACCGATTTTTAACAGGTCGCCATTTCATTGACAAGTATTTAAGTAAAGTATTAAAGACGTGAAAGAGAGCGGCGAGTTCAGGTACAACCCTACCCACCTTAGGACGTAAGGTTTGAAGGCTCCAATGCTTTTTTACCATCCTTTCAGATGACAATTTCTCGAACTTGGGCCCTTTAAATGAAATATAAAGTCAAAGTTGATTAAATTAATTTAATGGTGGCTTCTGTACACCCGTGAATTTGCGGGTAGAACCTCTTATATTGTTAATAGCAGTTTTCTTAGACTTAATAATATATTTTATCTAACAAAGTAATGTACCGGTAATGTCAAATCTGACGTGAGAAGCGAAGAGAGGATGATATGTTGTGTAAGTGCTGTATCTTTTCCTGCAAATTCGTTGATCCTTTTTATTCCAAAAACTACAGTTTGAAACTATTTTATGCCCAATTTATTTTTAAAGTTAAGGTAAGTTTTTGGATCTATTGTGACTCATACAAATTAGTTGGGGTCTATTATTGTTTTCAATTTAGGATTGTTGTTATCTTGCACTAGGCCTATATCATTATTCTGGTGGAAAGGTTGGTGAGATTTACATCCCTGGGTAAATCTTGACACCATCTTTGACCAAATGAAATTATTTGTACAGGAATATTATAGTAGCCTCGATTAGGTACGTTAGGTGTAGCCTACCTATACATTATTCAAAATTCTTTATTGGGAGGATACAACTTAATAAAAAAAGCAAGACTTGTCCGCTTTAAATTATCAATAGTGCTGATTTATTAATGGCATTCTTAAAAATTAACTCCAAGACAGAAACTGGCCTAAGTTAATATAAATTGGCTTTGGAACCAATGAAAATGAGTGCCTTTGAACCAGTCTTTAAAAGCTAAACGAAAAAGGGACCTAAATAAACCATTTTTTGCCAAGTTATAACCAATCATTTCAAGCTAAAGATTTCTATTTCAACCGGTATATTTAACATAATTGATAAATGATTGATCTTATTTCATGGAAGCCCCTGAGTCTAAGTTTGGCAATGTTTTTGTAAATAGAGTATAAGCATGGTACTGTATAAGTTAATACCTTGGATAAAGAACACTCAAACTGATTAATTTTTATTTATGTTAATACAGTATGAGTATGTTACCATAGTACGTACGACTACGATGGGCAAATATCGATTGTAGTAGGATCTATCGATTATATCGATAGTTGGCGACTGACGACTCGAGTACTCGACCGAATCAACGATGACGTCATGGCCTGCTGTGCTCTCTAATACAGCGCTGTTCACGGAGGAAATTTGAACTAAATTTGCCTCATTTGTACCTCCCTTCAGTCAGACCCACATAATACATAGGCCTACCATAACATAACATAACCCCAAAACATTGAGTGTGTTCGTTCAAGTTTAGGGAGAAGGGACAGAGTTGGAGTTGGAGTTTGGCTTCGGCTCGGCGTTGAGTATACAAGTTTTACTCTCAAGAGTTGTGAAAAAGTTAGAAGTGTAAAATTACTTCAACACTATGTCTCTTACGTGTGCTAGTAAGTCCTTATTATTAAGAACAATATTTAATTCCTTATTTAAACCTTACTTAAAGATCTTTCCTTGAATTTTATACCGGCATTGAGATTTAAGTTAGAGAAGCCCTTCATTGGACCAAGCTAAGGCCTATTTCATAGCTTAGTTACCTTAGTTATTTTCAAATTTTGTTCTTTGTTTAGGATGAAAATTAGTAGCCTACGTTACTGAATAAAGGAACTAGGAATCTAGTATATCTTTGGGAAGTTTTGTTATTTTAATAGCCTAGCCTTACTTAGGTAGGCATAACACTTAAACGGGCAAAGTGGCAAATGAACATAGATTACGATGAATCTCCCTTTGTTATTTGTAAAGAAATTGTTAATCCGAATCACAAATTATTTGATGATAATTTAGATAGTAGTAACTCGTTTTGTAAGTTTAGAGTCTTACACCAAAATATCAGGAGCTATAATAAAAACATAGATGACCTACTATTAACTCTTCAGGGTATAAAAATCAAATTTCATTGTATTATTCTGACTGAAGCTTGGTTAAATGATGATAGTAATTTGTTGGCTATTGATGGCTATAACATATTTAGAAGCTACAACAACTTGGATCAGAACGATGGAATAGTAATATACATAGATAAGTTAACTCATTATCAACTTCCTGTAACCAGCTATTTATTGGCGGTGTCGCTACGAGTCTTTCCTTGACTTTTACGTGGGCAGGCGTGAATTGTAACTTAACTGCCATTTATCGCAGCCCTGCTTCGTCTTTGCAAATTTTTATTGATAGCTTACATGATTATATAACAAATTCAACAAATTGTTCTAGCATGAAAATAATTGCAGGTGACATCAACTGTGACATTTTGAGCCCTCAATTAAATTCTTTGGAAGACCGTTACTTAGACATACTGAGTGACCTAGGATTCATCCAGTGTATAGACAAAGTAACACTTAAAGGCCAATAAGTAACACGTGTATAGATCATTACTTTGTCAAACTTCCGCTCAACTTTACAGCCAACTCATCCATCCTACAGACCTCAGTCACAGACCACTACAGTATTTGTCTCGAAATTAAAAGTAGCCTACTGCCAAAACCAATCCGAGAGTAAACAATCACTCTCTAAAAACAATCAACTGGGAGCATGTTAAGCAAGATCTCCTCGTTCAAAACTGGGATCTAATCTATACATCAATAGATGTCCATTCCGCCGCAAAAATCTTTAATGATATACTTATTTCCACTGTTAAACGTAATTCATCTACCGTTACCACTACCGCTTAAACGTTCAAGATAAAACCGTGGATAACTAGGCCTAACGGTCTCTTAAAATCAATACGTCATCGGGACAAAATAAGTAGACTAACCAATAAACACCCCTTTAATACTAGACTGCGTGCACGCTATGTTAGATACAGAAACATATTAAAATCCACACCTAAAAAGGCAAAATACGATTTTTACAAAAATAAGATCAATGACGCTCAAGGAGATCCAAAGAAATTTTGGAATATAGTGAACGAAGTAGCGGGTCGCACAGATCCCAAATGCAAATTTCCAGTCGGTGCATTTGGAGCACACAGCGACACTGTCCCCTCCATCTGTGATAAATTTAACAAATACTTTGCTTCCGTCGGATCCCAGCTAGCCGGGGCTTTGCAGCCTGTTGGTCCTGTCGAAATAGAGGATGCTGATTTTGCTGTGAACTCCCAGTTCTCACTGGAACCAATTACCCATCAAGATTTACTAGGCGTGGTTACCAAAATCAGAGGAAACTCGGCACCTGGGTATGATGGCATTTCCTCTAAACCCTCTAAACTGATAAAGCATAATCTAGACGTATTACACCAACCCTTATTTCACATTGTAAATTTAAGTATATCAACTAATACTTTTCCAAATCCTTATAAAATTGCCAAAGTAATCCCGATCTATAAATCAGGCCCAAAGAATGTGATAGCAAATTTCAGACCTATTTCTTAACTTGGTATCCAAGATAATTGAAAAATGTGTCAAGCAACAGTTGTATAGATATCTCGAGGAAAATAATATCATTAACAACGTACAGTTTGGGTTCAGAGCTAACGCAAGCACTACCCGTGCCTTATTTAATATCTCAAAACATATTTATGAAAAAATTGATGATAAAAAACGTGTGCTTGTAACCTTTTTAGACTTGGCCAAAGCATTCGATTCTATTGATAGGCATAAATTAATCACAAAACTGCAGTTGATAGGCGTTGACAACCCATCACTTGACTGGTTCCGCAGCTATTTGACTGGCCGATCACAGTTGGTTACTATTAATGGCGAAAATAGTGATATCACTAACATTGACTATGGTGTCGTCCAAGGAAGTAACCTAGGTCCTCTTCTCTTTTTAATATATATCAATAACATTACTAAATTAAGAGTCGATGGTAAATTGTTTCTTTTTGCTGATGACACAGCGGTAGTGTCCTCGGGTAATACGTGGGACGATGTTTACCATCAAGCTGCATCTGACTTACTTAAAATAAAAAATTGGCTGGATCATAACACATTGACATTAAATGTATCAAAAACCAAGTGCATGCCAGTTTTCTTATCTCGAACCCGTGATCCTAGCCTTAGAAAACTCTATCTTCATTCATGTGGTGATCTGTGGTCTAATACCTGCGGATGTGACACAGTCGATCGTGTGGACCAATACAAGTACCTTGGGGTGATCATTGATCAAAGGATGACATGGTCTCCTCATATTATCTATGTAAAGCAAAGATTGAGGAAACTGGTCTACGCCTTTTATCAACTAAGCCGTGTGTTAACGATTGACCACTGCAGATACGTTTACTATGCATACGTGCAGTCTGTGCTGCTGTATGGCATACTGGCGTGGGGTGGTGTATCAGCTGCCACATTGGCTCCTCTTCACGTAACCCAGAAAACCTTAATCAAAATTATTCTTAAGGCCCCCCATACACGTAACGATCGGCCGGGCGGCGAGGGCCGGAAGGCCAAACTGAACAGTTGGCCTGTGAAAGGAGGGTCCCCATACACGCAACGATACGCCTGCCGGCCGGACTGAAATTTCTCCGCCTAGTGGCAAGTGTGCAGTCAGTTTTCGTACGGCAAAAACGTTTTTGTTAACTTGCTATAAGCTGGATCTTTTAAGTTCCTGTTGTGGTATGCCTTTGTTTTGACCCTCCGCTGACATTCATGCTTTCTGTATTCTTCTATAAAGGCTAGCACATGCTGATTAGTCCACGTAGCCATATTAGTACAAAGACTGAACAGAAAATAAAGTTAGGTTATGTCAATGACCGTGCCTGACACCTTAAAAATGAACGTAAATAAAAAAATAATGCTACTACTGTACTGTCGGCCTTCCGGCGACCCCATACACGTAACGATCGGCCGGCCGGCGTGGACTGTTCAGGCCGGGCCGGCCGGCCGATCGTTACGTGTATGGTGGGAAAGACCGAAACATTACTCAACGAATTTACTTTTTTCTGAATTCCCAGTTTTCAATATTAGACAATTGTTTATCAAAACACTATTACTTTTCATTAAGAACAACAAGGAAATTATTTTTTCTAACTTACAACACAGTTATCACACTAGACTCAGGCATAACTTTGGATACCGCACTCCACAACTAGCATATAGTTAGTTGAAAAATAACGTGTTTTACATAGCTCACATCCTTTATCGCAACTTGCCGCCCAACATAACTGATGCTGAATCAGGCAGTGTCGCTGTGTATAAAAGCAAGGTCTGTGAGTGGCTGATGACTGTGGGACGAGAGGCTGCAGAGGCTTTAATTCGCTCGCCTTACATTTAAATTAATCTCTGACATCAAACACCGCCATAATAGCTATCAAAATACATTTGTCTTCATAGATTAATATTTTTATTGTTGCTTAAGGCTGTTTATTGTTAACTAATTCTATTATACAACATATTTATATAGCATATATATATTTATTAAGAGCTCCTGATACGTATTTAAGTATAGATGTACACATTATTTATAAACAGTGTGCACATGTTTTTGACCAATGGACAATAATTAAAACATATTTCCTGCTGGTAAGAGCTCTTCTGCAACCTCAGGGTTTAGGGTTAGTGCTTGGAACTCTCTTTAATTTCCAATGTCCTTGCTAATCTTTTAATTTGAAACTTTTTTTTATGATAATAAAGTTAGCCTTTGATTTTTTTTTTTTAATTTTATATCAAATTTGGATAAGATTGTTCTAAAACAAAAGTCTTTACTTGAATCAAGATTTTAGGCTATATAAATTTTAACAGCTATGAGGCTACTCGATCCACCTCAGAAGTAGGCTAATGTTCTCAAATTGTCCAACACCTAAATAGGATAGTCTGTAGCCTAATAATAAGATGGAGATTACCAAGTTTCTTCCAAGTTTCCACATTTCTTCTCGTTTAAACTATTTGAAATAATTAGACTATTTTGGTTTAGCTTTTCACTTTTTACTAGAAAATATTATAATATAAAAATCATACAAACTAGTTTTTAAACTCTCACCCAGGCTAGTTCATGGTAGAAGAAGGAAGAAGTCCAGTTGTTACTTAACACATGTTTTTCAGCAACAATGTATTCAGGTCTTCTAGATCTTGAAGTTTACTGTTCACTTTTAGTCACTCAGGCCAATTAATATTGTATGAAATTTCATTTGTGTAGAATACTTTTTGAGATTTTTTTTAATTATCTATATATTTAATTTATTTTAGCTTGTGTTTGAAATAGATTGTAAACATAGTATATTTTAAATAGGCTTTTAGGCTTAAAAATTGACTGGTAATAGGCTATTTATATATTATTTAATTATACAAAATTTTATGAACTGTTGCAATATCCCCGCAGAAACTGAATATTACATGTAATATGAGGTTTCGATACACAGTGAAATAAATTTTGGTTTGAAATGTGAACATTTAATAAAAGAAGACTTAACTATTAATGAAGAACGATGGGTGGAACATGGTTATTGAAATACAAATACTTAATCAACACAATTATTGAATCATGAACAATATAACAACAAAATTATAACAATTAATAACATTAAAGATAGGAGAAGGAAGTACCTACTATTGTTTATGTATTGGGGACAATGGGGTAATATGACTTTCTCATCACTATCATATGAGTTTATTGTTCCTTAACATCTTTTCTCACTTCACACTTTTCTTAATTAAGTTATTATTTCATTACACTGCAGAGCGTCTATTTTATGTTTTTAATTTACATATTTCTTCTGGTATTTAATTCACTTTGTGGAGTGTCTATTTTATTTACATTTAACTATTTACATGGGTTTAAGGTCTCTCTACACACACTTTTCATTTAATTTTCTTCAATTTAAAATTTTCTTTAAATATACTATTATTCTTCATACATATACTTTTGATTATTAAACTTGTATCTTCGGCTGAGGAGGAATATATATTTTTTTCGTGCTGAAATGTGGTATGGCCCAAATGTCTTCTTATCATCTAGAGTGCTTACATTATAAGTTGAATGCCCTAAAATTGTACTGATCTTGAATGCACCTTCGTAGACTTCCTGTATTTTTACTCATATTTAAGTTAGGATTGTTATTAATATAATTAATATAATGTAGATTGTTGTTTGTTTTCATATCATTATTAATACTATCATAATTATCTTCATAACATTTATCATCATTATTTTCGTTCTCAATGCTTCGCCTTGAGCTTTGCTCGGATACAAAATTGCAATTTATACCTTCAACAGATACCTCTCCGAACTTCAAAGTAATATTATTATTATTAATCTTCAATTTCATAACTTTTTCTTTAAAATTCATCTCAAACTGCCATATATTTAATACATCATTCCCAATTATTAAATTCCTAACTAAGTTTGGTATGAGTAAAACTTGTAGTTGAGTTTCTTCATTTTCTATCATTACAGGTAACATTATGATTTTAGTTATGCGCTTAGATCGATCTCCCGTAGCGGTTTTAATATGTGTATTTGTAATTGGCAATTCTTCAAAATGACCTATGTGGTGTTTATTTTCTAGGAACCGTTTTTCCGATAGGCTATACATGTTACATTAGAGCCGGTGTCAATTAGGGCATTTATCTTAGATTTATTAATTTTAACACTAATTTCTGGAAAATCAATTTGTTTAATCTCGTGGGAATCATTAATTGATTCATCTTCTTCACTTAATAAAAATTCTCTGTCACAACAGATAACATCAGTTTCATAACAATTATTTAATTCATTATATACATTTGGCCTTATTTTTCCGAAGGGATTTTCTTGCACTCTCAGGGTGTCTACTACATTCCCGATAAAAAATTCATGGACAATTCCCGTACATTTAAGGACACTTTGTCGCACCGATTACCAAATATATTTTCCTGATTTGTCAAACTGTATTAATATTGTTCTTCACTGTAGTTGTACCAGAGAGAAAAGTAAGTAATAGTAGACAGGAGTTAAATTTTAAAATAGAAATTTATTGAAATGAGCAAACATTTACTTTGGGTAAAGCTTTAGTGTAAAAGAGAAACCCAATCATCGTCTACCGCAATAGCGACAAAATCCTGAATATCTCGATCGGTCATGGAAACATTATCGTATTATATCCGATCTATGTGGATTAGTTAGGCATGATTCACCCTAGCACAACGTTAAGTTCTCGACTACTTTTGAAACAAATCTTTAATACATATATTGTACCTCAGTTCTCAATACAAAATCGGTATGGTAAGCGGCTACCAGTAAACACAGAGAAAGATTATTGTCTTTTCATTTGCAAAGTTATTGGGATCAATTACATTTTCTTAGTATATTCTACAGCTCTTTCAAAGAATAAAAATACCCAGGCCTAGACCTAATTATTTAGGGGGGGCTATATCAACTGAGGAACTAACAATGAGGTTATAATAGCAGCAAAGTCACCATCATCATTCTACTTCATAAGATTTAGATTGCTTAAAGCATATAACACAATAAATAAATATGGGAAACATAATAGTTAATGTAATAAATAGCCCAGAAATATAATGGAAAACGTCTTTATACTGAACAAATTATTAATACATCTTTATTAACAATTACACCAAAACCAAAACATTACATACCAAAGGTAAACAAGACAATTAATATTTGATCAGGTGATGATGTAAAGACAAGATGAGAAATATTACTTCTCTAACACCACCCCTTAATGTTTATCAACTTGATCCAGTCCAATTAATTGCACTAACTCTTGATGTCGTGGGCCAGGAACACCTTTTGTCAAAATATCTGCTGGCATTTCTGCTGTTGGCTTATACTTCAGAATAATGTCCCCTTGTTCGACAGCTTCTCTTATGAAATGATTTTGTATGTCAATATGCTTTGTTCTGCGATTCAACATGTGGTTTACTGATAGTTTTTGGGCGGATTGGTTATCATTGTAAATTACAATCGCATCCTTCTTCCCTAAGAGTTCTTTCAACAGACTTCGTAGAAATTTAGCTTCTTTTGCTCCATCACTAAGTGCCATATACTCGGCTTCTGTACTTGACAATGCCACTGTGCGTTGTTTCCTGCTCTCCCAGCTTATAGGTCCATTTGCTAACTTGAAAATATATCCCGTATAAGAACGCCTGTCTTCTTTGTCGTTAGCCCAGTCCGCATCAACGTATGCTTCCATTTCAAGATTCCCTGATTTTTTGTACACAATACCTCTCTCAATAGTTCCTTTTAGGTATCTCAAGATACGCTTTGCTGCCTTCCAGTGCACACTCCCGTAACAGCTATTAAACTGGCTAAGATAACTAACTGCATGTGCAATATCTGGTCTACAGTTGACAGCTAGATACATCAAACTTCCTATAAGTTCTCGATAAGGATATGATTCACTTCCCGATTTATCCTTTTCTAGGTATAATCCAGCCTCTATTGGAGTATTCACAGGTTTGCAATCAGTCATCTTAAACTTTTCCAATATATTTTGAATGTAAACTGACTGATCTAGGCACAAAAAGTCATTTCCTCTCTTCATCCTCATTCCTAGGATATTTTGAGCTGGTCCTAGATCTTTCATTTTAAAAGTACTCATTAGTTGCTCAATAATTTGAAGTTTTTCATCTTTGTTATTGTAAAATAAATACAAATCATCAACATACAGTGCAATTATTGTCATACTATTGTCACTTCTTCTTTGATAGACACAAGGTTCAGAATTCAATCTTTTGAATTTTAAAGATGTAAGTACTTGATTTATTTTCTCATACCAAGTTCTTGATGACTGTTTAAGACCATAGATAGACCGTTTAATAAACATACTTTGTATTCTTTGCCTGGTACAACAAAGTTTTCAGGTTGTTGCATATACACAGTTTCCTTTAGATGTCCGTTCAAAAAAGCAGTTGAAAAATCTAAATGATGAATATCTAGATCCATTTCTGTTGCTAGAGCCATCAACGTTCTGAGAGTGCAGTTTCTCACAACAGGAGAAAAAGTCTCTTTGTAGTCAACACCATACTTTTGTGTAAACCCTTTTGCTACTAGCCGAGCCTTGTAGTTTGTTATGTCTCCATTACTGTCTCTCTTGATCTTAAAGATCCATTTACTCTTGACAGGTTTTGTTCTTTTGGGTAAGTCTACCAAACTCCAAGCATCATTTTCTTTGAACGAAAGATATTCTTCTTTCATTGCTTTTCCCCAGAGATCTTTATCTTTCCCATTTAATGCTTCAAATACACTGGTTGGTGTATGATCATGAACCACATTATATACTTCAAATGGTCCCATGTCCTTTGGTTTCCGTGTTCTTTGTGGATATCTTCTCACCTCTGGGATTGCTTCAGGATCATTTGTTGTGTACATCTCTTCTTCAAGACTTGATTCTCGCTTTTCTTCTTCAAGGCTTGATTCTCTGTTTTCTGTGTCAGGTTCTGATATTGTGTCATCTGTTATACACATGTCCTCTTCTAGATTTGATACATTCTCAGCTATGTCATCATTAACATCATTCTCAGTTATGGCTCTACTCTCTGAATCATCATTTGATAGATCTAAAATCTTGTATGATTTGTTATCTCTCACTTCTCCCTTCAACTGGTTTTTCCTCTAAGAACACAACATTTCTGGATATGATTATCTTAGAGGGATATCTTGGATCAACAAGTCTGTAGGCTTTAGAGTTTTGGCAATAACCAACAAAAATCAACTCACGACTTTTGGGATCGAGCTTCTTTCTTTGTCCACTTGGTACGTGAGCAAAAGCTTTGCAACCAAAAACTCGCAAATGCCTAAGATCAACCTTCTTGTTGGTCCACACCTCTTCCGGTGTTCTCCCAAAAACAGCTTTAGTAGGAGACCGATTCTTCAAATAAATTACAGTATTAGCTGCTTCAGCCCAATACTTTTTGTCCAAGCCAGAATCATGCAGCAGAGAACGAGTCTTCTAAAAAATTGTACGATTTGCCCTCTCAGCAACGCCATTTTGAGATGGTGAGTATGGAGCAGTTGTTTGATGTTGTACTCCAGAAGCTTTAAGAAAATCTTCTAGCTCTTTGTTCACAAATTCACCTCCATTATCAGTACGGAGTTTCTTCAATCTTTTCCCAGTCTCATTTTCTACAAGCAATTTCCATTCTTTAATTTTGGAAACAACTTCATTCTTTTGCTTCAAAAAGTAGCCGAATGTCTTTCTTTAAAAATCATCAGTGAGAGTTAGTAAATATTGAGCTCCTCCATGCGAAGTAACATTCACTGGACCGCATAAGTCGGAATGTACTAATCCTAAAATTTCTACAGCACGAGTTCCCTTCTTCTTTTTAGAATAAGGAGTTGTAGTTTGCTTACCTTGTATGCAAGAAATACAGGGTGAACCTTGACTAGAATATGACATACCAGTTGACATTTTGTCCTTCTTCCGACTTAAATGAGCAAGACGACGGTGCCATAGATCTTCTGTGTCTTTACTATTTCCTGCAAAGTTGCTTGACATTTGGTTATCAGGATCAATGTCCAACTTGTAAAGACCATCCACATTTGTGGCATGAGCTACAGGTTGACCCGATACATTACAGTCCTCCTGTTTGTATACATCACACCCGTCTTCAGAAAAAACCATTGTTAGACCTTTATTTACCATTTGACTAACAGAAAGCAAATTTAAACTTAAATTAGGTACATGGACAACATCAGTAACTTTCCTCTCAACAGACTCTATCATGACTGTTGCTTCTCCTTGACCTTCACATTTCAGCTTTTCATTGTTCGCCACAATGACATCCATACCAGGTTTGTTATACTTTTGGTATTTTTGAAGTAAATCTCTCTGGCCTGTCATGTGATTCGTACAAGCTGAATCAAGATACCAGCAATCAGCACTAGTTTTGGTTGCTAATGCCGATAGAACACACCAGTCACTGCTTTCATTACTGTTATTTGATATCTGATTAGCACGTTTGTTCGGATTAGTACCCTTCCCGATTTTAGAAGAATTTTTAAAACAATCTGATGCTTTATGACCATGTTTGTGGCATCGATAACATATCACGTCAGAACGTTTAGTGTTCTGTTTTGTAGCTAATGCATTTCTATTTGAATTGTTATGACCAGGACTGACAGATTTTAAATCTTCTTGAAGTAATTTAGACTTGACTAGTTCAACTGTTAATTTGGTTCCTGAATTTTCCAATGCCATAACCATAGGTTCATAATGACTAGGCAAGCCATTCAGCATGACTACAGCAAGAAATTCATCCTCAACCAAAAATGTGCGGTGTAATTATACTAAAAAGAGGAAAAAGTCGAGGTTTTGGTATAAAGAGTATAATTTATGAGAGAAATAATGTGTACGTGTTGATATGAGAGGTGATTCGCGACGAATGAATGCAACAATGAAAATTGACATATGGTAATGTGATGGGAATTACAGACGGACTGTTAAAAACAAAGACATATAAAATTAATACAAAAAACAAAGGCAACTTAGCGTGCTGGGCCCATAACCTAATAGTTAATGTAATAAATAGCCCAGAAATATAATGGAAAACGTTTTTATACTGAACAAATTATTAATACATCTTTATTAACAATTACACCAAAACCAAAACATTACATACCAAAGGTAAACAAGACAATTAATATTTGATCAGGTGATGATGTAAAGACAAGATGAGAAATATTACTTCTCTAACAAAACAAAAACATTGAAACCTGAACAGCCAACAATATAAGACAAAGATACAGAAAATGCAATGCGTTACAATTAATGCAAACAACAATGCTTGTGGTTTTGTCAATTGAAAGTAATATCCATAAACAATGTTTTAACTTACAAAATAATACTGTAGATTAGTTACAAGTTTAGTATGAAACCATAAACAGTTTTATGACAGTAGGCAATGGCCAGCGGCAAATTGAATGTTCAAGAAGATAAAAGTACAAGTAAGAAGTGAAATTTAACAGCCATTACAATAAAACTATTATTTCCATGATTAAATAGGTTTGGGATCTCATAATAATTACCCAAGTAATAAATAATGGAAGTTGTAAAGGAATAAAAGTGATAAAACTTTTATGACCTAAGCTACTTTCACAATGGTTCTTGGAAGTACTTGACTTTACACTTGATTGTGGTGATAAAATGTTAATGGGTTTGAGCTTCTAATAGTTTTTTATTGCACAATTATCCTAGTAATAAATTTATGAAAATTTCAACTAAACAAACATCTGATAAACCTTATATGTGTTCCTAACCAACTACCCTAGTGGAAGAGATCAATATATATCAATACAAAAATTGTATATTGATACGTATTGATACGTATGTGTATTTGGGCCAATACACATCAATACATATCAATACAAGTAAATAGGATCCGAGTCATTAGCTTATTTGAAAATTATTTGTAGCTTGTTAAAAAACCATTTTTGATTTGTTTCAAAACATTAAATAATATCAACTATGCACTAAAAATAAAATAAAAATTAAAAAGTAAAAAAATTCTTGGCAAAAAGTAAAGTGGGTTCCCGAGAATTGAACCAGAGACTCCAGCATGGAAGCCGGTTGTCTTAGCCATTACACCACGATCGCTTCTTGTCTGAAGAAGTAATGATAGCCATTTTGAATGCGAGAAGCTGTGTTAGGCCTCATAATTTAACTTAAAAACGATTTTCAATGGCATTTGTGTCATTTCAAGCATGTACCAATATGCTTTAACATGTTTCAAAACTGTTTTATTACCAGTTCAAACTGTTTTCTTGCTACTTGGGTGATATGAATAGTGTCAATACAATTTATTTTTATTGATTTCTAGAAATAAGGAATTCAATAATGAATTTGTGAGGCATTTTTATCCCTAATGATAACCCAATAAGCAAAAAAATTGTTTAAAGTTGTCGAAAGCTGTATTACAATAATTGTTGTATAACAATTTTAAAACATTTTGATTTAAACTTCATATTACAACAATTTTGATATAAGATTGAAACAATTTTAAAATTGTTTAACAATAAGATTTTTGGAGTTGAAAAAAATAAGTTTCAATACGAGCTGTAACTGTTTTACAACAATTTTAAAATTGTTTTACAACCACTTTTTTGAAGTTTAAGAAAATCAGTTTTAATACAAGTTGTAAACTGTTTTACAACAATTTTAATGTTTAGCAATCAGTTTTTGGCAGTTTAAAAAATAATCTTTAATACAAGTTGTAACTGTTTTACAACAATTTTAATGTTTAGCAATCAGTTTTTGACAGTTTAAAAAATAAGTTTTAATACAAGTTGTAACTGTTTTAGAACAATTTTAAAATTATATATTTTAAAATTACCTATATTGAGTTTTAGGTACCTCAGCTAACGCCTATGACCTAGAACTAGAGTTTTTCCTTTTTCCAAAAAATAACATTTTTATTACTGTTTATTTCACAAAGTTTACATTGGTATTTTGTATAATCCAATGTTCATATGTGATACTTTTTAGAGATATTTTGCATTTTTTTTTAATCCGTATTGATGTCTATTGATTTATATTTACATCTAACATATTTAAAAAATATTCTCTATTGATATCAATGAACGATTTGTTTGCTCTAATGATCTATATTGATATATTTTATGTTTATAGATGTCTAGTGATATGTATTGACTAAGTTTTCAGTGATGTCTATTTGTTTGTATTTACTTGTAATGATATCCATGAACATCTATTGATATCACTAAGCATCTAGTGATATCAATAGATTTTTTCTATTGATTTCTATTGATGTCTTCCACTAGGGTAGCGATAGTTAAATTATTGCCCATTAAAAATTTAAGGACATAGTCTGGCATTTAAGGACAATTCCGTACATTTCATGGCCAGTAAAAAATTAAGCACAATTCCCGGTTTTCCCGGTTGGTAGACACCCTGACTGAAGAGACAATTGAGGGAATATTATTTTGAGGGGAAGTGGTGTGTAGGCCATTTTTGCTCTCAGTGCTCTTTAGTTTAAATCCGACTTGTGTGGTTGGTCGGTCTTATCGATTATGGTGGTACAGACCTGTCGTTGTTCTGGGGTCATATAATTGGGTTCAGTTCGGTTTCCGTTCCTAGTGGGATAATTATTTGAATTTTGTGGAAATCTGCCTTGTGGGTAAGGGAACCAGTTTTGTTGGTTTGGCCAGTGGTTGTATTGTTGGTTGTGGTTATATGGTCGATTTTTTGTTGATACTTCATGTCATATCTTGGTTGGTATGCATTTTGGTTGATGTTATTAGTGCGGTCAGGATATCTGTTTTGTGGTTGTGTGTTATAGTTGGGCCTTGGTTCATTTCGGTTTGTCGCTGGTGTATTGTGTGATGGGGAATGGTTTTGTTTATTAAGGCGATTTCCGTCTTTTATATCTTCACGCTGGAGGATCGATTCAAATGCAAATATTGTGTTGGAATTCTGTACTATGCGGGCATCTTGTATTAGTTCACTGAAGTGATCGCTTAACAATGTAATAATTTCTTCATCAGCCCACATAAAGGTGGGGACATTGATTTCAACGTTATGACTCTCTCTATAAAGTATTCAGAGCGGGTCAGTTTTCCTCCAGGACGGTACCTCTCATTTTCCAATCTATGTCGAATTCCACGCTGTACTGATTGGCTCCAAAATTTCATGAGAAACATGCTCTCAAACTCATCCCATGTATTAATATTACTTTTGATAAGATAAAACCATCGTGAAGCGCTCCCTTCTAAACTCATCTCTATCGTATCAATTAAGAATTCTTTAGGGTCGGTTGTGGGACTCTGGCGAACCAAATTGCGACAGTAATATTTTTGTAGTTTGTTTAAGAACTCTTTGGGGTTGTGTGCTCGTCCAGTGAATTTAGGTACAATTGAGTCAACATTAGTTCCGCTACCGCAAGATACATAAATGTTAGGGGTGAATGTACTCTGTTTAACAGTGGCTTCGTGTTGTAGAGATTCAATCTTGTTATGATGTTCACTTAGTGTTGTTTTCATATTTTCTATTAATTCAATGTTTTGTTCAACTCTTCCTTGATTTGCTTTAATCTGTGGTTCTAGTTGTTCTTGAATCCGTTGAGTATTTTCAATTACTGTGTGTCTGAGTTGTTTATGTTGTGTTTCATATGTTTCCTGAATTTGACTTTGAATATTATTTAAATTAGTATTCATAGTCTGGCTCATCTCTTCCCTAATAATTTTATTTTGGGTATGGACTATGTCATTTACTTCAGTTTTATGGGCATGTAGATCTGCTTTCAGGTCCATTTTTAGATTATAGGAGCTTTCGGCAATTTGGGTAGCTAATTTAGATTCAATTGATTTCATTTCCTCTGATTGTTTTTGTTGATTTTCCTGCACATAGTTTAATTCCAATTGTAGTTTATTTTGTGATTCAACGATAGATTCAATTTTAGTATCGAGGATTTTATAGTGGGTCTTTATTTCATCTTTAATGCTGGTCTCCAACGATATCATTTTATTATCCAAAGATTGGAATAGCGTTTGAATTTGGGCCATAAAGTCCGGTAGTTGAGTGACGGTGTTTGTTGTAGTGTGATGAGAAGTTCGCTGTGATTGATCGTCATGAAACTGTGTTGTGATTGGCTGTTGTGTTTCTGTTGCCGTCGTAAGGAATGTAGGCCTATCAGCTGTCATATTCATTCCTATGATTTCTTGTTCATCGTTCACCGGGACGTTGATTTGGTCAGTAAAATTTGTTTGCTTTGCGGCTAGGGCTACAATTTCTGATGACTCGGAACTGTGGAATGATCGCTCGTCGAAGGATTTGTTTTCTGCTTCTGAGTGTGTTTGTTGTGATAATGTTTCAGGGCTTTTCGCTGTTAGTGTGCATGATTCATCTTCACTAATATCGCTGGTGTTTGTGTGAATTTCAATGTTGTTGTCGTCTTGATTATTATCGTCACTATCCCCGCTATTTTCGACTAGTTTCCTAGAGGGTTTAGGGTTTGGGCGTAAATTGTATTGACTCGTCATCTTGGATATCTTTAACTAACAGGTGACTGATAGGCTAATTATGAAAGGGGAAACAGGTGGGGAATCTTAACTTAGATACCTTTATACAACACTCTTATAGGCTATTCTTAGTTAAACCTAAAAATCGCTATTTCAAACACATAAGCTAGGCCTACTTGTTTTATTAGCAAGGTTTGGTCAATAAGAGAGCCCCACTCGTTGCGGCGCCAATTGCAACCTCAGGGTTTAGGGTTAGTGCTTGGAACTCTCTTAAATTTCCAATGTCCTTGCTAATCTTTTAATTTGAAACTTTTTTTTATGATAATAAAGTTAGCCTTTGATTTTTTTTAAAATCTTATATCGAATTTGGATAAGATTGTTCTAAAACAAAAGTCTTTACTTGAATCAAGATTTTAGGCTATATAAACTTTAACAGCTATGAGGCTACTCGATCCACCTCAGAAGTAGGCTAATGTTCTCAAATTGTCCAACACCTAAATAGGATAGTCTATAATAATAAGATGGAGATTACCAAGTTTCTTCCAAGTTTCCACATTTCTTCTCGTTTAAACTATTTGAAATAATTAGACTATTTTGGTTTAGCTTTTCACTTTTTACTAGAAAATATTATAATATAAAAATCATACAAACTAGTTTTTAAACTCTCACCCAGGCTAGTTCATGGTAGAAGAAGGATGTAATCCAGTTGTTACCTAACACATGTTTTTCAGCAACAATGTATTCAGGTCTTCTAGATCTTGAAGTTCACTGTTCACTTTTAGTCACTCAGGCCAATTAATATTGTATGAAATTTCATTTGTGTAGAATACTTTTTGAGATATATTTTTTTTTAAATTATCTATATAGGCCTATTTAATTTATTTTAGCTTGTGTTTGAAATAGATTGTAAACATAGTATATTTTAAATAGGCTTTTAGGCTTAATTGACTGGTAATAGGCTATTTATATATTATTTAATTATACAAAATTTTATGAACTGTTGCACTTCCCTCGAGCACGGACTTGCAGTCCATTCGGGGGAATACTATTCTTACCCTAATAATGTATTCAGGGCCGAACTTACCTAGGGGCGGACGGGGCGAGCGCCCGGGGCCCCCGGGCCTAGGGGGGCCCCTTGCACAGTAGTTTTTATTAATATCTTCGAAAATTAATGAGACACTTACCGAATGATCTTCTTTTTTAACAGCTTTATTGTCGTTATCCTATATTTAAGGTTATTGTTAGATGAACTTTAAGGTATTACTAGGACCAAAATTCTTGAATCTAAGGGACTTTTTCTCAGGGTTGCACTGGGCCCCGCGCTTAGACCTAGTTTACACGAGCATAGCTGCTAGGCTGTGACGGACCAGTTTGAGTTTCAATGAAGCCGTTCACACAAACCTACGGCCGCGGTGATCAAGTTTTGCCCCCTTCGCTTGGGGCAAAAAATACAATAAATAATATGAAAACTCTTGTCCTAACGTAGAACGTAACTTGTACAATTGTGTTGGGGTTAAATGGAGATTCAATTGAGATCTAATACTTTTGAAAAATAAAAACATTGTTTGAAAAATATGTTTTATTAGATGTTATTCTTTTACCTCTAAGTATATGCCATTCACGATTTTAAGGGGAGAAGTATTATATTACCCATTCAATTAAAAGGTTTTATAAAATAGTAATTAAGTTATACGTCGAAATTCGGATCTTCAATTTAGTCGATAGAGTCAAAATCATACAGCGCCAGTAGGATAAAAAAACTATATAGACATTTTATGACAACTAGGGTCGTCTGATGTTAACAAAAATTACATTATTTGGGAGCGGGCGAGCGTTGTCAACTAAAATCGTAAAAAAGCGCTCAACAAGCAGCTGCAACAATAAATGATAATGAGCTGATAAGGGATCCTGTCTAGTCTTGTATGTCTCACGCACGCGCATACACATACATACAATGCCTTATCGCCAATCCAAAACAATTTAAATCACTCCCAGTGTGTTTTTGGTTGACATTATCGTACTTTTGTGTGGTATTTTATTATTAATTCTGCAAACACTACAAAGAACAAATTAATGTTGTATTGAATGTTATGTTTGTGTTGTATTAATTTATATTGAATACATTTAAACATCTTTCAGTTTACTCATATAAATGGTTAGCTTGTGATTGGTTATTAGACTTGTATTGTAACATTTTACTCGTCAAGAAAAAACTCAAACTCGTTAAAGTTCTTAATGGTACTTTTCATGCTAGGACTTTTAACATATTATACAAACGAGAATTCCATGCCAAAACCACTATGAAAATAAAAATAAGTCATAGTTTATGATTTTATAGTTTTAGTGCAGCCAAGAAATGTAGGAAAAGCAGGAGGTTTTAATTGCCATGCCAACGTGACCAACGTATCAGAGTAGGAAGTGACATTTATTTATAGGGAAAATAACTATGTTCTAGACTTTATAATGATTAATCTATAAAAAGTAAACTTTAAAATTGTTTTGACTTGTATCTTATAAACTTAGTACAGTAAAAGGTTTGTTAGTAAAATTATAGTAAGTTATAAAATATATTAAAGCTTTAAAAGTTTATGCATTATCTCTGACTTACATCACGTGTTTAAATATAACTTATTCCATTAATTAATGTTAGTTATTTTTCATTTGAGTTTTCATTCAAGCACTAAATAGAATGTGTATTACAGTAAATAAATTAAATTAAACCTTTTACAAGTACGTGTTATTTTATTTTTATTTTATCTATAGTTTTCATTATTTGTTGCAAAGGATATTACATTTTAATGTATTGCAAAAAATGTGTAAGGTACCTGCTAGGTATATTAAAATTGTATAAATACAATTACAACAAGAACAAATCATAAAATAACACTGTACATTGTAGCTATTTTCAGACTTAAAATATTACATACAATTAGTTTATGCAAAATACAGCATTCTGACAGGTTTACATATTAATTCACCTTGAAATTAGCTATTTAAAATTAGTGTGCATGTAAATGCGTTACATTGTGTACCGTATATGTTCTCGTATAATCATACTGGGGGCCCCATCGGCAAATTCGCCCGGGGCCTCTGAAGTCCTAAGTCCGGCCCTGAATGTATTTCTGTATTTAAAAAGCTGAATAAAGTGATTTTTGATTTTTATATAACAAATATTCTTTGGAGTCTTATCTCCTACTATCTTTGTTATCTTAATCATTCAGAAAAATTGTATGTACTTACGTAGACTATTATACCAATCACACTGATAAATCTACTTCCAAATAAAATGTTTATTACCTATTTTGAATAGCAAAATCTTCCTAACCTAACCTAACTACCCGTAGGTTAGGTTAGGTTATAATTATTAGGTGTGGTCCTAGCTAGTGATGGGAGAATCAAATACAGTGAATTCGTAAGTAAGCATCCTCTGTAGGCTATTCAAATATTTTTACGAATACTTGTATTTGAACTTCTTTGAATATAAGTTAACCTTCCATCGGGCGCATCACGGAAGTTACCTCCGGGTCACTACTTTTTTCGTTACAAAAACCATAGGCTAGTATGTGTTTGTCAGGGCTGTGGCCTCATTTACCTCACGAACCTCTTTTGCAGAATCAATTTTGTATACTCTTCCCCTTTCCCCGTTGTCAGTCTACCTTGGGGAGTGATTTGCGTCACTACTGGAAGTAGCTTCCGTGAGCGCCCTGTGATGCAACGGTTTCCCGGAGCCTAGTTCCGTGTGCGCCCTTGTGTTTGACCTTATGTAACGTTTGACCTAATTTTTTTTTTGATAATACCATAGGTGTTTTTATGTCATACACTGATGCAATTTTTGTCTAAGAGCTTTGACTGAATGAGTTATCCTTGTACAAAATTATTATTTTTATTAGACCATGTACCGGTACGTGTTTTTATGTCATATAATATTGAAATTTGTTTTCTAATATACAATAGTACTGTATAAGTAGGTACAAAAAGTAAATCTTTTTTATCCACAACACTTACGTATATTTATTTGTTTTTATAAAATTTTCTATTTTATATTCGACTTAAGTAATGTGTAATAACTCATAAAAAATGTTTTTCTTACAGTTTGATTGCTATTAAAATGTTTTTTACTCATCATTGCGGTAGTTTTTGTACTCCCGGAGGTAACTTGCCCTGAGCGCCCTTTGGTGTATGAAAATCAATGCGCCTGACAGAAGGTTAATAAGGAGGTAGAATCAGTGTGTGATTATTTTTTTCATAATGCAATCGGTTCTTTTAGCCACTGCTATTCCGTTTTACAGTAGGCCTAACTAGCTGTTAACCGACGGGCTTCACCCCGTTTGACTTCCATAAGTATGTACTTATTAATAAAACTATTGATAACTTAGGGTAAGTTAAGTTGAAATAAACAAAACAGAATACAGTTAATACAAGCAATCACACCTGATTTTAAGTAATAAATTGAAGGAATAACAAACAAATAAGTACAGCTGAGGTATTTTTAACATTAGCTACATGGAAAGTTCCCTTTAGAAAGGAATTACGACCTTAAAGGGATATTGATGAAATAATGGATAGTTTTGCGCAAGGTTTCTCCTCATGACCAACATTTTAAGTAGGCTAGTATATGGTTTATTGGGGTGTGATTTGAAGCTTTCTCAAAAGTTCACGGGTACCGGTACCTACTTTGGGAATTAGGCCTATGAGCGGCGGGTGATTTTGCAGACACGCTGCATCTGCGTGAAAAAACACTGCGTGTGGCATACCTCATTACATTTAATGCTGCTCATATTTCACGATTTTTTCACGCTGCGTTCTTGTGTGAAAAAACGCCCGTGTGGCCGTAGCCTTAGTCCTTTGAAGGTAGGTTAGATTAGGTAAGTTTAAGTTTAGGTTATAATGAATCGAGTTGTTAGTTTATGTCGCCTGGAGACTGTTGTAGAAAATTAAAATCCAGAAAAAAACTTCAAATTATGTTACTAACTTACGTATTTAAAAAATGCAAGCATTTTTTAAATCACAGAGGATACGTGTCCGGTAACCGGCTTGGTAACCGGACCTTGGCTGATATGCAAAAGGTCCCTGTTTCAAATCCCATCGGTAACTTTAACTTTTTGTCAAAGATTATGCTTTGAATGCCATTTCTTCTTAACTGTACATCTTTTGTTAGCATTTTTGGCATTTATAATTTTATTTTATGAACAGAATTTAACCTTCATTCGATGTTTTCATTATCAGCAAGTTTGGTTGGTTAGGTTAGGATATGACAGTCCCCTAACTGCCGGACGCCTAATCCATGTCTGGTAACCGTGGGACGTGTACATCCTCTGCGTTTTGAAATAGTAATTTAAATTGTTTTTCTCAGGATTTTAATTTTACAATAACAGTCTGCAGGCGACATAAATAACAACTCTATTCATTACATTGGAACCTTGATAAGAATACCCTTGATAACAAGTCACCCTTGATAACAAGTGTAATTTTCAAATCCCCTTAAATTTGTTTACCCCTCGATTTTAACAAACCTCGATAAGAAGTCAACCTTGATAACAAGTCTTATTTTACAATCTCCATGAGAGTCTTGTTATCAAGGTTCTACTGTATAACGTAAACTTTACCTTCCTAATTTAATCTAACTTCAAAACACTAATGCAGTCACAAATTCACATAGAGCACAACCTTCCACCCTGGCATGTCTAAATAAGAACTACATGTAATTAGTCCACCAGTCCATCTATATCTCTATAGCCTAATGTGACAAAATTCCTTTTATAGAAAACATTATTGACTACAGAATCACTTGAAATGTTTCTATAGTCAATGATGCTGTTTAATCAACGATGTTATTCATCTCATCAACCATGTTACTCTCTTCATTTAACCTAAACTTGTTACGGCATAACTTAGCAGACTAGCACTACTGTTAGCACAGTATGAGTATGAGTGTTCTTGTTTTGTGTTCTAGTTGTAGTGATGTAAAGTGAGTGAGGTCACTAGGCCTATTGCCAGAGTGAGTTAATACAGTTCAAAAGTTGTTACTTCCAGTTGCTTGCTGTGTGGTTGAAAACAATCAGCTGTAGGCTTAGTTAACCGGTAACCCACAGTTGATTCCACTTGTAAATGTCATCTCTCCTACCGTACCTTGTTTATTGTAGTATTGTATATTTTTACGGCGATATCTTGAGAAATATTCATCAGCGGTGAAAAATAATGGTATAACTTATTTGGATTCAGGAGGTAAAAAACTATAAAGGCCTACTATCGTTTCCGCCCATGTACTCCTATATGTTAGTGAAAATTATATTTATTTGATGACCTCTGATGAGTGAAAAAATGTTCTTGAAGACCTGGTGATGAAGCCAATAGTGCTTTGAAACGCGTAGTCGACAGACAACCTTTGGATTACTCTGGCAGATCCATGTAACATTATACCTTTTTATAATCTAACAACAGTAATCCTGGGACAAGAAACAACATGAAATATATTATACAGTCCAACCTCGGTATAACGAATCTGAAGGGACTAAACTGAATATTTGTTATATGAAGGATTTCATTAAAACGAGGTTAGGTTTGCAGGAATTTCGCTAAGTCGAGGTTCAGATCCAGTGTTGGTCAATATAGGTCGGGATTTGACCTCATTAAAACACAATAAAGTAGCATAGGCTACAATACTTTACAGTACAGTGTTAAAATTGTAAAGTAGAACCACAATTATCTGGGGTAATAAAGGGGAGGATCTTAAATATTGTGCAATAATGACATTTCTAGTCATTGACCTTAGTATAGGTTACAAACTGTAAGTTTAAAATCACAGCTTAATCTAACCCTCCTAAAACCTAGCCAAACGTTGTATTGTATAGTCATAAACCACGTAAAGAACAAAACAAAACCGTAGAGAGTTTTGTAGGCTACTGCTCGTGATAGGCCGGTAGGCTACTTACAGTAGGCCTACAGTACCTACTGATTTATCACAACAGAGGAATCTCAATACTAATCACCAACTATAGCATTGGTGTTGCTAGTTGAAACAAATCGTATTGAAAACAATAAATTATTAGATAAGTCATTATTAAAGTGTATACTCATAGCCAACTTAAAGATAATAAAAGCACTCATAAAAAAAGGAATGTTAATATAACGATGTTGCTATTCTTTTATTTTATTTTATTTCCATTCCAGTGGCCAAAGACCATTACAAAAATTATTGTTATAATCTTAAATTAATCTTTCTCTTTGATTTTGTTTTTATATTCTTTCTTAGGCTTCTCTTTATCCAACAATTGTACAAGTCACCATAGATAGGCACTTATCGCCCAATCACAGCTTTCTAAACATTACGTCGTTATCAGTCCTCTCCTCAGTGAATGAAATCAAGTCAGTCCTCAGTAGGCCTATGTCATATAACGTGCAGCGCCAGCAGCAGCAGACAAAGATGTGTAAAACGGAGCAGACGAATGTTAGCGCAAGTGATGATGTCACCTTTCCATTTCATTTGATAAAGAAACAGATTTTCCAAAAAACAATAATGGGGTGGCTAAAAACAATAATGGGGTGGGGGGTTTGTTATATAGTATGTATATCAACCACATGCTTAATAATTATTAAATATTCTATGTTGGCAATAAGTAAATATCAATCATATATTATTATTAATCATTAGAGTGTTAAATAAGTTATCAACAACATTAGACATTTTGTATCAAACAATTATGTATTGTAAAATAAATCTTTCCAAATGAAGCAACCTTTTCAATTATAAAGTCTTCTAAATACGCGTGCATAAACAAGGCCACGACATGTTATATCAAGGGAAAGACGTAGACAATTTGTTAAGTAGAGGTTAAATTCGCTATGTTGAGGTTCAGACAATGATAAATTTGTTATATTGAGGTGTCTTATTTTAGCCGAAATCACAACAAATTCGTTAAATCAAGGTCGTTGTTATGGTTTGTTCGTTATGTAGAGGTAAAATATACATTTTGTCTTATGGAGGGTTCTAGGGGATAAAAAAAATTTGTTATATCAAGGAATTCGTTATATTGAGGTTCGTTATATCAAGGTTAGACTGTATAAGTTATGAATTTGAACGGATGGTGTTTTTGTTAGTGTAGGAGAACCGGCAACTGGTCTTATCGAACTTGTAAATTCAGGTGCCATACAAGTGTCGAGGCCAATGGAGAAGACTACCTGGCATTTCAGCCAATTCTCCCTGACAGTACCAGACTGGGTATTTAGACCGGGAGGAAGGGGTGGTGGAATAGAGAGGGGAGAGAGAGTGAGGATGGCGGAGATGGTGTAAGTGAGCTGATGCGAGGGAGAAGAACAAACGATCCGAATTGAATACGCCGTGGGATGTATTGAGAATTAAAAGGACTATGAGTAGACGTAAAGAAGTTGCTAAACAGAATTGCCAAGATAGAATCTATTGTTATCTATTGGTAATAGGGCAGTCAATACTAAAAATAATGTAGCATCCTAATTTTAAGATACTTTACTATAGACTAGCTGTTTGCCCGTTCTACGTACGGGAATCTTGTAGTAAGTTAAAACCTTATATTCAGAACAGGAGTTGGTTTGCATATTTAGTGTGCATTTTTCCAGATATGATGGGAAAACTATAACTGTTTAGGAATACATATAGCCTAAACCTTCTCAAATACAATATCTGACAGTTTCAAAGCCAAAATGAATGCTTCGCAATTAAATGTCACCCGATCGTGTTAGTCCATATTTTATATCTAACGATGAAAGGAATTGCTTTACAGTATAGATCTATGAGGCATAGCCCTAAGGTAGGCCTGTAATAGAAAGTTACTTTTCACACTGGTTAAAAGTAGTTAAAACACTACCTCAACCTCACTACTGCACACTTTATTCGGGTTGAAATTTTTATTAACAATGGTGGTTTTGTCTTTTCCACGAAAAATAAGGACATTAATGCGTTACCAATAGACATACACACACAAATACAGAATTGAGTCCACACAACTTTTTGGAGTCCAGACAGAAAACGCTAAAAATTATACAGTAAGACATCAATTAAATTTAATAAGCAATAAGGTGCAGTGTTTATAAATAAATAGTGAAAATAGTGATGTGTTTGTATGTAAAAATTATTCTTACCGGTACTGCTACCACCGGTTCTAAGGAAAAGTAGCAGTACCGGTACCAAAAACCAACGTTTACATTTGAGAAAAGAACTGTAGTAGGTACTTACGACAAATTCAAACTGTCCTTCTAATCAAACTGTATTATAGGTGTTAATCAGTTGGCAATTACCATAAATGAATACACACAGGCCACAAAACATGTAACATGTAACGTAAACAACGTAAAGCTTTGAAAACTCACTATGGTTTGCTAAAAAAAACTTTCACTTGATGTGGTGCAGTACCGGTACCAAAGTTATTAATCTCCTTTGGTTTTAATTTTTTTTTTTTTAGTTTTCGATAATCAAAGTTATTTCCTTAATAGCATTATTTGTAAGCAGCTTTTAATGTTAACATATTAATGACAGTTTGAAGAAACCACCTTTATCCAAACAAAGGTTTCTTAAGATTACGTAATCTCTAAACGATAATCGGTACATATATCTAGCAAACATTCGGAGGAAATGTGACAAAAAACGCACAAATCTGGGGTTTTGTACGTTTGTAGTTTTATTTCCTAAGTAGGAAAAGTACCGATATCGTTGTCGAAATGTAAGTAAGTAGAAACCAAAAGTGACACATTGGAAAAGCGAGTTTAGCTACATCTGTTAAGTTAAACCTCTGTTACGGTACGATCACAGCGAAATCAGAAAGATCTTCCAAGATCGCAGCAACATCCACGATCACCCACTGCAGTCTTGATTTTTTACTTTGCACTTTACACAACTGTCCTTTGAAGCGCCGTCAATGAGTGGAAACCTTTGCAAGCTACGGTATTGGTGATGATGATTAAAAAAAATGTAAGTTTCCTTGCACTAATACAACACTGATTCACGGTATTTTCCCTGGTTATCAAAACTCAAGAACAATCGTTGCACTTGCGATTAATTAAACCGGTTAAGTAAGGCACAACATTTTTAATCTCACTTGGTTTGGATGTGCTGACAAAACTTGATCGGAAATGGTTGCGGTATTTGTAAACAACTTTTAATGTAAACATATCGGTGACAGCTAGAAGTGAGAACTAATCCAAACAGCTGATCGTTATTTCATAAAATGTAATGTAATAGTAAACATTGGGAGAAAATTTTACAAAAATCTAACAAAATTGGGTTTTTGGTGGTTCGTTATTTTGTTTTCGAAGAAGCGAGGCCATGTTTTTATAGCCAAAGACACTCTCACCAATCCAGTTAATACAGAAATATGATTAAAACCTTGATAGGTACTCTAGTTTTCTAGGAGTAGGCCGCGTAAAATGACATTTTGGCGTTACAGACGGAGTCACAGAATGGACAGACAAACAGACATACAGACAGAAATTGAGATAAGACTCGTTTCGGCTTTCTTAGGCTATGAAACGTAAAAATAACCAAAAACCGCATGATTCTAAGCAATGTACAGACAAAACTGTAATTTTATTTATATAGATAGTGAACCTGGTATATAAATATTTATTTTCTGGTGAATTTTATTAATTAGTACAATTTACAATAATCACAGCTATGTTATTGGTTTTTATAGTGAAAAAAATAACCATGCACTTAAGGACTGAAAAGTATAAATTCTAGGTAAATAAACTAGGTTTTAGTTTTGACTATTATCCAATAGTCATTGGTTTCAGTTAAAAAAACTGAAACTGTTTGGTAATTTCCTGAGCTTCCACATATGCTCCAGTTTAAGATGGAAATAATTTGCTAATTTTTTAATCGTCTTAATGCTATTACTCTAATGATTCAAAGAATTAGCTGCACAGTTGTTTAACTAAGGATCTCAACAATAAGTATGCTATTCTTGTAAGGTCCTTATCCGATCCGTTGCCCTCTCAGTAACGGAAGCGTTTCCTCTCCAAATCCATCATCACTCACCTCCCCCTTGGCACCAATGTATCTTACCTCTCATACCCATGGACCAGGTATTTTTGTGGAAAGAGGTATTCTGGGGGGGGGGGGGGGATCCTAGTTGGTGTGCAAAATGAAGCCTAGTAAATTGTAAAAGGGTTCAGCTTAGGGTTAGGGTCGCTGGTTCTCTGTTTCCGTGTTTTTGGTCTCTCGGGACTAAAAACCTGAAAGTAAATCGATCCCGGGTACAGTTCTTACCTTGAGATCTACGGTACCTAATAGCTTATTCCCTTATTTGGGAAATTTGCTGAAAACAAACAAATATATGGGACATTTGCTAATAATTACAGTAGAACTCCGATTATCCGAATCAATAGGGACCAGACCCCATTCGGATAATCAAAAATTTGGATAATCGGAGTTTTACCGGAATTCCGGAAATTTTAAAGAAAAATCCTCATTTTTGGTACTAAGTGAACTTTAAATTAATAATAATTGAAATAAGAACATTTTTACAGTTTACAATGCTCATAGTACAAGTGCTCTATACATGTTATTAAGTCAATAGTGTTCCATCGAAATCCAAAATTACACATTGGCTAAATGTGTTTAATAACAATTCTTTGATATTTTGCAAAACTTATTACTGTAGCTTTACGTTATTAAAATTGTTGAAGCAAGCGATTCGGATATTTGGAGATTCAGTTAATTGGAGTTTGGATAATTGGAGTTCTACTGTAATTCAATTCTGGAACGGTTGACATTTTAAATCACTGGTTAAGAGGTATAAGTTAACTAAAAAAAATAAAAGTTTGTTTTAATTTAATTTCACAGTTTTTATGTTAGGCCTACTGTTGGAGTCTCTTAAGTCTTAGTCCCTAACATCTATGGACTTAAACTCTCACTCTTGGAAAATTAGTTAAGTGAGATAGGCTTATATCATCCCAAATAAACACAAATGAAGTTCCTGAGCATCCAGTTGTGTCTCCTGCCTCAGGCGCTATTTTTGTTAAACAGTAGTGTAAGCTAAACTAATATACATCGGCGTTTATATTTTACAGTCTCAAATGGAGTTCCTGAGCATCCAGCAGTGTATTCTGCAGCTGGTGCTATTTTTGTTGAACAGTAGTGTAAGCTAAACTAATATACATCGGCGTTTATATTTTACAGTTTCAAATGAAGTTCCTGAGCATCCAGTTGTGTCTCCTGCCTCAGGCGCTATTTTTGAGAAACGCTTGATTGAAAAATACATAATCGAAAATGGAGTGGATCCAATTTCTGGAAAGGAGCTTTCTATTGACCAGCTCATTGAAATCCGGAGTAAGTTGAATTCCTACAATATTTAATAGCCTACCTATAAGTTAGAGTCCTCCTTCAAACTAACTTATAACTCTTCTTTTACGTAATTTTAATTTTGGTATTTTTAGTTAAAAAGTGTGATTGTGGTTCTAGAAGCCAGTGTCCTATCCCCAATGACCTTATTGTCAAGGTTTGTTCCCTTTAGTGCATTCTCTAAACTATTATTTAAAATGCCCAGTCAGTAGATACATAGTTAAATATATATGTATCTATTATTTACATAGTTACATAAGAGCATCATAACTTAACATGAAAATAAATCAACATAAAAATACTAGGCAAATGTGAAACATTTATGGTAACTGATCAGTTAAGGAAACAGACGACTCTAATCTGTAGTTTGAGTTCAGACTATTGTGATATGTCGCTCTTCGTATGAAGAAAGAAAAACATCCTTGTACAGCCTGATGATGGCTCCACTTAGGAGCCGAAACTAGTTGTGTTTGCAACAAGATTGGATTGCCTAATAGCAGGTATTTGCACTTTTTTAATGTCAGTTGGTGAGTTAGTCACTCAGTTTGTAGTACGCCTGAGTACGATTCCATTGCAGGGATACATGGGTTCAAGTCTGGTGCTCTTGTATTGTACTGGCTTACCCTTATTATTATTATTATTATTTCTTTGTCATGAGAGCCGAAGCCCCCTGACTACATACCCGGTACCTATCGTGAGACATACCCGGGCCCCATGATGTAGGCCGAAGCTTACGCATCAACCTTTAGCACATCATGGGCGGATGACTTAAGGTCATCAGGCTCGCCGGCTGCCGAAGCAGACCCTTCGGAAAGAGGGTTGCCCCTCAATCCTAACCAGGGATTCCGGCTGCTTGTTTAAGCGTCACTCCACCTGGGTTCCGCCAGGTACAAAGCCCTAGAGGACCATAATGGAGCGCCCCGACGCATTTAGTGCAAGCAACACTCGGGACCTATCTAATCCCTGACAGGCAGAACCCGCCATCATAGCCAGAAGGAAGGGGACCGTCAGCGGAACCCCAACCTCCCATTTACACCACTACCCGATCGAGGCCTTACCCAGTTGCTGGGAAACCAGAGATAACCAGAGCGATAGATCCCCAGATACCCCTGGCGGGCTCGGACCCAGCACCCGATCTACTTCGTTTGCCCGTCAGACCCAACATCACTACCAGGCCATCAGGGTTTCCCAAAAGGAGGCAGGTATAGAAGTGGGACCCACCCGGATGAACCTATCCACCAGAGGTGGCGACACCCTTGACTCAATTGAGGTTCCGGGAAGAACCCCCCACACTCAAGATAACCATACCGTCCGTGCTCAGAGACAGAGATTGGTTTGCATAAGTGCCTACAAACCGTTACCCTCACACTGCGGAAAGTTACGTTTCCCTTGAGTGTCCCCGTGAGCTACGGGTACTTGCCCGTTTTCACCTCCAGGAAAGGCTACTTACTGAATGCTGGCCGCACACAACAAGCAGGCCGAAACCCAAAGAACCACAGACACAGGTAGGTTAGAGAATATGATGCACTTCCATCTCTCCTAGAGCTAAACACCCCTCCATCCTGGATGAAGGAATGTCACTGGGACCCAATGCCCAGTCGTCCATGTCTGTGGCCTACTTGAAAATGCCGATACCAACACCGAGCAGTTACCTCCCCTTTGGGGGCTTACCCTTAGCACTATTTTATATGTTCTTCGCACAATACAGTATATATTTTTTGTGTTTCAGCAACACCGGTGGTGAAACCTAAACCTCCGTCAGCCACCTCCATCCCTGCGATCCTCAAGACACTGCAAGACGAGTGGGACGCCGTGATGCTGCACAGCTTCACACAACGGCAGCAGCTACAGACAGCTAGACAAGAGCTGAGTCACGCGTTGTATCAGCATGATGCAGCGTGTCGAGTCATCGGACGTCTCACCAAGGAAGTGACTGCCGCACGTGAGGCTCTGGCCACGCTCAAACCTCAAGCCGGCATTGCTCAGCCCACCACAGGAGTACCTCAGCCGGTCAGTATTTGGCCCATACACTTGTTACGGCATTGCAACTTACAGAATGGAACATTTGCATGTTTTGTGGAAAGCCAAAGAGGAATATGGTAAATAATACCTTATAGCAAATTTCCCTACAGGGAAGAAGCTATTACCATAGGGGGCACAAAAAACCTAAACCCAGGACTGATTTACTTTTTTATTTTATGTCCCCAGAAGGCAAAAACACTACTGTATTTGTTCAAATTTATATATATGTATATATAGGCCTGTATATTTTTTCTTCAGGATTCTTTGAGAACAAAATGAATGAAACATGAACACATTCACATTCATGCCGAATTTCATAAAAATTGGACCAAAATTCCTCAAGTTATTAAGTGCTAACGGACACACAGGGTGACATACAGGGTGACCATTATGTCTTAGGACAACTTTATAACTTTTAAACGACAAACGATATCACAACCACATTTGGTATACCGTTACGGGAAATTGTAAGTTATTTTTCTGTGTACATGGTGGTCGGATATCACCTTTGGGGGACGGCCCGTCGGGGGTCAGAAGAAAATCTTTAATGACAGCCTATGTTGAGTTGTACATCATTTTAAAGGTCTACTTCAACTGAAAACAATGCCGCAAACCGGACTTCAAAAGGTTGATCCAGTCGGAAGAAATCAGTATCAGCACAAAAAACCTAAACCCAGGACTGATTTACTTTTTTATTTTATGTCCCCAGAAGGCAAAAACACTACTGTATTTGTTCAAATTTATATATATGTATAGATAGGCCTGTATATTTTTTCTTCAGGATTCTTTGAGAACAAAATGAATGAAACATGAACACATTCACATTCATGCCGAATTTCATAAAAATTGGACCAAAATTCCTCAAGTTATTAAGTGCTAACGGACACACAGGGTGACATACAGGGTGACCATTACGTCTTAGGACGACTTTATAACTTTTAAACGACAAACGATATCACAACCACATTTGGTATACTGTTACGGGAAATTGTTAGTTATTTTTCTGTGTACATGGTGGTCGGATATCACCTTTGGGGGACGGCCCGTCGGGGGTCAGAAGAAAATCTTTAATGACAGCCTATGTTAAGTTGTACATCATTTTAAAGGTCTACTTCAACTGAAAACAATGCCGCAAACCGGACTTCAAAAGGTTGATCCAGTCGGAAGAAATCATGTTTCAAAGTTTAAAAATGAAATATACCATTATTACGTAAGAAATGATCTTACTCTTTCCTTTCAGCCGTCTGACAATGTGCGAAGTGTAATCAGGAAAACCTGCTGTATTAAGAAGTACAATGAAAAGTGAAAGCAGTGCCTCTAGGACAGGGTTTCCCATCCACTGAACTTCCCCCTTAATGGCTTTTATCCGTCTAACAGTTCACTTATCAGTACCACTCAAGCTACAGTAGTTTTTGCAGCCATATCCTGTTACTTATAAGATTATAAGTTGTAAAAGATGCTGCTTAGTGAGTGTGAAAGAATTACACTCTTAATGATGCGCGGCTGGGGTGATAATGCAAGACCGTTTGCAGAAGTCACACAATTATTCAATGCTACTTTTCCTGATAGAGCTCCTATTTCGAAATCCACAGCACAGTACATAGTTGCTCGCTTTGTAGACACTGGTACTGTTAAGGATCGTGCCAGATCTGGACGACCAAGTTCTGTGACAGACGAAGACGGCTCATTAGACATTCTTCAGTCTTTCGTTGAAAATCCAAAACAATCAGTTAGATCAGCAGCACAATCTCATGGAATAGGTTGTGAATCAGTTTGCAAAGTATTAAAGAAGTCTGGTTTCAAGGCATACCGGGTTACCCTGTTGCAGGTACTAACCGAAGATGATTTTGATCGCCGGATGGAATTCAGTGAAATTATGATAAATAGAATTGACCAAAGACAAATACTTTTGGACGATATTGTATTCTCAGATGAGTCGATTTTTATGTTGAATGGCCATGTTAACAGGCATAACTGCCGGTATTGGGATAATGTTAACCCACACTGGATGAGTGAGTGTCACACACAACACCCTCAAAAAGTAAACGTATGGGCAGGTATCGTACGTAATTCAATTATAGGACCATTTTTCATCGATGGAAATTTAAATGCCAACAAGTATCAGGATATGCTCCAAAATGAGATTGTTCCTGCTTTACAAGCTACTCTGGGCGCTGACTTCCAATCATGTTTTTTCCAACAAGACGGAGCACCGCCACACTATGGGGTTCAGGTAAGGCAATACTTAGATGCAGTATTCCCACACTGGTGGATTATAAGACGAGGTGCAATTGAGTGGCCGGCTCGTTCCCCTGACCTAACTCCACTTGACTACTTCTTATGGGGCTATATCAAGAACAAAGTGAATCGAACTCAGCCTACAGATCTGAACGAACTGAGACATAGGATATCACATGAAGCTCAAGCTATTCCACGAGAATACATACAAAATGCAATAGCCGCCTTTTATAACCGGTTAGCATATTGCCAGACGACCGATGGTGGACATTTTGAACACCTACTTTAAAAGACTTTCTGTATGTATTACCCTTAACTTCTATTAGCTACAGTAATAATGGTATTAAACATTTTTTAAACTTTTAAACGCGATTTCTTCCGACTGGATCAACCTTTTGAAGTCCGGTTTGCGGCATTGTTTTCAGTTGAAGTAGACCTTTAAAATGATGTACAACTCAACATAGGCTGTCATTAAAGATTTTCTTCTGACCCCCGACGGGCCGTCCCCAAAGGTGATATCCGACCACCATGTACACAGAAAAATAGCTTACAATTTCCAGTAACGGTATACCAAATGTGGTTGTGATATCATTTGTCGTTTAAAAGTTATAAAGTCGTCCTAAGACGTAATGGTCACCCTGTATATTTATTTATTTATGAATTTGGGCAGATTGTGTTTTTGGCCTCTAGGGACATCAAAATAAAAAAGTGAGTGTGTCCCAGGTCCAGGTCTTACCATGAGACCTACGATAACACCTTTTTCTCTAAAATGGGAAATTTAGTCAAATGCATCTTTCTTAATTCTATAGGTACTCATCCTTCACTCATATTCGGTTTTAAATAAGACCTTAAGTCTTAATCAGTAGTTACGTCATGAACAGGTGTTTACATTTTGAACTTTTCAGGCGATTGCTGTGGAAGCTGCTGGTGTTGCTGCTCAGCCTACAGAACAGGCTGGCATGACACCTGAGGTCATCCAGAAGCTGCAAGATAAAGCTACAGTCCTCACCCAGGAACGGAAGAAGAGAGGTCGGACTGTGCCTGAGGACTTGGTCACACAGGAGACTGTCCGCAACTTTCACACTCTTGCCTCCCATCCGGTAACTCACTGGCTGCTGTGCTTGTTGTAATTCTGTTTTGAATTCCACATTAATGTCCTTAAATACTGGCGTTAGCCTAATTGAGGTTTTAAAAATGTCTATTCCTTAAGTGTTCACTTTCTAAATAAAATTAGAAATTTCCTTAAACCAAAGTTACATTAGGCCCACTAACACCTGTTGTTAAAGTAGTGATGAGGTAGAAAGTTTTAAATTTTAACTTTCTCGATTCTACTTAGAACTTAGATATAAAAATGACCCCGCCGCTGCAAACCTTCCGACTTAACGAATTTTCATTTGTCTGAATTGATTTTCAATTAAATCTATTTAAATAACATTAGGTTTAACGAGTACCTAGGTTTGCTGCTACAGGGAAACTAATAAAGTGTGTTTTTTAGTAAGATATTAATAGCTTAGTGTAGACCATTGACTTTATATCTCTACACTAGACATCTTATAGAAACGGCCCAGCCATAGTGAGCGGATCTGAGCCAGAATCGGTGGTTCAAGTAGTTGGTCTGACCCTCCGAAAGACAGCGCAGCACTCGGTCTTAGTTCGCTTCTTCTCTACAAGATAGCGTTCTCTACGGCTCTCACTTCCCTCCCGTGACGTCAGCCGCTGCCACTGCCACTGCGCCCGTCCGCCGCCCGCCGGCGCCGTACACTGCATGGACATTCATTCATATCTCGTTCTTCACACCACACTTGGCACTTGCACTACCCATTAGCATAGATAAAACATACTCCCTTGTGTTGCTTAGTCTATGCCACTACAGTAGTTACTAGATCCGACTCCGATGCGAGTACTGAATGCAGCTGTGTGGCCACAACACGTCGTCGGAACAGAGGCGATATGTGATAAACTTTCCGTTGTTGGCATGCTTATTAATGCATTTTCCAGGAAAACATAGTCACTATATGAGTAGGGCCTACTTTATATTAAAGTTGTATTACTAGGTCTTAAGAAAAACATATATTTAGTTGTTGAGACAAGAATAAATATGAACATGAATAGCCTAAATTAATCGCCGAACGCATTGCCGTTCTTGAATAAATTCAATTCAAATGTACATGTATTCAGCTTAAATTGGGTTTTTTTTATAATTTCTATGAAATTATTAATACATATATATATTTGAATTTAGGTTAACGTAATAGGGCTGCTGATAATATATTAAATTACGGTAGTAAAAGTACAACAGAGAACCCTAAAAATTATATTTCTAGTAGATATATATATTCCAGTTAGTTATATAGATATATATAGTACAGGGTCTTTTTAAAAGAATGCCGGGATTTTAAATGATAATTGCTTGGGTAATATTGTATTAGAGGTGGCTATGGTAATATTCAAGGCAACTAAACGTTTTATACGTAATATTGAAACTAAAATAACTTGTTTCCCCTGTAGCAAGGGAGGAAATTTTTACCTTGACATGCGCAAAACAGGTGCGCAGTGGTAGGCCAATATTGTGACCCATACGCCAGTCGCTAGTATGACGTTTACGGCACAGCAGAAGATACAAATTGTAATCTGAGGTTCGCATGGTTTATATTCATTGCTAAATTAAACTAAATTAAATCTACTTGATGATAAAAAAAAATCGAAGCTGGTTTAATGGTTTAATCTTTTAAAAAACACCCTGCATCTATATATTTAATACACAGTTGTACAGTAGAGTCCCGCAAACTCGGCGTAATGTGGACTGGAAGGATGCCGAGTTTGTGAAATGCCGGGTTATCAGAAACAAGGGTTTAAAATAAGAAAAATACAATTTTTTAAGCTTTTTAACCGCCTTTTTTATTTATATTTATAATACAAGTCAGTATTTAAGTCATCAGATATAGTACAACAATTCCTTGGTATGAGTTGCGAATGATTTGCTTGAGCTGGCTTGAGTCCATTTTTAACACGGACTCAAAAAATCACTAATTTTCTAAGCCAGGTGATGGCCGAGTTATCCAGACTGCCGGGTTATCGAGAGCCGAGTTTGCGGGACTCTACTGTAACACTGTTTTCTCAGTAATTACTGGACCGATCTACAAGATTTATGTCTCAAATTAAAGGGGATAGTGTGTAGATTTGCCGAACTTCCTTAGAATTTACGTTTTTTCTAAGGGCTACGACCTACAGCTCTTTAAAGGTCGAGTCAATAAATTCTTATTGAAGAATATATTACACAGTTTATAAATTATTCGTCAGCTGTTTAATGTTTGTCAGACATTTGTTATTATTTTTATAACCTCACTTTCAGTATGCAGTTATTAAGCTTGGAGTTTCTGTTTATAAACACACGATTTTGATCAAGGAAAGTGTATTCGTTAACTTATTTTTGAAATGTTTTAGTTTTCCTGCAAAGTGATCTGAAGGAAAGTGGTAATTGAGTTTAAGTTTGAGTATGGGATGTGAAATAATACCCATAGTAGGGAACGGAAACTTATTGTTTTGATCAATATAATTTATTCTCTACGGCCACCAGAATAATCATGGGGAAATCCGCTTGCAAGTTGTACATATAATTGCTAATGAGTGGGAAACATACAAACATTTTATAGTAGGTGACGAATCTTACTCAAGATCAGTGTTAGACGTTCAGTGGTACCAAACTTTACCTTTTCGAGATGGCGAGTACGCTGGGATACGTGGAACTACAATATATCAGTGATTTTTTTTCAAGTACACAGGGAAGCTGCTTGAGAAACTGTAACTTACCATTCGGTTCTGGCGAAGAAGTATGTGACTTGATGTTTAATGGCAATGTTGACTCGGGTCATTATAGCTTTATAAAACTTTATCATTAACCCCAGGATGTGAAAAGTACAAAAATAAAAAGAAAAGGTAATCAATAACCGGGTGTAAAGAGACATACAGAACGAAAAAAACATGTAGAGAACCATCGAACTAAAAAGGTAAAGAGCAGTGATGGTGTTAAATGTGCTCTGAATGTCCCTTCTAAAAATACCAATTTTTTTGAATTGGGGTCGTTAGATTGGATTTGTCAGTACTGCAAATCTATGAATTTTGAGTCAGAACAGACTAACTGGGACACAAAAATATTTTTTCCTTATGTTGTCACAAGGAGAAGGTAAAATGTGAACTCCTTATCAACATTTTGAGTTTATGGAAAATCTTATCATCAGCGACTATAAAAAAAGTATTAAGGGTCAAAAGAGACAAAAATCTATTTGAGTAAAACAAATCTGCATTTGAAATGGCCAGTTCTAAGTCTCACTTGAATCAAAATCTTTCTGGTAGTGGTAGTCTACATAGTTTTTAAATCCACGACTCCTTTTCCATCAAATTGGACCGTTAATACCCTCTAACATTGAACAAAGTATGCCCAACTTTATATATACGACGTAAACACAGCTTTTACTCACAGTATGGGTCAAAGATTCGTGAAATGCGACCAACTGCTGATGCGTGATCACAGAGCAAAGAGGTGCGTGATTTACATGTAGGCTAAGTGACCATCTTCATTCCATACAACAAATGTAATGAAAAAAAACCCACGAATATAGGAATATACTTGAGCAAATTATCTAAATAGCATAAATAGCTGCTTATTAGGTTATCAGCATTGCCCAGTTCGTATAATATTTATTTTTCAAATGAAACTTGAATTACTGTAATATAAAATATTCATTTGGTTAAAGTAATATATCGGTTTGATTAACATAAAATAGTTTATACAGGCAAACCATCAGTTCTATTTCATGTAAAAAATTAAACAACCCCGAAATAAAATACAAAGATAAACAGTATTTGTTAATTATTATTTCTTTTATTGCTGACAATATTCCCGTGGCGGAGCACGGGCGGTTAACTAGTATTAATTTAATGTACAGTAATAATATCATGCATCATATAGGCCTACTCATACTAATGATAATAATAATTAAGAACTTAAGAACTATATTTAATGTTATATCATTGACTAATGGGTTGTATTAATAGTCAAAGGTTATATACCTATTACGAAATATTATTCATACCTTAATTTTCCCATTTTTGGTGAAGAAGATTCAAAATAAGACAGCTCAAAAGGTTTGTTAAGCTTGATTTATTATTACTCTTGATATCTTGTATTAATACTTTTTTTAATACGATCGGGTAAAATTTGTTTAAACTCCTATTTTTATGTAACAGAATACTGAAATGCAATCTAAATGAAAAAAGTGAACAATTAGTCACTTATAATTATGATGTTCTTTGTATCCGAAATATATTGTATTAGGCCTAGTATTTTTAATTGTTTAAAGGGATTGCTTCAAAAACCGAACTGTTATGAAACCAAACAAATTATGAATGTGAAAGCATGTTCTTACATATTTTTACATCTACATCAAACGTTTACGTCTTGCTTTCATTACAGAAGACTCTTCTATCAACTGTTCAAATGCAAAGTCTTCACAATTAAGGATCTCGGGTTCAATATTAAGAATAGCTAGGGAATTTAACTTGTTTTCCTTTAGGGTAGAACGCAGATAAGACTTGATCCTCTTTAATGAAGAAAATGATCTTTCTGCAGAACAGTTGATAACTGCAGTAGACAAATACATCCTAAGAGCTATATCCACATTAGGAAATGTATCCTCCAATGTTTCTTCTCTGAGAAACTTGCTCATTGAGAGAGGTGTGCATGTGACGTTATTGCACTTTATAAATTTAGAAAAATGCACACACTCACTCCCAAATGTTGACTCAAGGTCGGTATCGTAAATGTCTTGGAGTTTTGTTGCTTTTTCTAAAATTACTGATGGTTGTGTATCTGAAAGTGATGTGAGTCATCTTCACCGATCGATAATCACCTGGCGCCCGCCGCAACGCACGCCGCCCGTCACGTTACCCGCTGCCTGCCGCGGCCAGGGCGCCAGCCGTTGAGGGGCGCCCCTCAACGGCTGGCGCCCCTAGGCACGTGCCTAGTGTGCCTATGGTAAATCCGCCACTGCCCAACTTGAAAAATAGTCTCAAGGCCAAGAGTTTTGACATGCGCATGCGCCGTAGAGGTTAAGGTTCTTCGCCCCCGCCAAAACTGTTTCGCGCGTTATCCTATTGCGATTCCTGTTCTCAAAATTAAATTTAAATAAATATATAATTTTGCCAAAATATTATAAGATACAACATTTTGAAACGACAAAATATATTTGGCTTGATAAAAGGTTTAATGTTAGCGAACATGTTTCAACATTCAATAAATATACAAACATCCCTGTGTGTTCTTTATGGCCATCAAGTGTTGTCCTTGAAGGCAGTTTTTAATTACTGTTCCAGTATTATTTTTACTATTCGTATTTTACGAACTGTGTGCTAATAGCGGGTTTCGATTGTTATAAACTAGAAACACTGAAAGAGTCACTACTGAACCATTATCAAAAGATAGAGCCAATAGAAAAAAATCAGATTTTGATTTATCTGGTTGAGACTCAGCAGAACTCACCATTACAAATTGTATATACTTGTATGATCTTACATTATTTAAATAGTTTTTAGAAATTGTGTTTGTTTCTTTTACATTGGATGTAGCCATACATCTCACACATAAGCTCATACATAGCTTATACATAAAGAGAAAACAGACTTACAACTGTGTATTAAATATATAGGTAGTTGATAAGATTTTCCAAGAGCTCAGAATGTTGATAAAGAGCTAATTTAACCTTCCCTTGGGACAACATGAGGACAATGTATTTGTGCCCCTGTTATCTGTCTCGAAATTCATAGATTTGCAGTAGGCCTATTGACAAAGGACAAATCCAATTAAACGATCACAGTTCAAAAGTCAGTGTTTTTGTAGGTACTCCCAGAGCACATTTAACACCATCACTGTCCTTTACTTTTTTTAACTCGATGGTTCTGTTATAAAAGTAATAACAAATATCTCACATCTGACAAATGGTTTATAATTACAGTAGACCCCCTCTTAACCGACCCTAATGGGACCGGACCTAGGTCGGATAACTCAAAAGGTCGGATAAAACGGGCAATCCCTAAAATCATAACATAATGAAGTGCTATTCATTTGGAATTATATAATCATTATTTTGAAGTCATACTTGCATTATTTATAAAATAAACTACTCTTATCTCCTTTTTCATATTGATAGAAAAGTCACAAATAAACACAAAGCACAGTTAAGTCAAATAGGCCTACTTTCAGTGGAATATATTATTATAATACTAGGCAAGAGTCAATAAAATTCCTATTTTAATAACTTTAATACTGTAATGTATTAATTGATGCTTTCCAAATACATCGTAATACAGTACAGAACCTTTTGTCGACATTAAAGATACAAGCGACCATTTTGTTACAAAACAGTACGTTTATTTATAGCCTCTCACTGGAGGCTCCAGGCACAAAAACTATCTTGACCTTGGAGTTGTTAACCCCCTTTCCCTGCCTTCCTTACAAGTTGCGTTGTTTGTTTACTCCGGCGATAAGATAATCAGTTCTCAAAATCGTAACGCACTTTATGATGTTATAAACTTGCCGCACAGATAACAAATCAGATCAGATGGGCTCGAGCTACGAACGATGATGACAAACTGACAATAGGCTATGCTATATTTTTTGTGCTCAACACAAAATAGCTTATTGTTAGTCATATCCTGTGGAGATAAGCGTATGGTTCAGTTCTCATCGCCCAGCGTGGGAGCGGAAATGCCGAGATTCCTGGAAAGTGGCGGTTAAACCGAGCTGCTCTCAAATCAAGGTCGGTTAGTTAAAACAAACTGTATTATTTTACGATCGAAGGCGGATAATCCGATTATCGGTTAATACGAGGTCGGTTAAGAGGGGGTCTACTGTATAACTAATTTCATATTCTTCAATAAGAATTGTAATGACTCGCCCTTTGAAGACTAACGAATATACTGCACTAAGGAAATTCGGCAAATCTGCGCATTATTCCCTTTAATTTGACATATAAATCTTGCATATCGGTCCAGTAGTCACTGAGAAAACAGACTTACAACTGTGTATTAAATATGTAGATGTCCTATAAAGGTTTTTGCCATTTTAAAAGTACACACTAATTTCAGTATTTATTCTATTTATACAGTTACCAAGCTTATATTTGTAAATCAATTTGATTTTATCATTATTCTATTTACATCAAAACGGTTCTTCCTTAGCTTTTATAATAATGTATATAAACTACTTGGGAATTACATAGTGTAAAACTATAACCAATTAATTGTATTCTTAAAGAGGTAAGTTAGCATGTACAGTATGCGATCGAGCGACCACAATGCTTGGGCTCGGAGACACCGGCGGCGTGTTGCAAAGATAAGCACAGCGCATTCGCCGGGCCGTCTGTGGCTGGCAGTACGGAGAGAGGAGAGGAGAGGCAGTGGTTGTGGGGGAAGGGTTGTGGGGGGAGGTATATGCACGGGCACGTCGGTTACGTCATGCCACTGCGCGCGCAGCACTGGAGGTGGAGCCGGATCGAGTTTCAAGCCACGGCCGCTAGGAGCGACACTGCATGGAGGGTTTACTCTACTAGTTCGGCTGAAATCGTTGGCGACGGATTTTAGTACACGATAAGATGTCTAGTGTAGAGATATAAAGTCAATGGTGTAGACCCTCTCTAATCCGGCACTGCACCATTCCGGCACTTTAGTAATCCGGCGTCTTTTGACAGGCGAGGTTTTCCGCGATCGCGGCAAAATTCTGATTATCTCTCTCGGCCGTGTAGACATTATCACCCACTCCCGCGGTCACGGAAACGTCATCATCGTCTTTTGGGATAGCGACAAAATCATGAACATCTCCCGTGGCCATTTAGACGTCATAAACTACTCTTGCGGTCACGGAAACGTTATTGTCATCTTGCGTGATCGTGGCAAAATCATGAACATCTTCCGCGGTCATCGCGGCAAAAATTTTATCATCTCCCGCGGCCGTGTAATCATCCTGATTCACTCCCGCAGTCACGGAAACATCATCGTCGTCTTGTGCGATCGCGGCAAAGTCATGAACATCTCCCGCGGTCACGGTAACGTCATCGTCGTCATGCGCGATCGTGGCAAAATTATTAACATCTCCTGCGGACGTTTAAACGTTATCAATGACTCCTACGATTACGGAAACATCATCGTCGTCATGCCCTATTGCGGCAATAGCGGTTTCCGATTGTACGATCTTCGGAGATGTGTTTTAAGTGCATTTTAAGTGTTTTTATTGATAACATTCCAGTAATCCGGCATTTTCACTAATCCGGTAGTATCACGGTCCTATATCTGCCAGATTACTGAGAGTCTACTGTATAAAATAAATAAATTTGCCAAGTTTGATTAAAATATATACACAAGTGAGCAAACATTTTAAAATATTCTCCATCGTATATATTAAAACGTGAGTGGGGTTTTTTTTACTACACAATTCTGAACCAATCACTTGAAAGATTTTCATGATTTTTGTGTTGAAAGAAAGATAATTTTGAGAACTACGGAATGTTTAAGCAATAATTTCAATTTAAGGTTCCAGTTTTTTAGAAATTAAGTTTTAATTTTTAAAAAGTCTAGCAGCCGACAAGCCGACGCTAACACTCTAAACTAGCTTTTGGTATTATATAATTTGCCTAACATAACAGCTGTAAACACTTTGGTATGAAAAGACATATGTAGGGTTGAATTATTTAGGCCTATGTGTAATGCTATTATCATTTATACATTAAAATTCTTCGGTAAGAGGATGACAAATTGATTAAATATTCATAGTAAAATATTAGATGTTCAAATTATTTTTAAAGCAATTATTTTTAAGCTCCATAATTTAAAATAATCGGTTTGTTTTAGTGCAATATAATTTGTTTTAACTAACAGCTGGTTAAATATATTATAAATAATCTATAGAACTAAGAGGTTATTTTGTTTTATTATATTTAACTACCTCAATGAGGTTCATTAGGTTTTTTCTTTCAAAATTAGTTGGGTTTTAAAATCCAAATCACTTCTAGTCGCAAACTGATAAAAATCCATCTGGATTAAAAACGAAATGGAAATAGACAAATTATTTATTTATCTGACAATTTTGTTGTAAACGTCAAAAAACAACATGTCTCTTGCTAGAAAGTGCTGAATGAGTAGAATGAAATGTATTCATTATGTTTTTTCTGTACTAGCCTAACTTATTATCTTGCGCTGTTACAAGGGTCTTCATAGTGCTAGTATTCCTGGTATTCTCTCCCTTGACATTCATGGGGCGGACACGAGCAAAATTTTGACTGGAGGAAATGATCGGAATGCCACAGTCTTCAACAAGGACACAGAGCAAGTTGTAGCTATTCTGAAGGGTCATACGAAGAAAGTCACCAGAGTGGTGTACCACCCAGAAGAGGTCAGTTGATATGAATAATGAAAATAATTAATAATTTGGCAAAAAATGAGACAAACTTTTTAAAATATATCGTTTGGAAAACTTTAAACTGATTAAAATAAAAAATAATTATTTAAATCTTAGATTGAGATTTGTGTGAATCCTGCTACAGCTCTCCTTACCAAGGTTGAATGGATCAAAACAAAACTGCTTATGTTAATTTATTTCAAACTAGCTTGTACCCGCGGCTTCGCCTGCGATTGTATATGCCTAACCATAAATATCGTACAGCATAAGAAATAATGAGAGTATTGCCATAGATAAAACATACTCCCTTAGTAGATTTCTCAATCTTATGGAACAGCTGAAGACAATTTTATTGTTAGTTCTGTACGGTTTATGTAGAGGTTGTGTTTTGTTTACGATTTGTTTCCCGTTATTACAGTAATTTAAAACATCATTTAACCAAATAATACGATCTAATCATAAACAATATAACTTGTCCCTTAGTTATATAACCAAACAGTAAAGCACAAATCAAGAAATTAACCCTAAAATAACAGAAACAAAATTTTGTCGACACTAGCGCCCATTGTCACTGTACATGAACTAGACACGAAAAACGTGCTTCAAAATTAAGAATGGGATGAGAAGTCTTTTGTGTTGGTTAGTCTATGGTATTACAATCTAAACCAAAACAGGTGACACAACTGGATGCTTGAAGGTTTCCTAAATTTTGTTTCCTTGAACTTTTTCTTTTTATTCAGGTCTGTGTCTTTACTTCTACGGTTTTGCAAATAATTACTAGTGGTGGATTCGCCAACGACCACAAAAATAAGATATTATCATCTATTAATTAATACAAAACAACATGTTTAATCTCCAAATTAAAATTCATAGAACATAAAATCTTGAAACTGGAAATGCCGTGACAAATTTTTCTCCAAGGTTAAGTTCTTTCATAGCTGTATCGGCTCTTCTAATACATGTAGGGATTTTCCACCAGAATAGTACATTCCAGCAGGCTCATCTTTTCATTTTAAAGTTCTGCAGTTTATATGCCCATTAAATATTTTGAATAATTTGTGTTGTCTAAAGTATAATGTTGCATTCTATTCTAGTGCACCATTTTAAAACACACATCAAGTAGGCCTACCTACTGTATTTCTGTTGAATGCATGTCACCAATTATTAAATTTAAAACATAAACATAAATGTAAACAATCCTAATTTGATAATTCTCATTGTGTATCACAGCTTTTTGATGAAACTGTTTAAATTAGCTGTTGTCATTTAAATGCCAAAAAATTAATATTGCTGCACCCTGTTGGTAAACTTTAAAACTTTTTATTGCTATTTATAGAATTAACTTGTTAAGTTGAAACAACTGACAAAAGTCTTTAATTCCTTTTAAATATGAATACTAATAAGGTTAACATGGGAAACTACAGAGCCACTGGGGCAGAGCCTGAAAGGATTGTTGAGATAATAATAGTCCTATATGTAAATCGGGAATGTGAGCTATCATCATCCCAAATTTCAGATTAATCCGATTATCAGATTAATGTGTGATTGAACTTCAAACAAACAAACATACAAACTTTCACATTTATAATTTACTAGCAGAGTACCTGTCCTTCGTAAAGGGTTGGCGTATAGGTATAAAATGCTTATTGCAGTTATACTCGTGCTTTGCGTTTGCAATAATAATATATAATTTAATATCATAGAACTAACCTGTGTAGTTGAAACAGGTGACAAAATTATTTTATTCCTTTTAAATATGAATACCGTACTCATAAGGTTAACATGGGAAACTCCAGAGCCACTGGGGGGAGCCCGAAAGGTTTTCGAGATAAGAATGGGACTATATGTTAATTGGGAATGTGAGCTATCATCACACCAAATTCCAGGTCAATCCGACCAGTATTTTTCGTGTTTACTTGTCACAAACATCAATCCATCTAAACTTTCTCACTTATAATATTAGTAGGAAGTAGGATTTCAAATTTCAAATTAACTTTTTTTGGACATTTTGTTGTAGTTTTTAAATTTACATTTTGATTTTGTAATATTTTATGCACAGTAGAAATATTCTTAAACAAAAAATGGGAAAGATGTAGTTTTTGGTAGCCAACATTTTGGTTGAACATGAAGGCCCTTTATTCAGCATTATATAATGCAACTAAAGAACATGTTAATTAGGGATGGACGGGATTGAATTTTTGGTTCGGGACGGGACGGGACGGGATATTTATTTCCTTCCCGATTTTCGGGACGGGACGGGACGGGATTTTTTTCTATGCATAAAAAGAAAGTCTTAAGTATTGCAGTTACCAAAAAAGACATACGAAATCTATTTTTACCGTTTGTGGCACTGATCTATAAAAACCAAAAAATGGGTAACAATTTACAGGTACCTATAGAAACTTGTGACTCGTGGTCGAAATGACTCGCGGTCACGGGGTGATTGTCGGTATGACTCGTGGTCACGGTATGATCGTCGGTATGACTCACGGTCACGGCGCGATCGTCGGTATGACTCCGCGGTCACGGCGTGATTATCGGAATAACTCCGTGGTCACGGCGTGATCGTCGGTATGACTCCGCGGTCATGGCGCGATCGTCGGTATGACTCGTTGTCACGGCGCGATCAATGGTAGGACTCCGCGGTCACGGTGCGATCGTTGGTATGACTCGCGGTCACGGCGCGATCGTCAGCATGACTCCGCGGTCATGGCGCGATCGTCGGTATGACTCGTTGTCACGGCGCGATCGTCGGTAGGACTCCGCGGTCACGGCCGATCGTTGGTATGACTCGCGGTCACGGCGTGATCGTCGGTATAACTCGCGATCACGGCACGATCGTCAGCATGACTCCGCGGTCACGGCGTGATCGTCGGTATGACTCGTTGTCACGGCGCGATCGTCGGTAGGACTCCGCGGTCACGGCGCGATCGTTGGTATGACTCGCGGTCACGGCGTGATCGTTGGTATGACTCGCGATCACGGCGCAATCGTCGAAATGACTTCGTCTCCTGCGTTCGCGGACCTATCGCTCGCAATAGCGGCGTCATCGGCACTCGCGAAGCGGCAAAATCGCCGACGATCGGACCAAATCCCGTCCCGAAAAATTCCCGAATAAAATGTAATCCCGTCCCGATAATCGGGAATATTTTTTTCCCGAAAAATTCCCGAAATTTCGGGACCCGTCCATCCCTAATGTTAATGTTATATTACACTTTTATTATATTTGGAGGTTGTCTGTATATTAAGGATGGAGGTTTTTGGAGAAGATTCTGGTTAGGCTCGATGATTCTAAAATTTTGAAGCCTGATTTTAAAAGTTGGTTCAGAGATTAGACCAGGGTGGTAGGTGGTTATTAAATTTAGGTGTTGGTCTTGGTTGTTGATATTCTTCTCCCTTCTGGGGTTTTGTTGGATTGTGCTGCTTGTATTTGGGATTTGACAAGGTTTCTAGGGTAGCCTCGGTTTTAAAACACTTTCTGGAGCTGATTATTGTATGTTTTCTTTTTTTCTTGGTTGTAATTTAGGCGAGTCCACCTACAGATTAAGGGGGCATGGAGACTAGAATAGCACCATTTTATGCAAACTTGTATATGGGAAAATATGAAGAAAATTGTCTAAAACAACACAAAAAAGTACCCCTCTGTTGGTTCAGATACATAGATGAAATTTTTATAATTTGGACACATGGTAAAGATGATCAGCTAACATTACTTGAAAGCCTAAATTAATTTGGACCTTTAAGTTCACGTGGGATTTTTCAAACACATCAGTTAACTACTGAACCTAACAATTAACGTCTCCAACAACCAACTTAGCACTTCCATCTATATAAAACCAACCAACCATCATCAATATTTACATTTCTCAAGCTGCCTCCCTAATAACCCAAAGCGATTCATCCCCTACAGGCTGGCCTTAAGAAGGACTCGCCTGATTTCTGACCAAGAAAATAAAAATAAAAAACATACAATAACCAGCTCCAGAAAGCGTTTAAAACCAAGACTACCCTAGAAACCTTGTAAAATCCCAAATACAAGCAGCACAATCCAACAAAACCCCAGAAAAGAGAAGAACATCAACAATCAAGACCAACACCTAAATTTAATAACCACCTACCACCCTGGTCTAATCTCTGAACCATCTTTTAAAATCAGTCTTCAAAATTCTAGAATCATCGAGCCTAACCAGAATCTTCTTCAAAAACCTCCATCCCTAGTATAAAGACAACCTCCAAATCTTAAACTTACTTGTTCATCCCAATCTACCATAACACTTTTATTCTAATCTGAACTAACTTAAAGCTTAATACAGGACCTCACACCTAAAAGCTGAAGTAGGAAGGGAAAAATAAAATTATTGAGTTTTTTAAGATTTGAGTTTTTCAAGGTGTCATACCAAAAATGAAGATAATGAGGTGTTCGATTCTGTCAATGTTTTTACGTAGAGCTCAAGCTATTTGTAACCGTAGAAGCAAGATAAAATAATTTATTGGCAATACACAGTAGGACTACAGAAATTTGTTAATATGCAGCAATGGTAATTTATAATAAACGTAAATCTAACTTGTTGTACCTATATACACTTAGTTAACAACAAAAATGCAATAAATTAACAAAAGATCATTTACTGGTTGGTTTGAAATATTGTATGAAATACTAAACAACAATAATTTTATATTTATGTACAGTACTGTATATATTACTTATATAGCGATGGTGTAATTTAGTTTAAATGTCCCTAATTTTCTTACTTGCGTCTGTCAACGTCCATGACTCGATGTTTTTACATGATAAACAATTGTTGTTGGATTTAAAAAGCAATAGAATTCTAATCCTACCTATTTGGGATTTGATAACCAAGCAGAGTTAAGACAGAGTCCATTCTTCCATTCTGCCTGACAGGGACGGCCCTTGAGGGAACCATCCCTCCATTTGCCCCTAAGAGAGGAAAGAAACCATACAAACTTCCCTCAGAATGGCCGGCCTGATAGTCAGCCCTCCTGAATGTGAAATGGCATGATGCTAGCTCACTCGGTCAGATTAATATTATTACAAAAAAATGTAATATTACGTACAAAATATGTTTTCTAGGAGTGATAATATCTTGTCATACTTTATTTAATACATTAGCTGTCAGATGTTTTAAATCAAAGGGTAGGGGGGTAGTGTGTTTGTAGTTTACATTGTGTGGCAGTAAACAATTTTGGTATTAACCTTTTCTCAGGCCATTTTGGTTAATCAGTATTATGATTAAAAGTGTTTCGTTTAATGAAATACTGTAGTTATTAAATATTTAATTTCTATATATTTGTTAAGTTTGACACAATTTGTTGACAGGACATAGTAATAACCGCATCACCTGATACAACCATCAGAGTATGGAATGTTCCCAACAATCAACCACTGCAGATGATCCGAGCACATGATGCCCCAGTGACGGGACTATCTCTCCATCCCACAGGAGACTACGTCCTGTCCACCTCTAGTGACCAGCATTGGGCTTTCAGTGACATCCATACAGGCAGAGTACTCACTAAGGTATATTAACCACTAAACCCACAATATAGTAGACTCCCTCTTATCCGGACACCTTTTGACTGGTCATCGGTTTAACCGGACTACACTCGGCTGAAATTACATCTCTTTAACCGGACAAATTTTATCAATACATTGGTTTAACCGGACTAGATCGGCAGGAAGTGGGCAGTACTGAAACAACTGTTCTCGTGGGAAAGATTTGAGACCACGTGTCTAAATACAATGCTCTCCTAAATTTAAGTCGAATATCACAGTAAACAGTCCGTTTTAACGAGTTTTTGGGGACGTCGGTTTAACCGGACTGGCCTCGGTCCTGAGGAGTCCGTATAAGAGGGAGTCTACTGGTTAAGTTGACTTAAGACCAGGAGTATTAAGGATTTTTTACTGAATAGGTTTACAGCAGCCAAACCCTACTGACAAAAATAGAGGAAATTGCACAAATAAACATAATATACACATAGCATTTTTTTTAGCTTTTAGCTCTTTTTCCAGGGTGTTCTGGTTGTGGAAGGAGAAAGAAGAATGTGCTGTCTACTCTATGGTTTTAGGGTCACTATCACTAAGTCACAACTGAATTATACTACACAATTGAGCCTAGATATGCAACAGGGATCCAACCCACTGCACAGTCAAACTGAGAAAAACTAGATTAACTTTTAACTTTACTACTTTGTTATTAATTCCTGTCTAATAATAATGTTTTAAGTTTGTTTTGGTGTTATAGAAGTGGCTCTATACTGTTTATCTATGGTAGTTTAAAATTATCATGCGGTCTCAGTTATTTAACATATCCAAGTTTCATAAGTAAACAGAATCAGGGAACCGCTCTTGCTTTTTTCGAAACAAAATAGTTGTAGACTGAAAACATGCTAGCGCTGTTACCATAGCGAGCATCCACTGAGCTATAAACTAAACAACTGGGGGTTAGCACTGCCACGGCCACTCTGCTAGAAAATTGAGATGGTGTAAAATGTTGTTATGTTAGTACCAACTAGAAGAATCAACTAGCCCATTGGCTCTTGGCTTTATTACAATTCCCTAGTTCCAATGTACTGTTCCCTAGTACATATGGCGGACAACGCCTCTCATTCCCTCATTCTGTAGTTCTAGTTCAGCCTTCAGTGCGAGGAACTATTGCCGGTATCTACTTAACATGACCGCAGTAAGTTTGTCTGCTTTGTGTAGCAATGGCGGATATAAATGTACTGCAGGCGCGGACAAACGACACGATGATTTACGTGATGACATAATACGATTCCCAATTGACACTCAACCGTGGATTGATGTTTAGTATTTAATATGTTATTTAAAATTTTATTAACAGAGTATACTATTGATCAATTATACAAAACCTTACAATTATACAAAATAACTAATCTATATAAATAAAATTACCGTTTTGTCTGTACATTGCGTAGAATCATGCAGATTTTGGTTATTTTTACGTTTCATTGCCTAAGAAAGCCTAAACTAGTCTTATCTCAATTTCTGTCATTCTGTCTATAACGCCAAAATTTCAATTTACGCCCTTCTCCAAAAAAACTAGAGTACCGATCAAGATTCAAATCATTCTTTTGTATTCACTGGATTGGTGAGAGTGTCTTTGGCTATAAAATATAGCCTTGCTACTTTGGAAATAAAATAACGAACCATCAAAAACCCAATTTTGTGCGATTTTTATTAAGTTTTCTCCCAATGTTTACAACATACGTCATTTATGAAATAACGAACAGCTGTTTGGATTAAGATTCTCACTTGAGTCACTTCTAGCTGTCACGGATATGTTTACATTGAATGTTTCCTAAATACTGCAATATTTTGTAACGGGTCAAATGTGTAGGGGGTAAAATAACGGCTAAACCACGAACATTAAACAGCTAAACATAAGCTGTTGAGTAAGCCTAGTCGCGACACTAAACTGACATCGTACCTAACCTCAAATTCCAAGACCGCAGACGACGTTGGTGTCAGTTTGGTTGTTTGGCTGTTCGACTGCGTCTGAGGGCGGGCTACGGGAGAGAAGATGAGCAGCGGGGTCACCTTTTGAGCGAGGCAGCTTTAAAGCATGTTAAAGCTGCCATGCGCCTGCCTTCGCTGCCAGTTTTTTTCTGTTTATGTAACTCGTTGACCAATCAGCGAGTGTTTTAACCTTCGTCTCGAATTGGGAGGGAGGTGAACTGAGAAGAGAAGAGAATTGTCATTCGTAATCCCGGCTTTTCGTAAGTTTGTTTCGCTTTTGGTTTCGCTTTTGGTTCGTTCTCGAAAATTCGTGCAAGTTAAAGTTCGTATCGCAAGCTCTGAAAGCTTAAGTTCGTGTGTATTGTTTTGTAGTGAATATTTTGATATAATTTCGTCATCGGGTAAGTTTTGTAACTAACTTACAGATTATTGTATATTACTTGACCAGTTTTCGTGTACGAAACTTGGTTGAACTTGAAGGCTAGGCCTGATTCGCAGACCTAGTCATACGCCTTAACCAACAATTTGAGTAAAGAACTGCAGTTGGTGAAATATATTTTCAATTACGTTTCATAATCCATCTTGGGACTTTCTTTTTTAATTTTAAAACCCTTTGTAAAGTTCCCAAACGTCCCAAAGTTTGTCCCAGCAGACAGGTTTCTACTGGACAATTTCTGTCGAAGTTGGTTTAAGTTGAACACGTGAGGAAGTTAAAGTTTTAGTTTTTCGTTATCAGCTCCAGGAGCAGTTTTATTTTTAGTTTCAGTTTTCTCTCGTTTCGTGTCTCACTTGTGCAATTTAAGCCAACTTGTTTTCTTGTTTTAGCAAATTTGGACTCTGTGGGAGTTAGGCTAGGTTAGGCCTATCTTGTACTAACCTTGTTTGTTACAGGTTGACGATTTAACTCCGTAGGTAAGCGGAGTGACTATTTAGCTTACTTGTTGATTCGTTGAGTTAGCTATTAGTGTGTCCTTTAGATATTTGCCCACAGAGTCAAGTCAAAATTATTTATTTTCCCACAAGCCCTAGGCTAGAGTGGTGATTTCGAGTAGGGTGTTTAGTAACCCGCAACGTTCGTCTCGAGCTCTGACAACCAGGGCTATCAAATTTAGGCTATCCGAATCACTATCGACTCCTGGGAAACTCCCCGCGACCAGACTAGGGCGAATCCTGGGATCTTCGTTTTATTACCGGTGGCGTAATTTCCCACTTGTCGTCCGCCAGGAAAATTACGTTACAATTTCCAATCACATTTTGTAACAAATCGAAAACCGTTCATTAAAACAAGTGAGATACCTCAAGTGACCTTTTGACTTAGGCCCGGTTCACACGAGCGACATACCTAGCTGACTAGGCTTGGACTAGGTAAGCACGACTGGGTAGCGGTCCACAGGATCACACCGGTTCACACGAACGACATGTCCACGGACTAGGTGAAAATATCGATATCAAAACCACTCGGATCCATCACTGGTGAACAATGAGAACAAAGGGAAGAATGCGAGCTGCAGCTCGACTACCCGATCGCTCGTGTGAACGCTCCCATAAGGCTACATGTACTGCTACGCAGTTCGACTGGGCGACTGGGTAGTTGCCACGACGGACTGGGAAGCGGGGCCCGACTAGGTTTTGGGACACCAAGCTCGAACACGACTAGCTAGTCGGGGTCCTAGGCTCGTGTGAACGGCTCCATTTGATCCTGTGGTCCGCTACCCAGTCGTGCTTACCTAGTGCTTACCTAGTTCAAGCCTAGTCTGCTAGGTTTGTCGTTCGTGTGAACCGGGCCTTATACAGTGTTGGGAAGTAGCGCGCTACAAGTAGCCACGCTACAGTAGCGCGCTACTCTTTTTGTAGCGTTAGCTGTAGCTACGCTACTTTTAAGATTTTGTAGCTTTAGCTGTAGTTAGCTACATTTTTAAAGTAGTTGTAGCGGAATTTCAGCTACTTTTCTCGCTACATTAACACTTGTTTGAGATAGTGATTTTTATAATAACCTCAACCTTACGTGAAACAACCTCTTTCAAACTGAGATTAAAAAAAAAATAGGCCTACTTTCTTGGCTTCAAACATCTGGTTGCAGCCGTTTCATTCCCTATTACAACGTTGTGTGGACATAGAGGCCATTAAATGAGTGTTATCCACATTTTTGGCTCTCATTTCCTTAATTTACTACTCTATGATTACTGTCAGATAAAATAAAATCGCTAGATGCAGACGACGTTTAAACGGTACCGGTGACAAGAGAAGCTATTGAATTGAATGCTTGCAAGTGATTGACAGGACAGGACAGGGGAATTAGTAATCAATTTAGTTTCTTTATTATATCGATAATGCTTCAACTTGGGGTTTAATGGAAACCAACACACCTTGAAATAATGAGAAAGCTGGTCTATCAACCTTTGCTTCAGCTGTTGATTGTGGTTTATCATCACAAGCCCTTCCTTGGTTAGATTACGAAGATTTTTCAAAGGTTTACTAAATTAGCAAAGAGGAAATTACCTGATGAGATTTAAGATATGCCTAGACTACATGATAATTGTAATGAAAAAATCACCATATAACATGAAACTTACATTGAAAAAATAGCATAGTTTGCTCCTGCTAACAGCTCTTGTATAGGACTGAGGCTATGGTTTAAGACGAATACCAAGTTCAATTATTATGAATATATCTGTTTGGTCCTTGCAAGAACAAGCCTACTATAGCCAACTTGTTACATAGCCAAGTAGGCCTACATGTTATTTTTACTTTACAAATTTCATCATGCTTAAATTAAAAGCCGATTTCAGGATAAGTTGCTGAATACTGTTTTCTCTACCAACTAGGTTGAAGCACAATTTGCCCTATGCATAATGACAATAAAGGACGATTTCTTGACATTGAAAAGTGTTATTCGTAGAATAAGTAATTTATCACTTTAAAAGTTATAGCAATGTTGTTTTTAACATTAAAAGTAAAGAAAGGCAATAAACTCCAATTTCAGTAGGCTAGGCTCTGTAACACAAAAAGTATTTTTAAATAACCTTTTTGCAGTTTTATTGGTCTTAATTGTTGATATAAAACATCTATAAATGAATCTATATTAAATTAATAAAATTAGCTTTTAAAATATAGTTTGGTTGTATGTACTTTGAACTTAGTGAAAATTACATTTTAAGATGCTTAAAAATAATGCAATATTTAAAAATAATTACTAAATATGATGGGACACCCAACTATTTGGGTCTGTTGTTGTAATGTTAGGTTTATAATGCCAACAAATTAAATACAATCTAGGAATAATTTGTTTTCCAAGTAATGTTAGATACAATACTGACATTTTTTTAAAATGTTTGTTCAATAAAAATGTAGTTGCAATTAATTTTACATTTACCTAATGTGCGTGGAATAAAAATTAACGTCTTTGGAAAAGTAGCTAAAATTGTAGCTGTACCTACATTTCATTGTAGTTGTAGTTGTAGCTAGCTACTTTTTCGGAACTGTAGCTGTAGCTGTAGCTAAGCTACTTTTTTGGAAATGTAGCAGTAGTTGTAGCTAGCTACATTTTAAAAGTAGCTTCCCCAACACTGGCCTTACATAACGAATTCGGATTTAAGTGATCCCTAGTACAATAATGTGTAACTGTAAATTAAAAAATCATCATTCAGGTCAGGAACCTGGAGATTCTATGTCTATCAAATTATACTTGAGTTTTGTTTTGATAACCGGGAAAAATACCACAAATCAGTGTTGTATAAGAGTGGGAAACTTACATTTTTAAATCATCGTCACCAATAGCCTACAATCGAGGATTCCACTCATAACAGCGTTTGGTATCAAGTAAATAATTACAACTGCAGTGGGTGATCGCGGGTGTTGCTGTGATCGGGGGTGTTGCTGCGATCCCGGAAGACCTTTACGATTTGGTTGTGATCTGATCGTTGTGGTGTTTTTCTGTGAAACTCGCTTTTCCAATATGTCACTTACGGTTTTCACTCACCGCTATTGCGCTGTTATCATTAGACCATACCGCCAAAACAGGCCTATGGGGCATCTCCTATTGGTGCGTAGGCCTACCCAATTACACATAAGCGCATTTCGACCACAATTTTTGGTAACGGTACTTTTCCCAAGAACCAGTGTGAGCGAGAGTCACTTTTACAACACAACACACATTACTTTAATTCTTATTTATCGTTGGTGTTGCATCTTTCTTACAGAAGTTTTAAATTTAACTGTTTTCCTTTTAGGTAGGATATGTTTTGATTTCATTGGTGTAGCTAAAATACAGGGTGTTTTTAGCGAATTTCCCTATAGGGAAGTAGCTATTACCGTAGGTGGCACGGTAAGACCTAGACCCGGGACCAATTTACTTTTTCATTTTGATGTCCCCAGAGGCCAAAAATACCATTCGTTCAAATTTTTATATATGTATATATATAGAGATTTATATATATATATATATATATACTAGCTGTGTACCCGTTCTACGCACGGGGATCTTATAATATTCAGTTGAAACCTTCTTATATAAAGAACAGCAGTTGGTTTGCATATTTTAAGATATGCTGGCCAAACTATTATACATAGCTTCATTTTATGTTGTTTTTTGTTGTTCCGGATCGGTATGACAATCAATAAAAGGTTAAATTACCTCTGTGTCTGCCGGTCGATCCTATAACGGTAGGCTTACTTTTATTTTTACTATCTGATCTCGTTTGCATGGCTCAATCACGTCCTGGTTGAAGTTCGTTCGCTACGCTCACTCACCTGTATGTTGGAGCTCGTTCGCTGCGCTCACTTTCCTTCAGGTTAGCTCGTTCGCTACGCTCACTTGCCTTCAGGTTAGCTCGTTCGCTACGCTCACTCGCCTCCAGGTTGCAAATTAGCTGTTGTCATAAATGTAAAAGAAATAATAGTGCTAGTGCTGCACCCTGTTGGTAATCCTTGTAACTTTAATGCTATTGAACATCACAGAACAGAACCAACTTGTTTAATTGAAACAGCTGTTAAGATTCAATAATTTCATTTCTCATAAGGTTAACATGGGCTTCCAGAAATTCCACGTCAAAAATCGACAAAAACTTGATTTTCAAGGGTTTACTGTTAAATATCTAACTGTCTCATATTCGATGAAATACGTCTAAAACCATCTCATATATGTATAGTATTTGGAAAATAAGTTTCAGGCGGGACAGTGCTATAGTTATTGAGGAGTAGTTGTAATAAAGTGCGTATTTTAGCGTTACCAAGAGAATGACAGATAGACAGACAGACAGACAGACAGACAGACAGACAGAAATTGAGATAAGGTTTGATTCGGTTTCTCTGACCTATGAAATGTAAAAATAACCAAAAAGTTCATTATTCTAAGCAACATACAGACAAAACTCTAATTTTATTTATATAGATATACGTCCGTGAACGCGATAACTTGAGTAATTTTTGTCCAATTTTGATGAAATTTGGTTTAAAGGTGTAAAGCGGGATAAACTTGAATGAGTTCGCGAACCAGCATGATCGGACCATGGGAACGGGGTTTTACGGGGGTTTTATGGGGTAAAATTGGTTTTACTCACTTTTGACCCTCAAAAAACAAAATTTCCCAATTTCTCTTTAGCCCTTTTTAAAGAGCTTAAAAAAACAAATAATTTAGTGTGTAAAAGTATTTTTGTTCGGTTATAGGTAACAGAGAAAATTTAAGAAATTGTAAATTTAAAATTCCCATGTTATTCTTATGGAGAATATTGTCAAATGTTGTATTTTGTTTGTTTATGGATATATTTTGATAAAACTTGGCAAAGTTATTTATTTTATACTAAGCTATCAACATTTTACTAAAAAACACACTTCATTAGTTTCCTTGTAGCAGCAAACCTAGGTACCGTACTCATTAAACCTAATGTTTTTAAATACATTTAATTGAAAATCAATTCAGACAAATGGAAATTCGCTTAGTCGGCAGGTTTGCTGCGGCGGGGGTATTTAAAAGAATGGCAGGATTTTAAATGATTATTGCTTGGGTACTATTCAAGGTCTTCAAGTCTTCAGTTGAACAAACCTTAATTGGTCACTTTATGATGTTATTGTTCTATTTCTTATTTCAATAAAAATTAAAAGATCAAAAGAAACTAAACTGTTTTAATGAAGACACTAATACAAGACAATATTATTAAAGAAAAGTAAATAAAATCATATGGTTAAATATTAATTCAATAACCATAGAGGTTAAACATCTTTCCCTTTGAGTTTCTTTTCAGAGTTTAGTCAGGAAAACGTTTCGTAGGTCTTATAATTCTGCCTCTTGATGATTGTTTTATTGCAGCTTCTTGATTGGGAGTAGTTGATCGTGAAAAAGGTTTACTTTTATCTTGAGTTATTCTAGATGGTGTAGTAGTTGTTCTTTCAGCAGTATTTGATAGGGAAGAGTTGTTTTGAGTAACAGTAGTAAATGGCAGAGGATCTGACGTTGTATCTTTGATGGATAAAGGAATAGGATTGTTCGGTTTGGTTGTATTACCTTTGTAAGGCAAAAGGTGGTGTCGATTCCTTCTCAACGTAGTGTTTCCTGTCTTAACCCAGTATGACCTTGGCTCTTGTCCTAAGCTGATAATAATACCCTCTCTTTTTAGGTCTTGGATCCATACTTTTTTACCTACAGGCAGCGATGGAAGTTCTTTTGTAGCGTAGCGCCTATCGTAGTTTCTCTTGTAAGATGCTTTGTAAGTATCTTCTTTTTCCTTTAGTTGAGAGAGATCGGGTTTGATTTCAAGTTTTTTAGGTAAAACAGGCAGGTTATCTCGCAGTGATCTGTTGTATATTAGCTGAGCAGGACTGTATCCACTTGTGGATAGAGGTGTATTGCGGTAGGTTAGGAGGGCTAAATATGGGTCGTCTTTGTTTTTCTTTAGTACACTCTTCGCTATTTTGACTGCAGCTTCAGCTGCACCGTTACTTTGGTGGTAGCTTGGACTGCTCGTCACAAGTTTAAAGTTATAGCTTTGAGCAAACTTTTTGAATTCAGAGTTTTCAAGACCAGTGTATCTGGTAGCAAACTGTGTACCACAATCAGATCGTAGCTCAATTGGTATACCGTGACGGCAGAATACAGATTTGCATTTTTCGATTATTTCAGCAGTTGACAGGTTCTTTAATGTAGCTATTTCAAAATAACGTGAAAAACAGTCAGTGATTACTACGAACCATGTTCCTTCAAGTTTAAAGAGATCAATCGCTGCCTTTTCCCAAGGACGAGATGGAAGCTCACTGGGCAAAAGGGGTTCATGATGTTGTGTTCTATGTTCAGTACATTTGGGACAATCATTAACAAATTTCTCAATGTCAAGTGACATTCCTGGCCACCACATACTATTGTTGGCTCTAAGTCGACATTTCGTTATGCCTAGATGGCCTGTATGTATTCTTGTCAACATTTCTTGTCTAAGAGTTGTCGGGATTATGAGACGTTCTCCTCTAAGCAATAGTCCGTCACAAAAAGAGATTTCATCCCGAACTGTGAAGTATGGCTTAAGATTATTGGGAATCTTAGTTTTATCAGGCCATTCAGTTGAGCAGTAAGATTTAATTACCCTGAGTTCTGAGCTAGCCCGCTGTGCCGATGCAATTCTATCAAGAACCATGTCAGTTACATAGGCAATGTTTCTTGTTACTGTGTGGATGGCCAGTTCAACTTCCTCATCTAAATCATAACTCTCATTAGCTGCTACAGGACTTCTTGAGAGACAATCAGCAGTGGCTAAATGTTTGCCAGGAGTGTATGTCACATTGTAGGAATATCTCATCAGACGAAGTCTTAGTCTTTGAAGACGGGGAGTCATATCATTGATCTCTTTAATAGTCAAAATACTTACCAAAGGTTTGTGATCTGTTTCTAGCGTGATGTGCTTGCCCACAATGTAGTCTTTAAACTTGTCACAGCTCCATGTTAATGATAGAGCTTCTCGTTCAATGTTAGAGTAGTTTCGTTCGGTTTCGCTCAGAGTGCGTGAAATATAAGAAATAGGCTTCCAATTCCCATCTGATTGTTGTTGTAAAAGTACTCCACCCAGGCCTTGTGTAGAAGAGTCAGCAGAAATCATGGTCGGTTTATTTTTATCATAGAATGCAAGTTGAGGTGGAGAAGCCAATAATTCTTTCAATTCATCGAATGCTTTTTGTTGTTCACAACCCCAACACCATTCGTTTTTTCTACTTAGTAGGTCGGTAATGGGTTTTAGTAACCGGCTTTTGTTAGGTATGTATTTGCCAATGAAGTTCACCATACCAAGTAACCTTTGAACTCCTAAAATATCTGTTGGAGGAGCCATTTTTCGTATAGCTTCGACTTTGGTCTCATCGACTTTGATTCCTGATTCAGATAAATGGTGACCTAAGTAGGTTAGCGAGGTTTGAGAGAACAAGCATTTGTCTTTGTTTAGGGTGAAGCCAGCACCTTCAAGTTTGGTAAGTACTTCTTCTAAGAAATAGTCATGTTCTTGTTGAGTTTTCCCCCAAACAATTATGTCGTCCATATGCGCAAGTGCATTCATTTGACCTTTAAGGGTTCGATTCACGCATTCTTGGAACACTTCTGGTGCAGATGTTATTCCAAAGGGTAGTTTCAGAAATTTAAAACGTCCAAACGGTGTCAGGAACGTTGTCAAATCTTGGGATTCTTCGTCCAATGTGATCTGCCAGAATCCGTTATTAGCATCCAATTTAGAATAGCATTTTGCTTCTGAGATTTGGGCAAGTGTTATGTCGATGGGTTGAATAGGATAGTATCTTCGTTTGACGCATCTGTTTAATTTAGTAAGATCTACACAAATGCGAACTTTGTTAGAGTCCTTCTTTGGCACAACAACCATTGGAGAGCACCAGTCTGTGGCATGGTGTACCTCAGCGATCACCCCCATTGACACCATTCTTTCAAGCTCTTCTTTAGTAGATTCCCAAAGAGGAAGAGGAATCCGACGAGGCGTGTTGATTGCAAATGGATTGGCGTTATTTTTCAGTTCTACTTTGTATTTGACATCAATGGAACCTAAGCCTTCAAACAGTTTGGGGTGTCTGTCATACCAGTCATTACTGGATGGCTGTATTTCGTTGATTCGAGCAAGTAACTGCAAACTTGTTATTGCAGGTTTACCTAGAAGTGGCTGGGAAGTGCCCTTAGAAACATATATAGTCTCATAACATGTTTTGTGATTATGTGATAATTTTACAGTAGCAGTTCCTAAAATTGACAGAGCTTGACCATTTGCGCCACTAAATGTTTTGGATGTGGGAGTGAGCCTGATTTTCTTATTCAGTTTAATGTCGGAAGGCAAAATCGTTACGTCTGCTCCTGTATCAATTTTGAAAGGAACATCATCACTGTCATTCATATTTAACACTACAGACCATGGATCATCACGCAAGTTTTTTCCTACAATGCCAATGAATGTTTGAGGGTCTATGTACTGAGAGCAAACATTTTCAATGGGTGTTTCAAGGTCAGTATCATCATATTCAATTTGACTGACTTTGTTTGATTTGCAAACATTTGGAAAATGACCAACTTTTTTACAAAACCCACATTTGTATTGTTTAGCTGGACAGTTTAATCTTTTGTGTAAAACTGTCGAACCACACCAAAAACATCTCTTTTCGACATGGGACAGGCTTTTATTGTCATTAATCCGCTTAAAATTTTGATCATTGTTTGATTTATTGGGAATAATGTTTGTCTTAATTAAATGTTGAGTATTTTTATTTATTAATGCTATGTCAGTCAAGTTAAGAGTTTGTTTCTGTCTTGATAGTTCTTCAGATCTACGGATAGTGTTTATAGCTGTGTTTAGTTTTAATTCGGGTTCAAGTTGAAGACGATCACTTAGTGTTTCGTCCCGCATACCAATAATCAAAACCATCAGAATCATCTCCTCTTCAATTTGACCCCAATCACAGTTTTTTGCATGATTGTGAAGGTCTGTGATAAAGTTCTCAATCGGCATGGAACCTTGTGTAAGTTTTAGAAACCTAGCCCGTTCAAAAATTAAGTTCTTTTTAGGAAGGAAATGATCGTCAAACTTCTGTATAACAGCTTTGAAATTAGATTTGTCATTGTCATTTAAACTGAATGAATTAAGTATGTCCTACCGACTGCGCCATGTTCTATTTCTTATTTCAATAAAAATTAAAAGATCAAAAGAAACTAAACTGTTTTAATGAAGACACTAATACAAGACAATATTATTAAAGAAAAGTAAATAAAATCATATGGTTAAATATTAATTCAATAACCATAGAGGTTAAACAGTTATATGTAAAGGATAGAGTCTTTATGCCTAAAAAGATTCAGTTAAGACATCAGCAAGAAAACAAGACAAGAGCATAAAGAGTTAATTAAATTGTCATTACAATAACAAGATTAATATAAATTTGTGTCATTAAATACACAAGATGAAGTTAAATTGTCAACTGGAATAAAGTGTGCAATTGTGAGGTAGTATTTTAACTTCTTTATCCAGTGTGTGAAGTAGCTTTCAATTTTACTTTAGGGCCATGCATCACAGATCTATATAAAGCTTTTTTTTAGTTTAATAATTTAAAATATAAGTTCGGGTGACATTTAATCGCTAAGCATTTATTTTGGTTTGAAATGGTCAGATATTGTATTTGCGTTATATAAAGGTTTATGTGTATTTATATCATAGTTTTGCCTGCATATCTGAAAAAATGCACACTAAATATGCAAACCAGCTGCTGTTCTGAGAAGTCTTCAACTGATGTAACTGATTAGTCTGGTTTAAAGATAGGGCATTTGACAGGAATTATTGAGGAAATTGACAGGAAAGCAGGCTTACCTTAAATAAGTCCATAGAGACACATTATATATACAGCACAAAAGTAGAAATGTTCACCGGAGAAATGGAAATGGCAAACTACAACTGCCATTGCCGCTTCTCCAGTGTTTCCAAAAGTGGTCAGTGACTGTGAAAACTTAAACTTTTGTGTTTTATATTTTATGTGTCTATATGGACTTAATTAAAGGTAAGCCTGCTTTCCTGTCAATTTCCTTAATAGTAACTGATTAGTCGTCGGTTATTTTTGCCGTGAGTCAAAGAGTTAAATGCTTCCGATTCCATTCTTGCTTTTTTAGTCACTATATAAGTTGGATTTTCCCTTAACTTTATTTAAATAACATTAGGTTTAACAAGTACCTAGGTTTACTGTTACAGGAAGGGTAATAGGGGGTTTTTTAGTAAAATGTTATTATCTTAGTATAAAATAAATACATTTGCCTGGTTGTACTGAACAATAAACATCTTTTTATTTAATTATGTGATTTTTACTCCCTAGTGTAAAAGAATCAGCAACAAAATGTAAACCTACTCTTCAAAACCAGTAACTTACCCATGTTTTACTAGACAGTGGACTGAAGTAGATTACAATGTTTGCAGGTTGCTGATGAAGGTTCCACGGGAGGAAATGCTCTGACGACAGCTCAGTTTCACCCTGACGGTCTCATCTTTGGCACTGGCACGTCTGACTCTCAGGTCAAGATTTGGGATCTTAAAGAACAATCCAATGTGGCTAATTTCCCAGGTAAGAGCTTTGTTAACTACTGTACACCATGATATAATTTTTAGCGTTACATATATATATATAGGGGTGTGCAAAACAGCAAACAATTTTCGATTCGAAGCAACGATTCAATTCAAAAGATTTTCTATTCAAATCAAAGCAAAACAGCATTTCATACCTGTCAATGGAGTGAAATAACAATAATAATTCAAATTTACCACTTTTTTGTGTAATGAACATTTTTGTTGATGCGATATTATGCCTATTCATACATATCACATATGACATATACATTATGACTTTTAGGTGAAAAAATATTAATTTTCAATAATATATTAGAAGAACTTGTATTGCTGGGAATGTCAGTGAACTGCTTGCCTATTCCATAATTTTTACTTGCAGAATCATTTACCTATTTTATATTATTGATTTTACCAATAAAGATATGTTTTGGTGCAAACTAATAAAAAGTAAGATTTATACTGAAACATTCAATTGGTTTACATTGATAAAATAAGAGGATAGAATCAGACATACAGACTTCAAGGTATATAGGCCTATACATAACTTGTATGGCGAAGCAATGTCTCAGTGATTTAACTTATATAATTAATGGTAATAAATACTATAAACTAGTGGAACCCCGTCGAAATCGACGGTTAATCTTGAGGTTTTATGTAAATTCAGCTAACTGCGTTGGATAGAGTGAAGTCATTAAAATCTTAGTTATATGAAGGGAGGATAAGCAATAATAAGTATGACGATTGTGTTCCCTAAAAAACGTGATTGATGAATTCGTTTAACACAATATTTCCTAGATTCCTTTTTATCGGCTTTAGGTTGCCCAAAAGGTTTTTTAGGAGTCTTATAATTGTTTGTTCATGAGTTTGTTTCATACCAAAGCCACTTTCACTATATGGGAGAATGAGTTCATATAATTAGTCTATCATGTTACGGAAAGAGTCAATATTTATTACTAACCACTAATTCCATCTGCTTTACGAAAATCATTCAGATTGTATCCGGATTTATAAGTAAATCTTCATCTTTTTTTTTTATAAAAATATCTGATTCTCCAGAAAGCAGTAACATTCTTACTTCGATCTCAGCAATTTTAAATCCTTCTCTTGCCACATCGACCCATGTATTTATTTAATCATCCTGTTCTTACTTGATAATTCATTAACTTATGGGGTAGTTTTGCCTTGGCCATATAGATCACATAAAGCTGTGCATGTATTTCGTGGATTGGAATGAACCATAATTGTAGGAAATTTTATCACAAATCTTGAACATTTGCGGAACCAAATCCATAACCTAGTCCAGCATTGGTAACAAATTATGCAAATGCGATGAGATGTGATGACACTGTTGTGTTTCCGAATGTTTTGTTTGTAGTGAGGTTTTATATGCGTTGTTCAACCTAGCTACATGTGTACATCAAAGTAAAAACTGTGTACACATTTTTTTTTAAATACCTGAATTTACATTAGTTCACCTACTTTACCAAAACCATAGACTCCGTAGTTAGTCTATTCCAAAACTTGAACACAGCTCTCATCCTCAACGTACTCATCTATGACACAATTTTCAACCCGATTATCAAAAACTGTTATACCAATAAATGAATCTCAGGTGTTCTTTCTTGAATTTAAAAATAAATGGTGATTGAAAGTAGAAAAAAAGGCAAGTGCCAACCTTACAATATGTATAAGCTAACCCGATAAGGAATAGTTATATGTTCCTTTGAAATTGATAAGTCACACTTATTTCATAATTTAAAATTTTCTAAGAGCAATAAAGCATAGATTTTTGAACAAAACATTTCAAATGTATCATAAATTCATCATTTTGTTGAAACTATAAAAAAACTTGCCATGCAGTGGAGAATCCATTTAAAATCATAAATAATAATGTAAACATTTAATTTTGACAGTTTCAGTAGACCTTTGAATACAATTTTAATATTAACAGCTGGTTCATTAAAAGTAGTGTAAAATTAAAATTATCCATATGGTCGAAATGTAAACAAAATTGCAGAGTGAACTTTAAAGGCCTCTGGGGCAGAGCCCCAAGGAAATTTACATCGTTTCTCTTTTGAGGGCTCACCTACAGACCAATACAGACACCCCTACCAAGTTTCTACGCCCAGCCGTTCTCTCAAATTAGCTGTGACAAAAACCTCGTTTTCCTCCATAAGAATAACATGGGATGGGAATTTAAAGGCCACTGGGGCAGAGCCCCGAGGGAATTCTCCATGTTTCTCTTTTGATGGCTCATCTACAGACCAGGACCTTTCTTTAGACACCTCTACCAAGTTTCTACACCCAGCCGTTCTCTCAAAATAGCTGTCACAAAGAAAAACAGTTTCAAATTAATATATAGATACTGACAGTCAATGTCAATAACTTATATGGATACAGAGTCAATGTAACAGTATCAATGTTACAGTCAATATGGATTCAACAATGTATATGGATGCTGATTCAATAACGTATGGTAGGGATGGACAAGATTGGATTTTTTTTAGGCAAGAATATTTAAAATGTTTTCTAAAAAACATCAATAAAAACATCAGTATAAAAAACAAATATTAATTAGGCCTAAATTATTGAATATAACTCTTACACATTGGAAACATGGTGATATCAGTTAGTAGGTATACAGGGTAGTTCACATAAGGTGTCTCATATTGAATTCAGACAAACCGTTGGTCCTACAATCTATATAAATAAAATTACAGTTTTGTCTGTACATTGCTTAGAATCATGCAGTTTTTCGTTATTTTTACGTTTCATAGCCTAAGAAAGCCGAAACGAGTCTTATCTCAATTTCTGTCTGTATGTCTGTTTGTTTGTCTGTTTGTCCATTCTGTGGTTGCGTCTGTAACGCCAAAATGTCATTTTACGCGGCCTACTCCTAGAAAACTACAGTACCGATCAAGATTTTAATCATTTGTCTGTATTTACTGGATTGGTGAGAGTGTCTTTGGCTATAAAAACATGGCCTCGCTTCCTTGAAAGCAAAATAACGAACCATCAAAAACCCAATTTTGTTCGATTTTTGTAAAATTTTCTCCTAATGTTTGCTATTACATTTGGTGAAATAACGATCAGCTGTTTGGATTAGTTCTCACTTCTAGCTGTCACTGATATGTTTACAGTAAAAGTTGTTTACAAATACCGCAACCATTTCCGATCAAGTTTTGTTAGCACATCCAAACCAAGTGAGATTAAAAACGTTGTGCCTTACCTAACCGGTTTAATTAATCGCAAGTAGCTTACAAAAAAGGTTTCCACTCATTGACGGCGCTTCAAGGACATTTGTGTAAAGTGCAAAGTAAAAAATCACAACTGCAGTGGGTGACTGGGTGATCGTGGATGTTGCTGCGATCTTGGAAGATCTTTCTGATTTTGCTGTGATCGTAACAGAGGTTTTACTTACAGATGTAGCTAAACTCGCTTTTCCAATGTGTCACTTTTGGTTTTTACTACTTACATTTCGACAACGATATTGGTACTTTTCCTACTTAGGAAGTAAAACTACAAGTTTTTTGTCACATTTCCTCCGAATGTTTGCTAGATACTATGTACCAATTATCGTTTTGAGATTACGCATTCTTTTACATAAGAAACCTTTGTTTGGATAAAGGTGGTTTCTTCAAACTGTCATTAATATGTTAACATTGAAAGTTGCTTACAAATAATGCTATTAATGGGAAATAACTTTGATTTTCGAAAACTTAAAAGACATTTAAAACCAAGGGAGATTAATAACTTCGGTACTGCACCACATCAAGTGAAAGTTTTTTTTTTAGCGAACCATAGTGAGTTTTAAAGCTTTACGTTGTTAACGTTACATGTTACATGTTTAGTGGCCTGTGTATTTATTTATTTATATATTTGCCAACGGATTAACACCTATAAAACAGTTTGATTAGAAGGACAGTTTGAATTGGTTGTAAGTACTATGGTTCTTTTCTTAAATGTAAACGTTGGTTTATGGTACTGCTACTTTTCCTTAGAACCGGTGGTAGCAGTAAGAATCATTTTTACTTACAAACACATCACTATTTACAACTATAGTTATCGTTAGTGCTGCACCTTATTTCTTATTAAATTTAATTGATGTCCTACTGTATAATTTTTGCGTTTTCTGTCTGGACTTCAAAATGTTAGTTTATGCTATGTAATGATAAAACATTATTGAAAGATTTTTTAGCAAACCATCATGAATGTTTAAAGCTTGGCGTTGTTAACGTATACATTTTTTGTGGACTGTGTATTTATTTACTTATTTATATATTTGCCAACGGATTTACACAAATTTTACAGTTTGATTAGGCCTAAAAACAATTATCATAACAAAATAATTATTTGAAAGTTTTGATAGTGTCATCTATCAAAACTTTCAAATAATTATTTTGTTTGTAATTTGCTTTGGTTAAAGTGTAGCAAATCCCCTAATTCAATTCTGTATTTGTGTGTATTTACAATACAATACAATACAATATTCTTTATTGTTAATTCGTCAAGAATTACAATAGTGTCAATACAATAGTGAATTGTACATGTTAATTTTCATAAAATTCCTTTATTGAGTAGAAGGGTCTTGCGATTAGCCACTTCTTCAGCTCCTGGTGTAGCTTGTTGCCAGTCAGGTCTCTCAGGTAGTCAGGTAGATGGTTCCTCAGCTTGCAGCCGGTGTAGGAAGGTTTTTTCTCCCAAAGAGTTGTTCGGTGAACTGGTAGTGCAAATTTGGAGCCATGACGGGTGTTGTAGTGGTGCAGGTCTTGGTTTCTTGGGGGGTTTATTTCATTCACATACTTAATGGTTTCAAGTATGTAGAGAGACACCACTGTGAGGATTCCTAGGTTTACGAATGCTAGTCTGCAAGTCTGTGGTGGTACAAGGTTGGCGAGGGCTCTTATGGCTTTCTTTTGAAGGACAAGAATTCGATTCATATTTTTTGTTGAAGTTCCTCCCCACACTGTCAAGCCATATCTAAGATGCGACTCTACCAGTGCGAAGTAAGCTGTTTTGGCCACAGAGAGTCCGCCTATGTAGTTTATCCTTCTGACGACATATATTCCAGTACTGATTTTTTTGCTTAGGTGGTAGATGTGCTCTTTCCATGTCAGTTTGTTATCAAGGATAACACCGAGAAATTTTGTGTAGTTTTCTATTGTTACATCCTCTAATTGAGGGACTATGTCTTTTTTCTTACTGAAATTCAGAGTTGTAGTTTTTGTGGGATTTATTGCTAAGTCATTGTTCTTTGAGTAGAGGATAGCTTTATTTAAGATCGATTTTGAATTAAGGTAAAGGCTTTGGGCTGTGTTGTCCTTGATCAAAATGGTTGTGTCATCTGCATACATGATTGCAACAGCATTTTCACTCTCAATTTGTTTGGGGAAGTCATTAGTCAATAAGATGAATAGAATCGGGCCTAATACAGAGCCTTGTGGAACTCCTCTTGTCAGCTTGCTTTTTGAAGATTTGAAACTTTCTGTGACTTCATTTGATGAGTTTTTCAGTTCCACGACTTGTGAACGTCCCGTTAGGTAGCTTTTGAACCATTCTAGCGCAGAGTTTCTTATACCGAGTCTTTCAAGTTTCTTGCATATCAGGTCGTGGCCCAGGCAGTCAAAAGCCTTACTGTAATCAAGGAAGATGGCGGAAATGTATTGTTCGTTTTCTATCTGGTCTAGGACGTACTCAATTAGTGCTGTTATAGCTGAGGATGTAGATTTATTCTTCCGAAAGCCATGTTGGTTGTCAGTTAAGAGTTTGTTATGATTAAGATGTGCCATTAATCTAGCCAGAGCAATTTTTTCTATGATTTTAGAGAAACTGGAGATGAGAGAAATGGGCCTGTAGTTTTGAGCATTTTCAGTTGGTCCTTTTTTATGTTTGGGGTATATTTTACTGACTTTTATGGCGGATGGGAATTTGCCTTCTTTAAATGATTTATTTATAAGATAAACCAGAGGAGAGATGAGTTCACACATATTTGTATGTGTATGTCTGTTGGTAACGCATTAATGTCCTTATTTCTCAATGTTCTCTTGGAAAAGACAAGAGCACCTTTGTTAATGAAAATTTCAACCCGAATAAAGTGTGCAGTAGTGAGGTTGAGTCAGTATTTTTAACTACTTTTATTTAACCAGTGTGAAAAGTAACTTTCAATTACAGGCCTACCTTAGGGCTATGCCTCATAGATCTATAAAGCAATTCCTTTTATCATTAGATATAAAATATGGACTAACACGATCGGGTGACATTTAATTGCGAAGCATTCGTTTTGGCTTTGAGACTGTCAGATATTGTATTTGCAAAGGCTTATTGTATTCCTATACAGTAATAGTTTTGCCAGCATATCTGGAAAAATGCACACTAAATATGCAAACCAACTAATGTTCTGAATATAAGGTTTCAACTTACCACAAGATTCCCGTACGTAGAACGGGCAAACCAGCTAGTGATGAAATAAAATTATTTTCCACTAAATCGACCCCAAGGAATAACGTACAGTAGCACCTTGCTAATTCGACCTCGGATGGTCCGACTCCTCGCTTGGCCCGACCAATGCCGCGGCCACAATAGGCTTCCTACCTAACATAACCTCATTGTCCAAGAGAAATACCTAGAAAATTTTATAAATTGTGTTTCTTTAGTCTAATGTGTTGAAATTCGTTGTATATTTTACTATTTCTGCCCATTATTTATATGCAGTAGGCTCCCACATTATTGTTTTTAAAATATCACAGTTCATTTGAGAAAAATAAAATGGAAGCAAAGCAAAGAAATGTCGAACACAGCTTCAAGGTCAAGCTATCCGTTTGCACTGACAATCGTCTGCTCCTTAGGACTGAACAATCTGTCTGCTGTGCGCTTGCTATGTCACAAAATTTTGTGATTGGGTATTTGGTAACCATTACAACTTTAGTAGCCTGTGATTGGGTGATTATTAACCATGGTAACTTGTTGAATGGGTGGAGGAAGAGAAACTCAAGAAAGAATAAAAGAACAAAGATAAAGAATAAGTAGGGGTGTGTAAATAAATCGTGATTTTCAAGCCGAGCCGAGCCAAGCTTTTTCTTCTATTTTTCTTAACTGACACTTTTTTAATTGCAGGTCATTCTGGCCCAATCACTGCCATTTCATTCTCAGAGAATGGTTATTACTTGGCCACAGCCGCAGATGATGCTTGTGTAAAACTCTGGGACTTGCGTAAACTTAAAAACTTCAAAACACTGCAGTTGGATGATGGATACGAGATCAAGGACTTATGCTTTGACCAAAGTGGGACATACTTGGCTGTAGCTGGAACGGATGTCAGGTAAAATATTATAATTGTTGTTACAATAAAGTAAGTCCCACAAGCTGACACATCTGCAATACAGAGTTAAATGACCAACATTGGAGAGTACTCCTATGTGTCCGTCAATGAGATAACTTGAATAAATTTGTCCGATTTTGATGAAATTTGGCTTGAAGATGTAGGGTAGGATGAACTTGAATGAGTTCGCAAACCAGTATTATCAGACCATCGGAACGGGGTTTTATGGGGTACCTAAATATTAAGTTTTCTCATATTTTACCCCAAAACATAAAATGTCCCAATTTTTTCTTTAACCCATTTTAAAGAGCATAAAAATAAATAATTTTGTATATTGAAGGTTATCTGATAAAAAAAATAGGGCATTTGCCGGGAATTGTTTAGGAAATTGAGAGGAAAGCAGGCTTAGCTTAAGTCCATAGAGTGTGTTGTGTATAAATAACACAATAGACATTTTCAGCAAAAAATTGATTTTATTTCTCTAGTGGCTGAAAAAGTGGTCAGTGACCACAAAAATTTCTACTTTTGTGTTGTTTATTATGTGTATCTAAGGACTTATTTAAAGGTAAGCCTGCTTTCCTTTAAATTTCTTCAACAATTAATCAATTGAAGTGTTTTTGTAGGTACGGTTATTGGTTACGTAGAAAAAAAAGTAAATTTAAAGTTCCAATGTTATTCTTACAGAGAATAAGTAAATAGTTGTAGTTTGCTTGTTTGGATATACTTGTTTGGTTGATCAGCTTGGGAAATTTATTTTAATTTCATACTAAGCTATTCATATTTTATTAATAAAAAAACTCCACTTTATTACAGTTCTTGTAGCAGCAAACCTAGGTACTGTACTTGTTAAACCTTATGTTATTTAAATATATTTAATTGAAAATCCAATCAGGCAAAAGGAAATTCACTGAGTCTGCATGTTTGCTGCAGCGAGAGTATATTTTCTTGTCTGATCAAAAACAAACAATTGGCCATGCAATTTAAGGTACGGTATTGTTTTGTCAACCAAGAGACATCACTGTGGATCAAAGGTTGGTAGGGCCTAGGTATCCCGTCTTGGGTGTGTTACTCATCAAGGTGTTCGTATGTCGTGGGTCTTGGCAAAATTCTCAGATGGATGATGATGGATTCTCTGTGAGTTGCATCTCAGGTTAGGCATTTTGCTACTTTTCACTTGTCCTTACTGTGTGTGTGCGTGTCCACAAAAAAAGTTGTTTTTAAAAATTTGGATTTTTGGTGTAAGCTGAGGGATGCTATTATAAAAGTAGGCATATTTAAATCAACAAATAATCAAAAGGCTCACGACATTAATTCAGCTACCACTTCAACTTCAAGCCTCAAGTATCTGCAACTATTAACTATGTGGTCTAAATATGTTCAGACTTGAACTAAATAAATATTAGGGATGGACAGGATTGAGTTTTTATTTCGGGACGGGACAGGACGGGATTTTTATTTCATTTCCAATTTTCGGGATGGGATTTTATCCTGTATATAAAAAGAATTTGTTTTAAAAGTCTTGATTATTGCATTTACCAAAAAAGACAACAAAATCAATTTTTGCCGTTTGTGGCACTGATCTATAACAACCAAAATATAGGTAAAAATTTACAGGTATAGAAACTCGAGACTCGTGGTCATGGTGCAATGGTTAAAATGACTCGGCGGACACGACGCAATCGTCGAAATGACTCGTGGTCACGTCACGATCCTTGAAATGACTCGTGTTCTGGGCGCGATGACCGGTTTTTACGCGGTGACTCGCGTAATGAAGGTCAAAATGACTCACGGTCACGCTGTGATCGTCGTGATGATTCGGGGTCACGGTGCAATTGACGTAATGACTTGTGGTCATGGCGCGATCGTTGAAATGACTTTGCCTCCTTCGTTTGCAGAACTATTGTGAAGATCTCTTGCGATAGTGGTGTAGTCGTCATTCTCGAATGGGCAAAATCGCCGACGATCGGATCAAATCCCGTCCCGAAAATCGGGAATATTTTTTCCTAAAAATTTACAAAAATTTCAGGACCTGTCCATCCCTAATAAATTTACTTACTAAATGTTAATATTTATTTAGTTGAAATATTCGATAGTGAGAACATTAATGGTACAGGTAAATAAAATTGTTTGCAGGGTTTACCTGTGTAAGCAGTGGCAAGAGTTGAAGGTGTTCAATGACCACACAGCCATGGCGACTGGTGTGAGGTTTGGCCGTCATGCTCAGTACATCGCCTCTACGAGCATGGACAGAACACTCAAACTCTACGGAATATAACTCGATACTCTGTCTCTTGAAGGCTAGTCTGTACCTCCCCACAATCTTGAATGTAAGAAAAACTCTATTGTTTTATTTACTTTGCAGGTTTATAACACATACATGAGGGTGTAACAATGTGATTTACTAATTTAATACACAAACCTTTGTACGTTTTCCTTGCACATTGTATTAGTCTTAAAGGTAGATCTTTTAACTTTAATATGACCATCCTGAATATCATAAAATATAATCATATTTCAACAATTAATGTGAAAAAACCTTAATATTTTCTTAGCACAATTTTTACCTACTAATAAATGGTAAAATTATATTTATAACAGAAAGAGGTACAGAGAGTCAGTTTAAAACAGAAGGACATTATATACTTCTACCTTTGTAAATAAACAACTATTTTTAATGTGACCATTTTAGATTTTAGTGTTATAGAGTGTTAAGTTCTCCGATAATGTAAGTGTTCTGATATTTGGACTTAAAATGAAAACATAGTTGATTAACATCAAATTAACGTAACCGTAAAAGATGCTATGGCTTACAATCAGTTGTCCTGTCGGCATATTTGACAGAAATCAGTGATTTAAATCAGCACACTCTAACTTGTAAAGTTTCAATTTAACTATGACAAACTAGTGACTATCTATAGGAATTTCTAGTTCTTTCAATAGTCAAGGGTGTTACCTTATGACACAATGTTGAATACTGCCTAATTTAATTTTCATTCATTGATGCAGCATATGGTTAGTTTAGCTAATGGTAAGTTGTATGTTATGTTTAAAAATCTTTGAATGGTTAAATATACTCTATTGATTTTGCTAAATCATTCAACTAATGGAAAACAAAAATTATAAAAAAACTACTAATTATAGTTTTGGTTGACCAATTTTGCCTTTTTGGTAGTGATATGTTTACTTTTACTAATGGGGAAGTAGCCATTACTGAAGCTCGCACGGTAAGACCTAGACTGTGGAACAGTTTAATTTGTCAATCAATGCGATAACTTGAGTAATTTTTTAATTAATTATGGTACAATTTTGATGAAATTTGGTTTGAAGGTGGAGGACTTTACCACCCTCCCTGTAGCAGCAACCCTAAGTAATTAAAATTCATTTTCATAGCCCCAGGATTGCGTTAATATGACAAATAATGGTTAAACATACCTCGTCAGACAATCTTTAACATGTAGTGTCGAAATTGCTACATATGTTTTGTTGGCTATTTTAGCATCTCTGCCATTGTCAGGCAAACAACCTAAGTACCTAAAAACCTAAGTACTCGTTTAACCTATTGTTATTTAAAAGGGGAACAATTATGACTTGTTTATGGAAATATTTTAGTTAAAGTCCAATCAGACAAATTGAAATTCACTTAGTCTGCAGGCTTGCTGCATCAAGAGTATTTATTTTCTAGCAGTTCAGATTTATATAGCTACATTTTATAGTAATTTGATGTTCCATCTTTTGAGCGGTAAAAAACAAAACCAAATAAAATGTATCGGTTCTATTTGGTTTCTGATTTTAAAAATTACATAGTTAATTGTTTTTTATTATTTTAGTCCATGTGAAACTACAAAATCATTTTGTGTTGAACTACAACGTATAAAAATTTTTTAAATAAATTATTTAATACATGTTTTTGTATAATTTAAAACCTTAACAGCTTCTGTAATAGTAATAATTTACAAAAAAAACTAGAGATTTGTCTTTACCAAAATTTATCGATTCTCAATACTGATACTGATATCTGAGAAACTGATTTTCGATACTGTTGCCAATTTAAAAAATATATGTTAAGTTCTTACCGTCTACGTAATCAGGGGCTATACTTTTCTTCAATACTTTCTTTTAATACTTTCTTATTAAATGGCACCACGGCCTTTTCAGAGATAGATAACTCCATCTTCAGGTGTGTAGTGGTACACTAAACTATTGTCCTAACACGAAAAGTCTACATCTGCGTTACATCATGGGTTAAATAAATATTAAATGTTTTCCTTACTTATTACTTTCCTTACTTATATTATTCCATATTATCCTTGCTTCTTTAAGTTTGTTGTCATTTTCAAACTTTGGAAACATAAAAATCACTAGGTGCTGGATAGGGGTTTGGGATGCAGTGAAAATCTTTCAATTCTATGCAAAGATTCGATTTAAAGAGTTTTCCATTAGAATCGAAGCATTTCAATTCAAAGCAATGGCATTATCCTACTCAGCTTGTCAATGGTGGAGCAAGGCCACACTAAAAAAACAGGCCGTAATGCTCGTCAAGCATGAGGTCATGATAGAAGACGGTAATGATGTATAAATATATTTTCTATTGTTTAGGCGCAGTGGTAGAACATTATGGCTATGGTAAATGTGCTATACTATAGTATACCGTAAATTATAGTAAACCAAATTCTTTTAAAACGTCTCCTCTCCCATTGCAATAAGCATTTTATAGGCCCTACTTATACGCCAACTCCCCGTATGAAGTACGAGTACTCTGCTAGTAAATATATAAAGAAAGATTTTATTGATTGTATGTACAATTTATTTATACATGGTTTAATACATTTTTGTATTATTATATGTATAAAAAAACAGGGTTCGTGTAATGTTTCAACACAGTGAAAAAAACTCTTTGTGTCACCGATCATGTTTTAAAATGAAAGACACCACCAAGGTTAAACAATGTTTGAGGGAACCTGAATTCTAACTGGAGGGTTGGCATGGGTTGAACTACAAACTTTGTGGGATGGGCATCCCTGTGTGGTATTGTTGGTGAACAAGTTAAATGCATCTGACTGGCTAAATATATAAGTTTCTTTCAAGAAATCAAAGAAGAAGCGTGTGGAAAGATGGATGGAGAGTTTTACCGGAAGTCAAGTTTGATGGAGCTTACAAACTTCGCTGATTTGTTTGGTTGACTGGCTAAGCCTGCTTTTATCCTGGATAACTTGACATAAGGTTTTCTAATTTATTTTATCGAATAATGTTATATTTGATCTTATGATATTCAGTAAGCTATGATTAGCATTAGGGTTAGGGTAGATAAGGGCTTTTTTATTTTTTTAAGGGGTAAAAGGATTAAATTTGTGTTTTCTTTTTAACATCATATATAGAATTGGGTTGGAACCCACTATACTGCATTATGAAGAATGATGTAATTGGTTTGACTAGGCTTTTATAAAAATATTTCTAATTTGTATAGCAAGAATACATTAATCAACCATGTTGTGTTTTAAAAAGATAAAAAATATTACAGCATTGAGACAAATTTATCCAATACCGGTACCTTACTTATACTGAATGTAAACTAGTTTGAAAGTCTATGAGATAAATTAGTTGATTTGAACTAAGAAGAAGAATCAACTCATATGCCATAGGTGTTAAACTATGAGTATTTTCTACCTTACAGTTGCATGTTGTTTGTGTGTAGAACTGTGTAGTATAATTAGCTAAGCCATTTATCTCACAGGCACTTTTGGTGTCAACCTGTTGCACAAACATTAGCTCATGGATAATAAATGTTTACACTTAAAACAATGTAAAAACAAACATCCAAGTTGATATGGAAATTGAAAACAATAAATTTGTAAGTCTTATTGGTTGAATATATTGTTCAACACACAGATTTGTGTAAGGAGATATCATTTTAAAAATCAACTCCATTACTTAAACATTTTAATTTACAGGCATATCTATCTTTGTATAGGTTGGCCGGTTAGAAAACGACCTGCGCGAAATCTTTAGTGCATGTACGGGAGGTAACGGCGAGGGAGGGTATGTTCCCCCTCTCCGCCAATGGACGTTTTCACACTGCACGACACGACACCGGCACGGGTACCGACACGGCGCCACCCCGGTGACGTGGGAGTTAGAATCCTGTGTTACCAAACGGAACTGCTTACACAATGATATAATAACATTTCATTATGCTCAAATATTGATGCAATTTAGGCTATACAATATGCAGGACCTACTTTTCTCCAAGTTATGAAGAACGTAATTGTTTACATTTTGATCAGCTGTATAATTTAATTTGATTAGCTGTGTTCGGAAGGTTGGGGGTGGGGCGGCAGCGGAGTGGGGGAAGAGCCATAGTCTGTCTCACTCCCACAGCTCGGTATCTCTCTCTCTCTCGCACCAATGCTACAAGGAGGACGCTTTCTAACCGGCCGACCTATAGTAAGATTTTTCATCACAACAAATATGTATGTGGACAAATCTACAAAAATCAATAAATTGTTTCAATAAAACTACATGTATAGGTACCATAAACTAATACTTTGGGAGTTCAATTTTCATCAGATGTGAAGAAGTGTCTCATGATTGGAAAATAAAAGATAGGCCGCCTAGCAGTTTTTAGAGAAAGGGTAGTTTTAGAGGAGGGAACCATAATACTGTACCTGTATCTATGTGGAGGAAACCACAACCATCCAGCTGCAATATACTATACCCAACATGGTATGACGGGATTAAAAAGGTTTGTTCTAAATCATTCCTAAATACTCTAGTGAAACTACCACTACTCTAGGTCTAGTGGGATCTAGTGTGGATACATAGAAATGTTATCTTTAGTTGCAATTTTAAAACTGGTTGAACATTTCTTAAATTTGTGTAACAAATTAAAACTTTTGAGTGCTATTTATTCTAGAAATTTGCTCTAATCTAAAGTCATCTAGAATTTAAGCATTTATGGTCGTTACATAAAAGTATAGCACACCATAGGAACAATCACAATGAATTGACAAGGGTCAAGCTAAGCCAGCTAATCAACTCTAGCAACTTTCTGTCCACGTCCAAACTCTTTAACTTCTTAAACTCTTTCTGCTAATCAAGTCAGGTGAAAACTTTATCTTGTTTTGCACTGCTATACCTTGATTTTATGATATTTTGCCGCTCTATTTATCATAATAAAAGATAGATTTTTATTTCCAATCAGATAAATCAGATTGCCCTTGCTTCAAGTTCTTTGATAATTGCTCTTTTTTGCAAACACTCCAAAACTTGAACGGACACTCAATACATGAGACAATATACTGAGTTGAGATAGGTATCGCAGCAACACTCTTGCATATTTTGCGTTCTAGTGATACCATGATATCATATCCCGTGACCTGGAAACACTCGGGACTATCATATACTGTGGCCCCTGTGTTGTGATAATCAGTTGATAATATAAATATAAACCAAAATAAATATAATACTAGCTGTTAAGCCTTATTACCTGTGTAAAGGCTTATACAGATGTTTCATCTCAATATTCATATTCATATTCATATTCAAACATCTTTATTCGTAAATCATGTACATTGGTGGTACAGTGAATAGTGTCAGAATACTTAAAATAAAAATACTATTTCTATTTATGGGAGGTGGAAAATTCATCAAAAGAATATAATGCTAGATTTATTAAATGCTCCTTTAGAATTTTCTTGAATTTAGATAGGTTCGTTTCTTTTTTTATGAATTCAGGGACAAATTTTAGAAAATCATTACCAGCATATGAGGGTTTTTTTTTCAAAAAATTTTAATTTGTGAGGCTGGACAAACTCCCTTCTCCTCCTAAAATTATAAGAATGCACTGAATTTATTACTTGCTCAGATTCATTTTTTTTTGCGATAAGAATTGTTTCATAAATATATTGCCCATAAACTGTAAAAATTTGTAATTTCTTAAAATGTTCTTTTGCCGAATCATCTCGTTTAAGCTTAAGCATAATTCTGATAGCTTCTTTTTGTCGCTTCAGAATACTATCCATATTTAATATTTTTGTTGACCCATATAATGAATGCTAAAGCGAATGAAATATGGGAGTGAATGTGTGCAAAATATATACTTTTTAGGGTTTTCAAATTACAATAAAAGGACATTTTTGATAATGCGAACATTCCAGAGTTAGTTTTGGTTAAAACTTTCTGTGTGTGCTTATCCCAATTCAAATTTTCATCTATTGTTAATCCCAGAAAATTGATTTGATGTTCCTTTTGAATATTATTTGAGTTGTAAGTTATTGTTGGATCTTTTGTAATTCTGTTCTGTGCTGTTCTGAAATTTATAAATTTAGTTTTTTGTGAATTTAATAATAAGTTATGATTGTAGAAATAGTTCCCAATATTCTCTAATTCTACATATGTAAGAATTTCAGCTTCTTCTGGAGAGTTAGATGATACAATCAAATTAGAATCATCAGCGTAAAGACATAATTTAGAATTTTGCTTGTAGGTTAAAGTATCTTCCATGCCCTTGAGGTAACACAAAAATAGCAAAGGCCCCAAAATTGAACCTTGTGGCACCCCAAATTTAATTGGTTGATAAGTTGATGATGATTTGATAATTCTATTATGATTTGTCAAATGGGTAATTTCCACGAATTGAGATCTATTTGTCAAATAGGAAGAAAACCAATTAAGAGCTCTTTTTGATATTCCAATTATTTTAAGTTTTTCTAGTAATTTACTATGTTTTACACTATCAAACGCTTTAGAAAGGTCCATAAATATGCCAATTGTATAATGTCCTTTGTCTACTGATTCAATGACTGATTCGATAAAAGAAACAGCTGCGCTTACAACTGATCTTCCATTCCGAAATCCATGCTGATTATCATCCAAAATATTAAATTTTTCCAAGAACTCGGATAATTGTAAGTATACGGCTTTTTCATACACTTTAGAAATTGAAGGAAGAACAGACACTGGGCGATAATTGGATATAATTTCAGGGTCATTTTTTTTGTGTAAAGGAATTATTTTTGCCTGCTTTAATATGTTAGGAAAAATGCCTGAAACAAACGAAGAATTGATCAGATGACAAACAATTTTGCTGATGTAGGTTTTTGCAGCCTTTATTATTGTTACAGGAATTTCGTCATGTCCACTGGAGTGTTTATTTTTTAAAGATTGAATTATTTTTTCCACCTCCCTTTCAGTGATCGGTTTCAGTTCAAATTTTGGCTTTACAAACAAGTCATCAATAAAATCAGCTTTCACATCAGCCGTCACATTCTGATTGTTACAATTTAAATTTAAATCTAAATCTGTAACCATGTTGCTAAAATAACCATTAAACATATTTGCAATTTTACCAGGGTCTAAAATTGTTTCTGAATTTTGTTTTAAAATTATATTTTCTAATGGTTTCTTGTCATTTTCCCCAACTTCAGAGTTGATTATATTCCAGACGGTTTTCTGAATGTTTTGGGAATTTCCAATTTTTTGTTGGAAATATCTGTGTTTAGCCTTATTTAGTTCTCTTTTATAAGTAGCCTTTTCCTGATGTAAAAAATCTTTTAGACTATTACTTTTATTACTACAATATTCCTTAGTCAGTTGAATAATATGCTGTTGTTTCATCTTTAATTCTTTAGTTATCCATGTACGTTTTTTATTTCTCTTTGTAACCAATATTTTTGGAAAAGCCTGATCAAAATAGTAAGAAAAAATTTTAAAAAAGACATCATACTTTGTTTCTACTCTGGAATTATATACATCGAGCCAAGATTCATTGGAAAGTAATTGTGTAAAAAGATTAGTGTTTTCAGGTGAAAATTTACGCAACTCTTTTTTAATCGGCAAATTTACGGTTTTCATAGAATGTTGGCATTTTACTTTTAATAGCTGTCCATCATGGTCAGATAAGAAAGTAACCAGACCTTCTACCTTTAAGTCAGATAATTTAATATTTTTTATCAAAAAGTTGTCTATTGCTGTCTCCGAATTATCTGTGACTCTTGTTGGGAAATTAACAAGGTACCTCATATTTTTGCTTTCTAACATCTGTTGTAATAATCTATGTCTGCTGTCCAATACTAAAACATCAATATTCAGGTCACCTGCTACAATAATTTTATCATATTTTTTATTAAAATAATCAATTAAAATATCTAACCTGTCCAGAAAAATATTTACATCTGATCTAGGTGACCTGTAAATACCAATAATGAGATATTTTTGCTTATTAATACTGAATTTACAGGCACAAAATTCAAATTGCAACTCTTCAAGTAGAACATTACAAATTGCATCCGGCACCGAGACCCTCCTCAGCTCAAAACTCTTCTCTGCCAAAATAATAACCCCTCCTTTAGACTTTACTTTTCTAGAAAAACTGGATTTTACTGAATAAGAATTTAAATTAACCCTTTTTATTTCCTCTTCTTTCGTGTCGTGTTCTGATAAAACAACTATATGGGGATTTACTTCGTCTAAAATTGCCTGTAGTGAATTTAATCTAGAAGGGAGGTGTTGAATGTTCTGGTGAAAAATTTTGATAAAATTATGTTGCGATTTTATTTGATTGGTGTGGTGGTTTGTAGAATTGAGTTTAAAGCTGAGAAAGATGACTTCGCCGCCCCACAGTTATGCATAACTGTATCCAACCCAGCACTGACCCCACTTCCATCACCATTACTCTGCTTTAACACTTCACTGTATGATAGGTCGCCAGGTGCCACAATAACTTGCTCTGTTTGAGTTGATGTCTGCTCCGTGAGTTGATCAGCTGCTCTTGTCTCCGTCGTGGACACTGGAGTAGTTGCAGCCTCATTAGGTGTTACATTGGCAGTGATGTCTCCAGCTTTAGCTGTGTCCAGTTGAGGTGGTGAAAGGTGTCCCTGTTTTTTGTTGATAAAGTCTTTCAGTTGACAGACAAAGTCTTTGTAGGATAAGCCATTCTTTAAAGTCTGACCAGGATTGTGACCGTATGAGACTATTGTGACTTTAGCCTTAGTAATTTGTTGGAACTTAAAGATGTTGTTTATAAAGTGATTTAAATCTATCTTGTCCCGAACACAACCAATTGGGGAGCAGATGAGGTGTTCTAGCTTCTTCCTCCTAAAACTGTCGGTTAGGTCTTTAAAGGCAGTATCATAATCACTTTTGTAAGGTTTTTCAAAATATCTTGCTTTTGTTATTAGACTATACACGGCTGCTCCATTATGGTGATTTTGTATAGCCAAGTGACTGGTTAAGCGCTGTGATGGTTTAGGCTTTCCGAAATAAGACCTGAACACTACCGCTACCCCAGCAGTCATGTGGTCTGGATCAGAGAAATCGGCAGAGATGCTGTGTGCAAAACCAATTTTCTTGTTTTTTTTATGTTGTTGAAAAATATTACCGATGTGAGTTTCAACTAACTTTATAGGCATGGCATCATTATAAGGCTCTGTCATTTTAGCTACCTTCTTCTTAGCTCCTGATTTACTTAAGTTTACATCAGCTGAGTATATCCGCAACAACATATCTCTTATCGCAAACGCTAATTTTTTCTTGCCTCTTATGTTGAAATGGAGTCCTTGCCGTCCAAAATGAAACCGTTGAAATTTATTGCTGTCTAGGTCAACAAGATGAACATTTTGCATTCGCTCAGTTAGCTCTCCAATATAAGCATTAAGGAGATTTATTTTATTTTGAACTGGATCCATGGTATCAGCATCGAACCTCTGAGGAACTGTAGTCAAAATCACAGTTTTTTTGCTACTAATCTCGATAAGCTTTTTCTCCAGGTCTCTGTAAACTGACTCAAAGTTACCACAGAAAGAGTCATTGGTACCACCCATGAGGATAATAATGTCATCCAACGAACCCTGTGCTGCTTCTACAACACTTAGTAATGGTGCATTGGGGAGAACGGTTCCACTCGCTTCAATTTCACCCTGCCCAGCATTTTCAATAAATTGCTGAACACCCCTTCCTTGACTGTCCGAGTAAACCGAAAGCTTAATTTTCTTATTAAATATCTCTCCCACTTTTTTCTTAATATTTTCAGTCTTGTTTTTAAGATATGGCTTCCTAATGACAAATGAAGGTTGTTGTGTTGTAAGTGTTGCTTCTTGATCAGTCAAAACATTAAATCGATTTGAAGTGACAAATGGATTTTCTTGAGTATTTTTGATTGTATGTTGAAGTGAAGGCTTTTCATTTTTCTTTGACTGTTTTATCTCCCATAATGATCCAGGAAGTATGACATCAGGTTTGGACTGCACTCTTTCACTTTTTTCTTCTTTTGTAACTGTTTTTTTCACCATCATCTTAAAAATATTATTTTAATCCACCTTAAGCATAGGATTACTAGGTGGCGTTCGCAGAGGCATCCACAAAATTGAGCGGAGTCATTAAGGGTTCATATTATATTGTGTTTGTTATACTGCAGTAAAAACAGTCGTTTTTAATGCATGCGTTACGGGTCTAAAGTAGCATTTGTATTCTTTAGGTAGTACAAATCGTTTTTGGACTCTATAGTGTAAACATCGATATAGCCTCTATGGAATAAAAATTAGCTGTTGTCAACTCAGTTGTAAATTTCTATTGTAAACGGTAGCATGTATCGATTCGTGCTCCGTAATCATTTTAACCTACAGTCTACAGTCTCTTCCCATAGTATTTTAGCATTGCAGATACATTAATCCATTCCCACACTCAACACTGCTCACCTTTACTACTTCCTTCACCACCCCCTACGTCGTGGACCTGTTTCCCTCTCTTACCATAGCATATTAGGATTGCAGATACATTAATGTAATTGCCAAAGACAGTTCACACACTCTGCACTGCAAGCCTTACTACTTCCTTAACTATTTCCTACGTCGTGCCTGTTTCCTTCCCTTCTCATAGCATTTTAGGATTGAAGATACATTATTATAACTGCTACAGACGGTCCTCACACTTTGCTCATACTTAACTGCTTCCTACTTAAGCCACTACCTACATCGTGGACCTGTTTACATCACTTTCCATAGCATTTTAGTATTTTAGATACGTTAATATAATTGCCACAAACATTGCCCACACACCGCACTGCTAGCCTTTACTACTTCTTTCACCATTTTCTATGTCGTAGGCATGCTTCCATCCCTTCTCATAGCATTTCAGCATTGCAGATACATTAATCTAACTGCTACAAACGGTTTCCACTTCCCACAATCCACACTGCTCACCTTACTACTTCCTTCACCTCTTCTTACGTCGCGGACCTGATTCCCTCTCTTCCTATAGAATTTTAAGATTGTAGATACCCTAATCTAATTGTCATTAACAGTTCCCACACTCCGGACAGCTCGCCTTGACTACTTCCTTCACCACTTCCTACGTCACGGACCTGTTTCCCTCCCTTTCCATAGCATTTTTAGATTGCAGATATCTTAATCTAATCGTCATAAACAGATCTCACACTCCGAACCACTCGCCTTTGCTACTTCCTTCACCACTTCCTACGTCACGGACCTGTTTCCCTCCCTTTCCATAGCATGTTAGGATTGCAGAAACCTTAATCTAATCGTCATAAACATTTCCCACACTCCGGACATCTCGCCTTTACTACTTCCTTCACCACTTCCAACGTCGCGGACCCGTTTTCCTCCCTTCCCATATCATTTTAGGAATGAGGATACCTAAATCTAATCGTCATAAACAGTTTCCACACTCCGGACAGCTCGCCCGCCTTGACTCCTTCCTTCACCACTTCCTACGTCGCGGACCAGTTTTCCTCACTTCCCATATCATTTTAGGAATGTGGATACCTAAATCCAATCGTCATAAACAGTTTCCACTTTCCGGACAGCTCGCCTTGACTACTTCCTTCACCACTTCCTACGTCGCGGACCCGTTTTCTTCCCTCCCCATATCATTTAAGGAATACAAATACCTGAATCTAATTGTCATAAACAGTTTACACACTCCGGACAGCTCGCCTTGACTACTTCCTTCACCACTTCCTACGTCGCGGACCCGTTTTCCTCACTTCCCATATCATTTTAGGAAAGTGGATACCTAAATCCAATGGTCATAAACAGTTTCTACACTCCGGATAGCTCGCCTTCACTACTTCCTTCACCCCTTCCTACGTCACGGACCCGTTTTCCTCCCTTCCCATATCATTTTAGGAATGCAGATACCTTAATCTAATTGTCATAAACAGTTTCCACACTCCGGACAGCTTGCCTTGACTACTTCCTTTACCACTTCCTGTGTCGCGGACCCGTTTTCCTCCCTTCCCATAGAATTTTAGGGATGCAGATACCTTAATATAATCGTCATAAACAGTTCCCACACTACGGACAGCTCGCCTTGACTACTTCCTTCACCGATCCCTACGTCGCGGACCCGTTTTCCTCCCTTCCCATAGAATTTTAGGAATGCATATACCTTAATCTAATCGTCATAAACAGTTCCATAACTACGGACAGCTCGCCTTGATTCCTTCCTTCACCACTTCCTACGTCGTGGACCCGTTTTCCTCACTTCCCACATCATTTTAGGAATGCAGATACCTTAATCTAATTGTCATAAACAGTTCCATCACTACGGACAGCTCGCCTTGACTCCTTCCTTCACCACTTCCTACGTCGTGGACCCGTTTTCCTCACTTCCCACATCATTTTAGGAATGCAGATACCTTAATCTAATTGTCATAAACAGTTTCCACACTCCGGACAGCTTGCCTTGACTACTTCCTTCACCGATCCCTACGTCGCGGACCCGTTTTCCTCCCTTTCCATAGAATTTTAGGAATGCAGATACCTTAATCTAATCGTCATAAACAGTTCCATCACTACGGATAGCTCGCCTTGACTACTTCCTTTGCCACTTCCTGTGTCGCGGACCCGTTTTCCTCCCTTCCCATAGAATTTTAGGAACGCAGATACCTTAATCTATCGTCATAAACAGTTCCCACACTACGGACAGCTCGCCTTGACTACTTCCTTTACCACTTCCTGTGTCGCGGACCCGTTTTCCTCCCTTCCCATAGAATTTTAGGAATGCTGATACCTAAATCTAATTGTAATAAACAGTTTCCACACTCCGGACAGCTTGCCTTGACTACTTCCTTTACCACTTCCTACGTCACAGACCCGTTTTCCTCACTTCCCATAGAATTTTAGGAATGCTGATACCTAAATCTAATCGTCATAAACAGTTTCCACACTCCAGACTGCTCACCTTTACTACTTTCTTCACCACTTCCTACGTCACGGACCTCAAGCTCGTGTCGTCATTTGATTATATTTATGATCCATACCACCGTTTCTGTTCTAATATCTGTGAATTAATGCTATCAGCTATTTATTTATCTACCGCATTCAAAAGTCAACAGCTGATCATATGTTTTTGTTTATGTGTCAAATGAAATACTGATTCCATAAGGATTACATTGAAACTTTGAGACCCAGTGGGGCGGATTCTTGAGAGACTTTTTTAACGCCATATAGATGTTGGCACTCACCGATATGGTCTTTATCACTATGCAAAATTTGAAAACGATTGATTCAGCCGTCTAGGAGGAGTTTGCGTATTACGAAATGCATAAGAGTCGACGTATAAGAGCTTCGCTCGCTTCGCTCGCTCCGCTCAATAATACATTATAGCTAGTTGAGAACGCTTAAGAATCAGAGTACTTTCCAACAGAGGTGGAAAGAGACTATGGAGTGAATCAAGTAACTCCTGCTGGATAGCCTGAATGAGGATTTCTGTGAAAATCAGCATGTAGATCCCACAATCATAACTGTTGATCTGCTGAGGGACGTTCACTGATTTGATGTTGCAATCAGTATTATTGTGCAAATATGTCTGCAAGCCTGTGCATATTTTTTTTGCATGTTGGTAGTTAGTTTGCCGCAGTGAATCGAAATATAAAAATTCATTACTTTTTGCGATATAGAGCAGGAGACTCCAATGAGAGCCTGAACCTCCAGGCTTTGCTACGGCAGGCGAGTCGTTAACTGGAATAAAAATATGAGTTTTATCTTTTAGGTTTGATCCGTCTAGTAAATGCTCATATTCATTTAGACATTTGATAGCTTGTGAAATGATGGGGTTCATGAGCATAATTTTTGTTTTAATGAGTAAAGTTGTAGCTAATAATTGGTAGTAAAACTGAATTGACTCATCTGTGAGCCAGCTGTTTCCCAGGATCTCTAGAGCTGTCACTGACCTGTCAGGTGGTGTGAACTGTTGTTTATCACATGGGATGGACAAGATTTCGTTGTTTACAGGGAAGACAATTTTATTACTCACAGGAGTGCCTACCTCTGATTGGTCCGGAGTATTTGTCATCTGAGAAAACCCAGATAAATCCTGCACTACTAAACTGTCAGGTGTAGTGGACTGCTGCTGTTCATCATGTAGGGAAGGCACAATGCTGCTGTGTGAAACGCTAGAACAAGCTATTTTGTTGCCAACAGTAACATCCAATTCCTCCGTACATAACGGCTCTGATGTTTGAATCTGTTTGGATACTGGAGTGCTAGTCACATGTGAAAATTTAGATATTACATCTGAAATAATTCTAACTTCTGGCATAACATTGTTCTTATCCTTAAAACTTAGATCAAAACTTTTCTCTGCTTCTTTCATAGCGGCATTGAATTTAGAAGCTCTTGCTTTAGTAAGTCCGTAGCGAGACTTGTTTTCACTATATGTACAAATATCAATCTCCTTGACTACTCCAGTCTCCTTTGTGCCATAAAAAGTAACACTGTATTTCTTTATCTTTTTTGATGAGTCTACACTAGTAATTGTAGCTGGCCAGTAAGGAAATCCTTTTATCTTTGCAAAAACTCTTTCTCCAGGCTTGTATTTAGCTTTTGTTTCACTCATTATTTTATTACAAACATACAAGTGTCAATGACAATTTTTTTCTTTACTACTATTCCAATATGTCCAGAGAGGGAGAGTTTTTACCAGAGAATAATATAATTTAAATAATATAATTTAAATCCGACTTGACTAAATTATATATAGACTGATATGGTGATTAGAGCTAATATGGCAGTAACAATGCTGCTTAATCAGTTTGTTTGTAAACAGAAGGCTGACAGGTGGTTTGACAAGCAGACAATGAGGGTACAAAGTTCACTGATGGAGCTTGAGTTTTCAGCGATGGGTGGGGTAGGTGGTGGGAGCTCTACATGATAATTTGTTGAAACATGAAGTAGTCACATCCAGAGTCAAACCAGTTCTACTGTTTCCTTCCTCTCAGTTATCCAAAAGTTAATATTTATTTCTGTGAGCGTGGTTAGACTTTGTAGAAATATAATAAATTAAAGTGAGACTTAAAGTTTTATATTAGTTTGTTTTTACTATGGTGTACGAAATAGAGTGTTTTAGTTGTAAACTTTCAGCACTAAAACATGTGGTTTCCAGCAATAAAAAACGTGAGTTTTAGTTTTCCACTTTTTATAAATATTTATGAAAATGGGGCCTGTTTTTGTCTTTTAGATATATTCTAATACATGATCAAACCTCTTTTACATAGATTTTAAACACTTTGAAAAGTTTTAAACTGCAAAAAATTAAACTTTATAAACATCACAAATCTTCACTGTAACACAATGTAGCAGACGACATGACGACATTATAAGTCACCAACCATACCATGTTACAAAATGGTAGTACACTATGTTTTATCTATGTTAGTACTATGGTACTATTACTATTGTAAATTTAATGAGGATTCTGAAAATGACAATAAAGTCTAAATAAAAACAATTTTTAGTGCACTTACTGCCATTTTATGTAAGCAAACACAAATATTTTGAAAAAAATATTAATTTGTCTGCTATTCCCTACCTGTGAGGGTATGGAAATCTAAATTAGTGCCATTTCGTCACCAATACTAGTCTAAAACATAAATTTTCTGATTGATAGTTCCGATTGATTGATTATATGGTCTCAATGTGTTAGACCATTGTGTCCCCTGTGTCATGATAATCGATAATCAGTTGGTAATATAAATATAAACCAGTTGACGATAACCATATTGATTTATTATATGGTCTCAATGTGTTAGACCATATACTGTGGCCCCTGTGTCATGATAATCGATAATCAGTTGGTAATATAAATATAAACCAGTTGACGATAACCATATTGATTGATTATATGGTCTCATTGTGTTAGACCATATACTGTGGCCCCTGTGTCATGATAATCGATAATCAGTTGGTAATATAAATATAAACCAGTTGACGATAACCATATTGATTATGGTCTCAATGTGTTAGACCATATGCTGTGGCCCCTGTGTCATGATAATCGATAATCAGTTGGTAATATAAATATAAACCAGTTGACGATGACCATATTGATTATGGTCTCAATGTGTTAGACCATATGCTGTGGCCCCTGTGTCATGATAATCGATAATCAGTTGGTAATATAAATATAAACCAGTTGATGATGACCATATTGATTGATTATATGGTCTCAATGTGTTAGACCATATACTGTGGCCTGTGTCATGATAATCGATTCAGTTGGTAATATAAATATAAACCAGTTGACGATAACCATTTTAGTATGGACTCATTGTGATAGACCAAACTGTGTCTCCTGTGTGAGATACTTAATAGGTTATGTATTACTGTGGCCCCCAACTCTACAGACTCTGTTAGATTCATTGAGTCAGTTGTGTTTCTCTCTGCTACTCTGAGTTATAATATAGACACTCTGAATTGATTATCAGGGTCTCATAAAACCACATTACGTTAATCATCTTACCCCCCCCCCCCAACACAATCTTTAACAGTCAGGTACGGTAATTGAAGTATAATTTATTTTGTAGCGAGAAAGTAATTTACTTTTATGAGGCCCTAAGGAAGGGCTTTTAAGACTTTACTCTCAATAAAATTTATGATGTTACTATTCATGTTGGATGGATTTGATTTTTATCAGTTTGTGTATTAATTTTAGGTCTTATATATTTACTAGCTGTTTGCCCGTTCTACGTACGGGCATTGACTTTATATCTACACAACCACAAGGTAATTATATAACAACGTATTTTCGACAAAACCACCAATGATCACCATACTATCATTATTTATCTACATTTTCCACCTTGTGGTTGTGTAGATATAAAGTCAATGGTACGGGAATCTTGTAGTAAGTTGAAACCTTATATTCAGAACAGGAGTTGGTTTGCATATTTAGTGTGCATTTTTCCAGATATGCTGGCAAAACTAATACTGTATAGGAATACATATAAACCTTCGCAAATACAATATCTGACAGGTTCAAAGCCAAAACGAATGCTTCGTAATTAAATGTCACCCGATAGTGTTAGTCCATATTTTATATCTAACGATGAAAGGAATTGCTTTACAGTATAGATCTATGAGGCATAGCCCTAAGGTAGGCCTGTAATAGAAAGTTACTTTTCACACTGGTTAAAAGTAGTTAAAACACTACCTCAACCTCACTACTGCAAACTTTATTCGGGTTGAAATTTTCATTAACAAAGGTGCTCTTGTCTTTTCCACGAAACACTGAGAAATAAGGACATTAATGCGTTACCAACAGACATACACATACAAATACACACAAATACAGAATTGAATTAGGGGATTTGCTACACTTTAACCAAAGCAAATTACAAACAAAATAATTATTTGAAAGTTTTGATAGTGTCATCAAATCTTATGATAATCGTTTTTAGGCCTAATCAAACTGTAAAATTGGCGTAAATCCGTTGGCAAATGTATAAATAAGTAAATAAATACACAGTCCACAAAACATTTATACGTTAACAACGCCAAGCTTTAAACACTCATGATGGTTTGCTAAAAAAATCGTTCACTAATGTTTTATCATTTTCATAGCATAAACTAACATTTTGGAGTCCAGACAGAAAACGCAAAAATTATACAGCACCTAAGATATCAATTAAATTTAATAAAAAATAAGCTGCAGCACTAACGATAACTATACCTAGTTGTAAATACTGATGTGTTTGTACGTAAAAATGATTCTTACTGCTACTACCGGTTCTAAGAGAAAGTAGCAGTACCTAAACCAACGTTTACATTTAAGAAAAGAACTATAGTACTTACGACCAATTCAAACTGTCCTACTCAAACTGTATTATAGGTGTTAATCCTTTGGCAAATATATAAATAAATAGATACACAGGCCACTAAACATGTAACATGTAACGTTAACAACGGTAAAGCTTTAAAACGCACTATGGGTTGCTCAAAAAAACTTTCACTTGATGTGGTGCAATACCAAAGTTATTAATCTCCCTTGATTTTAATTTTTTTTTTTAGTTTTCGAAAATCAATTAAAGTTATTTCCTATTAATAGCATTATTTGTAAGCAACTTTTAATGTTAACATATTAATGACAGTTTGAAGAAGCCAACTTTATTAATCTGTAAACGATAATCGGTACATATATCTAGCAAACATTCCGAGGAAATGTGACAAAAACGCACAAATCTGGGGTTTTGGACGTTTGTATTTTTACTTCCTAAGTAGGAACAGTACCGATATCGTTGTCGAAATGTAAGTAAGTGGAAACCAAAAGTGACACATTGGAAAAGCGAGTTTAGCTACATCTGTATCTGTAAGTTAACCCTCTGTTACGATCACAGCGATATCAGAAAGATCTTCCAAGATCGCAGCAACATCCACGATCACCCACTGCAATTGTGATTATTTACTTTGCAATTTACACAACTGTCCTTGAAGCGCCGCGCCGTCAAAGAGTGGAAACCTTTTTTTCTAAGCTATTGGTGAGGGGGGCCACCAGTTGACCGACAAGATACTTGGTCGTTTTGCCACTAGACCGTCTTTTTTAATTAAATAGATAAATACTGAAAACCAGTACGTCGACAAGTTATTTCATCGTCAGTCCAGTTGACCGGCCTGTAAAACTAAATTATTATACACGAGAAACCAACTTGTCGTCAATCGACCCGGCCGACATACCACTTGCTCGTCTTTTAGGTGGGGATGTGTTGAGCAGCAGTGCCAGCGGCGCGCGCAGCTGTGGAGGGAGCTGTAGGCGTACCAACTTCTGTATCTTGTAGCGGCGGTTTTTATTCCGACGATTTCCAGCTATCACAATGCAGCGGACTAGTGAGGTTTTTTATTACGTGTAATTGTTTGTTTCTCAATCGATATTTGTTTATATACAGTACAGTGAATATAAATATGCCTATATTAATTTACTTCAATTAAATACACGTTTTTTAGCTACTACATTTAAATTATTGAAGAATTACATGAAATCTAGAAAACTAGAGTACCGTTCAAATCATTTTCTGTATTTACTGGATTAGTGAGAGTGTCTTTGGCTATAAAAACATGGCTTCGCTTCTTTGAAAACAAAATAACGAACTATCAAGAACACAATTTTGTTCGATTTTTGTCAAATTTTCTTTCAATGTTTACTATTACATTTTATGAAATAACGATCAGCTGTTTGGATTAGTTCCCACTTCTAGCTGTCACTGATATGTTTACATTAAATACTGTTTACAAATACAGTACCGCAACCATTTCCGATCAAGTTTTGTAAGCACATCCAAACTAAGTGAGATTAAAAACGTTGTGCCTTACTTAATCGGTTTAATTAATCGCAAGTGCAACGATTGTACTTGAGTTTTGATAACCAAGGAAAAGACCGTGAATCAGTGTTGTATAGTCCTGGGAAACTTATATTTTTTTTTTTTAAATCGTCACCAATAGCTTACAAAAAGGTTTCCACTCATTGACTGCGTTTCAAGGACAGTTGTGTAAAATGCAAAGTATAAAAACACAACTGCAAGGGTGATCGTGGATGTTGCTGTGATCTTTCTGATTTCGCTGTGATCGTAACAGAGGTTTAACTTACAGATGTAGTTAAACTTGCTTTTCCAATGTGTCACTTTTAAATTCTTCTTACCTCTTTGTGCTGCAATCGCTGGACCATACCGCAAATCTTGGCCCATAGCCCATCTCTTGGGCAGGCCCTACGTAGGCCGAATTATTCACAACCAAATTTCGACAACGATATCGGTACTTTTAGAATACATAGCCTTCCTACTTAGGAAGTAAAACTACAAACGTACAAAACCCCAGATTTGTGCGTTTTTTGTCACATCTCCTCCGAATGTTTCCTTGATATACCGATCTACGTTAGGTTTAAAGATTACGTAATGTTTTAAATAAGAAACCTTTGGTTGGATAAAGGTGGTTTCTTCAAACTGTCATTAATATGTTAACATTAAAAGTTGCTTACAAATAATGCTATTAATGGGAAATAACTTAGATTTTCGAAAACTTAAAAAAAAACAAGGGAGATTAATAACTTCGGTACTGATACCACATCAAGTGAAAGATTTTTTGAGCAAACCATCATGAAATTTAAAGCTTTAAGTTGTTAACGTATCAATGTTTTGTCCCCTGTGTATTTATTTATTATTTGCCAACGGATTAACACCAATAATACAGCTTGATTAGAAGGGCAGTTTGAATTGGTCGTAAGTACTATAGTTCTTTTCTTAAATGTAAACGTTGGTTTTAGGTACTGCTACTTTCCCTTAGAACCTGTGGTAGCAGTAAGAATCATTTTTACGTACAAACACTTCCCTATTTACAACTTTGTTATCTTTAGTGCTGCACCTTATTGCTTTTTAAGTTTAATTGATGTCTTACTGTATATTTTTTGGGATTTCTGTCTGGACTCAAAAATGTTAGTTCAGCTATGAAAGTAATAACACATTAGTGAAAGATTTTTTCAGCAAACCATCATGAATTTTTAAAGCTTTACGTTGTTAACGTATCAATGTTTTGTGGACTGTGTATTTATTTACTTATTTATATATTTGCCAACGGATTTACAAAAATTTTACAGTTTGATTAGGCCTAAATACGATTATCATAAAATTTGATGACACTATCAAAACTTTCAAATAATTATTTTGTTTGTAATTTGCTTTGGCTAAAGCGTAGCAAATCACCTAATTCAATTCTGCATTTGTGTGTGTATGTCTGTTGGTAACACATTAATGTCCTTATTTTTATGTGTTTCGTGGAAAAGACAAGAGTGCCTTTGTTAATGAAAATTTCACCCCGAATAAAGTGTACAGAGTGAGGTTGAGGTAGTATTTTAACTACTTTTAACCAGTGTGAAAGGTAACTTCCAATTACAGGCCTACCTTAGGGCTATGCCTCATAGATCTATAAGCAATTATTTTTATCATTAGATATAAAATAAGGACTAACACGATGGGGTGACTTTTTTTTGCGAAGCATTCATTTTGGCTTGAAACTGTCAGATATTGTATTTGCGAAGGTTTATATGTATTCCTATACAAAAATAGTTTTTCCAGCATATCTGGAAAAATGCACTCTAAATATGCAAACAAACTCCTGTTCTGAATATAAGAAGGTTTCAACTTACTACAAGATTCCTGTACGTAGAACGGTACTCTGCTAGTATAAAATAAAATCGCTGTTTGTATAAATAAATGACGTATACAACTGTAATAGATCGTTAATCAGAAATGTGTAAACCAGTTTAGAAGTATATTAAATAAATAGCAGAGCATATATACAATTCTAATAAATCACTTATCATTCATTAATTACAAACCAAAACATACTATAGATTAAAGCAAATTAATTTGTCTCTATAATAATTAAATAGATATCCTTATACATAATACGTGAAGGCGATTTATACGAAACACTACTCCCCCGTTAATAATCGCCGGAGTTTTACAAATGATGTGTCAAAATTAAGTATTTTTTATGTAGACGCCCCCTTTCACCAATTCCAGCAATAAAAGTCCTCGGGCTTTGCCCCACAGACCATCTAAATCCCAATGTATTTCTTATGAAGCAAGAATTTTGTTTACTTAAACATATTAATAACTAGCAGAGCACCCGTCCTTCGTACGGGGTTGGTATATAAGTATAAAATGCTTATTGCAGCTATACTTAAGCTTTGAGTTTGCAATGGGGGGAGGACACAGTTTGATAAAATTTACGGTATGATATAACACATCTACCATTGCCATAATGTTCTACCACTGCACCTAAATAATAGAAAAGATAAATTATCAAACATTCGCACAATATCTCAAATTATTCATTAAATACAAAAATCAAACCTAACTGTAAACAATCCTATTTTGACTTGACAGTTCTCATTGTGTATCACATCTTTTTGTTGCTGCTTAGTTCAAATTAGCTGTTGTCATATATGCAAAAACGAAATAATAATAGTGCTGCACCCAGTTGGGAAACCTTATAACTTTTTAATGCTCTTGCATATTAGAGAACCAACTTGTAAAGTTGAAACAGCTGACTAAATTCTTTAATTCCCTTTAAATATGAATACTCATAAGGTTAACATGGGGAACTACAGAGCCACTGGGGTGGAGCCCGAAATGATTTTTGAGATAAGAATATGCCTTAATGTTAATAGGAAATGTTAGCTATCATCATGCCAAATTTCAGACCAATCCGTCTAGTAGTTTATGCGTGATTGAGCAACACACAAACATACACACAAACTTTCAAATTTATAATATTAGTAAGATTTGTATAAATTGCATACTAACACAGCTGTTCAAAGTAAACACATGATACACATAAGAGCGTTCGTTTTCAGAGTGAGTTCGTTTTGAGTTTCGATAACCGGAGTGGAGTGATTGATTACATTATCTTTGAGCTGACTCTTTTAAGTCATCGGGAAGTATGGATGTTATTAGTTTTGAAATATCGCCTGTAATACTTTACAATAATTGCTCTAATTCGAGCAACAGGTGCATTAGTATATAGTCATAGCAGTAAAAATTTTACTAAAAGCGTTATTAAGAGCCATAATTGTTAAAGAAAAATGAAAAAAAATCTAATTTTAAAATTCCCATGTTATTCTTATGGAGAATAAGTAAACTGATGTAATTTCTTGTAAAAGGAAAATATTTTTGATAATATTTGGAAATGCATTTATTTTACACCTAACTACGGAGGGGCATTTCACAAAAACACTTTTTACCCTGCCTCTTGCAGCAAACCTATGTGTACTCGTTAAACTAATGCTATTTAAATAGGGAATAAATGTGATATTTTTATAGAGATATTTTATTTATTTTATCTTATTATTATTTAATTTATAATTTTATTTTATTTATAGAGATGGTTGTATTTATTTGGTTTGAATGGAAATATTTGCATTGTTTTGTTGGTTGAAAATCCGTGTTTTACAGCATAACACTTTTTTAAATCGTTAAATGAATTTACAAATCAACATTTGTGCACTATTTGTTGTGGTTCTTAATATCAGCGTTTACACACAACTAAATAAAAGTAGGCCTATATTTTTCAATGTGTCCAGAATACGTGAAAGGTACGATTATTTTCACTAGAGTTTATCTAGTATTTTTAGGGAAGGTCATCTGCCTTCTTCACTTATGATGTTAATCACCTTATGATTATTTTATAATGCTTGCTCAAGAGAGAAGATCATATGTAAGTTCGATCATCCCTAAATCCTTACATAAAGGCCAAAAAGTCACAATCATGCAATTGCAGATGAGTTTGTTGCTTTATGTTTTTGGATTATATGTCAAGTATCAGCGGTTGTAGCGAATTACAAATTGCTTTTAGTGAATTTCCCATACAAGGAATAAGTTATTTATGCTTTTTCGTAGTGAAATGTGACAAATAACATATGTTTAGTATTCATTTGTTTATGTTGTTTTTGTAAATATTTACTTTTGGTTTTATAAAGATAGTTAATACCAAACTATGACTTTTAATTTATAATCATGGCGCAGTCGTAAAGTTTAAATAGAAGAAGAGAAAGTAAAGTTTAAATATTATGGAGTTCAACAAACCAGATCCACTAAACCTATCGGAGGGAAACATTTTAGACAAATTTAAACAGTTTAAGGAAGAAATCGACATTTACTTTATTGCAACAAAAACAACGAAAGAAAGTAAGGAAATTCAATTAGCCAGACTGAAAAATCTACTGGGGACAGATGGTTTGAAATTGTACAACTCAATAAAAGATGAGTCTGTGGTTGAAACTGTTGAAAACGTGATAAAGACATTGGAAAAACACTGTGTACCAAAACAAAATATGACCATGAGCATTCGTCTTTTATTTTCAAGGAAACAACTACCTCATGAAAATTTTGACTCGTTTTACGCAGACCTCAGAAATCTAATAAGATGTTGCAAGTTTGAAGAACAGGAAGAAAAAATATTGAGAGCACTTATAATTCTAGGAGTGAATAATAAAAAGTTGCAGGAAAAACTACTAAGAGAAGATACAAGTTTTGATAGAGTAATCAACTTCTGTAAAGCATCTGAACTTGCAGAGAAAAATGTGCGACTTGTCAATAATAAAGGTAAAACAGATCAAAACAATTTTGAAGTTGACACGGTCGTGAATTCTAAATTTACAGATGGACAGGGCATGAGTGCAACACGACGTTTTAATCAGCAGCAGCAGCAGGGGTATAACACGTCACAAGGAGGTTACAACAGACAGGTAGGTAAAACTAATAATTGTTATAGATGTGGTGGTATCCATCATGGAATGTGTCCTGCAATAGGAAGAATCTGTAAAAAATGTGGTAAGCCAAACCACTTTGCTAGTGTTTGCCGAAATAATAATAAATTCCTTGGTTCAAAACAATGTAATAATTTGCAAAATGTTTGTGATAACAGCATGTCAGTTGAAGACAATCATGAATCAGACATTAATAGCCTTTGTGTGGTTGATAGCATAAAGAATAAAAACGCTTGGTATAAGACTCTTCTGGTAGAAGGCAAAGAAATAAAATTCAAACTTGACAGTGGGGCAGATGTCAATGTATTGCCATTTCGCTATTTAAGAAATCTAAACTTGCCTAGTAAATTGAAGCCTTGTAACACCACATTGCAGTCATTTGGGGGGTTTTCCATTAAGCCTTGTGGTATAATCGATGTTCAAATTGAAACCGATCAAAAGATTGATGTAGTTAGTTTTTTAATTGTAAAAAATGAAAACACAGTACCTATTTTAGGACTTGAAACATGTATTAAATTTAACCTACTAAAACGAATTGACAGTGTCAGAAATGAAAATGGTGGTAATACCGACCTAGAGAAAGAGAAGTTAAAAATCTTTGAGGAAAATAAAGATGTTTTTGAAGGATTAGGCTGTTTCCCGGATAAATGTAAAATCAAAATAAAAGAGGGCGCACAACCCACAATTAGTACTGCAAGGAGGCTACCTCTAAAAATTAAAGATAAGTTTAAAGAGACCTTGGACTCTCTTGTGAAAAGAGGCATCATACAACCTGTTGAAGAACCAGTAAATTGGGTAAGTAATGTTGTTGTGGTGGAAAAGCCCAATGGGTCCTTAAGAATTTGCATTGATCCAATAGAGTTAAATAAAAATATTGTGCAAGAGAAGTTCACAATTCCAACTTTGAATGAAATTTCTCCTATGCTAAACAACAAAACTCATTTCTCAATCTTAGATTTAAAGGATGGGTTTTATCATGTACGCTTAGACGAGGAATCAAGTAACCTTTGTTCTTTTGCAACTGTATTTGGAACATATAAATTTCTGAGAGCTCCTTTTGGTCTGTCTTGTATGCCTGAAATGTTTCAAAGGCTTGTAAGTAAATACTTTGGTGATATACCAGGGGTGTCAGTTTATTTCGACGATCTTTGCATAGCAAGCAGATCTAAAGAAGAAAATGATGAAATTCTTGAACAAGTGTTTGAGCGGGCTCGAAAGTACGATATCAAATTTAACTTAAGCAAGTTTCAGTACTGTAAAAGTGAAGTAAAATACTTAGGGGTAAAATTTTCAAAAGAAGGGATGTCACCTGATCCTGACAAAATAGATTCAATCAAAAAATTAGTCAATCCAACAAACAAAACTGAACTACAGAGAATGCTCGGAATGATAAATTATTTAAGAAGTTTCATTCCAAATGTGTCTGAATTAACTGCTCCATTAAGAGAACTTCTAAAAAAGAATGTAGTTTGGAATTGGTCTCAGAGTCATTCAAAAGTACTTGAAGATTTAAAAACAATTATCTGTAGTTCTCAGGTTCTCGCACCTTTTGATCCAGATATACCTGTGGAAATCCAATGTGATGCATCAAAGGATGCTATTGGCTTTTGTATGCTTCAGAATGGTAAGCCTGTACATTTTGGGTCCAGATCAATGAACAATACTGAGCAAGACTATGCACAGATAGAGAAAGAACAACTGGCAATTTGTTTTGCTGTAAAAAAAACTGCACACTTATGGTCTTCAGGATGTAGTAGTTTTTACAGATCACTTACCACTTGTGTCAATAGCAGTAAAACCACTTGGGAAAATTGTTAATAACAGACTAAAGAGATTGAAACTAAAACTAATTGATTACCAGCTGAAAGTAAAATACTTACCAGGAAGATATATGTACATTGCCGACTTCATGTCAAGATGTGGAATAAAAACTAACGAACCCAAAGATGTTCTAATGGATGATTTCGTTCACACTGTGGAAGTTCACGAAATAACTGAAGACGAACCTAGACTAAAACTTTTTCAATCCAAAACTAAGTCAGATAATATTTTGACCTCGGTAAGTGAGTATCTACATAACTGTTGGCCGGATCCAAAAGTACTTGAGGGTGAGATAAAAAATTTTTTTAATATCAGACAAGATCTGCAGGTTAATGATGATTTAATTTATTATGGTGAAAGATTAGTTGTACCCAAAAGTTTGCGAAAGTTTGTATTAGATACTCTACATGAAACTCATTTAGGATCCTCTAAAATCAACAAAAAAATGAAACAATTGTTTTACTGGCCAGGTATGGCTTCTGATGTAATAAATGTAGTGTCAACATGTAAAATTTGTCAAAAATTTGGGAAATCAAAAACCAGAAGTCCAATGATGAATCATGATATTCCAAACATTCCATTCAGCAAAATTGCAGTTGATATTGCAGAATTTCAACGAAGTTATTATCTAGTAATTGTGGACTATTACTCTCGGTGGATTGAGGCTCTGAAGATAAGTTCAAAAAGTAGTTCAGTTATTATTTCTAAGCTTAAAGAAGTATTTTCTAGATTTGGGATACCTAGAACACTGATTGCTGATAATATGCCTTTCAACAGTATCGAGTTTAAGCAGTTTTCTCAGGAATGGAATGTAACAATCATAACAACAAGTCCATACTATCCCCAATCAAATGGATTAGTGGAAAAATCTGTCGGAATAGTGAAAGAAATGTTAAAAAAATTTATGATATAACCCAGTTACAAGAACAGTTTTAATCAATTAATTACCTTTTTGGTTTTTCTTGCCTTGAAGTTCTTGTTGGTTTTTGATACCTGATGCGCATTTCGCCACAGGTTGTGGCATCTTGGCCCGACCAATAGAAAAAGACAGAGGAGTATACAAAATAACCTGCAATCCACCATGTAACAAACAATATATTGGCTACACGAATAGATCATTTTCCCAACGCTTCAAAGAACACAACACTAGTCACTACAAAAATCCAACCTCAATAGTAGCAAAACACCTCAAACAAAACCATACTCATTCAATAACATTCCCCGATTCCCTTACTATCCTGAACAGAACCCAGTCAAAAACCACAGCCAAAATACAGGAAAGCTACCAAATCTATAAACAAGTTACCGAATCTGGACCTGACAGCCTACTTAACATAAAAGAGGACTTCAATAACTCCATCATTTTTAAGACCATGTACGAAATAGAAACCAACCGATTTGGCAACCCCGCAGAAACTAGACAACGTCGCAGATACAACAATTCTGAGAATTCCACACCCCAACCCGTCCATCCACCAGGCACTCTTTCTGTCAGTCTAACAACGATCCCGGCACACGTAAACACCCCGCGCTCGCAACACACGCCCGCCGCGCCGCGAGTGTAAATGCTACCATGTGAACCGGTACAGTGACTCTTGTGTATATAAACTGTGTATATATTAGAATGTAAGTGTAGGATAGTGAACTCTGAAGATGCCACAACCTGTGGCGAAATGCGCATCAGGTATCAAAAACCAACAAGAACTTCAAGGCAAGAAAAACCAAAAAGGTAATTAATTGGTTAAAAAAATGTCAAGAAACAAAACAAGATCTGCAGTTATACTTATTAAACTACAGAAACAGCCCAATATCTAACCTTGAAGTTTCTCCAGCTCAGCTTCTTAACAGCAGACACTTAAGAAGTAAAATTCCAATGAGAGAAGAACTATTAAAACCCAAACTTGTTGAGGACAGCATCTATGAAAAAATGATAGAAACTCAGAAAGCACAAAAGTCACATTATGATAGAAAGTCTTTAAACCGTGAAGATAGCTTTACTGAAGGGCAGGAAGTATGGGTTCAAGATGTATTCAATAAAACATGGGATGAAGGAGTAATAGAGAAGAAACTTCAACAACCCAGATCTTATTTAGTTTCTATTAAAGACAAGGGTATAAGGAGAAGAAATAATAGATTTATAAAAAAAAGATTAGGACTCCAAGCTCAAGGGGAAGATGACAAATAACATATGTTTAGTATTCATTTGTTTATGTTGTTTTTGTAAATATTTACTTTTGGTTTTATAAAGATAGTTAATACCAAACTATGACTTTTAATTTATAATCAAAATGTATGCATAATATCGAGGATTAATCATTCTTTTTTACTCGGTATTTCAAAAAAGCCACTTTTATTTATGTGTGTAAATTCCGCTTGGTGAAAATATTGTAGACAATGTTGACCCACCTGTTTAGGGCCAAAAAGAGAACCAAAAATCAAACATTTTGCTACACCCATTTGACAATAATTGTGATATTTTGAACGGGATAACCTCTGGGTTTGGTACATTCTGTATAAAAAACATTTAAAATATTTTGAAGTTATAGTTGAGTTTGTTTAGTGGGAAAATTTGTATTTCATGACTGTGGAACAAACGGTTTGTCTGAAATCAATAGTGGGTACCTGACGTGATTCACCCTGTGTAGTAGGCCTACTTCATCCATATTCCTTGTTCATACATATCCCATATCCATGTTCCTTCTAGGAACATCGGAGCAGTTCGCGCTTTCTCACCGAGACTACTTTCACTTCCTACCCCATTCGGAACCATCGACTGATTGGCACCCCTAATGTGCCGGGGAGGGCCATAAATCAGGGAATTAGCTTTAACAATGCCCCGGTGATATTATAACAAAACTTCTGTCTACCTTCGACTGGTACGTTCTGAGTTGCATATTCACGTTAGAGGCTTTTCTTGCCACCATTGAAATTTTAGTTATATCGATCTGCAGGGTGAAGTTATTAATTTAATCCAAGATGGCTACTTTTTTAATTGCATCAATGTTTTTTAAAACACCAAAGAGCGGGTTTTCTGAATAAACCTAGATAATACAAAAAATGCTATTGTTGTATGGCAATAGGCCCTTTTGTTGTATTGCCCTTTTAAAACATTTTTAGTCTGATTAAACCAAAATACAAATTTTAACTTAATTGCGACGCTGCACTATAGCCAGTTTTTTGAAATTGACATGTTTACTTTAGGCAACTCACCTTTCAAGGTGTAGGATTATTGGTTTTCTTATTTGACTTTTGCAAATATTCCATAATGTGTTTTGTTGTAAATTTATTTTTCCGAAATACAATTTTTATGTAATGAAACATTAACACATTCAATACATTTCAAGAAAAAAATACATGATATAGTCGTCTAAAAACATTTAAATAAATACACAAACACAACGCACGCAAAACATTTAACATTTAAAGTAGGCCAACTATTAATCAGTCACGGCACGGAGGCAGACTCACTCATTAGTGGAAGTTTGCAGATAAAGCGAAGTCTAAAGCACAAAATATAGCGAAACAATTTCAGCAGCATCCGTGAACATCCATGAAGATCACGATGACATCGTAAAATCTCCCGTGACCTTAGCTACATTTGTGAAACCCTCCACAATCATTATTTTTACTTGACGCGAAGACGTTAAAAAGAGAGCCGAAAGAAACACCGTTATGAGTGGACGCATGATTGTAGGTTATTACAGCTGATTGTTCAAAATGTACAACTTTTTCAGTTATATTATTTAAACGAACGAATATTTATTTATTTAACCTTTAATCTTCATTTTTACATACCTACCAACTATTCTATATATATTTAACAAACCCATCTTCAAATAATATCACCTCTTATCTCTTCTTTACAAAAGGTTTCAATGAATGGTTATGTTGGGTTGATTTCGTTACCGACAGGAAACGGCATTTATCAGTTTTGATTCGGTTATTTACCAAGGGACGTAGAACGCTCTGTTGTATGCATTCGAGTTTTTAAGCCCCTTAGGTTAGTTACATCATTACACGCTAAAAAGAACTCTATTATCATGTTGATGAGAAACCTAAGCACTATATAAGATTGGTTGTAGCTCACTTACACTATCAAAGCGAAGTTGACCAACTTCGGTCAAATTCTCATACTACGCAATAGTCCGTATTATGAGAGTATGTCCAAACATATCAGGTATGCTGAGTTTAGTTTTCCTGCTATAACCTGTTAAAAAGTTAATAAGGGATATTTCAAAATGACTGCCATTTTGATTAGGGATGCGATATTGACCTCTAGTTTGCTCTATTTAATTTGTTTTGAGAAACCCTTTGAAATGAGGGGTCACATGATAGGGTTTTACATTTGAAAATTTGGTGCTGCCCCCAAAATACCCCATTTTGTGGGCGGGTACAAGTTCTAACTTGAATGAAAAATCCCATTTTTATGTTTTAAACATGTGCCGAGTTTGATTTTCCCACTACCACGCGTTATAAAGTTAAGGGGGTGTCCAGGCTTTATCTTGGGCTGCCATTTTGATTACGGGTGCGATATTGACCTCTGGTTTGCGCCATTCGATTTGTCTTAATAAACCCTTTAAAATTAGGGTTCACATGATAGGTGTTTACTTTTGAAAATTCGGGGCTGCATTTTAAAAACTGGGGCAAAGTTGTAACTTAGATGAAAAAGTGCCATTTCTTATGTTGTAAATATATGCCGAGTTTGGTTTTTCTACTGCAACGCGTTAAACGATTAACTGGGGGGTTCCAGACTTTTGCCTAATCCTGTATTCGGCTATAGTTCTGTACGGTACTGCAGAGGCCGTGTTTTGTTTACAATTGGTTTCTTGTTATTTCAGTTATTTAAAACATCATTTAACCAAATAATACGATCTAATCATAAACAATAACTCGTCTCCTATTTATATAACTAAACAGGAATGCACAAATCAAGATTTAATAGAAACACAATTTTGTTGACACTAGCGCCCAGTGTCACCGTACATGAACTAGACACGAAAACGAGCTTCAAGATTTACAGTGGGGTAAGAAGTCTACTTGTTTTACTCCTAATGAAGAAATTTGGAAAGTATCAAATTCACTCAACCGGGGAGCGACCTAACATAACATAGCATATAACGTATATAACACAATGTGTACCCTATATAGATTCTTTATCAGCACATATGTTTAATACCCCCGCCACAGCAAACCTGCACACTAAGCGAATTTCAACTTATCTGATTACATTTTTACTAAAATATTTCTATAAATAAGACATATTATTCCAAATTTAAATATCATTAGATTTAACGAGTGCTGCTATGGGGAAGGTAAAAAGTGTGTTTGGACCATATATGTCAATAGTATAGGATGAAATAATTAATTTGCCAAATTTTATCAATATATACCCATAGACAAGTAAACTACAACAGTTTTCATTTTCTCCATAAGAATAACATGAGAATTTTAAATTATACTATTTTTAAATTTTCTCCGTAACCGTTAGGCATACAACAGCGCTTCAATATACTAAATTATTAATTTTTTAAGCTCTTCAAAACGGTTTAAAAAGAAATTGCTAATTTTTTGTTTTTAGGGTCAAAAAATGGAAAACCCCATTTTTACCCCTATAAAGCCCCCCATAAACCCCCGTTCCCATGGTCAGATTATGCTGGATCGTGAACTCGTACGAATAAACGTAGGTTTACATGATTGTACAAAATTTCATCAAAATCGGATCATTTTTGCTCGAGTTATCGCGCTAACGGTCACACACATATATATACATATGCATTTGAACGCATGGTGTTTTTGGCCTCCAGGGACCTCAAAACAAAAAATTAAATCTGTCCCGGGTCTAGGTCTTACCATGAGTACTACGGTAATAGCATATTCCCTATATGGTAAATTCACTAAAAACAAACTAACTTCGTTATAGTTTTAGCTGTTCTGACAAATACAGATCGTAGAAGTAGAACACACTTGCATGACATGTCCCACGTATATACTCAATTCATTATAAAAATATAAACTAAACAGCACCATTGCAAAAAAACACCAGTTCAAACCACACACCCGTGCTGACGACGTACAGATATACGTCGGCAACCCCAGTGGTTGACCGGACTATGGTGTCTGGGCGTCCGCGTTTTGGCTCACGTAGCGCGATCCATTGTGTTACATATCGATGGGAGCGACATGCTGTCACTTTAGCAGCCTCTCACACACTGCCGTAGCGGCCGACACGACGTTGACTTACTACGGAAAGAAACTATTTCAGCGCTCCAAGCGCCCGGTGTCTGGAACTATCCGAGGCAAGATACACCAACGAGGAAAGAGAGAGGCTAAGATACAACAATGAGGAAAGAGGAGGTAAACTGAGGCAAGATACACCATCGAGGAAAGAGAGAGGCATCTGAGGCAAGATCCACCAATGGATCTTGGTGGATATCCACCAATGTGATATCCACATATCGCATTGGATATCTACATATCACACATATCAGTGACAGCTAGAAAAAAATAATCCATCCAAACAGATGTTCGTTATTTCATAGATGTCGTATTCTCCAAACAGATGATTAGTATTTGATAAAGACGTATACCACATACGTGCACTGTTGTTTGATGAGCAAGTGGTTTCTTGTAATTAGTTCTCCCCATGTCTACCACAGACATGGGGAGAAAACTTGACAAAAATACACAAAATTGGGTTTTGAACGTCATCAGTCAGGTTATTTCAAAAGTAGCGATGCATGTTTTAATGGCATACACTCTTGCCAATTCAGTGAACACAAAAAAACTATTTAAATCCCTATCGTATTTCGTATTCGTATTTCAGGAGAAGAACTCTTGTTCATTTTTACATGCAAAGACTACGTAAAATGCCTTCTGGGCCATGACAAACAGACAGACAGAAAGTGAGATAACACATTAAAAGCTTTTTAAAGTATAAACTCAAACATAACCGAAAAATACATAATCCTGAACAATGCACAGAGAAAATTCTAATTTTATTTATAGATATTTTATATACACTTTCACTTCTATAAAAGATTTTCTTTATCATGACGCTTGATGAACGGCTTATACACGTAATAATAACTTTCTTAAATAGACAATCCTAACGAACTACTGTTGCAGTAAACTTGCGAATATTTCTTACTTTACTCTTACACATGTTTGAAATTTACATCTTGCATAATACACTACTTTGTGCCTGTTGGCTACTATGAATCGTTCAGATTAATTTAAGATATTAAACTTTTTTTATATACACGAGGTAAATTGACCTCCATGATACCCATAATTATACACAGGTACCATATTACCACACTACAAATTTGATTCAACAATATACGGTACGTAGTTTTATCCAACCAAACGATCAAAAACCCCGAATGAAATTGTTATTTGACTCAATAGTCAATGCATATAAGCGAGTCTTATCCTTCGATGCAGATTACATAATACAAAGGCAGAGGAATGCGCGAGACCAAGGACAAGGTCACGGCACGACGAAACTATCTATTAGAATTGCGCGCCAACGTCAACTAAACGCCAGACTGTACAATAAACACGCCGCGTGTGTAGTGTTCGACGGAGCTATAGTACTTTCAGTTGGCAATACTGGCTTCTAGCCTCGAGCGAGGTGGTTCAACCATGAGAAGCGCCTCAAACTCCTGGGTAATCCCCGGTTAGCTCCTCCCACTCTGCCCCCTATCCCCACCTAAAAGACGAGCAAGTGGTAAGTCGGTCGGGTCGATTCACGACAATTTGGTTTCTCGTATATAATAATTTAGTTTTACAGGCCGGTCAACTGGAATGACGATGAAATAACTTGTCGACGTACTGGTTTTCAGTATTTATCTATTTAATTAAAAAAGACGGTCTAATGGCCAGACGACCAAGTATCTTGTCGGTCTACTGGTAGGCTCCCATTGGTGACGATGATTAAAAAAATGTAAGTTTCCTTGCACTAATACAACACTGATTAACAATATTTTCCCCTGTTATCAAAAATCAAGAACAATCGTTGCACTTGCGATTAATTAAACCGGTTGAGTAAGGCACAACGTTTTTAATCTCACTTGGTTTGGATGAGCTGACAAAACTTGATCGGAAATGGTTGCGGTATTTGTAAACAACTTTTAACGTAAACATAAACATAAACTGTAAACGTAAACGTGACAGCTAGAAGTGAGAACTAATCCAATCAGCTGATCGTTATTACATAAAATGTAATAGTAAACACAAGAAAATTTGACAAAAGATTGAACAAAATTGGGTTTTTGATGGTTCGTTATTTTGTTTTCAAAGAAGCGAAGCCATGTTTTTATAGCCAAAGACACTCTCACCAATCCAGTAAACACACAAAAATGATAAGAACCTTGATTGGTACTCTAGTTTTCGAGGAGTAGGCCGCGTAAAATGACATTTTGGCGTTACAGACGGAATCTCAGAATGGACAAACAGACAAACAGACAGACAGACAGAAATTGAGATAAGACTCGTTTCGGCTTTCTTAGGCTATGAAACGTAAAAAATAACCAAAAACTGCATGATTCTGAGCAATGTTCAGACAAAACTGTAATTTTAGCGAATTTCCCATATAGGGAATAAGCTATTACCGTAGTACTCATGGTAAGACCTGGACCCGGGACCGATTTTTATTCGTTTTGAGGTCCCTAGAGGCCAAAAATAGCATCCGTTCAAATTCATATATATATATATATATATATATATATATATATATATATATATATATATGTGGGAACGGGGGGTTTATGGGGGCTTTTATGGGGTAAAAATGGGTTTTTCCCATTTTGACCCAAAAAACTTAAATTTTTGCAATTTCTTTCCAAACTATTTTGTAGAGCTTAAAAAAAAAAATAATTTAGTATATTGAAGCGTTATAATCCGCCTAATGGTTACGGAGAAAATTAAAAAAAATTGTAAATTTAAAATTCCCATGTTATTCTTAAGGAGGATAAGTAAACTGTTGTAGTTTGCTTATTTATTACCATATTTTGCCCAAATTTGTAAAATGTTTTTTATCTCTTACTAACTATTAACATTTTACATAAAAAAACACTTTAATCCTCCCTGATGCAGCAAACCTAAGTATGGGTTAAACTGATTCGATTTAAATAGGGAATAAATGTGATATTTTTAAGGAGACATTTTAGTGTAAATCCAATCAGGCAAATGGAAATTCGCTTAGTCTGCAGGTTTGCTGCGGCGGGGCATATTATTTATATAGATTTATAATTAAGTGCTTAGTATAGTAATCTTTTTCAAATATAAATATACTTTTAAATAGTATTATTCAGTACCGGTACTAAAAAAGTAAATTATGGTTAAACATACATGGTTTAGAGAGTTAAAAGTTGTGAACAGAAAACAACTAAACTTTAGTCCGTTCAAAAAATTTAGGGGGTTAAAGGGAAGCTTACTTGGAATAACCCACAACTTTTTTTAGCCTAATCTATATTTTAGCTGTCAGCTATTGTTTCAAAGTTAGGGCGAGGTGGAGGGGATGGAATCGCTTCTCCTCAAACCACCTAAACATTGTGATCGGAGTATAGTCTATGAATATGTTGTAAAATCAATCAAAATTTAACCATTATTTGCCCGATTCCTTAACAAAAACTCAAAAAATAAACTTGGTTTAACTACTATTCAATCTCATTATAAAAGGTGTTGAATGAAACACCAGTCCACACTCCCAACAACATAGAATTAGCTCCTACAAAGCAGCAAACTTTCTAAGCTCAGCACACACAGAATAAACTTTCAGCAACTTGAGGTTGTATTTGAATCCCAATTTTTCTCAAGTCTTTCTAGTTCATGTTTTAGCTTTCATCCAGTTGATAAAAAATAAACAGTTTAAATTTGAAGTAAATAAACAATTTGATAGCGTAATAATAATATAAATTTAAATAAAAATACCCCGCCGCAGCAAACCGTAATATTTGTTACGACTTTGCTCTTGTGTGTACCTCACAACGCTGATACCTATTTGTCCCGCATTTGCTCTTGTGTACCTCACAAACCGTGATATTTGTCACCTGTCACGGCTTTGCTCTTGTGTACCTCACAAAGCTAATATTTGTCATGACTTTGCCCCTTTGTACCTCACAAACGGTGATATTTGTCACGGCTTTGCTCTTGTGTACCTCGCAACACTGATATTTACGACTTTGCTCCTGTGTTCCTCACATCACTGATATTTACGACATTGCTCTCGTGTACCTCACAACGCTGATATTTGTCACTACTTTGATCTTGTGTTTACCTCTCAAAGCTGTCATGACTTTGCACCTTTGTACCTCACAAACCGTGATATTTGTCACCTGTCACGGCTTTGCTCTTGTGTACCTCACAACGCTGATATTTGTCATGACTTTGCACCTTTGTACCTCACAAACCGTGATATTTGTCACCTGTCACGGCTATGCTCTTGTGTACCTCACAACGCTGATATTTGTCATGACTTTGCCCCTTTGTACCTCACAAACCGTGATATTTGTCACCTGTCACGGCTTTGCTCTTGTGTACCTCACAACGCTGATATTTGTCATGACTTTGCACCTTTGTACCTCACAAACCGTGATATTTGTCACCTGTCACGGCTTTGCTCTTGTGTACCTCACAACGCTGATATTTGTCATGACTTTGCCCCTTTGTACCTCACAAACCGTGATATTTGTCACCTGTCACGGCTATGCTCTTGTGTACCTCACAACGCTGATATTTGTCATGACTTTGCCCCTTTGTACTTCACAAACCGTGATATTTGTCACCTGTCACGGCTTTGCTCTTGTGTACCTCACAACGCTGATATTTGTCATGACTTTGCACCTTTGTACCTCACAAACCGTGATATTTGTCACCTGTCACGGCTTTGCTCTTGTGTACCTCACAACGCTGATATTTGTCATGACTTTGCCCCTTTGTACCTCACAAACGGTGATATTTGTCACCTGTCACGGCTTTGCTCTTGTGTACCTCACAACGCTGATATTTGTCATGACTTTGCCCCTTTGTACCTCACAAACGGTGATATTTGTCACGGCTTTGCTCTTGTGTACCTCACAACGCTGATATTTGTCATGACTTTGCACCTTTGTACCTCACAAACCGTGATATTTGTCACCTGTCACGGCTTTGCTCTTGTGTACCTCACAACGCTTATATTTGTCATGACTTTGCACCTTTGTACCTCACAAACCGTGATATTTGTCACCTGTCACGGCTTCTCTCTTGTGTACCTCACAACGCTGATATTTGTCATGACTTTGCCCCTTTGTACCTCACAAACGGTGATATTTGTCACGGCTTTGCTCTTGTGTACCTCACAACACTGTTATTTACGACTTTGCTCCTGTGTTCCTCACATCACTGATATTTACGACTTTGCTCTCGTTTACCTCACATCGCTGATATTTACGACTTTGCTCTTGTGTACCTCACAACACTCATATTTACGACTCCGCTCTTGTGTACCTCACATCGCTGATGTTTACGACTTTGCTCTTGTGTACCTCACATCGCTGATATTTACGACTTTGCTCTTGTGTACCTCACAAGGTTGATATTTATTTATGACTTTGCTTTTGTGTACCTCACATCCACATCACCACATTCGCTAATATTCGTCATGACATCATACTATCTCAATTTACTCGAATGCTCATTAAACAACTTCTCAGCAATAAAGTATGCTCATCATACAAAGTAATCTTTTGTTGATCAATACAAATAGTAATTTTTCTTAAAACACATTCTTATGTTTTGTTGGCCTACATTTCCATATCATATAAATAAAGATAGGTTTATTTATCTAAGCTATAATACGAGTAAAGTTTGCGCACAGTACAGTTATTTCAAAACGGCTCCTACGATTTCCTCTAAATTGTTAAGAATATCTTAGTTTCAAACTAAAAACTATAAGTAGTGGAGAACTACCGGTTTAACAGCACTTGGGGCGTTTTTTCCCATAAGAATAACATGGGGATCATTTTTTGGCCACCAAAACCAAAAATCCTGATCTTTGCCTAAATATCCCTAAATAATTGTTTAACCTTATTTCTTAATTATTCCCAATAAATATATTTGATATTAAGCTAAAAAAGCTATTTCTTACATTTATTGACCCTTACAAGTGTAAATGTAGAGTAGTGGCGAACCCAGAAAGAGCCATCACTTTAGGCACGTTTTCCCCATAAGAATAACATGGTGAGCTTTTTTTGACCATTTTTTTAAAAATCCAGCTCTCGACCAATACAAGCCTATATAAATGATCAATACCATTGTATAACTTCATTACTATTTCAAATCCACATGCATTCACATGTATATTCTCAAAATCATCAACTTGACAGTGCGAGGTTTGTACGCGAACTCGTGCGCGCTCCCGGCTCATGGCGCGCTCCCTTGGACATCCTTAGTGGAAATCCATGAGTTCTGGCTACTTGGGAACCCAAGCCATTTGACATATAATAAATCACCTTTTCTCCTAATAACCTTTTCTATCAAATACATGTCTTTATATTTGGTCTTTAACAATTCCTCTGTATAGAAGCCTCCCCTGATTATATTACCATTTTCATCTTTCAAGATATAAGTCACAGGCTTGGTATTCTTTACTTCTGCTATTGTAAATAGCTCCCCTGTCCAATTCGGGGTATATCCTTTACTAAAAACATGTTTATACTTGGAAATTCTCACACTATCACCTACCTTATATCTTGGCTTTTTAACTTGCACTACTTTAGAAGTCCTTTCATGCAACCTCTCATGCACATATTTACTGTTCTTAATATTCACTTGGTTAGGCTTCATTCCTATAGATATATGCACCTTATTATTATATTTTCGAATTAACTTTGGAAGTAAATCCAACCATTTATAACTCCCCTGAGCACTAAATTCCCTATATAACCAATTCTTTAAAGTTCTCTGAAACCTCTCTACAATTGCAGCCTTAGTTGTAGAAAATGTGTGATAGTGATTAATATTTAATTGTTTCATTAGTTTGCTAAAATATTGATTAAAAAATTCTTTTCCATTGTCAGATTGAATGTTTTTAACCCCCTTTGGTAGAATGGTTTTAATGGCTTCTGTAACCACCAAACCCGTCTTATTCTTTAGCGGAGCAGCATAAGCTTTTTTAGAAAATGTATCTATTAAAGTTAAAATATATTTATTGCCAGAATTCTCTCTAGCATAGTTTTGCATATCAATTAAATCTATTTGTACAGTTTCGTTTATACCTAATACTTTAAAAGACCTTCTAATGAAATTCTTTCTTGCAGGCTTATGAAGTTCGTATGCAATTTCATTCATTTTTTATAACATCATCCTTTCCTGTAACTCTAAATACATCACCATTAGCCCCAATCAATAGATTATCTTCCATTCTTTTAAATACATAGTTTTCTGGTATATATGGTCTATTATCTATATACTTAAATCCACTCAAAGATGTGGGGTCAGCAACTAATAAATCAGGATTATATTCCATCAAATTAAAATTTTTTTCTCCATATACAAATTTTGATCCATCGTAATGCATAGATTGTGACATTAGACAAATATCATCCAAATGTTCCCCCTCTGGTAGATTTCTTATAAATTGTTTTTTGGCATCCCAACATTTATCTTTTTTATCAAAAGTTATAGTCTGTTCTTTTATAACACAGTCAGTTTCATCAATGGCAGGTTTAACACGTACTAACCTTTTATTATAAAAACTCCAATAGCCTGCTTCCATTTTTGGAACTTGTGAAACATTCACAGCATCCTTACTATCTGTACCTTCTATCAAATTGCTAAGTTTCTGTTTCTTAGCATTCCAAACACCATTCTCTGATTCTAAAAATTCATAATTATTATCGTCTTGTACAAATTTACCATCTTCTTTTCGTATTAAAGTCTGTTGTAAAGTGGGCACATCATTTAAACTTTCACCCTTTTCTACATTAGTAATTTTCCGTTTCTTAGCATTCCAAACACCATTCTCTGATTCTAAAAATTCATAATTTTTATTGTCTTGTACAAATTTACCACCATCTGTTCGTATTAAAGTCTGTTGTAAAGTGGGCACATCATCTAAACTTTCACCCTTTTCCACATTAGTAATTTTCTGTTTTTTAGCATTCCAATTTTTATTCTTAGATTCTAAAAACTCATATTTAGTTTTACCTTGTAAAAATATATCACCTTTTCTAGTTAATGTCTGACCCAAAGTTGATACATCATCTACAAACTCCCCATCTTTAACATTACCAATTTTACGGTTTAAACAATTCCAACTATCGTCTTGTAAATTTAAAGTAGGTTCATTACTAGCCCTGGGTTCTGTAGGCTTATTATATGGATTATATAAACGATAAAATTTATCTATAAACATATTTTTATTTAATAAATAATTCCACTTTCTCTTAATTCCTCAATAATGGAATCTATTTCATTATCCACTCCTGAGTTACCGGCTTGGCGACTTAGCCAAAGAAGTCTTAACCTATCTACAAGCTCATTAGGATCATCCCAATAAATATAGTCTAATTTATTACCAGTCACTTGTCTCAAACCTTCACCAACAGATTTAAAAAGAGGTTTAATTATATTAAGATATTTAGTATGTCTATTACTTGAAATTGGTGCACCATCTTTGTAACTCTTTAAATGTCCATTTGTGGCTTCCAAAATCTCTTTATAATTTTGCAAATCAACCTGAGTATAATCCTCAGGTTCTTTTAAAGTTAACAACTGCCACAAGCCTTTTGTCCCCTTGTAGGTTTTATTTGCAACTGTGACATCATCATTGGCAATATCAACTTCCTTATTTCCAATAAAAAATTTATTTGCTTCTCGTCTAATACCATATGTAGTGTCTGTCATACTACTTTTACTGAGGTAATTTCCTAAATAGTCTGATGCTAAAAGACCAAAATCTAATTTCTGTGGAGTGGATTGCTGTAATGGTTGTAATGGTTGTAATCTTGGTATCATTGATATTCTAGATGGAGTCATTGGGAGTATCTCCATTTGAGGCCTCTCTGTTTTGCCAATAGCTGTGATTTTTTTTAATTCTTGTAATGGCTCTATTAAAGGTTGGAATGTTTGGAACCTCTCTTCAGCCTCTAGAAACTTGCCACGTTTTAAAGCTCTATATTTCTCTCGTATTTGATTTGCAGAGTCAACCAATTCTTGTTGAATGTTTTTCATCTTTTATTTACATTTTATTTATCTCATTTGACAAAGGATTGTACTCAAACACTTTATCATGTATTATCAAACAATATGCAGATGTATTTGCTGGCACATTGTCTGCAGTTTCAATCTCTAATTTAATATCAACAATTCCTTCCTTCACTGTTTCATTCTGTCTAGAACAGTCTATTATAATTAGTGGATATTTCTTCATAAACTCAGCCCTACTAATCATAGGATCTGGGATAGTATTATAGTAAGTCTCTCTAAACCTCATAAACATCTCATAAGCTTTAGAGACATCTCCATTTTCAAAGTCAAGATTTAAATCACTATAAGGATAATATTCAGAGTTTAGAAATACTTTGAGATTTTTTAATTTACAGTGATCAAATTCGTCAGTTCTTTTTCCTGCACTATTATCCCTAGCTGTTTGGAAACCAAATATAATATACCTAGGCTTCTCCAAACTTGAAGATGTCTTTACTGACCATGTATGTCTTGTGGTATTGGGATATGATGGAAGTTCATGCAGCTCTAAACTTCTAAATGCAATTTGCAAATTTTTATTTTGCAATAACATCTTTTGTAATTGTAACTTCTCCCCATCTGATGGTATCACATGTGGCATGACCCATTGAATAGAGTTAAGTGTAATTTTGGGAATTGTATCAGCAGTGCCACTGGCTGGAGCACTAGTGGTTGTTAATATACAATTCAAATCATTTTTGGATCTTTTCAACACCAATTCTTGTTTGACATTTACTAAAACCTTATTAAAATCCTCGAATACACCCATTAACAACTCTAATGGCAAACAAGTACTGAACTTGCCACCTTTATGGAACTCTTTTAAATTCGTGTCAGAATCAAATGCTACATTTGACAATTTAGTAGTTTTATTGTAAGAGCTCAATATTTTCATAAGACTAGAAATTCCTGGGTTTCTTACAATGTCTATTTCTTTACCTGCAACTTCGTATCTAATTTCATCAAATAAGAACGCAAATGCATTATTTATAAAATGACCTTTATCATGATTTTCAATTTCTCCCTTAATATACAGATAACTCCTACATGGGAGAGTTAGCAAATCTTGATTATTAATACATATTCGAATTTCATCAGAATTATTTATTGCCAAAGTGTTGTGGGTAACATAGGAGTGATTTGTAATTTTAACCACACTATCGTCGAATTGGGATTTCCCTGTAACGTCTAGAAAATCTTCCATTTTTATTAATAGAAAATTTTAACTTTAGTCCTATTGACTTTAGGAACCTAGCATTTTGTACACTTATAGATAAATTCTTATAAATTCTCATATCTTTTTTATATGACAAGTAATTGTAGTTTCTTCTCCGTTAAAGTCAATTGCCTTGTCGTGTTGATCGGCAAATGTAATACTGACAACATCTAAACTTCTCTTATTTACAGGAAAATATATAATATTTCTTGGAACTTCCATAATTTTGTAGCCAGGAGGAGCTTCTGGATAAAAGCTATGTATGGTGTGTGATTTGTTGCCATTTAAATAGGACCCGTTTGCAATATTACATTTTACTCTAATCACATTTACATTATTAATGTTTATTTTATTTGTAGATTCAAACTGAACACCAGGAGTAGAAACACCTTTAAATCCCAATAAGACAGACCCTAAACATGGTTTTGTAAAATCAAACACATGGCTAGAAAGTAATGTCGCTTTCATAGTTTTATTATTAGCTGTAAGGAAAAAGTCTGGGATTTGCTTTTGAATTTCCTTTGCAAGCTCAACCACCTCATATGTTCCTTCAGAAATTTCTATTGTAACTGGAGCATTGTGATCATAATAGAAAACATCATCACCTTCTCCAATGGTTAATTTGTTGCCTTTAAGTTGATTTAATTTTGGAATAAGCCCTTTGAATAAAAGTTTGGATTTAGTATTAATTAATGCGTCTCCATTTTTATCTATTATAACTTTAAGTTTACCATCTAATAACTGGTTTAAATCATCAACTGAGATATCTCCTTTTGGTAATGTTTTTTTCTCTACTTTATAATATGTTAAAGTATTTAGAGGTTTTTTAACATTAAATATAGAATTATAACTTTGAAAATCTACTAATCCAATTACATAATCATCATTTAATTCTATGGGAGGAAAGAACACTGACTTAAGCTCTGGCTCTGTACCCGAAAATGTTATAGTAAATGAATCCATTTTTATAAACAAAAATTTTTTATGAATGATAAACATAAAATTCCACAAATAGAACTATTTAAATCTTGTATTTGATCGGTTGTATAGAAGATTTTATATCCCTCAAAATATTTAATTACTTCTTTTGGAGGTTGGATTCCAAATGGGTCAAAATAAATTACAATATCTTTATTTTTACGATATGCTGTCCAATGTGTGCCAGATGAGCTATCCAAATTAACTATTCCGCACTCTTTTACTCTTGGTTTTAGATTTTTTAGCTCGTTTTTTAGGTATACCCCCCGGAAGTGAGGCACGTCTTTTGCGGCCTCTAACAGCTGGTAGTTGTCCATCTTTTTTATTAAATTTTAATCCCATTCCCATTTTTGCTTTTGCCTTCATCAAATTTGTCACGGCATAAGCAGCTGCTCTTTCAGCAAGATTTGCGTCCTTGGCCGTTACTCTAGTCCAAGCTAAGTCTGCTAATCTCATGTCTGCTTTGTTCCGAGCAGCGGTATCAGGATTATTCATGTAGAATATGTCATGCTCTTTACAATAAGAGTCTAGTTTATTTTTTGGAGGTACATTTTTAGCTAAATTCTCACGTACATTCGTCCCAGGTCCACAGTACTGATAAGATGGTATGTGAAGTGGAAATGGAAGGTTATTTATAAGAGTATTCAATAACCCTCGACCCCTGTAAGGTTTTAAGAATAAACCTTTCCCCTTTTTACATGTTTTCTTATTAACATTTTTTACCATTTTTATTATATAAAAAATGTCTTTTATTCAACAAAAACATAAATTTAAAATAGTACATACTAAGGAAAATATACCAAAGAAGTTGGGTCTATTTCCTACCAATATTAGATGTGTTATTTGTGGTCCAAGTGGAAGTGGGAAGACGGTTGTAATTTATAATTTAATTGTAAGAAAGGAAGGATTAAAATTTACAAACTTATATTTAATATCTAAATCTTTAGAACAAGAAAAATATAAAAAAATAATTGAAATATTTAGTTTGTGTGACGAAGTGAAATTACACACGTTTACTGACTGTGAAATCACACCAAATGATGTAAAATCACAGTCAGTTGTTGTATTTGATGACATAAATAGTCCAAATATTACACAATTTTTCTCAATGGGTCGACATAAAAATATTAACTGTTTTTACTTGTGTCAATCTTACAGCAAATCACACAAACATTTACGTGATAATGTAAATTTCCTAATATTATTCAAACAAGATGATTTAAATTTAAAACATGTATATCACAATCATGTTGGTAATGATTTTTCATTTGACCAATTTAAAAATCTCTGTCATCAATGTTGGGATAAAACTAAATATGGCTTTTTCGTAATAGACAAAGAAAGGTCAAAGAATAATGGTAAATATAGATTTATGTTTGACCAATTCTATCAAGAGGATGGTAAGGGTAAATAAATAAAAGACTGTAGTTTTTTTAACATTTGTATTTATTATATATCTACACATACAATTCATGTTTGATCAATTTTATAGTGACCAAGTGCGAGCGTATTGATACCATCTTCCAGAATAAACCTCTTGTCATTGTCAAAGGATAGTACTTTCTTTTTCATGGTCAAGGTTTGAAGATGATGATTTGTAGATTTAATTCTTGTCACATTCTCATAGTAATCTTGCCCAGTTGCAAGGCAGTTCAAATAATGTTGATGTCTGAGGAGATGTTTAACAGTGGCACCATCAGCTCCTTTAGCTTTCTTCACCTCTAAAGCTTGCTTGTCTTCTTCATATAACCATTTTAGAGGAATATAAGAATATAACTTTGGTCTTAAACCACAATATTCATACATAATATGACCACCTAATTCGTCTTTAAACTTGCCTGTGACTTTTTTATTTTTATTAGAGTATAAGAAATGGTCTTTACTATATCCAGAGGTATCAAAATAGTGCAAGTCACATTCTATTTCCTTGTAAAAGTCCTCTGTAACTATAGCATACATTAATGAATCTGTATCTGTCATTAGAAATCTTTTATTCTTAAATTTTGACATATAATTATAGTGGAAATCATACATTATTACTTTACTAATATCTAAAATTGTCATTCCTAAATATATTGGTTTATTAAACTTTACAACTAATTTATTTAAATGTATAGCATGTAAATTGTTATCGAACTTTTTGCTACAGTCAAACCTTGGATTAGTGACATATTTTGTTAATAGTGACTCATCCTTGAGATATATGTCACGGAACTTTCGTTGATTCATAATTGTTCGACCAAAGAGACTATTATTTAACAATTTGTAAAAGTCTTTTTCGAAATCATTATAAGCACTTTTTCGTTTTTCAATATTAAAATTAATATAGGGTGCAAGCCATTTTGATTGTCTAAATTTTAAAATTCTATGGTATTTTGTAACAACCAACCCCAATTCCTCATATTTTTGTAATGCTTTATAATGTAAAATATATTTAGTTTTGTCATTTAAATTTGGTATTAATTTCCCATTCATTTTCTCTGGTGCCAATGGATAGTCATTATGTAAATCATGTAAGCTTTTATCATATTTTAAATCAACTTCTAAAATGTAACCAAACTCATAATTTTGATTGTATTTGTAGTCTATCTCATTAGTCCAACGGAATTCATCCACAGGCAGTGGCTCGCACATTGCTGTAGAGTATAGCGAGTTACAATCTAAATATATTAAATACACACTCTCTTGATTGGGATCATAGTGTTCACCCATATATCTATTATTGGCTTTAGCATAACGTGTAGAAATCATACTGACTCCTCCTCTGATTGCACTTTCTATGAACAAATGCGTGTCAATATCTTGAAATAATTGTAATTTTATACCAGTCATTCTAAGACAGGCCTCCCATGTTAATCCAGGAAGTGAATACATATGTACGGGGTCAAGTTTATAATCCTTTAAACACAGGTCTCTAAAAGTCTCAAAGACATCAGCCAGTAGCAATACATCTGTTTTAAGATATAAATCATGATATTCTTGTAAATTATTTATATTAAAATGGGTCCAGACATTTTTAGCATGTTCATATTCAATGGGAGAGATATGTTCTTTAGTTAGAGTACTGTAAAATGCTTCAATTGGGGGTAGAGACTCTGCAAACTTATCTGGTCCCGTCATATATTCATAGGGAAATACGCCTTTACGCTGTAGTAGAGGATTGTCTATGAATCTAAATGTATTTAAATTGGAAGCCAATTTATATAATGGAAGTGACAGAAAGTTATAGGAATCTAAAAATATTAAATCATCAACAGAGAATGAAATGTACTTTTCCATATCTTTGGCTATGCAATTTAATTTACGATCATATTTTCCCAAGTGTTGCATTATTAAATGTCCATCGTAATTTTTCAAGTTATGGAAGAATACTGGGATTTTCTTTGTTACTTTATAGTTTAAATTACAATCATTGTGGGCAGCTCCACGGTATCGGCCAGATGAATGACAATGATCTCGCACCCTATCAAAATATAGGGGTTTTTCACAAATATGACAATGCGTTGAGTTTTGGAAAGATGCCTCTTGTTCAGGAGTCATTACAAGAGGAATATATATCGACATTTGACGTTTAATGAAGTCATAAGTCTCAAACAACCTTTTGAAAAACACATCCATAACATTTTCACCACTATATAACTCTTCAGAAATAATCTTAGAATCTCTCACTACAACGAATGCAAATCCAGATGGAGTATGGTTGTTAGAGTTTATAAAGCACTCAAAATCAGCATAAATCACAAATGGGGCTTTAAGTTGATATTTAAAATTTTTAAATTGTAATGTATCTTGTTTAGACATTTCCACTCGTTGGGCATCAAAGTTTTGACAATACATTATGTGACGTTCTAATTTATCATTAGTGTAAAAATGTTGTAAACACAACTTGCAAAAATGCTTCTTATTGTTATCTTTTGTAGACCGCAGCATTAATCTATTAAAATCACGAATTAAACAGTAATGTGATTTACGACCTTCTTGTAATAATAATAGATCTATATGAGTATTACTATTCAGTTTGGTTGTTCTTAATGGATGTATACATTTCTGGTCTTCAACTCCAAATACATTAACACTTATATTATTCTGTGTTTCAAAGTTTTCTATATCAGATATTTTTACGGGATATTTTATATTTGTCATATTTAACTGCCCTATGTAGGGTGCATAGCTAGAGACCCTTTCAGCATTTTCATTGATACAATTCCTTGGATGTAAAGCTGCTAAAATTGACCAAAGGAAGCATTTATTATCAGCATTTTTAATATTTAAAACTGCATGTTTTGATTGAATACTTTTTGGTGTAGGGATATATGACTTTGGAGTTAGGGGCTTGTACTTGTAAATATGCAACTGCCAATACTTAGTGTGGTCATAAATCCATCCACTGCCTTGGGCTTGATATTTGTGTATAGAAGCATCAATCTTTAAAAGTGAATTTTCAATTTGAGGCTTTAAATCTCTCTTCTCAATAGTTAAGGTAGTAAGGCTTCTAAAATCCGCAATACATTCTTTCTCATTAACTAATTTTCCATTTTGATCCATTGAATATTTCATAAATTTAATTCTCCTAACTAAAGTCCATTTTATTGGCAGAGGACAAGACTTCAGAGTACTTTCAAGGTCAGCTCTAATCGATTCACCAACAAATTTTATCATTGTGTATGGACATTTCATGCAAGAATTGGCGTGTCTTTTAAAATGTCCAACAACATTTCTTTTCCAAAAATTACAATTCTTGTGTCTTTGTAATACATGCGACTTTAGAGCCACATTATTATCACAGATTAAATTGCAAACCTTGCACAGTTTCACCTTCATTTGATGAATTACCTTGTAGTGGCGAAACAGGTTACTTTTGGTGGAGAGCGACACGGAGCAGTGTTGACAGGTGGGCCTCATGGTCCAGAATGAAATATCACCCGAATGTCACTTCTATTTATAGACTTTTCAAAATTTCAAAATTTTTTAACCAGAAATTGTGAAATTTTCAAAATTTTCAGCTAGAAATTAAAAAAAATTTAAACAATTTAACTAGAAATTACTTCAACAGGAGGTCACCCACCCAAGGCTTAATCAAGAGCTACCACTAGAGACGAGAAAACCGACCATGAGTCGGGAGCGAGAAGCCTAACCATAGGTCGGGAGCATGACCGGGAGCACGCCGTGAGCCGGGAGCGCGCACGAGTTCGCGTACAAACCTCGATCGATTTTGAGAATATACATGTGAATGCATGTGGATTTGAAATAGTAATGGAGTTGTACAATGGTATTGAACATTTATATAGGCTTGTATTGGTCGAGAGCTGGATTTTTAAAAAAGTGGTCAAAAAAAGCTCACCATGTTATTCTTATGGGGAAAACGTGCCTAAAGTGATGGCTCTTTCTGGGTTCGCCACTACTCTACATTTACACTTGTAAGGGTCAATAAATATAAGAAATAGCTTTTTTAGCTTAATATTGAATATATTTATGGGGAATAAGTAAGAAATAAGGTTTAACAATTATATAGGGATATTTAGGCAAAGATCAGGATTTTTGGATTTGGTGGCCAAAAAATGATCCCATGTTATTTCTTATGGGAAAACGTGCCCCAAGTGCCTTTAAACCGGTAGTTCGCCACTACTACTATAGCCATGCTAGCCATGGTTCTGGAAAAATTAGTTTTTTGCTAAAAACTTAAAATGAAATTTTAATTTTCTTACATCTATATTATAATATGAGTAACGTTTGCGCTCAATGATTTCAATAACGGCTCCTATGATTTCCTCCAAATTGTTAGAAATATCTTAGTTTTAGGCTAAAAATAATATCCATGCTAGGCTCTGTTCTGGAAAAATTAGTTTTTCGTCAAAAACTTAAAATGAAATTTTAATATGTTTAATATTAGTCTTATGGACTGTCAAGTAGCTATGGCAGTTGAACTACAATGTAAACAAATGAATTGTATTGTACTTGTTACTTGTGGGTGTTCGCCTCCACTGTCCTTAAGAAAGGGGGCTCGTCCGGGTTTGTTCTTCATCTTTAGGCATTAATAGCTTCAAAGAATTCTTTTATCTTGTAGTAGGGTCTTGTTGAGAAGAAGTCTTTAAGTTTATTTTTAAAGCAGTTTGTATTTTGAATATCTTTTAATTGATCTGGGAGGTGGTTGAAAAATTTTAATCCTATGTAGTTTGGATGGTTTTGAGATTTTTTAGTCTATTGTATGGTAAGTCAAATTGTTGTTTTCTTCTTGTGTTGTGGTCATGTATGTCTTCTCTTCTATTGCTGTTTGATGTTAGGAAATGGATGATGGTTTCGTAGATATAGATGGATATTACTGTTAAAATTTTATTGTTGATAAATCATGGTTTGCAGTGTTCTTCATCCTGCAGATCATTAATTGCTCTTATAGACTTCTTCTGGACAGTTAGTATTTGGTCTAGGTAGATTTGTGGTGCCGCTCCCCAGGCTATAATACCAAATCTTATGTGGGAAGAAATTAGAGCGTGGTAAACCACAAGTGCGGTATTTTTCCCAGATATTCTTTTTATTCTCTTATAAAAAGCTGAGGATAATTTATTTGTTAAATTTTCTACATGGGTTTTCCAGCTGAGGTTTTCATCTATTATTAGTCCTAGGAATTTGGTTTCTGATACTATTTCAATATTGGTGTTAGGCTTTTGATTTGTTGTGTTTCTTGATGTAAAGTTTACTATTGCGCTTTTTGTCTGGTTTATAGTGAGATTGAGTTTTTTGAAGTTGTCGCTTGCAGAAATTGTTGTTGCTTTAATTCGGTTTTCCAGTTCTTCTATATTTGATGCTGGAACAAAGAGGGCTGTGTCATCGGCAAACATTATACATTTTGTGAATTCGGGGAGGTTTTGTGGTAGGCTATTGACGTATATTAGGAAGAGTAATGGTCCTAAAACAGAGCCTTGTGGTACGCCATTTTCCATCTTCCAACAGGTTGATTTTATTTTTTGTTTGGTGTTATTAACATAGTGGGTTACTTCGACTATTTGCTGTCTATTGGAGATATAACTTTTTAGCCACGCTTTAGCACTTTTTGTAATCCCTATTGATTCTAGTTTGTCAAGCAATATTAACCAGTCCAGGCAGTCAAATGCTTTCCGGAGGTCCAAAAATATTGCTGAAACGTTATGACGTTTTTCCCAGTTCTCGGTTATGGATTGGAGAAGATCGGATATGGCTGTGTTGATAGACCTGTTATTTCGGAATCCATGTTGATGGATATGTAATTTATTGTTGGAGTTTAAAAATTTCATTATTTGTATGTGGATTACTTTTTCTAGAAATTTAGATAAGGTTGGAAGTATGGCTATTGGTCTATAATTTTCTATATTGGTTTTTTCAGATTTTTTGTATTTTGGGTATACTAATGATATTTTCATTTTGTCTGGTACGGTAGATTCGGCTATGGAGGAATTTATGATGTGTAGTAGGGGTTGAGCTATTTCATCTTGGCAGTGATGTATAAGTTTCCCAGACAGGTCATCTATTCCTGCTGTATTATTATGTTTTATGGGTTTGAATATTTTTTTTAGATCTTGTTCTGAGACCGGTTCAAGTTGCTCCAGCTTTGGTTGTAGGTTGTTCTGAAAGTTGTTGGTTGGGGTGTTTAGGAGTGTTGTAGGTCCGGTTGTTTTCCCTATGTTGATAAAAAAATCATTGAAAAAGTCGGCAATGTCTTTTGGGTCGGTTATAGTTATGTCGTTTAGTTTTAGGCTTATGTTCTTGAGATCTGAGGTCTTATTTTTGTTTCTTTCTTCGTTAATAATTTTCCAGGATTCTTTGGATTGATTTGATGCGTTAGATATCCTGTGAGTAACATACTCCTTTTTTGCTTGGATGACTTTTTGATCATAGGCCTTTTTTTGTCTAATATACTCATTTTTGTGGTTGTTTTGGTTCGTAGTGAGGTATCTGTTTTTTGCTTCTATGGTGTCTTTTCTATGTTGTTGTATGGGTTCGGTCATGGCGTATGCTTGCTTTTTTTGGATGATATTATTTTTGTTTTGTAGGGGCATGCCACATCCAAGTAGTATGTCAGAATGCCTATAAAGTTGTTAAATTTTCCGTTTACCGTTCTTTCCTCAAAAACTGAAGACCAGTTTTCTTTTTTTAGCAGGGTTTTGATGGGTTGCATGTTTGCCTCGGAAAAGTTCCTCAGATTTATTTTTTCTTTGTTTCCCTCATTTATAAGTGTATTCAATGTACAGAGAACCGCTTCATGATCAGAGATTGTGTTATTTATTACCTCAGTAAGTGGTTTGAGGTGATTGGTTATACAGCAGTCTATGCTTGTTTTTGATGTCGGAGTTATTCGGGTTGGCGGTAATTTTTGCATTAAGAGGTTGTGTTGTTTAAGAAGGGTTTCCAGCTTTGTTAGATTATTTGAAGGGGAGAGTGTGTCAATATTTATATCGCCGAGGATTGCTATCTGGTTGTTTTTGATTGATATTTGATTAAGGAACGTATCAAATATTTGAAGAAATGTATCAATGTCGGCTGATGGTGGTCTATATACGCAGACTATTACCGTTGCCTTTGATGTTGTTTTAATTTTAATGGCTGATATTTCACATTCCATTTCCCTGGATAGGTTCTCAGTGTCAATAATTTGGAAGTCTATTTTTGATGATATTTGTGTGTATATTGCGGTTCCGCCCCAGAGATGATTGGTTCTTGAAAATTTTCTGGGATGTTAGTAGTTTCAATCTGTTCTTTAGTTAGCCCATGTTCGGTGATAAGTAAAACTTGTGGTTTTATAGTGTCTATTTCCATTTCAATTAGATCAATTTTTGTTTGTAGGCCACGGTTTATATTAAGGTGGTAAATTTTCAGGTCCTTTTTATGCTGTTTAAGCCTTCTTTCACACTAGCGCGGTGCGGCACCGTCCCGCAAGGCCCTTTCACACTAGCTGCCCGGATCCGGGCGTTTCCAGGCTGAAACTTTGTGATTTTTGGATGCATTTCATTCAAATAAATAAAAGTAAGGTGGTTATGCTACTTGTTGTATCCGAAAATAAAATACAGTGCCCCCTTGCTAAATAACCTAATTGGATTGATGCCGTGTGTGTAAAAATGTCAATTCCTTGTGTTTTTAAAAGTTATGGTGACAGCTGTGGGATGAATCTCGCACTTCAAACATGATCTCAAATATGTAATGACTCACTTTCTACTCTTGTTATGAAATATACTATAACATCTGGGACCATTTTTTTTATTTCAGTGCACTATAGGAAATAAAGTAATTCTGTAGTTGATATATGGTTGATACATGGTTGATATTTTTATGCACATATTTGTAGGTGGTTTTAGCTTAAACAACAATTCATTTCCTTCCATATATTTAGAAGAACATGTAAGTGGTCGTTAAGCTAAATGTTTTTATATTAAATAAATCAGACATGAGTAGTGGTGAACTAGCGGTTTTACCCCACTTTAGGCGTTTTTCCCCATAAGAATAACATGGGGATCATTTTTTGGCCACCAATTCCAAAAATAATAAAGTTGTACAATGGTATTTAACATTTATATAGGACTAGCTGTAACCCGCGGGCTTTGCCCCGTTTCACTTCTTAATTTTCAAGATGATCTCGTTCGCATGGCTCAATCATGTCCTGGTTGAAGTTCGTTCGCTACGCTCACTCACCTTTAGGTTGGAGCTCGTTCGCTACGCTCACTCATCTTTAGGTTGGAGCTCGTTCGCTGCGCTCACTTGCCTTCAGGTTAGCTCGTTCGCTACGCTCACTCGCCTTGAGGTTGAAGTTCGTTCGCTACGCTCACTCACCTTTTGGTTACAAATTAGCTGTTGTCATAAATGTAAAAGAAATAATGGTGCTGCACCCTGTTGGTAATCCTTGTAACTTTAATGCTATTGAACATCATAGAACAGAACCAACTTGTTTAATTGAAACAGCTGTTAAGATTCGTTAAGATTCATTAATTCCATTTAAATATAAGTACTCATAAGATTAACATGGGAAATTCCAGAGCCACTGGGGCAAAGCCCGAGAGTCCGATCAGAATAAAAACCACTTAGTTTTCCTATTTAATGCCTAAAGAATCAGTGTACCAAATTTCAGCCTCCTAGGTAAATGGGAAGTGGGAGAATTAGTGATGAGTGAGTGAGTGAGTGAGTGAGTGAGTCAGTCAGTGAGGGCTTTGCCTTTTATATTATTTATATAGGATTATAGGCCGTGGGCAGGATTTTTAGGATTGGTGGCCAAAAAACGCCCACCATGTTATTCTTATGGGGAAAACGTGCCTAAAGTGCCGTCATACCCTTATATTGCCACTACTCTACATTTACACTACTTGTAAGGGTCAATAAATGTAAGAAATAGCTTTTTTAGCTTAATATTGAATTTATTTATGGGGAATAAGTAAGAAATAAGGTTTGACAAGTATATAGGGATATTTAGGCAAAGATTAGGATTTTTGGTTTTGGTGGCCAAAAAATGATCCCCATGTTATTCTTATGGGAAAAACGCCCCAAGTGAGGTAAAACCGGTAGTTCGCCACTACTGACATGTTTAATAAAATCGTTTGTAAAAATTTAAACATGCAAATGAAAGATGGTTTGCTGCAGTTGGGGTCTCGTCATACACGCTGACCTTCAAACTAAACCAAAATATAAAGCTTGACCAAACTAATAATCTCCATATAAATTTCAACCTCAATACCAAGAACAGCAAACTTGCCTATTAACAAGAGTACAACAAAATCGACCACACTCAACCACTGATATGCATAGACAGCCAAAACTACTGATTTATGTGCGGGCAAAACCAGCCAGTCCCGCGCAAGTGTGAGAGCGTACATAAGAACCCATGATCTAAAAACTATTCTTGCGGATTCGACCCGCATTGGAAGTTTAGGTTCGTGCGGGTGATTTTTCAACCCGGACGGAGGTTTAGGTCTGTCCGGGTCAACCCGCACTGGTGTGAAAGCTCCCATATGATTCAATAGTCTAAACAGCTTCGTCCGGTGCGGGACGGTCCCGCACCGCGCTGGTGTGAAAGAAGGCTAAACTTTGAGTTTTTTGGTTAGGCCTATTTGGTATGTCTAGGTTACTGTTTCTACTCCTGTAGTTTCTGTGTTTTTTTGTTCGCATTTATTTCCGGTTTGGGCTTTTTTGTCCGCAGTCTCTGTTAATTCTGTGCTGTTGGTATGTACATCCACCTCCACAGTATGATTTGCTATTTTATGGCTTGATATAAAATTTAGTAGTAGTCCAGAGCCGTAGCTGTTGAGGTGTAGTCCGTCATTTCCCAGGCATCTTGTTGTAATTTGTTCACTTGGGTCACGATATGTGACTTTAAGTTGTTGACACATAAAAGCAAAAGCTTCGTTAACTTCCTTAATTGTTGTCTGGTGCACATCTTTCCTTGGAAGAATGCCATTTATGATCCATGCTGTATCTTTAATTTTTTTAGTGGCAGCCTCTATCATGTACCACAGGGGTCTCATGACATGGTTTGGGGTTTTGCTCCCGGCAAGTTATTTGTTCCAATTTGAACTGTTACGAGTTTGGGAAGTGTTTCTACTGAGTTTAGGTATCGACTAAGGTCTTGAATTCTGGCACCTGGCGTATATTTTAATTTTGTGCTTTGGTCTGTGACAAGATTTGTAAGTCCCTTTATCGTGGAGTCTCCTATAATTAAGTGTGTAAGCCCATGTTCATTGGAGATTTTGGGGGAGAGTCTTGATTTGTATTTAGGCCTAAGTTGTGATTTATGATTTGTTGGTCAGGACATGTTTGGAGTTTATCAGATTTTTGTTGGCAGTTGTTATTTTGCACACTGTTTCCTGGTCTATTGTATATGGATACGGGTTTTAGGCTAGTGTGGGTGGTATTTAGGCTATTGCTGAATTTAATAGTAGTTTTTGTTTTCTTGATTAGGTCTTGGTTGATTTTTATATTTTCTTCCTTCGTTGAGATGTGCTGTTGGCAAGTATTATTAAGTTCTTCCTTCAGGTCCGAAATAATTGTTTGTAGGTTTAGGTTTTCATTTTTAAGCTATCAATCGTGTTGTAGGCTTCTTCAAGTAGTTTTGCTGTATCGGATAGTTCAGCGTTTTGTAGTGTCTTATCCTTTCTGGAGATGTTTACTTTACATTGAGGGCAGTCCATTCAATAGGTTTGTCAATGGGGGCAGTCTTAATACGGTTATATAGTATTTTGTTTACTTTGCCACAGGCAGTGTGGAACCATGCATTGCAGCCGTCACATAGCACAGCCGTATCCCCATCTTCAAAGGAGCCTGAGCATACTCCGCACAATGTGCCATCTTCTGATTTGTTACTGTTAATAGAAGTGTTCTCTTTATTATCTGTCCCATTAAGGGTGTCGTCATGGATTTTATTTGGTGTCTTCATACTTAATGGTGGTATCCAGGCAACTTAGGCCTTGTCTTATACTGTTAGGCCTATTCAGTTCAAGTTCTGGTCTATCTTATTTAAGATTCAGTGTGAAGCCTATTTGTTTTTTTTTTGTTTTTTTTAATTGTTTACAATTTTTTGTAGGGTAATTTTATAGATTTTACTATTTTTATATTGATTTTGTGTGTTTTTCTTAGTTGTCTTTAGTTGGCAGGCTAGTTTTTCTTGTTTTTTTTTTATATAAAAGATTTCTTGTGAGGCCTAGTCTACAGATGGTCTGTTTCCCATTACACTTATTGCTTAGCCTATTCTCCCCTATGTTAGCTGCTTTGTTTTGTTTTTTAGTGATTGTTTTGTTTTAGTTACTAGGAAATATGTTTAAAATTTGTTCTTGTCTAATCCATGCAAATATTATGCTAGATATCGTCATGAAATTTTAATATGTTTAATATAGTCTTATGGACTGTCATGTAGCTATGGCAGTTGAACTACAATGTAAACAAATGAATTGTATTGTAACATATACTTGTAACAAATCATCTACAGTACAATAGCAAATTACAAAATACAATACAAAGGAAATTGACATTCCTATGAATGCTATTGAGCATAGATTATATAATACATTTGGGGTGCCTGTGTATGATGTATTACCACAGACAATAGACCATCCTTAAACTAGAAAAAATGTATTTTCCCCAGATGGGGAACCATGACACCTTTAATTTATGATCCTCTTACCTTACCTCTGAGCTATCTGTGATTGTTGATGTTTTGTGTTTTCAAGCGGTCAAAGAGGAACGGACAGCTGTAATGGTCGCAATATTTTTGATACTATGATCAAGTTGTTGAATTGTTTTTCTGGGAGTTTGAGAGGATACTGATATTTGAATATAGATTAAATAATTACGATTAGTAATGTTATTATAATTAATGTTGTATGATTAATTAATCATTCCCTTTAAATAGTTACACTATTAAAAGATTTCCCAAATTAGATAAAGAATATAAAAAAAATATTTGCATTATCTTATCTTACTAATATTATAAACTAGCAACAGAGCCCGTTGTAGTTAAATACAACGGTCCCTAGAAAGTACAGTAGTACATAATATATGCCCTTGTAAGTACCTGAACATGTTTTAAAGAATGAAATTGTTTAGAAAATAAACTGATTTTCTAAAAGAGTAAAATAATGAAAAACAAATAACGTTTTACAAAAATATTTTATTTACAGTATTTCTTTGTAAACAACATTCTTTGTAAAGACTTCATCTGATTGTTTCAATAATCTTCCTTGTTCTTTGCCAGGGATAATTTTAATTTTTATGTCTTCAAACCTTTTTACCCTTGATATTGCAACATACAATTGTCCATGACTGAATACTGGTGCTGGAAGGTATATCTCAACTTTATCCAATGTCTGGCCTTGCGCTTTGTTTATTGTAATAGCAAACGCTAATTTTAAAGGAAATTGCCGTCTTTTTAAAACAAATGGTAAATCTGTGTCCGTCTGTGCTAAGTCAATCCTTGGAATGAATACAATTTCACGTGCTGCTGATCCAGTTAAAACCTCTGCAATTATTAAATTGGGCTTGAGTTCTTTAACAATTAATCGTGTGCCATTACATAACCCCCGTTTTGTGTTAAGATTTCGTAGCAACATTATTACAGCTCCAATTTTTAAATTTAATTTGTGTATTGGCATTCCCGATGGTGATAGCTGATTTAAAAATTCTATAGGATAATGAAGATCTGCTTGTGGACCATTATCCGCTTCAATAGAATCTGAACTTAAGTATGTTACTGATGTTCTTTCCAGTAAGTTGTGAACAGTTTCATTTAGACAATCCACATCTG